>NC_091843.1:10000000-11250000 GCF_037783145.1 Equus przewalskii
CATTTGGTCCCTAAGGAACTGGAGTCATGGAGAAGATTCTTGGGGGTGGCATGAACGAGGTGTGCTACTTTGGCATTGGGATGGGCTGGAGCCAGGCCCCGTAACGCTGCTGCAGGCCCTGGGCCAGCCTGCCTTCCCGACCGTCTATAGGAGCCACTGGCCCAATCCTGGGCCTCAGGGATTCAGCCAACAGAATTATGCGACAAGGCTTCCTTGAGCCATGGCACCGTTTTTATTGTCGGTAGGAAAAAGCAACACTTCGGAGATGATCAGCTAGAAAAAAGACTTGGTTGTATTAAAAATGTCAAGTACAAAACTGTTAGGCAAAAACAAAAGAATATTTAAAAGGCTTTTCTGTTAAGTGCTAGGACTTAGAAAATGAAATCAAAATACAGTTCCTTATGCCTAAGAAACTGGGTTATAAAACATGGGCCAAGGATCTGGGGAGAGCGTGGGGAGAAAGCATTCTTGCTGGTTCCTCGTGAAGCCAAGAATCCAGGGTGGGGTGGCCTCGCCCACCGCTTGGGTCATTGCCCAGTGATGTGGGTTCTGTTACCATTGGGTTCTGGGGCCCGGATCAGCCCCACTTCCCCTGTCCAAGTGAGGGCAGCTGACGGCCTGTCTCCCACTCCTCAAGGCCTCAATGTCCCACCATGTCTCTCCTCTTTGGGAAACTGCTCTCCCCGGCTCCCTGGGTGCAGCCTTGGGCAGCAGCATCTCATGAGTCGAAGGATAGGACGTCATGCTTGCCTTCTTCAGCACCTTTGCTGGCCAGCTTTGTGGAAGAAGAGAAGAAACACAACGCCAAGTGGGATTCTCACAAGCAGCAAAGTGGGGCTTCCCAGTCCCAATCACAAGGGCCCTAAACTGAGTCCTGCCCAGAGCCCAGGGAGCATGAGCCACCGGGGCCTTGCATGTAGCAGAAAGGCAGTGCCATGCAGTGGTTAGAGCACAGGCTTTGCTGTTTCATGGCTCATGTGAACTTGGGCAAATCCCTTACTCAACTCCGTGAGCCTCACGGGGACGGTGGAAGGTCAACCGGACAATGTTTGGAAAGTGCTCAGCCCGGGGGCCTGACCCACCGCCCGCTCGCGGTCAGCTTGCTGTCATTACAGCAGCAGTGTGCTGGCTTACTACCATCTTGAGGACCAGAAGTGTCACCAGCACCTTCTTTATCTTGAGTAAAGACCGACAAGTAACAACAGGAGACGGGACTTGAGAAGTCAGGGCTTGGGAGCTAACTTTTAATTAGTAGGATTTTTGTAATGTAAGTTAAATAGGAAAGCTCTTCCAAGAAAATCAAGACGCACTTTGAGCTTCCAAAGACAGTCAGCTGTCATGGCTCTGGTACACCAAAGGGCAAGTTAGGTAAAGGACAGCCACCAGCTCTGAGGTTTGGGGTCCCCGCACAGCCACCGGTTCTGAGGTCCAGGGGCCACATGTCCCCCTGGCACATCCCTGCAGCCCCGCTGGGGTCAGTCCTGCTCAGAGGAGTGACCAGGGCCCAAGAAGGGAACTGCACTCCAGGCAACGCTGACCCTGGGACCCTGACCATGCCTACTTGGGAGTGACCACACACGTGCACGCGCACACACACGCACATACTTCACAGCCCCCATTTTCTCTGCTTTTTGTATTGCTCTCTTCCCATCCTCCTCCCCACATCCCCTGTCCTCCCACCCGTCTGGGTTCTCACCATCGTCTTGAAGAACTGATTTACTTTCTTCCGTTTGAGCGTCTTCTTGTCGCCATCTGAGAGAGGAAGGAAGGTCTGGCTGAGGCGCAGGGACGAACCGGTGTCCTCCGTCCCGGGCACACCCGCCGCTGAGAGTGTGAGGGCTGGAAGGAGAGTGGAGAGCGGGCGTGAGATGGTGGGCGGGAGAGGCGTGCCCAAGGGACAGGAAGGGTGACCTGGGGGACGCAGGACACAGGATCCAGGGAGGACGGGTTGTGGCACCAAGCAGGAGGAGGGGAGGCCTGTGTACTGTTGATGCTGTCACCTCTTCCTGAGGCGTGCCAAACCCCAGGACCCGGGCCTGCCTCCTGGGCTCATCTAAGCCTCGGCCAAAGGCTTCTGGGTGGAAAACGTGGGCGCTGATGTGGGGGATGGTCTCTTGGCCCCAGGGCCCTGACTTCCTTTTGCCCCAAGGCGGGGAGGCAGTGTGAGCTGACTCTTCCTTCCACTTCCAACACAAAGAAGCCGGATTTCTCGTTTTCCCTGGAGGCAGGGGCCCCACACAGACCGGAGAAACCAGCTGCCTCCTCCCTCCTAAGGACCCTGGGATTTGACAGTGGTCAGAGGGGGTAAAGGCACAGCCTCCAGGCGTCATGAGGCCTACTGAGCGGACGAGAGTGAACGGCTGGTGCCAGACAAACACCGCAGCCGTGTGGGCCGTCCTGCCTGGTGTGAGGACACATTCTGGGGCAGGGGGCCTGCTCTGAACCCAGCCTGCGCCACTTAATCACCTGCGACAGGCAGGAGATTGACATGCTCGGTGCCTCAGTGTCCTCATCCATACAAGGGGCTAATGCCGTTATCCCCATCAGAGGCGTGCGGAAGTGTAAGTGAAATGAGGAAGGAGAGGCAGTCAGCCCAGCGCCGGGCACCGGGCGGCACTGGGAAGACGGCAGCGCAGAGCTGGCAGGGTCCTCGCTGAGCCCCGCCCACCTGTCCCCGGGGCACCAGGTTGGCCTGGCCCGGAGCCCTGGCAGGGCAGGCCCTGCAGCCTGCTGGGCGCGGGTGGAGCACTCCCGGCCGTGCCTGGGGCTCCTCTGCGAATAGGAACGGTCGTCTGTGTGCTGCCAGCCTCCTCAGGGCAGCGAACGGCAGCATCTGCGTAACACACACTCTGCAGCCGTGAAGGGTGGGGTCAGCCTCCATAAGCTCCAGGAACACTCTTCCAGGTCCAAAAAGGAACACGGGGCTTAGGGACAGAGCCTTCTGGCCCCTGGAGAGGCCTGGCTGACTGAGAATAGAGGGACTCCCAGTGATTCCCGAGAACCAGAGGGACAGCAGCCCTCAGCTTGGCTCCAGTTGGGACCTGCTGGGGTGGCTTCACCATAGAGGGTGGGGGTTGGGAGAGCTCAGAGAACAGGAGGGCTCTGAGCAGAGAGCCTCTTGCCCCCAGCATGCCCAGCCCACTTTGCTGTGCAGACATGGTCGCTGCCCACCCTCCACCCCAGGCTGGTGGCCTGCACTACCTCCATACAGCTCACGCTGTGGGGTCAGGATGCATACCTGGGATGGTGGGCATGGACTGGCTGGCAAAACTCATTTGAGAGAGGATGGATGCCCTGGGGGGGATGGCTGCATGCTCTGAGAGGTTGGTGTCACTCATGAACTCGTGCTTCCTGGAAAGCTGGATGAATAGAGCACAAACACACATGCACATACACCACAGAGGCTTAATGTAAGGCACCTCTGGGCCCTGACAAGTCAGTGATGAGGGCTTGGCAAAGCTTCTGGACCCAACTCTAGGTTCATTTGTTCTTTTTTATATCATTCCATGCCAGCTTGCCATGTATGGTTGCTCAGGTTGCCTACTCTACAACTTCAGGGATGGAGGATATTCATTTAGATTATCATGGGAATGACACTCTCTAGAATTGTGAAACACAGACGACTTATTTCCAGCCTTCTGCCCCTGGCAAGAGTGGCCTCTGAGGCCTACTAGGAAGTTTGTGGAGGATCCTTTCTTCACTGGAAGGCATGTCAGCTGGCCCCTTGCCCTTTCATCTGGCCCCCCTCACTTGCCAGGACAGTTAATCCCTTCCCCAGCCCTCTAGGCTCCCAGAATTCCTTCAACAAACCTCCTTCAGGGAGAAGCTAGGATTGAACCTAGGGCTGCTGGCACCGAGTCTCATATAAACAGTTACTAGTTTATGAGACGAAATGCTCAAAGGCAGGGCAGTAAGATAGCATCTCTGCGTCCCCAGCGGGGCTCCGGCTACACTGGAGGCACCTAGTGGAGTCTGGGAGGTCAGTGGTTAGAATGGCCCTGGGGATAGAGGGCCGAGAGACGCACAAATGCCCGCGGGGCCCCCGCAGGGCTGCGGGCCCGTTCAGCTCAGTGGGTGAGCCGCATGGCTCCTCTAGAGCCTCACAAAGCCTGTGCGATGGTGGGAAGGACTCGCACAGGCTGAGTCCCACGGCCGGGGGTCAAATCCTGCCTCTGCCACGTCAGTGCTGCGAGAAGCCCCAGCGAGCACGTGCCCTGCCTGCCCCGCAGCCACGGCCTCCAGAACCCCCACCTCACCAGGGCAGAGATGCTGGAGAGAAGCCTGGCTCGGAGACTCGCTGGCGGGGTGGAGGGGCGTCCCGGCTCGGCCACTCACCCGCTTCAGGTCTGACTCGGTTGCCGCCTTCTCGTCGGCGAACACTACGCTGCTCCTCTTGGCCCTCTTCTTGGACCTGCGCAGCTTGACCTCTGGCAGCGTGCTCCCCGGAGAGATGGGCTCCTCTGGCTCCGCTTTCGGAGTCTTGGGGGATCCTAATTCCAGGTCGAAGCTGAACGGCAAGAGGGACACAGCAGAAACTGCGGTCAGCGCTTCAGGGGAACTGCCTTGCTGGGAGGCAGGGGGCCCGGGGGACCATCAGGCTGAGCCAATTGTCCTGCAGGGTCGGGGGGTAAACCAGCTAACCTGGCAGAGTTTGGGGAGCCACTGGCTTAATTTTCAAACATTCAGAATACAGAGCAGAACGAAATCGGAGGAAGTGAGGCATAAGAAAGAAAGACTGGTGGTGAGAAGAGAAAACTAGTTAAAAATATGGATCTGGATTCAAAGCCAGACATGGAGACTTTTTAGCTGAGTGACTTTGGGCAAATTGCTCAACCTCCCTGAATCATGATTTCGTTTTCAGTGAATGAAGGTGTTTGCAGTGACCTTGCAGAGTGGCCAGGAGACTAGGTCCAAGGGCCCTTAGCACATTCTTGGCTGTGGGTTGCTGGGTTCCTGGGACCTATTATCAGAGTAGTCGAGCCGGGGGAGGGCTCCAGGAAGGTGGAAGGGGAGAGGCTTTTCTGGGGGTGGCGGAGGGGGACCCCGACAGAGGGCTGGGTGGCTGCAGGAGGATGAGCTCTGGGTGGGGAGGAGGGAGGGCCCGGAGCCCTGGCAGAGGCGAGAAGATGCAGCCTGAAGCTGGCACTGAGGGACAGGGAGTCTGCAGGCTGTGGGCGAGTCCTGCTGGGTCCTCAGGAACAGCCACCTGCCTCTGGGGCCCTGGGGCCTCTAACAATGGCACTAAGGATGGCAGCCTGATGGGGAGATTGCAAGGGATTTAATGAGGTGCCAGGTAGGGAAAGGCTTTCAAACAGAAGGGCGAGGAGGCAGGGCAAGGGCGGCCCTGGGGCAGAAGGAGAGCAGGTGGTGTTGTCGGGGCTGGGCCAGAGTGGCCGGGGTGCAGGGCAGCCTGGGGCCAGCACTGACCTCTCGGAGGTGGTCTTGCTGGGTGTGCTGCAGTCAGAGTTCATGGAAGCCATGGAGATGATGGACATCTGCCTGTAGGAGCGCAGCATGGACCGGGGGCGGCCCACTCGCCGGTCCTCGAAGTCGGGCTGTGGGTAGGAGAGCAGGTGGTCAGCAGCCAGGCCCCACAGTTGGTGGGAGCGGGGTGATGTGGCCTCCACCCTCCTGCCCCCATCCTCCTCCGCCTGGGCAGGCAGAGCTGTGGGGCAGAGCAGGACATCAGGGCAAAAGCTTCCTGGCTGGCTGAGGCTGGGGGTGGTTGTTTGATAAAGAATTTGGGGGTCCTTCATTCCTGGTTCCTGGGAGGTGCTCTCTCAATCCTTGCACCTTCCTGTGACAGAAGTGTCTTTGTCACTCATGGTGGCCCCTGTATCCTAATGAGAAGACTCAGGATGGGCTGGCCAAGACCAACCATGAGATTCCAGGGCTGGGGCTTTGAATCTTGGACTATCAGTTTAGCTTTGGGGAGGCGGGTGAGGCTGGAGACTGATTGCAACCACATGGCCAACGATTCACTCAGTCATGCCTATGTCATAGAACCCCGATAAAAACCCTGGACACTCAGGCTAGGGTGCACTTTCCTGGTTGGTATCCTACATTGATGTGCTGGTAGGGGAGGTGGGGTGACACATCCTGAGGACACAGAAGCTGTGCATTAGGGACCCTCCCTGACCTTACCCTATGCATCTGTTCATTTGGCTGGTCCTGAGTTGTATACTTTATAACAACACTGTAATCATAAGTATAGCACTTTCTTGAGTTCTGTGGAATTATCAGACTTGAAGCGTAGTGGGAACTCCAGATGCATGACCAGCTGGTCAGAAGTGGCCTGCAGCCCTGGGGCTGGTGGCTGGCGTCTGTAGGGAGCAGAGTCTCATGGAGGACTGTGTCCTTAACCTGTGAGATCTGACCTCACCAGGGAGTTGACACCAGAATTGGCTGTGGCACCATGCAGCAAATGTTGGAAGAGGCAACCTGTCTCTAGGAAAAACTCTTGGCCCAGAAGACAAGAGGCCTGAGTTCATCTGCACTTTCTTCCGCTGACTCACTTCCCCTCTCTGGGCCTCGGTTTTCCCATCTGTAACATGAGAGGGTTGGGCCAGATGGCCTCTAACAGACCGCATAGCCTTGACATTCTAGGACTCCACTTCCTGGGGAAGAGGATAAAGAAAGATGTCCCTGTGAGCACCAGTCCAATGGCCCCTTTAGGTCATGGAGTGGCCAAAAGCACTGGCTTTGGAGGCCAACTGAGCCAGGTGCAAATTCTGACCTGCATTCACTTGCTGTGTAGCCTTTGGCAAGTTGCTTAAGGCCTCTGAACCTCCAGAAGAGGGACAAGGGGTTAAAAATCATTCCTACCTCCCAGGCTTGTTGTGAGGCCTTAAACGGCCTAGTATATGTCAAGTGCTTATATCAGACTTGGCATGTTCTAGGTGCTTCATCAATGTTGTTTTTAGTATTAGCACAGTCCCTTAAGGCCAAGGGCTCGGTTTGTACCTGGTGTTTATCTAGGGGTGACTTTTGAGGGACCACGTTTACAGGAAGGTTCCCCTGCATCATCAGCTCCAGCAATGCTGGCCCTCAGGCCCTTCTCCTCCAGAGCAGGTCCCTTTGCTCTGGTCCCCATGGTCCTCTCCTGCCCCTCTGCCCTGTCTCACCCCTCCCGGCCACGGGGACTGTCCGTACCATCTCTCTGACACCATACTCCTTCTCCACCTTCACTTTCAGGTTCTTGAAACATTCTTCCATCCGGTCGTGGAAGGGCCGCAGGTTTTCTGACACTCTTTTCTCATGGATCTTAATCCCAGCTCCCAGGAAGGGGATCTGCAGAGAAAGGTGGTAAACGATGAGCCAGAAAAGCTAGAGTGAGTGGAGGGGCCGAACACAGAGGGATGAGTTGCAATTCTGTGCAGGAACAATTAGATCTCCAGACTCCACTGCTTCACCTTGTAGCCAAGCGTTATATTTTCCCATTTCCCCAAGAAGCAGGAGCTTATCCTCTAGAACAATTAGAACAAACGCTCTGGGCTCAGGGTACCAGGCACAACAGAGAGCAGGGATGAGGAGCCAGACTGGAAATAGGGGGTTGAAGGGGAAGCCTGCATACTGCTTGTGAGTCCTTCACTTCCCAGTTCCCAAATTCCAGCAGCACAGTAGCCAGGAGTATCTTCCTATGCAACAGCTCGCAGGATGTGCTCTGGGAAAAGTGAATGGCCCCATGTTGATATAGACATCTGTGGGTCACTCAGGTACCATATGGTAATGCCCCCTCTCATGTTCATAGATTTTCATTCAGCTCTTTAGTGCCTCACTCTTAATTATGAAGAGACTGCCAAGGATCACCAGGCACTGGAGGAAATTCTCCAACATGAAAGTCAGAGATCAGAACCAACAGATGGGAAAGGAAGCAAAAAAGGAAGGAAGAAACTTGGAAGAAACAGAGAATGAAGAAAGCCTAAGAAAACATTATTTCTTAAAGTTTTAATTAATATATATAAACAGAAAAGATCCTCTATAACATGAAATGAAACAAAGATTTTATATAAATAAAAATAAGGAAGGAATGATAATGGAAATACTACATATAAAAACTTGTGAGATATAAAGTTGTAAATAGAGGCAGATTTATAGCTTTAGTTTTACATATTAGAAAAGACAGAAAGTCAAGTAGCTAAGCATCCATCTAAAGACACTAATAAAGGAATAGCAAATTAAACCCAAAGAGAGTAAAAAGGAAAGAAATAATAAAAGAGTAGACATGAATGAAAAAAGAAAAACTACAATAGAGAAGACTGACAAAGCTAAAAATTGGTTCTTTGAAAAGACATAATATTGATAAACCCCTAATAAGACTAATAAAAAAAAGAGAAAGTACCAATAATCAATATCAGGATTAAAAAAGGAATATCACTACAGGAAGTACAAACATTATAAAAGATCATAAGAGGATATTATTGAAAAGTTTATGTCAATAAATTTAATATTTAGATAAAATGGACAAATTACCAGGAAAACACAATGTACCAAAAAGGACACAAAAGAAATTGGAAACCTGAAAATTAATAAATAAGTTGAATAAGCCCATATGTCTTCAATGACAAATTCTAGAAAACAGCTGATAAATATTATATAAACTCTTCCAAAAAATTTAAAAATAGGGAATAATTTCCAACTCACTTTTTGAGACTAGGATAACTTTGTTACAAAAATTGAACAAGGATATTACAAGAAAGGAGAATTACAGGCTAATATTTCTTTTGAGCATAGATGCAAAAATCCAAAATAATACATCTGTGAATAGAATTCAGCAATATCTAAAATTATGATACTTTATGACCAAGTGGGATTTATGTCATACATGCAAGGTTGGTTTAATATTCCAAAGTCAACTAATAAACTTCACTGCATTAGCAGAATAAAGGAGGAAAACAATATGAGTATCCCAATGGATGCAGTAAAGGCATTTGACAAATTGAAAGCCCATGCATGACAAACCAGCAAACCAGGCACAGAATGGAAAATCTTCACAACATCCCACTCTGTGAAATACTGACATTTGCTTTGACACAGGGACACAGATGTACTCTCTCTCTCCTTATATTCATCAGTGCAATAAGGCAAGAAAAAGGACTAAATGGCATAAGATTGGAAAAGAAGTAAAACTTTTTATATTACCAGATGATATGATTGTATCTGCAGAACATCCAAAAGAATGCACAAACAATTTGTACATAAGTGTATTTTGTAAAGTTGCTGGATACAAGGTCAACATACAAAAAAAATCAATTGTGCTCATATTGACAAACAGAAAGTAAAATTTAAAAAGCAATACCATATATAATAGAATAAAAAATACTGACTACTTAGAAATAAATCTAATAAAATACATGAAAGACCTCTACACTGAAGACTACAAAATTTTGCTGAGTGAAGATAAAGAACTAAATAAAGTGAGAGAGATTCCATGTTCATATATTGGAAGACTGAATCTTGTTAGGAGCGATTCTCCCCCAATTAACCTATATATTTAATGTATGCCTAATCAAAATATCAATGTGTTTTGGGGGGAAGTGAGAAAATTGGTAAGCTGATTTTAAAATTTATATGAAAATACAAAGAACTAGAAGAGTCAGGACAAATTTGAAGGAAACAAAAATCTGGAGTATGCTCTCCACCTGATCTTAAGACTTACTATAAAACCATGGTAATTAAGACAGTGTGTGGTGTCGGTGCAAACGCGGACAAATAGACGAGTGGAGCAGAATTGAAAGTCCAGAAATAGACTGACACATATATGATCATTTTATGTCAAAGTTGGGGAAATAATTGTCTTTTCAACAAATGGTGCTGGACTAATTTGAAATCTATATAGAAAAATAATTTATCCCTTACTTCACACCAGTCAAAATGGATAATATACTTAAATGTGTGAGATAAAACCATAAACCTTCCAACTAGGAGAATATCTTCATGACGTGAGGGTTTCAGAGATTCCTTAAAGTCGATACAGAAGTGCTAATCAGGGGGAAACAAATTGATAAATTGGACCTTATCAAAATTATAAACTTCTGTTCATCAAAATACATCATCAAGAAAGTGAACAGGCAAGCCACAGACTGAGAGGAGATATGTGCAATACATATACTTGACAAAGGACTCGTATCTAGAATATATATAAACTCCTATACATTAATAATAAAAGACAATTCAGCTAATAAAATAAGTAAAAGCTTTGAACAAACATTTCACAAAAGGGTTATCCAATTAGCCAATAAACGCATGAAAAGGTAATGCACATCGTGGCTCATGGAGGAAAGGCAAATTAAAATTAAACTGAGATACCACCTCACAACCACCAGCAAGACTAAAATTCAAAAGACTCACAGTGCCAAGTGTCGGTGAGAATGTGGAGTAACTCAGACTCGCAGAAGTTGTTGGTGGGAGTGTAAATTGGTTTATCTGCTTTGGAAAACTGTTTCCTGGTTTCCAGTAAGACCAGACATGCATGACCCAGGAGTCCCACTATTACACCTACGCTGAGGGAACTGAGTGCTGTGTCCACCGAAAGACAAGAACAAGAGTGTTCACAGCAACTTTATTTATACTATACAAACCCTGAAAACAACTCAAATGTCCACCAACAATTATTTGCCAGAATGGAAAAATAAATTGGTGTATTAGTGGCATATGTATATTCATACAACAGATAACATTTAGAAACAAAGAAAGAAAAACCTCTGATATATGCAACAACCTGGATGAATCTCAAAGGCATTATGTTGAGCAAAAGACACAGACACACAATAGTACATACAGTATAATACCATTTATATGAAGTTCAAGAGCAGGCAAAACTAAGCTAGGCTGATAGACGTTTGGCAGTATCTACCAGAGCCAGGTATTCTCACAAACCATAACCAAGCAACTCCATGCCTAGGTGTACAGCCGACAGGAATTGTGTATGTGTGCCCAAAAAAGACGTGTATGAAGATGTTCAGAACATCTGATACAATACAATACAATAGCCCCACTTGAAATCAACCCAAATATCCATTAGTTGAAAAATAAATACATTTTGGTATAGTTATACTATCCAGCTGTATATACTAATACATAACAATGAAAATGAATGGATGATAACGTAGAACAAAATGAATGAACTTTACAGGCATAATATTGAGAAAAATCAGTTAGACACAAAAGAATGTGTAGTGTGTGATTCTATTTATACCTAGGTCAAAAATAAGCAAAAGTAAATGATAGTGTTTAGGAATGAGTGCTTCGTGATAAAAACTATTTTTAAAAAGCAAGGAAATGATTACTGCTTTAAAGCAGGAATCATGGTCAACCTGGGGGAGGGCTGGCAGTGACTAGGAGGAGCATGAGAGGGACTTCTGGGTGCTGGCAGAATTCTGTTTCTTCATTTGGGTGGCAGTCACACGGGTGTACATCTTGCAACGAACCAATACGCTGTATATTTTTGTTATGCACACATTTCTGTGTGCAATATTTCAAAAAATGTTTAAAAAAAGAATATACTGTAGCTATCTTTCCATGCCAATAAATATAGAGAAAATCTTCACAAACACAAATTAAGAAGCAATCAATAGAAGTCTGTGAAATCTTGAACACAAACGGTACCCCGAAAGCTTTAGCTTTTGTTGGGTTGCTAGACATATAAATACGTTTTCCTTTGAAATCTAAGGTTCTTATGTTTTGAGAAAATCCAAGGAGTATCTGATCCCATCAAGAATTCAGCCCCAAGAGGGCCGGGAGCAGGACAGTTTTCCAGCGCTCTCTTTCTGCTGCCTGGCACACCGTAGTGGCTCAGTACAGCTAAGTTGTAAGTATGAATGGGATGAATGGACTCAGAAGAGGGAATCTGCTGCGTGTGCTAATGTAAAATGGCAGCCTGCACCACGCGCGGGGCAGCACCTTTTGGGTGCAGGTACTCCTAGTTGGGGTACCTGGACTCCAGGTGCGAGGGACGAGGCCCAGGGCAATCTTCATTGCCGGGTTGAGTGGGTCTCAGACTGTAACATGGCGGCGAGAGGCGGCCGGACGGTGCTAAGGAGAAGACGGCCACTAGGGGGCGCTGTCTGAAGAGGCCTCGCTAATGGCTCTTAGGGCTGTAACATCTGACACCCTACAGGCCTTCAAAGTCTCCTTTCTTCGTAGTGCCCCTCCGTTAGTGCCCAGACTTTCGTAGAATTTCCTGGGAAGGCGCAGCCTGGTGTTAGCTGTGCTGTGAGGCCGAGCTCCATGCTGTGGGTGCACAGCGTCGAGAAGCCATTACCAGGTGACAAGCCCTGCCCAATGGTGAGGCCCAGGTCAGGGACGTGGACTGAGAGTGACACCGAAGAACTAAACAAATTTGAGTGACGTTGGCCCTCCCTGGGAGACCTCGAAATATCTGAGGAAGGGAACTCATCCCAGCCGGGCCTCCTGCTTCCCAAGCTGGGGGTGGGGAGAGGAATATCACCACTTGAGTATTAAAGGGCATGATGACCTCAGAAGGCTGGGGACCTTGGGATGTTTGGGTTTCACAGGTGGCACAAGGTAAGAAAGGAGAGAAAACCTCAGACACACAAAATGCATTCAGGAAACTGCATCTGTGCAGCGCTTGGCGTTTCATTTGTAAAGCCTCACTTTGCATAGATTGGCAGAGGCAGAGAAGGACCTGAATTAGGAATCCTTATTTTAAGAAAGGAGGCTGCACCCAGTGCTTCTCATTCCCTGATTTCCCTAGAGTAACAAAAACCCCTGCCACAATAGCTTGCTTTTTCTTTGCAGGGCGACTGGCAAGAAGGGAGGGAGGGAGGACAGGCAGCTATAGACAGTGGCACTGCTCCCACAGCCGCCTCCCTCCAGCTCGAGCCCTCTAGAGCCCACCTGGTCTCTGGGTCTGAGTGGTCCATGGAGAGCAGGATGCTGTTTGAGGAGGGGGCTGCCGCAGGCCCAGAAGGGGAGCCTGGTCTTTGAAAGCCTCTGGGGGAGGGGTCGGGTGGACTGTTTCTTTCTCTAAGGAGTGGGAGAGAGGGAGAGAAACACAGAGAGCCAGAGAAAGAAGGGGAAAAGGAGGGAGGGAATTGGAGAGAGAAGAGGAAGGGAAGCAGAAAGAAGAGTAACTTGGGAGCAGGGGCAGAGAGAGGAAAAGACAGAGGGCAGGGATAGAGGCAAAGAACTTCTAGGAGGGAGGGAGAAAGACAGATGCCTGCACAGGAAGAGTCAGAGAGAAGGAGAGCCTGGAGGGAGGGACAGGAGTTTGCGCAAGGAGAGAAGGGATGAGGGGAAGACAGCCCATAGCAAGAGAGAGCAGGGGGAAGGACTGAGCCCTCCAGCTCTGAGGGCTTGGCTCTGGATGGCTGAGCAGCCTGTGCAGAATGCAGGCCCACTGACCAAAAACCAAACAAAGGCCTCGATTATTTTCAAAACCTGATATCCATCTGAGCATTATCTGCAACAAACTGGGTCAGCCTTAGCAGGAGAGGTGGGGGTGGGGGCCGAAGTCTTCCATGATCTGACTGCTGTGCTGAGCGGGGGCCTGGCTTTCATTTCAGCCCCACTGGGAACAACCACCTCCGGAAGTCAACATCCAGTACAGCAGTCTTAGCAACACGCGGCACAGCATCGCGGCCTGGCACCCACGCGCACCCCAAGAGTGCAGTGCCCCAAAGCCCAGTTCCAGGATGAGCCTGCTCAGGTGAAACAGTTGCAGAAGGGCTGAAAGCCAAGGCACAGGAGACCAAGTGAAACCAGGCCACACCAGCCAGAGGGCAGCTGAGGGCACACGAATGGGGAGAGGAAAGGACGGAGGCTGGCCTCTCCCCAGTCAGCTCTGCTTTACCTGCCACGCAATCAGGTCCTTGAGGCGGCTCAGCTTGTCCTGGTCCTCAGGGTGGTCCCTGGTGTACTCTTCAGTGAAGAAGGCCTGGGAGGACAGACAGGCGTTTGGGGTTTCCTGTTCATTTGGCATAGACCCCGCAACCCATGGCTATGGCACTGGGGTAGGATTCCATTTGAGAGGGGCAGGAATGAAGTCACGTGAGATTGGGTGGGGCACGAGTCAGGGAGCTGTGGGAACTGACATTGTTTCTTCTTCCTGGAGGCTCACATGAGTACCCACTGGGAATGGGCCACAAGCCCTGGGAAAGTAGTCCTCACAGTGGGGTCCCCAGACCGGCTGCATCAGCACCACCTGGGAACTTGTCAGAGATGCAGATTCTCGGGCCCCACCCGGACCTCGTGAGTCAGAACCTCTGGTGGCGATGGGGGCAGACCTGGGAATTAAGAAGCCCTGCAGGGGATTCTGAGGCACATTCGTCTGAGAGCATTCCTCCAGGAAAAAGAACTCAGTGAGGAGTTTCACCTGGTGGGTGTTCCAGCTCACCTCACCACCTCCCTCACTGCAGGTGACCTTGGCAGCCCCTAGCAGTTTCTGGGGCTCACGCCCTGCATGTGCGCACGCATATATACAGACATAACTTGTCAGCTTCAGGGCTGAACAAAGGGTTACCAGTGATGACCACTCTCGGGGATCTGAGAGTAGCTGGAAGGACTGACTGGGGGACTGGAAATCACTGTCCCTGAATTATACTACTGTGTCTTATTCTTAGTTTTACATCAATGGACAACACAGAAACGATAATAGGGAATTCACCCTGAGATTTATTCAAATGAGGAGTCCATTTTCCCCTCAGCGTCCCATTAATGTATGGCCTAGGTGAAAACCAAATGAGGACTTTCTACTCTACTTCAGTGCTGGGGAAAGCTATGTCCTCCTACTGAGAAATTGGTATTTTCCCCGAGGGGAAAATATGACTCATATAATTGATGGCATTTCCCTTTTTTGCCATGGATACTAGGAGGCTCAAAAATGGAATCTATAGCTAAAATATGTGGGCATTTATGGAGAGATCTTATGACCTGGATATCTAGATTATAACTCCCCCATTTAGAGTTGATCTCCTAGCCTTTATATTTTCAGACATTCTGAGTTTCACTTCTTTCCATTTGTAGAGGTCATTTAAAGTCATGTACTTTGACTCGTGGTTCCTGTACCTTTATGATCTGACTCACAGTCATCCTGGAGCCTTCCCTTCACAGAGGTATCTGGATGTGCCCAGTGAAATAAGAGGCCCTTTGGCCCCTGCTCCTCCTGGTCTAGCAGAGTGTGACAATGAGGGTGGGAAGGGGATGAGAGTGAGGCACAGAAACTTTGGAAGGTGTGTAATGTCAACCAAGCTGAAGTGTCCCTTTGGGGGGTAAACAGCCAGTAGATGAGTGATGTGCAGCTGCGTCTGCCCCTGGGCCATCCTGCCACTGCTCTGCCCACCCCCCACCCCCGGGGGCCTGGAGAGCAGAAGCCCTCACCTTCTCGTACTTGGCGAACCCTCCCATGACAGCTGGGTCCACGATCCCATTCAGGAGCATGGAGAGCGGGTTAATGGGCAGGCTTTCGTCACTCTGGTACTGGTTGATCATCATCAGGATCTTTTCATTGGCTGTAGACATGGTTTCGATGGCATTCTCCAGAGGGCTAATTGTGGTCTGTGAAAAACAAGATCACCAAGAAGGAACGGCCTTAGCGCGATGCTTTAAAAATGGATACAACGTGGGCATTGGTTTCATTTGGGGTTGGAATTCAAATGAGGCAGTGCTCCCCGAGGGGCTGTAGCAGGCTCTCTGGTAATTAATGAGCTCTGGGGCTGTCTGCTGTCTGCTGTCTGCTGTCTGGGGAGGGACAAGCTGACTTTTTGCTTGGTGAGAAAGGGATTTCCCTGGGGAGGGGAGGCAGGTGGTGTTGGGCACTTGCTGGGTTTTCAGATGCTGGGTGTGCTCCAGGAGAGTTTTCTCTTCTTACTCCTTGGGTATTGGTTGCGAACCTACTATGTGAGCTGTCAGCTGGAGGGATTAGAGTGGTTGGCAAAGCGATGACCCAGCCCAGCCCGTCGTGGGTCCTAAGACTGGTTGTTGTATGAGGGTCGCTGCTCCAAGGTAGATTGGGTTCAGTTGGGAAGATAAAACTGAACACCTCTCCCACACCTCTTAGAAAGCGATAGACACAGAGCGCCACAAATGCCAATTGGCAAAACAGCGCCGTTCCGAAGAGCATGGGATCTGGAGTAAAAGACTAAACAGGGAGCCTGCAAACTTCTTCTGTGAAAGGGCCAGATAGCAAATATTTTGGGCTCTGTGGCCATATGCTGTCTGTTGCAACTGCTCAACTCCGTTATTTTAGGGAGAAAGCAGCTACAGGCCATATGTGAATGGATGAGCATGGCTGGTCCAAAAAACTATTTACAACAATTGGTGGCAGGTAAGCTCTGGCCTACAGGTCATAGTTTGCTGACCTCTGAACTAAACAAAACAAATTAAAACTGAGTGCAAACCTTAGCTCTGGCATTTTTTCCTAGCTGTGTGACCTTGGGCAAGTTTCCTGACCCCTCTGAGCCTCGCTTGACCCATTGGTAAAATGAGTGTAAGAAAACCGACTTCAGAGAGTAGCTGGTAGCTATTGTTATTAACTCTTGTGGGTGTTAAGACAGAGAACAGTAGTCGTCCTTAAGAAGGGGAGACGCACTGGCAGGGTGGGGTGGGGGCTGGAGGGAAGGGTCAAGTAATCAGAGAAGACTTCATGGAGGAAGGGACCCACAGTTTTATTACGGGTGAAGTGATGGTGATACAGTGCCTGTCTTGGGTGTGCAGCCAAGATCAGTTGAGACAATATGACAGGTGACTGAGAGCAGAGTTCGTTAAGTAAAATAGTCACAACTATTGGATATTTGAGAAGGGCAGAGCCAGCCTCCAGAGCCGTGCTGTTGGCCGTCTTCTTAAACTGTTTCCTTGAATCCCTGTGAAACCCTAACCTCCTCACTCCCCTGCCTTGTTTCTGGACATTTTGGCAGATGGGTGCTCTCTGCAGGGAGAAGGCCCTGGGAGTAGACTCTCTCTCTACTTCACTGTCACTCTCCTTTCTGTCACACACACACACACACACACACGGACACAAATGTGCACTCACACCACACACGTATACACACACCCACAGTGTGAGCTGGAGGGAGGCTGCTCGGCCTGGGGCGGGGGTCCGCAGTCCGTATTCCATAGGCTGCAAGCCACGGTGTAGTTTCTGTCAGGCGCACAGACCGACCCAGCAGGGCTTTCCCCAGCCAAGGCAGACTGAGTTCTGAGGACAACCTCTCACGACCCCTCGGCTCGAGCCCGGCACCGCACCTGGGCTCCAACAATAGGCTGGCTTGTCAGAAAGGCGTGGGCTTAAAGGTGAGTTATTAAAAATGTAAAGTACTCTTGATTGGCTTTCCTCCTCATTTCTGAAGATATTTTTGAATCCCCAAGTCTTTAACCTCATTATAGCCATCAGGAACAGAGAATGAGAATAAAATTTCCTCTGGTTTCTCACCTACGGGCATTTGTGTAGATGGAGCATAAAGCTCTCAGAGCAGAGTAATGGGGGCTATAGATTTGATGGATGAAAGGCCGGGACGTCAGGAGCTGATAACAGGAATAAAAGCAATGATCATGATAATGGAGAGGGCTCCACTTAGCGATTGCCTCCTGAGTGCCAGCCCACGCTGGGCACGTCACACATGTGCTCTCATTTAATTCCCACAACAACAGGTTATGTCGCTTGCCCCAGGGCAGATGGTGGCAGAGCGGGGGAGAGAACGGAGTGCTCCTGGTCCAAAGACAGGCTTCTCTCACCACGTGCAGGCCAAGCTCTGCCACCAAACTTGCCTTAAATTGGTTGTTAGGATTTGGTCAGGCCCTCAGATCTCTGATCTCTCTCCTAAGCTGAGTCTGTTTCCTTATCAGCAGTAGAGGTGCCCGGCTCTCCGCGAGGGGAAAATGAATTATCGGGAGAAAGTGCTTTGGAGAGGATTTTAAAGGGGGGGACACCAGTCAGAAGATGAAGTGATGGCAATCCCCCGCGATCAAGTGGTGCTTCCTGTTCTTCAAAGGCATTTCCCCCATTATCACCTCCTTAAATCCTTTCAGGGATCCCATGAGAGGCACCAGACAGCGTGATCATTACAGCTGACGTCTGCCATGGATGCCTTTGGCGGTTCAAGTCCCATCTGTGGGCCTAAGTTTTCCTCATGTGCAAAATAATAGGGCTGGACAAGAATCAGGAAGGGATGGAAAACCGGAGAACTGTGGGCCAACCTGGGCCTGGAGAGGTCTATTGTGTAGCCAGCACACGAGTTCTAATTTTTTTTTAATTCAATTCACTTGTTTGCCACAGCGTCCAGCACTCCCTGTTGTCTTAATGTCACTATTTCAGATATTTCCATTATCTTCCTGGGCTCTGAAGGTATTTGCATTTGTAGCTCTTGGACTAAATGACCTCTAGAATCCCTTCTAGCTTTGAAATTCCATAGTTTTCAGTCTCGGTTTTATGGATGATGAAAACTAAGGCCCAGAGATACACAGTGTTTGTCCAACATCACACAGCTAATGACTAAGTTGAGTCTGGGTCTCAGAGCCCTAAATCAGGTCTCGTTGTAAAGACTACACATTCTTAGGGCCAGGAAGAAGGACAGAACCCTCAATAAGTAGAACTTACACTTGAATCCCATCAGAAGACCCCTCTCTGTACAAACAGTACTGTAGTCATACACGTCATGTAGGACGAGATGCAAATTCATGTAACACAGAAACAAATGCTTCGAAATGGACTCACTTAGCAGGCACGAAGCCTGTGTCTGAGACATCCTGGGATTCTCGGTAACTCAACTGAGGGGGCCATTAGAGGGAAATCCACTCTGGGCAACTTGTGGGGGGTTTTCCCAGCCCCTTCTACCAGAAGGTATCGGGATAAAAGGAGGGAAACAAAAACGCTACTTCTTTCCTAACTTCAGAATCCTGAGTTCATAAAATAAGGTGACCAGTTCAGACATCGTGGGTGTCTGCATATTGGTTGACTGATGATTGATTGGCTGATGTAGTTAACAGACATTCTCAAGCACCAGTTATGGGCCTGGGGCTGTTATTTGCATTTGGAGATGTGGCAGGGAACAAAACAGACAAAAACCTGTCTTCCTGAAGCTTGCATTCTAAGATGTTCTGTTCTATCTAATGTTCCCGACATTAGCAGTCACACAGGTACATGAGTCTATCAGGAGGGACGGGTGCTTTGAGGAGAACCACAGTGGTGGGGGGAATGGGGGTGCAGGCAGGGCTCCCTCAGGCTGCCCCAGGTCTGAGGGGTTGGCTGAAGGGCAAGAGGCACCTTGCTGATCACCACCAGGGGGCGGGGCACAGCCAACAGCCATGGGCAGAGGCTACAGATGGGTACAGAGTTTCTGATTCCTCACCTCAAAAATGGGACTAATAATAGTATGTACCTCACAGGGTTTTGGAGGATTAGGTGGGATTTTGCCAGAAAGCCCGTGACACAATGCCTGGGACACTTGTTGAAGCTCGTCATGTATCAATTTGTCCCATGAGGAAATGGCATGAATAGTTTCTTCCTTTCCAAGGTACTACTTATTGTTGGGGTGGGCTGGGGACACACCGAGGAAGAAGGAGACAGGGTCCAGCCCAGGTATCTGACGTAGGAGGTTAAAGTCAAACCCCACCTCTTTTACTAACCTCGAACAACCCACTAGCTCACTCTGCACCTCAGCTCCCTCATCGGTAAAATGGGAGGGTAGTACTATCTATCTCTCAGTCTGGTTGAGGGGTTTAAATGAGATCATGAATGTGAACAGTTTAGCACATGCTTGTTAAATGTTTGTTGATGGCATCATTGTTATTATATTTTCCCCAAGGTCTAGGCCATGCCTGTGTAAAGGAGATTGGAAGGCCGCCAGGCTGCTGAGTTCACTGGGAGGGAGGTCGGCATTAAGGGCTGGAATGAGATGGTCTCGATGCTGATAATACAATAGCTCGAAAATATCAGTCAGACCACTGCCCTCCTCTTCTCATGGCTCTAGGAAAAGCCAAAGAACTTATGGTGGCCTATAAGGTCCTACATGATCGGGTATCAAACTACTACTACTCACCCCTGCTTGTTCTGATTCAGGCACAAGCATGTTTTGGCCCCAGGGCCTTTGCCCTTGCTGTTCCCTCTGCTAGATTGTCCTCTTCAACATCTGCATGGACCACTCCCTCACTTCCTCCAGGCCTTTGCTCAAAAGTCATTTTATTAAGGAGGCTTTCTCTGACCACCTTATTTAAAATAGCAACCCCTCCTTCATCACTTTTCTCTTTTATTTTTCTCCATAATGGTTATCACCATTTGACACATTGTACATTTTCTTTGACTTTTTAACCTGTCTTCCGGACTATAATGTAAGCTCCATTGTGAAATCTCCAGGTCTTAGAACAGTGCTTGACATGCATTAGGTACTCATTAAGTATTTGTTGAATGAATAAATGAATAAGATACCCTGAATACATCCTCCCTACTGCTCAGGTTTCCTCACAACCACCCTGGCCCTCCCCGTGTATCCTGGGAGCCGCAAGACCCTTAGCTGTCTGAGGACAGGGGGCCCTGCATGTGTTGAGAAGCAACATAAGTGCTCTCTGCACGGGGAGTTCAGACATCTGCCTTCTGCCCAGAGCTTTGCCTCTGCGTGATTTTCTCCCTCTGAGCCTCCGTTTATCCAACTATAAAATAGGTTCATTCTGCAGAGGCGCCCCGAGGGGCTGTGGAGATGGGAGGAAGTGAGGGGTGATGGAGTGGGTGGAGTTCCGGGCCCCTGCCTCCCAGCTGCCCACTGCAGAGGCTCCCCATGCATCAGCTTTATCATTGGGCTCTGTGGTAGGTCTCATATGCAGGGAAACAAAGTTATCTGACACTTAAAACACAAATCTGAACACAGGAATCTGGATGCTGCTTCAGGTCCCTTCCTGCACACGAATTCCGGGACTCCCACGGCGGCTTTGAACAAAAGCCGGTCCCCTTTTTACAGTCAAAGGGCCCCCCTCCCATCCCCCTCCTGAGGCCAGCTGTGTCCTGCTTGAAGCAGGGAAAGGATGTGCCCAAAGGCCCGTGGACTCACCTGGGACATGTGAACCACCTCAAACCAGCGCAGGATCCCCGGAAGCTTGTATGCAGTCATGAAGGAGGTTCTCTCGATCCACATCGACTGTCACGTGGGAAGGGGGTGGCAGGGCAGGAAAGCAAGATACTTATGAAACCTGGTTACCAGGGAGCTTTGGCGGGAACCCAGCCGGGCCCCCAGGCCTCGCATCCACCCCAAATGAGAACAAATATTGCAAGACCCAGAAACACACTCCCATCTAACCCTTAAGAATTCTTTCCCAGCATGAAGTTTAAGTTTTCCCTGGATTTAGGCCCAGTAAGTTTTAACCTTGGTCTCTGAACAGTCAGAATTTCAGGCAATATTGAATGCATCCGTCTGCGTTTCCTGAGGGAGAGTCCACAGTGTTCCTTAGATTCTCACGGGGGCAGTGACTCCCAAAATATGGAGCATCACAGTCTAAGGCAAAGAGCTGAGAGATACTTGGAGCACCTCCCCATGCCAGGTGGGCCCTTGGGAATAGAAAGACCCGTCCCAGCTGGGAAACACAGAGGGGACTGTGGGGACTGAAATCGATGTGACTTATTGGTATTCCCTGGAAGGTTTGACTTCATCAACACCCCTTCTTAGCCTGAGCTTCCTACCTTCTGGAAATGCCCGAATGCCCTGTGGTTTAAAGGTGCATCTCACACACAGGTCTGGGTTATATCTTAAAAGTGGAAAAGCTCAAGAAATGAGGGAAGGGGTGTCATGGTATCAGCAGATGTTAGTTTTACTGCCTTTGGCTTTGGATCAAATTCCCGCCCATTCTGGGGCTGCAGGTGCATGCTCTGGTTGGTAAGATGGCCCAGGGAAATGATCAGGGCTGCTGAAGGGTAGGGGAGATACTCACAGCAAACTCATTCTCGGGGTCGACGGTGCCCCTGCGCACAGGCCGGGAATAGTGGAACTTTTGCACATAGTTGGACTTATAAAAGCTGAAAGAGAGGAAGAGGCTGAGGCTCCTGGTAGCATGCCCACTGCTGACACAGAACCTGACCCAACACCGTGCCGTCCAGGAAGGCCCACTACAATAAACGTGAGTCTGGCAGAGTCCTTGTGGTAGCATTTAAAATCAGGCTTTCCTTGCAGGGTGGTTTAGAAGCTAGACTGGTCTTATGCCCTCATGAGAATGTAGCATCCCTTAGGGTACCCAAGGAGGTGGAATTCTAGCATCAATGCACATGGAGTTGCCTGGGTCACCATTTCCAGTGACTTCAGTCAAGGATCTAGAATCACCTAAGGTCTGAGCCTAATGTCCCAGGGGTGTCTTCCAAGGATTTCATTAAGTGTCCCAGCCAGCTCCCGAATCACTCTTCCTGAATCTCTAGGGAGATGCTAACATTGGGCCAGCAGGGCACAGTTCTGGCTGTATAGTTGTCATCCCCTGCCCATGGTGCCTGACTGAGAGGTGACAGACAGCTGAGATCCAAGTTGAGCTGTACCTGCTCAGCCGTGGGCACTGGTGCGGCGCTACAGGCCGGGGCAGGGGGCTGCCTCTCCCTGAAGGAACAGGCCCTTCTCACAAAGGAGCTCCTGCTTCTGACTGGGCCTCCCAGAGGAGAGCCTTTTACTAAGGCCCTCGAGGTGCTATATTGGGTACCTGGACCTGAGGGGGGTGAGGTGGGAGGGGTGTAGCCTTGGGCCCCAGAGAGCCCACAGGTGCCTGCCTCATGGCCTCATCTGACCCTGCAATCTGGTATTGAACAGATTGACGCCTGCCTTCACACTGCTTCCTCTAATGCCCCTTTATCATAGTCTGAACATGTCCAGTGTCAATGCACAACCTTACATACCGAAAAGATGCCCCTTTGGGAGAAAGTGCTCAGCATGAGCACTGCCCTTGGCCCCCACCCTGCCCGTCGCCTGCCTGGCCCACGCTCTCTGGCTGTGGATTCCTTGGAGTCACTTGGAGATCAACCTGCATGATAGGCTCTGCTCGTTCAGTTCAGTGCAGCTCATTGCTGCCTACTGAGGATTTTCTGTGCTACAAAGGGAGCCATACCCTTGCCCCTCCCATCCCTCTCTGGCAGAGCCCAGACTGCTAATTGGGGGTGATTCTTCTCCCAAGAGGAAAGGGGGAGCAGGCCAGCAAAGATAGAGAAGGAAATAGAAGGGCTCTAGGGCCTGTCATGCCACCAGCTCAGCTTGGCAGCCCCATGAGATTTTTTTCCCCATCCCTCCTTCCAGTGAGCTTCAGGTCTTACTTTATAATCTGGTCAGGCACCGGCTTATTCTTGAACCTGGGGTGTTCATCCAAGACGGGCTGGACAGTGAAGCACTGGATGTCTGGGGTCCCCGCAGTTAAGGGCTCACAACACGTCTGTCAGCAGCAGAGACAGTTCCAAGTGTAGCAGGCTCAGGCCGAGACCTTTCAGGCCAGCACTTCTCAGGCCAAGTTGTTATTGAATGACCAACCTCAGGTTGCTGGCTGCCAAATAGGTCCCAATGACCAGTTAGCAGTCACTGTGGTCCTTATCAGAGCTGCCCAATCCCAGGGCTTAGCCCCTGCTAACAGTTGGTTAGTGGTCCTTAATCATCACCATTGTTATATTAGCAATAATGCCATCTAATGAATTTACAGCTCTCAATCAATTGTAGAGCATGTCTCCCCACAGTCTCCTTTCACCTCTCCAATTCTACTGAGCAGTGTTATTAATATAAATTGTCCCCGTTTCATAGACAGGGACATCAAGGTCAAAGAAGCCAGACAACATGTTGAAGGTCACACAGCTTGTGACAACAGAGCAGAGGTTTGTATTTGGGTCTTTTAACCCTAAGCTCAGGGTTCCTTGAGTCTAGACTGCTACTTCATGTGCTCCTCTAACCAGCAGCATCAGCATCACCTGAGAGCTTGTTAGAAATGATGCCTCTCATGCCCTACCTCAGATCTACCCAATCAGAGTCTGTAGTTTTATAAGATCTTCAGGTGATTCATATGCATCCTTAAGTTTGAGAAGCACTGCTTTAGAATATGCTAATAGCCATCACTTTGCATTCCAACTCTGAAAGTTTGAAAGCGCCTGCCTAAGACAGGATTGCAAGGCCATGTCCATGCTCAGGGGGAAAGAGTTTGGTGATCGATTAGTGATGCCTGCCATGGGCACAGGCTATAGGAGAGGCACGATGTGGGCCAGATCTTTGTCCTGCCTATTCTAGACCTTTATTCATTTGAAGCCAATGATATCACAAACTAAATGAATAAAATCTGTTGTCACTGGTCCCATCCCTGACCCCTGCTTCCCTTTCCCTACCTTCCATGTCTCCTTTAACCCATCTCTGTTCTTTAGGTATTCAAGTTCTCTCATCCCTCTGTTCTACCTGATGACCACCATAACTCCAAAACTCTTCTCCCGGGCCTGATATTTCTGCCAACTAAGGAATCACAAACTCCTCTTGCTGGCATTCAAAGCTACTGCACTATGACCCCAACACATCTCTCACCATTATCTCTGGGTATCCAAAAGATTCTACTATTCCCTTTGCTTGAAATATTTTCCCCATTGCCACCTCTCCCTGCGAGCCCTTTAGGAAAATGTCAAATACCACAGCCCGCTTGAGCATTCACTTTGCCCTCAGTCCGGTGTTCTTCTCCTCTGACTCTCCACCGCATTTCCTCTGTACTTTGGGCTCTTCTCTCTCCAGCTTCATCTTCTCCTCTCCCGCTCCCTCCCCACCAGACTGGGAGCTTTCTGATGGGAGAAGCTGGGATTCCCTCACATGTAAGAAATCACCAAAATATAATTCCAAGCTAAATTCAGTTGCACCCCTTCTGATAAACTCATGCCAAATTGATATGTTGAGGATTTAATTGTTTTATCTCTGAAGAATATTTCCACGTTAAATGAGAATTCCTCAGAGAGAAGGTGAGGGAGAGAGAGCAAGAAAGAGAGAGAGACTACAATGTTTAAGACAAATGAATAAACCTCCCTGGAAGGATTTCTGTAATATTCAGGAAAACCATTTTCTTTCTCAAGCCATGTAACCACCAGCCTTTTCTGGGTGGAATCCACTCAGGATTAAGTCTAGGGCAGGAGTTGGCAAATGATGGCCCCAGGTCAGATCCAGCTCACTGCCTGTTCTGGTACGGTTCACAACGAAGAATTTTTGTATTTTTAAATGGTTGGAAAATAAGAGTATTTTGTGACATGTGAAATGATATTAAATTCCAATTTCCCTGTTCATAAATAAAGTTTTATTGGAACATGGCCACACCCGTCCATTTCTGCATTACCCATGGCTGCTCTCCCACCACAACAACAGAGTTGAGCAGTTGTGGCAGAGGCCACACGGCCCACAAAGACTGAAATATTTCCTATCTGGTCCTTTCAGAGAAGTTTGCCAACTCTTGCTTTAGAGAAGATTCTAGGTCGTGTCTACTGATCTTAGCAACTGGCCTTGGTCCAAGAGGAGAATCCAAACCTGTCCTGGGGAAGCCAGTGACACCAGAGCCTTCAAATCACGTCCGGGAGAATTCATGGCTGGACTCTCACCACATGCTGAACCTGTGATGGGAACTGCGGCCCCAGGGTCTGGGCAGTAGGAGGCTGGGGACAGGAGACACCAGCTAAGAGACCCTTGCTTTCAAATGTCTTCCCCTACTTGGATACTTAAGTGAGAAGACATGAGACGTGTCACCTTTCCAAAATGCTTGTCAGCTTTTCATCAAGTGAAGGCAAGTGAACAGAGCTCTAAGAGTCTGGATTTTGGCGAAAGCAGACCTGAGTTCAAATCCTAGCTCCATCACTTCCTGAGACCGTGTGCAAGCTGCTTCCATTTTTTGAGTATCAGTTTTCTTTTCTTTTTCTTTTTTTTTCTTTTTTTTTGGTGAGGAAGAGTAGCCCTGAGCTAACATCTGTGCCAATCTTCATCTATTTTGTATGTGGGACGCCGCCACAGTGTGGCTTGATGAGTGGTGTGTAGGTCTGTGCCCGGGATCTGAACCTGTGAATCGTAGGCAGCTGAAGCAGAGCACATGAACTTAACCACTACGCCATGGGGCCGGCCCCTGAGTATCAGTTTTCTTATTTGTAAAATGCAGAGAATAATAATACCCAACTCACGGGATTATTATGAGGATAAAATGAAACAATGCATGAAAGTGCCTAGTACATGATGAATAGTTAATAAAGAACATTCTGTTCATTAATCTTAAAACGAAGGCATTAGAGAAAGCATACAGACTTTGAGAGAGAGAGGTTTTGGAGTCCAAATCTCAACTCCATCACTACCTACCTTTGTGATCTTAGGCAAATCACTTTACCTCTCTGCCCCACATATTCCTTCTCCTTAAATAGGGAAAATTAATATGCACCTTATAGGGTTTTATGGGGATTAAGAAATAATGGTTATAAAGCTCTCAGTCTCATGTGTGGCATGATGAGGACATTTAGCAAATGTCATCCCTTCCTCCTTCCTTTTCCACTTGGTTCCTGGCACTGAGTCAGGCCTACATGTGACGATATGGCCCAGTAACACCTGCTCTCTCTTCCTCCTGCAAGTTAAAAGGCCACAGCCCTGTTCCGCACCAAGATGCCCACTTAGAAGGGCCTCAGTGCTAATCCCGTGTCTCACCTGTAACCAAACTCACATTTGTAACCAGCCAGCCCTGCCACCAGTTGCATTTCCTCCTGCAAATAACCATGGTGGAGCAGGCATGAAGGGCAGGCGAGCATAATGAAAAGGTTGCAGATGAATATGTATCACCCGAGGGAAAAATATTTGGATTAAGGTTCGGCAGACTTAGCAGACCAGTCATGCAACCTGTCAACCCCATTTTAAAGGCTGTAACTTAATCTTTGCTAAAGGGTGCAGTGCGGCGAGCCAGGCTGGCCAATGCACCCTCGCTCGGCTGTCGGCCTTCTCCTGGGTTTATGTGCTCCTGCCACCTGAGTCCTGCCTCCTGCCCAGCGTCAGCCCCTGGCCCTGTGGACACCACACCTGGCTGCACTGGAGCCGTTTACACCCCACCTACCCAACCTCACTGCATCACCTTAGATCACCTCTGTGTACCCCAGTGAGCTGGCTCCTCCCTGTCTCCCTCTTTCCTTCCTTTCTCTATTTGTCTCTCTTTTCTTTCTTTCTCCTTCTCCCTTGTTATCTTTGTCTTTCTATTAACCAGCAAGTATTTTCTGAGAGTCAGATGTGCGCCGCGCACCATGGGAGACAGGGATTACCGCAATGGACAAGGCAGCACAGCCCTGCCCTCTGGAAGCTTACCTTCCAGCTTACACGTACCTTTAAAAAGCACAAAAGATAGTGACAGGTTGAGATCAATTCTCTAAAGCAAACCAGCAGGGTTTGAGATTACAGGGCCATGAAGAGTTCAGACAAGGCCACTTTAGAGAAGGTGACCAGGGAACTCCTCTTCGAGGAGGAGACACTGAGTTAGGATCTGATGGGTGAGAAAGGAGCTGGGGGAAGGGCATTCCAAACAGAGGGAACAGACAATGCACAGGCCCAGAGGTGGGAACAAGCTGGGAGCATGTAAGGAGCAGAAACAAGGCCAGTGTGGCCAGAGGGGCCAAGAAAGGAAAGGAAGAGTCAGGAGGTGATGACACTGGAGAGGCAGGAGGGATAAGATGATGGGACAGCCTTGCAGGCCTGGCTCAGGAGTTTTGATTTTATTATAAGAGCAGTGTGGCGCCATTTTGGTTCTTGGAACCTGCCATGCTCCTTCCCACTCAAGGCCTTTGCACATGATGCTCCTTCCCTCGGTCTGGGACATTCTCTCCCATGCCCACTAACCTTTGCCTGGTTAGTCACCTTAAACACTGCCTTCCTCAAGGAAGCCTTCTCTGCCCTCCCAATCATAGTACCCTGTATGGCTTCCTCTTGGCATTGATCACATTTTGATAAATACATATCTAACGGTACAGTTAGTTCTTCAATGTCTCCTTTGCTTGCTAGACTGAAGCTCCCTGAAGGCAGGACCACTTTGTGAGGGTAATCTCCAGTGCCTTGCACAATGCTTGGCATAGAGTCAGGGCATGACAGTATTCATTACAGGAATGAATGAGTGAGTGAGTGAATTAATCAATGAATGCAACATTTAGAATTTTCTGAGATGGGTTCTTTGGACCCCACGCTAGACACTAAACTTGGCACCACTGCCATGATTCTGGCAGCTGCTCTGAGCTAAAGGTGGGGTTCTGTGGGCTAAAGTCGTGCAGGGCTGCCCATGCCTGGCCCCTGGGCAGGGGCCTTCTCCAAGGATACACTGGCCTGGGGCGTTCTTCACCTCATCCCCAGGGGCAGAGGTCGTGTTCATCTTCTCTGCATTGGGGAACTGGCTCATCAGCTGCATCTGGAAATCTTCTCTTCGCTCATACTCCTTCCCTCGGTAGATGAACACTTTGTTCTGCAGAGAAATGACACCCATCAGAGATTCCAGGGCCCAGGCTTGGAGGACATGGTCCAAACAAAGCTGGGAGGCTTGTGACATGAGCAGTGGGCTATGGGGACCTCCTATAGATCTCTCTCTTCTCTGTTACAGCACCAGGAAAAGGAGGGGCTCAACTCACTGAACTTTAGCTGTGCACATGACTTCATTAAAAAGATTGGTTCTGAATGGAAAGGACATCATGGATGCTGAGAATTTCTCCTTCAAACCATCTTATGTACAGCTTTCGGAATAATTCCTCACCCAACTTTCACTGTGTCACATCTACTGTCCTATTTACATGACTGCAGAATTTCCCTCCTGCCATTAATGGCCCATGTGGGCTGGGCCTGTGGGCCAGAAGGGACCAGCATTTGGGTACTTTGTCACTTGGCTCCTGGCCGTGGCTTAATAGAAACACACTCTTTACCCTTCCTGGACCACATTAGCCTCTTCTAGGCCTGTAGTTTTCAAATACGTGGTGGTTTTGCCTCCTAAGGGACCCTGGAAATATCTGGAAATATTTTTGGATATCAACTAGGGGGAGGGGAGCTACTGGCATCTAGTGGGTAGAGGCCCAGGATGCTGCTGAGCATCCTTCAAAGCAGAGGACAGCCCCACAGCAAAGAATGACCTGGTCCAAAGTGTTGATAGAGCTGAGGTTGAGAAACCTGTCCTAGACCATATCTGTGCCATCTGTGCCACCTCTAATGGCCCCGAAGTTCTTCAGTCCAAACCCTGTCTGTCACCTCTGTACATCAGGGCTTCCAAACCTGGCCCATCACCAGAGGAGCCTAGGAGACTTTTAGAAGTTCAGATTCCCAGGCCTCACTCTAGACCTGGAGTAGGGCCCAGGAACATGTATTGTTAACAGGTTCCCCAGGGGGTTCTGATGTACGAGCAGCTTGGGAAGTCTCCTCTGTTCTATCGAGGACAGCCTCACTGTCTACCCTCCGTAGGTTGTGGCGCTCGCTCCCGCAAGCCCACTCTGACTTCCATGTGGATCGGTAGTGGGGAGTGATTTATCTCCTTGACAGACCGCAAATCAGGTGAGGTCAGAGATCAGATTCATGGTTTCTGTTGCATCTCCTGGCCTCAGAACTGACCACAGACTCACTGACCGGAAGGAAGCCTATCGCTGGCCTAATCCCACATGACCAATGACTACTGCACGGCAGTGTCGGATCAGAAACTGTGCTCCAGGGATCCCTGAAGGTCCTCAAGACCCTTTCAGGGCCTTGATAGATCAACACTTTTCTCATAACAATAGTAAGCTATTCTTCGCCTTTTTCACCCTTCTTGTCCCACGAGTGTGCAGTAGAGTTTTCCAGAGGCTGCGTGATGCGCAGTGTCACAACAGACTGAATGCAGAAGCGGGCGCAAGAATCTAGCCGTTGTCTCTTCATCTGGACATTGAAGAGATTTGTGTAAATATGAAACAATCTTACTGCACTAATTTTTTTATTGGAAAACATAGCTCTTTTTCATAAAGATACAATTTATGTTCACATGTGATGGGTTTATTATTGTTATTTTTAAATAAATTGATAAATATTTCAAAATCTTCTTAGTGTTAATTTTGAACATGGTAACTGTAGATGGGTAGAGTCTATAAACACAGAAGTTCTTCGGGGACCTTGATAATTTTCAAGAGAGAAGTGGGGTCCTGAGACGAAAAGGTCTGAGACCAGTGATCTACAGCAACTGCTGGGAAGCAGAGGTCCTCCAGCCTCTCTGAACACTTCCTTCCAGGGATGGGGAGCTCACTACCTCACGAGGCAGCTCTGGTTGCTGTGAATTAAGAGAAACATGGGATGGCTGAAAGGGACGATGATGGATGGGGATTGGGGAGTGTGCAGGGGTCGGGGCAGTGCTCAGACGGAGGAGAGCACAGCGTCTGAGCAGAAACAGATCCTCGAAGTGCAGAGGGACAGCTGAGGTGCCAAGGCCCCGGGACCCTGGCCTAGTGCCGAGTTACCCAAAACTCACCCGCAGAAAGGAGGGGATCCCCTGGCCATAGTATCCAACAGCAAAGTAGTCTGGCTTGGGCCTGAGAATTTTCATGATACTTTCGTAGAATTTTGCCTGCTGGATCTGAAAGAGGAAAACTCACAGCTTGTAACAACACAGATGTGTATCAAAGGCACATTCAAGTCAGAGAGGCCGCGGTTAAGACATGATCATTATAGCAGAACCAATATGCCAAGTGCACGTATTTGCATATTGTGGAAATGTCTGTAATCACAAAGTACCAGGAACTGTGTTAACCACTCCGCCTGCCCTAGCTCATTCGCTTGGATCATCCATATAACAACCCCATGAGTATTGTATTTCTGTTTTGCAGATAAAGAAATGGTTTCTCATAGTGTAGCCAGTAAGTATGGAACTGAACCCAGCCAGCTATCCAGAGCCCCCACCACTGCCACTCTGCTCCCGGCTCCCTGCACACCGGGCATATGCCAGTGAGGGTCCATGGACGGGCAAATGTCTCTTGGTACAGATGTCTTCCTGTGTATGCACACTTAACATGTTTCATATCAGTTCTAAGAGGTATGTGTTCTTCATATTTTAGCATCTCAGAAAACAGTTTGTGTCTTACTTTACACATGATGGCATCTTACAACTGCTATTAGCCAGACAGAAATCATGATGTGGCACATACAAAAAGAAAAATGTTCACCTCACAAATGATAGCATCTTAAATTTGATACAATATGGAAGATAAATGTGCATAGACCTGGACATGGGCCCATGCGATGTGGGCTTGGCACATGGATGTGCATGTAGATCAGCGTGTGCATGAATGTGTACTGGGTATATGTGTGTGTGTGTGTGTGTGTGTGTGCATGAATGCAGGTTTAGAAGGCACGTGTGATTCCATGTCTGCAAATATCTATGTAGACGTACAAGTGGGGCAGACATGAGTGTTTCTTGGTGTGAGTACATGTGTTTGCATTAGCTCTCACACACAGTGCAAACAGCCAACAGCTCAGTTGTTTTTTATAAGAATACTATGCTCCATACCCATCCTCCCCGCAAAAAGCTACAAATCCTCTCCCGACACTCTGACTCTCATTTTACAGTGCCCTGGAAACTGCTGGACTGGTCTCTCAAAATGGCCTAAGATGGGGCCCTGGGGTCCCGGCTCTCAGGCACCAGGAAATCTGTGTGTGTAGCGGGTGGTGTGAGTCAGGAGCAGCCAAAACTTCCTACATTTTCCCTGCAGAGGTCACCTCCCGCCAAGCCCCGGCCTCTGCAGCGGAAGCAGGGGAGCCTGGCTTCCTCCCACTTTCCACTTCCTTCACCAAATCACCAGCATGGAGGAGCTAATGGGGAATGGCCAGATGGGAAGCATTTTAATGTGATTTATCTGTTAATCAGAAAGCACAAATTTGTGTTTTTATTTAATTGGCTTAGTGATTTGTGGGAATTTCACTGCAAATGTAGCACAGTATTTATCGGGTGTGCAGCAGCAGCCGCAGCAGCCCCAGTGCCCAGCAGGTACTTAATGCTCCATCTGATGAGTTTTCCCAGAATACCTCCCTTTGGAAATATTCCCAACTGGGAGGGAGCCGCTCAGCACAGCCTGGCTCAGCCTGGGCTCTACTTCCATTCTTTCTGTAGTGTCCTCAACCTGCCGGGCCTCCCACCCCTCTCCCGTCTCTCTGGTGAGCCAGGCCCTGAGCGCCCGGCCTCCAGGGCAGTTGGCGCTCCTGGGGCTGCCTTACCAGGTTCTGGCTCAGCAGCTCGTAGTCAAAGATCTCCATCTCGTACTGTTCCGCCAGCTCCTTGCACAGACTAATGGCCTCTTCCCACATCTACAGGAAGGTTGGGGAGACAAAGGTCAGAGGGTGCCTCAGGTTTGCAGGGTCCTTGCTGCAGAAGGGACCTGGGCGGCTCTGCCTCCTGGGGCTGAGCTGCAAGCGTCGCTCTGGCCCACACACAGGGAGCCAGGCGCTTCCCAGGAGCATGACCCTTCCTCTGCCTCTCACTCGGTTTCTTCATAAATAATGGAGCAGCCACAGACCAGGCTAAACGCTTTATCTGCATGCTCTCTGGATCTTCACAGTCACTCTGAGAGGTGACTAGTAACATCTTCATTTCCCAGGGAGAAATGGAAGTTCACAGAGGCAGACCAACTGCCCCATGTCAGATGCCCAACAAAAAGCAGGGCCAGGACGCCCACCGGGGTGTGGGGAAGTATTTAGTAAATTAACCCTTGACTCCCTCAGCTTCCCCATGTAGGGGTAGGGCAGGGAGGTGTTGACCCCATTTTCCAAAAGGAAATTTTTCACACAGAAGTTAGCAGATGGCCTAAGGTCAGAGTTTCTGGAGACAAAGTTGGGGCCAGATCCAGTTCTCCTGAGGTTCACTCCTGGGATCTTTCCACTCTGCCGATCCTGCCACTTTTTACTTTCTTTGGCCAACTTTCTTTCTACCGTCTCTCTCTCCTCCCTCCCTCCTTGCCTCCTTCCTTCCCTTCCCTCACTCTTTCTTTTCTTTCTGTTGTGGTAAGAACACTTAACATGAGATCTACCCCCTTAACAGAATTTTAAGAGCATGATACGGTATTGTCCACCTAGGCCCAATGCTGCCCATCAGATCTCTAGGACTTAGTCAGCCTGTATAACTGAAACTCTATGCCTATCCACTCTTCCCGGGGCTTTTTGGGGTGTGTGAGTGGGCAGGGGGCAGCACAGAGGTGGGGGTGCTACTAGAGTATTCAAAAGAGTGATTAAAACTTTTTTTAGTAGATCTTTTCCATGTTTAAAAAAAATTCCAAAAAAACGAACCCTGGACACAAGGGACCCTTTTCCTCTGCTCTGTCTCAGGCTGGAGCCAATAGGTCATCCCTCCATCTTAGATGGAAGGGCGTGGGAATCCCTGTGGAGTGCAGGGGGAGAGGCAGGGTGGGCTGGAGATCTGGCAGTCTCAAGGGACACTCATGGCATTTCACATGCGGGTTTAAAATGGGAAATGGGCCTAACTGGAGAAGCTGGGGGAGGAGTGGGAGGAGAGAGGGGAGGCTGCCAAAATGCAGTGTGCACTTTGTAGCAGAAGTGCTCTCTCTGCATCCAAGCGTAAAAATAAATAAAAGCAAGTGCCGAGCGGAGGAGCCGCGGCTGTAAACCCACGGACAGCTTAGTGAGCAGCATAAAGATGCTTTATGTGCCAGGAGGAACCAAGTCTGTGGGCCAGATGGGCTGGTGCTTTCTCTTCAGCCTGAACAAGAAGGTGGTGGTAACACCCCTGGGCTGGGCCAGGGCACTGTGGCTCAAGTGGCGATCTTTGCCAGCTTCCCACCATAATATGCTGAAATGCTCTCCCCGTCTGTTAACAAGACCACTAAGGGACCAGAGAGGGGGCCTGGCAGCTTGGGATTTCCTCCAAGGTCTGCTCCTGTTGTCCTGGGAACTCTGACAGTCACCGACCCCTCTGAGTCTCATACATTCGTTATTGAGCACCTGCTGGGTTTTAGGCATGGTGTGATATGCAGCAATGGAGCAGATATAAAGATGGAGAAGACACAGTTTCTGCTTTCATGAAACAAAAGTGGGTAAAGCATACATATAAATGATGTAATCCTTGGGTTTTCAGGGATGTAGAGGAGTCCACCAGGTGATGACAGAGGTACTTAGAGAGTAGAAAGCCACTGTGTGTCTGTCTGGAGCAATGAGGCTCCATGAGAGGAGGTATGGGGAAAGGAGGTTAAAGGAGTGCTAAGGAGTTTGGGTTTCATTCTAGAAGCTTCAATAGCAGTAGATTTCAGAGTGAGCTATACCCATCTGCTCCTTCCTCTCTGCTCCCAAGGTACTTTGACCTGTTCCCTTTCCCCACCCCCACCTTATTGCACAAAACCAAAAATATATGTTGAATAAATTAATGAATTAAATGTATGAATGACATTGTGGTGCCATCATTGATCTCTAAACAATGACAGGATGCTTGGTTGGGTTTGGTCAGAAAATTGGCCAGATCAACTGCTGCCCATCCTCCAGTCTCCAGGGGACCTTCAGGAACCACCAACCCAGATGCCAGCATTCATCCTGTAGGAGATGCAGCATGGTGCATATACATATACATATATACAGGTCCCTTTGACCTGTACCCTGTTCCCTTTCCCCACCCCCACCTTATTGCACAAAACCAAAGGGTAATGTGCAGAAAAGATCATGATTGGCATTTGCCAACTGGATGGTAAGGTCTTCGAGGTTGGGGATTGTACCTTTTTCCTCTCTGCTCATCACAGGGTGAGCTGAACTGGTGCCTTGCAAAGGACAAGCTCAACATGCACTCTGGAGCTTTCACACTGTGACTGACTGACTCAGCTGATACCAAGAGCACGCTCTGACCTGATGCCCAGCAGGGCAGGAGGATCCGGGCATGGCAGAGTCTCTGCCCTCAAGAGGCTTATAATTGTAAATTCTAAAAACAGTGTTCAAGTGCTCAACTCCTGGGAATTTATAAGCCCTTCTACAGACATTACCTCATTTTATCTTTCCAGGGAAGGTGGGGAGATCAGACTAAGACAGATGCAATGAAATGCAGTGACAGGGCAGACCAGAATTAAGTGTTAAATTATGTCCTGATGAACTATAAGAGGCCTTGCCATTCAGATGAGAGCAGGGCTGTAGGTAAGCCGGAGGATGCAAGAAAGGCCTGATGGAGGAAGTGGCCAGCCAGCAGGGGCCTTGAAGGAGAAGGAAGGTAATGATGACTACAGTTAAAACCTAACTAGATGTTATTATGCACCACTTCCTAAACTAGGTACATTTTCTCACCTAATTTTCACAATACAACTAGGAAATAGGTACTATTAGTATCTCACTATTGGGAATTGGAGTCTCTGAGAGGCCAAGGGAATTGTAGGTGAAAGAGGAGCAAGGTTTGAAACCCAGGCCATCTGGCTCCAGAGCCTGAGCACTTAGCCACCATGCTGCATCTCCTACAGGATGAATGCTGGCATCTGGGTTGGTGGTTCCTGAAGGTCCCCTGGAGACTGGAGGATGGGCAGCAGTTGATCTGGCCAATTTTCTGACCAAACCCAACCAAGCATCCTGTCATTGTTTAGAGATCAATGATGGCACCACAATGTCATTCATACATTTAATTCATTAATTTATTCAACATATATTTATCAGGCCCTGCATGTCAGGATCTGTGCTGGCCATTGGGCATTCAGCAGTGGACCAGACAAGTCTCTGTGATCATGGCATTCTAAAGTGGGAAGCCAGACAATGAACAAGTAAAAACGAAACAAAGAAGGTGATGTCTGAGAGTAACAAGATTTGTGGAAGCAACAGAGTGACTCAGGGCAGGGGTGCTGTTTTGTCCAAGGTGGTCAAGGAAGGCCTCCTTGAGGAGGTGACATCATGCAAAGCCCTGAGCTGTGAGAGGGGGCTGGCCATGAGAAGTTATGGAGGAAAACTGTTCTAAGCCAGGGAAAGCAAAGGCCCTGAGGTGGAAAAGAGCTTGCCATAGAGCATGTGAGCAAGAGGGAGCTTGGCAGGGATGAAATAAGAGAAGCAGTCAGGGGACAGCTCACGTGCGGCCTCACAGGTCACGGGAAAGATTGTGTAATTTGTTCTAAGTGGGGAAGCTCATCTAAAGGGGGAGCCGCTGAGATGATTGTAAGCAGAAGATGATTGTAAGTGATCCAATATATGTTTTATGATCACCCTGTTTCCTACATGGAGGAAGATGTGCTGGGGGCAATAGAGGAAGCAGGGAGACTGCTTAGGACTTATTGAGTGTCCAGGTGAGCAAGGTTGGTGCCTTGAATGGAGGTGGTAGGAATGGAGAGGGAGAGAAGTGAGCAGATTCAGGATTTGGAGGGAGAGCTGACCAGACCTGCAGAGGGACTGGCTGTAGAGTATGGGAGAGAACTGCCTTTCCCAGGAGCCAGGGTGCCCACAGAGAGAGGAAGGGCAGGGACAAATTACCTTTCCTTTGTCAAAGTAGCCTATGATGGTCTCATAGAGAGTCTCCTTCAGCTGTCGGTGAGTCTGAGGGTGCTGCTGGCCTGTCTGCATGACCTGCGATGCGCATTGCTCATCTGACCACTGTGGAGAGAAGACACACGGAGTCACGGAGGCTGAGGGCCACCAAGGGCAGGTGTCTTTCCCTGTGATGGGCCTGCAAGAGGAAGCCCTGCAAACACTGCTGCCGGCTTGCCTGCCACCCTGGGTATCCGTGTCAGTCGGAGAGATGCTGCTCTGCAGTCTCCATTTGGGAAGTGCCTCCTGATTTTTGAAGAGTTGTGTTTATTTGACTCTCTGTTGGCTCATGGGTGTGGTTTGTAGGAATTGTCTCTGAACCCTTAGGAGACATGGTCCCAGTTCTTCAAAAGCCAGAAGAAATACTTCTGACTTTGTCCAGCCGCAGCAACATTTCCAAGAGAAGGAAAACAGCTCACTGGGCATGCTAATGATTTATAGTTGATGTCCGGACGTTACATAAAGCAGTTCGGATGTTATATAAAACTGAAAAACATATCTCAGGGGGTTATTGTTGCTGCTAAATGTGAAGGTCACTCAAAACGTTATGTGACAAGGTCAAGCAGTGCAGAAAAGTAACCTGCCAGGTCAATAATTTCAGGACACAGCGCAAAAGAAAATTTATTTGGCTAATCCTTTTTCTTTTCTTTTTAACTCTTCCACTTGCTCTGAGGGTTTTTAGGGGTTCCTAGCATGAATCCACTTCACTGGAAGGACTGTACCTTGAGAAGCCAGGTGTGGAGAAGGAGCGTGTAGGCGGCCTCTGTGTAATTGTCACAGTCCAGGTGAAGATCTCGGAGTTTGTACAGGTACCTGTTTGGGGAGATATGCTGAGTGACCAGGTGCAGGTGATAAGGAAGCAGGTAGTAGGGCCAGGTAGGAGTCAGACAGAACAACTGGGTACGTCTTAGGGTCACAAGAGAGGCCTCCACCCCAGCTAACCAGCCCCCCATGTGGGTGATAATGACAGCACCTAGCGTGTGTGGGGCATTCATGACAGATACCATGGTAAGTGTTTTAAATGCCTTAGATCATTTAATCCTCATGACAACCCTATGAGATGAGTCCATCAAGGAATCCCATTTTCAGATGAGAAAAGTATGGCCTGGGGAAGTTAGGTACCCTTCCAGCCAGTATTCAACTTGATACTGAAGACTCTGGCCAATGCAATATGACAAGTAAAGGAAATCAAGGAAGGAAATATAAAGAACTTGTCAGAAGTTATGTGTTAATAAATGGAAAAGCTGAAATGTGATCCCGGACTGATTCCCCCAGAGCCCATGCTCTGATCATTGCACCATTCTAGGAGCATGAAAAAGCCACAGCACTGAAAAGGGCAGCTCCTACCCTCTCTTCAGTATTCTCTGGGTGTAAAAGAAGCACATTTTCTAGTAATAAAAGGAAGTGGACCAGGGGCTAGAGATTGAATATTCATGTGGAGGCCTCGAGCTCACAGCAGGGAGAATCTACTATTCAACCATAATCACATTCCACCTCCTGTCCCTGTGCAAAGTGGTGATCCAGTTCTGAACCCTGGGATGACACTACAGCTGAGGCATGTTGAGGACAGGAACAGGAACAAAGGAAGAAAGCTTTGGTCAATTCTTAGATATATGATACATAATAGGTATTGAGGGGCAGTGAATTAACTTCTCTGTTCCTTAGTTTGCTCATCTGTAAAATGGAAATGTTCATGGAACCTACCTCTAGAGTTGCTGGGCATTTAAAGGACCAAGCAGACCATGAATGTAAGGCTCCACAGGTGATAGCTAGCATTGCTGCTAACAAATGTGAGGATGCACTGAAAGTGATTAGCCCGTAGCCAGCTCTGAGCAATGACAGCTGTTATCTATCATCATTGGGAACTAGGTTCTTCTACAAAACATTCCTCCACGTCACTGTTGGAAACAGAGTCCAGAGCCAAAGAAGCACTGTTTTGGTGACTTGCATGTCATCAGGAGCATTTATTTAAACCCAACTGGTAGTAATTTGGTGAAGGGAAGATGCTATGATGTGATGTCCTTGATCCCTTCCTGTGAGAGAAAAGGCTCTGTCCATAATCATGCCAGGATTCTGCCTGACTGTCCAACCACAGGGAACAAAGGCTTTTCAAGCATCTGCAGGTCTCAGTGCTCAGGCTTAGGTTCCTTAGAAGAAAGCTTTCTGCACAGAATGTCACCAAAGGAAGAGCTAGCATTTAATGTCCCAGGCCATGTAAAACATGGCCAGCGGGCCAAATGGGGGCTGCCTGACCTCAGGGTAGGGACTGCCAAAGATTTTGAGGGGAAGGAAGGTCAACTGGTAGTTTTGATAACTAATGAGCCAGGACACTCTAGCGACCTTTTGCTCATTCGTTTATTCAATCAGCAGAGTTGTAGTGAGCACACAGACTGTACCAGGCACTAGAGGTGAATGGTGGCAAAAGCAGACACTGTTCTCAGGGTTCCAAATTTATAGTCTAGGAAAACAGGCAGACATGAATCAAACAATCAAATAAATAATCACAGAAATAGAGCTGTGATCAGGGTTGTGAAGGAGAGGTCGACTGTACTATGAGAGCAGGACCTATCCAGGTGGGGAGAGGAAGGACTTCCAGAAAGTTTTCCATAGTGTGACAGGTGGGCTGGGATCAGAAGGTGAGCGGGGGAGGATCCCAGGTAGAAAGAGTCATTCACTCATTGGCCCATTCACAAATGGAAACTTTATATAGTCTATCAATTCATCTTCCCAATAATCCTTTTATAGATAAGAAAACTGAGATCAATGTTAAAGTTGACAGAGCTGGGAAGACATTCAACACCAGCTATTTCTCTGCCTCTATCATGATGGCTTTCCACTTTCCCCCTGCCTTAACGTTCTGCTCATCAGTCAGAGTTATCAGTGAACTTGCACATGGCCTGCAAGTAGGGAGTGTTGAGCCTGTGGTCCACCTTTAGAGACTCCTACAAATGTGCTGAATCCTACCATATCTCCTCCTGCCTGTCCCTTAGATCCCTAAATGTGGGTCCAAAAAACTTGGGAGAGCAGCCAAAGAGACAGCTTCCCTGCTAACAGGCCAAGGCACCCTCTCCTCTCCTTCATCAACTCAAGACTCTGGTGATGTACTACCCAGCCCAAAGGAAGACATCCTGATGTGCCTGACCAGGGACTCAAACTCAACAACTACAGATGCCAGATGGGCAGGCTGAGTGAGGTGCACGGGGTGAAGTTCAACGGGAACGGAGAAGATGTCATGACCAGAGTGCTCCAACCTCATCTGAGGGGCGGCCATCAGCCGGCCTAGGGCATGGTTGTCAGGACAGGATGAGTGCCTGGTGTTGCCACACCTTCTGAGCTTTTCAGGAGAAGAGGGAAATTTTGATTTTTATGTAAAATCTCTAGATTTTTAAAATTTGGCAACCAATTAAAAAATGTCTCTAAATACTATGCCTGCCAAAGTGAACAGGTTTTCAGACTATATCCTGTTTACAATGTCTGGTTTAGGCAAATGTGGTTTTCCTAGATTACTATGGGACTCAAATCTCCAAGCTTATGGAGATCTGGGATTTGCCATCTGTGTTTCTAAAGTGGGAAGGAGAGAAAAGAGGGTGGAGGGAGGGAACCATGTGCCAGGCACTTTACCTATAGCATCTCATTTAATCCTCAGAACAGGAGGTAGAATAGAAACATTCTACAGGGGGAAAGCTCAGCTCAGAGAGACGGAGTGATGTACCCAGGGTGACAGAGAAAAGAAGGGAAGACCCCAGGCCCTGCGGTCCCCAAAGCTCGGTGAAACTACAATAAGTCACGTCTAGTGATGTCATAAATACTATCCAAGCTCAGGACAACCTATGGAATTATCTTTTTTTCCCCAAATGATAGTTCCTATTTCTGGAATAATGGTAAACTAAGTACCTAAAAATATCTGCAGTAATAGCAGAGTGAGTTCAGACTCGGACTCCCTGGCCTTTGACAGAACATGTCGAAAGCCTTGAAAGTGCCAGGCTCCTTAACCCTCTGGTCAATTCCACTTTCTTGGCTCTAGTCTCAAGAGAATGTGCATAAAGATACATGTCCAAGAATTTGGTCTCCGTGATATTTTTGATGGGGAAAAATTGGAAACAACCTAAATGTTCAACAATATAAGATTGGCAATATAAATTACGGTATATTCTGGAAAGAGAATTTTATAGTTTCATTAAAAATGATATTGAAATACATCTGTTGACATGGAATTCTTGTCAAGCAAAGAATAATTTATGAGCAGTATGATTCCATTTTACAAAAAATATGCAGGCATAGAATTTGATCTATATATAAACATGAAAGGGTCTGGGAATATGTATGGATTATGGCAATTTCTTTCATTTTTTTGTTTTGCTTGTTTGTATATTATGAGTTTGTTTTGTTTTGGTAATAAGTATGCATTATTTTTGTAATGAGTAAAAATAACAATAATAATAATTTTAAAACTTTGGAGAAAATATAAGACTCAGAAAAACTGGCAAAGGAATTCTTTGCTCCAGGCTAATATCCCCCAAAAACCTTCATGATACATTCAAATAAATATCTTTTAAATGCCTACAAGGAAGCAGGCATCATGCATCTTGGCATATTTTTTCCTTTGAAACTGGGCTGGCCAATGATCTAACTACATGCCTTACAAATCCTAGACTCGGCCTCCACATGCAACTAATGCAGATTCAACTCAGCAGCTCAGTCCACCAGGTGGATGAAGGAAAGAAGGGTCTCTGGATACAGGAAAACAGCATGGCGGGTCAGAGAACTCCAAGTGGATTGTGGGTGTTAATTGTAGGAGAGTGGAAGGAGTTGACTCTGGAGAGATTGATAGGAATAAGAACCCAGAAGGCCTGAGTGTCAAGAAGATAAGTTTAAACTCTATCCTGAAGGCAGTGGGGAGCCTTTGATGAATATTGAGCAGGAGAGTGACATAGCAGGTCTGGGTTTTAGAAAACAAAATTCTTACCTTATGTACATCTCTTCCCGATTGTTATCTTTGTAGAAATTCTAGGCAGGGGAGGAAAAATAGTGATGAATGTTTTTCTTAAAAGAGCAGCAGGGGTGGAGGGTGTGGTGATGGATATGAGATTTCTACTTATTATCTGGGCGCCCTGAGATGGGAGCAAGAAATCTACTTTCCTGAATGCACCACATAGCCTCGTGAGGAGATTCTGCCTTGAAAGTCACTTCTCTGATCCTTGGACGGTAAAGGACAGAGGAAGTGTCTCCGCCATTGGATATCAGGGGAGCAACTGAGCTGTCCGCTGCCCTGAGAGGCGGGCTGCCAAGACTGAGGCAGTTGACTCTGACAAAGTCTTCTGTAAAAGGCAGCCCCGCCTGATCTGTAAAAGTTCACACCCTGGACTTGGGCGGACCTGAGCTGGAATCAGAGTTTTAGCAATACTCAGAGTAAAAGTACAGTAGTCCTGCCTTATCTGGGGATCCTTCCAAGACCGCCAGTGGACGCCTGAAACCACGGATAGTACAGAATCTTATATATACTATGTTTTTTCCTACACGTACATACCTATGATAAGGTTTAATTTATGTTAGGCACAGTAAGAGATTAACAACAATAACTAATAAGAAAATAGAACAATTATAACAATATACTGTAATAAAAGTTATTGTAGATCTTAGCAACCTCAGCACATGAATTTTTTTCTTTCCTTATTAAGTCAAGAACGTTCACCTTTTTGCTTAAAGGAAGTATTTTACGGCTTCTCTCTGGCATATATCTGAACTGCCAGCATCACTACTCTGGTGCTTTGGAGCCATTATTAAGTAAAATAAGGGTGACTTGAACATAAGCACTGCGATACTGTGACAGTCGATCTGATAACTGAGATGGCTACTAAGTGACTGACTAAGGCCGGGCAGGAGGCGGGTAGCACAGGGGGGCTGGACAAAGGGATGACTCATGTCCCAGGTGGGATGGAGCGGGATGGTACGAGATTTTATCACGCTACTCAGAATGGTGCACAACTGAAAACTTATAAATTGTCTATTTCTAGAATTTTTCATTTAATATTTTTAGACTACGGTTGCCTGCAGGTAACTGAAACCACAGAGAGTGAAAGTGTGGATAAAGGGGGACTCTTGTAATAGTGATCTTACTAGACCCAGTGATAATAACAGATCATAACTTCTGGTAGTGCAGAACTATCAGGAGTTATGAGTCCACAGCCAAAAAAATTCAAACTCGGCAATACCTAGGAAGCCCGATTCCGGTCCCAGCTCAGGGTCAGGTAGACCATTAGTCATCCTGGGCTCCACCACAGGAGATCCCAATTCAGTGCATTTGTAAACAACTTCTTACAGATTTTGAGCCAGGAGGTCTGTGAGCCACATTTTGAGAAAGTCCTGTTTTAATCCGATGCACCCACGTCTACCTGAGGCTCAGAGAGGGGTGGCAATGTGTTCCAGGGCACACGGTCAGGGTGCGGGCAGAACCACACTAACCTCAGCGCTCCTGACACCCCTCCACATCCTGTCCTCGCCCCCAAGACCATGTTGAAAACCACATCAAAAACCAGCAGGGTCTAATTGCTTGTGGAGCTGCCTGTCCCAAGCTTTCTCCCTGGTCAGAGTCTGACTGTTGAAGGTCAGTTTCTTCAACCAACTTCTGCCTCTCCTTAGAGAGAAACTGCAAACTCCGGGAAAACCCCTCCTCAGGCTCTTTCTATAAATTGGGCCTGGTGGAGTTATTAGCAATGAATTCTTTTCTGCTGTAATCAGGATTTTTAAACTCCCCTTAGCATTTCAGAAAATCAATGGCAATATCTAGGCTGTTAAAAAAGAGTCCACTTAGAGTAAAGGGAGGCCACACAACAGAACCACGAGGACAGGATTTGTATTCCGGAGCATGGGGGTTGACGTGATGGATCCCACGTGGTCTTTTGGTCAACTTGATTCACTTAAACCACCTTAGGGTGGGCTGACATGGTGGGTATGAAGCACTGTGGCTGCGACCACCTGTCTCATGACCACATCACAGGACACGTGAAGGGACAGTGTCTGGGAGCCAGGCCAGGGCTGGTCGTGTGGCACAGGGGTGAAGAGCCTGGGTTTGGGATTTACTGCTCTGGTTAGCCTTTCTCATAGTAATTTTCTACAGATTCTAGTTATTAGTATCATTCTATTCTGTAAGAGAAGGAAACTAACATGCAGTGAGCATTCGATCGTGGGCTAGGACTGCACAGCCTGTAAAACAGGGGCTAGTGTTTTCTCCACGGAACAGGTAAGCAAACGAAACCTTCAGAAAACTTCCTTGACTTGTCCTTTCTATTAGTTATCAGAGGTAGAATGAGAACCCACCGGCTGCATGACTCCAAAGCTCAAACTCTTAACCCATCTCTATGGCCATCTTCCTTCTGGGTTAGGTGTTAGGTGCTAAAGGAAATACTCATTACTCACATTTCATGTATAAGGAAAATGAGGCACAGAAAGGTGAAGCAACTGGCCTCAAGACACAGAGCTAGCAGACGGCAGAGCAGGGATTCAATCCCACGTTTGTCTGATCTCCAACGCCCTTAGTGCTGCTTCCTAATCAAGCACAACAGTGAAACCAAAGCCCAGCCTGCCCCAGGACTCGGGTCCCACGGGCCCGTAGGGAGGGCTGGCCAGCCCCACATACCAGTAGGTTCACGGTGCAGCTCATGCGGTTGTCTTTGCTCTCGTCCGTCATCACACCCCGGTAATCCAGCAGCTTCTCCAGGAGGCCTTTGACCAGGTTCACAAAGTTCTGTACTGACTTGGAGATAGTCGGGTGCTCCGCAGCACACTCCATCAGGCTGCGGGCAGAGACGGGAAGGCAGTGAGCTCACGGCCAGGAAGAAAGAGTGAATCAGTGCATCCAAGGTCCGCTGGCTCATGTGTTGGCTCATTCTGCTCATTTGTTCAATCATTTACTCATTAATACACTTATTTGTCCATACAGGGTAGCAAATATTTAATTTTTTTCCCACCCCAGAATGGGAAAAATAAAAATAGAAATCAATTTCCAGTGTGGGGAAATAGTCACTTTTACACACCCACATTGGGAGTAAATCAGAACTTTTTTCTTTTGAGGAAGATTGTCCCTGAGCTAACATCTGTGCCCATCTTCCTCTATTCTATATGTGGGACTCCTGCGAAACCATGGCTTGATAAGCGGTGCTAGATCCATGCCCGGGATCCAAACCAGCAAACCCCAGGCTGCCTAAGTGGAACTCATGAACTTAACCACTACGCCACCAGGCTGGCCCCTCCGTACAACTTTTTTAGATAGCACTTTTCACAATATCTATCAAAACTGTAAATGCATACATCCTTTGACTCCACAATTCTACTTTGGGGAATCTATTCTATAGAAATATTCCCAGAAGTATACAAGGATATATTTATAAGAATTATAAATTCCATCTAATAGTGAAGTACTTGGAACCATCTTAAATGTCCATCAATAGGGAAATGGTTAAATAAATTAAAGCATATTCACAAAATGTAATTCTACAAAGCCATTAAAAAGTATGAGAGATCAATACATTTTGACATGAACAGCTCTATAAAATATAAAGTTGAGAAAAGTTAAGTCTCAGAACAATGTTTGTTTTTTAACTAACCAACTCACACAGAGCCTACCAAGTCCCGGGAATTATTCTAAACCTCTTACAAATTTTAACTCATTTAATCTCCCATCACAGTCTTATGAGATGGGAAGTTTGCAGATGGGTAAACTAAGGCACAGAGAGGTCAACTAAGTTGTCCAAGGTCACAGTGCTAAATATCAACTGTCAGGCACCAGCATCTTAGCTTCAACCACCAGACCCCACATGTGAGTGGAAGTGTGTGTCTGTGTCTCTATGTATTTGTAAATGTGCCACATGTGGTCAGGAAGGATAAACACCAAACTCTTAATGGTGATTGCCTCTGACAAGGGGTCTAGGCGGGGGAACAGAGGAGGACACTGTTCGCTTGTCAATTTAAAAGTGAATGTATTATTTGAAAAATTTACATTTGTTGTAATATTAATATTCTAAATTTAAAAACCAGAAACAATAAAAGTGACATTCCTTAAGCATCTGTGAGTTGCCGGCATTGTGTGGGGTAGGGATGGGGAGAAAGACATAAAATAAAAAATATAAAAAGAATCATGCCTACCATCAGGTGGCCCACAGGCTAGGTGGGGAGAGACAGGTGGACCAAAATCTTGATTATGACTCCTTCTTATTAATCACTTATTCTGCACCAGGTACTAATCACTTTTCCTTAAGAAATCATCACAGTAATTCTGATAAGTAAAAGGTATTCCCCTCACTTTACAGATGAGGAGATCAAGGCTCAGAGAGGTTAAATGACCTTCCCAGTGTCACTCGGTAATAAGTGGTGACCGTGGGAATCAAGGCAATCACTGCTCAACATTGTCCTGCAGAGGAACACTGCCATGCGTTCTCAGACATTCGAGGAGACAAGATTCCCTGGGCTACCATTTGTTTCTGGCTACTCTCCCTGGGGCAGTTTAAGTCCAAGAGCTTCTAGGAGGGGAAACGGGAGAAAGGCAAGGACTTCAGAGGGTCATTTCCTCACAGAAGCCAAACCAGGCTGCAAGGAGGCGACGTCTCAGACTGTGGCCATGATGGGACCAATCCATCTTCACGGTGGGAGAAGCACCTGTTCCTGGGCTGTCAGTGAGAGATGCAAATTGCCCTGTGATTTAGGCCTGTCTGGCTCAGTCACAGCTGTGTCTGACTCCTTCTAGGACGGTCACTTCCAGCCCAGCTTCCCACCCTAACGACAATGCAACGAAGTTCCCTTGCAGAGTTTGCTGTGATTCCTCCCAGCCTCCAGGGCAGAAGGCATCTCAGGGCCTGAGCACGCCCAGACCAGTGGTCCTCTGTCCCGGCCGTGTGTTACACTCACCAGGAGGCCTTCATGAAGCTCAGCGCTCGCCTTGGGTCAATGACTTTGTATCTTTGGGCGTGGGAGCCAGGCAGCAGTGTTTTATTTTTTACGTTCTCCAGGTGATTCCAATGTGCAGCCGACATCAAGAACCACTGGTTGAGTCCTGCTTGGCAAATGTCAGTGTGCACGGAAATCATCTGGGCATTGTTTTAATCAATTCTGATTCAGCAGGTCTGGGTTAGGGCCTAAGAGTTTGCGTTTCTAACAAGCTCCCGGGTGATGCCAATGCTTTTGATCCTTTGAGAAGCAAGGATTTAGAAGAACAAAATTTTGGCTTTCTTAGTTTCTCTATTCTTTAGGCATGAGGTAAGAAACCCACTCATATGGTCTAGGATTAGTGAGATGGACGGGCAGATTGTTTTGAAATCATCTATGCATCCATCCATCCACCCATCCCCTCAACAAGTAATGTTCTGGGAACTAGGAATTCACTGACCTCTAGGAGAACACAGTCTAGCAGGGGAAACAGATATAGAAATAAAAACTAAACATAAAATATAATGATTCTGCCACTTATTGAATTCTTCCTGTGTTCCAGATGCTGTGCTAAGCCCGTTTTATTGATTATCTTGTTTAACACTCACAAAATCTCCTTGAGGTAGGCATTATTATAACCCTCAATTTATAGATGAGGCATGAGGCCCATAGAACTGAGTCTAATCTTGGTCCTGCCAAGGTCACACAGCTCGTCCTCTCCTTTGTGTCCCACAATGGGATATAAGTGACAATGAAAAAGAGCCGTGGGAGTCTGGAGGCGATGCAGATAATTCCTCACAGAGAGGAAGGAGGGATGGCAGAGCACTCCCACGCAGAGTCTATGCTCCTGCCTTCGGGGACAGAGGCTAGAGCGAGCTCACGCCGCCCTGGAGTCAACTCGCGCTCAGCACGGGAAGCCTTCAGAGAGGAGCCCAGGTCCACACCCTCTGTCGGTGCTGATGGAACTGGATTTTCACTTATTCTTTTAAAAACTATTTTTGGTGGTGAATATGATGCAGGCTATACAGAAGTTGAAAAAAAATGATTACATCTGAAATCTATATAATGCTATAAACCAATGTGACGGCAATAAAAAAGAAATTAAATAGAAGAAAATAAAGACATAAAAACTATGTATGGAGAGCCTCTTAGGACAATCCTCTTTCAGGTACTGAACTGGTTTGGGTGGGATCCAGGCCCCTGGAACATACATTCTCTGTCCCCTTCAGCCTTCCAGCCCCCTTGCCACTTCTAGATAAATTCCCAGACAGATGGAACATAGCAGGGTAGAATGTGTCTCATTACTCCATTCAATGTGGGACCCTCACAGAGGCAGACTGTAAGACAGATGCGGACTCACGAGAGTGGGATCCAAGGAGAGTGCTGAGGGTAGGGAGGAGTGGGATGCTGTGTAAGGTTGTACAGCTTGTGCACTGTGCAAGAGCACACGAAGGCTGCAATTCAGCCCCACTCCATGCCTTAAGCCTTGTGCCCTGATACAGGACTGCAGCTGCCACAGGAAGGGAAGCCCTGTTCTCTTCACAAAGGCACCATGTAATTACCAAGCTGTGTGCCCACAGTACTGTCTGCCCGGAGCAGGCCCTATATACCAGTGGAGGCCCTGAATGAGGGGCTGAGAAGAGGACTGGAGGAACTGAGGATGACTAAGCTGGAGGAGAAAAGACAGGTAGGCTCATGGCTTCAAACAGACACATCGCTATCCACCTGGAGAACAATAACAATTGCTGATATTTCTGGACTACCTACTAGGTATCAGAAACTGTGCTAAGCACTTTACATGACTTTTCTTGCTTAATCTCAACAAAAATTCTAAGAGCTGGATAGGATTTTGATCTCCAGGTTGCAGATAGGGAAACTGAGGCTCAGAAAGTTCAAAGGAAGGAGCAGGGACTGGGCCCTGGACCTTCTGATGGGGCCTGGACTCCTCGGGTTGGGCTTGATTAGTTTGGGAAAAATCATTCACACCTCTCTCAGGAAAAAAATAATGAGCTGTGTTTAATTTCCTCGACCTCTAAGGGCTCCTTTCACAAATAATCACTCAGGAAGGATTTGAAAATCCTGCGGATGGTCGGAAGACTGCCGCAGAGCCCCATCCGCTTATAAAAATGGAAACCGCCAGCGTCGTCACGGTTTCACTTCTGATCAATATTTAGATTTTCCTTCTTAGAACTTTAAGATAAACATTGACAGTCAAAAGGTCACTTTTCCCCTGGACAATCAGCCTAGATACGCATCTGAGGAGCAGGTGATGGGTTTCTCCTCCTAGCTCAGTGGTGTGTGCACTCTAGGTGTTTAGTGATGGCTGAGCACAGTGACAGGAAGGGGCTGCCTGGGGCTCCACTCTGCCTGCTGGGCAGGGCAGGGAGGGTCATTGTGAGGGTTAGAGCAAGGCCTTTAGTCTGCTTTTGTTGTTAAAGTTAAAATAGTCAAAAAAGATTGGGGAAAGAATTCAAAATCCGAGTTATTTCAGAGACTCATACAAATCAGAGAAACTACAATTAGGAGGAAAGTTGGGGTGTCTGAACCATATTCCTAAACTTTGGGAGAAGTCCTCCCGGGTAGGAGGAGAGATTACCAAGGTGTTAGAGACAGAAACTAGGAGCAAGGTGAGGGATCAAGTACACTTACTGAGCCTTTACCTGCTGTGTGCCAGATGACTTACAGCTATTCGGTCTCCAAAATAGTCACAGCAGGCTTATTATCCCCATTTTACAGATGGGGATACTGAGGCCAAAGATGCTGTGTGATTGGTCTAAAGTTGTGCAACTGCTAAGTGATAGAACCAGGATTAAAAGCCAATATCTTTCTTGAAAGATATGCAAATGGACAACATGCACATGACAAGATGCTTGGCATCCTGAGCCATGAAGGAAATGCAAATCAAAACAGCAATGAAATATCACTTCACGCCCACCAGGATGGCTATAATCAGTAAGACAGATATTAACAAGGGTTGAGGAGGATGTGGAGAAATTGGAACCCTCTGCACTGCTGGTAGGAATCTGAGTGGTGCAGTCACTTTGGAAAACAGTCTGATCATGTCTCAAAAGGATAAATATAGAGTTACCATAAGACACCGAAATTCCACTCCTAGGTATGTACCCAAGAAAACTGTAAACATGTGTCCACACAAAAACGTGTACATGAAAGCATCGTTCCTAATAGCCAAAAAGTGAAAACAGCCTGAAGGTCCATCGACTGATGAGTGAACAAACAAAATGGGGTATAACCAAACAGCAGAATATTATTCGATAAAAAGAATGGCAATCCAAAGGAATGAAGTACTGACCATGCTACTGCATGGATGAAGCTTGAAAAGATGCTGTGTGAAGAAGGCCGGCCACAAAGGACCATATATTATATGGTGACATTATACGAAATGTCCAGAATAGACAAATCCACAGAGACAGAAAGTAGGTGGACGGTGGGAGGGAGGGAGGATGATGGCTAAGGGGTTCCAGGCTTCTTTTAGGAGGTAAGAAAAATGCTCTAAAATTGACTGTGGTCATGATTGCACAGTTCTGTGAATATACGAACAGCCATTGAATTGCACACTTTAGGAGAATTGTATGGTATGCGAATTATATCTCAATAAGCTTTTAAAGCAAAACAGTGTCCTGATTGCAAGTCCAGTGCTCCTGGATACCATCCAGCATCTACCACCTCACCCAGGCCCGTGCTCTGGAGTCAGGCAGAGCTGGGTTCGGGTCCCAGCTTGTCCACCTAACTAGCTTGGCCTAGTTTCCTTGGCCAAGAGACTTCTCTGAGCCTCAGGAGCCACCTCTGTGACATAGGGATCAAAGAGAATAAATGCCACTAAATGAGACAATACACAGCACTTAGCACGGTAGCCATGCACTGCATGTGCTCCATGCATGTTGGCCACGACCAACAGTTGTCAAAAATTAAAAAGGCAAAAATAGAGGCTGGCCTGGTGGCGTAGTGGTTAAGTGCCTGCATGCCGCTTCGGTGGCCAGGGGTTCGTGGGTTCCGATCCCCGGAGCAGACCTACGCACCACTCATCAAGCCATGCTGAGGTGGCATCACACATACAAAATAGAGGAAAACTGACAGAGATGTTAGCTCAGGGGCAATCTTCCTCAAGCAAAAAGAGGAAGATTGGCAACAGATGTGAGCTCAGGACCAGTCTTCCTCACCAAAAAAGGGAAAAAATAGCAAGAATTATTCCACAGCTAAGAGAAAACAAAAACAAACATTTTGGTGGATTACTTCCCTCTCCCCAATACAAAATTTCTTTTTATCTGGTCCATTCCAACAATATCAAAAAGATAGCCACTCTAGAGAGAGATATGAGATTTCTTACAAAAATGGAGTTTCCCCAAGACTCACCAGCCTCTAGATTATCCCCAGGGAGGACAGAGCCATTGGAGCCCCCTGGAGTCCTGAGCCCTCCAGCCTAGGTCACCTTCCCTGCTCCTCCCATGCTGGGCGCTGAACTTACATTGACTCCAGCAGCTGCATATACTGCTCGTCCCCTCGGCCCCCTTCCACCTCGTGGTCCAGCTTGAGGATGATTTCATTTTCAAACTGAAGAAGTCAGAGATGAAAATCAACAACAACAACATTAGAAGGCTCAGTGTTGAAATCAGTCAATTCAGTATTTTAACCAAAGCTTTAGGGAGCACCCCTCATCTCCCAGGTTTAGTGCTGGGAACTGGGAATGCAAAATGCAACAGGATACGATGTGTGCCTTATAGGAGTTCCTAGAGAATGCAGAGGAAAAACTGATCATGAGCACTGGAGCAGAGAGATTGGCAGGAGGGAGAGAAGAGAGGGAGAGAGGGAGAAAGGGAGAGAGAAAGAGAGAGAAAGAGAGCAAGCGAGCTTGGCAGAGAGACACAGAGAGAGACAGAGAGGGAAAGGAGAGTCAGGAAAGGCTTCTCACGGCCCATGCCCTCTGAGGTTGTTCTCAAAGTTTACATGGAAATTTTTCAGGGAGATGAAAAGTGAAAGGGCATTTGAAGGAGAGGGTACAGGCACAGCATGTGCGAAGACACGCAGGCGTGTGACAGAGCATTGCATCTTCAGGGAACCACATGTTGTCACAGATGGCCATTATTTCTGCTGGTCTAGCATTCTTCTCTCCAGACTTTGGTGATCACGCTGGCCCTAATCTCAGTCTGGGGGATTCAGGCGAACTAACCACACCTCCCTAGCTCCAGGTGTGGCTACATGACACAGGCCCAGCTCCTAATCTATATCTTGCATCATCCAGACCCCAGCATTAACAAAGGCCCAGGTCAAGCCAGGGAGACGTAGATCCAAGGCTTGGTTGGGGCTCTGAGCAAAAAGAGTCTTTTGGCTCAATTTGAAGATGGAAGATTGTAAGCCTGAGGCTGCTGGAGATGGCCACAGTGAAAGAGCCTCCCTGAGAATGACGCCAGTACAGAGGAAAGCAGAGAGGAGGAGATGAAAACAGACTGAAACTTGATGCCATTTTTGAGGCCCTGAATCCAGCCATACCTGAAGCTGTCATATTTAATGAGCTGATGCCTCAGAGATCGAGTGGTGACAACTTAATGGTCAGAGATCAGACTTTGTAAGTGAAAGTAAATGTGTACCTACAGTTCTACCAAATCTTGTGACACTAAAGCCAGAGAGTGTTATATCTTCCTATTTTCAATGTCAAGAACATCTCACTCAGTTGAGTTCATGACTTATTCAACATTTTGAAGGGCCATACAATGTCTGTAATGTAAAGTGGTTTGTACTGTTTTAATATCATGCTCTGATGAGTCTATCCAAATCATGCAGTCCACTGCCCCCCCACCCCCACCACCACATTTTACCACTAAATAAGAAACTGGCACCTGGAGAATGGAAGGGGACCCTTGGTGAAGGTCACCAAGGTCAAGGGAGCCCTTGGGTACTCATGGCTCCTAACCCAGCCTCTTCCCACTCAGTCCGCACAGTCACTCCATGAGGTCTGGAGGTCAAGGATTGCCTTTACGTGTGATAATGCATGAACAGCAGCCAGCCCCTGCTTGGCATCAGTCTCAGGAAGTGTCAGTTATTATCACAGTTACAGAAGTAGAGGCTCAGAGAGTTTAAGTGGCTTGTCTAAATCTCAGATGAATGGCAGAGATCTTTGGCACTCTTTCCAGCGCACAAAGGATCAAGCCCAGTCTAGTTAGTTGGAATCTCTAGGTGATGAAAGGCAGGGACCAGATTCACTTTTCCCCTGGTTCACATATCACCTGTGGTGCCATTGTTCTCTTACTTTTGTGTGCTGAGGGCCGAAGGAAAGGACCAGAAGCTTGTGCTGATACAACATAAATGAGAAAGAATGGCTTGTGAGTTTCCACAGTTAAGTTTTATGGAAGGAGATACATAAGGCCTGGAAGATGGGTAGGATTGTGATAAATATGAAAAGGGTGGGAGGAATGGAGTGAGCAGAGGTGTGGAGGTGGGAATATGGAGAAAAATGAGGACAGCAGTTCAGCTGGAGCAGAGTTCAAGAAAGAAAGGAAGAACAGAGACCTAGCTGGGGGCCAACCCAGTGAGGGTCTGGCTGCCAGTCTGCACATGAATCACACCCCTTATAGGATGCATGTTGTACATGTGAGTATCATCCACAGTCGGGGCTTGGGGGCTATCATAGTTAGAGATGTCTACTGTGCCAAGCCTCGGGCAGGAAGAAATATGCCCAGGGACTACGAGAGTGGGCTCTGATGCAAGACTGTCTGGCTTTCAATGTCTGCTCTGTTCCCTCCACCATCTTGGGAAAGAGAGTAGGTCCTCCTAACCCTCAGTTTCATAGTTTCCATCAGGGGTCAGCAAACACTTTCTGTAAAGGGCCACCGAGTAAATATGTTAGGCTTTGGGGTCAGACAGTCTCTGTAGTGACTCAACTCTGCTGTTGTAGCACAAAAGCAGCCAAAGATAACACATAAACAAATTGGCATGGCTGTATTCCAATAAAACTTTATTTACAAAGACAAGTGGCAGGACAGATGTGGCCTGTGGGCCATAGTTTGTGGATCCCCTATCAATATAATAGGCATAATAGTGGTACCAACAGCAAGGGGTAGTTAGGGGGCCTGGAGGAGATTATATACATAAAGCACGCCCTGGGTTTGCTCATCTACTTATGATTACGGCGGATGTTGTTATCACTGCTGAATGTTACTGGAAAGCAGCGCTGGGGGAGAAACTAGCATTGCTTCCTGTCTGAGCTGTTCAGTGGTGAATGCTGGCACGATTCCTCCTTGCAAGAGGAACTTTCCTTTGGAGCAGAGAAGCGGACGGGGTAAATAACTACTTGTCTCAGGGTCACAAAAGAGCCGCGGGGAGGGAAATTACAGGGTGCCAGGGGATGTGCAGAGCTGGCTGATGCCTCGCCACGCCTGAGCCCTCGGGGTGGGCTGGCGAGTGAAGGCCTCAGTCAAGCGTAGCCCAGGGCAGACTGGCCCTTCCTGCTCCTGGGCAGGCGCTGGGCTCAGGAGTGGCTGTGACCACAGCCTTTGGCATCAAACAGGTTTGGTTTGAGTCCTGCTTTGATTTTTTTCCCCCACCATGTGACCTTCGGCAAGTTAATAAGCCTTGCTGAGGCTCAGTTTTCTCACCTATTGAATAGAGATCTAAAACAGCACCTGCTTTATAGTGGCGCTGGGAGAAGTTAATGGGAAAACACATGTGAAAGGCCTTGCAGGGTGCCTGGTTCATAGTAAGTGCTCAGTAATGGTTAGCAATTATCATCATGGCATTGTCGATACTGTCCTCATCATTGGCATCGCAATCTCATTTAATCTTCACGACAGCCAACGGAAACGGATATCATCATCCCCATTTTACAAATGACGAAACTGAAGCAAAGGAGGACCTTCGTCTTGGGTTTCAAAGGATGGATGAACTTGACCTAGGTAGGCCCAAGGGTCCACCATATGCTCCCAAACATATACTATGCCATGTCACTGTGACAGGCCATACCCCCAACGTTGGCACTATGCAGAGCTTAGGACAAAGCTCCAGCTTCTCCAAATTAATTTCATTTTCATCTGCAGCTACACGACTGCATCACATCGCTGACTCCACCCCACCCCTGCGAGGTAGATGGTTGTAAAGGAGCATCCATGGGTTTCATTCACAGAAGTCAGATGCTACAGAGGCTCGATATGGATCTCGAGAAGCTCTACTCAGGAAAAGCAGCGTGGACTCCAGGAGCCCAGACCTAGTGGGCCTCCCTGTTCCATCAGAATGGCCTCACCTGGGCCTCCCACCTGCATCAAGCCCTCCCTGCACCGCTTCTGCTGCCTCTCCTGTCTGCGTTAGAACGCCCTGGCTATTTTCATCATCCTGTTTGCCTAGAACCCTGACGAAGTAAAATCTAGGGAACAAGAGCTCTTCCTCAAATGGATGGTGCTGACTTTGACCTGGGAGGAGCAGAGATGGTGTGAAAGGCCAGGAGGGCAGAGAGATAACAAGAATGAAACCGACACCTGTAAGGCAGTCTTTGGCCTCCTTCGTTAATGAAATGCAGGTTGTCCTGGGGTGGGCAGTGGCAGACTTGGGAGGAAGCTGGAGAAGGCAATGTCACGTGAGAAGGGATGCCTGGGGGAGTCAGTCTAGCTTCCTAATTTTCTTTGAGTTATCTCTTCTCTGCCTGCTCCAGTTCATCCCCCATGGAACTCGGGTTTGGGAACCTATAATGGTATTATGATATCCATTTTACAGATAGAGAAACTGAGGCTGAGAGAGGTTAAATAACTTACGCAAATTTCTTCTGTTTATAAGCAGCAAGTCTGACTCCAAACCACAGTGTCCAAAAGACAGTAGGTGCTCAGTACATATTTGTCGAATTGATTTGCTTTTTTCCACATTATGTTCTAAGCCATCTGAAGCACCAACTTACTCCATGCCGAGACTTAGTCTCAGTGGAATCTGCCAAACTGATATCTCTGCCAGTTAATTCATTCAACAAGCAATTATTGAGCTCCTGCTGTGTTCCAGGGACGTTATAGATGCTGCTGTCCAATGCCCTTACCTCTTTTTCTTTGAGAGAGGGGTTCTCTCTGGGACCTCCTGCCTGTTGCGGGTTCAGACCCTCAGGATGATGGGCGCACCCAGGCCTGTTCTACCATCTGCATCATAGGTAGCAGCTCTCCTTAGTCTCTATGCCCCAGGACCCCTACCCCTCCCCACTAACTTCATCCAGAAAGCCCACAGCTCCTCCCCTCCACAAAGAATGGGTCAGCAAGACAGCCGGTCTACCCAGGCCCAGGGGGCTACTCAAGCAGTGGTCAGGCCCCCTCATTACCCTACACTATAAAAACATTCGCTGGAATGTTTCTCTCTATGCTGAGGCTATTCCCCTGAAATGTGGTGGGATGGGGATCTAAATGCCTCCATTCATCCTGGGAATGTTGACATGGTATACATAACATTCATGTCAGGCACTGACAGGTGCTGGGAGACTGACTTTGGCCCTGAAAGATCTCATAGTCTCCTCATGGGGACAGACCTATGATGAAGACAGCAGGTCATCGTACTGTATGAGACAAGTGATATGCCCATGCCCCATGCAGGCAGGACAAGAGGCATTTCACCCTGACTGGGGCATGGCCATGCCAGCCACAGTGTGGCCAACCCAAGGCCCCTCTTACTGAAACCACCCTGTCCACAGCCCCACCAAAGGAATGGTGGAGTGTACTAGGGATGGGGCCTGCAGTCCTAGGCAAGGACAGGGACCCTGAGATTGTCTGAGGGGAAGCGCTGTATCATTGGGGGTAAAGGTTATCAGCCAAACGCATTAGCTCCCTAATTCAGGCTAGAGGAGGAGACAGGGAGATCTGGCAATGAGGCTGCAAAAGAAACTCAGAGCAGAAAGAAAGATTACCCTGGAGCCTCGTCCTCCCTACCCCCATCCCTGAGCCCCTCAGAGTCGAACCCCTCCGTGTCCCAGTTCCAGCCCATGCACATCCTGCTTGAGCACATCTGTGACTTGCCACCAGATGAACCACTGCTCCAGGATCAGGAAAGGCTTTTCCAAAACATGAGGCCTCAGCTGAAGGATGACTAGGGTCTTTTCAAGTGAAGAAATCAAAGGAAGAGCCCAAGCAAAGGACTGACAGCAAATGAACTGCCTGACACTGGGCATCAGGCCATGGGGCCTGGTGTGAGCTGGGCGCAAAGGCTCTGCTCATTTTCCTCTTGGCTCTGCTATTCCTTTAAGAAACTCAAAGTTTAGAAGAGAACTCTGTCATCTTCCCGGCACCTGGTTCTTCTCTTTGCTGATTACTTTGGCATCATGCACTAATGCCAGTGTGCACACAAGGCCCCCTGGATTTCAGACCCAAGTTCTGGGGTTCACTCTGGATCCAGCCATCAGGGCTGCTTGGGGCTCATGGGGGCCTTGCCTCCTCCATTTCCTGGGACACCTTCCTTGGCTGACTACTCTGAACCATATAGCCACACCTGGGTCTGCTCATCCCACGGCTGAGCACACACCAAGCACGCCAGCTGGGTTTCACATGGGAAGCTGCCCCATTAGTTGAGCTGATTGTCCTGCCTCTTTTGATAAGAGAGAAATGAAGATAAGCAACTGTAGGAACATACTGACAGTGAACACATACCTAGGGTGAGGAGCCCAAGGAAGACCTCGCTCATGGAAAATAGGTGGGTGCATGTCAGAGGGATGTTGCAATAAGGAAATCCTACAGGACAGTAAAGTCACACTCCAGGCAAGCCTCTGAAGACATGAGGCCACCAAACACAACTGTCAGGTCGTGGTCCAGAAATGACTGGGCTCACCTCTCTTGAGGACCATCAGGTACTTGGAGAATTTCTTTTGCACACCTGTTCCCAGGGCATTTTCTAAGCCAGCTGGTGCCCACACCTTCAGAGGGAGTGCTGATCCAAGGGTAAGCAGGACACCCTTCATCTCATATTGTGTGCCCTTTACGTGTCCCCAAGCTTCACAGATTTCGCTTCCTCCTTAAAAGGCAGCAGATTCCAAAGTGCTTTCCAACACTCAGCCCAGGGTTTCACCTTCCACTTTTCTCCATCCAAGCTGGTTGGATATGGTTTCTTTCTCCATGTGAATCCCTCAGCCTTTTTTTTTTGTTTTTCCCCACAGGCTCCTTGCAGAAGAGGCAGCTAGTCACTGGCCTTTCTGGGACTAGAGAGCCCCTGCTAACTGCTGAGTGAGGAGAGGACCCTATCACAGCGGTATAATCACAGCCAACTAATCTCTTTTTCCTCTCAGAACAAAATTTTCCAAAGTGATTGACAGAATGGTGAGTCCAACAGACATTTCTTGCACAAATACATTTGAGAAATTAAACAGGTCTGTTTATTGTGGGACCTCTCAGTGCCTTGACTATGTTAATGTGCACTGAAAATCTCCAAGGGTTATGATACACAGTGGCTTCCTAAGGTACTTAACCTGGAAACCCTTCCCCCTAGAGCATCTGGTGGGGTTAGTGGTCCAGGAACATATTCTGAGAAAGCATGCTTTAGAGGATGCCATTCATTCTTTCATTCCGTCAACATTTACTGTGACCATACTGGTGGCTGGATGGTGAAGTGGGCAAAACATGGGTTTAGAATCATCATGACCTGTGTGTTGCAGCCTCTGCTCTGCCTCTTTCTTGATGTGTGACTTCACCTCTCTAAGCCTCAGTGTTTCCATCTTTAAAATGGGGATGATAATGCTACCTACCTCACAGGGTTGTAATAAAAAAGAATACATGAACTAATGAATGGAAAGTGCTTATAGTGCCTGGCACACAGTATACACATGGTTAAAGGCAGTCATTGCTGTCATTGTCATCAGTGTCACTTTCATTAGATGAGGATGAAGAAGACAGGAAAATGCACAGAAGAGAGTATAATGCAAGGCAGTATATAATAATCATACCTCACACAGATCAAATGACATAGGAATAGACAGCAAAGACCTCTTAAAGGATATAGCATTGGGATGGGTTTTGCAGGATCAGTAGGAGTTTAGAAGGTGTTGGCACACAGGACTGTGAACGCGGCAGAGAAGCAGCAGAAGAGGAAAGGCGTGAAGGAAGACACTCACCAAAGCCACACAATTCAGGTGAGCTGCGGGGATGTCTGAAGAATAGGTGAGGTGTGGGAAAGAGCTGGAGAAACTGGCTAAATAGTTTGACTGAAGGCCAGAGCTAGGAGGGCCCTGAATGCAGGCGGAAGGGTTTGGACTCCACTGGGTGAGGATTAGAGAAACGAGCAAGGGAGGGGTAAAATCCCTGAGAATTTTAAGGAAAAGCTATTTGGAATCTGCTGCCTTTTAAGTGCTGGAGCAGGGGATGGTACAGAATGAGAGGCAGAAATGCGGGGGGGGGGGCGGGGGGCGCGGGGAGGAGCTGAGTTAGGGGTAAAACGAGGTGAGAAGCGGGCAGAGAGGACAGGAGGGCGAGGTCTGAGGAACTGTTAAGGCAGCCTCAGCGGCAGGACAGAACGACCAACCTCCCTAAGCTGGGGGAAACTACTGAACATTGCCAGAGCCTAGCGTGGAAATGGGTGCTTATTCCACTCTCAAAGGCTTCTGGAGTGACTGGGCCCATAAAATGGTCCTCATCCTTCAAGTTTGATGGGATTTTCAATGAAAATACTTGGCCAATGATCCTCGCGGTTTACACGCGTTGCTCCCTCCCTGCCCGCTGGGGAAAGCCTCCTGCTCCCGCGGCAGACCCACAGGTCCCTCCTGAGCAGCTGGCTTCTAACTCCCCTTGCTGTCAACTTGCATACATGGTAGGGTCAGCTCTTTCCAGACAGCACAGATCTTCCAAGTGATCCCAGAAAAGCAAGTGCTGGACAGAGGTGGGCCCGAGATTGGGCAGGAGGCGTAGGCCTGCAGACACTCCTTGAGGCAACTCTCAGGGAGAGAACTAGGATTCTCATTGATAAAGGGACCCAGCTGATACATGGCAGGAAAGTGCATTTAAATCTTGGCCTCGGGCAGGAAAACGTGATAGAATACTGACCAAATCCGATCTGCCAGCTCATTCCGGGCACATGAATAAACGTCCCCAGCCTACCGTCAAGCCTCTGAATGAAGCCTGGGCAGATGGAACGAGGATATCATTATGAGGAAATGGGCTGGGGATTAGGGATGCTGGCATGAGTTTCCAGCCTCATTTTTCACCTTTTTGAAATCGCCACTCCTTTGATATTCACACAGCATCATGTCGAAGAAGATTGGTATGGTGGCTTTCCGGAGCTCAGCCTCAGGGATAAGTGTCATCTCTAATATAGGTCCCACCATGCCAGGGATGAAGCAGATTTTGTTCTGGCCTGAAAGAGAAGAGGGACACGGACTCATAAAACAGTTTTCCTGATGCACAGGTCCTCCTCAGACCAAGCCTCAGGAAAGAAAAAAGGGAGGCAGGATAGTTAAAACAATAGTTAACATTCATCCGGTTGTTTACCAGGAGCCGGGCACCATTTTGAACACTTTACGCACATTACCACCTGGAGGAGATGCATGTATCATCCCAAACGAGCTCTGTTATTAAGGATAATAACACGGGCGAGTGTAAAGCACGTCACTGTTTACAACGGTTTTCGGTTGCACCACCTCCTTTGCAAATAGGGCCCTGATGGAATATGTTGCTGATGGTAAATCACAGGGATATTTGAAATTATGCCTGTCTGCAACACAACCATGTTTCTGAGATTGGGAAAAATTGCTTTTACCAACTGTTTCATGAAACAAGAAAAGCAAAATTTGCTGCTAAGAATCTGCTATTATAGTACGGTCGATGGAATAGTGAGGGTTAAAACACCACCGAGGGCAGATGAACTACAACTTCTCACTTCTTCTGCCTCATTTCCAGGCATGCCTGTGCCCCCTGCCCTCACTTTCAGCATTCTGGCCATGCTGGCCTGGCTCCACTGTCACAAACTCACCTTGCTTCCTCCACCACCAAGCCTGTGCACACACTGCTCCTTTGTTGACAATATTTTTCCCTGCCTGTTCCCCGACACCTCCCGTTACCACCTGGCTTCCCCTGGATGAGTCCCACTGGGTGGATGTGCTGAGAAAAGCCCCACCACGTGCTCACCCCACCCCAGCGAGGTCAGAGGCCCTGCACTGGCTTCTCATGTTCCATCTTCTCATCCAACTCTGCGACAATGTCTTTATTTGTGGAATCACTTGATAAATGTCTGCCTCCCTGACTGAGAGCTTTGTGAGAGTAAAGACCATGTCTGTTCTCACTATTATATCTGTAGCTCTGAGAACAGAACACATTAGATGCCAAAAAAAATGTCTGTCGAATAAGGAGATAAATTTGTCTAGCTCTTACACTCACTAGCTATATGAGTTGGATACGTGTCTTATAAAAACGCAATAGCAATACTTACCTGTTGAGAAGACCATGTGAAAATATGCCTGTGTGTACCTAGCACAAACCCTGGAAGAATCAGGACCCCGGGGCATGGTAGTGTTGCCTAGTGGTTAAGGGCACTGATTCTGGAGCTAGATTGACTGAATTTGTAAGCTGACTCTACCATCAACTGGCTATGTGGTGTTGGGCAAGTTGATCTCACCTCTTGAGGCCTCCGTGTCTTCATCTGTAACATGGGAGAATAATAGTATTTATTTCATAGGGTTGTTGTGAAAAATAAAGGCATTATTTATTTGTCAAGTGCCCAGGACAGAGCTTGGCATGTGGCACACTTTATGTAGTGTTAGCTATTACTGTGGTGGTGTTTGGCCAAAACAAATCATGCAGGGCAGGCTTGTTGAGCAGAACTGAACAGACTTTGCAGAATCCACACATGAGATGTGGCAGAGCAGAGGCAGAAGAGGGGCATTAGGAACAAAGGGATTTCCTGGGGAGTAAGGGCAAGCACCTCCAAGCAACCCTGTTATTGAAGCTGACACCCAGGTGTTCATCAGCAGCTGCCTCTTTCTCCTCCTGAGTTTCCGAGCCCAAGAAGCCCACCTTGGTTTTCTCCATTGTCAGGCTGAATATTGGTGGTCCTCGCCTGGGGCAGAGAGCTCCCAGAGGTGGGGAAACTCAGGTGGTATGGTGTATAGCCTGGCACTACTGCTTTTGATTAAAGCTGAGGAAAGGAGCCAAGAGGGAGGGCAGCAAGAAAATGATTTTCATTCAGGCTAAATGAAGCTTAATGTTGGAGTATTTCCCCAGAATTCAGATAAAAAAGGGCATCATCCTAGGAATATCTTCAGTTAGTGAGAATGAAATGGTGAAGTCAGGCAGAGAGTCGAGTGAAATATAAAGACATTTCTCCAGGATATCAGCTTCATTATGTGATGAAGCTGGATTACACTTGAGCCTCAAGTCTTTGCTTTGGCCCAAATAGAAAAAAAAAATCTTACTTTCTTGAAGGTTTATAGTAATCGCTAATCTAGGCTTCTGATTTCATCCTTCAAGATCCTTTAAACCCACAGAGGGGTTTTAAAATTCAAAGTTGAGCGCAATAATAAGTAGAAGGTAAATGGAAAACTGTCAGATAAGCCACCAAGGAATGGAGAAATTGCTTATGCAACAAAGGCCTTTAGATTTCTGGAGGGCATTGGGTATGATAAGGGTATATTTAAGACAGTTTAAAATAAAGAGCAGACATGCCGTAGACCAGGGATTTCTTATATACTTTTGACCTGCATTCTATGCAGTCAGTTGGAGAGATTTTTGGAAGAACAGGGAAAGAGGAGAGAGAGATGCTGATCTTTAAATATAGTGTGATCTCAATGGCACTTACAGTGCTCCATAAAGAAATTGTATTCATTTATATCAAAAATGGAATTTCAACACTTTGGATTTTGTGTTCAAGTAATCCAAATGTGTGCATATGTGTATTTTTATACACATAGATGCATACACACACACACACACACACAGAACATATTTGTAGCTAATTGAATGCAAACTCATTTGGAGAAAAAATCTTCATTCAAGAGACACACCAGCTGCTGTATTCGAAAACAGGCAAGGAAGGTGATTGGTGAGAGGGTCTTTTTTATATAATGGAAGCTGAATCTCACTGGGAACAGATACCAATTAGAAAAGGCTTTTAAAGTGCCAATAAGTCAGCAGATAAATCCAGATGCCGAATTACACAGGCTTTGGGAAAGGATCTGGTGGCAGTGAGATCACAGAGAAGAGCTTAGGTGTGTGTTCTCCAGCCTCAGTTTCTAATCTGTACAATGGCCTCACCCATCACATCTCTCAGGAGGAGACTGTAAGATTGAATGTGAAGGGTCTAAGAGCACTAAGATGATGACCAGGCAAAAAAGAGAAAAAGAGTGAAGGAAGGGAGGGAGGGAAAGTGGGAGGAAGGAGGCAATCGTTGAACTCAGCTGAGAATGAAGTTGGGCAGGTCACTGACTTCACGAGGCTGATGTGAGGCAGAGGGGCACTCTGGCCAAGAGTATATCTCTCTAAAGGCTGGCACAGACTCTGAAATGAACAGGGATGAGGGTGAGTTATGAGCCCTTGGATTTCAGAGTCCTGCAAGCCTCCTGGGGACTCTGAAATAAAGCTCGCTGATCAGAAAAGATCACTCATTCAGTTCAAAAGGGGAAGAAAGAACACCGATCTCTGCTCCTCTGTCTGAGGCTTGGAAGAACTCCCTCCTGGCCCTGCTCTGAGACAGTGAGGCAGTTCTCTCCTCCTCACTCAGAACATACCCAGCCCCAGCTGTCCTCCAGGCCCTGCAGAATCTCAGCCCAACAACCTGGGTCAGGTCCCACCACTGCCACTCCATGGGCGTGTGGCTTTGTGGTGCCTGTCATTTAACTCCCCTGAGCATCTGTTCTCTCATCTGTAAAATGGAAAACATAATAATCCCTGCCTGGCAGAATTATTGAGAAGCTTAAAAGACTTCATGTAAACAAAAGGCTGCACATGGTGCCTGGCTCCTTAGAAGGGCTCAGTATGTGTTGATGCTGAGTGTGATGATGAAGATGATGAGTACTGTAAGCTCCGCCTAGCCTGGGTTCTGGAAAAAGCAACATGAAAGCACGTGGTCCAACCTCATGGAGCCCTCTGGAGTATTTCATGGAACTTTTCAGGCGGTCAGTTTATCTGTTTACCTCTAAAGAGCTGGCATGGGGAGAGGGTCAGATGGATTCATCTTCTCTCCCATGGCTGACACTCATGACTCTCTAAGCCCTTCTCTATCTCTTCTAAATATGTTATAATCTGCCCTCAAAGATGTTTGAAAAACTCCAAGCTGATCATGTTGATCCACAGAAACCTTCCATGCCTTCTGTTGCTCTCGGGATGGAGCTCTGCAAGCCGGTTTGGTCTGATGCTCCCTCTGCATATCGTATCTCCCCCTCTCCCCTGCCTGCCTTCCTCTGTTGGCCTGCCTCCCACTCCCTGGGACACCCTGCTCCCTCCTCGTCGGGCCTGCTCACAAGCCCTCCCCTGCCCACCACGCTCTTCCCTCCCTCTCCCTGCCCCCACTCCCACACACCCCTGCAAGTGAATCCTGCTCATTCTCTAATGTCATTCTATCCAAATACAGAAGCTACTGGCCACACGGGTCTTTTAAACACTTGAAATATGGCCAGTCCAAATGCAGATGTGTTGTAAGTGTAAAAAATCCACTAGATTTCAAAGCATGAGTTCTAGAAAACAAAAAAAAATGTTGCTTATCTCAGTAATGTTTTGTATTGATTACATGTTAAAATGATAACACTTTGGAATATGGGGTTAAATAAAATATATTGTTAACATTAATCTGTTTCTTTTTACTTTTAAAAAAATGTGGACACTAGAGTGTTTAAATTTAGCAGGCGGCTTGCATTCTGGTTCCACAGGCGTGCACTGCTCTGGAGCTCAGGATCCCCACTCTTCCCCACAAGGCGGTCTTCGGCTCACTCACTAGGCAGGGGTCCTTTACGGATTCTCTGGGTGATCTAAGCTTCTGCTGTACACCCATTTCCCTTTTGCAACCATAAGTAAATAGCTCTTCAATTAGTCTGTGGCTATTCAATGCAATGGTCATGAGTCCATGAGGTCAGGGCTGACTCTCTCCCCTGTTTTCAGTGGTAGCCCCAGCCCCAGCGTGGTACCTGGCTTTTATAGGGTACTTGCTTTAGTTTCCTGTTGCTGCTGTTATAAATCACCACGAACTTGGTGGCTTAACACAAACAAATGTATCGTCTCATACTTCTGGAGGTCAGAAGTCTGGGTCTCACTGGGCTAAAATCAAGGTGTGAGCAGGGATGAGTTCTTTCTGGAGGGTCTAAGGAAGAAACCGTTTCTTTCCCTTTTCCAGCTTCTAGAAGCCACCCTTGGCTTGTGCTCCTTCCTCCATCTTCAAAGCCATCAGCATCGCTTCTCCAAATCTCTCTCTGACTCCCCTGACTCCTTTTTTCACTTATAAGGACCCTGTAATTGCACTGGGTCCACCTGGATAGTCCGGGATACTCTCACCCGCTTCAAAATCCCTAACTTAATCACACCTGAAGAGTCCCTTTTCCCCAGTAAAGTAATACATATACATACAGGTTCTGGGGATTAGGACACGGACATCTTTGGGGAGCTATTATTCCGCCTGCCACAGGGCTCGATATTTGTTGTTAAATGAATGGAAGGATGGATGCCTCTCTAATCCCATTTCCTATTTCTTCCCAGCAGCTTCTCTCCAACTCTAAGGAGCCAGGCTTGCTTAGGCTGATTGCTCCCCTGGAATACTTGCTCTTTCTCCTTCTTTCTTTCAGTCCAGACATAGGCCACCCTTTGGGGTCTAATTCAAGAGCTGTTTCCCCCGATGGAGCTGTCTTTATTGTCCTTACTTATCTCCCATATGCCTGAACTCCTGAGTCTCCACCACACATTTCATGTTAAAGAACATACACTTAATTTGTTCTTTAAACTTGCAGTTTGTTCTACTCTTACAACTAGATGGTAGCTCTTCCTGGCAGGACAAGAATCATACCTTACACTTCCCAAACTCTCTCACCCTTCTCTGGAGCTTAGTACTGAGCTGGGCACTTTGTAGATGCTTAAAAAGTAATGGCTCAGTTGCTCTCACATCTCCTCCAGGAGTGACCTCCCCACTTGAGAGGCCACGATGACAGCCACTGGAATTTGTCTTTCTTTCCCACAAAGACTGTTAACCCAAGTGAATGTGAGATGGTTAAGTGTAAAGTCATTTTAGCAAAATGTGCATTGCTTCACTCCAAACAGAAATCAAATGTTATGATACTACACTACCAGGAGAAGAACATTACATTTGACATTGTCCCAGGATCCAAAAACACAAATGGTATTAACACTTCAGGGGCTGAGTCCTGGTAACCACATGTGGTCCTTCTCCCCATTAAGACCTCCCTGCACATACCCTTTCTCACAAAAGCACACACACACAAACACACACATCTAGACTTTTCCCTGAAGAATGTTAAACAGTCTTCAATCCTGAGATTAGCTTTGCAATTAGCTATCTTATAATCACAGGGCTGCTCAAGTCTTTCCTGATGAGAAGAAGGAGACAGTGATACGGATGATCATGGTGATGATGCCCTGATTACCTTGGGCATTAAAACAAAATTTTAAAACTTAACATGCATTATGATCTATTCATTATCAGTTGCCTTTGAAAAACAGTTGGCTATTTCACACCCTGTGAACATAATTTGCATATTGTGAAAAAAATTATTAGTAAGAACATTGGACTTGAGGTCAGGAGTCAGGCTCTTTTGCCTCAGCTGGGTCATTGATTTGTTGTTGACCTTGGGAACGTCCTTATGCTCTCTGGGCCTCAGTGACCTCATCTACAAAATTGGGGGGTTGAACTAGATGATGTATCAGGGATGTAACAGAAATCTGATTACCACGGCTAACCTCTGCTTTAGTTTTCTTCTTTAATAAGAAGTCAAAAGACAGTCCAGAGCTGCTCCTCTATTCTTAGTATGTGACTTTTATCTTCATGACTCCAAGGTGGCTAATGCACCTCCAGGCGTCTTTTTGTTTTCCAGAAAAGAAGAGGGGAAAGACAATGGGCAAAAATTGTGTGGTGCTCATTGAATTTGTCCCCCTCCCTTTTGTTTTAATTGGGAAAAGATGTTTTCCTGGAGCCCAAATAGGTGTGTTTCTGCTGATTCTCATCAGACAGAGCTAGGCCACATGGCCATCACCTGCTACAAGACATTGTTAACTTAGTAAACTGTGAGCATGAAAAAAAAATCATGGTTCAGTTAGCCAGGAAGATGGAAAGAATGGCTATTGTGTGGCAACTCAGCCACGTGTGCCACAGACAGCCTCTAGGTTTCACTCTGTCTTGGATATTCCATGAATTGCACTTGAAAACCTACCATTACCCAGTGCAGTGTTCTAACTACATCAGTCCCTAGTGTACACAGTACTTGATCTTGGTTTGGATTAGCAGGTTAACCTCATTAGCATGTTAGGAGAAAGCATGCTAATACCAGCATCTGGTAGAACACAGGGTGGAGTAGGGATGGGAAACCATCCATTCATTCTGTTTCTGTTTTCTTATTCCTGAAGGAGACAGGCAAGGAGAAGGCAGCCATGTAACTAATGAGCGACAAGAAAACCCCTTCATGCTGATATACTTTCCTCTTTCTCAGGAGCTAGGCCAAAAGGTGAGAGGGGTGGCCATCTTTGCAAAAGTCTCCTTTACCTCGTTTCCTGCAGCGGACATCTGTGGCTTTGTCTGACCTCTCCATAACGCCTTCTTCTGGTAATATCACCTTGGATTTTACTTTGGGAAACTGCCTCCCTCGATGGACAGTGGCTTGCAGGGAGTATCCCTGGAGAGGTCATCTAAGGAAGGCCAGTGGAACAGTCTCCCCTGGAGACTGGATCTTTAGCAGAGTGATGCAGGAATGGAACATCCTGAATGCAAACTCGCACCACCAGCCCCGGATCCTAGGGTGGCTCTGGACTGTCCTTTGTAGCCTGGTTCTCCATGCCCTTCCAATAAGTGGCTTCTTGGATTAAGGCAGCCATAGTCGGCGTCTCTTTCTTGCAACCACCAAACCTTGACAAGTATATCTTTTAATTGCATTCATTTATCCTACCGGTATTTGTAAAGAGCAAGGAGTCTGTGATGCTTCAGGACAAACACTCAGGCCAAGGCGTTTGTCCTGAATTAGCCTGTAAACCATTATACAACCTGTACACACCTCTTCACCTCTCTGTACCTCAGTTTCCTCACTGGTAAAATGGTGAATTGGATCAGACCTGTAGCTTCAAACTGTTCTCCAAAGTGCTTCAGGATTTCTCCCCAGAAAATCCTCAGAGGTCTACATGGGGAGCTCAGGAGCAGGCCGTTATAATGGACCCTGGGCCTCCCACCCCACTTCAATTAGAATAGCTCGGCTTTCCTCTAATTTATCTATGGAGCATGAGATTGTTTTTATTGGTCCTCAGCTAAAAATAAATGTTTCAAAAATGCTGGACAATATGATCTCTAACGGGCCCTTCCAGCTCTGATGTTCTGTGATTCTAAGCAGGTGGAATATTTAGCAACATCTTTTCACTCATCAGCATAATTAGGAGCACAGGAAAGCCTGCCAAAACATAGTCTATATCTCAATAAAATCTTCTGTGTGCAAAACAACGGAAATGAAGGACGTCATAAAAGAGCAAGCGGTGTGGAAGGACTGGAGACAAACAAGCACAGGTCCCTGTTTCGCATTTCTGGCAATGCCTGGGGTGTAGATCTGGGAAAGGAAGCCCACCACCACTTTATCTAGTCTTTGCTATTGTAAAGCAAAGAATGCCAACTCATATGCGAACTGAATTGGGTCCCAGGTTTCATTGGGCATATTCAATGTTTTCAAAACTTTCAGTTAGTTATCATCAATATTCATCAACTAGAAAATGCATCTAAAAATTCTGTTTCCTGGCTTCTTTTGAAAGACTGGAAGATGTGACAATGTAGGCCTTGCATTCTAATAGGACAGCAATCAACCAGGGCAGGACCTCCACTGCCCCTTTTAGCCGGGGGCACATCTGCTTCACTTTGTTCCAGGCCCAGCTCCTTCTCCCACATGCCTGGCCCTGAGGCCAGGTGCTGGCTACAGGTGGGCCTCCACTTGCACTATGCTTTTTTATTTTTTTTATTACAGAGTAGTAGTAAAGGAAACATAAAATATTTCTTATATTCCTGTCCTTATCCAAAGTGGAGAAACAAAAAACAGACTGAGAAAGGCTTGCTTTTCTAGAAAAACAGGCAGAGATGGTATTTCTTTATGATAGTGGTTTTCAGATAGGGGTAGTTTTGCACTCCTTCCTCCCAGGGACATTTGGCAATGTCTAGAGATTTTTTTTGTTTGTTACAACTAGGGAGGATGCTGTTGGCCACTGGTGGGTAGAGGTCAGGGATACTGCCTAATATCTTACAACGCACAGGCAGCCCCTACAACAAAGCGTTATCCAACCGCAAATGTTGACAGTGCCCTGCTTAATGGTTTTCTGTGGGTTTAACATGCCCCAGCCCCTTCGTTCATTTGCATCACCTGCCTGGGCCCTCCCCTTCAGGCCCTAGTGATACAGCCCCGGCTTTGATGATCAAGGAGCCAGAACAGGAAAATTAGGTTCCGTTGTGATGGTGCAAGGATGAAAACAATGATAAAAACTCTGACATGGGTGTGGCCCCCCGGGCTTCACTCTCCCAGGTTTTGCTCTTATGATCCTCGTAAATACCCTGGAAGAAGGTGCTATTTCCCCAGCTTAGGCCCAGTGTCGCTCAGTTCCCTTGCTTTGAACCTCATAGCTTATAAATGGCAGGGCAAGGCCCAAGGCAGGGACGTGGCAGTCTGTTCCAGGCTTGGTTCCCAGCTTTCCCTCTGATTTTGCGAGTCAATCCACAGCCCTCTCATCACCAGTACGTGCTCTTAGTCCGAGTCCAACGCTGCCAGCAAGCACAGAACCCAGACTGATAGTCTCTCCACTGTGCTCCCCTGCAATGAATGGACCGTGCTGGAAAGGGCAAGAAACTGCTGTGCAGGAAAACAGATGGGGACTGAAAGACACAGAGATCTGGGGAAGCAAGAAGCAAAGTCTGGAGAGGTAATTTAGGTTGAATCCAAGAGATGGGCAAGTCCTTGCAAGTGCCTCCTCTGAAGAGGGTCAACATCCAAGCCCAGGCAGAGCAATTAGGCAGCAAAGAGTCGAGGAGGATGTACAAACTGGAGGTGAAAATACTTCATTACTCATTGCTCTTCATTAATCCATCCATCCATTCATCCTTTCAGCACATATCTATGGAGCAGGATTCAGGCCTTGGGCAAGGTATGTGGTCTCTATCCTTGTGGAGTGAAAATCAAGCTCTGAGACTTACAGCTGTTTGATCTCAAGGACGTTACTTCCCTCTCTGAGTTTCCTGATCAATGCAAAGGAGGGGGAAATTTTCCATCTTGCAGGCGGTGATGTGAAGATTAAATAAGATCTCCTTAACTCAGACTCTCAATAAATATCTTCCTGATTCCATCTTCCCTTGCTTCCTCCCTCCCATGGGTACCACTCAGCTCACACATAATTCCTGTAACTTCTGGGGTCACCTCCCAGCTTACATCATGTCACAAAAGACCCTCATCTTTCCTAGAACTGATGCTCCCCCATGAGACTGGAGGGTCTTTTGTGGATCACAACATCACATGAGAAGCAGGATGCAGAAAGCCCCACCAATCAGCAGGAAGCATGCGTGTGAGGACGTGAGTTCCCACAGCAGTCCTGCCCTTCCTCGTTCTTGTAAATTCCAATTTGACTTCTTAACCCCTCAGGGTCATCAAGCAGAAGCAGATCCATAGTTTTTCGGGGGGTGTGAGTTGGGGGTGGGCACCCTCTCTCATCAGGCATTTATTAAGGACCTGGGGCACGCACAGTGGTAAACTGTTATTTCAAGCTCCCACTGCTAAAACCCCCGTGGCCCTCCCACAGATGGTCTTCAAGAAGGAGCTTGGCATGTGCAGATGCGTCTGTCTGGATGCATGTGCCTACTCACCAAGCTTGTACCACATATCACGGATGGAGAAGCCAATGAGCCGTCTCATGTCCCCATACCTAGGAGGAACAAAACATGTCTGCTCAGGTACCACCTCAGAGAATGAACCCTCCTTCAGGAAACCCGAACATGCAACCTACTTATTCAGAATTTTGTTGTATTTGGCGTGTGAGAACTGCTCCAGCTGCAGAGAATCCTGAGTGATAAAAGCCACCGCCAGATGAAAATAGTTGTTCCACAGCTGTAAATGAAAGAATAGAGAACAGTCATGGAGAGGGTCTGAAGTGGGAAGGCATATTAAATACTGGGTAACGTGAATAATTTATGAAGATGGCAGAAGACAGAGGCAGAACCAGTTTAATTCTGTGCACTGCAATTTTCTAACTGGCACTGACTCTGAAATTAACATCCCGGCCAAAGGCAGGACAATGGGTGGATTTCTCTAGGCGCTGACCATGTCCCCTCCCTGACCACAGGACTGGGCAAGGAGGAAGATTTCAGGGCTGCTTTTTTTTGGTTCTCTTTTGCTTCGTTTTGTCGTTTGAAAGACAAATAACTTGCCTCAGCTGGGTGCCCTGGCGAGCTGGTTCCTCTGCCCTAGAATTAGAGGGTGATGAGAGAGAAGTATTTCAGGGATTCTCAGCCTCTCTGGAAATCCTCCCTAATTCACCTGACAGTTCAGAGGACCAGCCTGCAACCCATTCTGTCTTAGAATATTTTGCCTTCTCCTTCCCCTTACCTCAATGGTTTTAAAATGTGGCCCCAGACCAGCAGCATCAGCCTCACCTGGGAACTTGTTAGAAATGCAAATTCTCTGGCCCCACCCAAATACTGAATTAGACTCCAGAAATCTGTGTGTTCACAACACTCCAAGTGATTCTGATGCTCATTTAAGTTCAGGAACCACTGAGGGCCCCATTTATATTGTAGGCTTGTCATAATTTTAACATTTACATGATCTGTTGGTGCTAAATCCAAGTACTAACACTAGGACCCACTCCACTGGCTCATGGTGAAATAAAGTTGGTAAAGGGTTCAGCGCGTGGCAAGTGCCCCAAAAGATTAGCTGCAGTGGTGGCCATATTGATATTGGATACAGAACCTGAGAGATGGAGACCCAGACGAAGGCATCGTTGAGCCTCAGCGAAACTTTTCCAAAAGGGGTACCCTCTCTGCCCACTGCAGAGGGCTGCAGTAAAGATGGAGATGATGGGTTTAAAGGGCGTGAATGTCAATAAGAGCTCTGAAGCACTTGTTAGCCTTACTGCTCTTTTCATTATTCCAGTGATTCCGTTGGTACCAAAGCAAATAGTATAACCTGGCTTCTTGGGTGCTCAAGGGCAATTATTACAAGAAGCCATGGCCCTGCAAGGAGCAGGTGGGGGACAGCTTTGCTAGACAAAGACCACGGACTTGCAGCCCCCTCTCAACACTGAATGGCAAGAGGAGGGGTAACTCTGGCTAGAGAAATCACCCGCCATTGAGACCTTCATCCTGAACTCAAAGATGTCCATCAGAGGTTCAGATGGCCAAGACTAAGTAAAAGTCAGCTCTACCCTTAATAACGTCATTACTGCTGCCCAGAATGCGTTCAAATGGGCATGTGGTTCCTGTTTCAGAAAGAAGCAAAGTAAGCGCTCCATTTCTATCCCAGGGTGATATCAGGCACTTTCCCACACATTCTTCTTTTCATCTCTCAAAACCGAACAACTCTTATTAGTCCCATTTTCCAGATGAGGAGACTGAGGCTTGGAGGGGCTAAGTACTGTGCTGAAAGTCACTCAACTTGTTATCTACACAGCAGAGCTGGGATTGGAACTCAGGCCTTCTGAATGACGGACAGGGCTCTTTCCACACTCCAAGATCTGTCTTGGGCTGAGGATGCATTAACACATGTTTATTGAACATCTTCTGTGTGCCAGGCACTGTCACAGTGTGGGGTGGGCCATGGTTGCACAGACAGTAGTCCCTGCCCTTGTGTAGCTCACATTCTGCTGAGGGAGTACGCTTTCCTCTCTCTATATAAAGGAAATATATGTATAAATATAAAGTTTCCTTGAAATTTTATCTCCCCGGAACTGAAAGACCAAGCCGCTCCTGGGGTGCAGGGAGGCGACCTCCTGCCGTATAGCCCCCGTGAAGTCAACTCTCCACACAGACCACAGCGTCACTGCCTTTTTAAAATGTCTTTTTAAAATAGAGATCTTTTTAAAATAAGTCGGATCCTGTCACTCCCTTCCTCAAAGTCCTCAAAGGCTTCCACAGCCCTTCGTCTCTGCGGTAACCCAGCCCTTCCAAACGCCCGGTACAGGTCAGGCCTCACAGACCAACGTTTCAGACCATCTTTCCTCCGTGGCATGCAGGCTGCAGTTTCTGAAAATGTGCTGCTTCGGTCTACTTAAGCCCAGAGCTCACATTCATTCCTATTTAAGACCAGCATAGTAAACAACAAGCCAGGAAAGGGAAAACCCAGCCACGGGACATGGAAAGGGCTATTTTTAAGGTGAGAAGTTCCTGATTTTAGGGGATGTCCTAAGAGTAATCAGGGTACAATAGGAAATAGATATATGACAAAGTAAGTGGAACTGCAATTACTTCTGAGAGTAATACTGGAAATGTCCCCATTGGGGCTGGCCCTGTGGCTGAGTGGTTAAGTTCGCGTGCTCCGCTGCAGACGGCCCAGTGTTTTGTTGGTTCGAATCCTGGGCGCGGACATGGCACTGCTCATCAAACCATGCTGAGGCAGCGTCCCACATGCCACAACTAGAAGGACCCACAACGAAGAATATACAACTATGTACTGGGGGGCTTTGGGAGAAAAATGAAAAAAAGAAAATCCTTAAAAAAAAAATGTCCCCGTAACACATTTGAGAACACACAGGCACATCAGGTCTAGATGGGCCTCCTGCTGGCTTCTATTCCACCGGACTCAGTCCTTCAGAAAAGTGTTTTCTCTGTCACTTCATCCCTGATTTTCTTTTTTTAAAACTGAGATATGATTGACATATCATATCACTCACTTTTTAAACTGTATAATTCAGTGGTTTTGAGTATATTCACAAGGTAGTAAAACCATCCCCACTATCTAACTTCACAACATTTTCATCACCCCAAAAAGAAACCTTCTACCCGTCAGCAATCGCTCCCCACTCTCCCTCCCGCCCCCAGCCCCTGGCAATCACTAATCTGCTTTCCATCTCTGTGGATTTGCCTATTCTGACATTTCGTAGAAAGGAAATCATAAAATACGTGACCTTTCGTGTCTGGCTCCTTTCACTTAACATAATGTTTTTAAGGTTCATCCATGTTGTCACATGTATGAGTATTTTACTACTTTTTATCACCAAATGATGTGCTATTATATGGACATACCACATTTTGTTTATCCATTTATCCATTGACGGACATTTGGGTTGTTTCTATTTTTTGGATATTATTAATAATGCTGCTGTAAACATCTGTGTACAGGTTTTTGTGTTGATGTATGTTTTCAGTTCTCTTGGGTATATACTTAGGAGTGGACCTGACTTTCTTTTGGTTCCCCTCCTTGAAGGTCTTTGTGACCATAAGACCATAGACCCAGGGTCTCCTTTTCCTAGTGGATCAGAAATGGTGCCCCTAGGCACCTCACCCACAGCCCCTGCCCGTTCTGCCCATGGGGCTCTGCAGAACTGACTTTTGGAACTGAGAGAATGTTGTCATGGTCAGTGACTCTGTGCAATGCCCTGAGAGGTGAGCAGTGGCCACAACTAGACACAGGTGGGCACTCAGTGCCTCTGCCCCAAACCTTCTTTGACTCTTGCTCCTGAAGAGCCAAGACCAAATGCACTAACCTGGCTTTTCAGGCCTCATTCAATTTCTAGAGTTTTCTCCCTCAATGAACTGCCTATTCCAGGGAGGCTGGTCTGCTCAGACTCCACAGATACAACGCAAGCACCTTGGCCTCCTTAGCTTTGCTCAGTGGTTCTCACATCTGCAACATCTAAGTCCTATTCTTTCATCAAAGCCCAGTTCAAGACCCACCTCCTTCATGAAGCCTTCCCAGATGGTAGAGCACAGCAGCTCTGCTCAATCCCTTCCTCCTTTGGGTAGCACTTAGTATGTGCGACCACAGATTTTCGTCCACTGGCCCCCACCTGGCCTTGTGCTGCACTCACTTCCTGTGACAGGATCATCCGGTGGTCAAGAGCACAGGCCCCCGCGTCTCACAGACCAGGGTGTGGATACCAGTTCTAGCTCTTACTAGCTGCATCATCTTTGGCTAGTTACTTGACCTTTTGAGCCTCACTTTCCTTACCTGTAAAAGGGAAAAATAATGGTGACCACCATAAAGGATTGTTATAAGTGCTGGATGAAATATGAGCATGAGGGCCTCCACCACAGGCGTGGCACGTGCCAGGAGCTCAGTCAATGGAGCGGTGGTGTGGGTGGGGGCACTGGTTGTGGAGTATTTGCACGTCCAGTCTCTCCAGCTGTAAGCTCCACAAGTACCGAGGGTCCCGTCTTCCATTTATTTGTATCCTTAATGTCATATTCAGCACAATGGCTTGAACACAGCTGGGCCCCAGAAAATATTTATTTATTGATTGCTGTATTGTTAGAGCAATTTTCCAGTTGTTTCAAAAGGTCCCAGATTTTTCTTTCCTCCCTGCCTCAAGCTGCCTGGTGGCATTCTACTACGTGCCCAGCTCAGCTGGCTCAGAGAAGCCAGAGGGGCTTTAGCAAAACACCTGGGTCCCTTTTCTCTGGGGAATAAGTGAGGTGATTTCTGACTGGGAATTTAATATTTTGAAATCATAGGAACAGAAGGTGAGAGCTGGAATAAATTTAAGCGTCATCTGATCCAACTCCCTCATTTCACAGATGTAAACAGTGAGATCCAGATAAACTAAATGACCACCCAAATGCTAGTGAGCGTAATCAGAATATAGTTATTTATAATTAACTCCCCCCAAAATTATAAAAGCAATACACACATGGTAAAAAAAAATTGAATGGTAAGAAAGATTAAACAAGAAAAAGCTGTTTCCTATCCAGTTTGGATCCTAGTCTAATTTCTCAGAAGAAAGTTATAACAATTTCCTGGATATCCTTCCAAAAATTTTTTTTATGTATAAACAAATATATGCATAGACATCTTTTTTTAATAGTCTGCTGTACTTTGCTTTTTTCTCTCATCCATATATCTTGCAGGTGTTTCCGTATCAGCACTTACAGATCTGCTCCAATTCTCTTCTATTGCTGCCTGGTATTCTGCTATAAGGATGTACTTTAATTTTAACCAATTCCCTATTTATAGACATTCAGCTTGACTCCAAGTTGTTTTTTTTCCTCTAGCAACACTGCTGTAATGGACATCATCATTTACACATCTTTATGCATGAGAGACGATAATGGAGCATATGCTCCTGGAGGTGGAATTGCTCAGACACAGGGTCCGTGCAGATTCTGCGGTGTTTGTCTGCTGTCTTTGTTTCCACAGACACTGTCAGGTTGCCTTCCAGGATGCCAATCCCATTACCAGGCAAGTCACGCTATCTCTCTGAGTCTCAGTTTCCTCACCTGGAAAATGAGACTAATCATATCTAAACGGGGTGGTTGTCAGGACTAAATAAGGAAATCGCTGCCTAGTAAACTCCTACTCCGTTTTACCAGTTCAAAATTTAAATTTATCCGTTCAAAAATTACTTCCTGGAGAAGCCGTCCCAACTCGCCATGATATAGGTGGATCTGCCCATTATTCACCCTCCCTGCACCTGTCCACAGGATTTATGAGCTATTTTAAGCAGAACTGATTTATTTTCTCTCTTTCCTACTGGACGTAAGCATCATGCAGGCAAGAGCCTCACCTTTTTATTCGCTGTTGTGTGTCCAGCGTCTAGTGTGGTGTCGACCTCAGCATGTGCTCAGGAAATGTTTGTGGCGCGAGTTCATCAATGAGCCCAGCACTCCGCATGCATTCTTGTTAAATCCTCCCCAGAAACTATGAGATTTGTATTCTTATGCTACCCATGTTCAAGATGAGGAAACTGAGGCCGGAGAGGTTAAATAAGTTGCCCAAGGTCACACAGCTACAAAATGGCAAGTGTATTTCTCTCCAGAACTTGTATTCTGTACCACTCTACTCCTCTGTTAAAATCGCTTTTCTTCTCCTTTCTCAGTTTCCTTCAGCCTTTGTTGTTGGTTAGGGTTTCCACAGTTTCATCTGATGTTTGCAGTCTTTACAGCAGAGACATCAAGGATTTTTGATCCTCTAAGATTCTTTCTCAATGGCCCTGAATTATTATTTACCCCACATTCCAATTAAAAAGAAAAAAAAGCACCTGCACATGGTGCTGCTGAAATGAAGTCAGTGTGCCCTCCGCTGAGCTGCAGTCACAGCTGCCGTGGCCATTCTAGGGGTGCCGTTGATTCCGGGAGTGGAAGCTTCCAGTTATGGACCCAGGTTAGGAACATCAGGCCAGAGGTTGTCTGGGGACCTCAGGCTGAAGCAGCCATTCCCGAGCATGTGACCGTCTTTCTGCCTGGCGGAGCCATCCCACTGTCAGCCTGAGCCTCCCTACGGCAGGGCATGGGCCTCTCCAGGCTTCAGCGAGTGCTCCCTCTGTGTGGTGCTCCCTCTCTTGCCTTTTTTGCCATCACTGTTACATTTCCCATTATAAGGACTAAGCCTTCCCTCATTCCTCCACTAATGGCTGAGGATATTCTAGAAGCTTTTCGTTTCACAGAGTCTCCAATACAGGTTCAAAAATGATCCCAAGGTGATCTGGTGCCCAGAAGCTGATCCAGAAATGCCTCAAGGCCGAGGCTGGAACTACCAAACGCAGAACCAATTAGAGCTTCCCAAGAAAAGAGAATGATCTTTGCGGCAATCAGAGAACTGCCGAAGACAGAAACAATTTTCCTGGAGCCAAAGAGCACATCCCACGTGTAACCGCTGATTTCTGGGTCAAGCAGAGTGTCCAACATAAGAGTCTAATCCTACAGCCAGTCATCGTAGAGCTCTCTGTCCCAGGGCCAGCAAGAGCTGACAGGGGCAGACAGAGTTTCTGGAGCTACATGGAGCTCTCCCCCAGATCTCACTTCTAAGAGACAGTGCAGAAGAGTAGAAATAGCTCGGGCTTTGTGGACAGGCCTGGGGTGGAACCCTGGCAGCCCCACTTAGCGGTTAGATGACCTTTAACAGAATAGTCAGCCACTTCTCTGAAGCTCAGTTTATTCACCAGTAAAATGGGTACATCTCAACCTAACAAAGTTACCATGAGGAGCAAAGTGCCCTAAGTAGGGAGACTAATAAGGTTAGTCACCCTCTTGAAAAGCTTGGATGCTAGAAGATGGATTTATGGCCTGCTATCAAGACTCCAAGATCCTTGAGGGAAGGGCAGTGTTCCACTCTGCTTCCAAATTCCTTAAAGTATATTGCAATAGCCTGGCCCTCTGGGAATTGCTCTTAAACAAAAAAACTTGCTGAGTTGAACTAGAAATCCCCTCTTGGTCTTCTGCAACCACGCAAATGGATGTGAGTGCCAGGGTCCAGCATCCTGAATAGGGCTTGGGAATGCAAATTATTTTAGCCCCAAGCAAAAAACATCACTTCTGTAATTCGCAGGTCTTATCACCTACAGAGTGGCACCCACAGATCGCTTGCTTTCTGCCCTTTGAATCATAAAACCACAGTTCCGGAAAAGATATTAAGGATAATCTCATTGCACCTGCCCCTCCTCTGGACAGCGGCTGCCAAGGCCGGCCACGCTTAGTGATGGATGCTGTTCCCGTTGATAATAAATGCATAATTAATGAAACTGTGAGAAGGAAACAAGGCGTGTTCCAGGCAGGGTACAGAGAACAAATCCATTCTCACATGGGGTGAGGAGAAGGTGGGAGAACAAAGATAAGGTTGAAAAATGATCCTGTTCTGGAGAACTTTTCAATAAATATCTATGGAAGTCTCATTAGAAAAAGAAACATTTCATTCTGTAATGTTGGCCACTTTCCTGTTTTACAAAACCTTGTGGGTGTGACAGCCCTAGGCAATGTCATGGTGACCAGGAAGAGGCCTCTCTACTGTCCTGGTTACCGAGGACTGACATATGAGTTCCCAGACCTGACACATTTAGGACTATCATCATCATCATCAAAAGGATAACAATTATTATAATTATAATGAGCTAACATTCATTAAATAGCTACCATGTTCCTGGCACTGTTCTAACTGCTTTACATTAATTAATCCATTTAATCCTCTCAACAATCCAATGAGGTAGCACTGTTAGTGTCATAATTTGACATTGAAGCTATGAGGCACAGGGAGGTTAAGTAATCTGACTCAAGTCACACAGCTCATAAGCTCATATTTTCCACGTATGAAACCCCCACTTCTCTGGTCATCTCTCAGATACAGATTTTACTGGAGGAAAACAGGATAAAATCTAAAAGAATGGCGTGAAGGACTGATGCTGAGCTTCTCTTGGAAAGCACCCCACTAAGACCATGGAAGAGAGCCAGAGTCAGGACAGCCGGTCTGAGGTTGTGTTTGCCAACGCCCACGGAAAGAGACGAACAAACCAGCTGGCAGTTTTATGGCCAAAACACTGCCCTGCCGCTGGCCCCTAGGTGTGTTGTTCCAAGCTGCCCCTCCAGAAAAGCAACGACCTTATTAACTTCCCTGAACACACTTTTAACCAGAGCCTGCAGACATCTGGACCACACTTGGAAGGGGATCAAACATGTCTGATTCAAACAGCCAAAGTGACATGTTTTGTTCCCACGTCTAGGATTTATAACTCTCACCCTGACCGTGCCGGGCAGTCAACTCAACACAGTGGGGAGACTCCACATCTACTACCCTGTGGCCATGGTGATCTGCGGACTTCAGTGTCGGCCACACTGAGCTCTAGTCCCAACTCTGCCCTGAGATGCTGTATGACTGCAGGCTATCTACCCATCACCTCAGGGTCTTAGTTCCTGCAGCCTTGCAGCTGAAAAGATAATAGTAATAGTAACTAACGTGTAGGGCACTTGTAAGGACTAGAAAGATAACACTCACAAAGTGTGTTTCACAAGATCTGCAGGCGTGAGCCATCAGAAAACGGCAGCTCCTCTTTTTATTGTCACTATAGCTCAGCTGCCTGATTTGAATGCAAGGTAGTGCGAGAGAATCTTGTGCAAAGATAATGTTCATTACATACTTATAGGCTGGTCCTCTCCAGCAGGGTTGTTCTCAGAGGCCTCAGCTCAGGCATCACCTCCCCAAGGAGACCTACTACGTGCCAGGCACAGAGCACAGAGTCTCTGTGAGTACAAGGTCTTTGCACTCATAAAGATTACACTCTACCAGAGGAAAGAGAGAAAACGTGCATATAGACAAATAAGAAAGACGATTTCAAATAACGTTTAGTGCTCTGAAGAGACCACAACGGGCTCAGTGGTGATATGTGACCATGGGAGCGGTGGGGGCCCCTCAGGGAGCAGTCAGTCAGGGGAGGCTCTTGGAGGAGGAAGTGTTCAAACAGAAAGTGGTGGGAGCTTACAGGTGAGTTCTCCCAGCAAGCCCTTTGGCACATTCCAGTCCTAGGAAAACCCAATGAAGTAGAATGAGCAGGTGAGCATCTTACAGCTGAGCCAACTGAGGCACGGATGCCGTCCAGGCCTTGCCTGAGGTTGCTCAGTGTGTCAGTTCCTGTCAGCCCAGCTTGGAGCCGAACTCCTCAGATGAGGAGGCAGAAAACACTGTCGCCCCAGGTCACTGGTTACTCCCCAGGCTTGCACTGCAAGAGATGTGGGGGTCTGGGACTTCTCTGGAGTGGGGGCCTTCTCACATCTCCAGCCAGAGGTAGCAATCTGGGTTTTTCGGTGAAGCTGTGAAGAGTTGGTTCTTCTTGCCTGGGCCTCGAGCAGATGTCTCACTGTTTGCCCCAGGGACATGCTTTGAGGTCTCCGAATCTCGCAGAGGCCCCAGGTCCTGTCTGAGCACTAAAAGTGACTTCTGAAGGAATCAGGAAGTCACAGAGATGTGCTAGTGAGCTTTATTTTTCAGTGTCTATGTGGGTTTGCTTTTTTCTAGGCTCCAATGAATAAAAAAGTAAGAAAAAGTGGCATCCACTCTGATGATGAATGAATGCGTCTCCTCTTTAGCACAAGATACATTATACAGTCACATTTGCATATGCTGCTCAGCTAATGACTCTTTAATCAAGGGCCCAGTTCCAAACCCTGAGCACTTCCCGCCCACACCCCTCTGTGGAAACCTCCAGAGACAATGGCATGCCTTGCATGTGCTCCGGGATGTGTCTGATGGAGCAACCAGCCCAAGACGCCCAAGCGGCCCTGCCAGGTGCCCCAAGCGCACCTCTGGTGCCTCATACTCACCTGGAACTCAAAGTTCGTGTGTTCCAGGAACTTCTGGTTCATGGTTTCTGCAAACTTGTTGATAGCTCTCAAGAAGACCCTAGAAGAAGGGAGAAGGTCACCAGGCCATCTGAGCATGCTACCTCAGGCATCCCTCTCCATGCTCCAGACCAACGTTCTCTCAGGGAAGAGCTCAAAGACCCATGGGAGAGGTCAGCTGACCCACATTCACACCTGCTCACACTGTAGACCTGGGGCCATGTTTGCCCCAGTCTGCAAGAACTCAGAAACTGTCTGTTTGACTTCCTTTAGAAAATCTGTATTATCTTTTATTTAAACTATTACAAGCTTATGGTAGAAAATTCATGCCATCCAGAAAGATACAAAGAGAAATTGCCCCCTCCAAAAACAAACAACACACCACCAAATCCTATCATCTAGAGAAAATCATCATGGACATGTTGATGAACAAAATTTCAAAGGTCTCCCTAGACATATACACATGAAAGAAATTTTAAAGGTACCATTTTTATAAGTGCAGTTAAACAATAAATGCTATTTCACAGCCTTTCTTTCTTACTCGACAATAAATTGTGTGTTCCCTTCCTGCCAGTGAAGTCAGATATACATCATCCCTTTTAATCACTGAAGAGCATTCCATTGTGTGGATGTATCACCATCTATTTAATCAGTCTTTTATTGAGGGACCTTTATTTTGTTTCTCAGCTTTTTCTGTTACAAACAGTGTTTCAACGATCACTCTTCTGTGTACATCTTGCCCCTCCTATATATATCTCTTCTCCAGTCTTCTCCTCAACGTGGTAATATCGATCAAATGTTAGGAACATTTAACATTCTGGTAGCTGTTGTCAAGTGGCGTTTCTCTTTAAATGTCTTCCTGTTCTCTCTTCCTCTCCTTCCTCCTGCCAAGCCTCCTGACTGGTCTTACAGCCTCCTCTCTCTTGCCCCTTCAACCTCAAGAGCACCTTGCCCTGTGGGACAGCTCCAATCATGTCAATCACCCACTTCAGTGGCTCCCCACTGCTCACAGGATAAGTCCAAACTCTTCCTCTTGTCAGCCAATGCCCTCTATGATTGGATCCCACTTTCTGTTCAAGACTCATTTCTCACTATTACCCTATGCTTCTACTTGTTTTCTAAGTACATAGCCATATTCTTTCTTTATATAGAATTCCCTTCTCTTTCTAATCTCTTTAGGGTGGGGTTCCCTGCACCTTTGGGTCCCCCAAAGGATACTCACTGCAGTTTCCTTTCCCAGCATTCACCACGGTCTAGGACGATTTATTTGTGTGACTCAATAATGTCTGTCTCGTCTCCTAGATTATACTTCGCTAGAAATCAGAGACTCCCTCCGTGATCTCATCTACTCTGCAGTCTACATGCCTTTCACTCCCAAATTTATATCTTCATCCCTGGCCTCTCCCTTGAGCTCCAGCTTGCATTCCAGCTCCATCCGCACTTGGATGACTAATAGGCATCTCAAACATACAGGTCAAAAACTCAACTCCTAGTACCTGCCCTCTTTCTCTAGTCTTCTCATCTAAGTGAAGGACAACTCCAATTGCTTCCAATTGCTCAGAGGGGGAAAAATTTGGTAGTATCTGTGACTTTTCTCTCTCTCACAACCTACACCTGGCCTGTTAGCAAAACCTCTTAGAATTGCTTTCAAAATGCATCCAGAATTTGACTACTTCTCAACACCCCACTGCCACTGACCTGAACCGAGCCACCATCATTTCTCTCCTGGATTTTTGCAGTTACCTCCCAATTGCTACATGCTCAACCACGGCCAAGTCTTCATTGTGTGTGCCTGTTTGTAAAATCTTGGAGAGCAGTAGCCAGATCCTACCTGTACTACTGTCTATAATTTTTGTTTAACAGTAGACAATCCATAATTTCTCTATTGAGTGGCTTGTCCAAGGAAAATGCCTATTTGGCCTACCTAAGACACGATGGGAAGCCATTAAAGGAAGTGTTTATTAGAAGATTATTGCTTTGGGTAATAATTGGGATTCAATTCTGCTTGGAAACCTCTGAGGGACTCTATTAGAACACACCTGCACATCAGAAGTGTCCCCTCCAAGGGTTGAAGAATCTGGGCTATTTATCCACTAATGTCAGCCTCTCACTGACTGAAAGTTGCTCCTATTGACATTAAGTCCCTAGCACGTCTGGCCTGCCTTGCAGGTGGGCTGAGCACTCTCCTGTAGTCAGAGAAAGCCCAGAGAATGAAAGCAGCAGGAAGCTCTCAGGTTACATGGGAAATGTCCACTGATGCGGCGGGGATAGTTTGGGTGGGCCAAGAGTACAGGCAGGGCACCTATAGCATCTGCTACGTGGAGCATTGCTTGAAACGAAGCCTGGGGCACCTGTTCATTAAACACTTAAATGTTTGTTGAGCAAAGAAAGCAGTTCCTCCTGGTATCGGGATCACAAGATTTGTACACACACACACACACACACACACACACACCTGGACGTGATTTCCAGCTTTGCCACTGCCCAGCTGTGTGGACTTGGGACATGTTAATATCACCTTTGAAGTCTCAGCTTCCTTGCTTGTGAAATAGCAGCACTGTAACCCCTTTCACAGAATCGCTTCAGGGTTTAATGGCGAATGCAATGGTAAGTGCTGAGTACGGTGCCCGACACAGTGACAACAGTAACGTGGCAGCTACGGCTGCTACAGACCCCCTTGGGTTGCTTCATTCTTCTTCTGAAGGCAGGGACTGCCAGCACAATGGGCAGTCAGAGGACAAGGAGCAGCCAGCAACCTGTTCTGAGGCAGGCAGGACCACGTGAAGACGGGAAAGAAAAGTCGCACAAAATTCACCACCCCATCAGGCCAAAAAGTGAGATTTCTTTGGTTTTGCTATTCTGCCACTTGCTAACATGCCTTTGAAAAACATCTAGATTTTCTCCTTAAGGATTAGTATCCGATTCCTCAGATGGAAATGGCTTGATGGCTGTCATATTATGTATAAACATCTCGGGCTCTCTAATATGATACCAAAATGAGGGGTTTTATACACTCTCAGCAGTGACAAAGCTCTCAGCAGTTTCAGTAACAGTCATTATTTTGACTGTCAGCCTAAACCTGTTTCTAGCTCTCAAAACTCAGTCCAATAGCCAGAATTGATCATCCCCCTGTGCTGCTGGTGGAGACTGGTGGCAGACAGGGACTGGGGGACAGTAAATCAGGTGCCTTCCTCTCTCTGGCTTCTTCTGCAGCCACCCTCTGAGAATCAGAATATCCCTTAACTTTGGTTTCCTGTGTACGGGTTTGGAAAAGTACATCTTTTTTCTCCTCTTTCTTGCTCTTTTTAAAAAGTAATTGTACTTTAATCCTAAGCACTAATATGGTGAAGTGGGTTGAAATGAAAACAGACTCGGCTCTTTCTGTTACTCTCAACAATGAACTTGAATTGTTGAAAACAAAGTTCATTATCAAATCTCAACCTACTACTTCCTGCATCTCATCTGTGATGTTTAGAGGCTCTATAAGGTCAATAATAATCACAGCGACAGTGACCAGTGATGTGCCAGGCTCTTGCTAAGTACTTTGCACAGATTCCTCCCTCCTTCCTTCCTATCCCTTTTTTCTTTTTTAACTCTCACATTAACTCTCTGAGTTACACATTGTTTTCATTGTAGAAATGTGAGTTTAGGTAAATTTCCCAATTGACCTGGCCAGTACATGGAGAAGCAGGATTTAAACAAAGGGATGCTGCCTTCAGAACCTTGATATTCACTGCTATGCTATTGTGTCTACAAGGAAACCTCAGTAACTCTATTCAGTCCGAGTTGTGAGTTCACTTTTATTAACAATAGCAATGATGGAAGTATCATGATTATCATTCATGTACTCTGTGCTAAGTGCTCTCTAGACATTATTTCATTTAATTCTACAAATTGAGATAGGTGTTATTGTTGCACCCATTTAACAGAAGGGGAAACTGAGCACTGGAAAGATGGAATAGTTTCCCCACATTCACACAGCTAATAAAAGGCTGAGTCCACACCTAGTCTCAGGTTTGTCTTTCTCTGAAGCCTTTGCAGTTAACCAGAAGGAGACACTGGCTCCCTTGAAGGCCAGCCTGCATGGTCTTTGGCACTGGGCATGCTCCTATTGATGCCCTCCATGCACAGACCCCCTTCACACTTGGTCCCTGCCAGTCTGCTGCCCTGCCCACAGCCGACTGAGCCCAGGGCCAACACTTGACTCAGGCAGTCTTCCACGGGTGCCAGGAAGCCTATGGGTGATCTGTAGGTACCCAGTAGGGACATCCAAGCCTGGAGAGTAGTAGATCACATCCTTTCAGGCAGTCCAGCAGCAGGACAACCAGGGAGAACGCAATGAACCTGGGCTCGAGGAGAAGCTGTGAGGAAGCAGAAGCCATATGCAAGAGAAGTCAGCTGCTCTGAGTGGGAAGAAGCTGGCAGAAAGAGGAGCCAAACCTGGGGCTGGTGTCCCGAAAACTGCTTCACGTGAAGCCTCACTGCAGCCACCGAGCCGGGTCCCTGCCTCTATTTCCCTTCACATGGCAGAACAAACCTTCAGTACCGGAGGCACCCACGAGCCCCTGTGTTTTGTGCCCTGAGTAAGCCTAAACACACCAGATGCACTAATCCTTGGGCTGCATGCAGGAGTGGAATGTCACACAGACTCCTGCAGGTGCTGGAGCAAGCCTGCCTCGGTCAGGTTCCCACTCTGCCGCTCTTCCGTGTTGTGGCCTGGAGCTGGTGCTTAACCTCTGGGAATCTCAACTGCCCTGTCCGTAAAAGGAGCCATGCGTGAAGGTTAAACGAGATGCAGTGGTTCAGTGCTTCAGCACGTAGGAGTCCTCAAGAAATGTCAGTTGTTTTCGTTGTCATTATCCTTAACTGCCCGGCCACCTTGCACCTCTGGGACAGGAGGATCCAAGGCTGAAATACTCTGACGTGATGACCAGCCCACGCCCACAGGTTGTACGAGGTGAATAAAGAGGGAATAGCAGGTGGGCACGCCCTTTGTGGTGAGAATGCCCAAGGGAGGGGGAGGGCCTCTCTGAATCCCATCTGCCTTTCTGCTGTGGTTCATGAAATATAGTTGATTCTCCTAGTCAAAACCTGGAGATGGAAATAAAAAACCTGGCCATGAGAGGTCTTATTCCCCCGCCTGGAGGCACTGAGAAATCCATTCTCCCAGAGCCTGTAAGCTGCTTCCCTCACAACACACAGACGCTCCGTGACCAAGAGGTTACAGTGAATCAGCAGGTCCCAGCTCAGCGGCAGGGCACAGCTAACCCCAAGTGCCCCTGACATGTCTGCGTAATTTAGGATTCCAGTTAGGGATGCAGCAGGCTCCCAGAATTGGGAATCCTGCGGCCAGCTGGACGTCAGGATTAGGCGTGCTGTGCTGACTAAAGAAGCCACGGAGAGGCCTCCTTTGGGCGATATGGATTGGAGGAGGTGGAATCCACAAAAAGGAATAGGCATTACAAGTTAACGTAGGTAGGAGGAAGGGGAAGTAGTGTCAATGACTTGTCGGTACACTGATGGAGCCACTGCAGGATTGCTGGGCAATGCCCTACTCAATATCTGAGGGTCAACTTCTGTGACTCCACTGTGTGCCTAATATGTGTTTGAGACAATGTCAGACCTTGAAAGGTGTCATTGATAAAGGTAGACAAGGTCCAACCCAGATTTGCCTCTTCTGTGAAATATTTTGGATATTCCCAGACCACAGGAATGTGAAAATAAAAGCAATAGCTAGGACTTACGAAATGCTTGCTGTGTGCCAAATAACTGTTCTAACTACTTTATACATATTAATTTATTTCATTTTAGTCCTCACAAAAATCACTTGTAATAGATACTATTATTAGCCCCATTTTACAGTGAGAAAAACTGAGTCCAGAGCGATTAAGTAACTTTGCCTGACGTTACATAACTATTAAATGATAGAGGCAGGATCTGAACCCAGGCAGTCATAAATCCTGACTACATTGGGTTCCCTCTGTGCTCTGAAACCACTACAGAGACTGCAGCACTTGAGCATATTTCCCTGGGCATATTTACTGTCTCACCAACTGGACTGTAAGGCCCCTGCCTTCTGAGACCAGGGCATAAATGGGCCTGTCCACTCCCAGAGCCCTGAATGCCAGGACACTCAATGACTACGTGTTAGTTGATTACATTTAGAGAAGCTTAGGGATGTATATAAATCCCCAAGCCCCCTCAAAATGTTGGCTTTCCAGATCAAGGGAAATGAGGTTCCTTGGCATAATTTTCTTAATTTAAAATATTGTAAAGAACTTGTTCATTTCAAAATTAATCACATCACATAAATCAGATCTTACTGAATGCATCTTACAAAAAGGAAAATGCTCTAACAGGAGGTATTCTTGCAGTAGACACCTCACTCTGTCTGCATACACAAACAGTACAGAGCAGAGGAGACATTCACATCTGGAAAACTCCATTCCCTCCTCCAACAAACAGATAAATGAATAATATATGGCTAGTACATGAATCATAAGTCATAATAGAGAAATTATAAAAACATGGAAATTATAATAATTTGTAAATAATAGAGAAGAAAGAAAGGAAGGAAGAAAGACAGTTGTAATGGACAGACTAAGATAGGAAGTTTGCCTTGGCCACATGAATGAATGGAGCTCGAGCTGCATGTTTTAGAGAAGGGAAGACGCTGTTCTGGGGACACTGATCTGTGCTAAACCATGGTGTGTGTTCTGTTTGTCCAATTTCAGTTGAAATCTTTCACCAACTAGCTACACGATCTCAGGCAAGTTACCTTTTGGGCCTCTTTCAGTTATCTGAGCCAATAAATATGCACTTTGCACATCCTTATAATGCCTTTGACGATACAAGCTTCACTATTTGACAGGACAAGGCAGCAGAGATTAGGAACATGGGTTCTGATTGCACGGCTTCCCTGTTTCTTATTACCAATGTAATGTTGAGTAAGTTACTCATCTATTCTGTGCCTTAGTTTCCTCACAGACAAAATGTGAATTATAATAGTTTTCCACCATAAAGTTTCTGTGAAGATTAAATGAACTAACACGTGGAAACTATTTACAACAGTTTTGGAGCTAGATGCTTAATACATGATAGCTATTGTAACATCACAGAAAATGCAAAAACAGTGGGAAAATGTCAAGCGCTCCATGAATGTAAGGGATCGCTGTGGCCTGCAGATGAAGGAAATCTAACTAAGCTGTGAGCCTGCAAGGAGAAAAATAGTCCTCTCTCCTGGTTGAGAAGCACGTGCTTCTCTAGTCCAAGGCTGAGTCCGTTGTCTGCACCTGGAGAGGGCGATGCTGCATTCAGTGAGTTCTTCCTGGGGACCAGCACTGTGCTGAGGAGTAACTCATTCATCCTCACAAAAAATGCCATGAAATGGAGACTATCATTATCCTCATTTTACAGATGAGGAAATCAAGATTCTGAGAGATTAAATAACATCCTAAGAAAGAGAAGCTGGCAGAACTAAGAAGTCTGAAACCCAGACTGTGTTTCTGAGTCTAATTTGTGTGTGTGTGTGTGTGTGTGTGTGTGCAAGCACGCGCGCTCTCATGTGAGGGGAAGATTGGCCCTGAGCTAACACATCTGTTGCCAATCTTCCTCCTTCTGCTTGAGGAAGATTGTTGCTGAGCTAACAGCTGTGGCAATCTTCCTCTATTTTATGTGGGATGTCGCCACAGTGTGGCTTGACAGGCAGTGCTAGGTCTGCGCCTGGGATCGGAACATGCGAACTCCGGACCACTGAAGTGGAGTGCGGGAACTTAACCACTATGCCCCTGGGCCGGTCCCCTAACATTTTCTTTTTTTAATGTAGAGCCTTAAGTACTCAGCTGATCCTTAAGAGATGCAAATGTTTCTATTTAGAACACAATTGCACTTCCTCAGGTCCCTTAGAAAATTATATTCTAACTTTCTAGGTACAAGGAAACAAAGATTATTGTATTATCTCTGGAGGCCTGTCCCAAAAAAAGACTAAGGTCTATAGCTAGCTGGGATTTCAGGAGGGGACATTCCTGCAAAGTACTTCCTCGCGCTTCCTCCAGGACGACTGTAGGCACCTCAGAAGGAGAGGACGGGCCTGGACAGGGCTCCAGAACTCTCTGGACTCCCATCCCCCTGACCCTGTATCAGTGGTGGATGTCTGTGTATTCATTTGTCTATCCATCATCCATTCCACCTTCTGGTAATAACTCCTAGCTCTTCCTTTGGAGAACTACTCCCCCTGCCTTCTCCTTTATTTCCAGACTCTGGGGTTTGGGTAGATCTAACCACAGCCTCCCAGGTCCAAAAGTGGGTCATGTGGCCCAAGCTTGAGGAAACAGCATATTTCATTCTCCTGGCCACAAAGGTTTATGAGGGGGCAGGTAGCTCAAGCCATACCTTCGAAGCCATACCTAGGGACTTTTGCTCCACCTACTGAAGAAAAGGCTTTTTCTTTCAATTGGGGTTGTTAATCCAACAAGACATATATCTGGAACTTCTAGAGCCCATTTTACCTACCACAAAGAGAGCATCTGCCTGAGAATGAAACCAACAGAGGAAAGAGAAGATGTAGAGACACAGATTTCCTACAATACTGTTTGAGCACCTGGATACCTCCCTGCCTGAAGCTATAACTCTGGGCCCTTTCAGTTGCCTGAGCCAATAATTTCTCTTTTTGCTTAGGCAAATTTGAATTGGATTTCTTTAAAAATCCTAATTAATAAGTACCCATCGGATACAAACAGTTCAATATACATATTTGTGAATGTCAGGCTCTCTACTAGGAACTGGAAACACAGAGATACATTGGACATAGTACTTGCCCTCAGGAAGCCCCTTCTCTAGTGGTAGAAACAGTCACATGAAGAGATAATTAGAGTACAGTGAGGCACGTGCTACAATATGGGATTGCATGAGGGAACACATTCTCCTACTACGGAGGGAGGCCTGGAAGGATCCACAAAGGAGAGATTACATGGTCAAGAATTTGAAGGATGCTTTCATGTTGAGTTTAGTGTATAAAGGGGGAGAGCCATAGTTTATGCTGCTTCATGGAATAGGAATTGAGAATAAGGCTCTGAGAGAGACCTTGGTAAACCATGGGAAGTGAGAGATTTTGAGAGCCAGAGGAATGGAGAAAGGGAATATTAGAAAATATTGCTGAGTGTTATAATTTGATTTCTTTTTGATGAGATAATATTATTTGAAAGAAAGCATTAAAGGCTAAAATTGCTTGTAATCATTTTTATCTAATGCTGCGTTGGGCCATGTGGAATCTGAGTTATACTTGAGTTACACTGTTATTCTATGATATGTTAATAGGTATTATATATACACACAGAGACACACATATATGCACACTAAATGGTTCCATGCGCAAATAAATCTGTGAAATGCGGTATCCTAAACCCTCCTCTTAGAGAATTCCATTAGCATACTAAAGGCTCTGAGAAGTCCTGTAGCACATAAATCTGTTCCAAGTTGTTTACTCCAATGATTCCTAAGTTTATTTTAGTGCATGCCACAGAATATCTTGTATTATTTTGAATACATTTTAAAATAATATAATTTTAATAACACTGACCTCAAGCTCTCCTGTCTCAAGAGTTGACAGATGGCTTCCACAGACAAAGCATAATATTTTAACTGGTATTTGGAGAATGGAAAAGGTGAGGAGTAGCCATATAAAATGTATATAAAAGGGCACAAGGAGTAAAAAATTTAAAAAAAGAAGGTTCAAGACTGGTGAGGAGTTTCCTGGGGGTTAAAAGTAGAAGGAAAGGATCTGTTCCACTTCAGTTTTCTTTCACCAGGGAAAACCTATGCCCAATTTATCTCCACCAGTGCTCTTTAAAGTGACTGCTGAGGTGACATGGCTGTTAGGAGGTAGATGGCAGCTCACCTGTTCTGGACCATACTCATGGCCATCCAGTCTACAGGATACACATTTTTCCCAATGAGGTCTTTGAACATGATGAATGTTTCCATCAAGAAGTCCTGAAATAGTAAAGCAAAACATACTTGTCATCCTGTTTTTATAGGCACTGACTGGAACTTCCCAGATATTGTTGGCTGCTAAATTTTTTCTGTTTTACAGTCAAGCACTGCATAGTGATGTCTTGGTCAACAACAGACCACATATATGATAGTGGTCCCATAAGATGAGTACCATACAGCCTAGGTGTGCAGTAGGTTATACCATCTAGGGTTGTGTAAGTACACTCTATGACGTTCGCACGACAAAATCACCTAAGAACACATTTCTCAGAACGTGTCCCTGTCATTAAGCAATGGATGACTATATTTTTTGGAAGGGTAGAAAGGGAAGGGGCAGAGCCTTTCATTAAGTAAATCCAATGAAACCAGTAGCCGTGGGTTTTTAAATAGAAACTTAAAGTTGGTTACCGGGAGACCGTTTCACAAATATAAGCGGAGTGTGAATATGGAATGCAAAAATACTCTCAAAATAAAGTACTATTAATTCTGTCTTTGGGAGTAAAGAAGTAAACGCACTCATTGATGTGGCAATTTTATAATCATCTTCTCCCAAATATGTATTTGAGAAGGAAATAATCTACACTATATGAAAGCATCTCAGGTCATTGAGCAAACAAACTATTATTAAAATGAACATCTAATTAGCAGTACAGTTAACACAGCTAATTCATATGTCACAGCCACGTGCGTAGGCAGATTCAAGGAAATACCCCAGGGACACTTTTCCTCTCCTTTGAAGAGGTTCAAAATGGACCTCAATACATCCTATCAGATTTTGCAGTGGGCCAAATTGTTCTCTATCTCTGGAGAACATAAATTCAAGACAAATCCACATAGCAAACACCAGAAGCACTGGCACTGGGACGCTCCTAAGTTGGAGGAAATGAAGTCACATTGCATGTACGCTTTAGGTAAAATTTAAAATCCATAGGAAACCTGTTCAGAGCTCTTTCCTTAAGCCAGTGGCTTTCAAATTATTTTAACAGTAAAATATTTTGTTCAAAGAAATTCTTACCTGGAACCTAATACATAAGATAAAAGTAGACTGGCTGTGGTTGAAATGTGTGTGTGTGTGTGTGCGCGTGCATGTGCATGTTTATGGTAGAGGATAGTGAGGCTGGGAGGAATATAATTTGAAAATCACTGCTTTAAGTTAAATTGCAAAATTCTGGAAATGACATTGGTTCCTTTCCAGCAATCTTTACTGGTAGGGAACGTTACTTTAAGTCCCAGGTTCCACATCAGCAGAATGGGGATAGCATCAAAGGCTTACTGTGCACACTAAGTACACACTGTCTACAAGATGCCTAGCACAGAACCTGGTCCATTATAAGCGCTCATTAAGTACTCCATGATGATGATGGTGAGTATTATTATTCATCCCTGATGTCACGTGGGGAAGCGTGGCTATTGTCACAGACACATTCCGTTCCCATGGGAATGGAGAAGGCCTCTGGCTCATGGATGGAACACTTGGCTTCTAAATGAGACCTAGTATTGTAGAATGGTGTGAGGGTTACAGGAGAGGTTCAGATCCTACCTCTGCCACATCCTAGCCATGCGGCCTTGAGCAAGCAGACTGTGGACTTGTACAGTGTGACTACTAACACCTGTGTTATGCTGTTGTGAGGATTACTTAAGAAAGTTTGTATGTTCAACAAATAAGAATTCCCTTTCCTAGCTTCCTTCCCACCCATCCTTCCACTGAGGATCAAAAATGGAGAATCCAGTCTTTCTATTTCCATGTCCCATGACATAGAGAACTTGATGGGGGGAAATCCTGGGTTATTTAGCTTTCCTTTTGTTTTGGTTTTTGTACATCCAGAAAGAGGTTCCATTTCTTGCCGGTCTTACTCCAATGAGACCCTCTCACTGCTGGATGGATGAAAGGATAGAACACTGGCTTCCTAATGATCCTCTTTTTATGGGCCACTCTCTGAGGTTGGTCCAATTCTGCTTCCCTTGGTCCCTCCAATGAGAGTTGAAAGTGAGCCCCCGGCAGCAGAACTCCTTAATCTGGAAGTAGTAAGGGGACAATGACAAAGGTGACCACACTGAGGGCAAAGGGACTGCTACACCCCTGGCACAGCTGGGCTGGGCTCTGAGGCGATGAAGTCATCTGCTGCAGAGGTGTGGACCCACAGGTCACAGGCAGACAGTCCTGTCACAAATTAGTCCTGAGATGCAGGAGGGAAAAGGGGCTCAGAGGCCAAGTTCCTCTGTGCATTTGTTATCATAATGTAACAATAGCTATCTTTTACTGGGCACTTAATACGTGAGAGCTACTATACTCTCATTTAACCCCTTCACAACCCTGTGACATAAATGATATTATTCCTACTTTACAGATAGGGAAACTGAGGCTGAAGAGAGATTAACTTGCCCACGGTCACACAGCCAGCCAGCGACAAATCCTGGATTCAAACTCAAGACTGTGTGACTCCAACATTTATGCTCTTAAGCCCCAAAACGTCTATTATTCATCAATAAATATTTGTTAAGCCATATTTAGACTAGATGCTCAGATCTTATCTCTGATATGGACTGAAGACATGTTCCAGAAGATATATGCAAGCCTGACTGGGAATGAGAAATACGGAATCACACGATCATGTCTGTAAACTTAGACACACGCATTCTCAAGGTCCATGGGGAGACCTTCTTGCCCTAAACTCTTGAGACCCAAGAGTACGACATGTCACCCCCACACTGCCCCCCAGCATCCTGCAGACTCACCACAAGTTCAGAGCTGGTCTGGAAGGTCTCGATATAGAAGGAATAGTGCTGGTCGCCCATCTGGTTTAAGATGGCTGTCATACACGCCACAAAGTGACTCTGCAAGAAATAAAGAAAAATGCCATGAAATGGTGGAGGGGGACCACGAGATTCACCTTCTCCATTTCCTTGACTTCAGACTGGAAAACAGTCCAACCATCCTAGGCAAGTTTAAAAAGGTCCCCCAGGGATGGAGAATCTGTCCGGCCCAGATCAGCTGGTGAAACTTCCCCATGAGGAAATGCCTCCTTATGGCTCACTCATGGGCTCATTCTTCCAAAAAGTATTTACTGAACACCTATTATGTGCCTGGAACTCTAGTAGGAGCTCCAGATATAGAAAACAGGGTGAGATCCATTCTCTCTCCAGCAGCTTGCACACTGGGAAAAGAAGAGTGTGTTGGTGTCAGGAGATCAAGCCTATATCAAGATTCTGGAGACAGTTGGATTTTCTGATAAATAATTTTACTTGCCTAAGCCCCAATTGTTTCACCTGTGAAGGGGGACAATAATCCATCTGTATCTACTATCCCCAAAGTTGTATCAAAAGGATCAAATGGCTTGTTTAGCTCCTCAAACATATTAAAGTTATCTGCAAAAGGATCAGTTGTTGGACCAGCATGAATCAGCCAGTGAGAAGCCGGCAGCTACCAGATACCAGCACTTGTTAAAGGCCGTGGAGGATAAAAGAAATGAGAAGAGGTGGTCCTTGCTCTTCAGGAGTTTGTGATCTAGTTGGGAAAGCAAGATTAGCATCCATGAGGGAAAAAGTACAAGACCCTTGATCTGCAAAGCAGACCAAGTGCCAGAGGGATTCAGACAGGGGGGAAATCAATGCAAGGGCTTGGAAAGAGGTAGGTCTGGAAGCATCCATGGGATCAGAGGAGCAAGAACCACATCTTTTCATGCACCAGAATGCGTCACCACACTCTTTTCTGCTTTTCCCCTCCCAGATTTTGTGAGTCTGTGTCAGGCGTGTTTTCTGTTTGGGCTAGTGTCTGCAAGCAGCATTAGGGAGATCCATTCTGGAAACCGGGTAAAGGAAGTCCTGACCACAAATCCATCAGAGGGGAGAAGCCACTTGATATTGTCTCCTATAAGATTCCACTGGGGCTGCCATTGTAGCCAAAAGAAGTCCCACTAGGCTCAGTCAGGGGCAGGCTTGTGGCAGATGGCCTGCTTGATGTGAAGCAGGCGTCTCCAGGGAACCCCACTGCTAAAGGGTGTCAGACATAATGCACACCAGAGAGGTGGCCTGGAAGTATTATGTTTGAACCAAGAAAATAGGTTTGGTATCACAGATTGGTATCTTTGTTAAAAAACAAAAAAACACCCAAAAAACCCTTCTTCCTTTGTTAACAAAATATAACAAATATATATAAAAAAAACTCCTCCGAGATTCGAGGTTTCCAGGTTAGTTACAGTGGTGGAGGAACAGCTTTGATGTGCCCAGGAAGCTCCTTCCATATTCCTCCACAGGAAGTCTTTCGGGTAATTGAATGTTCCTCAAGTTCACATTCTCAAAAATAACTCCCAAAGATATGGATTCTCATTTGCTTCTAGGTTCTTTCCAATTAGGATGTTTGGGAGAGTAAGCTTTCCCAGTCAGCAGGGCAAGCTATGTAATTTGTGGGGCTCAGAACGAAACGAAAATGAAGAGTCCTTGTTAAAAATTATTCAGAATTTCAAGACAGCCATGGGGCTCTTCTGAGCACCAGGCCAGGTCACACGCCCAGGAATCCAACCCTGCCTGCCAGAGACTACCACACTCACACACCAGAAATGTTCAGAAAACACGCAAAGCTGGCAGAGAGTGCAAAACTGGAACTCTCAGGAGCAACAGTGATGACACTCTGTTGATGGGGACCTGGAGCCCCTAGACTGAGGTGAACTACCTTGGCCATCCAGGGAATCAACTCTCCTGGCCAGCTCAGGCCCCCAAGGGATGGTGGTGAGTTTGTGAAATTATCCATCCCTTTCAAACCCGACAGAACACCCCACCATCACTGCTAACTTAAGCAGGTCCCACTGAAACCAAGAAACAAGTTTTGTTATTGTTTACCCCTCCAGCCAGGCTGGATGCAAGAAAGGAGAGATCTGAGAGTTTGAGAGGTCTTCGTGTGCGTGTGCGTGTGTGTGTGTGCGTGTGTGTGTGTGTGTGCGTGTGTGTGTGCGTGTGTGTGTGTGTGAGCACACATGCATGCGTTTCCCTGCTTGCTCCATCCCTTCTTTGAGGAGCTTCCTCACAGAATTCAGCTTGTGGCCACTAGAGGTCTTTTCTTTTCACATGGAAGCCGCTGTGCAGTTTGTTCGGCTTTTTATTTATTCCTACGTGAGCAGACCCACTACACTTCTTGCATATAAACAGTGAAAATTACAAGGTAAAGGACTTATTATTCCTTCTTTTGGAGTAAATCTGCTGCTGGCTAAAGTCGGGGTCATTTTGCAAGGAAAGGAGGACATCTCTGCAGGTAATCACACTGCTTCAAGGTAAGAGATTGGGGTAGGCTTTATTTTTGGTGATCGATGATCCTCTAAAAGAACATGCTATTGTGTCTTGGACAATAGTTTACTTTTAAAGCTTTGGTTTAAATAAGTCCTGGGATTGTGAGCGTGTGTGTGTATGTGTGTGTGTGTGTGTGTGCTGGAAAATCCACCATTGTCAGAACTGCAGGCTGCCCCAAATGCATAGATTCGGAATGCTTGTTATTTCCAGTAGCTTGATTTGAATTTGAAGGGGGGAAAAAAAAGCAGAAAACAATCTTCAGATCTCAAGTTGCCTGGAATTACCTTGAAAAGCCTGCATTGTCTTAAGCCTTGTTTAGAGAAACTTCCAGGCTTCATTTTAAAAGAAAATAAAAGGAAGAAGGGGTCCTGGTCCCTATCTAGAGAGAGTGACCATTTTATGAAACAAACCATTATCTTTTTATAAGGACTTGTTCAGCGTGTACTGTTCACTGAGCCATCAAAATTACTTTAATCAGCTTGTTCATGTCTTCGTTCTAACTACCACATAGAAAAACCCAGCTGGGTGCCTTTCAGCGTGATTTGTAGTGCTATGCAAGTGAAGTTTGGACAAGTTACCTGCATTTGGCTGTTAATGAAAAATGACGGTGTTTGACTTCCGATGGGAAGCACCCCTTTTTTCTCCTCTGGTGTCTGGCCCACTTTAGTATCAGATCTGTCAGAAATCACACCAATGTGACTGATTGATTCGTGAAACGGCATGAGACACCAGCAGCAAGTTCGTATTCAGAAAAGCCTCCTCTCTGTCATTTAAATTAAAAAACAATAGAGAGAAGCCTCTGTCGTGCAATGATAGAATGACTGGATAACATGCTTTTCTGCCATTTATCCCCTTTTCAGTAGTATCCTCAACATGGCAATCCACCTCTTTGCTTCCCACCTCCTTCTCTTTTTACAAGTTTGAGACCTGATTCCTGCATTGATCATGTTTTAAATGTTTAGAAAAAGACACAGGGATTGGGGTGGGGGTGATGATTAGACTGCATTTGCCCTAGCAACTCAGACACCCCTAACGTCGACACTGCTCAAACTTTACAGTGCAGGAGTCTGAACTCCCAGCCCTGTCGGCAACATGGAAAAGCCTGAATACTGCATGGGGACGGTGGGGTGGAGGGATGCCCTGCAGTCCAGGCTAGTGAGAGTCCCCCTTTCCCATCCCTGGCAGAAATTTTTGTAGTCGACATATATTTACTACCAAGGCATGAGGCAGCCACTCATCCATCCCCAAGCAGCAAGCCAGGTGCCTGGATGGGAAATTGCTTCTTAAAACAGAATTCCAGGGGGACCTGCAAATTAAATTCCAGAGAGAGACTGTATCCGAGATGCTGGAACAAACCAGGCAGAGTCACCTCGGCTCCATTTGGGGTGCTTTAAATGTAGCTAATGAATCACAGCATGAAGAGACACGGTTTGAAACTAGGTCAAACGTGTGAAAATAAGTGCAGCCATCGCAGGCACTTGGCTGATGAGGGGATACTTTACACCGTGAGTGGCTGGGCTTATTTGCCATATAGAACCCTCTTCAGCCATCCCCAACGATCAACTCTCTTAATGAATTCAGCCCATCGGTATGTAGGGAGGTCTTGCACAGCCGGAAGAGAACTGAAGCTCCAAAGGAAAACAGTCAGGGTCTCTTCACTGTGTGATGGCAAGAGAGAAAAAGAGAAACCCAATATAGAGTGATGAATGCTAATTAGCTGGGATACTAGGTGCTTTTGATCAGGAGAGTACCCCTCCCTAAATCATTCTACTCCTTCGCATAAAAAAATCGTCATCATCACCATCAATCATCATCACACTGATAAGGCCAATAGTTTTGGTGCACAACACGCAACTTAAACCCATCTATTTAACCACTTCTACTGCAAACACACCTCCACACACACAGCAAGGACACCTGCAGTGCTTAGTGACCCAGGAAAGGGCTCTCCATGTGCCCTGCCTCGAAGAACAAACAAAACTGGGAGAGGGGCATGGCTGCTGCGGATGCGGCCCCCACTCACCTGAGATTAGTGGGAGTGATGAGATCGCAGAGGGAGGGAAACAGCCAACTTCAAGAGCTTGCTGCCTAAATGCCAACATTACTATGAGATACCAGCTGGTGACATGTTGCTATAGTAACTTCAAATAATGTGCACGACCAAAATAAAATAAAATATAGAAAGCGCCAAGGAGAGGAGATGAAGGAAAGTTTGCATGCCGAGGGAGGCTCATGGAGGGAGATGAAAAGTTCCCTCTACCGGGCCATCTATTTCCTTTGGAGACTAAGAGTGGCCAAAAGCCACTCTCAGGTTGCTTCTCTGTTCACCTCAATGTCTGACATGTGGTTATATAACAGATTTTATTCTTGATGGAATTGGCGCTGTCTGGTGAATACAGGACCGGAGACAGAAGGCTGCAGTGTCAAGAAAAATAGGGACCCTAAAACCCCTCCATCTTAGAGCTTTGCAGGCAGCTCAGAGTTGTAGTTTGCAACAATAGTAGTTTGGGTAAACTAGTGTGTGCACTCTGTCTCAGCAACCATCAAGTTCTGGGCACGTGTTGGTGCCAGGGTGCAGCAGTGAGCAGGAAGGATACGGTTGTGCTCCAAAGAGCTCCCATCTGGTTCTGCCAGGATGGAGAGCATCAAAGTGGGGTCCTAAGAGCCAAACAGCTGGAGTTCAAATCTCAGCTCTACCTATCACTGGTCCTGTGACCTTGGGCAGGGTCTTGTGCCTCACTGTTCTCATCTGTAAAAGGGGAGAGAAATATTCCTTACCTCATACAGTTTTGATAAGAATTAAATCCATTTGTGTAAAGCAATTAGAACATAGGAAGCCCTCAATAATTATCGGCTATTAGTAGTACTGTTATTGTTGCCGACTCTGGTCCAAAGAAAGTATGCAGATTAGCTCCTTGAAATTCCTGACCTGGGCAAAGGGAATGATGGCTCCACCTACCCACGACTGTCTGTGGACACATGAAGTGCTCCCAATACAGCTTGGGACAAACAGCTAAGTGCCCTTTGACTCTGAAGATGCCTTTGGTTAACAACATGCCCAAAGTCCAGCTGTTTGGTAAATCGAGTGTGTGCCTCTTGGAGCAGAGCATGCTGGGAGGTTTCTTTTATTTGGGGACAGTTTCTGGCAGGTATGAAGAATGACAACAGTGCCCAAATTGTTCAAAAGCATGAAATACAACTGTCTTCATTGAAAACTTAGTTCCCCAGCTGTTTGACTTCAGGAGGTGCCTGTCTTTGCATGCAGTGACATTCTTTGGTTACCCAGGGATCCTGCTGTGTAATAGAGTAAACTAAGTCACCTTCCTTCATGGGGAAGCTTCTTGATGGGCACAGATCTCAGGGTTTTGTGTGGCCTGCTCCATGTCAAAGGCATAACATCACAGGAAAACAGAAAGGTGCCACTTAGATGCTGTGTACTCTGAATGTGTCCTGACATGTACTGTCTGTACAACATGGCGACTCTTGTGGAGTTTCCTGTGTGCACCCCTGCCTGGCGCTGTGGGCATTAATGATGGACCAGCTCTCTGGCATCACTAGGGCCAGAACTGCAGGCATGGAGTCTCCTCAGAGCTTTCCTCGCTGACAAGGAGAGGGAGGGGAGGGGAAACAAGGCTGCTTTGAATCAAGGCTAGAAGAGGAGACTAAATTGGTCACATACTCTTCCTTTGAAACTAACACACTCTGATCCTGCATGGAGCCTGTGCTTGTGGCTCTGTAGTGTGGGGTCATTTTAAGTCTTCCAAAGAATAGAATGGGACATTAAATCACAAGAGGAGGTGGAAAGCAAGCAAATTCCATTCATTCATTCCTTGTGCTCAGGACTCTATGTTCATCATCTCACTGAATCTTCTCAACAACCTGATGAGGTCAACTGCGGAAAGTGAGATGCATGGAGGTCAAGCAGCTTGCTTAGACGGACATTTAGTATATGGTGGGACAGGAATTAAAATCTTTCTGACTCCATAACCTGTGTTCTTTTCATAAATCCACTAGGTCTCCCACAGCCCCACTGTCAGCTCCACCTGGGCAGAGATTTTTGTCCATTTATTCATTGCTGTATCACCAGAATCTGGAATTGAACTTGCACATAGCATGAGCTCAATAAATATTTGTTAGATGAGAGACTGAATTTATTATAGTATTCCCCATCTCTAAAGGAATATTACAGGGACTACCCCCCACTCACAAACTCTGAAAAGTTAGGGTCATGTGTAGACCACCTTTGCCTTAGGAGAGGCCAGAAATGAAAGTATTTTTGTTCTACTTCTGAGCATACTCCATCTTAAGTTATATTTGATCAAGCCAGAGTGAGATCACTTTTTCACACATTCCTTAATTTAATAAATATTTCTTGAGTACCCACTATGTTCCAGACATGGTTCTAGGTGCTGGGGATACAGTCATGAATGAGAGTAACAAGAGATTTGTTCTTAAGGACCTCGCATCCCCGTTGGGTCAGAGTCCCAGGGATGGGAAAATACACCATAAGCAAGTGAATACATAAGTAAGATCATTTCAGGCAGTGATATCTGCTACTAATGAAATATTACAAAGCAATGAGATAGAGATGGAGTAGGAAGGGAACTATTTTCAGTAGGAGAGATGAAGGTGGCATCTTAGAGAGCTGACGTTTGAGTGGAGATCTGAATGATGAGAGTTAATCATGCAAAAACCTGCAGAACAGCATTCTGGAGCAATTGAACAGCATATGCAAAGGCTCTGAGGTAGGATGTGCTTAGAGTGCTGGAGGATCCAAAAGACCAGCAGCATAGGCGGAAGGTACGAAATGAGGGAAGGCATGGTAGAAGACGAGATCAGAGAGACAGGCAGGGACCAGATCCTGTGGGCCCTTGCAGGTCACGGGCAAGAGGCTGGATTTTCTCCCAAGTGCAAAGGCAGGCCATTGATCTGGGTTTTAAGAAGCTTGCTCTGGCTGCTGTGTGTTTCAAGAATTCCTCTTTAAACAGGTGTTTTGCATGTCTTACCACACAAGCCCATCTCCAAGACACTATACTGGAGTTATTCCCAGGTCATGGGTCCCTGAAAAGCACACCCTATGTTTTCAATGTTGCCTCTTCCTCATTCATGGTAGTGTCACCACCCCTCAGCAAGCGTTTCTCATGAAATGATTACTTTATTGCAGACTCTGACCCTCCTGTGGCAGGCACGGACATGGACTCTGGTTTTACGTGGATCCCATTTGTCTTTGAGTTCAGTGGGCTCGTCTCCCTGTCATTCAGAGCTGAATGAAGGGGAGCCTGCTCTGGTAGCTCCCACTCTCTGAGTAAAGCCATTTGAGTCTGTGGGACCTGAGAAGCCCTCTTGCCAGGAGAGGGGCTATCATTCAAGGCTCTCTGGTTTTTAACTGAACAGAAGATGATTTTTCTAAATGTTTCTAATTACATCTGTGGAGGTGTGGGTGGGGAAGTTCACAAATGTGATTGCTAAAAGGATGGTTTCAGAACAAGGATTTATTCTCGGCACATCCACCAATGATGGTCTTCCAAGCTTTGCACTGAATGCCTCAGGAAAGGGTGTGCAGAAAAGTCTGCTTCAAGTCCTGAGCAACATGGTGCTGTCCTCAGCTCACATCTCCCTGAGAAAACTCAAAGCCAGGAGCATCGCTAGGATGTGGGCTCTGGATGAATATCCTAAGCAGCCCCTCACCTTCTCCTGCAAACATTTGCGTCCAGGTTATATATGACACCGAGGTCAACCTTCAACAGGAAAAGGTATCACAAAAGGATATTACATCCCAGGCAGGAGGCACTGTGTGTTGCAGGATAACAATAATAACTAACATGCGTTGGGCAGTGTGCTAAGCCGTGTATTTATCCATCAGTAAGGACTTCTTATAGGGTTGTGGCGAGGGGAGAAGCAGAAGCTAAGGTCAGTTGGACACTTATGTGTCAGACACTGTGCTGAAAAGCACACTGATGGTCCCAACAGCCACCAGTATTGAACAGTTACTATGGGCCAAGCGCTGCATGTGCTTTATTCTCAGTTAAGCCTCCAACATTCAGTCTATGTTGATAAAACCATGTGTACTTTACAGATGCGGAAACCAAGGAGAACGAGGTGACATGGCTTGCCTGGATCGGCTTGTCCCTAGAATGCTTTTGTTTTCTTTAGAAAAAAGAAAAAGATTTTATTGTTTTGTGAAAATGATATAATCTTATTAATGTGAAAATTAAGCAATACCTCAAAGTACAATGAAGAAAGGAAAAGTGCATAATATTTCACCTCACCATGCCCCCTGACTAACTAATTTTGAATATTAAGAGAAACATTCTAGACATCTCTTGTTTGCCCATATAGAGATGGAAAGATAGATGTAGAGATGAGTGGATAGATGAATAGATGGATGGATGGATAGATGCATGGATGGATGAATGGCTGAATGGATGGATGGCTGGAGCTAGCTAAGCAGATGAAATAGGCAGACAGACCAGCTGATAAGATAGACATACAACTACACAGACGAGACTGCCCTCTCAATGGCTATGCTCTATGGCTTCTGAGTCTCCCATGATTTTAGGCTCAACTGAGGATACGCCCTCCATTTTTTGCATTGCTTGGGGCTTTGAAGGCCAACAAGTGTTCAGTGTGGGCTGCCAATGCCACATACTAGAAAATATATCTGGCTTCCTACAGAAGCAGCTTTTCCAGAAGGCACTGCACAGGGGACCGTAAGTCCTGGGATCACATCCCAGCTCTCTTCGACATACTTTGGAACTTTGGACCAGTTACTTTACCGTTCTGAGTCTCAGTGCTCTCTTCTCTCAAACGGGGATACCAGTGCTGACTACAGGACTGCTGTGAGGGTGGAGTAGAAGGCAGACATAGAGCCTGGCGAGCCAGAAACACTCAGACAGTCCTCTTGCAACACTCAGCCTCAGGCCCCTTTCCGGCTCAGCCAGAACAGTTGGTAGAGCAGCCAGGGAGGCACGGAGGTCGCTCTCGGTGGCCTCGTGGAGGATGATTTAAACCTCCCTGCGGACCTGGAGAGCTACATTGCCGAGAATGACTTACACTCTCTCTCTGCCCTCTGTGTCCCTTTTCAAAGGCTCCACGGTAAAAGGAGTGGAGGGGCAGGCAGACAACTACGTTCCTGGACGGCCAGGCAGCCCAGCAAGAGTTTTCAGGAGGAATGATGACTTTGTGGATAAAAGGATTTCGTTAGTTTGCTTTTTGCTTTTCCTTCATGAGGAACGAAGAAGAGTGAAGAAAGTCTCTCACATCATGGTTTAAAATTCAGGCCCAACTTTCAACCAGGCCTCTCCCAGCACCTCCCCCGCTTCCCCCAAATAGTTCTGGGTGTTCCTGCTGCAAGAGGTCTGCTAGTCCCAGCACACTCAGGTGCTAGGTCTGAGAGCAGCTTATTGGGTGTGGGTGGAGGTGGCCTCTTTGCAAGCTCCCTGAAGTGCTCAACTCAGCAGTGCTTACCCAAAGCAATGACACATGGATGATGCAATTCTTAATCCACATTAGGGAAGGGTTCTCCTCCTTCCCAGACAATCCTCATTCCTCACTTCCAATTAATCAAATTAGAAATATTTACTCAGCACCTATTATGTGTAAGGACCCACACCAGGCCTGATCATGGTTCACACCCTAAGGTCTCAGACTATAGGGCAGATTATCTATATCTATCTATCTATCTGTCTATGTATATCTATCTATCTATCTATCTATCTATCTATCTATCTATCTAATAGAGTCGTTCTCAACTGGGGACAATTTCATCCCTCAGAGGGTATTTAACCATGTCTGGAAACATTTTTCTCTGTCCTAATTGGGGAAGGGGGGAAGTTGCTACTGACATCTATTGTGTAGAGGCTGGGGATGCTGCTAAACATCCTACAACACGCAGGTCAGCCCCCACAACAAAGAATGATCTAGCCCCAAATGTCGCCAGTGCTCAGGTTGAGAAACTCTGATCTGTAGAGAGAAACGCACTATGATGCTGAATGACAGGGGAAAGGTGAGTGCTAGGGGTAAAGTTTTCTCTAGGCTTTTAAGAAGGAGGAATGACCTTTGTGGGTAGGGATGTTCAAGGAAAATTCCACAGAACATGTAGGATTTGAAGGACTGTAAGATTAAAAGAGATTAAGGTAAGAATGGGAAAGGACATCTTAGATCTATAATAGAAAACACATTTCATTTTATAACTTGATTGATTGGTAGTAACTGCCTAAAGAGCTATGTGGGAAATGATTCTAAGGCCAAGTCCTAGCTCAGCAGGAAAGAGTGTGGTAATCGATTACTGATGTCTGCTTTAGGCAAGGGAAGGGGAGTACATATGTTGAGAAATTGCTGTCCCACTTTTATATGTGGAATAGGCTGAGGAAAGAGGCGGAGGTGGAAATGAGCGAAGTGTTTTGGCACAGCTGAAGTTCACAGAGGAAGATCACATGCGATATTCAGAGGGGCAGCCTGGAAGGGCCTTGAATGCCAGCCTGAGGGCTTTGAACCTCAATCTGTAGGTAACGGGATGCCACGCAGGCACCTGCCTACTGGGTTGCCTTCAGGCCAGCTCTGCTGACAAAGTCTTGAGAACTAAAGAAAGCTACCCAGGGTCTTTGCTCTTCATTTCTATAAAGGGAGTACTATTTCATCTGTTAACAGTAAAAACTGGCAGAATCATCATGCTCCAGCTTTTATGAAACTGATCCCAATGATAAAAAAAATCCTATGAAGCTGAACTCAGAGATAACTGTTTGAAAAGCTGACTCCAAGGTTCACGTTAATGAGTTCCTGTAAAACCCTTTTGGATAGAGTATGCCTTCTGATGTTGTTCGAGGAAAAAAAAAGGCTCACGGAGGAGAGGGCAGAAAGGAGTGGAAGTCCATTCCTAGGGCTCATGTGCCAGCTGACCCCCTGGTGAGGACACTGCACCGCCTACTGATCCTCTGCTTCCTGTCAGCCCCCAGCTCCCCGACAGGCTGGCTCCTTCTTAGGCAGTTTCCTCTCTGTCCTGGGAATGATACCTCATTGATTTATTGGTTTGCAATTTTCCAAATGACATCATACTCCATTTTTTTTCATTCTTTCCCTCTGCTCACCTCCCTCCTCTTAAATTCCTGTTTGTCCCACTTCCACTTCCCTGTCCTTTGGAATGGTAACAACACCTCCCAATTATCACCCTCTGCAGTCAGCATCAGCTGCCTGCTGACTCCCTCTCCCCGTCATCATTAATAAAGGTGACACTGCAGCTTGGCATGAATGCAGGTCCTCCCCCACCTGCCCCACCCTCTCCTCTCTTGGAGCAGAAGGCTCCCTGGCCACAGAGCCCTGCCTTCGATGCTTTCTTCCCACACCCAGCAACCATCCCCGTGTTCTGGTCCACACTCAAAGAAAAATCAAATGACACAATGAAAAATGCAACCCAGAGAGCTGGACTGGTGTGCCCAGATATCAGATCAACTTAACTACCACCCCATATCTACTAATTCCATCTAGTAAAGTAAAAAGGCGTCACAATTGTCTGAACTGATTTGTTCTTTAAAACCCCTGCTGACTCTTTCGCCCTGGCAGCCCTGAGGAAATCTTAGCAAAAGTCTACCCAAAGTTAAAGCTTAGTGTTAGAGAGATGTTGTAGAGGATGACCCTTGGGAGTCCTTGCAAGCTGGCCTCCTTGCAGTGCAAATGGGGAAACCATGAACCAGGGAGGTTAGGTAGTTTCCCCACGGTCACACAGCCTCTGAAAGTGGCAGAGCTGGTACTAGAAACCAGCCGTTCTGACCATATGGTTAAATTAACTGTACCATTCTCTCCCACCTCCAAAAGCTGGCTCCTGAGCCTCCAAGTTCCCCACAAACAAAATGACTGTTCTTTCCCAGGCCAGGGGGTTGTCCTTATATCCAGAATGAATGACGTCAATTAATAACTAAGGCTGATGTTTGAGATGCGCGTTCTTGTTTGAGATGCACATGCATGTTTGAAACCACAGAGGTTTCCAGATTGGGGGAAGAACAAGCCATTGAGCACTAATTTCATCTTTCAAAAAAATTGAATGGGTATCTCTATGACCACTATTCATCCCTGCTTTGATCTATTACATTCTGAGCCCAGCATCCAAATCTGGTTAAGAACATCAAATTAAAAACCAAACAATTGATCACTGAAGTCACTCTGCGTAATGAAAATCGTCTGAATGTGCGTTTACAGGGCCTCCGGGCAGGAACGGGGTGGGGTGTGGGAGGCTTTGCTCACGTCACTTGCCCAGAGGTCCACCCCACAGGCCTCGCCCAGCCCACAGAAATGCCTTGTTTGGCCAGCACAGTGTTTTTAAAACACTTGACTTTTTTGTCAACATTTAACAACCAGAAGCTATTGCATAAAATTCTGAATTTTCAGCTTCTTTTGGCTATTTGGAAGATCTGGCGATACCGTTCTGCATCCCCATATGTCAGCCCTGGGCGCTGCCTCCTGAAGTGGGCAGGGGCTCGGGGGAGGTGGACATGCACTTTCCAGGGAGCCAAGGCCTGGCCACGTTCTAGGGTGACTAACTCATCCTGGTTTGCCCAGAACTTTCCTGGTTTTAGCGCTGAAAATCCCATGTCCCAGGAAACCCCTCAATCTCTGTCAAACATGGACAGTTGGTCACTCTACCTAGTTCTTTTTTTATATACCTGCCTGGTCCCTGTGGTCACTTGCATGTATGGCCTCTTTCCCACTGCTTCCTTTATGCCCACATGCCTCCCCAGAATGACATTCAAGGCTGCCCACCATCTGAATCCTGTTTCTCCCTCCACCCCACCTACATGCTATCCACTCTAAACTTCTCTTCACTCCCTTGGCATTTGCACAAGCCAAGGATGCCTTCTTTTATACACCATGAAGTCCAATTAATTTTTGAAGACCCATGCAAATGCCAGCCCCTCCTCTAGGAAGCCTTTTCTGATTCCTCCTGATGCTCTTCTGTCCCTGACAGAGCCAGGCACTCGCTCCCTCTGTTTCAATAACACTCAATTCTTTCTCCTTTCCTTGTTCTCATTACCATTAACACAGCATCAAGTGAGGAGACCCCAGGGGTGGGCCTCTTAAGGACTCAGAGGGAATCAGAATTGTGATAAAATAAAAAAATGTAAAAATTGTGAAACGATTTGAAGTTCTAGTCTCTTTGCGTTGTGAGTTTTGCACAATTCACCAAAATGAAAACTAAAAATCATCCCACAAGTATCTGCACTTACTATATGGTACTGTTCAGCATTCCACGGTCTACAAGCTTCTGGGTCTCCTGAGCATTGACATCCAACTCTCCTTCTGCCCGTAACATGGACTCTCTTTTTTTTTTTGAGGAAGATTAGCCCTGAGGTAACATCTGCTGCCAATCCTCCTCTTTTTGCTGAGGAAGCCCGGCCCTGAGCTAACATCCGTGCCCATCTTCCTCTACTTTATATGTGGGACACCATGTCTGCACCTGGGATCCAAACCGGCGAACCCCAGGCAGCCAAAGCGGAACGTGGGAACTTAACCACTGCGCCACCAGGAGGACTCCTGGACTCTAAATCACACATCCATGTAACTGTGTTCTCCTCCAGCCCTGGAGAAACTCAAGGGCAGGGACTTCTATCCATGTCCTATATCCTCAGTGCCTGGAACATCTGGGAAACCGTAAAAGGTTTCCCAAATGAGTGAGCGAGTGAGTCAGTGAGTGGGCGAGTGACTGAGTGAACTTCCATCAAAGAGACTGGGAGGACTGTCTCATTTGCTGTGATTTTACAGAAAATAAGATCTTCTTAGCTGTCCCAGTGCCCACAGGGCCTCTGCTGCTTAGCTGATTGCCCTGAGCCTTATTACGAGCTAGAACAACCAGTCTATGATTGGGGTCAAGCTGTCATTCTTTTGGTCATTTCTCATAAGACCATAAGATTACAAAGCGTTGACAGCTTTAGGGTCTTTTCTGATAAATAAGGAGAATTTCCAGGAGTCCAAGTTTCCACTGGCCGTTTCCCCTGGGGCGCCACATCGGCAGTTCAAACAAACACGTCAATATCATCCTTCCCCTCAGACCCCTCCCTCCGCCCTGTGCGCTGTGCTCCCTCTCAGAACACCCACAAGCTCAGGACAATAATCCAGCCACAGTCCTTGATTCCGATCTCCTTCCTCTCACATTCCACAAATCATCAAGCCCTGGAGATTTAGAAATTTGTCTTGAATATGTTCATTTCCCTGCCCCACTCTCACTGCCCTGATGGAAGCTACCATCGTCACTACCTGCATTATTGCAACAGCCTCCGAAGTGGTCTCCTGCCTCCAACTCTGCCCCCTGTAATCTCCATATTACAGTGAGAGCAAGATCTTACTAAAATGGAAATAAGACTAACTCTCACTCCTGCTTAAAATCTTCAGTGGATCCCACTGACTCAGAGTAAAAATCCAAACCTCGTAACATAGGGTGAAATTCCCTGTATGATCTGCCCCTTTTCAATTCATTTCTTCCACTCTTCCTACTGGCTCCTCTAAACTCTTCCATCAGGCCATGCAGAACTTGTCCTAATTCCCCTCCAACTCACATATCCAGATGATATTTTGATCACCTCTAATAGCTTGTCCACATGCTATTCCCAGCCTTAGCACGTGTGCATGAACATACACACACACACACACACACACGTCTTTAAATAATTTGCCTCATCACCTCTACTGAACTTCAGGTCTCATATTTGAAATCACTTGCTCCAGAAAGTCTTCTGGGCTTCTCTCCATCCCGAGCTGGGTTGTGGGCCCATTTCTGAGCTCTCATGTCCCTGGAACCATCACTCTGGTGGCATGGATCACAGTTTTTGGGAGCCCTCTCCTTGTCTGTCCAGTTTGCCGTGGGACTGTGAAGACAGAGACTGGGTCAGGGCCCTACTTTCTTCTTATCTCTTCATCTGCAATTTAGTGCCTGGCACATAGCAGGTACTCAACAAACATTTGCTCAATGAATGGGTATATGATCTCAGATGGAAGAGTAAAGAGGGCACAGACTGGAAAGGTACCTAAATGGCATGTGCTAAGTTGGGTCTGCTCTGAGGGAACACACAGATTGATAAACTGCTCTCTTCTAATCAAATTCTAATCAAATGTCCCCCAAGGAACTGGACTAAAATCTGGTCTGTCATGGAAAGTAGCTTCCTCACTGTGTAATGGCTTGAGCCTGAGTGGGAAGGGGGACAGCTTTCGGAGTCCTGGCATTCCTCTGGCCTCATGGACACAGTAGGCAAAACACTGGACCCAGAGTAAGGGGACTGGTCTCAGCCCCAGTCCTGCCACTCGCTTCCTGTGTGCCTCAGGGCAGTTTGCTTTTCCTCTCTGGTCTTCAACTATAAAACAAGTCAACAGAGCCAGCTCTTTCTACTCTTCAGTGTGGTGACTTGGAGTCGCCCACAGCTGAATGTGCATTCTGGTTCCCCCAATTCCTAGCCGTGTAGGCTTCTGCAAGTAATGCTGACTTCATGGGGGTGTTACGTACATTAAATGTGATCACATTCCTTACGGGGGTAATGCAATACTCCTCACAGAGCAAGAGCTCAATAATAGCTACAATTAAGAGTACAGGCATGTCATATGGCTAAGTTGTCAATGGTTCTAAGGTAAAGCTACCCAGAAACAGCAAAGATTTGGGCTCTTCAACTCTAAGTCCTGTCAACCACCCTCCCCGCCACCATAAAAGGCTGATTGTACACATTTGTAGCCCTGTATATCTTTAAAATGAAGCATCCAACAAAACTGACATTATGGCACAATTAAGACAATAAATGCTTACTGCACTGAATCAAGCCATCAATTGTGCTCCTACCATAATGGGATTATATATTTCATTTTGGAATTTTAAAGCCCTGACAACTTCAAAGCATGATCTGTCATATGCTATCACTTCAAGATCGGTGGGATATTGTGAAGAAAACCTGCCTTTGTGATGTCAGATGATATTCCCCTGAGGCCCCCTAGGTCTCATTTGAGTGTCCAAGTCTCCAGCTAGTTGAGGAGCATGAAGATGCCTTTCCAATGAATACCCTGTGTCCCCAGAATCCTCCTCCAGCACAGGAACCATGTGGGTTGTCACCATCCCAGCTGGTCAGAACAAGGAGGCACATGGAAAGTGGGAGCCAAGAGGCCCGAATTCTAGTCCCAACTTTGCCATCAATGAGTTGGGTGATCTTGGATGAAGCTCTTAATCTCTACAGGCCTCAATTTCCCCATCTGTAAAATAATAAAGAGGCCTATAGCTCCAAATTCTGAAAGTCTATGATTGGTCCCTAAAATTAGAGAGATTGCAAAATTAGGCCCCTTTCTTTCTTTTTCCTTGGATGAGCCTGGCTTGGAAGTTGTGGTTCCTATACTTTGCTGCACATTAGAATTACCTGCTATCCAATTCCCCAGACATTGGGACGTTTAGTGCTCCCTGGGTGATTCTAATGTGCAGCAAACTTTGGGAACTACTGCTCTTAAGGAGTCAGCGTAGCTCAGTAGACAAAAATGAGGCAAGCTGCCCTGACTCCAGACTGGCCAGCTATCTTAAACAAGCTACTCAATCCCTATGAACCTATTTTTCCTCATTTCTAAACTCAGAAAGTTTTTGCAGGCAAGAAGTGAGAAAACGCACAGGCACCTAATGCCTTGCTACTCAAAGTGTGGTCCATGGACCAGCAGCACAGGGTCACTGGGAACTTGTGAGAAATGAAGACTCTCAGGCCTCAGTTCAGACTTGATGAATGAGAATCTGATTCGAAGAAGCTTCCCAGGCGGGTAGTAGGCCCCCCGAAGTTTGAGAAGCACTGCTCTAGCACTTGTGCTGTTCAATAAAACGTGCCTTCTGTAAACTTCTCACTAAGCCACCCTTTCATTAATTAACCAATCATCAACACTTGCATATTATGTGCAAGGCTGGATTCTGGGCCACAAGCACAGTGACTGGCAGAGAGATGGGCTTCAACCGATGTTCAGTGATTGAATGAATGGATACAAAAGGGAAGCAGACCCGGCTCCTGCTCTTAAGGAGCCAATGGGACAGAAGGGAAATTAAGACACAAAATCCAATATCCCGAACAAAGTAATAGTCATGAATGATGAAGGCTCCCCTTTATTTGCACACTTGCTATGTGGCAGTTATATGCTAAGCAATTTACACATATTTTCTCTTTGAATTCTCACAACAACATTGGCAGTAAATGCTATTATTACCTGCCTTTTACAAATAAGGAAATTGTGGTGCAGAGAGGAAAAGTAGCTTGTCCGAAACTACACAAAGCTAGTACATGGCACTGACAAGATTTGAAGGCACGGCCGCCCCAGCTTGACCACTCTGCACTACTGCAACTGTGAGATGAAGCACTAGGGGCGATTTCTGGCTTAACAACTTTGATTTTGGCCCTTTCAAGGGCAGCCCCGTCTCCAGGTGCTGTGGGGAGAGGCAGAAGGAGGCCCTGCAGGCAGGGATGTCTGGGTTTCTCTTCCCATCAGAAGGCGGAGGGCTGAAAGCTCCTGCAGGCTGCTTGTCTAACACAGCTCACCACGTCCAGCTGCCCCTCTCCACGGCCTCTCTCCTTCCACTAAGACATTTTATTTGTAAATATATTCTGCAGGCGACGCCAGGCTTCTCAATGACAAGCCTAGGCAACAGAAAGAAAATTCACTGTGAGCTGGGGGGTAGGAGTGGAGCAACTTTCTGAAAATCACCTGATGAGGAGCAGAGGCCAGGAGCTCCAAACCAGGGGTACTGAGTTCCAGGCCAAGGAGGAGTTGGGAACAAGGACAGGCCTATGATCACCAGGGATAAAAGATACAATGTAATTCTCCTGGGTCTTCCTCACCAAACAGATGAGTTCTGAAAAATCTGCATCTAAATCTTTTTTTGGTCAATATAACTTTATCACTCAACAGGAGATGGTGGATGGCATGGTAATTAATTGAAATATTTATTTGTGCTTCAACCTTCCTGCAATTTTCCTTCCCTTCTCCGTCCTCTAGCCCTGCCATTTCCATAGGCGTAGCCAGGAATTTTGTTCCCTCTCCTTGGAGCAATGTTCTCACGGTGTGGACCAGCAGCATCTGCATTGCCTGGGACCGTGTTTGAAATGTACTTTCTCAGGTCCCACCCCAGACCTACTGGATCAGAACCTCAGGAGCAGGGCTGGTGATCTGTGTTTAACAAGCCTTCCAAGGGGCTCTGATGGGCGCTAACATTCGTTGGAGAATTGCTGCCTTGGAGAGCTTTGGGGCAAAACAGCCCCAGTGAGCAAGTGACGCCAGAAGGAAGGAAGGACACATGATGCTGAGAGGGAAGAGGAGGTAGAAATTGAGAGAAAAAGAGTGAAAAGAGACTAGGAGGGCAGTGGGGGCTTGAGGATCTGAGTAGCAAAGATCAGCAACTCCTGCCATTGGCGTGCCTCAGAGGGGACTGTGCCCCTGGGGCAGCTGGAGCCCTGGCCTCAGTGGAAACGAACCAGCCAAGCCACCACATTTAGGGCCGTGCATGATCGTGCAATAGTTATATCAGCAGTGACCAGGGTGCATCTAAGACCAGAGGGGTCTCCATGAATGCTCAGCTGGACAAAAGCCCCCAGGGACTTTTCTATGCTGCTCTGGGTGAGGTGGGAGGAAGCTGAGATGAAGTCCTTGTCAATGCCAGCTGTGTCAGGTCAAGCCCGCTCTGGGTTAGATTTAATTTGATTTAGAAAAAAGTCAGGGATCTGTCATCTCCTATCTCACAACAGTTCATGGATGTAAGTTTATACCCACGACACCTGGACTACTTTAAGAACGTACTTCTTCGAAGAACATTCTCAGCCTCTCCCAAACTCTCTTTAAGCAAAGGCAACAGTGCCTTATGAACACAGACATTCCAAAGGAACCCAGTAGAAATCCAGGGGCAGAGGCTGGGCCCACAGAGAGCGCCCAAAGCCAGGCTGCTGCTCTCCTCGCTTCCAGGGAAGAGGAACATCAGTTTCTCTAGAGCAAACCTGGCCAATGTCCTCTCCTTACTCGGCTTCTCCATGGTGGGCAGGTTCCTCCCAGAGCATCATTTTTTTGTTGCTGAGGCTATGATAGTTTACAACCTTGTGAAATTTCAGTTGTACATTATTATTTGTCAGTCATATTATAGTTATAGGTGCACCACTTCATCCTTTGTGCCCACTCCCCACCCCACTTTCCCCTGGTAACCACTAACCTGTTCTCTTTGTCCATGTGTTTGTTTATCTTCCACATGAGTAGAGTCATACAGAGTTTGTCTTTCTCTATCTGGCTTATTTCACTTAACATAATTCCCTCAAGGGCCATCCCTGTTGTTGTGCATGGGACGATTTTATCCTTTTTTATGGCTGACTAGTATTCCATTGCATATATATATATACACCATATCTTCTTTATCCAGTCATCAGTCGACGGGCACTTAGGTTGTTTCCACATCTTGGGTACTGTGAATAATGCTGCAATGAACATAGGGATGCATTGGTCTCTTTGAATTGCTGATTTCAAGTTCTTTGGATAGATACCCAGTAGTGAGATGGCTGGGTCATATGGTGTTTCTATTTTTAATTTTTTGAGAAATCTCCATACTGTTTTCCATAGTGGCTGCACCAGTTTGCGTTCCCACCAGCAGTGTATGAGGCTTCCTTTTTCTCTACAACCTCTCCAAAAATGTGTTATTTTTTGTCTTAGTTATTTTAGCCATTCTAATGGGTGTAAGGTGATATCTTAGTGTAGTTTTGATTTGCATTTCCTTGATGATCAGTGATGATGAGCATCTTTTTATGTGCCTATTAGCCATCCATATATCTTTTCTGGAGAAATGTCTGTTCATATTCCCTGCCCATTTTTTGATTGGGTTGTTTGATTTTTTGTTGTTGAGTTGTATGAGTTCTATATATACTATAGGGATTAATCCTTTGTCAGATATACGATTTGAAAATATTTTTCCCCAGTTGATGGGTTGTGTTTTTGTTTCAATACTGTCTTCCCTTGCCTTGTAGAAGCTCTTTAGTCTGGTGAAGTCCCATTTGTTTATTCTTTCTATTGTTTCCCTTGTCTGCGAAGACATGGTGTCCGAAAAGATCCTTTTAAGACTGATGTCAAAGAGTGTACTGCCTATATTTTCTTGTAGAAGTCTCATAGTTTCAGGGCTTACCTTTAAATCTTTGATCCATTTTGAGTTTATTTTTGTGAATGGCATAAAAGAATGGTCTATTTTCATTCTTTTATATGTGACTGTCCAGTTTTCCCAAACCATTTGTTGAAGAGACTTTCTTTTCTCCAGTGTATGTTCTCAGCTCCTTTGTCAAAGATTAGCTGCCCATAGATGTGTTGTTATATTTCTGGGCGTTCAATTCTGTTCCATTGATCTGTGTGCCTGTTTTTGTACCATATTATGATAGCTTTGTAGTATATTTTGATTATGATAGCTTTGTAGTATAATTTGAAGTCTGGGATTGTGATGCCTCTTGCTTTCTTCTTTTTTCTCAGAATCGCTTTAGTAATTTGGGGTCTTTTGTTGCCCCATGTGAATTTTAGGATTCTTTGTTCTATTTCTGTGAAGAATGTCATTGGGATTCTGATTGGAATTGCATTGAATCTGTAGATTGCTTTAGGTAGTATGGACATTTTAACTATGTTTATTCCTCCAATCCATGTGCATGGAATGTCTTTCCATCTCTTTGCATCATCATCAATTTCTTTCTTGTAGTTTTCATTGTATAGGTCTTTCACTTCCTTGGTTAAATTTATTTCAAGATATTTTATTCCTTTTGTTGGGATTATGTTCTTGAGTTCTCTTTCTGTTAGTTTGTTATTAGAGTATAGAAATGCCACTGATTTATGTAAGTTGATTTTGTACCCTGCAACTTTGCTGTAATTGTTGATCACTTCTAGTAGCTTTCCAGCGGATTTTTTAGGGTATAGATAAGATCATGTCATCTGCAAACAGTGAGAGTTTCACTTCTTCATTGTCTATTTAGATTCCTTTTATTTCTTTTTCCTGCCTAATTGCTCTGGCCAAAACCTCCAGTACTATGTTGAATAAGAGTGGTAAGAGTGGGACCCTTGTCTTGTTCCTATTCTCAGAGGGATGGCTTTCAGTTTTTCCCCATTGAGTATGACGTTGGCTGTGGGTTTGTCACATATGACCTTTATTATGTTGAGGTACTTTCCTTCTGTACCTATTTTATTGAGTTTTTATCATAAATGGATGTTGGATCTTGTCAAATGCTTTCTCTGTTGTCTATTGAGATGATCATGTGGTTTTTGTTTCTCATTTTGTTAATGTGGTGTATCACATTGAATGCCTTGCGGATGTTGAACCATCCATGTGTCCCTGGTATGAATCCCACTAGATCATGGTGTATGATCTTTTTAATGTATTGCTGTATTCGGTTTGTCAATATTTTGTTGAGGATTTTTGCATCTATGTTCATCAGTGATGTTGGCCTGTAGTTTTCCTTCTTTGTGTTGTCCTTGTCTGGTTTTGGGATCAGGGTGATGTTGGCTTTGTAGAATGTGTTAGGAAGTGCACCATCTTCCCCAATTTTCTGGAATAGTTTGAGAAGGATTGGTACTAAATATTCTTTGAATGTTTGGTAGAATTCTTCAGAGAAGCTATCTGGTCCTGGACATTTATTTTGGGGGAAGTTTTTGATTTATTACTGTTTCAATCTCTTTACTTGTGATTAGTCTATTCAGATTCTCTATTTCTTCTTGTTTCAGTTTTAGGAGGTTGTAAGAGTCTAAGAATTTACCCATTTCTTTTAGGTTGTCCACTTTGTTGGCATATAGTTTTTCACAGTATTCTCTTATAATCTTTTGTATTTCTGTTGTATCCATTGTGATTTCTCCTCTTTCATTTTTGATTTTATTTATTTGAGTCTTCTCTCTTTTTTTTCTTAGTGAGCCTGGCTAAGAGTTTGTCAATTTTGTTTATTTTCTCAAAGAACTAGCTCTTTGTTTCATTGATCCTTTCCACCATCTTTTTTTGTTTCGATTTCATTTATTTCTACTCTAACTTTTATTAATTCCCTCCTTCTACTGACTTTGGGCTTTGTTTGTTCTTCTTTTTCTAATTCTGTTAGGTGTACTTTGAGGTGGCTTATTTGAGATTTTTCTTGTTTATTGAGGTGGGCCTGTATTGCAATGAATTTCCCTCTTAGGACCGCTTTTGCTGCATCCAAAATGAGTTGGTATGGTGTGTTTTCATTTTCATTTGTCTCCAGGTAATATTTGATTTCTCCTTTGATTTCTTCAATGATCGGTTGGTTGTTCAGTAGCATATTGTTTAATCTCCACATCTTTGCCCCTTTACCAACTTTATTCTTGTAATTGGTTTCTAGTTTCATAGCATTATGGTTGGAAAAGATGCTTGATATTATTTCAATCCTGTTAAATTTGTTGAGGCTTGCTTTCTTTCCCAACATATGGTCTATCCTTGAGAACATTCCATGCATACTTGAGAAGAATGTGTAACCTGCTGTTTTTGGATGGAGTGTTCTATATATCTCTATTACGTCCATGTGGTCTAGTTTTTCATTTAACTCTACAATTTCCTCATTGGCTTTCTGTCTGGATGATCTATTCATTGGTGTTAGTGGGGTGTTGAGGTCCTCTACTATTATTGTATTGTTGTTGATATCTCCTTTTAGTTTTGTTAATATTTGCTTCATGTACTTTGGCACTCCTGTGTTGGGTGCACAGATATTTATAAGTGTTATGTCTTCTTGGTGGAGTGTCCCTTTTATCATTATAACCTACCCCTCTTTGTCTCTCTTTATCTCTTTTGCCTTGAAGTCTACTTTGTCTGATATAAGTATGGTGACACCTGCTTTCTTATATTCGCTGATAGCTTGGAGTATCGTCTTCCATCCCTTCCCTCTGAGTCTGTGTTTGTCTTTGGGGCTGAGGTTTGTTTCCTGGAGGCACTTCATGGTTGGGTCTTGTTTTTTAATCCATCCTGCCGCTCTCTGTCTTTTGATTGGAGAATTCAATCCATTTACATTTAGAGTGCTTATTGAAATGTGGGGGCCTAATGTTGCCATTTTATCGCTTGTTTTCCTGTTCTCCCACATTTCCTTTGTTTCTCATCCCATGAATTTTGGACTACCAATTCAGTAAGGTAGTTTTCTATGTTAGTTTTCTCCTTATTCGTAATTTGTGTCTCTGTTCTAATTGTTTAGTGGTTACCATGTGGTTTGTATAAAACACCTCATAGATGAGATAGTCCATTTTCTGATAGCTTCTTATTTCCTTAGACTAAGCTGATTCCATCCCTTTCCTCTTCCCCTTCTAAGTTGTTATTGCCACACCTTTTTTTCTTGTTGTGTTGTGAGTTTGTGGTTAAAACGACCAGACCAGAATATATTTGTTCTTGGTGTTTCCTTTCACTTTATCTTTAATGTTATACTTAAGCATTTGCTAACCTGTACTGATGGAAGGCTGCAATTTTCTGATTTTGTCTTTCTACTTATCTTCTTGCTCAGGGTTTTGTAACCCCTTTCCTTTTTTTTTTTTTTTTAGGTATGAGGGCCTTCCTGAGCATTTCTTGTGGGTGGTTCTTGTGGCAATGAACTCACTTAACTTTTGTTTATTTGAAAATTTTTATTTCTCCATCATATTTGAAGGATATTTTCACCAGATAAAGTATTCTTGGCTGAAAGTTTTTGTATTTCAGAATTTTGAATATATCATTCCACTCTCTCCTAGCCTGTAAGGTTTCTGCTGAGAAATCTGCTGACAGCCTGATAGGAGTTCCTTTGTAGGTTATTTTCTTCTGCCTTGCTGCCCTTAATATTTTTTCTTTGTCATTGACTTTTGCAAGCTTCACTACTATATGCCTTGGGGTTTGTCTTCTTACATTGATAAAGTTTGGAGATCTGTTGGCTTCTGTCACATGGATTTCCAGCTCCCTCCCCAGGTTTGGGAAGTTCTCAGCTATTATTTCTTTGAACAAGCTTTCTGCTCCATTCTCTTTCTCTTCTCCCTTTTGTATACCTATAATCCTTATGTTGCATTTCCTAATTGAGTCGAATATTTCTCAGAGAGTTTCTTCATTTATTTTTAGTCTTAGTTCTCTCTCCTCCTCTATCTGAAGCATTTCTATATTCCTATCCTCCAGACTGCTAATTCTGTTCTCCATATTATCCACCCTACTGTTCAGGGAGTCCAGATTTTTCTTAATCTCCTCTATTGTGTTTTTCATCTTCAACATTTCTCATTGGTTCCAGAACCTCATTTTAACCATTGAGATATAAATTCTCACAGCCTTGGGTTTCATTCAGCTGGAGATGAGAATCTAGTACCCTTCCACCTCCCAGCCCACACCTGGCCAGGTGATGGTTGCGGAGCACCACTCAGGCAGGTATGGGTGCTAATGCTGTCTCTGTTCTGAGCAGTGAGAATTCTGCCTCATCTGAGTCTGACCCCAGTGCCCTCTCTCATCACTCTGACTTCTACGTTGATGTCCACCATCCACCATCTCAGCAGGAATTGCTTTCCTTTTTCTTTCAACTCATACAGCCCTATTTCTTTCTTTCTCTCTCTAGTGTTTTTTAAAAGTCATCTCCTACCTTATATTGCAATATTTTCTAATATATCGTCTTAAGCAATAGGCATTAAAATCCTAGAGGTCAGGGATCACGTCTTACATATATCTTTGTATTGCACCCACCCTAGCACCTGACACAGGTTATGTTTTCAGTAAATATTTACAAAATGACTCTACATACACACCTACCTATTTGACAACTCTAGGTGGATATTTTACAGGCATCTCAAACTCAAGGTGCTTAACTGGAATTCTTGATCTTCACCTTTTCACTCACCTCAAATCAGATCCTCTTCCTTATCTTAGGAAATGACACTCCCATCCTCCCAGTTGTCTGTATGGAAAGCTTCAGGCATCTTTGACACCTCCTCTTCTTGGCCACATCCAACTCTTGACCAAATTCTTTCCAATTCTACCCACAAAATATTTCTCTCTACATCAGTTCAGTCCACCACTATATCTCCCCTGCACTACAGTAATAGTCTCCCAACTGGTATCTGCTTCCTCCCCTCCAGGGAGCAACCAGAGTAGATTTCTTAAAAATCCAGGTCTCATTACTCACATTTCTACTTGTCACAATAAAACCTAAAGTCCTTCCTTTGGTTTCATCTCCCCTACTCAGCTCAGACACACTGACTTTCTCTAAGTTGGACAAATTAGTTCGTTCTAATAGGCTCCTCACTTTATTCCTCTTACAAAACTTTATATTTTCCTTCTCAGCACTTGTCACAACTCTTAATTAGATATTTACTTATGCATTGACTTGTTTAGTGCTTGTTTCCTTTTCAAGGCAGAGCTCCTTAAGGGCAGGGACAATATCCACTTAGTCACCATTGTCTTCCCAGCACTCAACACAGTCCCTGAATATAGGAGGTGCAGCATAAACATTTTTTGAATGAACACATGTTTAAATTCTGAACTCTTTGTTCAGCATGCTATGCTTACTCTTGCTCTGTTGTTAGCGTTGATTAGCTAGCAAAGGTGAGGCAGTCCCCTGATGTAAGACGTGACTAGGCAATTCAATTTAATTCTGTTCAGTGCAGTTTAAGTCATTTCAGTTATATTCAATTCATTTTAATTTAATTCAACAAATCTTCACAGACACCAGAAATCTGACAACTTTCGTGCTATATGTGAAGAAATCAGTGATGAAGATTATCCATTCCCTGCCCTCAGGGTGCTCCCCATTTATTGCTCCTCATCTTATGACCAATGATGATTATAGGACAAATGACTGAACTTGCATTCGTGAAATTGAAAACAGATAACTGGTCAATCCAAACTGGCTCTCATTGCCGTCACTTACCAATGTAATGTATTGGGGTGTCCAATGACCCCTACAGAATTTTAAATATTGCATAAGACCTGTGGGAGTGAATAAAAATTAGATGATGACCAAGAATGTTGAGTCCAGTGACTCATCCTCCATCATTGGTCATCTCTCTAGTGACAGAAATTCTCCGATCCATATTGAAAACTTATCTTAGGACCTCATGTTCCTTTCTAATTGATAATTTCTCCCTCTTATTCTATTTCATTTTGAGTATATGAGATTTTGGCCTACTTACTTCCCCTCAAATGTGAGACAAACAACAAATTAAATCACAAGACATATTATCAGTGTCCTGAAGTGAGTTCATCTACTACAAGAAGCAGAAATAGTGAACTTCAGGCACCACCATTGAGCAGATGTAGGTACCCGAGGATCTGGCTCTGAGTTCTCTGAAAGCTAAGGCAGAAAATAAGGAAATATACCAATTTACACAATTGTAATTTTCTGACGAGGAAGGCAAGTACAGCTTTCAGTAGGGACCACATTATTTACTCCTCTGTAACTATACACGGGGAGGAATTTATCATGAGTCTTTATAAAAGGACTTAGAGGAGAGGGTAGACCTTACCTTAATCATTTTCACAAAAGCAAAAAATGTGGCTCAACCTGACTGTTCTAAGATCCACTCTCAATAAAGGCAATTCTTTCAGAGAATGATAGCACGGGATCCAACACTCTGCCTTCTGACGATCTAGCTTCTTACTCGTTTAATTTAATTTAACCCCATTTCCTCTTATCTGGACCTCAAAAGAAACCAGACAACTGTTTGCCCTCCTTCCAAGTATTATATACTCGGCTCTCTGAGATGCTTCTGCTTCCTCTTTTCCAGGACAAATCTTCTTTTCCATCCTGTCATCATATTTCCTACTTTTTCCCTGTGAGCATTCTGGAGAATGATCTTCTGATTTCCCTAAAATATTCGGAGAAGTTTATGCTTTTTATATACACTCAATCCTGCTCACTTGAGTATTTTGCAGTTCTACCTAAATTTTCGTATATTGTTTCTGCCCAGTCCTAGGATTAAACATTTTGGAAGTCAGTCATGTATCAATGGAATCTATATGATCTAGATTCTGGAACCTGTGCCATTCTTTTCCAAATTTACCATGAGCTGGTCAGGCTGATAAAACACAGCCATTTGAGGGACACAAAGTATATTATTTATTTTTTCCCACTGTCTTATTTTCAGCAAAATACAGAAGCATGAATAGGTGAGAGCCCTTTACCCTGAGTCAATTACGGGTGACCGGGTGCCAATAAATGACAGCCCTTTGCATGAATGGCCTCTCTATTGCTGGGCATTGCAGGCACACCAGCTTTTTTCCTGGTCTTAGCACTCATTTAACAATCTTTAAGAGAGCTCTGTGCCTAACGTTGAATCTTAAAATGTGACATTGTTCTTATAAAATGAATATTTAAACCACATGCTGCAAATTCATACAAAAAAAAAAATACCCCCTTTGTCCTCTATTTTAATAATAAGAAGAAAGGTTGGGGGCTGGGACGAAGAGAACAGCCACCCTGCACGTGTGTGGAAAGCTATAATTCAAATGTGCACACCAGGATTTCAACGAGAACATTCTAAACCATCCACCCTATATTCAGATGATAGACTTTTCAGACTGTTTGCCTGCTCTTGTTTGCCCACCTCAGGGGCTTTCCTTTCCCCCTCGGAAACCCCAGCTCCGACTGGGGAAGGAAGGCAAAGATAGGACCTAACAGTGTCATCAGCTCCTCATTAACAACGGTGCAGCAAGGTGTGAACAGGGTCAGCTCCTTGCCCTGAAGGGCAGTTTCTGAATTCTGTGAGCGCTTAGTCAGGACGCCTTCCTCTCCACCCTGAGGGCAGATAATCAAGTTGACTAAAGACTGCTTTGTCCGTCTAAGTGCGTGTGGCCATAATGTTTCCCACGTGCAAACCAGTCCATATGTTCAGGGAGAACACCCACCGGGTGAATTTGAAATGTGCCTGCGCTGCTTTAATTTTCAAGAGCATCAGCGTCTCGGTCGAGGGGAGCTGGCAGGGCCTCTCCTGGCGCCCTGCTTGCTGGGTGGACTTTGCAGGGGAACCTCCCCCTCTGCTGCTTAGCTCAGTGTGTCTCTGCAAGCAGGCTTCTTTAAGGAAATAACAGACGCCCGTGAGTGGGGGGAGTTCGTGGGGCGAGAAGGGTAGCATTTCTAAGCGAAGCCCAGCCAGCCCCGGAGCTAACAGGGCCGTGACGGGGTCAGGAGCCCAAGACCAAAGCCCTTCACCCCGCAAAGCCAGGACACTCCGGAGCCTGGAAAGCCCAGAAGGATTTCCAGATGTTCCTGAACCTTCCTAGCCCATCGCCTCTGCTGCTCCATTAGCAGGAATGAGATCCCTCCGCGGTTCTCATTCACTGACTGCTCAGCAATGGAAAGAGTCTCAGTCCCACCTGTGACCTTGGGCTGGCACCTGACATCTCTGAGCCTTGGTTTTCTCATGTGCTGGGTGGGGATGGTTACACTTATCTTCACAGGGCTGTGAAAAGGAAAAACTAGGAGTGTTACATTAAAATAATAATAGCTAACATTGGTTGGGTATTTACTATACGTCAGGCAATGTGTTAAGTGCTTTCTACATTTTGTCTCATTTAATCCTCACAACAATCCTACGAGATAGAAACTCTTACTATCCCATGATATGGATGCAGAAACTGGGGCTCAAAACAGTAAAGTATGGCTAAGGTCACTGAGCCAACTAGTACTGATGCTGCCATTTTCACTCACTCATTCATTCACCACTCTTTATCGAGTGCTTGCCCCACACCGGGCATTGAGAAGCAAAACCACAATGCAGTCTCTTGCCCTCAGGGCTCTCACAGTCTCATTAATGGAATGCACAAAGTGCAGAGGAAACGGAAGTGGAATAGAATTCCAAATTCTCCTCAGCCTTCGGTGGGCCCCAGACTGAGCTCTCTGGGACAAGTTCTGCCTGGTGCAGACGACTGAGACACTCTAGGAAAGAGTGCTGGTTTTACAGATCCTCCGGGCACAGAAACTAGGCCTACTGGCAAAGGCAGAAGGTCTTGTGTGTTGTCCTTGTTTGATGCATGCCCAGACTCAGAGGTCTGAAAGGAACCCTGAGAATGGACTGAGTCCATTTCTCCGCCCTGAGAAAGACCGCATTTGTAGTCTTCTTTGCTGGAAACTTTCAGCCAGGAAACATCGCTTTAAAAACCTGGTTAAACAAAAGTCTATATTTACAAACAGGTGAATTTAAGGGCATTCCAGTGCCTTTAAATAGTGGGCACTCTCGTGAATTTTAAGTAGGATTGATTCAATGCATTTTCTTAGCACACATCTTTTCAGGAATGCAAAATACACCTGCACCCAGCATCTTAAGGCTTCTGAAAGGTAGACGATGCCTTTCTAACTGTTTGGCTACATGCTTATACTTCTAAAAGCATTTGTGTGGAAGTCTTCCCTTAAATCTAACCTGAATCCTACCTGAGATGCTTAAGGTCACTTCAGAGAGAGAGAGGGACTTGATGGAAGAGGGCGGATCTGGGGTGGATGAGAGCTTTGTGTTGAGGACTCCCATGAGATCTGGGACAGCCTCTTGCTTAATAACATCACGTGTGGCTGAATCTTGGCATCATTTCCCTCATTCTGACCCAACAGCTCCCAGACACTCAGTCCATCTCTAAATATCCTTCTCCTGGAGACACTTAAAGCAGCATCTGTATTTGCGCCACGCAGCTTAGCGCATGCTCAGCCAGGATGGCTCTTAGAGATTGACAAGTCCTGCCCTTGCAGGACCGAGGAGGAAGATGAGACTTCAGGAACTAAAGTGCTTGGCCAAGGACATGCAGCAAATTTGTGGCAAAACTGGGAAGACCATCTGGACACCAGACCCCAAACCTGAGGCTCTTTCCTTTGCAAATCTGAATCTCCTCCCCTTATCTGACTTTTTGTTTCTCTAAGGTCCAGAGCTGTGTCTTGTTTTTCTTTAGGAACCCCACAGCCCAGGTTTAGGGACATTAGTTGTCCAGAGCACCTTTGGTTTGCTTTGACTTGAATGGGTTCAGGCAAGACCACCTGGACACATGAAGAGGAACTGAATCTATGGAGCCTCTGTACCTATCTGTACATATAGACTTTGCTTAAGTAAGCTTTTACAATGAGCTTCCCTGGCTGAATCTCTCCCGTGAAGAAGACTACAAATGTGGTCTCCCTCCCTGCCTTCTTTGCCCACTTATTGAATATGCTCAAGAAGTGTTTGAGTCTGGAACCTTCCTACGGGATGAAAAGTCCATCACTCTGAGCATGCCTTGGCAGTCTCCAGGTGACCTGCTGCGCCCCCCGTGGTCCTGGGAAAGGCATTCCCCCTTCCTATCCTTCAGGACCACTCTGAGACCTAATTAGATGGCAGACGCCTGGTGTTCTCACCCCCTCTGGAAATGGCCATGCAGCTCCTCTGCTTTCCATCATTCCTGAGTCTCTGCAAGGTTACAGGCTGTCTGGCTCAGGAGAGCACAAAAGTGCTTAGCTCTGCTGGGGTTTGCTCTTGGTGGGTGGGGTGCTACGATTGCTCTTCTATTCCCCCCGAGCTCTCTTCTTGGAGGTTTGCCAAGTCACAGGAGGCGCTGTCTGTGACTGACCCGTGACGCCCCTGCTAAGTTTAACAACCGGTGAAAACACCTGCCTGTACTTCACTGACACTTCCGTGGCTGGTGGTTCCAGTCGCTATTGATTTAGTCATCAGATTGCACACACGTGCAGCCCTGGTGAACCCCTCTGAGCCTTCCCGGGAGTCAGCAACCTTGACCACTCATGAAGTCACTCCCCTTGAATTTGGGAGCCATCCCTTGAACAGATGTAAAAAAGCAAGTTTGGGAAGGCTCAGGACTCTGCATTTGGGAATTCAAACTATCTTTTGGGCAGGTCACTCCCCTCCTCGGACCCCATTCATAAAATGGGAGAACAGGGATAAAGGAGCTCAAGTGTCCTTAGACTTCGTCCAAGTCTCACCTGACTGCCGAGCCACTGCTGTGGGGAGGGAGGTTGCAGGGATTTTTCTGGCCACCAGCTGACAGCCTGTCACAATTACCTTGCCTGAGGCCTGAAAAAAATTTTCTTTTTGTTTCAAATTACAAAAAGAGAAAACTGCAAAATCAAAATGAACAAATGTTTAAATGTCTACATAATTGAACATTATATAAACTCCATTAATTGTTAAATTTGATATTTATAGAAATTCATTACATTTAAAAACAATTTGTTCCTTAGAATTTCTCACTTTGAAAGAATTTTCGAATATACCCTGTGACTATTGAGGGCTTATAGCCATGAGTTATTCATAGCCGAATGCTTTCAACAGCCAAATCATAAAAAAATCCCTTTTAAATATTTCACAGCAAAAAAGAGTAATGTGGAATACAGGTAGCTTTCAATATGTCTGATAAGATGTGAAGTGAAATCTCCAAAAGTAAGAATGTCCAAGGCCTTTGAAAATCTTAAAACTGTCCTAGAACCAGAGTCTGCAATACTCGGAATTAATATTTATGACACACTTACTCTGTGCCAGGCTCTGTTTCTAAGCCTTTTGCATGCATTAGCTCATTTCATCCTTGAGACCATCTTTGAGGTAAAACTATTCCCATTTTACAGGTGATAAAACTGACACAGAGGTAAGTAACCTTCCCAAGGATACGGGTTAGTTATCAGCACAGCTAGGATGGGAGACCAGCAACCCCAGGGCTCAGGCTCTCCTGGCATCCCTGGGCCTTTCCAGGGGAGGACACAGGTGCTGGCAGGGCGAGAAGGAAGGGATGCACGTCTCCACAGATGAGCAGTGCAATTTACGCTGCATCAGGCAGAATCCATCCCTTGCTTGGTCCTGCTGCTCCTGCCTCCTCTGTAGTTCTGCCCACAGAAGTCTCATCTTGAGCTGACTCTCAGCCCCACCTACATGCTATTGATATGCAAAAAATATATATATTTTAAAAAGAGCTAATAGCCATTGACAGCTCTGTCAGGATTTCATACAGCACTTTATCTCATTCAATCCTCACAACAAACCGCATCTTATAAACAACAGATTTGAGTTTTAGAGACTTGAAACAATTCGCCCATGGTCACATAGCTTTCAGAAGTAGTGGAAGCTAGGATTCACACTCTGGTCTTATTCTAAAGCTTATACTCTCTTTTATATTAGGGATATATGTGTATTGTTTAAGCAATTCGATTAATCCGAAGTGTATCGAATAAAGAAGTAAAGCCCTCCCTTTCCCACAACCAACCTACCCCTCTTCCCCATCCTATCGCCTCTCCCTACGTGCCCACTGTTAACAGTTTGGTGGGCATCCTCCAGACTATTGCAATATATTTACTGCCTATCTAGGTATCTTTCCATCCATCTATTCCTTTCTCACTTATTTATTCTGGTAGCTTCACTGTCTACATGTGGCAACCCCCAGCAAGGAAAAGGCAATGACACCTCCTTACCCAAAATGTCAAAATTCCAAGGGCAAGGCTGCCGAGAGCCCCGATATATATCCACAGGATCAGGAAAAGCAGGCAGGGCGCTTCTCAGCCCTTCTATCTCACTACCCCCTTGCAAGGTTTCTCTGGTTAACACACCAGTTTTGTCTACTCCTGCCTGGTCTCATGTGCTAAAATGGCACACTGCATCCTCAGCCTGGGAGCCCTCTGGGCTCAGCTGGCTCAGATCTCACATGTGGAGAGCTTTGAGGAGAACAGGGCACCTGCATAAGACCAGTGGCAAAAATCTGACTCACTGCTGCTTCTCCTTTGCTTAAAGGGGAATCATAATTAGAATTATCCAGAAGACAGAACCAGGCAACAGACTGAATTACTTGGGGACAGGGCCATGCTGCAGTGATTCTTGCATACCTAATGCCAGCAGAGCATCTAGTGTGTGGCGGGTACTCGATAAATTGTCAAATGAATAAGTTGGTAGTATAAGAACAGGGTGTCCTCCCAGTGCTGCATGCAGAAAAGTTCTGTTACAGTGAATTTTTTATTTTCAAAGATGAGAGATTTTTAGTCCTCTGGTGGATTATTTTTGCCTTTTATTTTCATAGTCACAGTTCAGGGGCAAAGAAAAGCTTCTATCTCTCTGAAATAGCAGGAGAAACCCATGGGGTTTGGGTAACTTAAACTACAAGGCTCTCTCTTTCACAAGTTGCAAGGATAGGAATATTTAACAGTTGCACTGACAATGTCACCTGTGTAAAAGGAGTGACTTCCTGGCTGAGAGATGGTCAAGATAACATCGTGCCTAAGAGTGGAGGCTGGGCAGTCTTCAAGCTCGGCACTCTGATTCTAGTGCCTGCTTCTTGGCTCTGTGATCTTGGGCAAGTTACTTAACTTTTCTGTTTCTCAGTTTCATCATCTGTAAAATGGTGATAATAGTAGCGCCTACCTCTTGTAGTGTATAGAAGAGGATTAGGCAAGATGATACAAGCAAAATACTGAGCACAGTGCTTGGCGTAAATATACGTGTGTGTATTTATGTGTGTGTCTGTGTGTGTATATAATTGGAGTTCAAAATTATATTATTATTATTAATAATAAACTCTGGACCCCCCTCATAATGCTATTTGCAATATCCAAGAACTTGGTTTCTGTTGATACTATTTGTGGAGTGAATGAATGACTGTGCTACGTTGAGCACGGTGAGATGCTGGTGCGGGTGTTCCACCTAGGTCATCTCTGAATCACCAGAGTCAAGCAGGTGGCACATAGCAGCCTTTTCATGTGAGTCAGCCAAATGTTCCTAATTCAGAAGACTAAGTGGGGAACAGGGCAAGCGCTCTGAATTTTTAATCCAGAAGATTTGGATTCAAGTCCCAAGTCTGCCATTTATCATCTTATGTGGAAGCATTAGGAACTCCTCTCACATATGCAGCTTGGGAAGGAATGTCCACAGAACAAAGACACTTTTACTTTCAAAGAACGTAAATCAGGAGGGTGTCTAATACTGTACATGCTAGGGGTGGTAGGACCCAAAGTCTTCCCATTTTTGATAAAGAAATAAGTAAAATAACACTCCCCTTTCCTCTTATTTCTACTTTATCCCTGCAAGAGTGACAACAAATGAGAGCAGTCAAGGAGGTGAGAGGGAATGGTGGGGTCTGTGCCCATCTAAAGCAGGCAGCTCTCATCAGCGTTAGCCAATGACCACCACGTAGAAAGGCAGGCCCAGTCAAGTCAGCTAGTCTGACTTCCGAGCAGCTGGAAATCTGGACGGTCATGTAAAACCTCCCAAATTTTATATGTTCCCATCTAACTCAAAATTAAGTTTATAACTTTGAGCAGGTCAGCAACATCAGGGACAATCCAAACACTGTGGGCTAGATTCACCCCATGGGCTGCCAGCCTTTGACCTCTAATCCAGTCCAACAGGTTCAGCGTACAAGGGAGAACCCTGAAGCCAGCTCACATAAGGAGCCTGCCTGAGCTGCTGTTACTCATCCAGAGTCAGGGATGGAGCCAGCCCTGAGTCTCCAGCCAATCTTAAGAGATCAAATAACGCTGCGACAGAATGTGGCTGTTATAAAGAATAATGACAAAATGCTCAGAAAAACACAACACTAGACAGAATACTTCATAGGTGAAAATAGCACACCCGAGGCTTCCTGTCACATAGAAAATCCACAGCAGAATCCAGGTTCCGGAACCGAAACCAAAATAGAAACTTACAAAAGCCTCAGTGAACAATTCCCCTGCTACAAGACAGGCCATGTCATGTGCCCCTCAACTCCAGCCACTCTATCCCGGTCGCACAGTGATCTCCACTCCTGTTTACGCGGGTTTGTCTTCGGAAAGCTTTTGTTGTTTGAAAGTCTGAAAAGGCTGTTGTACTGAGATAATGCTAATATTTATTGAGCTCTTCATACATGCCAGACGCCGTCTAAGCTCTTTGCATATATCAGTGCACTTAATCCTCAAAAAATCCTTGAGGAAGGCTTTCCAGTCCCACTATGAGGAAATTGAGGCCCAGAAAGGTTAATAAAATCCCCAAGGGCTTATAGCTGAAAAATAGCAGCTCTGGGGTTTGAACCCAGACAGGCTGGCTCCAGAGTCCAAGCTTTTAGCCACGGCCCGTGATTGTCTCTGACTGATCTTATGATGCAAGAACAGAGAGAGGGTGAGAAGGGCCCCGCCATCTACTGAGAACACAGCACCGTGGGCTCTAGGATTCACTGGGCTCCAGCGTGAGCAGTCTTCAGAACACAGGACACCAGATCCCTTAGTGAACAGTATCTGTGACCCCCCAACGGACACGGCCTCCTCACTGGTGACTTTTATTTCTCCTTGTGAACGTCAATTCTGCTGGAGGATAATCTAAACCAGTATTCATTCCAAAAGAAAATCGAGAAAGGAGAGTTACTTGTTAACCGATGTGTGGATGTACGTTCAAGAGCCTATTTGCATTTCTCACTTGAAAAATGAGACCTCTAGCTCTTTTATCAAGAAGACTTAAATGACAGGGTGATATCTTGCTCCATCGGCTCCTTTAATTAAATGACCTCTGAAACATTACACCTCTGTGTACACTCAGAAACTCTCCTACTCTGTTCCCTTTTGGTCTCCGTAGTTTATTTTAAAGATCACATTCAACATGTTATTTGCTCTGTGAGCCACGGCCCAAAGAAATCAAATTCTAACCTGATCACAGCTTTCCATTCCATGTCGCCCCACTCATTAAGAAGCTGCCACACTCCTCCACGCCCACTTACCATTGCCTCCAAATTAAGCCTAAATTCAGTCTGCAGTTCCAGGCTCCAGCCACCTTTCCAAGTTATTTTCCACTTTTCATTGACTAATTCTCCTCCCCTGTAGCTAAACTGGGCTACTGGTTGTGATCTCCTTCAAAGAATATTTCAGAAACCATCCCTTCTGCAGCCCCCTGAAACGGGGAGTGGGTTCCCTCCTCTCATGGGTCTCCATGAGGCTTCCCAGGCACCTGCATTTGTAATTCTGCCCGTGTTGGAATCTGCATTTTCACAGTCTGCCTCCTGGGAAGTCTAAGCAACAGGAGGGCCAAGACTGTGTCTTTAATGATTCCCTATCACATTTTACACACAGTAGGTATTCAGCAAATGTTTCTAAAGTTGAATTGATCACCTGGGGAACTGATGCACGAATAGAACAGTCTTGGACTTTTGTGTTCACCTTCAAAACAATGCCAGGGAAACTACCGTGGGGCTACACACTTTTATCTACATGCTCTGATTTCCACTGAATAACGACCCTCTCTGTTAGGAAACACGTGATTCTATGGTGGGGGGGCACTCTGGGGTTCCCATTACACCTCTGGAACAGGATGCATGGAAAAATAGTATGGGGACAGTCTTTTAGTTTGGTAACTTAACAAACACTTGTAATGCCTGCCTTATGCTGAGCAGTGTGCTCAGTATGGAGGAACAACCAGGGCCAGTCACTGGGAACTCCTGGTCAGCAAAAGAAACAGAAAAACCACCCTGAGGGTCTGACCCTGAGTGGGTGGCCAAAATTATATGTGGAAGGAAGGAATAACATAGGGGAGAAGGGCAGGAGGGAGGGAGGGAGAGAGACCTAGAAAGGTCCTAGAAAGGACCTAGAATATATAAAAGTATGTGTGTCTGTGTGTGTGTAGGTAGATGATACACAAATTGACAGACAGATCACAGATGACGTAGATGATAGATGGATATGAAAAAATAGAGAAAGGTGCAAATAATCATTCTCCCCCCCCCCCACCCTAAGTCTCTCTCTGTAACATTATCCTCTTTTATCTTCTTTGGAGCACTTATCACAATCTTAAATTAATTCATTTACATGTTTATTTGTTTACCCTTTATAAAAAGACATTCTGAATTCCCTACTAAAATGTAAGCTCTGGGAGACGAGGGACCTTATCTGGTCTGCTGCTCACAGTGTCCCAGAGCCTGGGCCATAACAGCCAAATGATGATATGTTAAGTGAGAGAATAAAAGAAGGCATCAGATGAAATTTTCACACCCAGAATTTAAACTAGGAAGTAAACAGGGTATGTATTGAATGGGTGGCCTGATTCTTCTCTTGGCGCCTTACAAGAGGAACTCTCTGGGTCTTCCTGGGAGTGGGGTCAGCCCCAGGGGGACAGGCCTGAGGGGAACAAAAATGGCAACTGTTGACCCTGCTTCCAGCAATCACAAGCATTCCTCCCACCCTCCCGTCCCGGGCATAGCTTTTCAGAATGCTGCATAGTGTGGCATTTATTTTTTATTTATGGAATGCTTGTGTGTTCATGCCAACCCAGCAGGCACCATGACACAGAAGGACCTACTCCTGTTCCTCTCCTCCAGGTAACAGGCAATTTGAAGAACAATGCATGCATGCTGACAGCCAGCCATTCCCTCCCCTCAAGACAAATGCACTTATTGCTAAGGTTTTATCATGATTGGGGATTTTCATCCCCATTTTTAGAGGGAGAGAATAATAAATAATGAAACACAAAGGAGGCAGTTTATGTGGAGGGTCAGAAAAGCCAGGGACCAGGGAAGGTGGACCTGAATCCTAATCAGGACCATCCTGTATTAGTTGAGTGGCCCTGGGCAGGACACATCACCTCTCTGAGTCCTGCTCTCAGAAGGGAATAATGAAGTCTACCTTGGAGGGTGTGGTGAGGACAATGGACGAGAAAGAGTGTGGCCCAGTGCCTGGCACCCAGCCTGGGCACAGCCAATGAATCCCAGTTCCTTCCTCATTCCCCTTGGAAAACGCTCCATCCTATTCCAAGATTCATCTCCTCTTCACAATCTTGGCTCAGTTCATTAATTCAGGTGGGTTCACAGAGACTGAATAATGTATGGGTTCCGCTATCAGACTGCCTGGGTTCAAATCATGGTTTTATCACTCACTTGGCACGTAACCTTGGAGGAGTGGGTCATCCCTCTGAACTTGAGTTTCTGTAGCTCTAATTGGGAACAGTAACAGAGATTCATGGAGTTGTGTGAGGATGAAGTGGATGTTGCCGATAAGACATTTAGAACTGTGGCAGGCACATCATAAATGCTCTCCAGTGTGAGTGTACTCAATGCTCTGCAGCAACACCCCTGGCCTTCATTCTGTCCCTCCTACATGATAAAACTCCTCCCTGACTCAGGGCCTTTGCCCATGCTGTTCCCTCTGCCTGGGACACCATGCACTTAGATCTTTGCATAGCTGGCTCTGGCTCAATATTCTGATCCCAGCCTAAAGTTCCTTTATAACAAGGTCTTTGCTGCCCACTCAATCTCAGTTAGCCTCCCTCAGTCCTGACATCCTCTATGACAAACTCCTATTGTGTGATTTTCAGAGCACTTATCACCACATGAAATTATTTTTCCTATTTGGTTTGCACATTTATCACCTCTCCCCACCCCACTAGAATGTAGGTCTCTGAGAGCAGAAACCACCCTGTCTTATTCCTTGAAGCAGTGTCTGATGCAGAGTGAGTCCTCAGTAAATTTGTGAAATGAAGAAGCGAATGGATGGATGAATGAATGAATGACGATGCCTCCAGGAGAGAAAGTGAGCTGGAGCACCTAATTCTTTGCAGTGTTTTGCTAGGGTTCTGCCCACCTGATTCCCAACACAGGAGCTGGGGTAAGGGCCAATTTCCAAAACTCTCCTGTTCTTTCCTCCAAATATAAAAAACAACCAATGATACACTTGATAAAGTCCAAAGATAGCACCTGGGAGAGCCCCTGGGACTTCCAGTGACTAATCACCCTCAATCATCCAGTTAGAGGAGCTCACACATCTCATCCCTTAGATTACTGCCTCCTGATGGACCAGCCAGGCTGGATGTGGGGGGCTGGAACCCTACTCTCCCCACTGCTGCCTTCCAGAGTGGTTCTATGGGGCTGGAGCCTGTTCTTCTCTTCAGATGACCAGAAGTTTGGGTCCTTTTCTCCCTCAAGGGCAGAAAGACTGTTAAATTACTCCTTCCTCACATTTACTGCTGCTGAGATTGCTTGTGGAATGCTCTGGGTCTTCTTGGGAAAACACAGCTTTGGCTCTGAAGAGCCTCACCTAGATGATGGTTTGTGAATGGACGGTGGACAGCAGGGAGGAGCAGAGGGCATTGAGATGCTGCACTGTGGGACTGGAGCCTGCCTAGCAAGGCCCACGTGGCTTCCTGGAGTTGGCAATGTGGGGGATGTTCACGTTTCTGGAAAAGAACCACATCAATATTCTGGGTGACTCTTATGCAAATAAGGACAAGTCCTGGGGCCCAAAGTCAGGAAAAAATCAGGCTGCACAAAGGACCGAGGCCATGGACAAATGAAAATAATAAGCAAAAACCAGAGGTGCTGGCTGCTGGAGAAAAGGCTTGGGAACTAACACTTCCAGAGGGAAGTATTCTGCAGACTGAAAGAATGAGTGATTTTCAAGTGGGAGGAGCACACCCAGCACCCTTTCTACTCCTTCTTAGTGGACATATAAAGTGGCTGCTGCAAATCTGCTGACATAGCCCAGCCAGCTATTAACTGAGGACCTTGGGAAACCTGCTTCACTTCTCTGAGCCTTGATTTCCTCACCTTTGAAATGGGGACAGTAAGACCTCCCTAATTCGAAAAGAACTCTTGGGAAGATTAAATGAGACAACACATACAAAATGCTTAACACTGTGCTGGGCACAGAGTAACAGCTCAATTAGAGGTACTGACTATCATCATTTCAGTTGAGTTTATTCCCACTAATTTTTCACTCTAATACCTAGAGAATTCAAATGTGTTCTACTCTATCCTCCTGATCTTTCTGCACAAAATGACAGATCTCCTCTAATTGGAGGAGGGAAGAGAACTACCACTCCTTATGCACCTGCTACAGCATTAGTAAGGTACTACTGATCCATTGTATAGATGATAACATGTTCCCAGAGAGGTGAAGTGATTTTCCCAATGCCACACAGCTAGTAAGCGGCAGAGCCAAGGTTGTTTTGTTTTGAACCCACACTCTTTGAACCATACCCAAGAGTTCTTCCTGGGTCAGGAGGAAGAGAAGGGAACTGTGCTGTGTTCCCTCATCTGGGAATGGACAGTCTCCGTGGATGTGAATGCTCTATTGTCCTGGTCATGTCAAGAAGAAAACTCTGAAGCTGTAATAAGGATCTAAATCCTCCTAGAGTCATTTTCCAGCCATTTGCAAGGAAGACAGACCCTAGAAAGGAGGTCTGAAAGGAAAAAAGTTAGAACATTCGGCAAACAGAGACAGGGCGATGAGACAAGACATCCGGAAATGAGGTGTTCTGAATGAACAGAACCCACTGGGCTAATTGAAGAGGGAGGTTTCTTCCTACGGTCAGTGATTGCTCACCTCCATCATCACAGCCAACACCACAAGGTGCTTCTAAAGCTGCTTGGAAAGGGCAGGGATGCTAGCAGGGATGATAGCCACTCAGTCCTTTTCATAAACCTGCTTACTCATTTAACCTTCGCAGCCACTGTGAAGTGGTTATCATTGTCCCCCTTTCACAGACAAGGAAATCGAGGCTCTGGGTGGTGAAATGCTCTCCCAAGGTCACACTTGGTAAGAGATGGAGCTGCGATTCCTCTGAGGACCTGGGGGTTCCAAAGCCTGGTGGGGACTCGCTTACACAGGGTTGTTTGCTCTCCCTCCCTGCAAACTTCCTTATTCTCACCAGTGTCACTCCTAGTGTCACTGCCTGCTCCTTGTAACTGGGGCAGGGGAGGGCCACTGCTGCCACGTTCTATTTTTGATAATCCTCCTTGCTTGGCATAACACGCCTCTGCCTGCCTGAAAAGGCCAGTTGTTACCTTTCAGCCTCTCCACACACGCAGACCACAGGAGGCGGACCATCAGGGAGTCAGGAGCTCGCCAGCTCTCCAGGTTACATAAAATCAGAGCCCTCCCTGCTAGGGACTTTCGCATGTCATCTTACCTCTCTGTGCCTCATTTTCCAACTCTGTAAAATGGATCCTCAAAGGGGACCACTGCAACAGTCAGGACTAAGGACATCATCCAGGGAAAGTGCTTAGCCCAGTCCTGGCACACAGTGAGTGCCTTACAAATGCTAATCATTAGTCCACAGACTTGAAGAACAGAACCACACTAATCACACTATGCTCAGCCCAGGAGGTCCTTAGAAGCAATTAGCCCCTGATCCTCTTGCTTGACAGAGAAGGTAAATTAGGCTCCAAAAAGTAAAGTGACATTTCTAAGTTTGCTCAGCAAGTGGCAGAGAGGACATCAGAACCAGTTCCCTTCATTCCCAAGCACGTGCTCCCTACCCCAGGGCAGGGTTCCGACATAACTAGCATCACAGTTACCTGGAGGGTCAGCTAAAGCAAAGAGCGCTGGGTACCCCAATCACAGTTTCTGGTTCAGGAGGTCTGGGTGGGGCCTGATAACATGCATTTCTATCAAGCTTCCAGGTGATGCTGATTCTGTGGGTCTCACGACCCCACCTTGAGAAGCACTGCCATACGCTCTGCAAACTCTAATGCCTGGTAAGTTAATATAATAGGCAAGCTAGGAGCTGAGAGTAACTGAAGATCATGCAGGTCCTGTGGGAATAGCTGCTACTCATTAACATGAAGTGGCACTGTGCAGAAGTGTGGGTTCTGTGTTTCCAGACCTTCTGTTTTCATAAGAGAAGCCACACATTTATCTTTTTATGTGAAAACTCTTAGCATTTAAATGGTAGCAACTAATTCACATTTTTAACAAGTGTTTGGACCAATTAATCACATGCATGTATTGGATTTGGCTTACAGGCCATAAGTTTGGGACCTCAGTGCTGTCCTGTCCATAGGGCCTGGATCTCAAGGTGGGACCAACCCTGTGGAAAGATGCTGCTTGTTTGCAGAAGAAATACAATCCAGATATCATGGGTTTTCCCCAAAAGGGAATGTACCAATGAATATTTTAAAATCTGTTCATCCAATTCACATTCCTCATGCATTCCCCAAACCTGAAATTCACCTTCACCCAGGGATGTTACAAAGTGGGGACATTTGATCTGGATGTGGGGAAAACTCAACATCACCCTCCATTTAATGAAGCAGAGAAGCTGAAGGGGGCATCCCAGAGCTATGTGGGCTCATCCAGCCCACCCTGAACATTCCTATATTTATTCCTCTTTTTTGGCTAACCACTATCAATGACAATGTTTGTTGTATGTATACAATTTGCCAGATATTTTACATATTGTCCCTAATTTAATCCTAACAATATTGTGAAGAAAGTGTTGTTATCCCTATACTCAGCTGAGTAAGCAAACCTACACTCGGAGAGAGCACCTGCAGTGGTCAGTGATGGAGGAGGAGCTCACACCAGGCTTGGGAGCATTGAAGGCAGTTAACCTTCCTGTAGGCTGGGTGGTGGTTTAACGGGTTCCTGAGCCTGTGTAGCCTCCCTTACGCAGAGGGCAGGGACTATGTCGTCTATTTCCCTGTAGCCCTTACAGGGCCAAGGTCAGACCCTGCCCGCCTCATATCCTCAATGCATAGAAACTGCAGCCAGTGGAATCTACGCCATCTTGGCAAAAACTTCCTCCTCCACACCAGAGCGGTAACTTGGGAGAGAAGATTACAGTTTTCTGTAAAATATGGAAATAGATGCTCATAAACGAGTTCAAATTTATGATAATTTCCCAATACCTCAAGACATCCCACTTGAACAGCTGTGTGGTTCATGGACGAGTGCATGAACTGTTGCTAATCAGAAATGAATTGTGCCAGGTCCATAGACCCATGTCTCTCTCATTTTTAGATTTTTTCCCCTCCTACTAGTCTCCCTCTAAGTTAATTAGACCATGGGAGAGGCATGGATACTCTTCCATGATTCAGAGGAGGCAGAAGTCACTGGGGAGAGAGAACAAAGAAAATACTACTTTTCTTGCCCTGACAGTTGATTTTTTAACTCCCTTCTCCACCACCCGTACACACACTGTCATAAATAAGATATACTACAGACTTTCTCAGGTGTCAACATCATAATGAGAGAATCTGCTTTCTGACACCTTGGAAAAGGTCAATAAAGAAAAAAGAAATCAGAGACGGCCCACATCCTTCTCGGGTTGAACTTCTTCCTCCATAACAGCAGCAGTGGAATTATTTTGCAACTGTAGAACAGATGTGCAGCCCAAATGATATGGTAGAGTTTTATTTTCGAATGGTGCATATTTTTAAATTGGAGAAAAGGATGGGGCTTGACATTTACGGGTGACAGAGTTCCTGTTGCACAGAGACCCTGCTGTTAAGCACAGGCTGAAATTGGCAGCCCCAGGGTATTGAGGGCCTATGCTGAGGGGCCTGTCCCCATCCCATCCCTCCACCTGGAGCAAGCTTGTGGTGATAAAGGTCTGCTGGTTTACTGTGACCACTCTTTCCCCTCCAGTCTGTTTTGCACACAACAGTCAGAATGATCTTTTCCAACCCAAATGGGATCATGTCATGCCCTGCTGAAGACTCTTCAATGGCACACACAACTCTTAGAATAAAGTCCAGGAACCTTAAGATGGCCAAGCGTTCTACCTAGTCTGATTCTTCCTTCCCTTGTCATGCCTCACATCACTTGCACTCTCCATTCTTGCCCTTGGGTCTTCAAATAGCCACTTGCCCTCGGTCCACAGGGCCGTGGAACCTGCAGTAACCTATGTCCAGAATGCTCTTACTCTCCCTGCTCTCTGCAGCCTTTAGACCTCAGCCTTCTTGGATCTCCCAGACAAGGGCTCCTTGCCATCTCCTCTCCTGTACCACATGCTTTCTCTTCAGGGCACTTCTTCAGTTTGTAATCAAAGACTCCATTGTGCGTGACCTGATTGATACCTACCTTCCCCACTGAACCACACTCCACAAGGGGAGGCTCTCTGTTTTTGCTCACCTTTGAATACCTGAGACTTCACATGGAGCAGGATTCCTCAGACTTGGCAGTATTGACATTTTCCGTCAGATAATTCTTTGTTGGCTGTGGGGGGCTATCTTGTGCATTGTAGGATCAGCATCCCTGGCCTTATCCACTAAATGCCAGTAGTGACCTCCAAGTTGTGAAAGCCAAAAATGTCTCCAGCCTTTGCTAAATGTCCCCTGGGGGGCAAAGTCGCCCCCAGTAGAGAATCACTGGACTAGAGGTTGACACTCAATAATGGTCCATCCACCTTCCAAAGCCCTTTTTACTTCTTTTTTTAAAGCAGCAGATCCCTTTTTAAAAATCAGTAGAAAACAGTGGACCAAAGGGCTGCTCCAGCAGAGGAATGGGGATCCTGAGACCCACCTGCTCACCCTCTCTCCACCCGCAGCCGTCCCTCAGCCCTGGAGAACACAGAAAACTCCTGGGAAGAAGGGGGGAAATATAGGTTTGGGGGTAAAAATTAAAAGATGACTCTGCCAGATAACCTTGGGCAAGTCACTTAAATGCTCAGAGCCTCCATTTTTCCATCTGTAAACTAGGAAATGACAGTCTCCACCTTACAAGTTTGTGGTAAGGAATAAACAAGCTAAGGGGAGCAGAATATCCTATTTAGCACCTGACGTATAGGAGGAGCTAATTAATCATAGGTTGGCTTTTTTCCCCTCTTTCAAGACCTTTTGAGTATCTTATTAATTTTATATGAAAACAAATATTTGGACATAGAGATCCCAAGAAAAACCATTTACTTTTATGCAAAAAAAGAATGTGTTTAAGGCGGCAGCTAGGCTGGGTGGCACTGTAAATACTCCGTGAATAGACTATAAGCTTTAGGGGGGCAGGGTTGCCCCTGTGGGTATAACCTCCATGGCCGGTGAACTACAGGCAAACAGTAAATGTTAGTTGAATAAATTTATATCTGGCTGTTTCAAAGCTTAGTGGCTCCCAGGATCCCAGAATTTTAGCCAGCCCCAGTTTTTGCTATTTGCCTAGCCATGCCTAGAGGTGACGTCCATGGTGATGATCACTTCCCATTATACTGTAAGGGGCAGAAGTTAGTCCAAAAGACCAAGAACCAAGACTAGGCGCACAGGATGGAGAAGGGGACGCACCACCATGTGAGAGAAGACACTTTTTATTTCGGTGTTGCTAGTGACCAAGAGTGGAATGGTTGGCTGCCTCCCCTGACACCCACTGGGTCTCAGGCCCCATAGGTCCAGGCATAATGACGCATATCAGAATCTTGCTCTTGAGCATACTACCATCCGGTAAAGGAGCTACTGCTGCACAAAAGTGTTACATACAGGAGGTAAATATAAGAGAGTTTAGAAGAAGGGATAAAAGAAGAAGAATAGTACTCTTTCTTCATCTGAAAAATTAAAATAATTATGATATCTACCTCATGGGGCTGTTGTGGGTATGAAATGAGTTCACATATTTAAAGCACTTAGAAGAGGGTCTGTCACATAGAAAGCACTCAACACATGTTACTATTATCCTTATTGTTATTATTATCATTAGCCCTTTATTGAACACTTAGAAGCACAGATCAACATGTTATCTCACCTCCTCATCACAGTCTCAGGAGACAGACTTCATATTATCTCCATTTTACATGTAAGGAAACCATACGTAGATCAGAGAGGTGGGGAGCATCCAAGGTCCCATACCCAGGAAAGGATAGATCCAGGAAGCAAACCCAAGTCCAGGGCTTGGCAAACTTCTTAAAGGACCAGATAATAAATATTTAGGCTTTTGGGGCCATAAGGCCTGCGCTGCAACTGTTGAACTTTCCCATTGTAGTGTGAAGCAGCCATAGACAATATGTAAACAAAGGGCTTGGCTGTGTTCCAATAAAACTTTATGTACAAAAACAGGTAACTGGCTGGTAGTTTGCTGTCCCTCCAAACCATTGCCATATACGGTCTCTCGAAAATGTCTTCCAGCTGCAGATATCAGCAAGAGCTGTCAAGACTGTGATTTAGGTCACAGAATGTGGGCTAGGACGGGGCCTTAGAGAAGTCCCCTAACCAATTCCTCTGCCCAAAAGTTGGTCAGCTCCTACCTGATCAGCAAATACCACCCTTCTCCTCCCAGAGTGTCCAAGTCGCCCTGTTTGCAAAGCAGCAGCAGGCAAGGTGGAAGGAGACCTAATCTATGATGGAGAAGCTTTGTTTGATTTTGCTCTAAGTATTGTGAATTATTAAGTGTCTGGCTCATTAAGTGAAGGGTGCTGTTATAATTCTATCGCTGGAGACAAAATTACTATTTAAATTGAGTTTTGCCAATTTAGCTAATTTACTAAGTGGGCATTGCCACATCTTAATTACTAGCCTTAGATCACAGATTATTCATGAGGACTGTGCAGTGTTGGTGCACCAAATCTATACGGGCTGGAGCACACCCTCCTCAGAATGCTCCATCCTGAAGTGGATGGGTAGCCAGCCTGGTTCCTTCCATGATGTGCAAATATTTGCTAATTCATAAAGAAAAGAAGTCCAATAATCACCACGATAAAGACCTGCTGATTCTCCCCCTACCCCAAAACACACATAGGAGAGAACAGATGTCATTATTCGTTTCATTATCTTACAGTTGGCTGGATTTCCCGCCCTCTGCGCTACGTCCGTCCGCTATTGACTAGCAGAGAGAACTCTGACAGTTAACTTCACCTCCTTGCACCTCAGTTTCCTCCCCTAAAATTGCCAGGTGACTTGGGAGTTTTAGAGCAGGGCCCGGGACTAGGATTAGGATGTGGCAGGCCGGGCGCCCTGAGCTTGCAGGGCCTCCTTGATGCTATCTCTTTAAATGTGGCACTCTCTCCACACCTGAGCCCCAGCCCTGTGGAGAGGCATCAACATCCCCTTCTCTGCAAAATGATGGCCGACAACCTTATCCTTCTTTGGTCTCTTAGAAAAAATTCTGTGCTGCTGTGTGTACAGTCAAGATGGAGATTTCGTTGATTTTGTTCTCTATTTCCTGAAGGGTGAGCAGGTGGTTTTGTAACATTTTCAGACAACTGGGGAACTATTTTGTTCTTTTTGCAAAAGTACTTAGGAAACAGAAAAATACTTCCTTAAAATTTTTTTCCCCTCCAAGAAAAAGTTCTGCTAACCTCCTAAAGGCTGTCTGCTTGGCCTTTTACTAGTCCTGTTTAAAGTTGTGAAACCGTAACCGTTTAAGGGTATAACTGATAGAGAATGTTGTTTCTGCCTGCTCTGCTGAGTAAATGTCACTCCTAATTATTATTTATCTGCAGGACTTTTGAGTTACAATGTCTTGTTCTACCAGAAATGTCTGATTTTTGGTATTTTTAGAGAACCCGTTTTTCTCCTATGAAGTCAATGTACTGTGCACAATTTGACAAGTTTTAAGACATAAAGTAGCGGCTGGAGCTCTAAGCAAAATAACACAGTGATGAAGGATGACTTCTCCACATCTGCAGTGTTCATCACTGCCTCGCTGTAAAGACCTTCATTTCACCGCAAAGTAGGTAGGACAAGATAAAGCACTGACTTCTCACTAGCATATATTAGTGCTTGCTTCTTAATGCAGTCTCCCAAACCTTGATCTGATATTCGGATGGCTGCTGTCCAAAGGTGCTAGCAGTTTTAGAAATTGGTTCTCAGTCTAAACTTCTCCATTTAGTTGCCCTTTCAGCTTGTCAGACCTCGGTGACTTAGCAGAAAAGAAGGGAGAGAGAGCTAGAGCAATCCAGTCTTCTGTGTTGGCTCAGCGAGGTCAGAAGGACACACCTGACGTTCAGTTTCCCTACACTGGCATGTGAGTTGAGACCTTCTCCTTCACTGATTTTAAAATTTGACCCAATAATGTACAGGAGGGAGAATCTTGGCTGTGACTCCCAGATCTTGGCTCCTGCAAGCAGTGTACAAAGTCACTCAGAAATGGCAACAGCACATGAGCTGCAGACCATCTTTGTACGCTGCTGCTCCCTCCAATTAAGAAGGCTCTTCACAGCACAGGCCAGCCCTTCTATAGAAACTCTGCCAAGTTGTCTGGACCGCCGCTTAGCTGCCTGCCTGATGGACTCTCTCCCCAGTGCTCTTTCTGTTAATCATCAGAACTTCCCGAGATTAAACCCCCATCTCAAATGGCCACAACCACAATGTTGGCTGCTAACATTCACATTCTGGCTAATAGCGTATCAGCTTACTCCTGCATAGCACTTTCACTTTACAAACTACTTTCTCAGGTTTTTCTTTTTAAATCAGAATTAATATCAAGGCTAAATGAGTAAAGTTGTTTTGGCAAAGTATCATAATTTATTTGTCTACTTGCAGATGATGTTAAAATTAACATCACAGATAATAATGAAACCAATAATAATAATGATGTAATAACTAACATTTATTGAGTCCTGACCTCGTGAGCAGCACTAATACTTTGCAGACACTATCACATTTAACTCATTAGTACCCGAATAGGTAGGATCCTATCACTAGTTCCATTCTAGACAAGAGAGAGCAAAGCTTAGCAAGGTGAGGTGTCTTGCCCAAGGTCAGGCAGCCCAGAAATAAAGAGCAGCATTTAGATCTAAGTCTGCATGAATCTAGTGTATGCACCTAAGTTGTGAGAAATGCGGATGGTGACAACATTCCATTCCAGCCTGGGTGCCTACATTCCCTTGCTCTGTGACAAGTGCTGGGCCAGGCACTGGGATACCCTGCCCTCAAGGGTTTGTGTTCAGCGGGCATGATGATAGGTGAGTCAGTGGAGACAACACAGGGTGGTCTCAGCTCTGATCCCCTTCGGGGACAACTACCAGAGTATCTAGGAGGGGAATGTAAACCAGTCTAGACCAAGGAAGACTTCCTGGGGAAAGATGGCGGAGGGGACTTGTCCGAAGGGATTCACAATTCTATTCCATTTCTACTAAATGAAAAATAAAGCAAGTGACATAGGCCCTGTCCCAGTTCCTGGTTACTGCCACCTCACAGCTGGCACCCACTCAGTCCCCTGCCTCATCAGGTCTCAACCTCAGGCACACCCCACACAGATGAGAGGTGAGCTACAAATGCGAACACCAACCAAGGAGCAGCATGAACAAAGGGAAGACTGGCGCTGTCTGCTCCGAATGGTTAAACCTAACATTAGCCATAGACTCTGGTCAAGCTGAGTGAGGAGAAAGAAAAAAAAGCAGGCAAGGTCCGTAAGTCAGCACCATTAAAGATGACATGAGAAGTATGTTCAGGAAGTACGGGCACTCCCTGGAGCACACTTCGTTCATTCCTCTTGATAATTAAACTAAGGCTGGACTCCAGCCACCCCCATCAATTCCCTGCCTCGTAAATCTGCATGTTGAAGGAAATTCAAGAAGGGAATGCAAAGGTTGGCAACTGCCTGGAAGTTCGAGAAGTGGGTGGCTGACCCCAAAATGGCTCGAAGGCTGATGCACACAGGTGCTCCCCTAGCATGGTCATATTTCCAGCACGGAGGCAGCAAGGTCCCTGGACTTCCACATGTGTTGCTCCTCCTCAGAAAGAAGACTGACTCAAAGAAAAGGGAACGAGTTGAACTAGGAATGCATTGTTGCTGGAAGGTGGACAAATAAGCAGACTGCTTCTCCAACTGAATGTGATATCAATATTAAAATATAACAAAGTACTGAATTCATTTATGCTGACTCTTGATGCTCAGGGTAATGACTAATTTACCAGAACAAGAGGAGCTGATCTACGGCAGGGCCTCTCAACTTTTGCCTGCACATTAGAATTACCTGGGGATGCCTAGGCTGCAACACGAACTAATAAAAGCAAATTGTTGGCAGTGGGGCCTGGTGGCAGTACGTGCATAGCCCCCAGGTGATTCCAGTGTGTAGTCAAGGTTGAGAACCACTGTCTTACAGGCAGACCTGCCACAGTCCTGTAGAGGAAGCTACTAGTAAACAGAACCTGGTTTCCATGGCAACGTGTGGCTCAGCTCCTCTCCCTTTCAGGGCACACAGAGAGGTGAATTATCTAGTTTCCTTGTCCCTGTCCCCACCCTGTTTAGGTGATAGGGCCTTGAGTGGCAGGGAATCTCTCATTTAACGACTGGAGGAGGGTCTGGGGCCATGTTATCGTCTTGCCTATAAACACCTGCTGGAGAAGCCATTTCTTTGCAGAGAATGGCAGGCAGGTGAGGAGCGTGCTGAGGAGTGGTTAGGACATGACGGTGGGGCACAGGGAGGCTTTTCTATGAGAACTGCTGTAGTCTGAGGATGCAGCATTGATACTAGCACATTCTGGTAGTCTTTCTTAGGAATTTGGTCCCTGGGAAACTACAATATCAGATCTCTCCTTAAAAAAAGAAGAAAACCACTGTTTATTTTTAAACACTATGCATGTGTGAATGTTTATATATTTATAGGAAAAGATCAGAAAGGATACATGTTTCACTTTTAATATTAGTTATGTTTGGAAACTGGAATTTGGGGAACAGTAAAGGGACTTGGGCTTTTTACTTTACACTTGTCTATAACGCTTGGATTATTTAGAACAAGGAGCATAGAAACACTGGCTCTTTGGCCCAACCTGACATTTACCCAGTGGTCAGTTCCACATGTTCCAGATCTAAGAACCCCGAAAACTAACTGTAGGAGCATCAATGAGGCAGGTGCATTTTTGCTGAGGGCCTCATGAGGAGGCCCAGGAGTTTGTCACATCAACTGGGAAATCTCCAGCACCTTCCCTCTCTCTTTCCCCACACGCTGCCCCATGTGGCAGCTGCCATCTCTCCCTCCCACTGCTCCCTACTCCACATTGCCGATTTGCACCTGGTCTTTCCCTTCCTCAACTCCTCCTCAGCCCAGCTCATTCCAACTATTTTCCCACTTCCTACATCCCTCCCCTCTGAAAATCCCTTCATGCTCTTTGTCTTCCTCACTCCATAAAATAAGGGACTCGCCGTCTTGACTTTGTGTGTGCGCGTGTGTGTATATGTGCACCCACGCACAGATGATCTTAAAGACCATATACTAGCCACTAACATTAAATAGGCTCCCATCAACTCCATCATATCCCCTTACCCTACTTTATCTTTCCACATAGCACTAATAACTGTCTAACATCATATCGTCATCGTTTATTGTGTCTGTGTCCACCCTCCACTAAGATATAAGCATCGTGAGGTCAGGACTCTTGTTCACTGCTGGATCCCTAGTACTAGTGCAGTTCCTGGCATGCAGAAGCTTTCCAAGGTATTTATTGACTATAGGAATGAATGAATGATATTGTCCCCGGCCCCCAGTGAAGAAAGAGGAACAAAAAAAAGGGCAGGCAGGAGGAAATGATTCAGAAGGATAGGTTCCCTGGAGGAAGGTTTCACACTTGTTTCTAGGGCTAGACGGGAATTCCCTTCTGGATTTCTTGGCTGCATCTACTAGAACCACAACACTACCCACCATGCCACAAGGTAAGCCACTGTGCTAGAAACTTCACATTCTTCATTTACAACCCTCACCACCACCCCACAAGGTAGCATCAGCCAAGTTTCAAAGAGGAGGAAACAGGCTCAGAGACGTTTTGTCACTTCACTAGTCAAACAGCCAGTAAGTGACGGAAATGGGATTAAAACTCCAAACAGTCTGGCCCCAAAGCACTTTCAATGAAACCACATCATCTCATACAATAAGCAAATCTCACTTTATATGCCAGGGGCTTAGTGCACTTGGACAGGTGGGAAGCATTTCTCCAAAGACACCTGAAGGCTCAAGCAAGCAACGTGAGAATTCTTCGATTGCTGAGAGATGACAATGTCAAGCCAAGCCCCTTGGAGAGGCTCTGGTGTTCGTGTCCCTCCCACTGACCCACTGTGGGTAGCAAGGCATTTGTGTTGACGGCTTTTGTTAGCAACAGGACTGAGCTGAGCTGAGACATCCCCACTCTCTTCGGGTCCTCTTTGGGGTGCACATGCATTTGTAAGATGGCCTCCCAGGGCTGGGCTCTGTACGAAGGAGTCATGATTGAAAGCTTCCCATTCAAGGCTTAAATCCTGAGATCAAGGATGTCAATAGCACAGCAACTTTCCCAAATGAGCTGATCAGCCAAAGTCATTTTATCTTTCCCAGAAGGAAAATGACCTCCCACTAATTCACTTTTCCCAGATCATGTGCTCCCCTCTCTCTGGCACACCAGTGAGTGCACACCGCGGCTGTGCAGGCACACCTTGTGAAAGAGACCCGCCCATGCAATTTGAAGAGGATGCTTTCTCCCTTGTTGTTTTTTTAATACTTATTTATATAGCTAAAATGTTGCCAATGTGAGAAGAAAAAGAAACATAATCCTTGATGAAGAGCTAAAAGCAGGAGAAAAGAAACCAAGAGAGAAGGTTGCTCAACAATCTAGAAAGAGAGGCTCACCCAGAGTGCTTTCTGCTCGACAGTCTAAGGGCGAAGATGTAGATTTAAGAGAGAGAAACAACCCTCCTTGAAATTAATAATTCAAGGCAAAATCACAAAACTTAATTGCTCCCTGTCAGCCACAGTTCATCCTTGTCTTCCGTAATTTTGCACAAATTGATTTGGCAGCATTAAACAGCCACACATTCATTTTTAAAGGACTTTCTTGTTATCTATAGCCTGTTAATACGTTCATCCTTCACCCCCTTAAGTAATTCTGGGCAGATTTTTACTCATCTGGAGCGAATGAAGCTCTTGTTTGATAGGAGGAGGGCAATTGTCCAAGGTGAAATGTCCTCTCGGAGGACACACATCACTGTGAGACTCTGAGGCCCCTCCAGCCCAGACAGCAGCCCAGAAGTGAGTGTATAAGGAAGGAAACAAAGTCAAGTGTCTTCTGAAGCTGTGTTTAACCACTATCCATATGTGGCTATTTACATTTCAACTAGTTAAAATGAAATAAAACTAAAAGTTCTGTTCCTCTGCCGCATTAGCCCCATTCCAAGTGCTTGATCAACACAAGTGGCTGGTGGCTACCATACTGGTAGCACAAAACACGATTTCTATCATTGTAGAAGGTTCTATTAGACAGAATTGGTTCAAAGCTTTCTGACTTCAATAGAGTGGCTTCTTACTGTCTTATTTCATCCCATGATGAGATAAACAACGTTTTTCACATACAATTTGCCACAATCAACTTTGTGGAAAATCCAGATGTGAAAAGCTATGGGCTTTCTATGTGTCTGTTCTTACTCATGTGGCATGATCTTGTTAGTGTCAATAGGGCAAAGAAGGGGGAATGTTTATCGTGTGCTCAAGGATGAATGAATCAGAGACAGGAGAATACTAGTCCTTGGGGGCCTGACTTATAAATGTCTTCTGCATAGAACTTGAGAACACCTTTAACCCCTGCTGTGCCTAAGTGCCAGTTGCACACCTGCTGCAGGTGCCCTCTGAGCCTGTGTAGGCTGACCGCACAGGTACTCTGGTTTCCTTTTCAGGACAGAGCATGGCAGAACATCATTCTACAGACCAGTGTAGGCTCCAGCTGACCTCGAGCATTCCATCTGCTCTTCTCAGGGCACAAAGATAAAAGGAATGCATAGATACCCCTCATCCTACGTGTTTGGCCTTTAGCCTATCTCCAAGCAAGCCTTGGCATAATTAATAGTGCAGTTATCTGCCAATTATTCCACTATTCAAGCAGGACTAGAAGTACCTGGGGCATGGAGTGAGCATCATGTGACCAATTAATAATTTTCATCACTCAATTACTTGTGTAGTATTTAACCCAATAACATTAGAAGTGCATTATTGGGCGTTGATTGCTGTTTCTTCTATCTACCCACTCTTGTATAACTGTTCTCTATAAAGTTGTCATGATTTGTTGACAAATTATGTTTGTTGCTTTTTTCTAGTTTCTTACACTTTTCAACAGTTTGGCTGGATCTAGGCCTCTCCACCTCTTTTACAGCTTTTCTCTCCTTTGGCCTCCATGACGCTGTCCTTTCCAGAGTTTCCTGGCCTCTCTTGTGGGTGGAGCAGGCTTCAAGTCACTCACTGGGTTTGTCCTCCAGCCCAGCAAAGCTGTCCTCATAACTTGGATTCACTCTCAGCAGCACACACTGCTCGGGAGGAAAGGAAGCTGTGCTCTAGTAGAACTGAGGCTGGGAGACTTGACTGATCATATGAAAATAGTGGAGCACTGGGGGAGGGGACAGGGCAAACACAGACCTGGTTCATTCAGGTGGAGTGTGGGTGTCCATGGTCAGTGCCATTGGTTGGGGGAGTTTTTTTCACCATAAATGCAAGAAGTAGAGTCTAGTCTCCTACAAGATGGTAGAGGAGGAGGATAACAAGAAAAAGATGGCCCACCTGCTGGGGGACTGAGGTTGTTGCCAATATTGGCTTGGCCTTGGGCAGGGCAAGCTAGTGAGGTGGTTGGCCCCGAGTCTGCAGGGCAAAAAGGTTAGTGAGAGGGCCTGGAGAAAACTCAGGTGGATAGTATTGTACTCCTGCCTCTGTGCTTCTCCCCTACATTTATACCCTCTCTACCACCCATTTGTGAAAGGCTTATGGATCTGTGAATTCCCACATCCACTGAAACCCATGGAAGATTCCTGCTTGCCAGACCATCTCATCATTCAACCCCAACTAAATAAGTTTTACTACATATTTCATCTCCTGATCATTTACAAGGCGGTACCTTTGGAATTGTCTTTGATTCCTTTTCCTCTTAAACCCTGTATTCAGTTAGTTACCAAGTTCTACCAATTCTACTAAATATCTTTTTGCTAGGCTTCTCACTGCTTCAGAGCAGTGGTTCTCAAAGTCTGGTACCTGGACCAGCAGCATCAGCACCACCTGGGAATATGTTAGAAATGCAGATTCTCAGATGCCACCATCAGAATCAGAAACTCTAGGGATGCGGCCAGGCAATCTATGTTTAAGGAGCCCACCAGGTGATTCTGATTCATGCTCAAGTTTAAGAACTACTGCCTTGCATCACAATTCAAAGAAACCCCTTACTGTGGCCTCCAAAACTCTAGATGACCTGGCCTCTCTCTCCCTCTCCAAACTCATCTGAAGCTGCTCTGCCCTGTCATGACTCTCCAGCCACAGTGGCCTTCTTCCAAGTCCTGGAAAGGCCTAAGATCTTTCCACGTTAAGCTTTTGCAAACACCAGTTCCTCCACCTGGAATGTTCTTATGATCTTTGTTCTTCTCACTACTTTTCACATTGCAAGCTCCTTTTAATCTTTTAATTCTTAGCGTAAACACAGAGGTTATACTTGGCCACCCTACCTAAAGTGCCCACCTCACTTCTGCCCTAACCTTCAGTTCTTCCTTATTTCTGCTCTCTGGTTGTTGGTTTTGTATCACAATTTACAATTGTTTTTCTGTTTACTGGTCTTTGTTTTTTAGAGATTTAAAGGTGGGTGCATTCTCTGTCTTGTTTACCCTTGTGTTTCCAGCATGGTGTCCGAGACACAATGAAAGCTCAATAAATAACTAGTTGTTGAATGAATGCATCCAGCCTGCCTTCACCTCTGTTTACAGTTATGTCCTTGGAGGCCTTGGTTTGCTTATCTTCAAATGATCTTTGTGGTCCCCTCTCACTCAGCTGTATAGTATTACGGGTGATAAGTGATATAACATGATGCAGCAAACATTATTTTCTCTGATTAAATCCTAGTTCAGCCTGCCTTGGCCAGCCTTTGAGTCAACTCACTGCCCCTGACTTTCAGCCTTATGCAGCTATCAGATTCATCTTCCTCAGTCATCATTTTCACCATTCCCTCTTTGGACTTGGCCATCAGAACTCATAGGAGATTGATGCAGACCATTCCCATTCTGAGGCTCAAGTGATGGGAAAAGGGGCCTATTTGTTAACAGTAATGCCAAGGCTTATATGGCAGTTCAAAAATGGTAGAAGATGAGAGGCTCATTTTGCAGACCCTCATCATAAGTAAGAAAAGTGCCCTTCCGTGTAAGGTGATGGTGTCCTTTTAACAGCACGGAAGGAACGGGGTGCTGGGACTAGGTCTGCATGTGGCAAGTGAGAGAGCATGAGATGAGTGACCTCCCTGTGGTCCCTAAGATGGGGCCTGGGTCCATAGCTGTGGAGACTCTTGGCCCTGCATCCCTTTGTCCTCACTGGCTTTACAGACCCATGTTTTCCCAGAGCATCCCACTTGATTCTGAGAGAGGGATTCCCTTTACTGAGGTCAGCTCTAAGCCATGGGCCCAGAAACCAAAGCTGGTGACACCTTGCTGAGGCATGTGGGCCATGCTGTGGGCACTGGTTACGCTCCCAGTGTACCTTTCGGAACTTTACCGTTTGTCTCCGGAAAAATGTGAGACCTAAACCAGGGCCTGCTGGCAGGGGACATCTCTTCCTCAGAGAGCCAGAACTTGCTAAATTCCAGGAATAATGACAATAACAGCTATAAATAATATTAATGGAGGACTTATTCTATTGGTCTGGCACCCTGCAAAGCACTTTGCAAGAATGATCTCTTTTAATCCTCCCAACATAACCCTATAAAACAGGTGCTATTATCACCCTGCTCTACAGAGGAAGAAGCTGAAATATAGATGTCCCCATGGGTCACACAGCCAATCAACAGTAGGGCTGGGATTCCACCCAGGGCAGTGCTCTTAATCCAGCCCGCCACTGCAGCGTCCCCATCACCCCTCCCACGAGGCAGGTATGACTTGCTCTACTTTACAGATACGGAAACGAGGCTCGGCCGGGGCTGCCTGGCTGCACCAGGTCCTCAACTCCCTACTACAAAGCCTGTTTTTTCTCTCTTTACTATATGTTAAACTTTTTGGCCTTCAGTATAAAGAACAGATGAATGGGAGGCAGGGTAGCGTAGTGAAGAAAAAGCATCACAGAGAAAAAAATCTACCGAAAAAAAGGGAAAGTCTAATGTTATAGGCAGTTAAGTTATTTGAGGAATACAGTCTGAGACAGCCCTGAGAGCTGCCTGAGAGGATGAGGCCTCCTGGGAAGACTGGAAAGGAGTGATTGTGCCTGGATGCAGACTGTTCACTTCCAGTTCTAGGGGCTTCTAGAGGAAGTAGTTACTAGTAAAATCCCAAATTGAGGAGTTGTAGCTTGGCCTTTTACCAGTATGTCTGTCTACCCACGTAGCCGGCCAAAGGGAACACCAGAATCTTCCAAATGATGCAAAAAAAAAAAAAAAAAGGTGAGAATAGATGGTTTTGTTAACTATTGAGTTTGTAGCCCTCCTTCCAGAGAAACATCTCAGATTACTGTCATGGCAGAGAGGAGGCACTCCGTGTTTTAAGCAGGATGGAGTTGCTAATAAGAAGTCCCAGTCCCTTCAAATGAACTTTGACGTGATTGAATGGAGCCGAAGAGATTAAATGGGTGTTCAACGAGAGTCTAAATTGCTATTCAAGAAGCACCTGGAAGATTGTCAAGATTCTCAGGTCCTAATACTTCTTGGGAACAAATGAATGAGAAAAATTTGTCCTAGTTGAGAAAGAATACGAGGAAATCTGACTTGCCAACGGGATGGTTGGAGGAAGCAAAAATGGGTTATTGGACACCAAGAAACTGACAAGGCAGAGGTTGGGCTTTAGGGGAGAAAAAGTGAGAGAGAAAAAATGGGGGCAGAGAATTCCTGTGTATATTAAAACTATTCCCTGCCCAAAGCCTGATGTCTTCTAGGCCTGACCTTGTTTCCCACCAGCCCAGGGCCAGAGGGCCAGAGCTCATTTGTGGGGCTGGTATAAATCTCACCCCGGTACCCACTCATCAGACAGCCGTGGCCCAATGGGACTTTCCAGACACCATGTAGGGAGCAACACAGTGAGAGGATGCAGGTGCCTCTACCTCTGAATTCAAGGGGGCGTAGAAGGGCAGGAGGAAGTGGGGATGGCAGGAAGAGGTGGGGGGGGGAGGTTAGCTAATTACCATTTACTAATTACCAAGCCCTTTGCAAACGCAACGGCTCCACCTGCATGACAAATGTTATTACTCCAGCTCCATTTTGCTAACTGTGATGTTTCTACTTGCAAATTTAGAGAATTCTCCAAGGGAGCAGTAGATTGCTTATCCCACAAAAGTTCCACCCTAGCTCACATCCCGACTGGCTAAGGGCTGCAGGATCAAATCCGTACTGGCAAACTTTCCAAAACACAAGTTGCATAACATCTATGCAAATAACAGAGAATGGAGGCTTTTAAAAACATGTCATAAATGTCTTTACCTAAACAGAGTCATTTACATTTTTATAGCACTTTTAAACTTATGATGTGCACATTCAGTGTCTCACTTAGTCCTTCTAATCCTGTATGAAGTAGTATCATTCTCCATTTATCAGATGAGAAAACAGCAGCTCAAAGAAGTGCAGAGAGATGCCCAAGGTCACAAAAGGAATGTGCAAAAAGGAATACATAGGGGCTTTGAGACAAATTTCCTGGCTCCAAATTCCCTTGTATGAGTGTGTGTGTGTGTGTGTGTTTGTGTGTGTGTGCGCTCTTTTGTGTTTGCCAATAGATCGTTCAGTACCTAAGATAAAGGCTACAACCCCATGTTAGAATGTCTTTTCTGTATATGCCATTTATTATGATGAAAGTAACACACAAATACTGTAGGGAATTTAGAAAATATACAAAAGTATGCATAACAAAGTAAAAACCATACATGTAAGCTTACCACCTAGACCCATCATGTTTAGAACAAAAAACAATCTCTCAATCTGAATCATCTTCAACCTGATTTTTCTACGCAGTCCCACACTTGCACAAACAGACAAAGTAAAAGGAGAAGGGCATGGTGTGGTGGTGAAGAGCACAGACTTTGGAGCCAGAGAGCCTATGTGTGGTGGCTCTGTGTCCGGCAAGTGATTTAGCCTCTCTGGTCTTAGCATCCATGTCTGTGAAATAGAGTAAACCAGGTGAACTAGTTCCAGATCATCCAGCTAACAGCTTCAGTTTGTTGACATTATTTTTATTTATTAACCTTATTTTTTGGCATTCCAGGTGAACATTACCATGGTTCTACCTGCATAAATTAAGGCTCATCTCCTCTGAGGCTCCCCCTCTTCATTCATAAAATGGGAGCATTCACTCTTTGGAAGCAGTAAATACCCTAGGCAATGTGGACACTCTGGGAATTCTTTCTAGAAGCTTCCTCCAAAAGCTGCACCCCAACTATGCAAATACCGAAGAGTGACATTATTGCAATTTGTGTTACTATCCTCTCTCAAAAGTGGAATGGCATTAAAGCCAAAGAAATGAACGAGCTGAGTAGAAAGGTCATTTGGGTTATGACAAAGCTCTTCAGTAATAGTTGTCCAGGCCCAGGATGTACACGGCATTCTCACAGACCAGAAAAATTCTAACCTCCAACCCCTATGGCGCATTTTTTTAAAAGATCATCCTTCTATTCTCAAGGGAACATCACAGTATTACTATCCTTGCAGCAAAGGGGAAAAGTATTGTGGTTGTGCACTCTTCAATAGAAGAAGTTAAAAGTTCAGTTACGATCTTGGGAAAAGATCCTTTGTCATTAACACTGTTTACAACCTGTTGAGAACAGTGGGCCCTAACCACCGCCATGGCTACAGAGTGTAATCCCATCTCTGACAGCAGCTTCTCCTGAGCACTTCCTCTCCACATGGGTTGTGCAAAGTCTCTGATGAAATGAGTCCGGAAAACACTGGGTTAAACAAAGCTAAACAGACATCTTTACTGGATGCAGTAATTCTCAGAGCTTTTAATGTACATATATACAGCAAATTCCTAAGAGAGAGAGAAAAAAGGCAGAGTGCCCAATGAGAATTTGACCATGGACTCTTGATCTCTGGGCCTGGGGTTCCATGGAATACATCTGGAAAAGTTTGACTTGAACATAAGCCTCATCTTTAAAAAATATCATAACAGCTCTCAATTACTCAAAAATCCAGCTCACTGATCTTTCTGGATAGCCTCTTGAAATGATGCTAAGAAAGAAAAAATACGTGATTAAAGAAAAACAAAGATTATGTAGAGTTAGGGCAGCTGGTTAGGTCCGTTGGTTAGAGCAGGGTGCTAATAACACCAAGATTAGGCAGGGTTTCTTGTTAGGAAATGATGAGCTTGAATGTTATAACCCCAAATCTCACATCAGGAGCAATACAGATTTAATTCAAATCACAAACACTATTTCCTGAGTGCTTTCCCCATCTCAGACGCTCTTCTGGGTTTACACTACATTCGCTCCTATGGCCCATTACCTGACATGCTTTTCCTTCATGGCAGTAAGACACTGGCATTGGGACTCTTTAAACATTTGTAGAAGGAATTGGAAAATAAGTAAGAGGGATAAAGAGTATACTTGCAAGGGTAATGGATAAAGTGTTTCTATGGACTGAGTGAAGACCTAACAAAATGAATCTTAGTTCATTTAGCAAACTGTTTAACTGCATATTTTGACAATAAGAGCTGCCAATCTCTAAGAAAACAACTTTCTGTGACCGGGCTTGGAGGAGCTCCAGGTGTCCCTGGGTGGAGGTCAGAAAGCTGAGAAGAGCCTTCCATATAGATCATGGTGAGCTCAGCCATTCAGCTCTTAGGCTTTCCTGTAAATCCAAAGGAAGGGCCAAGTCTCAGCCATAAATTAAGTCTGTGGAAACCAGAACGAGCACAGAGCTGATGTGCTCTCTGGCATTATGTTGTCTATCACCTGCCGCTGGCGCTGTGCTATCACCTTTTACGAATTCAGCGGAATTCTTCAGCTGAGTTACAGCCATGCCCTCTTACTCAGTCCTCTGTCAGTTACTCAGTAAGTGATGTGTGAGTTCCCTGAGTTGAGTGAATGGTAAGACCTGAGGTTGCATTTATCTCGCAAGTATGAGTGCCAGTCAGCACACTGTTGAACCAAGAAAGAAGGGGAAGTGGGGAGCACCTTTTAAACTTTGCCCAAACCCATCCAGTTTCTGGAATTCCACTAATAGCTCTCAGAGAAAGTATTTATTCCCTCTTGGCACTTCTGAAATCAAAATATGCAAATGAATCCCCACACAGCTAATTGCATATAATTATATCTTACATAATGCTATATTTTATTGTATTACATTATATTTTGCACAATCTTAATAATTACATAATCATGATTATGGTAGGGAGCTGAGGCTCTGAAATCAGACTGCCTGGGTTCGAACCTAGCTCTGTCTCCTACTGTGTAACCTTCTCCAAGTTGCTAACTTTTGAGAAGCCGATCTTTTTCTCAGTGTTTATCTCTTCAGTGGAGATAAAAACAGTCTCTGTCTCATAAAGTTGTTCTGTGGATTAAATGACATAATTCACATAAAGTACTGAGTTCTAAATTCAACAACATAGATGATAATTATTACTAGGATGAGTATTAATGATTAACAGAAAGTGTAGTCATTTGGTGTAATTTCAAGAGAATTAGGAAGGCAAAAAAAGTTCAATAAAATCCTTTCTGTTAATCCTGTCCACTAATCCTCATCTGCTGGTTAATGTCTCCATTTCTGCCTTTAAAGCACCATCAAGTTAGCTTCAGGCCCTGATCTCTGTCACCGTGCAAACACCCCAGAGAAGGATCATGTTTAGCTGCTTTCAGTTGCCTACACATGAGCAGGTTTCACTGGGTGGGGCTCAAGGAACTGCCGGGAGGAAAAGTCCATGAGCATACTGCTTACCTGAAGAAAAATGGTGGCACGAATCAAGGCAGGTGACCCCATGATTATTGCAATAAAAATACGTCAGGAAAACCCTGCTTGCCTTACACTCACTACGTCTTCAAACTATTAATGACCACATCGAGTTAACACGAGCTGGAGAATTAGGGTCAAAACAAAACCAAATAGCAGACTCCAGAGAGTAAGTCACATGGCCACCAGTCTAGGGTATGCTGATGGGCTCACCAGCCCAGGCTGTTACATGTTAGTCTGGGGATGAGAGGAAGTAAAATTTGATGAGGGCAGTTAAGTTTGTGTCCAGCCATTTATTTCCCTGGAGCTAAGTAAACTTAATAAATCTTCATAAACCTTGGAGAAGAGCATCCTCCAACCAGAGAATAAGAAACGGGGTGTCAGGAGACTCATTTGGGCCTCAGTGCTGCCCCATATTCATGGTGTGACCCTAGAAAATTTATGTGGCTTCTGTGGGCCCCAGTTACCTCACTTCCAAACAAGGAATGAGCAACAGCACCTCTAGAACATTGCTTTAAATTTAAAATTATATTTAAAATCAATGATCAATTCCACAAGTAATATGAGATGATAGCATCGTCGTGAAAAAGCTGAAATGTGACAGTTAATCTCATCCTTGACCACCATATCAAATACCAACCCATCACTTCTATCCAGCTTATCCCCTGTTACTAGTTTGGTGAATGTCCTTGCATTTTTCTGTGTTTACATACTCATATATGTGTCCCCTACAAAATATTTTAAATTAGCTTGCATTTTTTTAGGTAACCTAAACATTATCCTGTTGGAGAATATTCTGAAAATTACTTTTTCCCTCAAGACGTATGTAGGAGATTTATCCATTTCGGTACATACAGATCTATCATATTCTTTTAATTGCAAGACGGTGGTCCTTAGGATGAATGCTCTGCAGTTCATTTGGCCATTCTCCTCCTGGGGGCATTCGTGTGATTTTCCACGTTGTGCTATTACAAATAGAGCTGCAATGTCTCCTTGTGCACATGTGTGAGTACTTTTCTAGGTTACATACTGAGCAGATAGCAGGTACAGATAGAATATTATTTATCATCCAAACAAGGACAATTCTAAAAGATATTAATAATTATACAAGTACAACAGGAAGAATCTGGGACTGTCCCGGGGAAACCAGGATATACGGTCTCCCTAGACAAGGAGCATGTATGTGTTTGTTTGTTTTAATTTTATTAATGAAAAATGCCATCCAAAGCAAATTGAATGGGATAGTCTTAAGCTTTCAAATTCCACTATCTAAAGTTTGACTTTTTTCCCCCAAAATGAAAGACAGAATATCAAAAGCTTATGCTAATCCTCAGATGCCAGCTAAACACCTTCCCTTGCTGAAAGGCAGAATTCATTAAGAGAGGGCACATGTTAGCTCAGAGGGAGCTCCTTCCAATCCAAGTTTTGATAGTTTGTAAGTTCTCCCCTAGAATATAGTAACATTCTTTATTTAATGCCCCACTGCAGTTTCCAGAATGAAAGTATCAGTAGAAAAGAAAGACAAGCTTTAGCACAACTCGACCTTAATTACCAGTCTCATCTCTCCATTGCAAGGTCATCATTTTCTACATGATGTGGCCAGGAAAAGGCCCTTTCTGAGTGTGGAATTAACGGCTTCTGTTATCTTCAATCACTTTCTCTGTGGGCAATTACTACCCTATGGACATGTTCTCTTTTCTACTTCTCTTTTTTATGCATATATGGTTCCTTTGGGACTTCCTAATATTTCACAACCACTAAGAATCGGCAAACAATTAATTAAGTAATCTTCAGCAAACAATGTCCAATTTTCATTTTATCCTACAATTCTCTTGATTGGAAATCAAAGTTTATCAGCAGAGCCTCACTTCAGTAAAGAATTTTCCTTGCAGATATAAAAGGGATATGATGGTTTCATTATCAACAAATAATTTGATATCAGGGTGCGAAACAAGTGGAACCAGTGAGTACTTGTATTTATTGAACCTTAGAGTGTCCAACACTCATGACTGTCATGGGAGATAAGCAGTTGTATAAACATGGCCTAGTCCACCAAGAGTTTATAATCTAGTCGGGGAAGCAAACACTGGTAAGAGAAATTGAAAACAAGGTGGCAAGACGCACCTGGAATCCCTAGCCAGATTGGTTGCTACAGATTTTCCTTCACTAAAAAGGCTGAGTCTTTTGTCCAAGGAAATGCTCTGATTTGATGGCTGGATTATAGCAACCTCACTAGCTTTAAACTGTGCGTGATAAGGGGGCAATTCACATGCCCACCTTCTGCCGCAGGCTCTCAGGGATCCAGCATATTTGCAGTGAATGAATTCAGTCTTGGATTTGGAAGAGTCAGAACGAAGGTGGCTTGGTTATCTTTACAGCGTAGTGGTTTGGAGCATGGGTTCCACGGACTGATGCCCGCTTGCAAGTTTGGGCTCCATTACTGAACAGCTGTGTGACCTGCACGTATTACTGCACGTATAACATTTCTATGTCTCAGTTTTCTCAACTGAAAATAGAAATAATAATACTATTATCTTGTATATTCTGTGTAAATTCCTATATATTCTGAAGATTAAGTGATTTAAGATAGGCTAAATTCTTAGACTAGTGCCTAGCACATGAAAGGACCCAAAATACTAGTTATTGATTTAAAAGCATCTCTGACACTTTCTTCAAAGTACATCCCAACACACTTTGAAATGTTATTTAAACCTAAATTAACCCATTATGTGCCAGGTACTATTCTAAGCACTTTAAACGTATTAATTTGTTTGATCTTCTAACAGTCCTACGAGGGAGGTACTAGCATCATCCTCATTGGATAGCTGAGGGAACTGAGGCACAGGAAGGTTGCCCAGCAGCGAACTCGTGGCAGAGCCACGGTTCAAACCTAGTGCTCCTAACCACTCCGTTATGCTGCTCTCACCACTCTCAGATCCTATGTCTGCACAGCAAGGTTTCAGTTCCAGAAAAGGGATAGGTGGGAGGGTCACAGGCATAGTGTGACCAGAGAGACATTGACAAAAGGGCCCCTGCCAAAGTGGCTGGTCCCTTAGATCCACCCATGTGTAGACATGGGTCATAAGTAACCTCGCTTGTTTTGACAAACACATCTAGAATTATTTTGCCTCACACGGGCAGCAGACAGTTTTAGAATAGCTTCTTTGTGAACCCTACACTCTTAGAGGACTCTGTTCTCAGAATTTCGGCAGCTTCTGCTTCCTCCTGGCAGAGGGAAACGTCAACCCAGTTTGAATTCTCATTAAGTGCCTGGGTGATCCTCTGTTCTGTCTTAAGAGTTCCCCATGCTATATTTGAGTATAAACACAAGAAAACAAGGAAGGGATAATCAAGGAATTTTTAAAATATTTCTGGTCTAGTGTGACATATTACACATAATCTTACAGAATTCAGCACAAAATTTTTTGAGAGGTAGGATAAGCCCTGATGGATTATTTTTCTAAACAAAATTAAATTCTTTAATCTGATTTACCATGGGGATCAAATCCTGAACTACCTGTCTCACTCCTGCATTTCTCGTGTTTATCCACCAGCTCACTTTCAGTGTGTCATCTAGTTCCCTACGTGGACTCTTCCGTAAAACACCTTGGTCGTTGGCTTGATGGTTTAATAAGCCTGAATTGATCATGATGAAAACTTCCTGTATGTTGAAAATAGATCTAGATAATGAACATCAGTGGGGAAAGAATCTGCTTAACCCTTGACAATGGGGGTTTCAGCTTTGCTTATAGAAGTTTTACACTAATGGTGTATGTGTGTGATATCTGTCAGTCCCCCAAATCATTTCTCCAGATGATCAGGCAAACTGAAAAATAAGCCAAAATCATGAAAACATCTGAGAGATTGAATATATTCATCAGATGACCTCGTACAATGACTTAAAATCCTTGGGTCTCCTTGTCCCATCTGGAAGATGAGAAGAGTGGGTTAAATTAGGGGAGACAGACAACACACAATAGGCCTGCAATTAACATGAGCCGTTGTTGTTGTTGTTGCTTCTGCTGCTGATTCTGAGTCAAGATTTTCCGAGTAAAACCAAAAACCAACTTTAAGAATACTAACAGTCAGCACTAGTTCCTCCAAATATTATGCAGTCTTTATGTGCTTTTGCTCAGCTGTTCTCTCCTTATTAACTTCTGATTCATTTGGCTCTTACCAGAGATAATTTCTAATTTTCTGGGTTTTTTGGTTTTATTAACTTGCATTAAATCTCTTGAAAATTTCAAGTAGTGGGGCCTCAACATGAAGGCCTGGAATGGATAATAAATGATGACCCTGGACTGAGGACAGCTGGTCACAGTCCAGGATTTGAACGCACTCTGAGTTTGCCCTGTAAAGATCCAGTCCCTTCTGGGTCCATACAGATTCTCTTTGTCTGGCTCTTGGCTCTGGTCCAGGCACCACCTGTGGGGAGAGGCCACAGTGGTGCCACAGGAAGCCAGACAGCCACGGCCGTGTCAGGATGCAAAGGGACTCTGCAGATCATTTACTCTGGGGGTCACAAAATCTAAAGTGTCTACAGGGATCAGCAGATCCCTGTAGCTGGATGTACGTAGCTGGCTGGGCCTAAGATGTGGTTGAGGCAGAGGTGGGGAAAGACCTTGCCTCATCAAAGGGCACAAAACTGTTCACATCACTGGGATTGTGGATTGGTGCCTTGTGGGGATATGGGCCCCGGTCACCACAGAGATGCCAGAAATCCAGATGGTTTTTATGTGGAATCCGTTGGTTTTAAAATGTTACCCACTAATTCAATTGTTAGGACACTGTACAGACTAAATTAAAAATAACCATTTGCCACATGTGCTAGTTTTCACATTCTGATTTAGCCTTGGTCTTCTGAATCTAAATTAAGAGCTTTCCAGTGATCCCTCCACCCAGGAGTGTAAACTCCATACAACAGGAGCCTGTTGGTCTGGTTCACTGACGTACTCCAAGAGCAGTTCCTTACTCAGAGTAAGTGCCCAATATTGCTTTCTTTTCTGAATGAAGGAATCAATGAGATTGATCTATGAAAGGCTGAAGAAGAGAATGTTATTGATATGGATTATAAAAGAGTCAGAAAGGGTGGGGTAAGGCTCCTTGAGCTTTAGGACACAGCATGAGGGAAGCGTCAAGTTGAAAATCAACAAATCATGAGGGTGGAGGAAAGCAGGTCAAAGAGGATAGACGAATCTTGTGGAGTCAAGGCTTGCTTCAAAGGGCTGTCTTCTGGATGTAAACTCCATAAGACATCCACCCCACAGAGCTTCTGAGGAACAACAGCATTTTGTTTCTTCGTTCAAAAGCTCCACCTGAAAGGGCATCTTCAGTAAACCCAGGGTGTTAATGCAAGTCTGCCACCAGCCTCTTGTGTGATATGGGTCCAGACACTTGAGTTTTCTGAGCCTATTTCCTCATCTGTAGAAATGGACGTGAACGTACTTACTTTATCAGTTCGGCAGCCAAAATTCAGGATTAAAAGAGAGAGTGTTCTCAGAGCCTCTTGCTCAGTACACAAAAAGTTCTTAAATGCGATCAACATTCTGCCCCCATTGATAAACTGGGAAGGTTAGACCAGTGAAATCAGTTTTTAGACCTAACTTGGCTAGAACATGTCCAGGCAGAGGCTGTGATAAGACCACATCATCCCTGCTGACTTCAACAGCAAGGTTTAAAATAGCTCTGCTGGTAAACTTCTCACTCCCAGAAATCCAAAAGCATAAAAAACTGCCACAAATATCATAGGAAATTCTAGTCGGCTTGCTTGGTTTTGTTTTTCTTTTATTTCAAATTTTCTATAGCTCCTTTTGGGTAATATACTTAAGTACCATCTTCTAAAGATTCAAAGAAACCAGTTCAAAATAAGACCAAACTGTACTTGACTGTCAGAATTCCCTTGGCAATGAGCTTGCTCTATTCCCGGGGTATTCTTGGGCAAAGAGGAGGTCAGTGGAATCACAAACAGGTTCTTGTGAGGCTCTATATTGCCCTAGCCATATATCAGGCTGATAAATAAGACTCAGGCAGAGTGGAATTTAAATGAAGCAACTTTGTGTACAAAGAGAAAGGTTATCTCTACTCTGGGGATGAGGACAGCCAAACAGTTTCCATGAGGAGCTGCAAAGCTCTATAAACTTCAATAGCACATTCCGACTCTCCTAGCACACTAAGGAAATACTGAAAGTATAGCTGTCCTTTAAATGTTTGTGCCTGAAGTTATGACCTGTTTCAAATGACAGGAAACTGGAAACAACATTTTAATGGTTATGAATGCATTTAGGAAGAAGCCTTGGTGTCTAATGAGAGTTGAGAAGGCACTACAATTGAGGAACAATTTACTACCGAGAAATCAATTTGGAAATTCTATACAAGATCATCATCCATTAAATTGTCTTTCTTCAAAACTGCAGGCCCTAAAATGTTACTTTTGGACAAGGAATTTTACAAACAATAAATGCTAATTAAGTAATCTATTCAAATGAGTTGATTGAAAGAAAAAAAAAGGAATCACTTCCTGTGGAAAAATTCTCAACATTCTGGTTATATTGCTGCTGTTGCTGCGGCTGCTACTTTTGGTCCTCCTTTCTTTACTGAAAACTAAATGACATTAGGTAGTAACCTGGACCACTCCATTTTCCCATCGCCTTCATACACTACAGGTATAATGCAATGTGAATGAATATTCACACACAGATTCATACACACACACACACATTCCACCACACACAGTGACACATAAAGAATTCTGTTTCTGACATAGTGAATTTCAGTGGACAGGGAAAGTTATGTATTGCAGTAATTACAAAGGTAGAGGAGAATATCGATGTCTGAATAAGATCCTAAGAAAACGCATACATGCACACACACACACACTCATGAAACAACAAAAGATGAACTTGCATGTGGCTAAGACTATTTAAGACCCTTTGCAAGCAGAGCAACAATCCCGAAAGCCAACAGGTAACAAGAAAGGCCATGCAAATAAGAGCACTCTTCAGCCAAAGAAGCCAATGAATTTTCTAACCCAAAATAAAGAATGTCCTGGCCTATAGCTGAAAGACAAAACAAAAGACATCGAAGCAGAAGAAAACATACTATTCTCCTCTTCTCATATCCAGGGTCCCTCACATCATCCAGAGTCTTTCCGTAGATACTGTTTTCTCAAAGAGCAAGGTGCTTGGGTTGTTCTCTGGCCCGACGCACATGGGTACCCAGTGAGCCCATGCCCTCTGGTCTCAGAGATCTTGGATGATGACACCATGTTAGAGAAGACACCAATTTGACTCAGACAACAGCATGGAAATGAAAGCAAAAAGATATTTAATGGCCCTGTGGCACTTTGGAAGTAAAGATGATGGGGTATTATTTCCTCGACATTTGATTAGAAAGTACATCCCTCTCTTTATTTCCTTTCCTGGTCTCTAGGCTTTCCATGGCACTTGCGGATATGAGGTAGAGACCTAAAACACCTCTCGTCTGGTGTTGGTTTTGCACAAACAGGCAGAAGGCGTGAAGTCAGTTTTTACCCTTTGTGTGGCACCGACTACTTGGTTAATTATGGGAACCTTTAACATTGTGCCTTTTAACTTGAACACAGACAAAAAAGTATTAATATGAGCATTGATTTAACATTGTATGAAATTAAGCCTGAAGGACATTATGTCCTCATAAAGCATAATTACACCTAAAGTTTTATTTCAAATTGTCTCAGAGGAACACTCACCAGCAGCTAATAAACAGTCTTGGAAAAATGTCACTGGCCACTTTAAACATCCCCTAGTCTAGACACGTAGGGCAATTTTATATACAGCTAAGTGTAGTAGGAACAGCCCTTGGTTCTAAAAGCCCCACTGGCCCTGATGGCCTGTGAACACCACGACATGGAAAGAGAAGTAAAGAGATGTCCTCTGTTAAAGAGCAGTGTGTACAAGATCTCTATGCATGTAGGACGCAGCATAGCCTTAATAAGGATCTGAGGAAGGCATACAACTCTTAAACTCATAATCTTTCTTTTCTAATCCTCCGCCTCTAAGTGTACCACATACCCGACATGTTAAATAAATTAACTGAAGAGGGGACATTTTGTCAGTGAAAATAAAAGGAAATAAAGACATTAATGAAGGAATAAACCCAGAAAAGAAATGAAATCACTGAGATATTAGCATCCAGAACCACAGCTGCCTGTAAGTTTGCCAGCATCAACAAAAGTAGAAATACCTCCCAGGGGGCTGGGGAGGGGCCGAGGGCTTTGCTTGTCACTCTCACCTCCAGATGACTCACACCCCAAATACACAAAGGGCTCAGAGATTGTGCCTTGTCCGAGATAATGTCCAGTGTGCGGACAGTTAACCTACTCTGGAGGATAAACCAAGTGAGTGGGCTGGAGGGGGCCTAGGGTCCAGCGAGACCACAACTGGTGGCCTCACCAGAGACAGAAGGGACATCTGCCATGTTCTCTGGAAAGCTGCGACCTGAAAAGATGAAGGTCATCAGTCCAAATTCCTCCAGGATCACACTTGAAACTGCCTCTCCACTTCCCTTAGTCTTGTAGCTAGAGACGTAATGGTTCATTCTGTGGACTTCATGGCGATGCCCCCTTCCGGGTCATCTGCTATGAATATGGCATATTGTTTTCACCCAGGGCTAAACACTTAGTGAACCTCAGAGAAGCTCCCTGGCACAGAGGGAATGATGCTGAAACCAGGTCAGGAATGTTTTATGAATCAGGCCTGAGAAAAAGGAAGCACATCTCCAACTACAGGCAGCACAATCCATCTGCTGATCTTTTTTAAAAAGTTAAAAGACTAAGCAGTAAATCAGCAGTGAGGGGTATGTTCTCTGCCATCGAACCATCTTGAAAGGCAATTTTAAATAACTTTGTAGTGACCTTGCCTCTGTAAATTCAGGGCTCAAGAGAAACCTTCTTCACAAATGCAGTGACTGTCTTGGAAAGATGTCCTGCTTCTCTCCAAAGGCTACTTCTAACAATTAGATGCCTGTATGGTGACTCTCCGCTTTCTTGTAAAGGGAGAGACTTGGGATCTGGATTTCTGATTCTAATCATCTAAAGCTGAGAAAGCCATCTGGGCCAGGAAGATGTGTCATTAGAACATATGGTTCAGCTAGCATCAGGCCACAGACATAGAAATAAGCCTGGCTGTGGTGCCATTAAGAGCAAACTTGGATTTTTATCACTGCTCATCCAAGGCAAACCTGTTCCAAGTGCTGAGACAAAGGCACGCTGGTGACTTGCAGAGTTACAAAGAAACAAAGCTGGTGCAGAAGTTGAGTGGCATTTTGTAACTCCAGCTGTACAAGGGGCAACTGTGTGACAGGAAAGGACTCAGTGATACTGAGTATAAAGTACGTCTTACGAGATTCTACTATTCTTTATCCACTCAGAACCTCCCAAAAGCTCAAAATCTTGATAACACTAATCCTCATAGGTGATGATCTTAGAGTGTATCTTACTCAAAGCCATGCTGACTTTGGGGTAGAATGAAAGCTTCTGCTTTTATTGAGGACTCGTGGTGTAGAAGAAAGGAAATGTACGGGTGTGAAGAGCAGATTTGAATTTGAATCCTTGCTCTGCTACATAGAAGATGCATATTTGGTCAACTAAACCTCAGTGTCTTTGTCCATAAAATGGGGATGATAATACACACCTTGCAGGACTGTCATAAAACTGAGCATGAGGAAAATATCCCTGCCTGATACCTGACTGAGAGTGGATTCATAACAAACATTTAAACCTTCTTCCTTTAACAGCACAAACAGACTTTTTTTCAAAGTTCACTGCAAATTGAATAATACCTTTCTGAAATACCATATACCCCACAGGCTTTACTTCCTTAATTTAATCACTCAGACCCGGTGTCAGTCAGTAGAAGGAAATGTTCTGCACTGTCCAATATGGTAGCCACTAGCAACGTGTGGCAATTAGCACTGGCAACGTGGCGAATGTGAACAAGGAATGAATTTCTAATTTTATTTAATTTTAATCAATTTAAATGTAAATAGCTTCATGTGGTAAGTGGCTCCTGCAGTATCAAATAGCACAGCAAGTCTGAGCCCTGACAGGTAAAGAAGGAAGGATTTGGAAGTGTAGTCACAGCAAAGGAGAGGGAATTGCCCAGACTCTTCACATCCACAGCAGCCACAGAGGCAGGCAGGCTGACTGGCTCGGCCTGGCTCACGTTCACTCCAGAGACTGGTGATTACGACAGAAATAGGGCCACACAGCAGCTCTCTCCACGAGAGCCAAGTTCTGTGACATTGGACAGGTTTCCCCATTTTTCTTAACCTGTTTTCTCATCTATAAAACGAGGTTAAGGTTTTCAAGGTGAAATAGCAGATCTCAATAATAGATGTCAGAATGTTTTGGAACCTGTAAAATGAGGGACACCTGCAAACATAGTTCACTGTATCCTTGGTTTTATAACATTGGTCACGATTCAATCTCTTTTTTTCCAGCTTTATTGAGGTATAATCGGCAAATAAAATCGTTGGATATTGGAAGTGTACAATGTGATGATTTGATATTGTGAAAGGATTTCCCCTCACTGAGTTAATTAACACATCCATCACCTCATATATTGCCCTTTTTAGTGGGGAGGGGCGGGTTAGAACATTTAAGTTCTACTCTCTTAGCAAATTATAATTATACAATACAGTATTATCAACAATGGTCACCATGTTATACATTAGATCCTCAGACCTTATTCATCTTATAGCTGAAAGTTTGTATCCTTTTTACCAACCTCTCCGTATCTCTCCCACCCTCTAGCTCTAGGCAACAACTTTTCTACTTTCTGTTTCTATGAATTTAATTCTTCTGTTTTTTAGACTCCACATATAAGTGATACCATGCAGTATTTGCCTTTCTCTGTGTGGTTTATTTCACTCAGCATAATGCCCTTCAGATTCATCCATGTTGTCACAAATTACAAGATTTCCTCTTTTTTAAGGCTGAATAATATTCCATTGCATAGATATACCACATTTTCTTTATCTCTTCATCTGTCAACAGACACTTAGGTTGTTTCCATACCTTGGCTATTGTGAATAATGCTGCTATGAAGATGGAAGTACAGATATCAATTTGACATAATGATTTCATGTCCTTTGGACATATACCCAAAAGTGGGATTGCTGGATCATATGGTAGTTCTATTTTTAATTTCTAAGGAACCTCCAAACTTTTTTCAAGATTGGTTGTACTGGTTTGCATTCCCACTAACAGTGCACAAGGGTTCCCTTTTCTCCTCATCTCTGCCAACACTTGTTATCGCATATAGTTTTGATAACAGCCATGGTAACAGGTGTGAAGTGATATCTCATTGTGGGTTTGATTTGCATTTCCCTGATGATTAGTGATGATGAGCATCTCTTCATATACCTGTTGGCCATCTGCAGGTCTTCTTTGGAAAATTGCCTATTCAGACCCTCTGCCCATTTTTAATTAGGTTATTTGTTTTTTTGCTATTGAGTTGTATGAGTTCCTCATATTTTGGATATTAACCCTTATCAGATATGTGGTTTGCAAATATTTTCTCCCATTCCATAGGTTGCCTTTTCGTTTTGTTGATGGTTTCCTTTGCTGTGCAGAAGCTTTTAAGTTTGATGTAGTCCCAGTTGTTACTTTTGCTTTTGTTGCCTTTGGTTTTGGTGTCAAATCCAAAAAATCATTGTCAAGATCAATGTTATGGAGCTCATCCCCTATATTTTCTTCTAGGAGTCTTATGGTTTCAGTCTTATGTTCAAGTCTTTATTTAATCCATTTTGAATTGATTTTTGTGTATGGTACAAGATAGGGGTCCAGTTTCATTCTTTTGCAAGTAGCTATTCAGTTTTCCCACCATCATTTATTGAAGAGCCTATCCTCTCCCCATTGTATATTTTTAGCTTCTCTGTCATAAATTAATTAACCATATATGCATGGTTTTACTTCTGGGCTCTCTATTCTGTTTCATTGATCAATGTGTCTGTTTTTACGCCAATAGCACACTGCTTTGATTACTACAGTTTTGTAGTATACTTTGAAATCAAGCAATGTGATGCCTCCTGCTTTGTTCTTCTTTCTCAAGATTGCATTGGCTATTTGAGGCATTTTGTGGTTCCATACAAATTATAGGATTGTTTTTCCTAGTTGTGCAAAAGGAATTTTGATAGGGATTACATGGAATCTGTAGATGGCTTTGGGTAGTATGGACATTTTAACAATATTAACTCTTCCAATCCATGAACGTGGAATATTTTTCCATTTATTTGTGTCTTCTTCAATTTCTCTCACCAATGTCTTACAGTTTTCAGTGTGCAGATCTTTCACCTCCTTAGTTAAATTTATTCCTAAGTATTTTACTATTTTTGATGCTATTGAAAATGGCACTATTTTCTTAATTTCTCTTTCTGATACTTTATTGTTGGTGTATAGAAATGTAACAGATTTTTGTATATTGATTTTGTATCCTGCAAATTTACTGAAATCATGTATTAGTTCTAATAGCTTTTTGATGACGTCTTTAGGGTTTTCTATATATAATATCATGTCATCTGCAAATAGAGGCAGTTTTACTTCTGCCTTTCTGATTTAGATGTCTTTTCATTCTTTTTCCTGTGTAAGTGCTCTGGCTAGGACTTCCAGTACTATATTGAATAAAAGTGGTGAGACTGGATATCCTTATCTTATTCCTGATCTTAGAGGAAAAACTTTCAGTGTTTCACTGTTGAGTATGATGTTAACTGCAGGCTTGTCATATACGGTCTTTATTATGTTGAAGTAATTCCCTCTATACCAGGTTTGTTGAGAGTTTTTAATCATGAAATGATATTGAATTTTGTCAAATACTTTTTCTGCATTTATTGAGATGATCAAGTGATTTGTATCCTTCATTTTGTTAATGTGGTGTATCACATTGATTAATTTGTGGATGTTGAACCATTCTTGTATTCCTGGAATAAATCACACTTGATCATGGTGTATTATCCTTTTAATGTATTGTTGAATTCAGTTTTCTAATAGTTTGTTGAGGATTTTTGCATCTATGTTCATCAGGGATATTGCCTATAGCTTTTTTCTTGTAGTGTCCTTGTCTGGGTTTGTCAGGGCAATGCTCGCCTTATAAAATGAATTTGGAAGTGTTCTCTCCTCTCTCAATTTTTGAAGATTTTGAAGAGGATTGGTATTAGTTTTTCTTTAAAAATGTTTGGTAGAATTTACTTGTAAAGCTATCTGGTCCTGGAGTTTTCTCTGCTGAGGGGTTTTTAATTACTGATTCAATCTCCTTATTAGTAATTGGTCTGTTCAGATTTTTTATTCTTCATGATTCAGCCTTGGTAGGTTGTACATTTCTAAGAATTTATCCATTTCTTCTAGGTTGTCCAATTTGTTGGCATATAATTGTTTATAGTGTTTTTTTATGATCCTTTGTATTTCTGTGGCTTCAGTTGTAATGTCTCCTCTTTTCGTTTATAATTTCATTTATTTGAGTCCTCTCTCTCTATTCTTGGTAAGCCCAGCCAATGGTTTGTCTATTTTGTTCACCTTTTCAAAAAACCAGTTTTTAGTTTTATTGGTCTTTTCTATTATCTTTTTAGCTTCTATTTCATTTATTTCTGCTCTGATCTTTGTTGTTTCCTTCTTTCTACTAAATTTGGGCTTAGCTTGTTCTTTTTCTGATTCCTTGAAGTGTAAAGTTAAGTCGTTTATTTGAGACGTTTTTCTTAGTGTAGGTGTTTATCACCATAAACTTTCCTCTTAGAACTGCTTTTGCTGCATCCAAAGTGAGCACTGGATGAGACATTGTGTTAAGTACTTCCTACTCATCTCACTTATTCTTCCTCACAGTACCTTCAAGTGGCTTATTATTATTCTTATTCTACAGATGAGAAGACTAAGTCAGAGAGATTTGTTAATTTGCCCATGGTCACACAGTTAATAATCAGTGTAGTCACGATGCAAACTCAGGGATGTCTGACTCCTAAATCTGTGCTCTTAACCAATCTTCTATACTGACTCAATAAAATGAATTGGGAACAGAAAAAAAAACCCCAATAATTCCATCAGTTTTGGTATGTTGTGTTTCCATTTTCACTTGTCTCAAGATATCTTTTGGTTTTTATTTTGGTTCATCTTTGATTCATTGGTTATGGAGAAGTATGTTGTTTAATCTCCACATATTTGTGAATTTTCCATTTTTCTTCTTGAGATTGACTTCTAGTTTCATACCATTATGGTTGGAAAAGATGCTTGATATGATTTCAATCTTCTTAAATTTATGAAGACTTATTTTTTGGCCTAACATATGATTTATCCTGGAGAAGTTTCCATGTGCACTTGAGAAGAATGTGTATTCTGCTGCTGTTGGATGAAATGTTTCTGTATGTGTCTGTTAGAGCCATCTGTTCTAACGTGTAGTTTAGGTCCACGCATGATTCCATCTTGCAATAAGTTACTTGTCTTTATAGGTAAGGAAAAGCACCATCCAGGACCCATATACTTTGAGGAAACGTTTTTCCCTCGCAGGTGGGAATTTATTTGTGTTCCTTTCTCTAATTGTTTCAACTTTGGCCCATCTCATAACTTGGGGACCACATTCAGATGATCAAATGTGCTGATCTGGGAGTCAATTTTAAAACACAAAGCAGAGGGAAGCATATTCTTAGAGCATATATGAGTATGCCTATATGTACATGAGGAGTCAGAACTATATTTGCAAATAGCACAAGAATCACATGTGCTTATGTCCTTTATTAATTTTCTTCAGCTGTTAAAAATGCCTTAATAAATCTAGTTGTTACCAAAGGACTAGCTATAAAAATAAAGTCCAGCTTAAATTAAAGGTGAAGCTATTAACATTTGTCCTGCAGCCTGCAAGACTGTAATGAGTTCCTTTCCGGCATTAGTGAACTTGAACCTTAGCTGAAATGGGGCTGCAAAACCCATTGAGGTTTCCCTTGTTCTGTTGTTCATTAAAAGCTTTTCCTTGGAATGGCTTGATCTAAATTGTTCCATCATGGGTTCTTAGATGAAGACAGAACAAGCGAGGATGTAAACACAACACTTCAACAGAGATTGGGACTATTTATAAAATGCAAAATGCTTCAGCAAGATATGCCCGAACAAGAGATGTTTAGTGATGGGGACAGGGCAATGGTAACTGGGGCTCCACAGTAGGTTTTCTCGACTGCGACTCTACTGACATTTTGAGCTGGTTAATTCTTCATTGTCGGGGGCTGTCCTGTCTACTGTAGGATGTTTAGAACATCCCTGGCCTCTACCAACTAGATGCTAATAGCAACCTCCTCCCACTTGTGACAACCCAAGATGCCTCCAGACTTTCCAAAATTGCCCCTGGATGAGAACAATTGCTCTACAAAATATCAGACCTGGTTTAGTTTCCCTCTGCCACTTTCTGGCTGTGTGACCTTGAGCAAGGATTTGACCTCTCTGAGTCTTAATTTCCTTATATGTAAAACAGAAATAATTGCACTTTCAGTTATACTGGGTTGTTTGTAAGGATTAAATTAGATAATGCATGTAAAGCATTTACCGTAATGTCTGGCAAATAGTCTTCACTAAGTGGTAGATATCATCATCATTAACTACTTTGACTTTCTAAAATGTTCCAAGCAAACAAGCCGCAGACTAGCTCCTTCTCTGCATGAGCCCAGTTACCAGGCACTCGGTCCAAACAGAGAGTAAACGGAGAAGTAGAAATGGCCAAAAGAATCTCTCTCCTGGAAATGCATTGCTGCTGCCTGCAGATGAAAGCAGGCTCTCCTCCTAGGACCTTGTTGATGTGACCCGGACACCTGTGTTCACCTGCAGCAGCCCTAAGAATGAATGCAAACCAACGGCAAAGTCAAGTTGCCAGTCAATAAACAAAAACCACTTCATTCAGTGACCAAATGCCTCAAAGGTCATCAGATGTGGGTCCCAAACGCATTTCCAGCCTCGGCTCTTGCTTCCTTTGGATCAGGGTTTCTAATACCTCACATTTACATTTGCACGTCTTTCCATCTGCAGGATCCTGCTGCACTGTAAGCTCTGCGAGGGAAGCACTTCTGCTCTGTTCACTGCTGTGTTCCCAGTGACAAGGACAGTGCCTGGCTCAGAGAAGGATTCAATAAATATTGGTTGAATGATAGTATTCCTCTCTAAACAGCATTTGTGTTCCAGCACTCGGAGCTCGGGTCTTTCGCACATCTCCAGCTGGAGAGGGCTGCCTGGCAGTCTTTCTTCCCTAGCCCCTAAATCCCGTCTAGTCTTTACAGACCTTAAATTTAGGACTGCTTCTAATTCTTTCTGACAGTAAAGCAAAGAGGCCAGAGATGGTTTACCTCTGACAGGTGATTTGGTAAAAAGACAACGGGCTTTGGAGACTGGCTGACCCCAGCTCTAACCTCTGCTAGGTGTGTGACCTCTGACAAGTTAATTCATTGTTTTAAAACTGAGGATAGAAGTGGGGATAACAGTAACAACCCCAAAGGTTGTGGTATCAATTGAGATGAACGATCATTTGGTGGCTAATATTTATTGAATGCTGGCCATGGGTATACACTGCCTTGTGTAATGCTTTGAAGATCACACAAGCAAGCACTATTATCATCCCCATTTTACATTTGAGGAAACTGAGGCTCTCTTAGCCTGTGTATTCGATCTCAGAACTTTCTGACTATCCAAGGCCCCTTGCATAATACCTGGTGTGCGGTAGACACTCAGTATTTATTGAATGAAAGAATTAATGAATTAATGAGAAGAAGTTCAAACTTGGGACTGCTTTGTAATTCTTAGTGCGAGAAAAATGTCTTCATATTTATTAGCAATTAGTACTTCATCTACTTCCAGTGGCCCAAGACCTGCTGAAATATTAAACCTAGCATAAGAGAAAATGTTTATGGTTAGAATGGGATAGAGGCTTTCCGAAGGCAACAGACATTTTAGATATAGTCAGGTTCAAGAGAGTTGATTTTAGCAAATCAGTTTGCCTCTGCAAATGAATGTTCAGACATCCTCTTGTCAGAAAATAAAAACTTCCTGGCTGCTATCATCATCACCCCAAAGTGGTCTCACTTTGCTCAAGTCTGAAAAGGACAGAGAGCCCAGTCGCACAGTGGTGAGCACAGCTCATGTGAGTGACTGGAACTCCTGCATGTAGGTACCACCATTTTGCTGGCCACCTCGCCAGGACCCTCTACCACAGTATATGACACAGCACATTTGTCCAATACCTGCCCATATCTCTCTGTTTCAGTTTGATTCTGGACATCACACAAGGCCATACATGGAGCTGATGAGTGAGTTATACTACCCTGGAAGGAGTAGGGGCATTTCATTACCTCCGACCTGCCACAGACAGAGTCAGCTCCCAACATGCCTTGTGCCCGGCAGCCTGGAGCTATTTATATTTAGGATCCAGGTTTAAATTAGTTCTCTTTTTTTCTTTTTTTTTGAGGAAGATTAGCTCTGAGCTAACTACTGCCAGTCCTCCTCTTTTCTGCTGAGGAAGCCTGGCCCTGAGCTAACATCGTGCCCATCTTCCCCTACTTTATACATGGATGCCTACCACAGCATGGCATGCCAAGCGGTGCCATGTCCCTACCCAGGATCCGAACCTGCGAACCCCGGGCCGCTGAGAAGCAGAACGTGCGAACATAACCGCTGCGCCACTGGGCCAGCCCCCTAAATCAGTTCTTGCAGAAAGGAGAACCCAGAGGTTGCAAATGGGCAGCTCTCAGACATGTTTGGTTTGCCGCCTAAATTATTTAACCATTTTAAATCAGCTAACAACAATTAAAAGTTGGGTTATTTAACACTAAATTCTGGTTTCTTCCGAAAAATCATTGGCTCTAACAACACTGGACCTGGACACCATTAGACAATGAGGGCTGCTGCTGAGCAGCAACTGCCCCCTTGACGGCACTTTTCTCTCTGCCTGTCTTTCCCCGAGCCTGCTTTACTCAATTATGCTACCCTGAGGGCACCTGGGTTTGCAGCCCTTACTAAACCATTATAGAAAAAATAAAACTAATAATGGCACCTCATATTTGCCGAACACTCTACATGGCCTCATATAATCCTGACTACAGACTAGCATCTCCATTTTGTAGATGAGTAAACGAGGCACAGAGAGGTTCAATCATTTGCTCAGGGTCACACAGCTGGAAAGTGGAAGGACAGGGATTCAAACCTGGGTTTCTCTGCTCCAGAGGCTGGTTCCTTCCCTGACACTGAACTGCTCTGGTTGGGGAACAATCACAAAGGCGCCCCTAGTCCTCCATGCAGGCATTCCCACACGGAGATGGATCCTTGTCAGGAGCGATTTGGGGGTTAATAAACCCACAAATTAGTTCCATAAAGTGTTACTGATGGAAATTCCAATGTGGCTAATGCAGTTAATGCTCAGTGAGCTGCGGCCACCCATGGTGTCTGTATCAGACTGTCACTGCCTGTATAATTGATGGAGAGCCTTCTCAATCGACTGAGGAGCCCTCACTAGGGGAGGAATCAATTGGGGAGTCTCCACGTGACTGAGAAAGGATGAGCTGAGGAGGCTCCTGAGGTTGCCAGCATCCCAAAGGCCCATGATCCCTGCCATCCCCTCTGCTCCCCACTCCGATAGGCTCTCCTCCCCCACGCCTGCATCCCTCCCCTCTACTCCCATTAAGGAGAAGTTACCCCAAAATGGGACCTGGGAGGCATGTTTGAACACACTGGGAGAAACCCCATAGACAGGTAGCTGATATAGAGTGAACAAGTAGCTCTTTAAAAAATAAAGCATATGTCAGCTACTTGGCAAGCCCAATGTCAAAAGGAGGAGGGACAACTTCCATTAAGACTCAGAGGGAAAACCCTCCTCAGAGCCAAACAAAGCCCTTTCTGGGGGCCAGATCATCAAGCCTCTTGCCAAAGACTCCATCAGCACATGAATTTAACCCAAGAACCGTACAAAAGACCCAGACTGCCCAGAGAACGTGTTACCTCCTCCTCCCCTCAAACCCATGGGAGGCTTTTCATTACCCTCAGTGTGAAGTCCGAACTCCCTGACACAGATGGTCTAGCTCCCGCTGACCTTTCTCCAGGCTCACCTCTGTTCTCACGCCCACGCTGAGTGCATTCTACCCTCCAGTTCCTCCGAAGAATCTGCTCTCTCTTATTTCCATACCTGGAGGCCTTTGAGCCCAGTGTTTCTTGAGAATTTCCCCTTCCCCATTGCTCCCAACCCCAACGCTTCACCTGGCCAAGTCTTACTTATCTTTCATGTTCGCACGAGATGCCCCTTCCTTGGAAAAGAGTCCCTTACCCATGGCCCCTCACACTCAAACCACCACCAAAATGTATCAGGGACGCAGACCACTTCTATAGAGTCCTACAGCAGGTGACTTCCTCATGGTGGGTGTTTATCACACGGCATTTAAATTAACTCTTTTGTTTTATGACTCCCTCACTACCCTGGGCGCTCTAGGGGAACATCTCAACTCACTGCTCTACCCCCGGTCCCTGTCCCAGTACCTGCAGATCAAGGGTGCTCCGGGAGGATGTGAGAAGGGAATACATGAACAGGAGGAGGGCTCTCCACTCTATGAAACACTCAGCAGCACGCTGGGAACCTTAGTTCCCAAATGACCCTACAGACCTCAGTAGCACGCAGCCTACAGAGCAATTGAAACAGTGTTTCCTACTTTTCTCAAGCCAGGTCAAGACCTTCGCCTCTAGGAAGCCACTCTACCTGACTTTATCACGGAGAAGCTAAGAGCATGAGAGCTGTAGTACAAGTCTCCGGACTCAAACCCCTGCTGTTGTCCTTACTGCTGTGGGAGCTTAGCAAAGTCACACAACTTCTCTGTGCCTCAGCTTCCTAAAGTCAGGCTCACTGGGTAGCTGTGAGGATTAAGTGGAATAGCATTCACAGCCGTTAAAAGAGGGCCTGGCCCACGGGAAGTGCTCAGTGACGGTATTCTTACCATGCCTCTTTGCTCCTGTGAGAGGGCTTCTTGGCAGTTTATCAGCTCCTTTTTGGGGGGGTGAACATCTGCCAGGACTAACCTGTTATTATCCTCCTGTGCTTTCCTTGGCCTTTTTAGTACTTCTGTGGGGTTTGCCCTGATAGATGGCCTCGACCCTGTAGGTCAAGATGCAGTCTCATTGGTCTCATGGCCCCTGGAGTAACCTGCGTAGAGAGCTGGAGAACCAAACAGTTGGACTGATTGCACGTGGGCATGGTTTTCCTCTTTGAAGGTGGTGCCTTAGATGGGATGGTGCACACTGCTCACGTTCCAAACATGAGGGTCGGAGAGGACATCACTGCCCCCAGAGCCACACGCTCTTGCAAGTTTGCCACCACACAGAAGAAGGAAGTGCCTTCCTTACCAAAGTATGTAAGCAAACATGGGGGTCACATCACTCCTATGGCTGAAAGCACCCATAAAAGCCCTCCAAAAGGCCCTGCCAAATCCTCGTTGAAGCCCTCAGTTGAGGTGGCTCAAATGTTGCTTTCCAAGTCAAGTCAACTCAAATCACACTCATTTCCTCACTCTATATATTTTCCCCTCACCACCATCCTGAATAACCAATCTATTACCAAGTGTACCCGAAATGTTTTTTGAATTTATCCAATTCACATGATCTTTACTATTACCACCTAGTCCAAATGTCACCATTTCTCACCTGGAGGCTGGTCACCCTGCTTCCACTTTTGTCCCTGTCCAACTCATTTTTCTCAGAACAATCGGAAAAATCATTTCCCCTCTCTCTGTCTCTCTCTCTCACACAAACACACACATTTCTTAAAATTCTTAAAGTCATCCTGTTGTTTTCAGAATCAACCAAAAGACTTAACATGGCCTTCAGGACCAATGTTATTGCTCCTGTCCATCTCCTCAGGGCCAACCTTGGCCTGTCCCCCGGGTTCCAGCCACAGTGGCCTTTACTGAGCTTGTACACAGGCCAAGCACCTTCTTGCCTCAGAGCCAGTGTGCACAGGACTCTTTTACCTGAACACCCCCTTTCCACGCCCCTCCCTTTACCTAGATCACGCCCACCGTCTCTCCTCAACTCAAACATCGCTTCCTCACAAAGTACTTCCCTTACCCTTGATGAAAATTCTCTCTCTATTATTCTCTCTCAGACCCATCTTTCCTCACAAAATTATGTATTTTATAATTACATATTCATTTTTGTGTTTATTTGCTTAATATTGACCATTCCTACGCACAACTGAGTTCCAAAATGGGCAGGACCACTACTGTTTGGTATACCAGTTATATCCCAGGGTGACCCACAGTGCTAGGCATACGGTGAACTCCTAATCAATTATTTGCTTGGTTTTGTTTATCATTTACTTAAATTCAACTCCTCGGTAGGTTTTATATGTGTCTTGGTAAAAGGAGGACATACTTTTCAGTTTTTTCACCACCAAGAGCCCTTCTGTTGTTCTCCCTGTCTCCACAGACTTCATGTATTGAAAGATAGTAGGTAACAAACTACATACTAAGTCATAATTAACTCAATTTATCACTTTATTCATCAAAGGCATGTATAACGGCTAATCAAGGCTTCTAATTAGTAGCAGCGGGCCAAAGAGACAGCATTCTTGTCATAATTACAGCCAAAACACAGAAAATTGACCTTTAAGTTTGCTTTGTAAATGTACAGATTACCTAAGGTTTAAGATGTTGAAAGGAAATCCAGAAGAATCTGTTTGGCCTATAAAGTCCTTCATGCCCCGCTTCCTGCCAGCCAGTCTTCTCCTGACATTTGCCACTTGCCCCTGCCCTGCCACAAGAACCAAGTTCAAGTGGAAGGAACAACTTCTTTCCCCTGTCTTGACTAGGCACTCCATTGAGTCTGCTGCTTTCTTCTTCTTCACTTACCTAACTCCTACTCATCTTAAAAAGCATGGTGCAGGTATCCCCTTCACCAGGAACATCTCCTGACGACAGCAACAGGTTAGGCACCCTGAAGGTGGATTTCCACAGTACCTGACCTTGCTTAGAGCTCGCCTCTTACCATGCTGTCTGTAACTTGCCCAACTCGCCCTTTAAATCTGAGAATTCGAAGGTGCTCCCCATGCCCAACACAACGTTTGGCACATGGTGGGTGCCTGAGAGAAGAATATTGGAAGGGAGAAAGGAGGGAAGGAAAGAAGGAAGGAGGGGAGGAAGGAAGGAAGGAAGGAAAGAAGGAAGGGAAGGAGGAAAGGAAAGGAAAAGAGAGTTTGTGGTTTCTAGTTTTGGGAGCTGAGAAGACATTTTGTGAGAATCCCATGAACTTAGTGGAGACAGATGACATAATTAAAAATCAATACCAATTAGTCTATGATTAGGGCAGAGATGCTTGATAGCATTAACTAGGGCTGTAAGAGTCCAAATGTTTTTTTCTGGGAAACCTGAGACAAAGAAAGTAAGAAAAACTTCTAGGGTTAAAACAAAAAGCACAATATGAACACTGGGGAGACCCATTTGTTAGGCAGTACTCATGCGTCAACAAGGAGTGGAAAGGAACATCGTGAGCCTCACCTTTGACAGCAATATCTTCTCCAAACAAAATGTGATATGCGGAGAGGTCCATTTCCAGGACACTAATATGAAACAAAAGCAATCCAAAGCCGAGGGCCCTCCCAGACATGCTCCAAACCTGAGTCCCCCAGCAGCTCTGCACAGCCCAGGACAAAAATTCATATTCTCCATTGCTGATCTTTCGGCCCTGCTATCCTCAGATCCACTTGAGGAGGATGCCAAGGCTCATTTCTGACACACAGGGACTACAGTCATTGATTTTGGTGCTGACTCAGCATCATATTTCTAGGTGGGTGGTAAGCAGGCTCTCCCTCCATGGTCTCATTATAGCTGCCTCTGCAGGGAGAAAGCCAGGAGCACTGGCCCCATTTATAGACAGTGAAATAGAAGGCTCAAGGTAAGGTGCCAGACACTCTCCGGATCGAGAGCCCTTGCTCTACCTAATGAACCATACTGTCTGGGCATCCTTGAGGCAAGCAGAGGCTATGGTTCCATTTGGTTTAGTTCAGTTCTTTTAATAGTCACTTCATCATTGTCATTCTCATTACCAAACAACATTTATTGAGCTCTTACTAAATGCCTGGTACCATGTCTCATTATCTCTTTTCATCCACACATCAGCCATTTGAGATAGGTCCCTTTTACTTGCCATTTTGCAATTTATATATTAGTAAACCAAGGCTCAGAGAGCACACACCATTCACGCAAACCGGATTTAAACCCAGATTTATCTGACTCTACAGCTTGAGTTCTTAACTACCAGGTGCTACTGTTGAAACCACCATTCTACCACCTTTTGTTTCTGTGTTTTCCATCTGGTCACCTGACTTACTTCTTCCTATAATTACAGGGTTCAGTGAACTACGGCCTACATCTTGCCCACAACCTGTTTATGTAAATAAGGTTTACTGGAATACCACCATGCACATTCCTTGATGTATTATCAATGGGTGCTTTCATGTTACAATGGCAGAGTTGAATAGTTGTACCAGAGACCACATCTGACCCTTGATAGAATAGTTTGCCAACCCCAATACAATAGATAAGGCAACCACTATGCTAAAAGCTTAACTTTTATTATCTCATTTAACTTATACTACAAACATTTGTGTGTATGTGTGTGTGCGTGTGTGTGTGTAGAGGGTAGTCATCAATCCCAGCTTACAAATAAGGATATTGAGTCTCAAACAGCTCAGAGCTAGTAAATGATAAAACTGGAATTCAAACCCAGGCAGTCGGCTCAAGAGCCCATGCTCCTAACCATATGCTCAGCTGTTTGTAATGGGGCAGGCTCTCTGCACATCCTGGTCATATGATGCAAGATATGGCCCTTTCCAAAAGAAGCCCTGGTGAGAAAACAGATGACGGCAGACCAGTTGATGAGTGCCTGGATGGAGGAGATCTGGGAGGCTGCGGGAGCCTGGGGGATGCACACTTGCTCATGGGGATGGCAACTGGGACACACGGAGGAGGCTGGTGGCAAGCAACACAGTCACTTATGACAAGGGGAATGTTTCCCCAAATCTGCTGATGATTGCTTGGCCAAATGATTTCCAAATAGTATTTATCTTAAATAATAATTTTAAAAAGTGATTTGACTGCTCTAGCCAGCTCGCCCTTTGATTTCTAAGTGAGCAGCTTTGTAGGGAATGGTTTTTGTTAATGTTGTTAATCCACATTCAAGGGAGAAAAACTCGTCTCTTCTTTTGAGAGTCTGCTTCTATATTACATAGACTTGGAGAACATGCAAGTGGCCTGGGACGCAGGAGTCAGCTCTGTGGCCCTGACAGTGCAACGAGCCTCCCTACACGGCCCGGAGAGGTGTGCATCTAGACAAATGTTTGCATGGCCAGGTTGCTCACAACCTTACAGGCCAGCTCACCGCATTGTTGGATTACTTGAGTTTGGGTGAATAAATTTCTTTAGTTGAAACTCGATTTGCATCCTTGAGGCAGTCCACCATGGAGTTTTGGTTCTGTTTTCAGAAACATTGTAGAACAATGCTACTCCCTACTTGATGTGGTAATGAGTCTTCAAATGGAATATCATGTTCCCCTCCACCCAATTCCCTTTCTGGGTTAAAGAGCTCACGTTCCTTCAACCATTTTTACTGTGATACTTTTCAAATCTCATCAGAATTCTCTTTTCTCTTGGACTTTAGACCTCACATTTTAGATTTGCAAAAAAATTTGTAATGAATTTTCTTACGATAAGTTTTTCTTAGAGTTCAAGTCTCTAGTGATGAAATGATATACTTCCTAGCACTAATAATAATGGCATGTCCTATTTGGTTTCCCTTTTTCCGCGGATTACTAGGAAGCTCACGCCAAAGTTTATGCTCAATTTTTCTCCTCTTTCCTGATATTATTTTTTGCCTCTTATCTTCTGTCAGTTACTATTGCTTTCAGTTTTATTAGGTATCTGCTTTTTATTGTAAACTATCTCATACATACACTTCTATTTTATCCATCAATTCTCACCCCCACTACGTGCAGTAGCTAGGAGATGAATGATATATGCTTTTGTTTGACAGATGAGAGTTTGTGCTGCGTGACTGGTGAGTAATAGAAGTCTCTGTTGGTTCTCACACTTTGATAATAATAATGATGATATTGCCAATAGTAATAATACTAGTAATGACAACAGGATCCAAAATTTATTAAATGTTTATGGCCTGATGGGTACTTGTCTGAATGCTTTACAAGTGTGACTTCATTTGAACCTTAATTATAGCCAACTTATGAAGTAATACTATTAGCCACATATTAGAGATGGGGAAACCAAAGCACAGAGAGGTTAAGTAATTTACCCTACATCATAGATTCAGAAAATGGCAGAGCCAGCTTGAAACCTAGGTAGTCTATCTTCAAAATGTGGGCCCTTGTCCACCATGCTATACTACCTAAACTATCAGACTACTTCAAGCCCCTCCACATAGATGTAAAGGGTCCTGGTATTTCAGATGAAGAGAGCTATTCACTGCAACTCTGGACCCATAAGGTTCTAGACCTTATCCTAGAGAATGTTGATGTGGGCTTTGAGAGTGGTTTCTGGCTCCCTCATCGTCAGCCCGCATGCCCTAGGTGCTCCTCCCAATCCTGTGCGTATCCAGCAAGCCAGGCTCAAACACCAGACTGGGATACAGAGAGGAGGCCCCAGCCACCGGGCCAGCAGGGATCATGGAGGGCAGCCAGGGCCTGGCTTGAAACCATATCATTTGTATAAAGGTCCCTGTTCAGGCAAGACAAGGGTCGGGGCGGGGGGGGGGGGGGGGGGGGATTGGGGGGGCAATCAGAGGACAACATCCAGGCCAGAAAACAGGAAGGAAGGAAGCCAAGAAGTCTGCTAGCTGATCCTTACTATACTTCTCAAGTGTCAGCCGCTTCATTATGTAAGCCAAATATTCTTCTCATTTTAAAATGAGGAAACTGAGCTCACAGAGATCAGATGACTTGTTCTGGGTCATTCAGCAAGTGTAAGTGTGAATATGTGAATAACTTTTTGTAGGAAAAAGGCCTCACTAAATAATTATAAAGATTTAATTCCAGGAGACGGAATGCCACCCCTACACCTGGGGGTCAGGGTTAGAGCTGGGGATCTGGAGGGAGGGTAGGACCCCCAGTGACTGGTGTGTGGTAAATGTGTGGGGCCCTGGGAGCTCCAGGAGTGTGACCCTGCTCTCAACAGGAGAGGACAGATGAATGCTGGCTGCAGAGGAAAAGATGAGTGAGTATAGGTGGCTAGGAGTGAGGACCCCCAGACCCCCAGGAAAGGGGTCCACCCAGCTCAGTGCCTTTCTCTATCTCCCACCCTGGAGGATGAGAAGGGGGCTGTGACTGGGTACAGGCTGGGCTGCTGCCAGATGATGCCTGGCTCTCTCTGCCCACATGCCCTTCCTCTTGCAAGAAGGAAAGGAGAGAAGGAGGAAGGAGAGAAAGGAAGAGAAGGAAAGAAGAAAGAAGGAGGAGGAGGGAAGATATTTAAACATGAGCTTTTATGCTTTTGTGATGTGACCAACATCAGTGTGTCACAGGACATTCTTGTCATTAGGCAAATGCTGTGGGGCCACCAAGTACGAGGCACTGAAAGGTGCCCTCACCAGCCTGTGATTTGCATGGGTGGGTACGGATGGAGTTTCACAGCCAGCACTGGCAGGAGCATACTGGAGAGCCAGAAGGGGACACTGAGTCCAGCAATGATTTGAGGTCGTTGCACTGAGGGACCGGGAAGGAGTCAGAGAGCTCTGAGGACAGGGATCAAAAAGCCACAGAAACATTCTTGGTCCCTTGGAAAATACCAGCCTCGTGAAGAACAATCTCAAGACAAGAGAAGACATTTGACAGCATTTTCTCCTTAAACTTCCTTTTTATTAGCTTTACTTTAATGTTACTTGAGATTTCCCACAGCCCCCAGCAGGAACTTTCAAGTCCTTGGATCTTATCCTACCTCAGAGTGGCCTGGGGCCCAGTGCAGAGTGGTAATCTTGGTGACAATAAGAGCAGTGGCAGCAATGAGCACCTACTGTGTGCAGCACATGATACTGGCTGAGCATACCATTTGCTCCTCTCAGAAATGAAGGGCGGGCTCTTTAACAGCACTGGAGTCCTGTGCTTCCGCAAACTGCTGGCTGCCACTGAGTTCTCAGTTCATCTGTGATTAGATCAGATCGTAAACTTCCCCCCTTCGCTTCTCCTTGTGAAATTCTGCAGTGTAGGCAGGGATCCAGAAGCCGGAAAGCCTTCATTGCAGCTGCCTGCCAATGCTCTGCGCTACCAGGGTGGATGGAGCACTGCAGAGTCCAGGGCTTGACAGCTTCCCTGATGGGTATGCAGTGTATGTGCGTGTCGGGGGTGGGGGTCCCTAACAAGCCCATGCTGTGAGCTGCTTCTGCTGGCCCTCACCCAAGGGGCCTCTGATGGGCACTGGACTTCCTCCAGGCCCTGTGGAAGTTCCCTGAGCTAGTAAAGTTTTGAGGTACTTTTGGCCCTGCCAGATTGCTCTCACCTTGGGCAAATCTTTCCCCTCCCTTCCACAGTTTCCTCATCTGCAAAATGGGAGTGATAATGCCTGGTCTTGGCAGAATTTGGTGTGAGGCCAAAATGAGCTAGTAAGTCTGAAAACACTTTGAAAATCTTAGAGTTGCTATTAAAGAGCAAAGGGTCCCTGGAGCCATTCTTATCTTTAATATTAAGCAGTAGTATTTTAATCAACCAAATATGTCTGATAGGTTTACACAGGAGCATAGATCCCTTCAGAATGGGAAGACTTTTCCAATTTTATTCATAACAGTTTTAGACAATCTACAGGATGAGGCTGCCAAGTGTAAACTCAGACTAACTAAGAGGGAGACAGAGTTCCCAGGTGCCAGAAAACCAAAGAAAGTGGTGCTGAGATGCGGAAGGAGTTTCCTGCCTTCTTCCACCGCAGCTGGACCCCTCCTCATATTGAAACAGGATGTGTCAACAACTCAACATTGAAAAAACTTAGAAGTGGTCTGAGCCAAGTCTGTACCCCATGAATGAATCTGTCAACAGCCATGCAAATCATTGGCTGTCCAGCTTCTTGTTGGACTTGAGTTGATGGAGAAGGGGAGTGAACATAACCACTCAACCCTGCGTCCCACTCCCATCTGACACACAGAGTTATTCCTCTGATGATAAATCCAAAAGGGTCCAGATCCTTCCATATGTCTGAGCAGGCAGCTCCCCCAGTGTCTGGCCCCAGGAAGAGTAAATCAAATTCTTTAAAGTCAAAAAGGAGGATAACCTAAAAAATAGTAAGAAAATGTCTATAGTGAGGTAGTGAAATAGAAAAGGAGTGAGAGATACCAGAAAAACCTTCTGGAAAGAATTCACAATGCTGAGTAAAATATAGAGATGTATCAGGCTATTGCTTTTTCCTCTAGGAGAAGAGACTGGACAACAGTTTGCATCCAACGCAATTGCATCTGATGGTGGTAAAATTTTTCCCCTGGAGAGAGCAAGCTGGAGGTGACCTTTCAAAAATAGCAGCAGGAGCAGCCAGTGCTGCCAGCCAGGGGGACGTATGGACCAGAGAACTGTCCCTGCAGGGCAGACCCCTAAGGTTTGTAGGAGACGCAATTCCCGACTCACTACTGAGTTCTCACCCTTGACATTGAACAGGCAAAGGAGTGAATCACTGACCCACGAGCACTGATTAGAGATGCAGACGAGGAGGGAGGCGTGTGAGAAAGAGGAGGCAAGAGAGGTGGCAGGGCAAAGAAAGTTGAGGAGGGGATGAAGAGAGAAATAAGAACTAAAGTGCAGAAGACAAGGAGAAAGGAGCGGGGCAAGACAGCAGGGGAATAAAAGGAGAAAGGAGAGTGAACCGAGGAGAGAGGCTTCTGCTGGACTTGTAAGTTTCTTGCTGAAGCTGGGCTTTGGGCTCATGGTGTCTGTTAATGCTCACTACGCTCTCCTCAATGCTGCTTTGCATGACTGAAACATTTTATAAGTTAAAAAAAAAAAGAAGGGAGAAGAAGGAGAAGAAGGATGAACAGGATGGAGAGAGAGATGGCAATCATGTCTTCCCTGGTTTCTTTGACAAATGCAATCAGAGGGCTGGAGTAGCAGAAAAAATAGCATTGGTGGCCTACCCAAAAAGGCCTCCAGGAACAGGAAGGTGGTCTTCTCCCCTAGGTCTGATTCCAAACAAGCCGCCTGAACTGAACCAGATGGAAGCCAGGGTCCCTTTGCCATCCTCACTGCTGCACTGGAGAACACGGGCCCTAGACTTGGCGCCCAGTTCCACTTCTGCCTTCAATTCAATGCATCACCCGAACAATTCAACAAACATTCCCTGAGCTCCTGCTCTGGGATTCAAACCAGTGACCCTGTTCTTGAGGAATTTACAGGTAGAGGAGAGCTGCTCAGAGCCTCTGTTTCCCATCTGTAGAATGAAGGGGTTTGTCTCAGTGGTTTTCAAACTGGGCTTGCATGGAGCCCTAGGTTCCCAGGGTGTGACTCAGAGTGACTGGGGCAGCATGCATTCCCCACTTTTTCTAGAACAGCTCTGTTTCATTCTGTCTTAGATATCCGGATTGGATTTAAGCATAGATTTGGAAATATAGTTCCACGGCTAAAGGAGGTTTTAAAACCATCGAATGAGATGCTCCCCAAGGTCTTAAGTTTTAAAGTTCCCTGTTCTATTTCTAAGATCATATGATTCCTTGAAAACTCTAAGAATTCATTCGCACACTCATTCATTTAACAAACGCAAATTAAGGTTCCTCAATAAATAGGGACAGAGACAGGTAATCAATGAATAAACAACAAGCTAATAGAACAGGGGGCTGCTGCACAAGAGGACATGAAGGATGGCGAGGAGGTTAGGGAGGGCCCCATGGAGGCTTCATAGGTAGAGACACCAGCCTTGGAAAAGATCTGAGGGAAGAGCAGTCCAGACAAAAGAAATAGCCAGTGTGAAGGCCAGATGATGAGAATGAATCTGGCATGTCCTGAGCCAGGGAACCAGGTCATAGAAAGCAAGGGGAAAAGTGGTCTGAGATGAGATGGGGTTAGGAAGGTAGGCAAGGCCAGGTAATGTAGGTCCTTAGAGATTTTGTAAAGAGTTTAGATTTTAACTTAAATTCGGTAGGATACATTTGGAGGGTTTCAAAGAAGGGCCTGATACAATCAGATTAAATTTTATAAAGATCATTCTGCCTGCTTTGTGGAGGATGGATGGCAAAATGGGCAAGAATGAAGACCTCTTTTTCGGTGGTATGAATGAGAGATGATGGAGACCTGGATACGAATAGCAGAAACTGGGAGAAAAGGTCAAATGTGGCATATTGAAAAATGAGAAACGATTTCATGATCTAATATCTTCCTAGACTCCAAATATATGAATTTTGATCTTCACCTCACCTTTTGGTGCCTAATTCTGCCCCTAAGTACACCTATGCTTAGTAAATCCAGATGGCAAAAAGAAAGCCAGTTCCCTTTGGTTTCTTGACCATTTGGGAGAAAGCGTAGATTCAGACAGACCCAAAAAATTGACCAGCCCTCTGTTCTTTATTGAGAAAGCTGCTGGGGCCATACTCAAATTGGAAAGGCAAACAAAGGCAGGGACCACACATATTAACTCTGTGATTTCAGATGGGTATGCAGTATGCTTGCCAACAGCTGTGACCAAGCAATTAACTGAATACAAATGGAAGGGAACGGAAACTTTGATGTGAGGAACCACAAGACCCAGGGGTGAGTGACCAGTAGTCAGTTTTTAAGTGCATCCTACAAACTCAGCACTGCGCCTCCTACTTTGGAGTATATAAAAGGAGTATAAAACATATTCCTGCCCTTTAAGAATGCGCCCTCCAGCTGGGGAAAGATGACCAACACACAAAATGGTTAGACTCTGGCTGCCTAAATGGAGGGGAGACACCTGACTGGGCAGATGGAATGGAGGCGGGGGTACTGGGGTCTCTACTGGAGCCCTGAGGCTGGCGTCAGGGGGTTTGGGTTCCAGCTCCACCTCTGTGACTTAGGACAAGCCGTCTAACTTTTCTGGGTCTGATTCCTCTTTAAGACAGGAGTAATACTTCCTAACATTCTTAGTAGGGATTACACGGGATTTGAAAATGCTTTGTAAGTTGTAAAGTGTGGTATAAATAGTAAGGATTATTATTACTGACTAAATACAGAGGAGAAGGGAGATGGCAGTGTGCCAGCAAACAGAGCCTTCTCTGAGAAACAAAAACCACCAATGACTCCCCAGTGCCTAAAGCAGGCGTTGGCAAACTGTGCCATGCCCCCCAGGCTGTTGGCTGTCCCATTACCTGTTTCTTAGATTAAGTTTTATTAGAATACAGTCACGGCCATTTGTTGACATATTGTTGATGCTTTCCTGCCACAACAGCACAGTTGAATAGTTGTAACAGAGACCGTAAGGCCAGCAAAGCTGGAAACATTTACTACCTGGCCCTTTAAAGAAAAAAATTGCTGACTCCTGAAGTGAAGGATAAAGTCTAAACCCCATTTAAAATGTAAATCCCCCTGATACTTGAAGCAGGCTTTGAATACATAAAATGAAGTATATATCTTCCTCCAAGTCATCCCCAACTCTGTACAACATTTTGCACCACTTCCCAGGGACTGATTTCATATGGGGTGGCATTACAAGGTCCCTTCCTAGAGCTACAATAGGGATCAGGTCTTACTCCTTTTGGTGATTTCCACAATGTTTATCACAGTGCCCAGGTCATAACAGGTTCTCAATAAAGTTTAACCAAATTAAATTTGAGTCATAAATAGAGCAAGCATCATACACTGAATGACAGACATAGTTCACTCATCCCAGAGACCTATTGATAATGTGTCGTTGAAAGGGAGAGTGAGTTGGAAGAGAATTCATTAATTTGCTCTTAATTAATTAGCTACACAAATATTTATTCCATGCCAGCAATATAACCATTCCGTACCAGAGAAGCTAAGGCAAATAAGGTAATATGGGATTATATTCATTCCTTTGAAAAGAGTTCACTTAACACCTGCTCTGAATCAACCTAGGGTAAGGGGTCAGGGGTCAGAGTGGACTGTGACCCCCTTCTGCCCTCAAGGAACTTGCATTCTAGTTGAAGAGCCTGAAGGAGCAAATAAGCACCGCACAGGGAGACAAGCACAATGCCAAAGTGGTACACAAAGTATTGAGGTGGCAGGGAGATGGACAGGATTCCTGGGAATGCCATCCTTGTACACTGCCTCCTGAAAATTTACCTACAGCTTTCTCTCCCAAAGGAAAGTAGATGAGCCAAGACCCACACTGGAGAAACTCGTGTGGTCCAGTTGGGTTCTAGCTGATGAGTTAACATTGACCATGCTGACCATTTTATATAGATTATCTCCTTTAATCCTCACAACAAGTCTATGTGGTTTTATGAAAACCAGGTCACTTGCTCTAGGTCAATAAAGTAGAAGATTATAGTCCAAGTCAATCATAAGCTAAAGCCTATGCAATTAACCCTTCCCTCTATAGCCTAAATACATGCCAGAGAAGAGAACCATTGTCTGTTCCAGAGGGAGTCTAAAGTTTGTGACCAACAGAGATAGTACTATACCTACTAAATGGACACTGATTTCATGAGGACCATCTGATGTGGACCAAAGGCATGGTTGGAACATAAACAGTTGGTTTGTGTCAATAAGTAAATAATCAAGAGAAGAATAAAAAAGTGTTGCGAAGATCAGCAATAACTCCCAGTCGCTAGGCATACAATGGGCTGCTGCACCCACCTCTGGGGAGTGATTCTGGATGCTGGCCAGGATATTAAGCAGGCCCTAACCACCGAAGCCCAGGGAACGCCCTAGCAATTAACGGCCAGCTGTGAGCCTGTGAGACCTAAGGCCTACAGAGGGTCATTCCCCTTAGCCAGGTGTACTCCCCAGGACATGTCTGTGCAAAGGCCATGGTGGGCATCAGGGGCAGAAGAATTGGAAGAGAAATATGAAATTTTTCAAAAGTGGAAATTTTTATACTTGCTAAACTTCCTAGGTTATGTCTAGGACATAAGAGTTTCCACATTAGGTTAATTTTTTGAACTGTCGCTTTCAACATTTCATTCTTTACCCACACTAAATATAAAGTAAAACTAATAAACATATGGAAAAATGCCAAATCTTAAATTAATTCCATAATAAGAGGCAATTTTTTTTTCCCATTTTATTGGCAATGATGAAAAAAATCATCATAAATGGACCAAACACAGTGGCAAAAAGGTTCTAGTGAAAAGGCCTTCTCGTGCAGTAATAGTGGGGTTGCACATTAATAGAACTTTCTGGAAGGAAAAGTAGTGGTAAAAACAAAACATAAAATATGTGGCTACTTTAACCCACTAATTCTTCTTCTAGAAATTTATTCCAGGGAAATAATTAGACAAGTGCTCCAAGGTTCACATAGGAAAAATAAAAGGATGCTATTTACAGTATTTAACAATACCAAATATTTAGAAACGATCTAAATAGCAACAAAAGGACACTATTTAAATAGATCATGGCTAACTAGACAACAGAGTCCTATTAGCCTACTTAAAAGGATAGTGTAGGGGCTGGCCCTGTGGCCCAGTGGTTAAGTCTGCATGTTCCGCTTCGGCAGCCCAGGGTTCACCGGTTTGGATCCTGAGTGTGGACCTACACGCTGCTCATCAAGACATGCTTTGGTGGCATCCCACATACAGGAACTAGAACGACATGCAACCAGGATATACAACTACGTACTAGGGCTATGGGGAGAAAAAAAAAGGAGGAAGATTGGCAACAGATGTTAGCTCAGAGCCAATCTTAAAAAAAAAAAAAAAATCATTAAAAAAAAGGATAGTGTGAATCTATATGCCATAATGTGGAACTTTCTCCATGTTGTTCAGTAAAAAAACGGCTTTCTGTAAACCTGCATGTGCATGCAATGTGCATGCAATGCACACCCAAGTGTTGCACAGCGAGATGCCTAGTGACCGTCACCAAATAATTGGTGCATAATGGTTCTTTCTGGGTGGTGAGATTTCAGGTGATTTTTTTCTTCCTTTTTTTGTTTATCTACATTATTTGAATTTTTACAATAAACATATCTTTATAAATAGGAAACCAACTGTTTTTAAAGATCAAAAGAAAATGTCTCAAGGGTACATAAATTTCCAGGGAAAAAAAAGCAGGGCTAAAACCAGAATACTGGTTGACTTTCAGAAGAAAAATGTGGAGAGACTTTGAAACTCGCCTGACAGCCTTGCACAAAAAGTCCTTTCCCAGACCTGGAGAAGGCAGGAAGGCCCAGTGGGGAGGAGCCTGTGCTCCAGGGTCAGTCCTTGGGTTCAGATGTCGACTCTATCACTTACCAGGTAAATACCAAATGAGAAGATGATAGCACCTGCCTCTAAGATTGTCGTGAGTATAGAAGAAGAGAGTAAATAAAAATACCTAGCCCAATGCCAGGCTCATAATCAATGTTCGCTAAACATTAGCTCTTATGAAAACCAGTTTCAGACAATTGTAGCCTAAGTGAGTTAACTTTCCCAGAATGAAGCCTTAATGAACACCTAAGGAGAGGGAGAAGGTAGAGGATAATTAGGCAAAGAAATCCACAAAAGGAGACATATAAATGCCTAGGCTCTGCAGCACAGGAGTTAAGGGTATGGGTTACGGGGTTTCAGGCACGTGACTGAACCTCACAATTCTTAATTGCTCATTCTGCAAAACGGGGACCATATACTGAAGGCCATTTAAGGATTAAATGCCAAGTACTAGCACAGTGCTCAGTAATAGTAAGTTTTCAATACATATTTGCTACTATTAATAAAAATAATTATTATTGACTAAAATTCGATAGTGAGCTCCCTGTCACTACAGGTATCCCGGCAGCCTTACTTGCTGCTTGAAGAAGACGAGGCAGAGGGGACTTAACCATGGGAGGAGGGGACGGGCTGCTGTATTCTTGCAGACCTCAAAGTTCTGCGCAGTCACTGAAACATGAAAGTGATTATAAAAGTGAGGTTGTTTGGAACTGTTGTGCAGAGTGACCAGAGGACCCGTCGCCAGCAGGGCATCTTCCCAGAGAGTATAGGATGATGCTGTTCCTAGAGGCCAGCCCTGCTTTTCAGACGGATGAGGCAAGTGAGAGATGCTTCCCTGAAACTGCCCATTCTCTGTCCCAAGAGTGGCTCTACCAGCGCTGGAAAAGTTGCGGATAGTGGTCCTTCCACAAGCTCTCTGGCATTCACAACAAAGAAACCGGCTGCAGGTGATGACAACAGTATTAACAGCAAGGGCACAGCCATATGATCGCTTCCTGTGTGCTGAGCTCTGTGCTGAGAGCTTTGCAGACACTGTCTCATTGACTTCTCCCCTCAGACCCGTGCATCTGTGAGTGTCTACGCTATGAGTGTCACCGCATCTTATAGACAAAAAACTGGGGCTCAGAGAGCATAAGTATTGCCCCAAACCCTTCAGCCAGTAAGGAAGAGGGTTTTAACCCAGGTCTAAGGCACACTCAGAATGTGAGGAGTAGTTGCAGGGCCTCCTGACAAGTTGACAACTCATTAGCATTATTGATGGATCCTGTACTCTTTCAGGACCTGCCACTCACTGCCCCAGCCCAACTGGGTTAATTGGTCCCTCTCAAGGCAGCTGGGAGCAGGCTAAGCTGAAATCACCATGGACATTATCTAGAAATTCCTGGGGAAAGCAGAAGACTGAGAAACAAGGATTAGGCTGTACCCACAAATGGGTAACAGCAGAATGGAGAATGTTTGGGGAGCAAAGCAGCCATACTCAGAGAAGCCAGAGGTTTCGACCTTTGTGATAAGGCTGGGAGCCACAGACAGAACACTCTTGAAGATACCCAAACACTTGTGGACTATTTTATCACTTTCGTTTCCTTTTAAAATCCTTTGGTCAACCCAGGCAGGCTTCAAACTCGCCTCATCCCAGTGTGATCCCTTGGACTTTCAGCAAACAGGTTCATTTTGCCATGGCTAGGCCAGGAGACAGCCCCCTGCATCTCTCCAGACTGGCAGCGGTCTTCAAACTCCATTCTCAAATCACTGATACCATCTGTCCTGCATACCAGGCAGATCCCAAGGGGATAAAGTCATAATATCATGGGTAAGAACCTGAGCTTGGAATCATACACGCCCGGGTTCACATCTCAGTTCCTCCACTGAGTACTTATGCTCTCTGAGCCTCAGTTTCCGTATCAGTCCAACACGGATCCTGATAGCTCATAGGTTTGTCATAAGAATTAAATGAGATAATGCAATATTGGAAAGGCAGTGGGGCATAGAGGTTAAGAGCACAGGCTGTGGTGCCAGTGTGTTTGTGTGCAGATCCTGGCTCTATCACTAGCTGTGTGTCCTTGGGCAAGTTACTTAACCTTTCTGGACCTCAGCTTCTTGAACTGTAACATGGAAATGGTAGTATCTACTTCTGTAGGGTAGGGACTGAAGGAGTTACTACTTGGAAAGTGCTTAGAACAGCACCTGGCACATTAGTGAGTACTCAGTAAATGAGCGTTGTTATGATTAATGCATGTAAAGTCCTCAGCATGGCAAAACTAAGTGTTCAATAAATGGTAACTGTTATTATTACAAGGTACACTTTCCATGGAGAATTTTATGCACATTTATCTCCTAGAAAGCAATTAAAAAATGAGGACATTAAGGGAAAACCTTGTCTTCAAGTAAATATTACAGTCATAGCAGAAAGGATTCACTGTCTTGTTGCCCTGGCAGGATACCCCAGGACGCCAGTGCCCAGGATCTCCTTTACTTCCAAAGGCATTCAGACACCCAGTCTTTCAATAAATGCTCCTTAAACACCCACAGGGAGCCTAAAGGAGGGCTGAGAATACCCAACCAGTGAATACAATGGCGTCAGCTCCTCCATCTTGGAGCTTACGGGGTAGTGGGGAATATGCACACTAAATAAATGCATACACAGATGATCATTTCAGGATAGCTGTAACTGGTGTCATGAAGGATGGGATGAGAAGGTATGACGGGCGTCCCGATGTGGTCTAGCACCGGAGGTGTACATGAGGGAGGAGTCATTGGAAAGGCTCCCTGAGAAAGTGACATTTATGCTGGGACTACACAGTTGAACAGGACTTGGCTGGGTGATGCCTGGGAGTGGGAGGAGGAACCAATCCAGGAAGAAAGGCATTTAGTTCCAAGGCCCTGCAGCCACAAGGTGGCTGGCTCGCCAAGGAAACAGAAAGGAGGGCAGTGTGGTTGACTTATTGCTAGACCATCCACTCCAGAGCACTCAGCTGGGAGTTGGAATTTGGAGAGAAACCCAGGTCCACAGGAATTACATTCTCAGTTGCGACTGTTGTCTCTTCCCTTTCAGATTCTCCTTGCCTGCTGGCAAAGACTGCCAGGTCTCAGACCCCGAGCCTCGGGGCCAAGTGAACACCGTTCTCAGCTCTGATTCCCTGAGGCTGCAGCTGTGGCTCACTCTGCCCACATGTGAACTTCAGCCAAGACACCACAACAGGGATTCTGCCCTGTGTGCGCCCTCAGCTGCCTCAATCCTGTCCTGGTCACACTCCACTGGGTTTTGTGAGGCTATTTAGGAAGATAAGTTTCCCTCACTGAAGGAAAGGGAAAAACAGCATGAAAGAAAACAATGGCTTCAAAGGAGAAATTTGTGATTGACATAAATGGGAACCTTCCCTTAGGAGCATCATGTATCATCAAAGAAGCAAACCTCCAGGTCGTTTATTTCTCTGCCTGTTTACATGCTATGGAGAGAAGAAGGGTTTAAGTTTCCTGTAGTTTTACGCTGGAAATTGATGCTCCGGGAAAGGAAGCCGTATCAGACGTAGCAGGTTTCTTTTGGAATTCACACATTGGGAATCTGGCACTATCCCCTAAATGGTACTTTTGTTGCCTTTTTGTTCAAGACAGCAAACTTCTTCCAGGATCAGAACTGCCTGCCGGCCTCCCTTGATAAACAGCCTACCAGCTCTCTTGGTAGATCAGATATTTAATAATTAGCTTAAGTATTGTTTATCTAAGTGGCAATTATCACTGCGATTAAATAATATTTTAACTGCAGGGGAAGCATTACAGATTGCTCCCAAGTAGAACCTACAGGCTGGGAATGGCCGACAGAGCTTCTCATACTCAGTGGAGGGGACCATTCCATCTTGGCTGGCAGATCTCCATGTCTGAGATGCCATCATTAGATGTTGCACCAAAGACATAAGGAAATGTGCCCAGGAGAAGTGTATGGTCCGAATCCTTTCAACTGAGGCTCAATGGCCCAGCAAAATATGAAAGTGCGACCTGTGCTTCTAAAGCGTAACAGTCTAGAGTCAGTGGAGTTTGTGAAGCAACCTCACCACCGTAGGAGCAAATCTCAGCAGGTACGATTCAAGGAAGATGGGACCAGTAAGACTCCACCTGGCCTAACTGAGGTTGATGTCCAAACTTCTGAAGAACCGACTGTGATGGGTAAGACTCAAGCACCCAGGCACCACCATCTCCCCACCTACTCACTCTCCTTCCCCAGGTCCCAGAAGGCAGGGGGCTTTCGGAACATCGCGATCCAAACATCCCCCAGTCTCAGGAAGCATTTCCCAGTTTTCAAAAGGAAGAGACTCACAGCCAGCAAGTCCCTGGTGGAAATGCCATCAGCATCCCAAAGTGCCATCCAGGTCAATGGCAACCTCTCTGAACAGGACATTGTGTCTTCTGAGCTTGCCTACTTAAGGCTGGCTCAACATCTTGAGGATGGGCCTCGAAGGGTCAAAGTGTCCCACTCATTTCTCCCTAGAATGTCCAAGGTGCAAAGCAATGGGCCTGTTAGCATATGCTTGGAAGAAGGGACTTGGAAGCCCTCAGAGAAAGCAACAGCTGCCATTCAGGTCCCTGATGATATTTATCACAGTCCTACTTGGGCAAGTAGAGAATCCACTTTCAGTCCAGAGAGGTCTACCGAGATAAGCAACTCCATACACCCTTCGGTTGACATGTATTCAGGTGATGGGAGAAGAGTGCTGCCATCAGATTCAGAAAGATCCCCCTGCTGCTTAAATGCCACCAGCATTGCCAATCACATGCCAGGCACAGGAAAACTTAAGCCCGAATCACTTTTGCCCAAAGACAACTCTGATGACAAAGACCTTGCTCCACTGTCATCTCAGTCAAAGGAAACATGTGTTCCTTCACCTCCACGGACTCACAGCTCCCCCTTGCCAGGCTCCCACAGCCAGTCAGTCCATCCAGGAGGAGCTTCAGACTGTTCTTCACCGAGTGATAATCACCAGGATCTGCTGTCACTCAAACCTAAGAGTGCATCAAAATCTGCCCCTGTCTGTCAGGAGCAGATGGTGAAGAACCCCACCCATTCAGACACCCCGGAGTTTCAAAATTGTCCAGAAAGCGACCACCTCCCACCCACCCTTCCAAACAGGGAGACCAAACTTCAGAGCAGCAGGGAGACGGGTGGAATTAGTCAGATTCATCTGGCACAGGGTGAGCTCTGCGACCTCCAAGGCAGGCTGCAATCCGTGGAGGAATCTCTACACTCGAACCAAGAGAAAATTAAAGTCCTTTTGAATGTAATTCAAGACTTGGAGAAAGCCCGTGCTCTCACAGAAGGGTAAGGTGAATTTTTTCATATTAAAAACTACTGGGTCAAGTCATTTGCTGCGACCGGGCCTCTCAGAGAGAGCACTGTTTTCCCTTAGTAAAATGTCTCCAAAATGTTTGCTGTTCTGTTGTTTCCCCGAATCCTAACCAATGGCCTCCCTTTGTTCTGACTGGGGTTCACTCAATTCTAGTCTTTGGCGGATTTCCATTGCTATTTGTTTTTGTTTCCAGGTAGCAACAGACTGGAGAAGGGGGCAATGAAGCAGCAAGGTCAAAAATAGCTTTTATTAAGATGGGGGTCCAATTGATAAATGATGGGGGAAAACGATAGCATGCAGGTACATCCCCCACCCTCCCCCTGTAGCAAGCTACTGCATTTGCACAGTATTTTAGTTTTTTGTTTGTCTTTTACAAAGGACTTGAGGTGGCCACTAAGCTTACTGTTGACCTTCTCCTCCACTGACTACTTTGACGGCTTGGGCCAAAGTCCATCGTTGACCAACTGACCAACTAAGTAGGGACTGAAATGAGATCACAATTTTGCAAGGAGAAAAACGTCACAAAATGCATTCCTGGGTGACTCAGCACCAGTCTGGGGAGGGGAAGGCAGTTATCGTTTAGGTATGGAATGTTCATCCCCAGAAAAATTGCTCCCTGAAGACTGAGAAGAAGAAATGTTGGTTAAAGATAATCAACAACAGGGGAGGAGAGGGAAGATGTAATTAACTGATGCTTGCTGATATGAATTAGAATCAACATTGCCTTATAAGAGAGAAGCATTGTGACCATAAAGAGAGAAAAGCACTGAACTAAGGGATCAGGAGTTTTAATAACTTCTCTTCTACTCATTTGCAAAGTCCCTCGGTTTCCCCATCTATCACATGGGAGTAAGAATAACTGACTCATCTCACAGGATTGTAGTCAGCATGAAAAAACTTCAGATTTAAAAGGGCTTAAACATTTAGAACGTCCTCTAGAAATGTGAGGTCTTATTATCATGGGTTTCTGGTTTCTGTATTGTAATGGTCACGTAACTCAGAGCATTGCTACCAACGAGAGGGGCAGTGCTGTACTGTAGGGAACGAGTCAGTAGAATGCGTGCGTCCCATGGGGCTTTTGCCCATAGATTTATCCAGCAAATGCTCTATCTTGCAGGCGCAACTTTTATCGAACTGGCCAGGATCTCAACAATTGCAGTACCTGCCAGAACACGGCGTGCATCATATACAGGTACCTGCCACACCGAGGCCTGCTCTGTAGTGCACGGAGCTCGGGGCCCTCAGAACACTTGTGTAAACTCTTAGAAGCAGAAAGTCAGAGAGAGGCAAAGACAGTAGGCCTCTGATTACCTGAGATTTAAAAAATAAGGTGTTTAACTGTCAAATGTTAACATCTGGCTCCAAGGCAGGCCCTGCTTTGTTAGACAAAAAGGTCTAGGAGCAAATCCTTTTGACATAATCACCCTACACTTCCTGGACAAGAAGCACAGGCACTGTGCTAAGCTCTGCCTGCAGATTTGCCTCTCATTCCACAATGATACCTGTAAGGTAGGTGTTAATATCTTCAGGGAAGTCAAGCCCTTTGGCCCAGCTCAGATAAAGCATTTTCAGAAAGCAGAAGGGGCCAGACCCAGGCCTCAAGTTCAGACCTTTCTGATCCCAAAAGCCTCTTCAACAGTAGCTCTCACATACCAAGCTCTTCCTATGGGTCAAGAACTGTGCTAAGCACTTTGTGTTCATATCTAAGTACATCGTTTCCTTCTGGCAGGGGGAAAGTTGCTGCGATAAAGTGGATTTTTGAAAGTAACACAAGGAAAACATCATAGAGTGGAGAGAGCACTAAACTTGGAGTCAAAATCCCCAAGTCTGATGTGTGCTAACTTGTCTGGGGCTCAGTTTCCTCATCTGTAGAGTGGAGACATTTATCCCTATTCAGAGTTGCCATCAGGAGCAAATAGGGTAAAACATGTGAATGCCTTTTGTAACTGCAAACCTCGCAACAAACCCAAGGGCTTATTACTGTTATTACAAGAAAGATCAATGCATCCCTCGCTAGAAGTCTGCTTTCAGTGGCACAGGGAAAAATTGGTGAAAGGCAGTCATTTCAGTGTGATGGCATCTAATAGTGTGTGACAGAAGTGTATGGTTTTGCTTTCTCTACTACTTTCCTGTCTCAGATGAGAAAGGCAGTGAGGGCCTGAGCAAACTGAAGCCCAACTGGGTTGCCTGTGTCTTCTTTTACAAATCTCTCATTCTCTCCAGCAGAATCCTGAGATTTCATACTAACAAGTGACAGGGCCTGGGAGTGAGGAGGACCCTACACTTAGCTAGAGCCTTGGGCAGGTTTTTATTGACTCTCAACAGCTTAATTCTAGGAGCCACAGGACCACATATTCTCACGAAATGAGAGAAGCTCTGGGACGCTCACAGAAAATAACCTTTACCTCAGTGTAAAATATCCCCTCAGTAAGGGGGCCCTGGAAGAGGCTTGTGGTATTGGGAGGGCTGAGCAGGCAGTCTCCTCACTGGCTACCTTTTTGTTCCTTCTTTTCTTTTACTTTTCCTATCTTAAGCAAATTTCCTAATCACCAGGAAGACAAAAATTATTAAATGTCTAGACAGCTAGGGAGGACAAAAAAACTATTTATCATAAACAAGAATTGTTTTTAACTAACCTCCATTGAAATTTTGGATAGTCTCTCTTTTCTTCAGCAGCCAGATGATGCATTTTCTATTACCTCAAGATGACATTTTATTTAGCTTATGTAACTGAACAGGACAAGTGGTTATTTCCCAGTCTACTGCAAGTTTTGTGGCCTGGCCTTGGGCGAATCATTTTTGGCCTCTGAGTTTCCTCATCTGAAAAATGAGGGCCTTTAATTAGATGGTCCTGATGGTCCCTTTCCGTTCAGACATTCTGATGTTCTAAGCTAAATTAAAAGGGGCAATATTTGGCTAACCTATAACCGTCCAACAAGTCTGAGAATGTTTGCACCCTTCTAGTACTCACTTCAAACATCCCAAGCAAACGTTCTAAATTAAGTTATGCCCCTGGATGGGTCACTAAACCTTCAGGCACACAACGCTTTCCAGTTCTCCAAGAAGAACAGCCATTGTATGCATCCATCCCTCATTACCATTCAAAGTCAGACTGTTCTCCCAGACAGTATTTATATCCTGTAGCTAAGCCATTGCAAAGGAACGGGCAATTAATTTGATGAAAGCGAAGAGATCAGAACAACATCCCTGTCATAGTAACAGTGGGAGGATGAGAGTTGTCATTTTTTTTTTTTTCAGCATTTCAAATGACTTCAAACCCTGTGTTGTGTCCTGGAAAGTCAGATCTTACAAACTAATGAATAAGTGATGTGAAATACTCATCCTCAGGCCTTGGTAAGCTGCAGCCTCTCTCCCCGATGATGGATGTGCCCAGTGCACGTCTCTGTACATAAAGCACAGGGGCTTGTGATAGTCTGCCTGCCGGGTCCTCTTCTCTTGGAGATGTTACTGCTAAGTTAGCAAGACGTAAGGTTTTCTAAGTGGACCCGTCAGCCAAAGGCTATGGCTATGCTACTTGCTTTCATCAAGACATGTAGGGTCATTGGTTTTATCCAACTCCTTCCCTCTGCTCCAAAAGGAGCCTTCTACCACACACGCACCCCCCCCCCCCCACCAGCCTGACTGGCTTTCTTCTGACTATGGATCACTTCAGTAGATCCTACCTCACCAAGGAGAACAGCACTAATGCCGATGCCTAAAGATTCCATGCATGGTTCTCAGGAACTTCCAGGGGCTTCCGCACACCAGGGAGAATGGACTCCTTTGAGTTTTGACTGCCGTAGGCTCCAAGGGAAAGGTGTGGGAATTGGCTGTCTGCCTCAAGCTGGTTCCAGGCTGTTCAGTCCCCGGTCACTCTCATCGTCTCTCCTTAACATTAATCCTAGGACAAGTTACTCAAAGGGTTGGGTGGATGCCCCCCGTAGGACCCAAGATTAAATAACACTGAATTACTTAGTGAGAAGGTTGTTCTCTTTTCAACTTTATTTCAATCCATCTGATTACCCATAGGGAAAAATCTGAGGTTGGTGCTAGAATGTCTTCAACACCTTTTTAATACTTGCCTATCACACTTTTTTGCCGAGAGTGCGCAGGTCTCAGGTTCATAGCCATGGGGAAGCAACAATACATTCCAGCCAGAACGTAATCATTTTCATTTTTTATTGAAGCCTTTTTAACTTTTAAAGTTGGTCCCATAATATATTTACTGTAAGTTTTGCGGGTTTCCATTTTCAAAAGTGATATTGCCTGTTTTGTATAAATGTTTTAAGTTTTAAAAGTGCATTGATTTAGAGATAAAGAAATAAGTAAATAATTGTGTAGACGGTGTGGGGAGTTTCACAGAAACCATGAAGGTGGTGAACGAATGATTGAGGTAAGGGAAGCAGTGCTCCAAGGAATCAGCTCCCTTTCCTTTCTCAAGGGCATGAGGTCTCTCCAAGCCACATCCCTCCTCCCTCGCTCACCCTGTTCTCTGCCATACCTCCCTGTACGTTATCTTCACTTTCATTCTAAAAATAATCGTAGAGCCTCTTGGAGGTCTTTGACTACACCAATCATGCATTCATTTTCTGAACGTAACTCCCAGGAAAAATCTGCTTGGTTTAAGTTGTAAAATGCCTCAAATGCTTTAAGGGAAAAGAATACGAAGTCTTTCTCAGAAAAAGTTTTCGTCTACCATCCAAGCATGTTGCCCAGGAAATGGAAATAAAGAGCAAGCTACAAACTGAACATTTTCAATGAGTGAGAGGAGAGGTTTGCCATGCAAGATTTAAAAGGTGCTAGAGTGGAGAGAGCAACAGAAGAACTGTCTGGGAGTCTACCTAGACAGACTGTCTCCTCTTCTCATCCTTAGCCTCTTTTCATAGCTTCAAATGCTCTCGTGGATTTTAAGTTCATTTCTGTGACACCACCATCCTCTACCTTTTTCATGATCATGCTCTCTAGATAGATAGATAGATAGATAGATAGATAGATAGATAGATAGATAGATAAATTTCCATCTTGATATCTCAAAGGCACCTCAAACTCACCATACACCCAAAACACATTCCTTATTTTCCCCCACAAAATTTTCTTCCTCTATTTCTTACTTTGTTCAATGCTGTTAACCATGATTCCATAAAGACACTAGGGTCCCCATTGCCTCACTTGTCTCCTTCATAACACACATCAACAATTCTCCCTGCTAAATCCAGCCCCTTAGCTTCATCCCCTCTGTCTCTGGTTAGTAAGGGCCTCATCATTTGTCACTTGAATGCTAACAGGTCTTTTTGCCATAGGTCCCTTTTGCCCCATCCCAAGTGATCTTCCACACAGATTGCTAAATTGCCTGAAAAGTAGAATCTGACCAAGTCTCTCCCCTGCTAAGCAATCTGGTCCTGGTCCCTCTTGTTTCCTTTAGCTAATTTTTCCAGGCCCTTTGAACATGATACTCACCTTCTTACCTACTGGGTCTCCTATTTCTCCCCACCCACAGGGAACTACTCAGCTGGCTTCAAATACTGAGTGTTCTATCAAGTCTTCGTGCCTTTGCATGAGTTCCCTCACTTTCCAGAATGCTTTTTCTGTCCTGCTGTGTCTGGAAATTTCCTAGCCTTGCAGCTTAAAAGCCAGTTCCTCTGGATAACACTCCTTCCTGAGAAGGACCCCCATGGCATGCACATTCCTCTGCTCTGCCATTTATCCTTTTGCATTATAACGCAGTGTGTTTGAGTTTCTTTCCTTCAGCAAATGGCTAATATCTCAAAGTCATGGGCCAGTGTCTAATGCATAGCTGGTGCTCAAAGATTCTTGTCAAAGAAGAAATCATATATTGACTGAGGGAGGAATGAAAAGCAGTGATGGGCTTGAGACAGCCATTTAGATTGCCCAAAAGTAAAGTCATTGTTAGCATTTGTGTGTGCCTCTACCCCTGACTGGGGAAATGGAGGGTCTTAACTAATCAAATGTTCTTATTAGGGAAGGAAGGCTTCCATGCAGCAGGTCCTCAGCAGACGTTTTTGAACTGAATCAAACAGTAACCAAATGTAGTACATGGATTATCAATTTTCAAATATGGTCATACTTCACCTAAGACGCTTAAGATGGGGTTACCTTCGGAGAAATGTGTACTTGGGTGATTTTGTCATTGTACAAATATCCGAGTGTACTTACACAAACCAAATGGTGTAGCCTACTACATACCTAGGCTATATGGCATTAATCTTGTGGGACCACCGTGCTTTATGTAGTCCTTTGTTGATCGAGGCATCGTTATGCCATGCATAACTGTACCTGGAACATTGCATACTCTCAACAAGATGGAACCTAATCAAATCTTCTTTTGATGACTCAGAGACCTTGTTGCAATTTCACAGGACATTGAGATCCTCGTTCATCACGGTCATCCAACATTACTGCCCAGCACTTCTGTACCGGCTGTGATTTGAAAGGCAAAATTTGATTTGTGGAAAACCACAAACTCTCCCCAGGTTAAAATATCTCCCTTCTTAGTATCTGAACTGCCCCAATGATCTCTTTAGAGGAGGAGATTAAAGCATTAGATCTGCAGGTTCTCCTGGTAAAACAGCAAAATCCAGTGTGGCAGGCAGGATAATGGCCCCTTAAGACACCCGTATTCTAATTCCTGGACCCTGTGAATATGTTACCTTCTATGGCAAAAGGGACTTTGCAGATGTGATTAAGTTAAGGATCTGGGACAGGGTGAGTAGCCTAGATGGTCCAGGTGGGCCCATGTAATCATAAGGATCCTTATAACGGAAAGAGAGAGGCAGGAGAGGCAGAGGCAGAGTCAGAGTAGGAGATGGGACAACAGAAGCAAAGGTTGGAGTGACGTGGTCACAAGCCAAGGAATGTGGGCGGCCTCTAAAAGCTAGAAAAGGCAAGGGAAGGATTCTCTCATAGAGCTTCCAGAGGGAACACAATTCTGCTGACACCTTGGTTTATAGTTCTGGAGGACTTCTGGCCTCCAGAACTCTAAGAATAAAATTTGTGTTGTTTTAAACCACTAAATTTGTGGTAATTTATTTAAGCAATAATAGGAAAGTAATGCACCCAGATTAAACCCTTATAATTCATAAACTACTCACATCTGATTGGATGTCAGTTTATTTGACTATTGGATGATTTTTAAAACTATGACAGCTGGGTGAGGGCAGGAATCCGTTGGGATGAAAATCAGGGAAAGGAAATCAGAAGAGAGCTACCACTTCCTGAGTGTTCGTTGTTACAAAAATACCTTTTGTTTTCACGTTTACTCCTCACAACCATGTGAGAGAGAGAAAAATACTCCCATTTTACAGATGAGGCAACTGAGGCTCAGGCACTTGCACAATATTCAGATTAGACAATTGTGACCGAGAGAGTGAGGCACTTGCACAATTATTCTGAAACTAATAAGTGGCAGTGACAAGACTGGAACTCAGTTCTCTCCACTTGCTAGCCAGATCCCACAGCACGCGGCCTTCAGAGGCCAGCCCTGCCTGAGGGGTGTTAAGGCTCAGCGGATGTTATATGGCTAAATTCTCTTCAGCCAAGGGCATCGTGAGGGTGTGTGTTTAAGATGCAGGCCCTCAACAGTGTTCTCACAGTGTGATGCTGGACCATTTGCATGACTCTCCTGGGTATCTATGAATACTAGCTGCTGGCCTTCACCCCCAAACCTGCTGGATCAGAGGGCTGGGGTGGAGGACAGGAATCTGCAGTTACAGCAAGCTCTCTGGGAAAGTCTGATCTCAATGAAGCTCGAGAAACAGTCAATGAGGTAAAATCAGGGTCTCGAAAGGAGGAGGTGGCAGTGGATTTACTAGAGACTTCTGTGACAACCAGCCTGCGTGACCATGAATAGAAAATTCTTGCTAATAAAATATCCCAGAAAGTAGGTTTTGTTTTAAATGCATCATTGGAAAGATGATTTACCTTTCTGCTTGGCTTGAATTATAGGGTAGAGGGTCGTACACAGACCTAACTAGGGGTACAGGTGAGAGGGCGGCAAATGGAAAGGGAAGAGGAGAGAGAGGGACTTGCTTATGGAGTAAGCATATCTTCTGATGCCTCCTGTTTCCAATGAGAAGAGAAAATGAGTCTCAGTCAGTCTACTCTGGGGAGCCCGGGCTTGCATTATGCAGTACTTAGGGGATTCACCTTTAGCCTCTCTTTCCTCCCACACCTCCCAGCTCCTGGGCCTCTTCTGAGATCAGGCACAGAATGTCAATCCCTGCTGACATTCCTCTTCCAAATAAGGTTAAGACCAATGAAAGGCCAATTATGCCCCCAGGCCAAGAGCCCAAAGGCTGAGAACTGTCCTCTGGTGAGTCCTGGAAGAGCAATTACAAACACCTGACAGGGTGGGCGTGCAAAGTGCTGCCTAGCACCCCACTTCAGGACAGGGGTGTCGTCACCCCATGCGCCGGAACCAGATAATACGCATGAAGCTGAATACTGGAATTCTCTACCACCATCCTCTCATTTCCTTATACTCCAGGGACCAAGGGCTGCTTTCTCATCATATTGATGCCTCCATTGTTACAACTCCTTCTGAAGTAGACAGGGAAGAAGTTATGGATATTCAAGAGAAAATTCGCTGCTAGGTGCTCCCTTTGTACCCAGCATCCAGCATTCTCATGCCGGTGTCCCCCCCATATCCCCCCACACACAGTTTTGATATTCAGAACTTATGATAAGGAGTTTCTCAGGAACACAGGCCAGCCTTATAGCTGCATGCCCTGCAGGAGAAAAGCCAGGCCTTCACCTTACCGAGGAAAGTGGCTCTGGAAAGCTACCTGAGTTGCTGGGTGGTGCTGAGAGCCTTCCTTGAGTTTCCTTCTATGGTTAAGCTTTTTGGCCACTGGGTCTTGGCCTCACTTGCCACTTAAAGCTATTATCTAACCAGAGGAAAAGGTACTTCACTAGAAATGCAATATGCACCCAGGCTGTGGGTTTAGCAACCAACTTTCCACTTAAATTATTTGGTGTTTTTCTTTTGTCTGTCTATGATGCTCTCCCAGCATGGAGCCAGGTGAACTGTGAGGGCCTTGTCTTCCAGCCACAGGCTTCTCTCTAGCCAGCAATGAAGTCTGCAGTGAAAAATAATTACAAAGTACACAGCATTTCTGGTCTTTCTAGTAATTACAGATGCATCTGCAGCTCTCATCACATTTCAATATGGACTGAGCAGGATTCACTTCAAAGGTTGGAATGAGAACATTATGGCTATACCATTCAGCATCCCCAAACAACTGCCACCAAACATAGCTCAAGCTGTCTCTATGGGAAATAGGCATAAAGTGTGGGCACATATGGAAATTTCTCTGAGCTTCGACAGGTTGATCCCCAAGACTTTTGCCTCTAATCCCTGTCTCTCTTGGCAGCCTTATCCCTTTCTTCTTCTCCTGAGAGTGGAAGGGAAAAGAGATAGGATTTACAGTATCAGCAATTTATCTGCAATAAAAATGAAATCTATTACAATGCATTAATAGCTCAAGAGGCTGAAATATGCCATAAATATAAAATCAAGCAAGTTGAGAATTTCACAGGAATAACAAATGGATGGCTGCTGGCATGGAGACCACTGTTGACCACAGAATGACCCAATCTTTATTTCCCTGTCAATTTAATGCAACAGTCATTTCCATTTGTTAGACCACACACTGTCCCAAGCATCTTGCTAAACACTGTACAGGTTTCATCTCATTTCAGACTCCCAAGAACCCTAAAATATGAGTATGGTCATTATTCCCATTTTACAGACGAGGAAACTGAGACTCAGAGAGATTATGTAATTTGTCCAAGATCTAACAGAGCCAGGGCTTAAACTGGTCCTGCTTTCAGAGAGATTTTCCTGTCCCTTGCCCTCTTACCTTTCGACCTTGCATAATGAGTGAAAGTATGTGTTAAAGTTCTCTTAGATGAGCTACACTTTCTGAGGGCTTGACATGAAGACCTTCTCAATACAGAGCCAGAGAACAGAGAGCACAGATTTCTTTCTCAGATAGTGATCAGCAATGAAGATTTCTGCAGCTTGGCCTGCTTATTTATGTGCCAAGAAGAGAACCTCCGATTCTCTGAGGACTTGTCAGCAGACAGATGCTCTAGGAGGAGGGGTACACTTGCCAACTTGAAATGGCTGCAAGTTGTGAAGCTTAAAATTATACCCTATAAATAATGGACAAACTGGTCATTAGGAGACAATTTCAGGAAAAACATCCCTTCCAGGCTTGGGGAAGAAAAAACAAACTAACTAAAGCTTCTGCTTTCCTAGACTGTAATTCTTCCCCAAAGATACTATCCAAGGTGGCATGATTTATCCGAGTGGACAAGGAATCAAACTACCCTTGCTGATTCTATTGATCCTTACAGCTAATTCTTTAGAGAAGAAAGTTGTAGGAGGTCAATAAATCTGTGGAGTCCTTGGGTTCTATGGGGAGAGGGGCCACAGAAATGCTCCAACAGAGATGGAGAAGAGATGGAGAGTGATTCGGAAGATATTTCATCTTCATGGAGAAGCCCTGGATCATGAATTTCTCAGCCAACTTTCTTGGAGTGTATGGTTTATGGCAGTGGCTCACCACTATGTCTCTTTATAAAAGAGCAAGACCCACCTGCTAAGAAGCAAGTGCAGAGGGCCCACAGCAGACCACAGCAGCCTACACCAGACCCCAGATCGCTGAGCCCAGATATTACCTTGAATAAGCTGCCTCCTAAGGGGGTGCCCATCTTCTCTGGGCATCCAGCCTCCCTGTCAGAACTGCCCTGCAATCTAGACACACTATTGCAGGGTGGGCTAGTCAGCTGGGTCATAAAGGGTCCTCCATGCAGCCTGACTCCAGGTTGGGTCTGGCTCCACAGGGGGCTGCGAGGTCATTTAGGCACACCAGGCCTTGGTCACCACCACCTCAAAAACCCCACTCCACACATATTTTGCAATTAGGATCTCACACAGATAAAGACTACTGTGTTCTTCCTGTGCAGTATAGCTTAGTGTCGAGGCTGTGGAGTCAGACAATCTAGGCTCAAAGCCTGGCTCTGTCACTTACTAGAATGTGCTCTTGGCAGAATATTTACCCTCTCTTTGGCCCAGTTTCCTCATTTGTGAAATGAAGATAATACTTTCTATCTCTTGGGGCTGTGAGAATTACATGAGATGCGTGAAAACTCATAAACTGGTAGTGTAGTATCTATAGTAGAGATTTCACTCCATAAATGATAGTCCGCTTCCTCCTTTGTCTTCATATTCTAATGATGATTATTATTACTGATTTAAATTACTATGTGCCCTAACTTAACATGGTCCAGGTACTCTCCGGTTCTTTCTTTCTTCTTCTTAGAGTAAGACCCTGGTACCAGCCAGGCCCTGGGCTAAAACATTTAATCTCTCATTAGGAAAAACAAAGGACCAGGAGTTAGGAAACCAGGTTTGGATTCTGATCATGACTCATGGTATGACTTCCTTTTGCCAACTTGCTTGTCTGTTCAATGGGGATAACAACTTTCCCATCTTCCTGGGCCATCACGAGGATAAAATGAAAACACAGGTCTGAAGAGTTTGCAAATTTGAAAGTGCTATATAAAAGTAAGAGGGTTCTATTGTTTGTTTGTTTCTATAGAAACTTTTTTCTCCTTTTGGCTTACCCAGCTTCAGTTTGCCCAGCCAAGATACTGCATCCAGAACCTGCTCTGTTATTTGCTTATGTATTTATCTACTTTTTGCTTCTCACTGTTTCTTCTTCTCGACAACCCACAACTTAGGCTTCTTACCGTTTCCAATTACCTAGAAAAACATCCTTCTGCTTTTCACCTAGCACGATGGCTGGAGCATTGATCTGCCAGCTAGATTAGTGAGGTGTCCTCACGAGGGAAACCTGAAAGCTCTCTTCCATTCCTGGTTTACACACACTCACTTTCTAAATGCAAAGTGGCACCATGTTCAGACATCTTGGATGTGAAGGGCTCTAAGGCTCCCCAGATAGTGAGCTGGGCACCCCTGAACTACGTGTCAGGTAGTCCATTCATCCTCAGGGGACCAACCTCACAGCCCTTGAATACTCTGGACTATCTCAATGGCTCTAGACCTGAATCCCGTGTTGCAACAATTCCTTGACCACCATTTGCCCCTCACTGTGAGCCAGAGCTCGGCATAAACTAAGCACTCAGCAATCCTGATTATGAAGAGTCAAGAGATTAAGAGGAAGGAGAGAAGGAGAGGTGAGGTTGGAAAAGTTACCGGTATTCTACCTGGATACCAAACCCAAGGCAGAGAGTCATTCCCCAGAACCTACAAACAACCCTCTGCTAAGAATGGACTTAAAGTCTCACTGAATAGACAACATAGGCCCCTTTTCAAGAGGTGGCTGAATATAGTGTGGGTTGGCTAAGCAGGAAGTTGAGGATTAGTTCCTCTTCTCTACCCAGCCATGAGATGAAGCACAGATGAGCGAGGGCACTGGCCCCTGCCCATTTATAAGGCAGCTCCTGCCAAAACAAAATATACTCTCTGTTCTCCCCTCCAAACTAAACAGTAGTTTGTCAAATGGATGAATAAGAAGAAAAGTGACAATTTTCCTTTATGTTAATAAATTGCTTTGGGCTAAAAAACATTAATCAATTTCTTTCCAAAGTACACATGCTTCTCTATACTCTGCTATTTGCCTGGCCTTCAAAAGAAAGTCACTTTCAATCCCCTTTTAATTGTCAAGATCAGTGGGGGCAGTTGCAAGAGTGGGGTGAGGAGCTCCCTCACTCCCAATGATTATAATGGAACCCTGTGGAGTTTCCATAGAAACATAAAGAGTGTATTCTTCCCTGAATGTGCGTGGAGGGGAGGAGTGAACAGTGATGTTGCTGGCAAGGTGTACAATTACTGAAGAGCTGAAGGTATGAGTGAGGAGGTGAGGCATTCAGTCCCTAAGCTAGGAAGGCGAAAGACAGTGAAGAGTGGAGTGGGCAGAGAGCATATCCTACCTGAGGACATTTCACCTGCTATTGTGTCCTGCACAACTACCCAGTGAGGCAGCTTCATAACCCCTGTTTTCAACTGAGTCTCAGAAAGAGAAGCAACTTTCCCAAGGTCACCCGACCAGTAAGCGGTGCAGCCTCAGTTCAAACCCAGGAGAGTTGCACTTGAGAGACCTTGCTCTATGTATTCTCTATATTGGGCTGCACTTTAAATTGTGACGATGAGACAGAGTTTACATTCTGTCTCCTGGCTCTTCTCTCCCCAGCCCTGCCAGTCCTGTACACATTCTGGAATCACTCAGAGCATTATTTTTTCTAATTGGCATTAGGACACTGTTGTGAGTCTTCACGAACTCAGTTGGTTTGTTGTTGTTGTTGTCATATCAATATGTTTGAATTATGAAGTCAGAGAAATGTCACAGAGAAGGAGAAGGAGGCTGGTTCACATGTGTGCTCAGATAATTTGGTGCAGGTGTTTGGATGCAGGGCTGGAAACCAAGAGTAGTTGAGATAAGTACAAAGGATATTTTTAAAGCAGTTTTAGTTTAATCATCTGTCTCTCACACACTGGGAAGTAAGAGCCACAAGAGTAGCATCCATGTCTGTCTACCTTACTATTGTGTCACTGCAAATGAGCACAGTGTCAGGCCCAGTGCAGGATGGATGGATGGGTGGTTATATGGCTGGCTGGCTGGCTGGCTGGCTGGGTGGATGGATGGTTGGATGGCTGGCTGGCTGGCTGGATGAATGGATGAAATGTCCTCTATCTGACAGTGTAGGAAATTCCTAGAATGAGCAGGATGTACCCCCTCTTTGGCTCCATCTGGAGCTCTAGGATGAAGGTTCTTTTTCTGCCTTGGGGGTGGGGGAGTGGGGGTGGAGGCAGGGCTATTTCAGGAGCCAGGAGAACTGAACGTAGATGTTCCCTATCTGTGAACTAGTGCTAGAGGGGGTAAGAATAAGAGTTTGCAACTCACTGCTTTAAATTCCTTCCTTGAAGCAATGCAAAGGTTTTTCAGAGACAACTTTTCGGCAGCTTCTGAGTCTATCTGCTTAAGTTTCTACTGGAGAAAGTGAGGTGCAAAAAGAAACACACCTCAGACCCAGAGAAAAAAAGGGGTGCAGGGGCCGGCCCAGTGGTGCAGCAGTTAAGTTCGCACGTTCCGCTTCGGTGGCCCAGGGTTTGCCAGCTCGGATGCCTACACACCACTTTTCAAGCCATGCTGTGGCGGGAGTCCCACGTAAAATAGAGGAACATGGGCACAATTGTTAGCTCAGGGCCAGTCTTCCTCAGCAAAAAGAGGAGGATTGGCAGGAGATGTTAGCTCAGGGCTAATCTTCCTCAAAAAAAAAGAAAAAGGTGAAAAAAAAAGGGATGCAGCGTCGGGTAGCACATCCTGGAAGTGGGAGCCTCAGCTCATCAACTTGGCAAATCCCAGGCTTTAGCTAGAAAGTCTCTAATAGGTCTTGATGTTGACTAGCATTTACTGAGGACAAAGATCCACTGGACTAGCAGTGCCAGGAGGCCAGGGGTAATGTCTGGCTGTCTGTTCGTCTCTACCACTCCTCCTCCAGCACCTAGCATAGAGCCTGGCACATGGGAGGTATTCAATAAATGTTGGTTGAATGACTGGTTGAACACTTGGTGCCTAGCTCTGAGCTGAGTGCTGTACATGCATTATGTTGTTTAAACTTCACTGAGATCCTATGAATGGGTACCATTCTCATTTTGCAGATGAGGACACTGTGGCTTGAAAATGAGAAATGACTTCCCCAAGATCTCACAGCTAATCAGTTGTGGAGCTTTACTTTGAAAAACACAGCCTGTGTTTCATCCATTATATAGGTCACCCAGCCAAAAGTATGTCCCTATATAGGGGACCAGGGAGGAACAGAAAGTGAAAGGATATAAGCCACAGAGAAGAAAATGTGGGTGAAGCTTATCAAAAACACAGAAACAGGGGCTGGCCCAGCGGCGTAGTGGTTAAGTATACACATCTACTTTGGTTGCCAGGGGTTTGCAGGTTTGGATCCCCGAGTCCAGACCCACACCACTCATCAAGCCATGCTGTGGTGGCATCCCACATACAAAAAATAGAGGAAGATTGGCACAGATGTTAGCTCAGTGACAATCTTCCTCACACACACACACACAAAAATACAGAAACAAAGTAATCAGACACCCCTCCCCGATGCTCCCTAAGCACTGATACCCCATCGGTCTGGCTACAAAACAGGCCTCCTGGCTCTTTTGACTCTTCAGCTTATCCCATCTCAGAATGCCCAGTGACAAGGCACCGTCTGGGGCTTCGTTAGCCATGCATAGCAATCACGATTTGCCTTTTCAGCAGCGTTTACTCCTGGGTGTCTGGGAGGTGACGTGGGGATAGCAGACAAGGACAAGCGCCCCTTTAATGACAGCTCCTTTTCAGCCCTTGCTGGGTAAAAAGGCTTTGGCCAGTCGTGCTACATCACAAACCAACGCAGGGTCTTTTCGTCTTCCTCATGAAACATTCCATTTTCCTCCTCACTAAGCAAGGAGAATGCACTGTTTTCGTGACTCTGCATTTCCTCCACTTTCCACGCTCCCACACTGGCTCCTCATGGTTGGGCCTCTGAGAGTTCTAATATGCAACCAGGTAACAAACACAGTTAAAAGCTTAAGAGCCTTTTACAAGTCCAGGCCCTGGAAACTCCTCCAGAAGTAAATCTCCTAGGGAGGAAATAGACAATTAATGGCAGAGGGAGCCCAGGCACAGCCTGCAGGGATGTCTGCAGGATTCGTTCTTTCTGGCCTGGCTCTAAAGCAGGCTCACAGTCCCTGACACCTGCTGGCCTAATTCCCAAACCCTCAGAGATCTGGGGGAGCGTGAGCACCCCCTGTGCACAGGCCAGAGCTTCTGCACTCCCTACTCTCCGACTCTCTCAATCTCTGGGAACCCTGGTCCCTGATGGCATCATGTTCCACACAGACTTGTGTATAGACAATACAATGGAGCCTGTACATTAACGACTCCAAAACACACAAACAAAATAGCAAAAAAACAAAAAAGTGGAGATTAGGAAATGCCCATCAAAGGAGAATGTTTAAACATGTCTGCATTGATGAAATGTTTTATGAGGAAAGCGTATGTGTAGAGCTCTCCAAGATACACTGTTGAGCTGAGAAGCAAGGCAAAGAGCAAGACATAACATAGTAGTGGTAGTAAAGTTGATGATGATGATAATAACAGTAATAGAAGCTAACATACATGGAGGGCTTACCACATGCCAGGCACTAAATACTTCACTTATATTCTTCACTTCCTTAATATGCATATTAATTCAGAAGAAAGCCTTTGAGATAGTGCTATTATGTCCATTTTATAGATGAGGAAACTGAGTTGTCAGTTTTTACTGTATATTCCACCGTATTATTTAAATCTTGCATAATGAGGCAGTTTTCATGCATAACGTGTAAAAAGAATTAACAATTAGAAGCATGAAACAAATGTGAGAGAGAGATTGGAGCAATATTTACTAACACCTACCATCAGGCTGCCACATTATATGCCTCATTTAAACTTAAGAACATCCCCCAGAGGAAAGCATTACAGATGCCAATTCAATCAATGGAGGAACTGGAGGTTCAGAGAGGTGGCACAATTTTCCCAAGGTCACACAGCCAGTAGGTACCTAAACACCTGGGACTTGATCTCAAAGCCCATGCTCTTCCATGTCAGTTGGACACTTGGTGATGCTAAATCAGTATTTGCCGATTTGAATTTACTTTCCTTTTTTCCTTTCTGTGTTTTTCAGTGTAGAGTATGATTTTCGGCAGCAGGAAGGCAGGTTCCATGAAGTTCTACAGAGTATGGAGGAAGCGGAACCAGTTGAGGAGGCATCTCCCCCACCAAAGTCCCCAGCAGAACCCCCGGTTCCTGAGAAACAGGACTTAAGGCGGAAAACCAAGAAGGTGAAGAAGAAATGCTTCTGGTGGATCTGAGCTGGCTGAGACCCTTCCCTCTGCCCTCCCCACATACCTCCCTGAGGTGGGGAAACCACTGCCCTCAGGCCTTCTCTGCTTCTTAGCAAAGGCCCCAGGCTGTGGGCCTCTTGACCTGCGACCTGAGAAATGGGAAAGCCACTGCAGGACACCTGACCACCAACCTCACCTGAGTGAGCACCATTGCTTGCTGAGGACTTCACAGACCCTAGAGTGACCACTTGCCTAGTTCCTTGTCACACTCAACCAGGCCACATCCTGGTTTGCGAGTCTGGATTCCTACCATGAGCAAAGCCTCCTTCGCACTTTCCAATACCTCTGTGATGCTAAGTGCTTCCTTTCCATCCTGAGTTCATCATCCCAAAAGAAAGAAGAAAAATGTTGTGCAGAGCAGAAAGCTAGAGTAGGGTTATAAGCAGAAACTACAGAAAAAATTAGATACATAAACTGGCAGTTTTCTAAGATATTGGCATACACAAGCACAAGAGAAGTGGACAGGGCATAAACATGCAAGATCACCTGGTGGGTTGGGTCATTTTCATGTTTAACTAGCCCCTTGGTCCAAAATCAAGGATTTGTCATTGCATGTTGTGTGGGCCTTGCAGTCCATGGCAGAGTGATGTCACCGCAGGGTACAAGGAACTTGTTGGTGTGACTACCCTGCAGTTGTAGCTGCTCCAGGGCCCACTTAAACCATCACGCTTCTCAGCCTGGGCCTGGGACCGCCTGACAAATGGGTGAGATCTGGTTTGAGTTTGAGCTTTAAGATTCCACAGTTAATTTCACTGCAACATTTAAGATCATGAGATCCAGGATCCTGTCTGTCTGTTTCATCTCACCAGTAACATAAATAAGACTAAGATAAAACACAACACTGGTTCTTGTCCATTCATCCTTGCAACAGTCTTGTAGATTGGTTCAAAAGTATATGAGTCTACACAATCGCCCTTCCTGGTGACCGGGCAATGGTCACCTGACTGGAGAAGGAGGACGAGAGATGAGGATATATTTCTTTCCATTTTAGTATTAAAGACCTCTCCTTCCCAAAGTCTCAATTCCTTTAAAGTCTGGCTCACTCTTTTGACAAGACTTCCATACATGTGGGTCCAGTCAAACTTGCACGGCTGAGCAAACTACCAAAGTAATATAATTAAGTAATTGCTACATACTCTTGGGGATGAGAGGTTGGTTGGTAAGGCTCATATTCCTTCTCGTTAAGTTCTCTACCAGCCTGTGCTTGGAGTGATGCTGCTTAGAAAAGGGATCCCCCGGCTCAACATGCATTCAGGGAAGAAGGCATTTCATAATCCCCTTTGCTGAAGATCGGGTGTCTGAGTTAGCGTCTTTGCAGAGCGCAGCATCCTAGGTGAACGTGGGATGTACGTACCCCACTGCAAATTGAGACTAATTGAGCAAACCACTCCAGCAGTTGCACCCTCCCCTGTCACAGCGCTGCAGTGCGCAAAGCTATTTCAGCGAGAGGGAGAGGGACATTTGGCAAGGAATCTCGGCTTGCACTATTTAAGTCTTGGAATGTCATTCAAGATGTTCTTGTTCCGTTTCTAGTGTAATGTTTAAACCCACAAAATGGGACCGGAATCCATAATGTTAAGTTAGAATTAAGATAAATACACTTGTCATACTTAAGAAGCCACATTTTAATAAGATATGCTACTACTGGCTAACAGCCACAGATCTTTCTGTACCCATACAATCAGCTCTCAGCTGGCCCCAACAATGGAAAAGAAGAGCACAGAGCATAATCCAATACAGCAAAATCATTTGGGATCTCTCATACAATTTTATCTTGTAGTAAAGCTTCCATCTTAATTTGCTTTGCTTACGCTAATTTTCAAATTAATTTGTATTCTCGGGCAGCACACTACAATCAAAACAATCCTGTTCCTGGAATTAAGAGACCCAGGCAACAGAACAATCTATTTCACTAACCTTGAGCAAATTACTTAAATTTTCAGGGCCTGTTTCGTCCATTCTTGAAAGGAGATATAAACACCTACTCTACCTACTTTATAAGTTCTGTGCACGTTCCAACATCAAATGAGCAGAATGACCCAGAGCCGAGCTGGGTCATTTGCCAAAGTTAGCCTGGAATGATGAAGAGGTGTCTGGGGTAACTCACACAAACAGGATAATCCAGCCCCTGGATAATTAAGACATCTATGTTGCCATAGATTTATATTGATACTGAATTAAATAAAATCGGGATTGGAAATTGTTGACATTTCTAGAAATAAAGCCAAACTAGGCTATAATGATTCTATACCAAAGCACAACACAGCATTGCTCAGGCCACGGACCTGAACCTGGGAAGGAGGTCTCTTCTGAAAACAGAACCTTTAAAATCGTTAGGAGGGAAATGAATTCAGTAAACACCTTCCTGCTAAACAAAAACAACCATCTCTATGTTTGAAAACAAACAAGCAAACATATATACATATACCAAAACTCTATACTCATCTACTCGTGTGCAAATCGCTTCTTTGTAAAATATTATGTAACATCTACCGTGATAGTATACAGAAATGCTGTACTTGAGGTTATACGGTTTTATGGAGAGATATTAATTTAGCAAAAATTACTTTTATAAAATTGAAAGGAAAAAGACTAATACATCAACTTAAGTTGCAGGAGTTTATGTAGCTGCTTTCTCTGTAGTTAAAAAAAAAATGCATACTCACTATACTTGGAACTGAATACCAGCTCATCTGTGGAGCACCTTCTTAAAAACTATGTACTGATGTAAGGTTTTGTAAATTTCTAAAATGTTTTAAATGGGATATTATCTTTTGCAATAAACTTAAATATTTTTCCTAGGTTTTAAGACTCTATTACTAGCTTGGGTGGATTTGGGTTGTAAAATTTAAACTTAAGAATGATCCTCCGTGGTCCTAATGACAGCAACAGTTGTCATTATAATGGCCTCTATATGTTTCCCAAGGAAATAAATAAGCAAAGAACAGATTCAGAACTCAGCGCCACAATGATCCCACGAAGGCCCACGTGTCCTGGGAGCAGGGGAGGCTGTGTGAATCAGGGGAGCAGCTCGCAGCCTCATGCAGGTGGATGCACAGTTATTATCTACAGCATTATTCTGCCCTTACGCCTGAACTATAATTTTTCAATATTTTTCTTTAATTATTTTTCCCATAATTTTCTTCCTTAAAAGGCAACTTTATATCACCACCATGAGGAAAACCAATATGAGGTTCCAAAAATGGAAGATGAAATCAAAATAATTTTATTAAATTCTTGCTAGAGACTGCGGAGTGTTGAAGGCGCTAAGTCTGAGTCCAGCTCTCTTTGTTAAAAAGGGAAATTAGCAAATATTCAACACATGCTAAAGCCCCTTGGACACCAAACACATTTTCTACTTGACTAACTGAGATGTTTGAGAGAGAACTGAAAAGAAAACAACTTTCCCATCGTGTGTTTCAAATTTCTTTCCTACACTGTCCATGAGCCCTCTAAAACCAGCTTGTTTACCAATTTAGAGGGGAAAAACAGCTGGACAAAGAATCAGAAGTCTTGAGTTTGATATTATTCCGCTACCTTTTTTTTGCTGGGTGACCTCGGGAAAGTTAACCTCTGAGCGCCTCTGATTCCTTTTCATATAAACCTTGCCTCACAAGGGAGTCCTGGTAATTAAGTGGGAGAAAGTCATGAGTACAATATAGGGTACGCAACAGGTGCTCAATAAATGCATGTTCATTCATTTGTTGATTGAAGTTAATTGGGAGAGAGGTCAGAAGACGCCTTCATGGGGCTGCAGTGGGTTTTCAGAAACAGGCTTAAAATTTTCTCAGGGGAAAAAGCAGTGTTGATAAGCAATGCACTCCTCCTGGCCTTATTAAGACTGGAAACCATGACAATGAACCTTAAGTAACAAAGTCCTCAGTGACCTGGGAGAATTCACAGGCATAGAAAGCACAGCATAGCACTCTGGGGAATGAAGGGTTCTTGACGCATGGAATCAAATATCCGAGAAGTGAAAGACTCTGCAAGAAGCCGGTCCCTGCTATTTTAAGCATATGGCAATTAAGGAAGGCTTGATCCCAGGGTTTGCAGCAATCACGCGGGTTAGTGAGCGTCGGGAGCAATGTAGTCGGGGGTGGAATGAGTGAGGGCCTACTGGACATCACGGCTCAGGGCAGTTCCGGGAACCACTGACACTAGACTTGAGACCCATTCTGAGCTCCAGGTAGTTTCTTCATTAGCTGAGCAGAGGCCTTAATATAGCCATTGCTTGAAAAGTCTCTCATTTTAAGCTGCTTGAGGCAACTTGCTGTTTGCTAAAAACATATTTCTTTTTTTAAGTTCCAAGAAACATAGATGTTTAATGATTATAATGCCAATCAAGCGTGGCTCACAATAAAAAGAGCTGAGGGACAAATCCATACCCAACGCTGTTAAAGTTTGGCTCAAACCATGTCTGACCGGCTTAATGGTCATAACCCCCTCTTTGGGAACTTTCATCTAAACTTCCTCCCCATCTTCTTTCAACCAATTAACAGCCTGAACACCTGTTGATCATGTCTACCACCCCACTCCTGTGGTTTCCCAAATCTATGATTTCCTTCTGCCTCCTACAGGACCCTGAGTCCATGGAGAGCAAACCGAGAGCTTGGTTTCCTCATCGCCCAACTAAGTCAGGTTCCAAGGTAGGCGTGCCTCTCCCCTACTGGCATGCTGTTCCAAACCCCCTTCTCCCTCAGCCGGCCCCCACAGAGGCGTCCTGTCTGGTCTCCTCACATGCACTCTCTTTCCCTTCCAGCACATTCTCCAAGCAGCAGTGAAGCAATCATTGCAAAATTTAGCTCTGAATCATGTCACACTCTGACTGAAAACTATTCAAGGGCTTCCCAATAAACTTAGGAAGTAAGACCAGGTCTGTCGCTAAGGCCCAGAAGGCCCTGCAGGCCTCTCCTGTGGAAGCTCTCGTCACAGGCCCGGGCGCTGTTGCTCTCCAGTCACACTGAGCCACCCTGAGTTCCTCAGACCCATCACCGCAACCCTCCCTAAAGGCTCTGTATACACTTTTCCTTTTGCCTGGAGTAATCCCCACCACGCCATCCTCTCTGCCCAAGTTTCCAGCTCTGCTGGGACTCCCCAGGTAAGACCTTCCATGACTACCACCACCACTGCCCTAGACCACACCAAATACCCCTCTTAACACACTCAACTGACACCAGGGACTCCTCCATCAAAGGTCTTGGCACAGTTGTCCTTGTACATATATTTGTGTCATTCTTTGATGAATGTATTTCTCTTTTGTTAGCCTATAATCTCCCTAAGGTAGGAACCCTGCTTATTTTTGCTCACCTTTGTATCTCCAGCACTTAGCTCAATGGGATTCAAATATTTGTTGTAAGACTAAGTTAATGAATGAAATGTTAGTGGAGAGACACGAAGAAATGATTTCCAGTTTTTTCTTTGTCAGTCCTCACATGGGGCTGATACATGGGTGGGTACAGGCTCTGTCTGTGCACCCAGGAGCATCCAGCCTTCCACTAATTAGAGCCTTCAGCAGCTAATGTGCCCAGGGCTTCTAATTCCACTGTGGTCCACACGGCATTCAGAACCCAGGGACATCAAGCCACTACCATCCTGCCCTACCACCACCCCCGCAACACCTTTATCCTGAATAGCGACAGCCCAGCTTAACCTTGTTTCAGAACAAATTGCCACCATAATTAAATCCCAATGCATTTTGCACATTTTACCAAGATACTGCCTTACCATATGAAAGAGAAAATTAGTTTTGAAATTAAAGCAGATTGTTAACTATTTTCATTGTAATGTTTCCATTAAAATGCCAGAATTTATTACATGTGACCTAGTCCATTTCAGACAAAATGCAATTTAAAGGAGACAGGGTCTGTCTAACTAAAGAAGCATTTTAGGCAGAGCATTTTGCCTTGGATACCACAATGAAAATGAAAAGACAATAAGCATCACGCCAAAGAATTATTTGCAACAAAGCAAATAAAAGCTCTATATTCATGAATGGCTTTCACAAATTCTCAGAATCCATAACTGTATTATATTAAATTTCACTCAGATGAAACCTGAATTTTTTTTCTCCTGGCAGAACCTCAATATATATGTATTTTCAATCATCAGCTAAACACGGCGACCTCTCCTCGGTGCTTGGGCTTGGTTTCCAGGTAGCACACGCAGTGTTGTGACACCCTTGGTTATGCTGACAAAAAAGTCTGCTTTCTCCTGAGCCAAATGCGCTGAGTCACGTAATTGTTGAAGGCAAGAGTGGCTCAGAGGGCTCTTCCAGCCAGCACACTGAACCCACCCCACAGGCAGGAGGAACACATGCCCTTTCTCGATTCGCCCACCTGGACATCACACCCTCTCCTCTTGACCCTCTTAATGCTGTCCTTGTTACTCTCTTGTGATGATTATTTGTCCCCAGTTATAGCTGTTTCTAGTTTTCTTCCCCTTTCCCCACTATACATTCAATGTCCTGAGAGTAGGAATCGCTTTCCTCACCTTGTAAAGTCTTAAGTCCAGGAAGTCTTTGTTGGATTGAAGCGAAAGACTTCCACATCAGGAGCCCTTGTCTGTGCCACGTGGACCACTGCACTGGCCTTCAACGTCTGCTTTCCCTTACCGTTTTCCAGCTCCCTCAGATCCAGCCTCCTCCCAGCCGCCTGGGGATCTCTCTAAGACACACCTGGCCGTGTCATTCTCTGGCTTTTATATCTCTAGTCTCACTCCCCTCCACCCCCACCATCCTAGAGCATAAAACTTCTCCCATGGCAAACAAGGGTCCTTACAATCTGACTGCAACCTAATATGTATAGCCTAACTTCCTACTACCCCGCTTTCCCCTATACCCATCTCCTTACCACTTTCCAAAAAGTCAGGGACTAATACACATCAGAGACTTAGCATATGCTGTTCCATCTACCTGGGACACTGTTCCATTACCTACCTACCTTGGGAAATAATTTTCATTTTTGGGGAATAAATGAATAGCAGCCATACTATTACTAATCATGATAATAAAGGCTCTAGTTTCCTGAAGTTACAATGGGGTATTATTAAACGCTTTGCTTTCATTATCTTATTTATTCCTCCAAAAGTTACTACAAGGTAGCTTATGATTACCTCCATTTTCCAGAAGAATAATCGAGGCTTGGAGGGAGATGAGCAATTTGTCAAAGTCCACAAGTATGAAGTGGTTGAAGGCTAGAGTTCTTTCAAGGTCTGCCGAACTTAGGAGCTTGGCTCTTAACTCCTAAGCCACACAGCAAGTTGCAATTTAAATGTCACCTCTTCTCTGTCACTTTTTCTGATCATCCCCTGCCCCTGCCATGGGATCAGTCACTCTGTCCTCTGAGGATTCACGGGGCTTTGTACAGGCTGCTGCTTATATTATCTTGGCACTTCTTTTGTCAGTTTCTCCCTCTCTTCTCCACCAGGGAGCACAGTCCTGGGGGATGGGATTGCCGTTTGCAGCTCTGGGCCCCTCCGAGTGGTTATCACATTGCCTGAGATGTTGTAAATGCTTCATAGATGTTTGTTGAATGAGTTGGAAGAAAATATGGAGATGAAAACATTAAGAGGCAAAACAGTCCAGGGAGGAGAGAGACAGATCAGGACGAGGCCAGGAGTCCTGACTTCTGCCCCTGATTTTCTGCACAATTTTGAACAAGCACCTTCACCTCCGTCCCCCACCTCTGTCTTTAAAATGAAACCATTTGCCTTTCTGACTTCACAGGCTGGTTAGAAGAAAAGAGAAATTATATACATGAAAAGGCTTCAGTAAGTTTGAGCACCTCATTAATTCCTATTTTTAAAGAAACAGTGTTTGAGGCATTTTTTTCCTGATTATAAAAGGGAAGCAAAATCATTTCAGAAAAGGTGAAACTACAGAAATGTACAAATCACGTGTCCTTTAAGCAGAAGATACCAGCATAATTTAAGCTGCAGACCAGCGTCCTCAGGTCTGCCCTTGGGAGATCCACGGCCACATTTCTTCTTTCCCTGACCTTTAGGGTCCCTGATGACTTTCTTGTTGTTTTTCTTGTTCTATTCCTGTAAGCCTTTATATTTAAGTCATATAACGTTCTCATGTTATTAAAACACATCATAAATATTTAATATCTGCACATATGCATCACTGTATGAATGTAGCATAAATCTAGAAAAATTGGTGCTGATTTTAAAGGATCATTTGGCAGAATTGATTCCTTTGAGTCAGTTAAAAAAGCGAGTGCCCTAGGCAGGGACTACAGGGACCAGAGACCTGCGGCCTGTTTCACTGGCAGCTGTTCCAACAGGGTTTCTCCACTGGCAGCTCCAGCCCTCAACAACAGTCCCAGGGGAGGGCACTCCCTGATGGAATTCTCCTCTGGTCTGGGATTCAAGCCTTTGTGGCCGATTCACCTCAAGGGGACTTTATTCACAGCCCAGCCACAGCGACAGTTTAATGTTACTTCACAAATCCAGGAGAGCTCCCAAGTCAGGGCCATAAAATAGTTGTAATCTGATCCATTACACTTGTGTCAAAGTAGGAGGCCACAGCACTCAAGGAGAACAATAAAGGCTCTTATTTACCAAGGGCCTTCTGTGTGTTAAGCCCTTCTTCCCTTTTTCACCATGGGATCGACAGGTAACAGCCATGATTAGCCCCATTTTACAGAGAAGGAAACTGAAGAGCAGAACTGTGAAGTGAAGAGACTGTCTGGTTATGAAATAAGGCCTCCTCACTCCTTGAGAAAAGGAGGACCAGTTCCCAGCCAATAAAATCCTTTCAAACTCCATACTTTGCGCCCCAATTCCACAGCCCTTAGAAAGCAATGTTAGGCATGAGCGTGCTCAGTCAATGGCCCGATGGCAGACATTCCAAAGTCCTAACGTTTCTAAAATCCTCCAAGGGCCAGGAAATAGAACAGGAGATACCGTGGAGTCTTACCTTTAAGAACACACTTAAAATCACTTGTTCAAAATCAGATCTGTCCAGCTCCACTAACAGAAGCCAAAAGGCACTGAGATATTTGGAAGCAATTTCATTAGGATGAGGACGTACTGGTCATGCACTTCCGAGTACTCGCAGTACAATTCCCAGACTTGATCTCTGCCTTGCCCTCTCAGGTGCCAGCCCCTGGGTGGCCAGTGGAGGTCCCAGCATGGGCCTCAGCTTCTGCAGGGCCCAAGCTCACCTCCTGCAGGACCACGAGGCATGGGTTCCTGAGCCATGTGCGAAAGTATCATGGCAGCAGCTGCAGCGCATGTATTATGTGGAAGCACTCTCTCCTCAGAGCAAAAGTCTGCTGGGCTGGCAGACCAGGGAGAATACAGGAGCCATTTTAACAAATTTAGGAACCTCGTATTTCCTCATAATTTCCATCTCTGTGGTTCATCATGGAACAGAAGGAAGGTTTGGAAAATAAAACCAGCTCTTTTAATGCCCTAGCTCTCAAACTTTAATTTGTCTAAAGGAATTCTACCACACAGGGCTAGTAAAGTATTTGGGGATTTTATATAAAAAAGATCCTAAGGGAAAACCTAACATGAAACAAATCTTTTGTCATCTTGTTTTTTTATATCAATTCTTTTAAAGCTAGACGTTAATTTGTACTTTCAACTAGTTTGTTCTTTCCATTCATTTACACGCAGAGCTTGGATAAGCTCCTGCTACACGCTGAGACCTGGGCCTACGGACAAGAACCTCAGCAATAATAGGACACAGTCCCTTTCTTCAAGGATCTTAGTCTACTGTGGAACATGGATAGGCAAGGAGAAAATTCCCTTACAACACGGCAATGCCGTAATTGAAAAATGGACAGAGAACAATGAGGTCACCGAAGAAAGACGATCTTGAGGAATGAGAGAAGTTCTCACAGACCAGGAGATGGAGATAAGGCGAGAAATGCTGCTCGCAAGCACAATGCCCTAACACTTCCTCTCCACTTACTCAAATTGTTCACATCCTGCGAGAACGAGACCCAGCCCCATGGAGTCTACCTTGAGAACTGACTTCTACCCGTGTATGCTATGGGTTCCTTGGGAGGTGAGACACTAATCCATATTCTGCATATATATTTTAGGCCATCAACTCCTTGATATGCAATTACCAAAGTCCCTACTAAAGCAAAGCTTCCCCACCCACGGGACACATGCGCCATCCACATTACCATATCAAAGAGCAAGATCCCCCAAGTTAATGATGCCATCTTTGGTTACCAACTGGAATTTCAGGTCTCTTATATAATGTTTATCCTCTTTCGTAATCTGATTCACACCCTGATCTCCTCCTAACACACACATACACACACAGACACACACACACTCTTTCTCTCAGGAAACTTCTTAATTAAGTTAATTTTATCTCAAGAAAACAATTTCTTAGACATGTATAGCAAAATGCTTAAGAATGTGGCCTTTGAACCCTATAGACCTGGGTATGGACACTAGCTTTTTCCTTCCCAGGCATAGGATGCTGGACAAGGGAATTAAACCCTCTGATTGCTCCTTCCTCTTTGAGAGGGGATGATAATTTTTGCCAACCTCGCAGATTAAATGTGATAATGCACTTAAAGTACCATGTGTGTCATACAACAAGTGTTCCGGAAATGTTCACGGTTATTATTACTGACACACGCATCCTCTGAAGAGAATGAATGAATACTCCCCTGTTCCCTTTCCATTTGGTCCAGTTGTTCAACAACAATTCTCTCTCCTCCTTACTCTCCAAGCCTAATCACAACATAAGAGTCATAATAGTAACACTTTATAAGGGTAATGCAAGTAACACTTAGATGTTAAGGAAAAGAATGATGGTTTGGATGTAAATAAAATAGATAGCAGAAATCTTTCATTCCTCAGCAGACATTCACTGAGGTCATCCCGTCTGCCGGGAACCCGTGTTTCCTGGAGATGCAGAAGTGATGAAGACAGACATTGTTCTGCACTGCCGGGAAGGACGCTCTTACAACAGTATGATGAGTCCGTGAGGGAGGTGCAGGCTGAAGAGAGCAGAGGGGTCTGAACTTGGTTGAGTGGAATGTGGGTCAAGATGTGCCTCCCAGGCCAAGACATGAAGGAGGAGGAGGAGTTTGTGAGGCAGAAGGTCTTGAAAAGAAAGGTAAGAGGAGTGTGTTCTCGACAGATGGACTGGCATTCAGGAGGGCACAAAGGAGAAAAGGAGCATTCTTGGACTGACAGAGCAGTTTGTTGAGTTTGCACAAGAGTAGGAGGTAGGAGAGAGAGGCTGGGCCAGACTGGGCGCCCTGAGGGCTGTGGCAGGTAGCAGGACCTGCATCCTCGGCCGCCGGAGAGCCACTGATGCTTCCTCACCAGGGGAAGCCTACTTTAAAAGACCATGTTGATGACAGTAGGAAAAATTCAAAAGGGAGGAGAGAAGAGACAGTGTATCTCATTAGAGGATGTGGCAATGGCAGCAGTGAGAGATGGTCACTGCCAGAGCCAGGCTAGTGGCATCGGAGGTGAGAGAGGCATCTGGATTTGAGGGCCTTTAGGAACTAGAATGCACAGAGCCTGGAGAGGAGCTGGATGTGGAAGGAGGAGACTCCCTCTCCCTCCGGATCCCTTTAGAACCTCCACGTCTCCATTCTGGCTTTGTCTTCTGTTACACCTGCTGTTTCATAAATGCCAACACTTAAGTAAAGCAAAATTTCTTGTTCTGGTTTTATAGGGTTTTATGGTTCAATTACCAGAATTGAAGAGTTAATCCTAAAGATATCTTTGTTATCACAAAACCACCAAACATTCTGTGCCATTTTATAGGTTTCTGAAAGTTGCCACATAGATCATCCCACTAGATTCCATGGTCTAGGCAGGGTAGCAGCTGGGTTTAAGGTGTCCGTTATTACTTGCAAAATATTTGATGCCTAAAGAACAACTTAAGATATTAATAGTGTAGGAGTGCATAATATGCTATTTAAGAGCAGGGACTCTAGAAACAGGACTGCCTGAGCTCAAATCCTTGTTCTTCCACTAACAAGCTGTGTGATTATATATATATATATATTTTTTTTTTTGAGGAAGATTAGCCCTGAGCTAACATCTGCCACCAATCCTCCTCTTTTTGCTGAGGAGACTGGCCCCGAGCTAACATCCATGCCCATCTTCCTCTACTTTATATGTGGGACACCTGCCACAGCATGGCTTGCCAAGTGGTGCCTTGTCTGCACTCAGGATCTGAACCGGTGAATCCCAGGCCACCAAAGAGGAACGTGTGAACTTAACCACTGTGCCACCAGGCCAGCCCCTACAAGCTGTGTGATTATAGACAGGTTACATAACCTCTCTGTGCCTCAGTTATCTCATGTATAACTATGAGTACCTGATGCAGGTTAAGTGAGGTAAAACACGTAAGGTGCTTAGCTTTCTGCCTGGGACACAGGAGAGATTATCTGCTCAATAAATCATAGCTTTATTATAAATATTGTTTTTAACAAGTTGTTGGGTTTCTGAGTGAAGTTCAAGAGTCAAGCAACCACTACCAGCTGGGAACGCCACCTCCTCATGTCCTAGACTGTCCTCACCCTGCTCTCCATGGGACGGAGTTGAGTGGATTGGCACCAACTCTTTTGCTATGAGTCTGTGGGCTCACAGTGTGGCAGAAAGTGCTCACGTACACGGGCCATTTGCCTTTTGGAAAGTGAAATCAGAGCTTAAAAACTCTGACTCTGATGACTCGGGTGTTTTCTGGAGTCTTCAGTGCTGTTGTGAGGTGAAGCAGTGGAGGATGGGATAATTTCCACTCTTTTTTTTTCCTTTTTGGACAAACTGCTCTGAACGTCTGGAGCCGGTATGATGCCAACTGCATTTACTTTTATTTAATCATTCCACAGACTCCTCTGCAAAAACCAGGGTAATTAGGCCCAAAATATATCACCCAGAGGCTCATTTTAACTATCCGAAATAAAACCTAGATCCCAATTTCAACAAAATTACTAGATCGGTCCCCTTCCGAGAGCTTCTGGCAGTGCTTATGGGATTGTCCGTCTCCGGTGCTGGGGAGGCTGGACGGGGGGCAGCCATCTCCAGAGCAGTCAGCAGCAGGGTGCACTGGCCAGGAGCGTGCCCTGAGACACCCCTCACCTGCACAAACAGACCTGGAAATTTTTCCTCACACTGCTCTGAGACGTACGGGACAGCACAGTGTACACGCTCTGTCGCCTGAAATCCCATTCATGTCCCGCCTTGCTACTAGCTGTGTGACTTTGGCCATGATGCTTTCATCCTCTGACGCTCAGTCAATCTATCCTCCTGAACAATGGGAGATGATGATAATTACCTGTGAGGACTCAAAGATGTGCTCCTCACACGGCAGGGATTCTTAGTCAAACTTTCCTTTTTATATTTTAACGTCTCTGAAGATTACAATCAATGCAATAATAACCCATGGCGTCACTGTTTAATTGGTAGCATGTTCCCTTTCTTACAGACACAACATCATGGTGCATCTTTGCAACTTTGATCAAATTTGACATGTTGTATGTAGGAACCGTTCCCTGGTAAAATGTAAGCTCTCAGATGATTGATTGGTTTTTTCCGTTACTCTTCTCCTCTTACACCACAGCCTTCTTAACGGAACCAAGACTATGTGGAAGAGAATATTGGCTAGACAAGAGCTTTTGGACTGGCCAGAAAAACACCAATGATTTCAGTCAATACATAAGATTTGCAAGTATCTTGCATACATCACTGTTCTCCGATACTATGCTTATGACAGACATTACTAATCAATTCATCACTTCTTCCCACTGAGCCATGATGTAGCCTCTGAATCTGTCTCAATGCAGTGCGACAGGCAGCCAGAGTTGGCACATGGAGCAAAATCTATTTTCTGTCCCTGACTCAGGAGCTTGGGAGATAAGGAAAGAGGAAAGGCATTGGTCAAACCAGGAAACTTAGATATATGAAAAAGAGTTCATCGCACACAAGAAACCAAGGTCTGGAGAGGTGAAATTGGCATAAAGTCACAGACCTGAGTCCCTGCAGAATGAGTGTGGAGACTTTCTCCTGTTCTCCCTTTTCCAAAATGTCCTTTCTACCAACCTGTGCTGCATTTCACATCATCAAAGTCAAAGTCCTTGGTAACTTAAGTAAACAAACACGTATCTGACAGATCAGACTGTGCAAAGAGAGGAAGAGAGGGCAGCAGTCATGTAAAAGATTTCTGCCTTTGGTTTTTGTAAAATTTCCTTTTGCTCGTTTGTCACGATCAACACTTCATTGTTCAGGGAGGCAATCTACAGAAAAAATCAGGAATGCTTATTTCCAGCAAATGAGAATTAAAATGCACTATGTGCAAGAAGCGATCCATCCTAGGCACGTGGTTCCTGTAATTTTAATAGCTAACTTCTTTTATCACAATGTTCCTACTCCTACAAATAAGAAAAAAAAAATGTAACTATTTAATCCCACATAATGACAAGAGCAACCAGAGCCCCTGACCTGATCCAGGCCTTCTCAGGATTTCAGAAATAGTACCAGACATGTCTGAGGTTTGCCGTAAATATTGATTGTTTAATGTTGCCAGGCAATGGAAACTAACCAATAAAAATCATATCTGGAAAATTAAAAGTGATGGTTGGAATGGGGATCTCTCCTCCTTGTCAAATTTCAATTTGAAATTAAATTGGGGCCTTCAGCACTGAGACAGGGACTACTGACCTCTGAGTAATTACTTTCCAACATCATTTTCTTTAATTTGGAGGAGATAATTCTATTCTAGGAATTGCTGGAAAGGCCCATTTTATGAAAATGGAGCTATAGCTTAGGAAGAGGCCGTTTATTCCTTCCTTCTGGTCGGCCCCATTCCTGCTCCTGAGGTGTGTCGCTGCGTGCCCCCAGTACCCCCGCCTCTCCACACTCTCAATCTCGTAATTATGCCAGCAAACTCGAGAGCCATTGAGACTAATGGCACAGCTTGCAACTCAGAAGCTGTGCAAGGTTCCCAGAACCTGCCCGGTGGGCAGCAAAGTCTGGACAGGCAATCTTTACCCTGCTCCCACACTCCCAGAGATGAGGGTTCCTGACAGTTAGAAAAAGCATTCGCTGAGGAAGAAAACACAGTCTAAACTGAGGGGAGAGCATATACGAAAATACGAAGGTATGACACAGCACAGCATTTTCAAGGAGTACTGCACTCATTCATTTGCTCAACAAACATTTATTGAGTACCCACAGTATGCCAAGCACCCTGCTGGGTGTTAAGGATAAGAGACTGAGTAAAACATGGTCCCTGCTCTCAAGGGGGTTCACAGAATGTAGGGGGGTAGAGCACAAAAGCAGAAAATCACCTTGCAACAGACTATTTACAACGAGCCTGACAACTGAGAGTGTGCAGGGGTTCGGGGAGCAAAGGAGGGAGCCAGGTGGGGAGGGACTGAGGCCACATGTGCTGAAAACAGCAGGACTCAGTGGATATTAGAAGTGGCAATCGGGACCATCGACAGAGATAGCGAGCACAGGGAAACTGTGGGGTGGGCTCCAGGAGGCTGGTGATGAGTTGGGTTTGGGATACTTGAGAGACAGCCTAGGGAAGAGGCCTTGGTTTTCTTGAGGGCACAGACCATGCCTAAGTCATTTTGAGTCTTTGTGTGGAGAATATAAGAAGTTCTTATAAAATACTGTGTTAATAAATAAATGAATATTATAGACAAGAAACATATGCAAATGCTTCTCATGCATTATTTCATTTAATTCTCACAGCAACTCTGTGAAGAAGGTTTACTGTTGCCGCATTTTACAGATGGATCTAACCCTCAAAGTCTCATGCTACAAGACAGAAGATGTGTACGGCAAACCCACAGATAAAAATTACTCAAAAAGGCAGAGCACGTGGAAGATGCTCAACACCGTTAGTCGTGAGGGAAATGCAAATTAAAACCACAGTGAGATACCACTAGAACTTTTATAAATCCACTAGAATCATTACAATCCAAAAGACTGACAGTGTGAAGTGTTGGTGAGGATATAGATACACCAGAACCCTCATAACATTGCTGGTGGGAATGTAAAATGGTACAGCCACTACGGAAAACAGTTTGGCAGTTTCCTATAGAGTTAAACATACACTTCCCATATGTTCCAGCAATTTCACTCCAAGAGAAATTAAAATACATTCACACAAACTTTGTGTGTGAATGTTCATAGCAGCATTATTCATAATAGCCAAAAGTTGGAAACAATTCAACTATCTATCAACTAGAGAACGGATAAGCAAAATGTGGCATATTCATATAATGTAATACTATTCAGCAATAAAAAGGAATTAAGTACTGATACATCCTAAAATATGGATGAACCTCAAAAACATTATGCTAAGAAAAGAAGCCAGACACAAAAGACCTCAAATTGTGTGATTTGACTTACATGAAATTTCCAGAAAAGGTAAATCTATAGAGACAGAAAGTAGATTAGTGGTTGCTTAGGGCTGGGGGTCAGGGGTCAGGGGGTGGTTAGGGATGGGATGGAAAGTGACTGGAAATGGAACTTTGGGGGGTGAAGGAGGTGTTCTAAACTGAATCATGGTGATATTTGCACAACTGTATAAATTTGCTAAATCTCATCAAACAATGCTTACAAAGGTTAAATTTTAAAGTATTGAAATGATACTTCAATAAACTGTTTTTTAAAAAAGGAAGAGAGAGCCGTGTGATTTAGAAGAGGAGGGAGCTCCCACCCAGGTTGGTGAGATTCCGGGCAGCTTGATAAGGAATGCATTTGTGCTGGACCTTGAAGAGTAGGTAGGATTTCAACAGACTGAGAAGCACAAAAAGGAATTCCCCACAAAGAAAGCAACATAAAAGTGAAAAAGTGCCAGGCACGTTTGGGCAATATCCAGACATCCATTATGGCTGGATATTTGGATGGAGAAAAGTAGATGAAAAGGCTGAAAAATTTGGTTGTGGTCAAATCACAGAAGCTGAGAATGGTCAGGTTAATGCAATTATGACTTAATTTGGCAGACAGTGGGGAGCCAGTGAATGTTCTAGAGTAGGGGAGTGTCCTGGCAAAGATTAACAGGGCAGCAGTGAGGAATGTGTGTTGTAAAGGCAAGCAACCAAGCAGAGCATCAGATAAAAGGCTCAGAGAATTGGCTGTAGTGAACGAGGGCCAAACTGTGCTCACTTGCCTGTGCTGGTAATGCAAAGGGACGGAGAGAGGCATTCTACCAGCTAGAAAGGAAAACAATAATAGACACTAGTTATTTGGTGCTTTCTATGAAGAGGGCACTGTTTTAAAAAATCACTGTTCGAAAGGAAAGACAGAGACCTAAGATCCTGCTGTATTCAAAATGAGCCAAATGGATTGATGATCATCTTTAAGTCTGGCCCCAAAGAGAAGGAACAAAGATTAGGGAGGTCATAACATGCTTATCTAAGGCGTGTTATGGGAACCATGGATACGGAAACTTGTAACTGAACAAGAAATGACGATACTTCTAAGGTAGAAGGATGGTAAGTGAGACAAACAAGAGAGACCAATTTACATAGCTCCCTGCCCCAAGAGCACCTGGCACAGTTGGCGCTCTGTGCGGATGTCGCTGCTCCTTTAAGTGGACACAGTATGCATTAGGTCAGCAGGTGTTGACATGGGGAGACAGAAGCAAACGGGTTTAAGGCAGATTGTTACACTCTGCTGCTTCTAGGGATCAAACCCTTGCCCGGCTACCGTTAGACTAACCCTCAGCACCTTACGTTTTGTATCCATGAAGCAGCGTTACAGTGTACCGACAACCAGCATGCCCACACTTGGCCCGCACTGCACCAGTTTAAAGCAGAGATTCCTAAACCGACTTTCTGGAAGCTGAATCCAGCTTTTGGGGATCATAGAGTATTTATAAATATTTTTTTAAATTAGCTGCCAACACTTAAACATCAGGAAATTTCACATAAAGTATGGAGGTTTTCAGCTTCTCTAGAGAAGTTGGGAGTTTTGGCAACTATATGATCCAGTCCCACGCGGTGTCGATCCGAGCTGAGGGGCACCTGTCTTCTTTAAATATTAGAGCCCCTGCCTGCTACACTTCGTTCACTCACTCGTTCATTCAACAAGTATATTTCAAGCACCCCCTGTAGGCCAGGCACGGGCACAGGGCCTGGAGACACAAACGAACAAAACAGACAAAAATCCTTACATTCTGAACTCATATTCTAGCAGGGAAAGCCAGACAATAAACAAATAAATAGAGGGACATATCTATTTCCGGTGGTGATAAGTACTAAGAAACAGAAGAAGCAAGGGGTGGAGATTGGAAGAGGATAGAGAGATGCTGGGTGTGGTACTCGGGGCAGTCGGGCAGGGAAGCCTCTGGTTACTCGACACCTGAGCCAGGATCTGAGTAACAGGAGGGACGAGCCCTCCGAACGGGGGGAGAGATTGGCCAAGCAGAAGGAATAGCAGGTGGGGTCAGCTTTTATGTGGGGGGGGGGACACGGACAGGAATGAGAGAGGGGCAGAGGGCATTTCAGGCCTCAGCAATGGCTTGGATTTTATTCTGAGTGAGATGGGAAACCACAGGTGAGAGTGAGCAGAGGAGTGTCACTCTTGGACACACTGATTTATGTTGGCAACTGGCCCCCGTAAGCATTAAATTTTTTGGCCTTTGGTTAAAGTAAGATGGGCAAAGATTAAAGGGTTAGAGGTGGGCTCTGTGTCTGGAGAGGGAAAATAATCAGACTAGGGGGCAGGAATCTCCTGATCTTTGGAATATTGTGTTTGCGCAGAAGAATAACCCAAAACTTAGCGGTGACCTTGAATTAATGGACGTCAATGTGCAGAGTTAACCCACAACGAAGCCCCTTAGAAAACCAAGCCCACAGGACCCTGACAGTGGGCAATGCTGGACTCTAGGCCAGAAGGAAAGGTCCCTGGTGGATGGGACTGGAACATTCTGCCTTGCCCACTCACAAAAGGCTCCTCTCACCTCTCCATCTTTACCACTGACATCCCATCCTGCGGGTACACGCAGCACGGGAGACAAGTCCTATGTCTTGTTTCATTTCAGCAACTTGAATTAACTCTCATGTTCCCCCAGCTCAAACAGAAAAATCTGACCCTTGTACTCCAAAATAAAGCAAGGATCGGCGTTTGGTGTTCCACATGATCTGGTGTTCCAGAAAATCCATTCCTTGACCCTGAACAGTCTGAAACGTTTACAAAATGAAGAGATCTACTCACAATTAGAACGTGATCCCGCCCCATCGTGATGACCGTCCGGTTCACGGTGCGAAGCAACTGGACCATGATTTCTTGGATGTGGTGATAGGTGAAGGCCTGTAACACAGTCAGAGACATCAGGGTGACAACAGGGACATTGTATCTGCACACCTCTTCCCAAAGACACACAACACTGGTTAGACATGGTCATCACCAAGACCACCCCCACCAGCACCGTCATCATCGCCACCGTAGTCATCGTTATCCCATCTCCATCACCATCACCAGCTAGCACTGGGCTCCAGGAGCTTCACTAACCACCTTAAATCAGTGATTAAGAGCTTCAGCTTTGGAATCAGACACTTTGGGTTTAGAATACCAACTCTGTCAAGAATTAGTGTGCTATGTTTGCTAGGTTACTTAGCTTCTCTGAATCTTGGTTTCCTCATCTGTGTAAGAGTCGGAGTCTAACCTGGAATAAGGAGAGAGTTTAATGTAGGAAATTGATTATAAGGGTGATGAAGAAGCTGAGATGCCAAACAAGGTAACCCAGAGATTAGCAATGGCAGGAAGCCACCATGCCCTCCACATTGGAGGGACAAATAGAGGAGGCAGTGTTTCTGGAGCCCAGAACTTGGGTTATGTGATGGAAACTGGAACCACAGAGGTGCTTGTGCAGTAGAAGCCACATTATCTGCATTTGGGGAAAATCCATGGTGATCCAGGTTGTAACATTTACAGGGTTCTGCCCACTTTAACTTTAAATACAAGTCACTGAATGTGTAGGACTTGCTGATGCTTTTCAAGCATTTGCTGTGGTAGGCGAGGGTTTTGTGCATATTCACCTACATTCTCAGATCCTTTTACTGGCATAGACTTAAGAGTTACATCCATGCATACCTGGGAGGGTGATCATGGCCCAGTGGAAAGGCCCTGGGATTTTGAATTCAGCAGCTCTGGGTATAAGTGCCAACTCTCCACTGGCCAGCTACGTGACTTCACTTATCACTTAACCTCTCTGAGCCTCAATTTCCTCATCTATAAAATGTGAAAGCTTCTCTCACCGATCTTTCCAGGTTGATGTGAACATAAAAGTGACACATGCAATTCTGGAAAAGTACATGTGCTGAATTCCGCTGCAGGAGAGTCTGTGGGTCTGAGATACAGCCCGGGCATCAGTAATTTCTGAATTTCATGTGGGCTATTCTGATGACTGAGAATCATGATACAACACACAGTGAAGCTCTGGAGATGGAGGCTGGGGTTTGGGAAGAGCCTATGTGTCTCCAGGACCTAGCCAGAGCCTGACATAAAGCAAATGCTAAATAAATGGTGGCTGAAAAAGCGGATGATCACTCACGCTCATTCACAAGCACCTATTAATCTTCGCTGCATTCAACTTAACTGTGCTTTGTCTCTTAATGTCACCAACGAAAGGAAAATAGATTCCTAGTGAGGGAGGGCAAGGAAAAGAATAAAGACGTGCTTATTACAAAGTGTCCTCCCCTCCCAACGTGCTTTCAGTGACTACTGGCATCCCCGATGAATAACCCAGAGCTGGCTTGCTTTCTCTGCCCAACTCCCTTCTGCACTTTGGCTAATCCCCGATTCTCAGCCGTGTGGAGCTCACCAGCAGAGCCTCTGCCACCAGAGCCTCCACCAGGGCACATACTTTATGGAGACAAGTTCTCATGCTCCATCAAGCCCAGCCAGACCTCAGTCTCTTGCTAGATTTGAGTTCCCCCACCATCCAACCCTTCCCCCACATCTGGCGTTTTCCTCCTGATGCTCAGGGGCAGGGAAGAGAACATCTCCCTTTACTTCTTGGCTGCAGGTGAGCCTCTTGCCTGCCTTCCCTCTCCTTTTATTTCTTCAAGCCTTTTTACTGACTTACAATCTCCTATTTCTTGTGTTATGTGAATGTGATGCTCATGATAATAACAACAATAGCTAACACATTTTGAGTGCTTACTGAAAGCCTGGCACCCTGCTAACTACTTTACCTCATCTCACTGCAAGACGGACAATACTGTGATCTCCATTATTCAGATGAGGAAACTGAAGCCCAGAGAGGTCAAGTAACTTGTCCAGGGTCACCCAGCTAGAAAGTCAGGGAAAAAGGATTCAAACTCAGCAAGCAGTCTGGCTCCTTGTCCAGACGCACCCAGGCAGACTGGAACACAAACACAGATCTCTGGTTGCTACTTTGGGGCCCCATCGGCCTCTTTCCATCTGTCAAGATGGACAGACCCTGCCCTCAATTGAGCCAACTTCTAACTGCCTTCAGTGACTTCTGATCTTTTCTTTCCCTTTTAGAAAATCTTAAGTGCTCTATATTCATTACTCCCTTATCTTCCCTGCATTCCTTTGAAATTTCATCAACCTAAGCCCACTGCAAATGTATGTAATGGTTTCCATTTGATGTTATTTCTTCTCCAGGATTACATCTCTTCCTTTACCAACAGAGATAATAAAACCCCTTTTCTCTTGACCTCCCGCCCCTCGCTTCTTTTAAATAGCCATTTCTTCTTTGTCCAAAGAGCAGCAATTAGACTGCTCAGGAAGTTTGGTATTTAGAAGTGGAAAACTGTCAAATTCAATTCTTTTCATCCTGAAAGCTCCCAGTGTGGGATGGTGTGTAGCAGAATGTTTTGGGATCAGACGGACTTGAGTTTGAATCTCAGTTCTGCTAATTTGAACTGGGTGACCTTGGGCAAATCACTTTTCCTCCCTGAAATACAGTTTCTTTATTTATAAAAGGTGGCAAACAATAGAAACCTCCACATCCTGGTTTGAGGAAGAAATAAGGTAATGCAGGTAAAGCCTCACTAAGTAAGGCACATGGTAAGCCCTCAGTAAGTGGTGGCTGCAACTTATACCCCCCTTGGTCTGCAGCAGCATCCTGGCCGGCTTGCAGATTCCCAGCACGTAGCAGAAAGTACAGTGCAAGGCAATGCATAATCTAAACTCTGGACAATATCGAAATGTCACCCAAAGAATGTATAGCACATATGCAAATAGAAGACTTTCAAGATGATAAACCTCTGCTAAGCAGTAAAAATGCAGCCACAAATCACCCACTGTTAATTGCTCCAGTGCCAGGCGAGTGGAGGGGACCTCTAGGAAAATGTCTTCCGGGCTCGAACTAAATGGTGGCTTGTCATTGAAATGACAAAGTCAGTCTTCCTATTATGGCTCTGGCAAAGAAATTAATCCATCCAGCCTAAACACACTGCACATTGTAGTGATTTTTTTTTATTTTAATAATTATGGGCTGTGATATCTGGAAGGAACTTAGATCCTTTCTTGAAATGAAATCTCATGCATGAGCCCAACACATAACATAGTGGAAGGAGAGCTGCGGGCAGGCACCTTGTCTTCTTGGCTCAGCCTGGGCCCCATGCCAGCCCCAGGACTTTGCAGAACGCAATTCAGAATCACTAATCTCCCGCAGTATTTCCAGAATAATAACAGAGCATACCATATATGAAATAATTTTAAGTAATAATACATACACAGCATTTCATAACATTGAATTAAATTCTGTGAAAGGCGTCCCCTTTTTCCATTTTTCTGTCAACCCTCTGAGGACACCAAGTGGAAAGGTCTCCCTTTGGTGCCAATACGTCTTTAACATCCCTCTAGTTCATGCAAAACTCCTTTTTTAACAGAGGGAAGTCCTCAGATTAAAACAGACGGTACACAACAGCATCTTGTTAGAACTTAATAGCCTTGCTTCATTTTTATTGTGTTTATTTTTAAAGTTATATTTATGGCAAGTGTTCAGGGAAAAGATCCAAAACTTGGAAATAGAGCAAAATAAGAACTGCATGATTTCTTAACAGAGTATCTCTGATAAGCCTAACTTGGGGGCAGGGGGCGCCTCTTCCTCTCTCGGGAAACATGACTCTAATTAACTATCCACAGCTGATTAGAAACCGTATTACGGCCCCATAAAGTTAAAGGTTAATGTGTAGAAAAATGACAAAACGTGATGTTTGTTTGCTGGTTTGCTAAAGGTTATAGCTCTATCAATCTGTAAAAAGGTTCATCTTGTATCTAAGGACAATCTTATATAAGCAACTCTTCTCCCAGAAAAAATCAAGAATCCTAAATCCTTTTGAATCAGCTCTTTCGTTACTCAGCTTTTTCCCTGGTTTATTAAATAAAACTTTGATATGTGCTCACTACTATCTAATCACGCAGGATGATATTTTTAACCATTTGAGAATTCTACTTTTACACAAGTGATGCTGACTACTTAATGGTGGTGATAGAAAATTTTGCTTATTTTTATCAAAGTTATCAATGTATATAATATAAAACCATTCTCCAAGGTTCGTTAAAAAAACAAAACCACCACCACAAAAATAGCAGTCCCTCAGGCTCCCCTAAAAGAGGAACTTCTTTTAGCTGATATAATTGTTATTTTGGTATTTATGACCAGGTTACCAATAATATGCAAGCATTACTCCTTGTTTAAACATATTGTTTTCACTCTCTGGTATTATCTATTAACCCTCCACCATAAAAGACAAGGGTTTTATTCTCCTTCCTTCCCCTGCCCCATTAGGTACCAGCATCCTTCCCATTTCTCCTTCTTTCCATACAGTTATAGTGTAATTTTGTTTTCATCAATATTTAGTATTCAAAATATTTTGACTATGTAAATGTCATTCTGGTCCAAGTTGTAAATTATGATGAATTCTCATTTCTTATACAACTTTTCATTCCCCAAAAGGAGAAAAGCAATCTGGAAAAAAATCAGAGATTCCTTTCAGTTCTCTGAATGTCTGTTTCTTATTCTTTTTCCTGATTTATGATTGCCTCTCCTCCTATTTTCAGAATTCTCTGCCTGTTTTTCAAGTTTGCTCTGCCTTGCAGAGTCTCTCTCTCCTGGAAGGTGCTTCTCTTCTGTTTGCATTTTGCACTCTCTTTTATGTCAGGGTTTCTCCTTAATTCTCTGTAACCCGTGGTGGGTGGTGGCATGTTCACACATCAGTGTGGGTGATTCAAGGCTGGTTGCCAACTCTGAGCACGCAAGTAGAGTTTGTGGTCTGAGAGCTTCACTGCAGGGTGGTCTGGTTGGGGCAGTTGGTTGGACAGGCTCAAGTACAAACATAAACAAGTCTTTCTTCTTGGCCAGGTCAGATTCCACGGACAAGAACTCTCTCAACTGTTGCCTGAAGGGTTAAGGCCTGGCTGCTAGCATTCCAGGAGCTGAGTGGAAGGAAAGTGCTGGAGGCTCCAGGTTCCAGGATGCCTACGTTGATTGAAACCTTGTTTGAGTATGATATCACCGCCCTCAATCATGCCTGGTTGTCCTACACCAGATGCCCTCTGTTTCATCCTCTTTATAGAACAAACCCCCAGAGACCCAGCTTCAGGGAGTCAGGCTGCTTCTTAAACAGATTTGCAACTGATCCTCCCTATTTGAGCTCCTCTCCTTCACCCCCACCTCGAGGGGCACGTGGTACCACCATTTCCTGAAACTTAGGGGGAATCTTTGCTTTAGATTAGATGAGTTTTCAGCTTTCCCCACTGCTGGCTTATGAATCACTGTCCCTGGGTCTGCTAAATCATTTACTACTTTTCCATATCATTTCTACTTTCCTTTTCAAAGACTACCTTTACCTTTTTTCACCAGGTTTTCAAGAAGGAGCAAAGTATGTGACTATATTTCCTCTATCATCTTTATAGTGATTTCCACTCTAAATTTTCATGTTGAAATGTGAGCTAATTCAATTAGAAACATTAAAAGTATACGTGATAATGTTAAATAACAAAAATGTGATTCTTATGCAAATGGCTGAGGTTTTAAAAAGAGTTCTAATGCAATCCTTACTTTTAAAGAAAGAAACACTTCAGCGTTGAGAAGGGGGTTTGCACAAGGTCATGTGATCAGTGATGTGAGACAGGTTGTGTCATCAGAGCTAGAAGGAGAAACCAGTTCTGCTGAGCAATGCTGGCCGACAGCTCCTCCACTCCAGCATGCAGGCAGCCTTGGTCCTTGTGTTCATGCCAAGGAGGATCCCACTCATCTGCCTGCTTTGTCTTTATGCTTTTTCAGTATTAGGATGAAGATCACAAGGTCACAGCTACAGAGTTAAATCCAAAGACCGTTTTTTTGGTTTAACAAAAGAGAAATAATCTATATTCTGACCATGAAAACAGCTGCAATCTAGGGCCACTATTTTTCTCTGTTCTGTGTTCCTATATGAGAGGTCTTTCAACTTCTTTCTCATGTCGAAGGCACCACAAACACTCACCTAGAAAGAAAATATCCTAACTTTCAAAAGATAGCAACAGTTGAGTCATCCTCTTTCTTTCTTCCGCCCCTCAAGTTAATGGAATTTTCCCACAAGTTCTAGGTCCAGCCCCATCTGTCTTCTTTCCTCCTATTTGAAATGGTTTCTGTCCTGAAAGACTGGAGAGCTCATTGCATGAAGCAAGAGACAGGCAGCCTGGGACTCAGAGAAGAGGGAGTCGGGGGTCAGCTGACTCAGGCAGGGGGCTTTGCTGCACCCCGTCATCTCTGCTTCTCTCGTCCACTAAGACTCCCCCGTTTCCCAGGTAGGACTTGGGCAATGCCCTCTTGTGGTCATGAGGGTCTCTGCACTGTGGATTAGCCTTCTCTAGAGGGAGAGAGTTTGAGTCGGTGGCAGAAGGATATAATAAAAAGGAAAAGATGTGGGTCTCACTGACACTGCTGTTACCTAACAAGTCTTGAGGTCACACCACATGCCAGGAACTACATACAGACTTGACATCTACAATCTCATTTAATTTTTTAAAAACTCCATTGAAGCCCCAGATGTGAAATATGAGGATCAGAGAAATTTAGTGACTGCCCAGGCATTATCCACTCATAGGTGGCCAAGCCTGAACCAAGCTCGATTCCATCTAGTTCTGTGCTCTTTCCATGATACCGAGTGTGGTGCTAGTGCTAGGAGGCGGAGGTAGTTTCAGGCCCTCCACAACCTCTCTGGCAATGTTTTTCAGTATTAGGAAAATACAGAGTTTCTCCTTGCATGGAGATTATGGAGGTTCCACTAACTATACTCCTTCCCTATGTTGACGAGTCTGACTCTCAGAGTGTCAGTTTCTTCATCTGAATTATGCTGGGCATAATGGCACCCACAGTGTCAGAATTGTTTTGAGAATCTGTAGCTAGTTTCAATATTGACAGAGAATATTTTTTGAGCTTTTGCTACATGTTATGTACCCTTCTAAGTATTGCGTATACCTTAATTTAAGGAATCTTGCAAGTGCCTATGAAATGAAGGAAATATTTCTATTATCCAAGATTTACACACAAGGAAACTGAGGCTCTGGCTGTGGTCACACACCGTGTTAAGTGCTGATCCAAGTTCCAACCCAAGCCTGTGTGACTCCAGAGTCCAGGCTTATAACGGCCACCGCCTGCATCTTTCAGGATCACAGAAATAAATGGATTTGGCAGCACTTTGTAGATGATAAATCGTTCTGCAAATTTGTCCAAAGTAAATAATAAGGCAACCATTTGTGTGCACAGCTGTCTATAGCATATTGCATTGTTTATAATATCCAAATGTAGCAAGCAAGATAAATGTCCCAAATCAGGGACGCTATTATATAAATGAAGGCTTATCCACACAATGGAGTAGGATGAGGCAGATATGTCTTGATCTGGAATGATATCCTTAATACATTAAGTAAAAGGAGACTATGGAGCACCATGTACAATATAAGCCCATTTATGTGTTTTAAAAATATTTTTCTATGTCCAAAAAGTCTGGAAAAGTGTATGTCAAAACATCAACAACGGTATCCCTAAGAAGGGGGAAGACGGAGACACGTGAGGTTACAGGGATAATTTTACTTGCTATGATTTGTTGGATATTTTCACAATAATCATGTATGATAATAAAGAGAATAAAACTATTTCCCAATTGGAACAAAATGGAAGCCAGTCTACACACCAAGGAATCACATTCTCAGGGGACGGAGTGGACACGCTGCAGACTGCGGCGTGCTGCAGGAGCCCTGTGTTTAGGGGTGAGGTCGCCTCCCTCCCTGAGAGCTCCCACCCCAAGCTGGGGCGGCCATGGGACCTCGGGGCTCACACCCTGAAGTGCTGTTGCCAACATTACTGAACTGACAGAGGAGCACGACAAAGTAATATGGGTTAAGACTTTTTTAAAAGGCACAACTATGAAATATTTCATTCCTTTTATCAAATGCTTTTAACGTCCATTTCCTGGCAGGTGAAAAAAAATCTACTTAAAGTAATGAAGAAAAAACATAACAAAATGAACACCTCTGGTAACAAAAAATCCTGTTGTGTTTAGAGAGAAATGTTGCTTTTATTCAGATCCTGTAAGTTGCTTTATGTGGGCTTCTATTAAAATGCACTGGAACCTGCCACCTGCAGCCTAGAGCAGAAAAAATTAAACCTCCCAAGGTCTCTAAGTCTAACATCTAAATACTGATGAATGGAGACCGGTTGGAGCCACTTATGAAGATGCATCTCGGAGATGCTCTACTTTTGTGCTTTTTTTCCTTGAAACAGGAGCCATCTAGGGGGATTGTAAAGGGAGAAATGGATAAAGAACACAACCAACATTTGTTGAATTCTCCCTGTGTGCCAGGCAACGGGCTGTGTGCTTTGTATTTATTGTCTCACTGCATCTTGACAAAAACCCTGAAGATAAGTATTACCATATTTTAAGATGTAAAATAAGATCCATTCTAATCAGTATTACCATTCAATATTTATTGAGCACTTAATATATGCCAGATGCTATAATAAGTGCTTTATATGAACATCTCATTTAATTCACAGAATAACCTTATCAATCTGCTACACTGGTTCTCCTCATGTTACAAATGAGGAAATTCAGAGGTTTATGTAACTTGTCCAAAGTACCAGAACTGTAGGTAATGGAGCTGGATTTGAATCCATGTCTTCTTGGTTATAAGGCTCATGCATTCCGCACACAGCTATTTATATCAATTTTATATTGTTTATACTATCCAAATGTAACAAGCATGATAAATATCCAAATGGCCCCATAGCAATGGGCTCTGTTAAGGTTTCCACTGTAGAAATGCAGATCTGTGAACTATTTGGAATATTCTCAAAAAGTTAACACAAATTGTACACTCATTCATCTTCAGTATTACACATGGGCTAATCACAATGTCAAGATTACCTGTTTGAAGAAGAGCAAGATAAACTCCAAGTAGGCCCCCTGTTTAACTCTGCTGGTCAGAAAATTCAAAATGGTGCTTATATATTATTACCTTTTTAAATGAGTAAATAAATTACCTAATGTTTAATACATGCTGCTTGTTTTGGAGACAATATATTTTTTTTATTTTTATTTTTTTTATAAGATTTTATTATTTCCTTTTTCTCCCCAAAGCCCCCCGGTACATAGTTGTATATTCTTCGTTGTGGGTTCTTCTAGTTGTGGCATGTGGGACGCTGCCTCAGCGTGGTCTGATGAGCAGTGCCATGTCCGCGCCCAGGATTCGAACCAACGAAACACTGGGCCGCCTGCAGCGGAGCGCGCGAACTTAACCACTCGGCCATGGGGCTAGCCCCTGGAGACAATATATTTTAAAACGTGCATCCATGGGCATATGTTAAGAAATGGTGGTGAAAAACTTTGCTACTATTTACCCAGAAAGCCAGTCAAATATGGATTCCATCCGTCCAGGCCCCGACTGCCCAATGAGCTTCCTCCTCCCTCCATTTCTGCCCTCCTTTCTCTCCCCCTCCTCTGGCTGTCTAGTGTTTCTCCTGTTTCCTTCTGCTTTATGCCTCTGCCTCATTACCAGCCATCGCCCCCAATCCCAGGATGGCATCCACCACAGGCAGAGAAGGTGCCTGCAGGGATCAGCATGATTCTCCTCCACCCCGGATGGTTTCCCAAATACATCTCCAACTCTTTGTTGGTATTTTGAGTCCCACGGATAGAATGCCATTCTTTGACTTAAGACTAATTCTCTCCTGTTAAAATGCAGCCCTGAATGACAGCATTAAAATATTAGACTATAAGCTCCTCTGAGGTAAAAGTCATAATATATCCACTCCTAGCTGATCCCCTTTCACTGTTGAACACATAGATTGTGAATCATATGTGAGTTCCCTGAGGATACGGATTAGATCTGTGTCATTATTTTAGGTTCAACACCTAGCACAAATACTGGACACACAACAACTAATCACCATATTTTTATTAAGGGGATGTAGATTTCATTTAATTAATTAATTATAAAAGCTAATATGAGGTGTCAGATAACTGTTGTAGAGAGTAAGGAGAGATTCTTAGATGAGGGCATGGAATTAGAATGGAGAATTTGGAAGGTTTTTGGCATGGGCTTCCTCAACTGTACTGGTAACACAGCTTGACCCCACACAAATCACCAAGCGGTTCTTAGACAAAGGAAGAGAAGAATCAAAAAACATACACAATTTCCTACCTACCTTCCCATAGTGAAAATACCCCTAATCATCCAGCCATCCTCCAGAGACAGCTCATTCAGCTGTGATTGATCTAGTTTCCTCAGCAGGGTCTCCAAAACCCTATTGTCCTCTTTTCAAATTTTTTTTAATGGACTCTTTTCCCACAAATTCCTCCCAAGTCAGGCAGGCACAAAACTAAGTTCAGAGACAGTTCTCATGAAACATCTCAGTATCCTGAGCCTCAGCAAGAATTCAGAGCCCTCTCACTAACAAGTTGGCTTAGGGAATGATTATACCAGAAACTTTAGAAAAGTTACCACCAACAGGAGGCTTTAAAATCTTACTTTTGAACCTCATTTCTTTTTCCAGGAAAGGATGGAGGAAGTGGGCCCGTCTTAAATGCAAGAGAATTGGCCAGAAAACAGCAATAAATCTGAGGAATGAATGTGTATCCTCTGATCTTTGTGTGTGGGTAAATAGACATTACTGTTGTTTTTTCGGTTCAGATTGGATACAATTAAAACTCTCCCCAGAAACTCATCTCAACAAAGAACAAGCAATAGAGAATGTGTGCCCCTCTCCATGGTGCTGATAAAATCACTGCCTCCAGAACAAGGGTGTTTCTCCTCATCTTGAGAAGTGTGGAGTCTTCCCTCTCTCTCTCTCAATTCTAACCCCTACAGTGTTTGCATGTGTCTCTGCTTTAATGTTGATAAAGCATTTGTGATTTCTCCTCACTGTTCTGTAGTTGTAATGATGATTTCAACATATTTTTAAAGTTCTGTCACATGCCTAATACTTACTCTCATCTCTACTCAACTCTTTTTGGAAAATTTAGGTTGTGTGCTCCACACACATCCTCAACTCTCTCTCTCTGACCAACCTACACACCTACAATAAATTTGGGAGAGGGAAAGACAGTTTATTTTTTTGATTTATTCCAAATTTTCTAATTTATCTATGGTTTCTAGTGGCTTTTCTGGGTGAAAAATATATAGCTACCTTATTTCCCAGCCTCCATAACATACTCAGTGTCCCCACTTTTAATCCATGGCTCTGATCCTTCCCTGCCTAGCTGAAAACAGGAAGGGCTTTCTTCTACTCAGCTCTTTTGTAATCTCAGCCAGTGAGAACCAAACCTAGTTGGTTAGTATAACCAATTCATCTTGAACCAAATCCATGTGTTTATTCTTGGAAGTGCATTAAGAGTGTGTAGCATAGAAGTAGTCTTCTGCTCCCAGTGTTCCTAAGTCTGGGGTGAATCTAGAGCCTTGGGAAGCTGCCCAAACATCAGGTTGCTGCTTCTCCCAAACCCCCTGCCCTACCAAAAATAAGATGGCCAGGATAGCATTCATTGTAATTCAATATCTCCAAACACATTTTTGAGCAGCTACTTCAGTAGTTCATAACCATGGCTGCACTTTTAGAATAATCTAGGGACATCCTAAATATATAAATGTATTCATGCCCAGTTTCTACCCCAGATTAATTCTAAATCTCTGGGGTTAAGGTATGGACATTGTTATTTTTTGAAAGCTCTCCACATAATTCTTACATGCAGCCAGGGTTGAGAACCACTGACTCACTAGGTGCCATGTTCTGTCCTGAGTGCTGGGAATTCAGGGACAGAGAGAGCAAGTCCCTGCTTTTAGGAGGTCATAGTCTGCTGGCAGTGTGTAACTAGGGAAGAACCATACAGCAAGAAAAAGACCATAACAGTGTTATCACGGAGTGCTGAGGAAGTTCAGAAAAGAAACAAATAACCCAATCTAGGGGAATCTAGGAAGATGTCTTGAGAGAGCTACTGTTAGAAATAGCTAGGAGAAATGTGCACCTGATACATCCTTTGCTATAATAAGTAGGCTTTATAATAAGAGTGCTTTTCTCCAATAAGGGTATAGTCTAATAACACATAATTAATCCTTATATATTCTTCCTACTAACCCTTTCCTTTGGTCTATGTCAAGTCTTGCTCCACTCACACTGAGTCTTAGATTCCTCCATGCTCTCTAGAATTCTGATTATAATCTTCCCACAATCACAATGTCTTCATGAAGCAGAGCTCACCGCACCTTAGCCTTGGACTGTGGGCAGCTCCTTGAAGGAGTTCAGTCCTTTGGGTCTGGTGGAGTTTTGTTTCTCCCAGGTCCTAAGCCAGCCAGTCTTGGTCAACTTGTCCTTCTCACAGAGATCAACCTGAATGCCTTTAAGAGCACGTTTTTGCTTATGTCTGAGATGCCCTTAACCCCTGGTCACCTGCCAGTCTCCTACTCAGCAGTCAAATAACTCAGTTCAATCACCACTTTTGAAAAGACTTTTCTGATTCAATCACTCTAAACTCCCACCTCACCACTGGCAGGGTTCATTGGTCTTCTTTTTGAGTTCCCACAAAACCTCATTCATACTTCTTGGAACTGGGGAACCACATCTTCCAATTTTGAATGTCCAAAGTGTAGCACCTGCTTAACACAGAGTAAGCAATAATTACATGTATAAATATGTTAAATAAATGTGTCAGTGCATGGATGGATGGTTGGAAAGATGGATGGAAGGGTGAATGGAGGGCAGAATGATATTGCCTAAATTTACTTTACATCTTGTCAATTCACAGTGTGATGCAAAATAATACATGTGCTAAGTTGTTTATTCCTCAAAAGCAAACATGCTGACAATTTCTTTCCTTCTTTTTCTTACATGCACCATTTCCTTCTCTTCTTCTTTCACCTTTTTCCCTATAACCAAGAGGATGTGGTATTGTAACCTGTCTTCCAGAATAGATTTCAAGCAGATAAATAATTAGTCTTCTGGGAGTATTTTGGAAGATTATAACTACTCCTCGCCAACCTTCCCACAATCATGTCATTCCTTGCCCCCAGATATGAAGGCATTGCTTTTGTTCCCTAAAGACAGGCTCTCTTCACAGGAAAAAATACTCCGCTTGCCACAGAGGTTGCTTTCAAACTCATCAGATTTCCAGGGCCTCTCTATGAGGTTCTTTGAGGCATATCTGCCCTTTGTTACCTACCCACTGCCACAGTGATGCTTGTCAAGCCACAGAGTGACAAAAAATACCAGCTTTGCCTGCATTTTTACATTTCTGATCCCTCATAAAAAAGTATAGGATAAATTACAATGTCTAACAAAATCAGCTATCTCTTTCTTCCTTCAGATTACACCTCTAAATTATGCAGAGTATTCTTTAAAAATATTCATTATTTATTGTACTAACACTACCAGAAACAAAAATGACATAATATAGCCATAAGTCCAGCCTTCCCACACATTTAACTTCTCATCCTTCTACGATGACTTCATGTCCTCATGCATGCAAAACTTCTATGCAGCGTGCAGACAATTTGTGTTCTGCTTTTTCCAGTTGACATGACATAAGCATTTTTATTAACATATTTCATGGTTAAGAGATGTCTCTGTATGTAGCCTTTGAGGAGTGTAGGAGAATGGTTTAGATTTAGACAGATGGAATTCTGGCTCTGCTGCTAACTTGCTGTGTAGCCTGAGCATATTTCTTTAAATTTCTGTAAGCCTGAGTTTGCTCATAAGTGGGCATTGGTGTGGGCATGATAATGGCGTACTCTGTTGATTGTGGTAAAAATTAATTGATTTCTGATTATAAGCTACTTTATACAGTGTTTGACTTAGAGCAGGCATTCATTACTGTGTGACTCATGAATAACGTTAATATTTTTAAAACATAGATCTATCATGAATTAGAATATAAAGTGTGCATGAATAATTAAAGTAAAACACAAGACTGAATTCCAATAAATTCAACCTTTGGGCTCCACCCCCAGAACACTGAGAGTTTATATTCACTCACCTGAAGTTAGTGATACTTAGGTGGAAAAGCTTGAAAATAACTGACATCCATCATCACTCTTTTGCAGCTGTGTTTGAGTGACCTGCCTCATAGCACACAGACTGTCAGAACCAGAGCTAGAAATAGAACTCACATGTTCTCAAAAGCTGCTGAAAGGCTCTGATCCCAAACATCACTGTCCCTGTTACCACCACCTCAACCAATAGAGCACGAAAAGCAGACATCATTATTTAATTAATCAAATACTTTTTGAGGGATTACATTGGGGCAAGAGGGAAGGAAAGAAGAAACATATATTAGGTATCAATCACAAGCTCATAGTCATGGTAATGATGACTAACAAAATATTAGGGAGAGGTAAGCTGAGGCTCAGAGAGGCCACTTAACTTCCCCAAGATCACACAGCTAGTTAGTAGTGAAGTGGGATTTGAATCTATGTCTCTATGTCTCCAAAGTTTATAATCTTTCAACTAGAACTTAAGTCAATGAAAATCAACAGATATTTTTTGGCTGCCCAATCTGTGCCAGGTGCTGTGTTAGGATATGGCAGTGAACAAGACAGAGACAGTCCTTGCATCTATGAGGGCCTATTGTCTAGAAGAGAAGACAGTTTAAGGGTGAGCAAAGTGGGATGAGTGTCAGGTAAGATGCGGTATGTACGACATCTGTAAACTATTCATGCACTGAAGACAAGGAAATGTGAGCCTCTGCTTTCTGTCCCAGAGTTCAGTTACACTCTGGGCTAAATATGCTCATACAGGCTGGCCTGGGAATTTGGCCACCATTAGTCTTCTGCATTATTTCCATGGGAAAATGCACGCTGAATTCCAAACTGTTGTATAAACAACTTCAGGAGCACAACAATACTCAAAGTCGGTACCTGCTTTTTATGTGATGTTCTAATGCAAAAGCGGCAGATTTACCTTTATCATTAGGTTCTGCTGAGTATAAAAAATAAAATTAGTGTCAGCATATCTTTCTAGAAAGTAGACTAATTGAAGATGGGGGAATCAATCAAACCACAAAGATTAATTATTGAGTATCTGCCCAGAATTCGGCACGATGCCCAGGCAGTGTAGAAATGTAGGAGAAATACAAGACTAGATTAGTCCTATCCTTGGAGAGTCTGTAAGCCAGGTCTAGGACACACACATAAGAGCGCTCCCAGTAAGTGATAGTGAAACCGGCAAACAGCCATTAATGATTCAATATCTAGGTACTAAAGCTTTTTTCCTTTCTGCAATTACTGATTATAGCTTTTAGCTGTTTAGCCCACCCATTGTTAACTGTGCTGCTTAGGCAATACACTATCTGACTCCCACTAGGCTCCTATAGATAAAATCTCCCTCGAACCTGGGTCACCAGGTAATGGGTGTGTGAGCTGTTTTTCAGGGATTAGGACTCCCTGTCCACTTCAGGATGGCTGAGACCACCAACTCATCAATGGGGCATGTAGAAATGTCCGATAGGTGACCTTTTGAGGTCAAGAGGCTAAAAACTCCACACTCAGATCATGCTAATGCCACCATTTTGTGAATTTGGGTCCTATGAAGAGGCATGAAGTATAACTATGCTTGCCCAGATCATCAATTATCTCACCTCTCCTCACCTCCAATCACCTCTCTCCACATTTCAGACCACCTTGCCCCCATCCCATAAATATCCCTGAGTCTCTATTTTCGGGGAAGCGAATTTGAGGCTCATGCTCTCTCTTCCTCATATGGCTGCCTTGTAAGTAAACTCTCTCTCTGCTGCAATCTCGTCAGCTCAGTGTTTGGCCTTCTGGGCGGCGGGCAAAAACGAACCTGATTCGGTAACAATAGGCTATGTCAAAATTCCAGGAGACTAGAGGGGACACATGTCTGTAGAATGGGCTGGGCGGGTCAGAGATAAGAGGAATCAACCCAGGCTTCAAAAGACAGCTAGGATGTGGATATTCAGAGGAAGCTCACAGTGGTAGCGGGAGGAGGGCTAACCATGGAGAAAGGCAGAGGACAAGGTATGCTCTGAAAAATGAATAGACCGTTGAGGCCAAGGACCAGAGTTGGGGAATACTGGGAACTAAAATCTCAGAGGTGGTTCTGAGTGAGGGGGATTTGCCTTAACCACTTTGCATCTGCGATGCCCAGGATGGTGCCTCCCAAACTAGGTGCTCAGTTAATGTTTAGTGAGCTGTGAGATGGAAAGAAGTTTCCTTAGTTGAAAAAAGAGATAACCAAAAAAGTGTTAATCCTGTTTCAACATATGCCAGACAGGTCTAATATGACAAGAACAAATGTAAAACTGTGCACAATTAAGTGCTACACTCTATGATAAAGCCAAAAGTTGTCAGAATGCAGCAGAGAAAGTGACTAAGACAGGGCAAAAAGAAGCTGGGATAGTTCTTAATGGAAGGGGAGAAAGGGTTGGGCCCATTAGGAAAGGCAAGGTTTAGCTCTCAGGAGTCACAATTCACATGGTGAGGCAGATGACAAACATGAGAATCTAGTCATCTAGAAAACAATAGGAAGTGGTGGGATTGCGGCTTTTATTAAATACTTCGGCAAGCCAAACAAAATGTATCCGTGGGCTAGATTCAGGCTGTGAATCACCAAGTGGAGGCCCTCAGGACAGGCAGAAGGAAGAAAAAGAATGCCTTCCAGATGGAAGAAACATGTAAATGACAAAGAAAGAGGAAAGAGCATGAAGGCTTGGTGGGAGAGTCAGAGGCTGGTTTCCCTAGAATGCAGAATGCCAACTGAAAACAGTAGGAAATGTGGTTGGAGAGAAAAGCTAAGCTGAGTTTGAATTCCAGGTAGAAGAGAAGATAATAAATCGACAGATGACTTTAGCAATGCTATGTTGCTTGGAGAAACTGTGGAAACTGTGCTGAAATTAAACCTTTTCTTTTCTCATCTGGGCTGCTAAATCAATTGTGTTTATCTCTAAGACTAATGTTATCTAAAATCTCCCTGAGAAAATGTCCATTCTAGAACTCTTGTATTGTTTTCTGGAAACGTCTCTGGTGTGCTCACTGGTCACAGCCCCCAGACTGTATATGACAAATGGGACACTATAGACAGAGCTGTGGATCAAAAGCATCTTCAAAAAACAGAGCACTTCCTTCTTCACTTAACATGTTTCACTTAAGGATTTAACATTTACACCAGTGGAGCAAATCGAAGTTATAGTTCCCTCAGTAACAGTAACCTGGACCAAAGGCAGCTATATTTTTCTGCTGCGGAGCAGGCTTTTAACTCACGCCTCTTGACTGTGAAGGAGAGATTTAATTCAAACATTATGCAAGAAATGCTTTTCGGAAAACAAGTGGCTGGACCTGTGAAGGTTTAGTATAAATGGCTGTTCTTTTCAACTCTGTGCTTTTTTTGTTTTTGTTTTTGTTTTTTTGGTGAGGAAGATTCACTCTGCTTTAACATCTGTTGCCAATCTTCCCCATTTTTGCTTGAGGAAGATTAGCTCTGAGCTAACATCTGTGCCAGTCTTCCTCTATTTTGTACGTGGGTCATCACCACAGCATGGCTCGATGAGTGGTTTAGGTCCACTTCCAGGATCTGAACTCACAACTCATGGCCACCAAAGCAGAGGGCACTGGACTTAACCACCATGCCACAGGGCTGGCCCCTCAACTCGGTGCTTTTATGCAAGTGTCCCCAGCAGACAGAAATCTCCCACAGCCTTTCCACAGTCTTGCAGGGTGAAGGGAAAGTTATCTTCTCCACTCCTGCAAGCTACCACGCTTGCTCATTCATGGGTAAGAGCCCAACCCTGTTATTGCAGGCAGCCAATATTGATAAAAGGTGCTACACAAAGCCAGGACAAACAGGACAATAAGGCAATTTGTGAGGCACTTGCCCAGGGGGAACAATTTAAGGGATGTCAAAACACTCAGTAATACAGACAAATCAAATTTAATACCATGGTCTTTTTGTGGGGGGGTTGTTTTTTTAAATTTCTTTTTGAGGAAGATTAGCCTTGAGCTAACATATGCCTCCAATCCTCCTCTTTTTGCTGAGGAAGACTGGCCCTGAGCTAACATCCATGCCCATCGTCCTCTACTTTGTATGTGGGTCACCTGCCACAGTATGTAATGCCATGTTTTTTAAAATAAAAATTAATACAAAAAAATCCATGATGAACAAAATATCAAAATATTGACTTTTAAAAAATATATTGCATTGATATATTATTTTTCCTGATTACTGAAATTTTGGTGCCCCCTTACCCTTTGCACCCAGCCCCAGGCAAGTGCCTCACTTGCCTCACCCTTGTCCCGGCCTTGAGAGGCAGTCAAGGCAAGTGTGGGATAGAGGATGGGAGGGAGTGAGCGCAGAGAGGCCATCATGGATTTGGCTGTAGGCAAACTCCTCTGAACTGTGGTCATGGCAGATAAAGGAATATTGAAGAACACCTCAAGAAGGATTTCTAGCTAGTGCTAATGGAACAGAATGTGTTGGATTATTAATTTTATTGGGAGGAGTTCTAGTCAACTGTCAATGAAAGCTGTTTTCTAATTTTCCAGGTGGATCTCCTGAGAATAAATGAGCCAAAGACTATCTGGTAAGTTATGCCAAAACTTTCCAACCCACTTTCCAAGCCTACCAGGCAAAGACCAGGTGACATTCAAGCCCCACACCATAGACAAGACTGTCAAATAGCCCGAGGGAAATGCTGCAGCCTGTGAGGTCCTTGGGACCAGGACAGGCTTTTACACTCCTCAACGTTCCCCATCTCCACAGTCTAGTCCTGGGTTGGTGCTCACTAATGTTGGTTTAGTCAAGCAATTACCTAATTGCTCATTTGTTTGGAAGATACATTCGCCTCCTGACAGGTTGGGGCAGTTAATAGGGTGGAATCATCTAGTAAAACTAGTCTGTGGATTTTGTTGTTTTAACTGATAAAGCAGAGAAAACACCTTATCTATCAGCTTCCCTTCATGCTGGAACAGGTGTACTTTGGGGAACTCCTTCTCAAAATGCATTCTTTGTAAGTGAGCGATCATCATTTAAATACTTCAAAAATAAACTTCAATTTTTTTATTTTGAAATAATGTTAGACCTGCAGAAAAGCTGCAAAAATACTACAGAAAGTTCCTACGCACCTTCATCCATCTTCCCTTAATGCTGACGTCTTAATGTTGACATAACCAGGGCGCAATTAACAAATCAGGAAGTTCACGCTGGTCCAGCACTATTAACTAAACTACAGACCTTATTCTAATTTTGTCAGTTTTCCTTCTAATGTCCATTTTCTGGCCCATGGTCCAATTCAGGATCCCACTTTGAATTTAGTTGTCATGTTTCCTATGTGCCCTCCAATCTGTGACAGTGCCTTTGACTTTCCTCGTCTTTCAAGACCTTAACTTTTGAAGAGTACTAGCTTGTTATTTTGTAGAATATCCCTCAATTGTGGTTTGTCAAATGTGTTCTCATTTTTATATTGAGGTTGTGCATTTTGGGTGAGATTTCCCATATAAGCGGTGTTGTGTCCTTCTCAGCACATCTTCTCAGGTGGCACACAATGCTCTGTGTGTCCTTCCTGGTTGTGCTCCCTTTCATCACTTAGTTAAGGTGATGACTGTCAGGTTTCTCCACTATAAAGTTCCTATCTTTCCTTGTCATTAATAAGTGGATACTTTGGGAAGATACTTCGAGACTATGCAAATACCCTGTTTCTCATCACACTTTTTGCCCATCACTTTTAGTATCCATTGATTGTTCTTCCTTGTAGCAATGATTATGGTGGAGTTTGCCAAATCAAAAATGAACTTATAACAGTCTTTAAACCTATTTAAGGCCAAAATCTACTGAGGTGAAAGATAACAATCTCCCTGTGAAACATGCCTTTCCCAGAGCTGTGTGCATTAGACATCTAGTTTAGGCGTACCAAATCCATGGCACCTGAGTGATCATCCCCACCCCTTAGCTATGCAGGAATCAGGCTCTCTTTCTCACTGACCTACAAAAGTCCTCAAAATTCTCAGTGCTACTAGGAAAGAAGCCATTGCCAATCAATAAGAATTGTCATGGGAAATGAAACATATTTCTATATCTCTGCTCTAGGTTGGGTGTTTACTTTGTCTTAAAATCACGACATCCTTGGAGTATCCTCTTTTTGGCCAGTCTCATGAGAACCTTTAGACAGCAACAGATCCAGGGCCGCTGGGAGAAGAGACGTGCACAGGCAGCTCCACTGGGCTTTTGGGTTTTTCTTGTTTTTGGCAATTCCTCTGAGTCCCAGGCAGTGGTATGTTGGCAAATATTTATCAATTGACTCTCCAGGAAGGGAAAAATAAAAGCCTGGATATACGGTGTTTGCCAATTCTTAGTCTGAGTACTCCCTTCATGGTTGATTTCAAGCTACCAATACATCACTGAACACAGAGTTGGGGAGAGATGGGCGGCAGCAGAGCATTAAATAGTATTTCCACCGTACAGACACTATAGATGCAAATAACCTCAAACGCACAGATAAGAATAAAGTAGTAAGATAATTAGGAAGTGATTCATTTTGAGTATCTCTTACCTTTGATTTTAATATAGTTTATTTAATTATAGATATTTATATAAATTTTTAATAATGGCACTTATTTAACATCTAACTCATATAATTCCTAAAAATTTAACACTTGGTTCTCATGAGCTGTTGTGAGCCAGCTCAGCACACCACCCCATACAGTGGTTATCATGAGCCCCTAAGTTTTGGAACAACCCAAAGGAGCCCCTGAAAAGGCAGAATGACACTTCTCTCCAGTCCCTCCAGGAACCCTTATGTGGTCCAGATGCCCTGCAGGGGATGGCTTTGCTCCAGCAGCAGCATCTGCTATTTCTTGGCCAGCCTCCCATGGAGACTATAAGGGCTACAAAGCATCTGGCTGCCACCAGGGCTGGCTTGAGGGCTGCCTTCAGTGCTATTGGGGTACATAATCCTCCCCAGGTTTTGCCAGGAGGCCACTTGGCCCTTTACTGTTCTTAAAAGAACTACAGGGAGGGGCCAGCCTCACGGCCGAGTGGTTAACTTGGCGCACTCTGCTTTGGCGGCCCGGGGTTTCACTGGTTCGGATCCTGGGCCTGGACCTAGAACCATTCATCAGGCCATGCTGAGGCAGTGTCTCACATGCCACAACTAGAAGGACCTGCAACTAGAATATACAACTATGTACTGGGGAGATTTGGGGAGAAGAAAAAGAAGGGAAAAAAAGATTGGCAAGATATGTTAGCTCAGGTGCCAATAAAAAAACCCAAGAATTACCGGGAGGTTTTAGAAGCAGCCTGGGACAGTGGAAGGAGCACAGGAGGGAAGACGGACAGTGAGGGAAGAAGGAAAGCCACATGTACTGAGTATGAATTATATGCCAGGTACAATGCTGCATGTTTTCACAGAGTTAATCCTGACATCCCTGGGGAAATAGCATCCCCATTTTACAGAGAGATTACATGAAAGATTACAGAGATTCACATTACACTACATGTGCTCTTACCTCCTCCAGGAAAATGATGCTGGTGAAAGTGCCCTTAAAGGGTAAGGTGCAAATGTGAAGTGGTAAAGGCAACGTGGTGGTGTGTGCGAGGTTGTGACTTTGGAGTGAGATGAGGTGGTTCCCTCCAGGCTCTGCCGTTCACTAACTCTCTCACCTTAGTTAGGAATGTCTCCTAGCCTCTCTCTGAGGCTTGGCTTCCTCACAGGTAAAATGGGGATAATAAAACCTACCTTGCTATGTGGTGGCCAGAAAGAAACAATTGTGATGTATGAGAAAGCACTTTGTAGCTAAAGTGTGCTGGGAAAGAAAGTGTACTGTATGTCACCAGCCATGACATCGTAATGACATTCCGTGGGCCTAGGAAGGGCACATTTAACACCATGGAAGCAGAGGAAGAGCAACGGGTAGAAAGAAAATGGCCTTGGACACAGCAGAAGGTACAGGATTCTCCTCTATTTCAACTTTAATTTGGGGGCTTAATTAACTGCTCTCTGCTTGGAATGCACCACAGACAAACGAATTTCTGCAAGTCTCATCTCCCTGCCTTTTATTTGAAATACAAGGGAGCAGATAGGTTAGAAGAAAACCCTGCTGCCATTGCACGGTGGTATTGATTCCTGGGAATTAAACGGCAATGCAAAGAGGCAGCAGCAGGCTCTCCTCGACGCTGCATCAGGCAGGCTGCCTGGGATCATCAGAGAGCTCAGACCTCAGGGGGAATGCACTTCAGAAGAAGACACCCAAGCACTGACGGCAGGGTCTGCTTGTTTCAGGGGCAGTGCTGGACCAAGATGCCCTCTAGTCTAGACCGCCCTCTGTGCGTGCTGCAGTCCCTGCCATACCTATCAGAACCCTAATAGAGCTGCAGATGCTAACACTCTTCAAGGGAGGGGCATGAGTATAAGTGTGTGTGTGTGTGTGTGTGTTAAAAAATGCATGCACCCCAAATCACACATATATATTCTACACGTTAGACAAATCACCCCTAGTAAAGGGGGAGGTAGGAGAATGGGAGTGAGAGATGGGGACAAAAGGTAAGAAATACGGACACACACACAAAGGGAAGACTTGCACAGACCAATGAGAGTAATGCATCATAAACTGAGTGTGATTAATTCAACCCCTGCCCCTGACATCCAAGGCAGGCAAAAAGAGGAAGGAGAATACCCTCTTAGCACTCAGAGCAGAAAACTCAAGGGAGAAATCAGTCCCTGCCATTGATCCGCACAAGTCACATTCACTCATTTATTCACTCCTTCAACAGATAGCTTCATGAGCCAGGCACGGTGTCAGGTGGGCAAGGGGCAGGTAGAGCTGCTGTAAGGTTGATCTCTGTCCTCCCAGCACTCCCGCTTCCGCAGGCAGACAAGTCCACAGAGGATGACAACATGGGTGCTACAAGACAGCCAGTGGACACAAGCTGCTCCCAGGACCACAAGAGAGGGGTGGGGAAGAGGGTTAGAGAAGCTTTCCTGGGGAGAGGGACATTTCGCCTGACTTCTAAACGTTAGGTAGGGTTAGCTAGGCAAAGAGTGGAGGCGATGCATTCCGGCAGTGCAAACAGCACACACAGCAGCTGAGAAGTGAAAGAATGCAGTGCAGCACAATTGAAGGATGGAAAGAATTCGAGCAGAGCAGGAGGATGGAGAGTAAAGGTGGGAGTGGCAAGAGGCCAGGCTGAAAGTGTAAGCTCTGTGAAGTCAGGGGAGTAAGGCTTGTTCTCTGTGCCTCTGTGCTCAAAGCCCGGCAGGGGACACACACAGGAAAGAGAGACACAAAGCAAGTAGTGCTGTCATATCAGTCTACATACACAGCAATGAAAACACAGAAGGAAGCCTTCAATTCTGTCTAGGGGTTGGCAGAGAGAGGAAGAGGGCATGGACTTGAGAAGACTTCAGAAAAGAAGTATTATCTGAGCTGAACCTAAAAGGAGTTTAGGATTTTACTTGCATAGATAGAGTGGGAACTGAGGACACTCTGGGTAAGAGAAAATGTATGAGCAAAATCCTTCCCTGCCAGTGTCCAAGATGGTGAATAAAAATATCAGAAATCCCAAACCTTTCATGATTAAAGAGTGCCTTGGTAAAACTCCCCTGGGTTTAGTCAATGGGCTCAAGGGTTAAAAAAAAAAAAAGCTGATTCTGTGCATTCTCTACCTCCACGATGCAGATACAACAAATGCCACCTCCTCTTCAGAATTAGGAGTCATCTTTACCCACTTTGAGATTGCTAAGCAGGGTACAAAACGATGACTCTTCTTTCTGTTAGAGGAATGAAACATAAAAATGAAAACCCTTTTTAAGAGGGAGGAAAACCAACTCCCTCTGGGTCGGGTGCAAAATTAAATTTTATCAGTTGCTCAGCAGCCAGCAAGGCACAGAACGAAGCCAGTGTGAAACCTCCTTTCAAAGTAACCCTAACCAGAGTTGACAACTAAACTTGCTGGGTTAGGGGGAGAAAAGGAGTTAAGAGAAGTAGGAGTCAGCCTTTCCTCCTTCACCTGAGCCTGTCTCTTTCATATGCTAAGTGCAACTCAAGCAACACCATCATTAAAAAAACATCAACATCCAGGCTAAGGCGGACATCTCCCCCTGAATCACATACCACCCAGAGTTACAATGAATAAGGTAATAACAAGAAAACACAGCTTCCTTTAGCCATGCCTGCTGTGCTAAGCTGTAATTACCCAAACAATGACAGGCTATTGAAGACAAACATTCTTTCCCATCCCCCAAAACACAATTCTCCCCCCAAAAGGAAGCTTGGCATCTTGCACTATAATTGCTAAATTTCCACACATAGTTTTGCCCTGGGCAATGGCTTGGGCAGGTAGACATAGTCTGTGCTCAGAGTAGGGAGATGGACTGCTCCATGGTGCCGACAAAGTGCCGGTAAAAAATGGATGGCTATGCTGTTATCAGCAGAGAGGACCCAAACGACCAAAAGAAAAATCCAGAACATTTACCCTGGGAGCCTTTCTTATTTTTCTTCCAAATTTCCAATTTTGAGAAGATGGTGCCTGTAGAAACCAAACAGCACATCTGATGGTCTGGATTTTCAAAGTCAGACCTTGGCACAGGCCACGTCTCCAGAGTGCATGACAATGAATTTATGAGTACAAATGAATGTATTTGAAGTTGCCATTTTATGGTTTATTAAATGCCATATTGGAAGATGCTAGGTTTTACAGACTGGAAAGTGCTCTTTAATTAAGAAGGTAAAGGACTGAGGATGAGCCCAGCTGTTCTTCCACGGCCAGTGAATACTGAAGATGAAAAAAATTAGGTCGCATTAGAGTAGTGGTTCTTAAAGTGCAGTCCCTGGACCATCAGCATCCACATCATCTGGGAACTTGTTAGAAAAATAAATGATCAGGTCCCATCCTCCTTAATGATCAGGAACCTGTTTTAATAACTCCTCTAGGTCACTTGGATGCTTGCTCAAGTTTAAGACCTTCTTCACTAGAGCTGTGGTCCTCCACCCTGGCTGTCTGTTCTCATGACCTGGTGAACTTATCATTGGGATGCCCCACCAACTCCAGACCAGTTAAATCAAAATAGCTGAGACTATTCAGAATAGCTAGAGCCTAGGCATCGCTGCTGTTGAAAAGCTCCTCAGGTGATGGAAATGTGCAGCCAGAGTTGAGAACCACTGTGTGCTGGAACAAGAGAGATTTAGATCAGACACTTTGCGACTTCTGATTATCAGGTTAGCTCAAAGTAATAATGGCTCCTGAATGAATCTCCTTAGCTGAAGATAAAGCTTGAGGAGAGATTTCCATCTTCATGAGCTGGAGAGGTTAGATGTGAGGCTCACCAAAAGCATCAGGATCTTGTACAAACCCAATGATAATAGTATTTAATAATTCACCCAGCAGAGACAGTTGCTCACCCTGGGAAAGGGGTGGGCTAGTCCCCACAGTCAGAATTTGTTATGGAAGCAATGCACTCAGAGACAGTAAAGAATGACCTCACACCTCCCACACACCTCGAGTCCAGATGCCGCAATCCCCTAAGGGGAGCTCAGAGCCTCCCACTCACTTCTTGGCTTTGAAGTCCCAAGTGCCCAGGGTGTGAGGGACAGGAGTGTCTTTTCACCAGTGTCTGGTATTACCCAGTGTGCAAAGTGATGATGACTTACTAGGTTAGACATCTAGGTGGCCGCTACCATGGGGTGAGCAGAGCCTCAGCATCACTGCTTAACAAAAGAACTGTGAACTGCGGCCATTCTACTCAAATCAGGAAATTGGCAATTAGCTCATTATAAGCGTGTTCCTCACTTATGGTGGGATCCACTGGCATAGTCCCAAGGATCCAGGAATTTTCCCCATGAAATGGGATCTGAGCATTACCGAAGTATAAGAAACATTGTAAATTCTTTTCAACAAGAAGAGGCAACATTCTTTAGAATGTTGCTGGAGAAATGATGGGTCAACCCTCATGTCCCTCCGACATAAGAGAGAGTAAGACCAAACTCTTCCTTAAAATGTTTTTTAAGATCAAATAGCAAAGACCAGAACCAGTTCAACAGCCAGCTAGTGAATGTGCTTACGAAAACACTACCATCATCACGACATCTCCACAGAGTGAATCTTGAGTATCCAAGCTTTTGAGTATTACACTCCCTCTCCCCAAGATACAAGGGTGAGGATAAAAGAAAATGAGAGGTAAAAGACCATGCTTTTGTATCCCCACTGCCCATGATGACACAGATTTTGGAGTCTAACCAACCTGAGTTTGAATTTTGACCCTGCCGTTTATTTGTTGTCTGTCCTTGAACATTAAGTCTATGAATTTCAGGTTTTTCATCCATTAAATGGGAATAATAATCCTTAGCACCAATCTGGGTGAGCAGATGGAAAGCACAGACTGCATTTAGTACAGTGCCTAGAAAACAGCAAATAAGTAGTGATATGGATTAAAGCTGCCCCAGCTAGAGAAGCCCAAGGTGACCTGGCCTACATGCCAAACTATATGACCCGGTGGATTTTTTTATGGTATGAATTAGGGCTGCCCCAGGGAGAGAAGCCCAGGGCATCCTCACCTACATGCCGATCTATATGACCAGATTCGTATCTAAAGTTATATGACCGCACAATAACCAGACCCCATCTTCACTGAAATCATTTAATGACTTTTTACATCATCTTTTCTTCTTCCAGTAAAAATAAGTCACGTACCCATGCCTTATAAAATTAGCCCTAACCTTCAACTCAGGGCAGCAGCAGGAGCTCTGACTGCAAATGGGTCCAGCTCTTCACTGCCCATGGGTCCCGTCACCATGCTATTCTGCACTATTCTCTAAATAAAAGAGCACCACTGCCAGACCTTGAGAGTCCAAGAAATCTTTCTTTCGACTCCTCGGCTCATCGACCCCGCATCAAGTAGCAGCTGTGATTACTAATTATTCACCCTTGAAGACCCAGCTGAAGCTTGGCTTCCTTTGTGAAGGCTTCCTTAACAAAAGTGCTTACACACTCAAACTCTTTGTAGCTCTAGCACATGTAGTTGGCATACAGATATATTATATTATATTATATTATGTTATGTTATATTATATTATATTATATTGCAATTGCTTATTTACATGTCTGTAAAGATTTTCTTAAAGAAAGAGACCATGCCCTTGTGCCCCCAATGCTTGGCACATATCTGGTGCATCATACGTATTTATGAATGAATGAATGAATGGAGCAAGCTACTGCATTTACCTAGCAATGAGATAAGAAGAAGCTTAATTAGAATGGAAGGGAAGAGATAAAGAAAGACACACAAGGAAATTGATAATAATGGTGACTATGGGAGACACACCGTAAAGGAATATTGCTCAGCAAAGTTTTCTAACTGTAGTCACTCATAGTCAGTTCATCCAGACAGCCCTTGTCTGAGGATTTTCTAGGGAGGAGAGAGGGTGGGGCAAATGCTCACACAAATACTTAGAAAAGTTTTATTGGTTGTATGGGTCTACATAGTCCTCTGAAACCAGCCCATTTAGGGGCAGATACCTCGAGGACATTAGTCAAACAGTGAGGTTGCCACTGGAACTTGAGTCAAATCAAAAACCCTTACCTCCCTCTTCCAAGTCTTAAGAATTCAGGGCCTGTGTGTAATCATTGCCTCTCATGCTTTACCTAGTTATCATCACTCCATCTGCCTTATCATCTTCTGCAGACTCTGCCCTTTGGCAGCATTCTATCCCTGCCTAACCACTGAATGATGTCTACCAAATATACATTGGCTTCACTGCTGAAGCCATCTCCCTACCACCACCACACTCCTCACCCTAGCTCTAAAATTGAGGCCTGAAGAATCTGCTCATCCAAGAAGAGTTAACCATTGTCGCCACTGCAGAAGATAACTAGAAAAACAAAAGCATAGTAAATCAGCTAAGAAAGCAGAAAAGAGGTTGTGTTGGCCATGTAGGCATAGGGAACTCCCCCTCCTGCCCCTGCAAACCAGGGCTTTAGTAAACGGGCAAGCCCATCTAAGAAGTCTACAATATGCCAATATTTACACCCCGAGAAAGCCTGTCCAATAAGAAACATGGTGACAAAATGCCACACGCTCAACTCCAGTCCCCAAGCCATCTTTCATAGCAATGAGGGTTAGTCACTGGAAAAGTAGGCCTGCTGAGCAAGCCATTGACTTTTATCTTTAGACTTCAACTGCTATTCATCAGCATCAATATTTTAGACCTTAATCAACTGAGCCCTAGTCTGAGTCCAGGACATCTACATCATCATGAGGACTCACCGCGTCCTGACAGCTGAGGACCTCCAAAATGCTGTTGAGTAATTCGACACAGTACTTTTTCTCCTGGACCTGGTGTTGCATCTCATCCTTCTGTTCCAACAGCTCCTTCAGTTCTTTGGTGATGACAGGAAGCAGAATGTCCCGGCATTCTGGAAAGAAGGCAATTCAGAGGCATTTGAGCTTCCTCATTTTCTTTTCTTTATTTTTTTTTTTAGATAATTTTTCACTAAATAAATAATTCATGAATATATTCTCCCTGTAAAAAGTTTAAATATTAAAGATTAGGTTAAGATTTCCTTAGAACATCATTCATAATTCTGGTCTCTCTGATAACCCCTGCTCCTCAGAGGCGCCCAGTTATTCTACTCTATACATACATATGTACATACATATAAAAATGTATATATGTATATTCATGTAAAAAGGTTTCAGTATGAAATATGTAGTATCATTTTGATTTGGCCTTTCACTTAAGTAAGACATATCATACTGTGATGATAAACCTTCAAGATCTCTTTACATATTTTACATAGGTACATATCAGTATAAAACGCGTAGTTTCATTTTGTTTTTGTTTCCTTTTTACAAAAGGGGACTATGCTGTATGTATTCTTCTGTACCTTGACTTTTTTCACTCACGAATATTTCTTGGAGCACTTTCTATGTTACTACATATATAGGGATCAGCCTAATTATTTGTAGCTGTTTTATAATCTCCTCTATTCTGTATATATTTGGTTATTTAGTCATACCTCTATGATGCACATTTTTCACTGGCACAAACAATACAAAAGTGAATAACCTTCCACATGCATCCTTGTGCAGAATGGCTTTCATTTTAAATAAATTCAAACTTTTGCAAAGAAAGGTATCTCTCTTGGCATTGATGTTTCAGGAAATTTCTGGAAAGCTCTGAAATCCTACACAGCTTTGTTTCTATATTTCTCTTGAAAATGGCAAACCTTTAGGGACCAAAAAAATCCAAAAATTTTTCAAGCCATCCCCACCCAGATGCTTCTAGAGCTGAGATGTGAATCACATACACTAGGGTTTCATTTTAATTCAATATAACAAATAGGTATTGAACACCGTTGATGTAGAAGGCACTGTATTTCTGGAAGTACAGAGATAAGATGTGGTTCTTGTTCATTATATACTTAAAATCTGACAGAGGTGATTAACAACAAAAACAAAGAGCAATGACAGAAGACAGAATAAGATAAAGGTGGGAAGAGGCAGAGGAAGTCTCTTGTTCTGTCAGCCCAACATCTACACCTTCTTCTGGCACAGCACCCTGGTTTCACTCTGGAGAGCCACCCTGCTGTGGGCTATAATCCTAGGGATACTGTCGTAAGGCTCCCTGCCCTCCTCCGGACAAGAGCTGGCACCTGACCCTAACTAGGATGATCCCTTGAGATGTTAATCTTGAGGGAACTATAATAACAGTAATTGCTGACATTGCTAACAGATTGCTTACAACATGCCAGGCACTGTTTTATGTGTCTCACGGGAATTCCCTCAATTAATTTTCCCAATGACTCTAAGAAGTAGATACTATTATTTCTCCATTTCCCTGATGAGGAAACAGAGGGACTTGCCCATGTGTACACAGCTGGTAAGTGGTGGATACAGTCTGACTACAGAACCTGTGCTCTTAACCACTAGACAATGAGTCTAGTTTTTCTTGGAGCTCGGCTGTCTGCACAGAAGTGCCCTGAGGAGGCTGCCATGGGTGCCTGCTGCTTCCCCTCCCAGAGCTTTTCTGGGTCTCTCCTCTCTGATGACTGATTTTGAGAACCGCTCCCTATCTTACAAATACATTTGTTTTAAGTTAAATTTACCAAAGTAGCTTTCTGTTGCTCACAACAACCAAAGAATTCCAACTGGTATAAAATGCCCTCAAGGCTTCAGAAGGAAGAAATGATCTCTGGATGGAAAGCTTTACAGGTTTTGATAGAATTGCATCCCTTCTCTCAGAGCACCAATGTCAGTTTGTATAAATTCTAATTAGTGTAATTAATTAATGTCCATTCATCTAACCAATGTGTAAGTTCCGTGAGAGTCAGACTAAATATAAGTGCCTAACACAGCACCAGGATCATAGTAGTGACTCAGTAAATCTTGGTTGAATGAACGGAAGAGGTGTCATTAGAGACGGTCATTGATGAATAGATAACTTTGCCGTAGGAAGAGCAGGGATCTAGGGAACAGAGAGTGATTTAGAGTACACAGATCTGACAAGTAGAATAGTCTCTTGAAAGAAGAATAATGCAAGATGATATTTCAAAGGAAAGTCCTTAAATGCAATAGAGATGTTAGGTTATACTTCTATGGAAACAGAAAATTATAGGCAACAAAATATTGACTCAGGTTTGCTTAAAATTATAGATGAAATCATAGGCCACAGGTTTAACGATACTTAATTTGGACTCAAGAAATTTTTGACCTCAGGACCTAAGGTACTGCGTTAGCCACTACCCTTTGTGTAGAGAGATAAAGAAAATCTGGATAATATTTCATACCAATTACCACAACATGTAAGTTAAATCTATACTTAGTCCATATCTTGTCACCTTAAGGTTGAATTTTTGTACAGATCTATTTATTAAAAGGGGTAAGAAAATTTCCTGCAATGTTCATTCAGAAGTTTGTTTTAAAAGTTATCTTCTAAACATCTTGTAACTCTGAAAACATTTGCTTGTTAGAGGAAATTACATGTGTTAGAATGCCTGTTATAGATGAGTTCATTTGAAGTTATAAACTCTTTGTCATTGGGAGATGAATGACCTCACCAACTTCACAAAACTTAACTTCCCAAGTCTGCCTTCGCTGATGTTGTCATAATTAAACCCAACCAGAAGGATTGTAGTCTTCCTCTTCGAAAAGCTAATTTTGCAAGTAAAAATAAAAGGAAATTTAAAACACAATAAAAACTCTTCTTCAACAGTCCTCTGGGCAAAAGGGAGGCAACAAAAGATGTGTTTTAAGGAGATTCATGTCATTGCAGTGTATAGTGTAGCTGGACAAAGAAAAGACCAAAGGGCAGAGACCAGTGAACATGCTACAGCAGTAGTCCAAGAGACGACGATGAGAATAAAAGTGCTGGGTTCTGCCCCCTGGATTCCTATCTTCCGACACAACATTCTTGTCTTCTGTTGAAGCCAAAGATTTGATAAGACCTTGAAGGAAGGTAGTAAGAACCAGATCAAAAGCAGTCAATCATCTTGAGTTTAAAGCATAAGAAGACAAGGTTTTCAAGTCTAAAACAGTCTTCTGTGACTCAAAATTAAAAGTCACTTAAAACTCTCTCCACCTGTACAATGGAATCATTAGGACGTATAGAAACGAGATATGTAAGGATAGATAAAGGGTTAGTCCACTCAAGCAGTTAATTAACTCATTCATTCATTTAGTCTGTCAGTCTAATTGACGACTTGCTAAGTTTACTGAAAGTTTGCTAAGGGCCAGTCACTCTTCCGGGATGGGAGGGAACGGCCAGGGGCAGTCTGCCCATCATAGCAACAGAGCCAACAGAGATAAGAAGTAGACTTAAGTAGACAAGAAAAAATCTAGTGCCTTTAGCTCTTGGGGGTGGCAACTTGTTAGGACTGGCCATAAAACAGAGCTGTGGAATAATTAAGTTCAGGTTTTTCCTTAAAAGTTCATTCTGCTGGTATTCTAGTTGAGATACTTCAGTTAGAACTCATTACAAAGATATGACTCCAAGGGAAAAGGCCAGTTGGGAGATTTTAGATATTATTTTATTGAAGATCTCCCTGTGAATGTGTTAGACTAAATTCTACTTAAAGTTGAGCTAAATTAGTAAATTCTCATGGAAAGATCTGATAGTGAGCTCTCCATCTCTAGAAGTATTTAAACAGTGGGTAGCTGCCTATGGATAGGGATGATGAAAAGGTATTCGAAGTATCAGATGAAGGGTTAAACTGAATGATTAAGTCCCCACCCAAAATTTTATGATTCCACAAAATAGGTTCAGAGGAAGTAAATCTATTTGCCAGGTGGAAAGACAGTGGATGTGTTTGCATTGTTTACAAACCACGGAGGTTGTGGGACCTGCAGACTAGACCCCAGCAGAAGCAGTGGTTTATCAACCTGAAAGTCATCTACTTTACAGATATCAAAACCAGCATCCTCAGGGGCAGGGCCTGTGGCCAAGTGGTTAAGTTGGTGCGCTCCGCTGCAGCAGCCCAGGGTGTCGCCAGTTTGGACACCGCTCGTCTGACCACATTGAGGCAGCATCCCACATGCCACAACTAGAAGGACTTGCAGCTAAGATATACAGCTGTGTACCAGGGGAGGTTTGGGGAAGATAAAGCAGAAAGAAAGAAAGAAAAAGACTGGCGACAGTTGTTAGCTCAGGTGCCAATCTTAAAAAAAAACAAAAAACAAAAAACAGCATCCTCAGAAGACCAAGGCTCTTGGTGCTGAAAGTCAGCAAGATTTTAGCTGAGGAAGCCATTAATAACGAGGCCTGTTTTTCAGAAAGGACTTTGTCTTCTTGTTAACCATGATTTCTCAGAAATGTCTGGCTCCTCTCTCAAGAAGAAATAATTTTTCTCATTTGTAATTGGAGTTGTGAAATTATATTAGTCTGTAAAGCTTCAGGAAGCAGCATTTCTAAATTGTGTCTTGATTGTCAAGCAAACAAACACAAATGGTTTAAAAGATAAATGTTGCAGAGCCTTAAATCAATCTTTCTAGGCAGAGACAATGAGTATCAGAGACCTGAAAACCCAGCCTGGGTCCCTGGTGTCTGACAAAGGCTGGGAGATCTGCCATCAGGTGACAAGTGCAAATTGTAATTCAGACCAGGCACTTGGGAACCCGCAGAGCTACTCAACTCTGTATTTTCACAGAAAGGAGTTTTCTTTTGTCAAAGTGACTGCAGAGAGGAAAATGTAGTGTTTCTGGGCTCTGTTTCTTTTCCTTCCCGGATAAAATTTTCCCCTCCTATGGCAGAAGGTGCTACTACCTGAATTCATAGCTTTCTTGATGTGTGATATGCTTTTGCAATAATTTCATGACTTATTTGAAGGGATGCTTCAAATAAGATGGTCCCTTCCCTCATCTCCTTCTCTGCAATATCAGCCCCACAAAAAGAACTAAATGGAGAGTCTTTGTGCACCTTGAAAACTGCTTTCAGGTGCATCAGGTTAAAAATACACCTGTGACCACAGCCACAGCCACAGCTCCAGAGGGAAACACTCCTAAGAACCACATCTGAACCTAACCGTCGTCCCCACAGGTCTGCTCTTCTCCTTTGCTTGCTCTCAGCGTGAAGACACTCCCAGTCACGGAGGCAACCAAGCACGTTTGATTCCTTCCTCTCTCCATCCCCAACATCACCCCATCACGACGTCGTATCCATCCTATCCCCAAGCCAGCTTCCTCCACCCTCTCTTCTAAGTCCCCCAAACTCATCTCCATACTTCCAGTCTCAGTAACAGGAATTTCTCAAAATTCAAACCTGACCACGGACTCCTCTCCTTAAAGTGCTACCTATTGCCCTCACAGTGAGTTTATCAACTTTCTGGCGTAGCTGAAGGCCCTCTGTGACCAGGCCCTTCCTTACCACTCCACCCTCCACCTCCCACACCATCCCAGCCACGGTCTCTCCCTCTCCTGATTCTGAATTTTCGCACGTTATTTTCTTTGCCTGGAATGCTCTTATCCCTCCCATCTTCACCTGACTAACTCTTTCTTGCCTTCCATGTCTTAACTTAGACGCCAAATCCCCTAGGACAACGTTCCTGACACCACAACTCTGACTTGGGGGACCCTGTTCGGTATTCCTGTAGCATCCAGACTATACTTTTGTCTTATCATTTATCACACTATGTGGTCATTGAATATGTAACAGGACAACCAGTGAGATTCTTGTTATCATGCCAGAAATGAAGCTGAGACCCAAAGCTGTGGTCGAAAGCTGTAATTGTCCCACGTTGGTTTTTTGAGAGGTACCGGTTCAGTGCCAGCCCTACACCAGTCCGCAAGTAACCCATCCCAGAATTGAGGGAGAGTCAGCAGAGGCCTATAGATATAGTGCAATGCCCACAAAGAGAAGCCATTACCTCTCCCCTCCCCAAAGCTGAGGTGGAGAGAGGGACAAGCAAAAGAACCATTCACAAAACAGATGAAGATGAGACTGGCACCCTATAGCCCCACTAGGGAAATGTTTGCCGATCTTCGATCCCAGGTACATCTTGGTTCCACCACCATAATGGAGAGACTTAAGAACCTTCTGGAGCCCCTCTCTTACTATGGGGAGGAAGGTTAAACACCAGCAACGTGTCTGTGTCGGAGCTGAGTCACGTCCTTAATGTGGTTACTCCATTTCTAAGCCTGCCTGTGGCAGTCTTCACTTGGAATTTCACTCCACTCATGGCCAGCCCCTGACTTTGTCGCCAGTGGGGGTTAATCGACTCTTCAATCCTGTTCGATTTTTCACAGGCTTTAAGGTGAAACACATTCTGCTTTGGCCAAGTTCCTATTGACTGAAAGGTGAATTTAGCTCAGCTCAACCCTCTTGTGGGACAGTGAGGAACGTGTGGTTGTCGAGGCTCGCCCTGCCCTCCCCCAGGCCTTTTGGCAAGCAGGGAAGACCCCTAATTGAAACCCCACATTCTCCAGGGCAAGACTAAGCAGTCTGAACCCAGCTTGGCCACTTTTCTTCCATTTGATTTAAGGAGCATTTGCAGATGTCAGAGGCCACTTGGTTCAATCAGCAAGACACGAAGGAAGACCTCCACACACAACTCTACTCTGACAGATAGCAATTTGTTCTCACAACCTCCCTCCTCCAGCCGGTGTGTCACGAAGAAAAGTAATTCCACCCACTGGGAAATCAATAACTACCCACAAACTTCATATTCCAGATCAGGTTACAAGCCTTTACAACTATGCTAGCATTTTCCTCCAACACATTCTTCAGCAGCTCCTCATGATTCACTTTTCTTACCTCCCTGAGAACATACCTAATTGCAACATCCAGAAGCATCACTCACTGCCCCTCCAGCCTGCCTCCACCATGATGTATATCTCCACTTTATGAACCCTCAGGGCCCAAATATGTCTCCCCAGCTAAACTAACACAGCCTATTTAGAGATTCCAGAACTCAGCAACTGTAAAAGTCCTCTTCAGGCACCTTACAAGGGTGAAAATGTAATTAGGCAGTAAATCCTAAAGGAGAAACACACTTCCAGAACTTTATCCTCAATACCTACTTAAAGTCCAAATCATGTTATTTCTTTTACCATATACCCTTTATCTTTAATAAAAAACATGATATTGCACTACACCCATAAGCAAATGCCCTATAATAAGTTGAGTTTTGTCATTCAGAAGCATAGTGATGGCAGGAAGAGGGGACTGATATATAAGTGCTAGAATGTCTAAGAAGACACAAGTGTTTGTGTCCAAAAAGTTTCACACTAATTATAATTTGTAAGCTCTGATAGTCTATATGTAATATATTTATATCCTTAAGTATATATACGTATATATATAGTATTGCTACACCAATGAATACTGATGGTTGCCAGCAAGACAATTAAGTGGGTAACATGAGAGAGTTTGGGGGGGTCAGGGAAGATAGTTCCATACAGAGCAGTCTAGAAGCCTTTCTGAGATGGACACACTTGAGTTGAGACCTGAGGGTGAGAGGGAAAAGGTCTACAAAGGTCTTGGGGAGAAGTATTCCAAGCAGAGGAAATGGCATGCAAAGGCCCTGGGGTGGAATTTAACATGTTGGAGGAATCAGACAAGCAAGGTCAGATTAGAGGGGAGTATAAAATGAGATGACAAACTTGGAGAGCTTGGCTGAGCCAGGTCTCATCAGGCCCTGTGGCCCATGGAAAAGAGTTTGACTACTGTGTAGAGATAACCATTTGTTTGTTTTTAAATTTTTAATGGGGGGTAGGTGTAGACCTAGAGAGGAAGGCAGGAGAACACTGACGGTGCTTTTGTAGAGGGGAAGAAGAGGTCTAATATTTATTGAGCCCTCCCTCTCTGCCAGGCATTCTCTCTATGAAGACATATATCATTATGCCTACTTTATGGATAAGGAAACTGAAGCTCAGAGAGGGTCAGTAACTTGTCTAAGATCACACAGTTAGTAAGAGGTAGAGCTGAGATTTAAACCCAGGCAATGTGATTCCAGAGCCCATGTTCACAACTACTAAGCTATCCTGCCTCCTCACTGTAACAGTGGAGGGGACAGAAGATGAAGGCTTGATTAGTTTGCAGCAGGAGGGACAGGCAGAAGTGGACAGGCTTGCGTTACAGTTTGGAGGCAGAGCCAACATGTCTTGTTGATGGATCAGATGTGCCATATAGATGCGTAAGCATCTGAACATTTGAGTGAGAGAACAATAGATTCATTTTAGGGTTTATCAAGTCAGGATCTAATCATGGAGACCATTTCATTGCCTCAACCAGCCAGTAATGAGACTCCCATCCACATGTCTCCCACGGTGTGAAGTGGCTGCAGAGATGGGCCATCATCACACTCTCTGAAAGCTATTAGGGCGTAATCAGCGTGTTCTGACAGGTGCTCACACCTTCAGTTACCCTGTTGCACTTTCCGAGATCATTTACACTCCCACTGCTGACCAGCCTCCTCCCTCCCCGCCAGCTTACTCATTAAACCACAGTCCAGCTCCATAGAAAGTGCTTTCAGGAAAATAAAGGTGCAGCTATGGCCAATGGAGTCATGACCCCAAATTTGATTTGTTCCCCGATGCTAAGAATGATTACATTCACGATGCCACACCAGATGAGTGTAGCTCAGCCTGGTTAGAAAACTATCTCACCCACGTCCCAACCCTGGCTAATGAAAGGAGAAGCCAATGGAAAAGCATGGGGCGGGACCAAGTGGCCTCTAGACTGGGCAGTCTTTAAAAGAGGATTCCCATCAAAGCAGTATGCTCCATTTCAAATTCGTGCAAGAGGAGAAAGGAGTCAAGGTAGGTTTTTGACAGTGAAGAACTGTGTCTTACATCCCTTGTCCCCATTTGGTTCCAATTCAGTGCCACCTGGAATTCAGATCAATTTATAAGCGCTTAGGACACCCATTCTACCAGTCAATACCAGCCACACCCCTCCAGGGTTTATCTTCTCTGACCCACTGCTTCTCCTCTGCACCACACCACACAGAATCCCTTAATCCCGTCTCCCCAGCCCCGTCAGCTCTGCAGACTCACACAGCTCCCTGGCTCCATGAATTCCAATATTTGCTTAACCAAGAACTCTTTCACCTTTAACTCTTCTGAGTTAGTCTGTGGTCACATACTCAGAGTTTTCTCATAAGTAGGGGTCATTATAATAGATATATTTTAATAAAGGACAGAAACCATTTGTCTAGAAATCTATTGGGAGTGGAAGAGAGGGAGAATGGAATATTGAGTTTGAGAGAGATAACACAAGTTGAACTCCTGCTGGGTTCCAGGCACTATACGGGGAACTTATTTAACCCTTACCAAACCTGTTCTGTATATTGCATTGTCCCCATTTTGCAAATGAGAAAATAGGAGCTCCAAGGAGCTTGCCAGGGTCACTTAGCTATTATAAGCACAACAGAGGTAAGATCCCAACGCAGACCTGTCTGACTCCATTGTCAATGTTATTCCTACTTTATTCACAGACTCATGAGTACAGACAATTATTCCCAACTCCTGGGTTCCGCAAGCTAGAGGCAGTCACCTTTTGAATATGTTAGCTCCCTTAACCTGGCCTTATATAGAAAAAACAAGACTCTGGTTGGGTGGTTTATTTAATGGCTTGTTTTTTTGTCTTCTTTTAGGAGGTATTACAGTCCTAGGGGAATAAAGACACAAACAAAAAAATTCCGATCCTAGAATCCAAGAATTAAACAATAATGAGCATTCATGGACTCAGTGACTTGGTCTTCATCCACTCACTTCTTTCCTTTTTAATTCAATCAACTATTTATTCAACTACAATTGGTTGAGTTTACCCATCTCATTGCACTTGGCTAGCAAACAGCAATCATGACCTTCAATCGTTCACGACCTTTTCCTCAGAGACATGAGAGCCTGGGGTGAGGTATCCAATCTCAGTCAAGTCATGTTGCCTGCAGATCCAGGCACAATGCCTGTCACACAGGAGGATCCTAATAAGTGTTCAATGAATGAATGTGTGTTTGCTGATTTCAGAGAGGGGGACTTGTCTGCCTATACTTCGGCCAACTCTCAGAATCAGAACTCTATTTAGTGTAGGGTTATTTCAATATTCATTATTCTGTACTATCCTTGAGGAAATCAGGTGGCAGAAGCAGGGGGCTGCAGGAGCAGTGTTTAAGGAGAACTATACGTGTATTTCTGCGCCTTCACCATTTCTCCTGAGCAGCCCTTCTTGCAATATCTTCCCATTCCTGGCTTCGCCTTATCACAGAGGCAGGTACGGGAAAGTAGGTAGAACTCTGGATTGAGGATCTTGAGACCTAGGTCTGAATCCAGTCTTACTACTGCCAGGTTGTGTGACCTTGGATAGGTCATTTTACCTCCCTTCCTCCAAAGATGGGGATTACAATGCCTATTTCATAAGAAGATCCAAATAAAACATTATACAATTTCAGTTGTAATTATTACGTGTCGTGAGGCATTGGTATCTGATGCTACAGCTAAGATGTTTTGAGTTCAAAGCAGAGGATGTTGAAACTTCCTTTTCCTTTGGCTGTAGCTGATGTGTATACTTGACAATACACCTGGTCCAGACATGCTGGAATGAAATGGACTTGAAGCTATTATCTGCATCATTCAAACAAAGTGCTCTGTTGTCTAAAATAGCAAACTCAGAATTGAGCTCTAAGAGGCAGGTACAAATTGAAATGATTGGGATATATGCTTCAGATTTTCGTGTTCCCTTTTGTATATGGAGAGACTAAAAGAGAGCTCAGGCAAGCTTTCTCTCAACATCCTTTCACATTTCTGTTTGCAACTTAGAATAATAATACCACTTACCGGCAATCCTCCAGCCTCACATGAACAATCCTATACTGCTGCCATCACAAAACGTACAAACACCGAAAACAACAGAAATCAACAGCAATGTTTTGGATCAATATAAGCAGCCAGTATTCCATTTCTGAGAAGAGCGCGCATTAAAAGCCTCTTGTTTACATTTTAAGGCTAACAGAGCGGCCCTTCATTTCAGAGAATTAAATGAGAAAATTCTCCTGGATTCAAGCATTAGCAAAATGGAATGGTTGTGTAATTGTTTCTAATCATCATCTGATTTTCTCCTTTCCTCACCTTCCCCAGAATGGCTTCAAAGCAGAGGAGGCTGGGGTCCCCCTCATTTACAGCCCCACATGTTTAAAATCTAGCATTGTTTATTACAAAGGGAAAACAGAGAAGTATAATGTATTCCAAATAAGCTGAAGAACGGAAAGCAAACTTCAAAGAGGAAGGGGGAAAAAAATCACTACCATTTTCCCGCCTATAAATAAAAATGGAAATGGGAAGAATTTCTCCTCCTGGCCCGGTTTTCTGTTCTAAAAGCACTCAGCTAAGAAGGTGGAGAACAGAGGCAGCCCTGAGGGGACAGGGGCTTCTTCCCGCTCATTTCTCCATTCCTGCAACAGAGCCAACTGAGCCCTCCCCTGGAAGGCCCAAAGCAAGAGTGCTTTAAGAAATGAATCACACATATAGGCTCAATATTTAAATGAGAGGATCAAAGAGATCCTGTTTGGACTGGAAGCCGATGAAGAGAAAACTAGGGAGAGGGTGAGATGCGTGGAAGTAAAGGGAATAAATATCAGCCAACAACATGTAATGAGTTTTCTGTACAAAGAGAGGACAATATACAGTCCCTACCCTTGGGGCAGGCCAAGTGTAATAAAGAAAAGAACCAGTCAATTGACAGGAACGGTAGAAAAAACATATACAATGTAACATGCTTCATTTCCAATTACGCTCAGCCTCTGCTGATGAATCTCAAATTGTACTCCTATGAAATTAACATTAATATTTTATTTGGGGCATAAGTTGGTATATTTGTTATTAGTTATGTGTATTTCTGTCTATGCTATCTTAGACCAAAAAGGAGTAAAAGAACAAAGACAACATGCCAATGTAAAAGTTAACATAAGGGCTCCAATTGCCCGTCAAATGTGGCTCCTGACTTGTGTGATAGACTCTCAGGACAACAGAGGAAATCCAAGTTCTAGAGTTTGCTGATCATTACGAAGAGAACCAACTCCTTGCAAGAAACATGGCTTTTTCTGATACTAAATTCTTAAAGAAATTTTTCATATTGAATTTTAATGTTAACGGCCTACATTAAGTTTAGTAGTGATTAGCTGCTTTTGACACCAAATTGAGGATTTTTAGCTCGGAAAAGAACCTGAGGAAACCTAATGGTTTTAACTCATTTGACTGTGTTGTGTGCTCATGTAAAACATGAAAACAGTAGACGGAGGAGGGCTCATGACTGTGTGCTTGTCCTTACACGGCACTTTCATTCATTTTTCATAGGCACAAATATTCATTGAGTGCCTAGCAAATGTCAAGCACCACTGCACCCGGGGGTATAGGACCAGGGTGCAAGTGGTAAAGATAGAGAGAAGTGATCAGGTTCAAGGCATATATGAGAAAGATGCAAAGGCCTTAGTGATCAACTGAAAGTGAAAAATGAGGCACAAGAAGATTTGAGGGCTGGCTCTAAATGACTGGCAGGAAAATAATGGAAGAGGAGAAGGTTTCCAGGAACAGAACGAATACAATTTTGGAAATGTTGAGTTTGAGTACCTGTAAGACATTCAAATGTATCTGTCAAAGGGACAGCCAGCTAAATGTGTCTGAAAATGATCTCACACAAGTGTGTAAGCATGAATTCAACTATATGAAAGATACACTGAACATCGCGCCTCCCACAAAGAATTTATAACGGACAATTGCAGTGCGTTTAGCAGAGAGTAGCTTTTTAAAGTCTATTTGGTGATGATCATGAAGACCATGATGAAATAAAAAGAAGGAGAAGGAAAGGGAAGTGAAAGAAAATAAGACAGACAAAGAAGAGGAGGAGGAGAAAGCAAAGCAGCAACATCCAGGGTCTGAAGGGGGACTGACTGGGGGTACACGAATACGAGACTTGGGACAAAGGAGACAAGCGGCTTGGAAACATAAAGGATTTTCACGTAAAATGTTTAGATCATCACAAGGACAAGGTTTAGACAGAGGCCAAGGATAGTTAAGCAGTCCAAAGTGTCCAGGTGATCTAACCAAGAAGTTTGTCCACACTGTCACTTGACCAAGTAGTGCCAGTTGATGGGGAGCTGGACGGCAGGGTTTTCTTGGCATGATAGGCAATGACTATTTCTAGAGTACCCACAATGCACCTGGCCTTTTCCCTCAAGGACTCTCCAGCTAGAACATCACGCACAGCCTCCTAGCCCAGGACAAGCAAAGTGAAGAGGAGGAATGGACAGAAACGTCAGCCATTCAGGAGGCTCCATTCTCCTGCCTCTGATGTACTTAGTAAGAACCAGGCCTGTGATCAGTGCTATACAGTTGACAGTGGAGTGGAGTGTGGATGTTAGCAGGAATCTCACTTACTGTCTGTGTGACCTTGGGAAAGTCTCTTAATCGCTCTATACCTTTGTTTCTTCATCTGTAAAGCGGAGATAATAACAGCACCTCCCTTCCCAAGGTGTGAGAATGAAATAAGCTAATACATGTAAAACACTTAGAGCAGCACACTTGGTCCATGGTAAGCACTATGAAGGTGTAAGCTATCATTATTTAGTTTTTAAAACATCCATGTGTAACTTTCTGGCTAATGGAAATATGTTATATATTGACATGGGTGGTGGTTGCATGGGTGCATATATATGCAAAAATTTCACTGAGCTGAACACTTCAGATTTGTGCATTTCACTATATGTAAATTATACCAAAATGAAAAATATACATTGCTATCAGGCAAATATTATTATTTTCCCTGTTCAACAGGTGTACACAGTGAGGCTCGGGGAAGTAAGCAAATTGCCTGAGATACTGCATCGGGTCTCACACCGAGACATTCAGACTCCAGACCCTGTGCACTTAAAAAGATTGGGCTGGGTTCCTACATCAGTTGAGCCTTGGTCTTCAATAGAGCTCCAGACAGCAGTTACCCAGAGATGCTATCCCCAGCTCTACTCAGAAAATCTGCATGAAGAGGAGGCAGCTCTTCCCTCCTCTGTCACATTCTTTCTCCCACCCTCTTCTCATCTCAGCTCAGTCCCATTGTCTCATTAATTATTAAAACCAAAATCCCTGCCAAGTAACAACCTGGCTGGTGATGAAGCGCACACATCCCAGCAGGGAAACACCCAGGAGAGGACTGGCAGTGATCAAGGGCTGAAGGGAACACACCCCAAGCTCTCCTAATGCTTAGGGAGCCTAAGATGCCTCACTAAAATCTGAAGTGCACCCACTCTAAGTGTGTAGCAGCTCTTGCCAAGACAAAGAGCAACAGCCAGAGAAGAGTGAGTGATCATAATTTATGAGGTGATGTAGAAATTAATTTTGTATGCCTCTCCCATTAGCAGTGTGTCTGAATTAACTTTAATATGCAAGTTATCATGTTAATCTTTGATACTAAAAAAGAATGCATCATCATTAACCTTCCTAGCCCTGAATTTAGCAATGCAGTTTTTTTTATTAGCTGTAATAGAAGTAGCATTATTTCCTGGCATCTTAGTACTGTACCTATCTGTATGCAGTTCCACCAGCCCCTTTGTAAAATCTCTGCTGATTCAGAACCCCATTTTTCAAACATTTGACTCTAACTGCCCATAAGTCACCAGAAGTTGACTCCATCTTCCTTTTTTTTTTTCCAGATTCCTCTAAATGAGAATAAATTTTCTACTGAAGGAGCATTTCACAAAAAACACATAATGGCCAGTGGAAGGAGGTCCGCCACATCGGCAAACATGAATAAGTTCTGCGCGATATTTATAAACGCAAGCTCACGCCAGGCTGGCAGTAACTGGGCTTCGCAGCTCCTGGATCTCTGGGTAACTAAGCTACTGGTAAACAGAAGCTTTTGCTTCAGGCCACAGAAAAACAAATTAAGCAATATTGGAAGATTAGCTGTTAAAGATAATGAGAAAATCACTGGAATACTGTAACCTCATATATCTTTCTTCCATGTACTCACTTGCTATAGCTAAATTATAAGGAAAAGAAAGCCCCCTATACCCCCATTTGATGAATAACTTTAATATTCCAATTCCGTTCATTCCATACATTCTAATCTTTAAAATGTGATAATAGTGCAAAAATGTTTGATAAATTGCATTTTGCCACCTTTTTCTCCCATTCGCACGCTCTCATTGAACAGCAAGATAATCAGAAATTAAAGATCTTACTAGAAGGGGAAAGCAAGACAAGAATGAAGTCTAAAACAGAATCTTAAAATAGAGCATCAGTGAAAGATAAAATCAGTTTCTGTTTTCAACCAATGCAATAGCACACAGTGTATAATTTAAAAGATACACAAATATACCTACATACTGAAACTAAGTTGGCTACCAATCCAACTTTTTGGCTTGTAGGGAAGCTATCAATAATGAGATTGTCAACATATCTGAGTTCATCTCTGGCATATGGGTAGTTTTCTTGTTCTCCTTTTAGATCTAATGATTGTTTTTCCAGCTGCCACATAAAAAAGACATGACATGAAGTAAAGGAAACTAGGATTCAGCCACATCTATCCTCAAAGGGCTCAGAGCATTCTACAGGCAGAATCAAATATTTTCCTAGCTTCAGTTAACCATTATTTTTGCCAATATGAAACCCACCAGGTACTCCTCATAATTTACAGCCTGCCCTATTATTTATTTAATATTTTTTCATAGTGTAGATTCATGCTAATCTGCTTACATTTATTTTGAAAGAAAAATTTGCTACTTTAAGTGGAAAACCAGTATCCCTTGCCATAGATGGAAGGTAAGTGTAACAATCAATACTATGAAAGCAAAACAATTTTATGAAACTCTAAGAGGAGCTTACGCCTGAGGTCTGCTCCCTCCTTCTTATCAAAGGAGATTAGTGAAGAAAGATTAAAGACAAAATAGCAAAAGTATACAATGCTTGCCATAATCAGAAAGATGGAAAGACAATGAATATCTCCTGCTTCTGTGATACAGTACTTTATCTGTGCATCATACGTAAATTATCTTCATGCCAAGGAAAATAATTTTGCGTATGGTGGTACAAATCCACACTTTGAGAAACACAAGTGAAAAGAAGAAATCAAAATAGCAGTTCCTGGCTTCCTATCTCTTCCACTAACTCATGGTGTGACCTTGGGCAGGTCATGTCCACTCTTCAGACCAGTTTCCTTGGCTGTAAAAAGAGGAGGTTGGATTAGGCAGTCTCTCCAAGGAGTTGCTCAACTCTACGTGACTGTGCTTTATGAAACCTTTAAACATGTTCTAGAATCTCATCATCTAAAGTATGTAGTTGTTAATTGCATTTACCCTGTTATCTGAAAGTCTCACCAGGAGGAAACAGCAAAGATTTGAAAAGATCAGCTACTTTGGGGCAAAAGAGACTTTTGAAGCTGTTGTGTTGAAAAAAATCAATAAAATCGACTGGAATCCAGGCGCAACAGAAGCTGACTGTCCAGGATATATGCCCATACATCCCTCAGCTTTGGAAACCAGTGGGCAAAGCGCTGCCTTTAAATTGGGCTTACAAACCATCCCCTGATCACTTGCCTGAGTCAAGAGGTAGTTTATGCCAGGTGAGTAACAGAGGCTGCTGATGCTAACCACCGGTTTTACCTCCCCCTTCCTATGAGAAAAGTAGACTGAGGGAGAAAAAAAACAGATCAGTAGTTAAAAACCAGCTAAGTAACTGTAAGCTTGCTCATTTGCAAGATCCAACATAGTTAAGCAAGTTTCTCCTTGCTTAACAACAACCTGCTTTAGAAGATTTCTATAAGAAATTGCAAAAAGTAATTCTTCTAATTATAGTAGTATGTAGGTATATCCTCTTTCTCACACAGTTGTTTTTCCTGTCTTGATATTCTGAGAAAGTCAATTTAAACAACGTTTTATTTTTAATGCTCTACATTGGTTCCAACTCTGAACTGATGATAATGAAAATCAATGTAATAATTATAAATGAATAATTTATGAAAATAATAATTATTCCTATATTAATTCTAAGCTACCACTTATGGAGCATTCTTTACCATCCAGGGACCATGTTAAGCATTATTTCACTTAACATTCACGTCAACCCCATTATTATCCCCATTTTACAGGTGAAGAAACTGAGAACCAAAGATGTAGCATGACTTTTGCAAAGTCACTGGTGGATACAACTCAGAGATTATGAAACAAAAATGAATAAATAAATGCCATAGTGTCTCTCTGGAACTCAAAAAGCCTTTGGTAAGGAGATCATCCAAGAAACTCTCTTTATACATTTGGGGACAAAGTCAAGATAATGGGAAACAAAACAGAAATTACCAAAATCTAGTTTAATAAATTGAGAAAGGCTGATCACTCACAGCTCTGAAGCTCTCTGGTATTTCTTGCTTAGATGTAGTAAACAACAAGAAAGACTTTAAAATCATCTAGCTCTCCTCTGAAGTCCCATGGCACTTTGCCTATATCTCTACTGTAGAAGAGTCATCCCGCATTTTAATAAAAGAGTGCCTCATTTTGCAAATGAAGGCAAGCTCCTTGAGAATGTCACTATATTTTCGCCAACTTTGTATTTTCTAAATGGCTACTCAATGCTTTGTTTATAGTGGAGGATCAATAAATATTTATTGAATTGGAAAGCCTGTTCTAAGTGTTGCCTCTCTTCATTAAAAATGTAGCCCCATCTATCCTGTATGGAATTTGAGACGTCTGAGAGGCAGTTAAAGATAAGGGTCTTGAGGCGAAAGCAAAGACTAAAGATTGAGATGGGGGTTTTGAGCATTGAGATGGCATTGAGCCACCAGAACAGATGAACTCCTCTAGGCAAGTGTGGGCAGACATAACTGGAGTACAGCTGAGGACTGGAGCCCCGAGTAGCTGTTGAATGAACTGAATTTGCTCCAAGGCTGTACTCCTTCCCTCTGAGCCCCTCATTTCTGACCCTCAGGCATAGGAAGAAGCGCCTGGCGAGCTGCAGCCATGCAGCAGTGCATTCTGAGGACGTCGCCATTTCCCAGCACCGACCAGGAAAAAGAAACTTGAGAGCTGCCCAGTGTTCTCCCCTAGGTTGGCAAGAGAGGGAGAAACGAATAGCTAGTCAGATTTAGGCCTCCGGAGCAAAAAGCTACAAGAAGCCTGGCCACGAGGAGGGAGCCTGGATGTCAGAGTTGCTCTCTTTCCATGAACAAGAGCAAGAAAACCATCTATCCCACTCCACCCCACAAACTCCAGGGTCTGTCTCTTGATATATATGGCCAAGATCACTTGATGAACTAGGAAGAAAGAAAAACACATCTTATGCTCAGAGAATTATTTTCTCCTTTTCCTGCTGAACCACAGTACAAGCCATGCAGCTGTTGGCAGACTGGTCCCCATCTATCAAGACTGGTAACTTGCTGTAGGTCCCTGAAACACCACAAATTTTCCTGAGCAGTCACCGGGACCTCCTTGATTTCTTGGCACAGGCCTCAGACAGCAGAGCGCTGTAGTGAACCTCGTGCTACCTGGACTGTAATTGATTTTAAAACCTTCCACTGCAACCAGAGGGGAGCCCAGAATCCCCATTAACCACACCAAACCAAATCAAGCATCTCGCTGCACACACGAGTTCTGGCAAATCTGGGACACTGGCAGGGGCAAGCCTGATGAAAAGCAATTTTTTGAAACCCACAGAAATATTTGCATGGAGAGAAAAATCCACCTGTAACTTGGGCTCTGTTTTCATGACTTCTGCCCCCCTCCAAAGACTCAGAAGACTGGTGGAACCCCAGGTCCCCTACGCCAGGAAACACAGACCCAGTCCTGACAAACCTCTCAACGACACACCATGGATTCAGCTATGGCCTGGTGGACAACACACTGCCCACGATATATCTGAACACTATGACTCCTTCTGTGTCTTTCATGTCAGGCTGACACTAGTGCTCATGAAACCATAGGATAACAAAAGGCTTTTCAAGCAGTTTTAATCATACTTGAAGTTGCTGCCTCTTTTTCCATGCTGTTCCAGCAGTATAGACTCACTGACTATCAGAGATGGACAGGATCTCAGCGCTCCATCTCTGATGATACACATGAGGAATGGAGCCCAGAGAGGCTAAGTGGTTTGTCCAAGGTCACACAGCTTGTTAGTAGCTTATAACTCTCAGGACAGTGTTTTTTCCAACAGACTATGTTACCTTCCTTCAGTTAAGGCAATTGTTCCTTCAGCCTTTAAACACTTATTGAGCACCTACTCAGTGCCAATTATTTGGAACACAGAGAAAACACTCTCGCCCTGAACTGAAGAAGGCAGTGTTGTACAAAGACAAGGAAAACCTCTGAGGAACGTCAGAAGGAGGAGAGCCTCCGCAGGTGCAGAATATGTGGATTCTCCTTGTGTTTATCTGACTTACGATAAACCACATGTGAACCGGCAGGAACCCTCCACGTTGCCAGAAGCTTCAAGCATAAGAGGCCCATGCATTTTGGGAGCCCGCAAAGATTTCACGAGGGGAAGGTGTATTAGAATGACCCAACACACATTTTTTTAAAAAACAAAAACATATTTTAATTACTCGTAGGGGTGATGCTTAAAATTTAAAAATCGAATCAGACTCGACCTGTCCCTCCTGAGTAACAGAACCAGCTGCAGCCAGAGCAGAGCAGCAACTCAGGGCAACTGGGCTCAAGCTGGTAGGGAAACAGCCAAGTGCTTCTTAGCACAGTAACAGCAGGGTTGGCTCATCTGAAAGGATGGAGGACTTCGCCACTAGGGGAAATACGCTTCCCCCAAAAGAGATCAGACTGTGCTGTCTGAGAAAAAACGATGCCCACCTTGGCAAGGTGCGCCTACTTCTTAGATGACCCAGAAAGAAAATTGGTTGTAGCTCTCTCCGGGAGGGAAAATGACATGGGATGAATTCCTACAGCCCACACTCTCTCTGTGGCACCTACCATCAGTCACTACCCCTGTCCCACGTCCTGGAAGTGGAGAGGATGGGCTGCCTGAAGCAGGCTGAAGAAGAGGACAAGGGGCAAGGCGGACTTTCTCCAGGACCGGGGTGAAGGAAGCAGATTTAAAGAAGGGGCTGCACAGGGAAGATGTGGGGGTGGGGTGGGAGACCCAGCAATGACAGAGACAAGACAGAGAGACATAGAGTCAGAGAGTCAGAGACACAGACAGGGAGGTGGTTAGACTCGCACAGCTGAGAGCTAGTGGGCAGTGGGGTAGGCACAGGGTAGGCCTGAACCACCACATATCATTTTTGAGTGCCTCCCGAGGCGACCCTAGGAAATCATCACCACAGGCGCTCACACAGTTTGTTGCAGGGACAGTGATACCTGAGAGCCAGCAAAGACAGAGACGTCCCCCTACCACTGGCCCCACCACAGGCATGGGCAATGAAAATGCCTTCCCTCGTCACCTCCCTAAGGCACTGACATGCGCTCCTGAACCAGAAAAAAAGAGGACCCTGCCACATTGTGTCACACTTCCAATGATGACGGCTGGCGTGTGGGCAACTAACTGGCCTTGGAGGAGACATTTAGTCTCTCAGGGCCTTTTCCCCCTTCTCTGCAAAAGGGATGGAGGGAGGGACAGATCAATTTGTGTTTTGTTTGTGTGCATGTGCGTTCACCGGATTTTTAACATTTTTAAAACAGACTTTATTTTTTAGAGCAGTTTTAAGTTCACAGCAAAATTGAACTGAAAGTACAGAGAATTCCCATGTACCTCCTGCCCCCACACAAGCACAGCCTCCCCCATCAACATCCCTCATCAGACTCAAATCAATTTTTCAGACATTTCTTTAGACCTAGAATTTTTTGTTTAAACCAAATTGTCTTGGATGTAGAAAGAGGGAGAGAGGATGGGCAAAGGGAAAGAGTGGTACTCCGGTAGAAGCAAAGGGAGGAGGGCCGGCTCACTACCCACGCAAGGGAGAAACCTCTTCAGAGGTTCTCTCAGTTGCCGAGTTTGACCATCTCTGGGCAGCTGGTTATTAACGTCCTTCCAGCTCAGACATTTGATCTACCCAGTGCGCTAAATTCTTTAATGCACACACACAGACACAGTCCTTCAGGTAACTCAAAATAACCTACCAGCCAAGAAGAGCAAGTGTTTATCAGTCTCATTTATGTTCAATAGAGCTGAGGTATTAGGTGCTGCCTCCAAAGGATGACAGGAGTCTCCTTCTGGACTTTTGTGCCCACAATTTTGGGGGTATTGAGTAAAAGAAAGAAGGGTGCAGTGTGAGCACAGCCCTGAGCTTCATCACTACCCAAGTCATTCAAAAGCCTTGAGTGCAGCCCACAAATATGTATGAGCACAAGTATATGACCAGTCACTACACTGAACACCTGGGACACGCAGACAGTTCAGTTTAGTACGGAAGTTAGGAGCCTGGGGTCCAACCCCAACCTCCTGTCTAAGTCTCAGCTTCAGCCCCTGCAAAACAAGGAGGTCAGAGCAGGTTGATGTGAGGCTCCGTGGAGGGAATGACACAGTGCTCAGCATGCAGACGTCCGCAAACCTCAAAGTGAAAGCAACCTGACATGACCCCTAACCCAAGCTTCACATTTGAGAGACGAGGAAAATAAAACTTAGAGTTTCTTTCACTTCTAAGTTGGAATAAATAGAAAACTGCAGACTTCCAGTTCCACAGTCTGTTCCACTATCAGATCATTACAAATAACAGTAATACTAATAATAGTTACTGATGATGATGACGACGCTCCATTTATGAACCCTTACAAGTACTAGACCCCACTGCACCTCTCATAGCCATCACCCCAGTTAATGCTCACAATAAACCAATGAGGTAAGCATCCTATATTGTTTGCCTTTGACAGATGAGGAATCAGATGCTCCTAGAGGTGAAGAGTCATGGTTAAGGCAGTAAAATCAGGACCTGATCCTAGCCCTTGTTCTGAACAACTGTCCTGTGCTGTGCCTACTTCAGAAATGGGATGTCTCTCCTCAAATAATTTTACCCTCTTTAGCTGAAGCCATGATTAGAACCTCATTTGCCTTTGGATAATTGGCTTCCCCCTTTGCTCTGGTGTCTGGTTCCACTTGGGCAGTTACTCCAACCTGGAGGGTGTCACTCAGCAAATCCACTTTGGCTGCCCGGGGCTAATAAGGGCTCTCAGTGTGGTTGCATTTAAGTGCCTGGTATTGCAGAGAATGTCCACACACAGACACACCCCCTACCATCTAGGACAACAGTGGAGTTCTGAAAACATGTCACTTCCAAATTGGATCATGCCACTCCAGCTCTTTAGGAGAGAACAATATGGTCTGCTTTATGCTGAGTCTATCGCATAGGAGGAACCAAAATCCTATGTGTGAGTATGTGTGTGAGTGTGTGTGTGTGTGTGTGTGCGCGTGTAAAGGGGAGGAAGAAGGGAGAGTCAAAAATCCTCGACAAGCACTGGAAAGCTGGGTGGGGTTCATGCCCAACAGTGAAGAAATAATGAGCACAGATTTGTCTATTAAGACAATAAATCCCAATGTTTTTCTAGCATAAGATTAAATGAACCCAAATGTCCCTAAATAGGAAAATAGTGAAATAAATTATCACCCATCTATACAATAGAGTCCTATGAAGTTCTTAAAAATGGTGGGGGAAAATTTTCCCGAATAATTGGCAGTGAAAGAAGCAGATTACAAACCTGGAAAAAACATTACCCAGATTATGCAAAACATATGATACAAAAGAGAGGAAGAAGAAACAATGGCTACCTCAAAATCGTGAGATCATAGGTGCTTTTATTCATTCCCAAATGCTCCTCAAAAACACAATATTTTGATAATACTAATTTCTATAAACAATAAATGCCATTTTTCTAACACTGGACCAGCATTCCCGGGAGTATGCCTGACAGAGCTTCTGGTGTGATCTGAGACCCCCATAGGAAGGGAACATGTCAGGCAAGGATGAACCCCGAGTTCTCTCGAGGCTTGAAAGGAAGCAGTCTGCAGTGACTTGGTGCTCCAGCCGTGACACGACAGGGTCTCCCCAGAGACTGCTCCCCAGAGAGGGCCTACATCACGCTCACAATCCTTTGATGCTCAGCTGGCACCCCGCATCCTCCATCAGCCTGTCTCCAACATTCTAAAAGCACTCTTCTCACTAGATTCTGATAACAGTTATTCTTATAGGGTTATTTGCAAATAACCCTATAAATTTATAATAAATTTATTAAAATCCTGTAAATTATTTTAAATATTATAAATTATAAATTTATACCAGAGGCTGCTGTCCTGGATCCACATATAGGTTTTATTTAGCCTGCATATCGTTTAAAAAATATATCAGCAAGTTTCACGTAAAAACCCATTTGGGGGACTTCTTTCCAAAAAAAGGGGGGTAGGGGTTAAGTTTGTGCACTCCGCTTTGGCAGCCCAGGGTCTGTGGGTTCGAATCCCGGGTGCAGACAGCTGTGGCAGCATCTCACATAAAGTAAAGGAAGATGGGCACAGATGTTAGCTCAGCAACAATCTTCTTCAAGCAAAAAGAAGAGGATTGGCAAGGGATGTTAGCTCAGGGCCAATCTTCCTCACCAAAAAAAATTGGGGGGCTAAGATCAGGTAGCATTGAGCCCACATATTGACATGGTAATAATCTGTCGGCACTGATTCACAGCCATCCTGTATACCCATGACATGGACTCTGCCCAAGTCCTCACCACTCTCTATCACTCCCCACCCTGAGCTGAATGTCAGTTGATCATTTCCACTCTTGTTTCCTCAGTAGTAGAATAGTAGAGAAATCTTTCTCCGTATACTCGTCTCTGTCCAAGATGGGGAACTGAATGACTGACCAAATGGCACTATGTTTTAGGAAAAAATGAAAGTAATCACATTTCCTTGTGAAGGGAAGAAAGTTCTCATATGTTTAATAGGCAAGTGGGAAATCTGTTGTAAAAAATATAACTGAAGATGACATTAAAATACATATATTTGATAAAGTTATTTTATTAAATGGCATAGTAACTATAACCCTGCACCTTCATTTCTATGATGTTAGAAATAGTAATGTGGGCTCAAGTTTGAAGACCTTTAAGGTAAACCTTTTCTCTCCCAACTGTAAGCTCCCTGGGGGGCCAGAAACCCTTCTGTTCCAGATGCCACATTGCACAGCAGTTCAGACAGACCCCAAGTGGAATTCCGGCCCTGCCACGCCACTTGGTCTGTGACTGCTGGCAAGTTTCTCAACCTCTCTAACCCTCTTTACTCACCTGTAAAATGGGGATATTAAAACCCACACTTTACAGGGATGTCATGATAATGGAATGGGATAAGGCATGGAAAAGCTTAGCATAGCAGCTGGCACAAAATAGTGGTTAAATAAATGGTGAACATAAAACTATTTATTACTCTCTCTCTCATATACCTCAGATCATAGTCCTGTTACATTTTTATATTTCATTAACAGTAACATTTCCAATAAATATTACTTGAATTGAAGTGAATCTGTGGCTGGTTTTCAATTCAACTGTATCATGGTCTTAAGGAAACTTCCTTCTATTCTAGGAAGATATTGGGGGTAAAAATAAGAAAAATCAAACTTAGGTCAACATAAAAGTCTCAGAACATTCTAAAACCTGCCTCATTGTAATTCAAACCATCCATGACTGTAATTTCGCAATTAAAAAAATGAAAAATGTTGAAGTAAACATATAAACTTTTAAAGATTTATATAAACTCCCTCATTATGTGTGTTTCCACTTATACAAAGAATCAGTCCATAATTGGAAAAGAATCCCATGGAATATGGCTTGAAAGGTATAAGAATGGCCCGATTTTGCTGTTCTCTTGTTTTAATGAGGTAAAGTTTTTTTAAAAACTGCAGAAGAGTTGATTTGAATTGCCATTAAAAATATGATCTGGGATTGCTCCCCAATTAGGTGGTACTTCATAATGTCATTAAAAGCTGCTATTCTAACTATTTTTGAAGGTTCAAGAGGGATTCTTTTCTTTGATGGTATGCCAATTTTTTTTTTCACTTCAGCCAAAAAGAAAGGGACACTTTAATACATTTCTCTTGGATTTGTTCCGCACACATTGCATCACCGTCTTCTCTGACTCTGGATTTGAAGGTTTCTTTTTGAGATTAAATTCTGCAATCAGTCACACTGAAAGGGGAAGGGATGTGGGGACAGCCCCTTCCAGATCTCCAAGTGTAAAAGGGACGTTTTGGAACTGGAGGTGGCTTTGTGACACTGTGGGTGGGAGAAGAAAACCCCTATCTGAAGACCTTCGATGCCTCCAAATGCTCTGATGAGAAAAAACTCAGGTCCTCAAAATTCAATAGCTCTTTCTTGAAGAAAATAAACTGGCTCCAGCATGTAAATCTTTTTACCTTTTCCAGGGTTCTGAGTCTGGCTGTGTGATTTTGAGGGCATCATGCAATTTCCCTTCAGCTGTTTAACCTTCCATAAAATGTCCTCCTTCCTTGTCCGCAGCTCAGGCAAGACATTTAGAAGCATTGGGGGAAATATATGGGAGGCGGGGTTTTTAGGCATGAAATGGTGTTGGAAAGATTCAGCAAAATTATCATTGTGAATCAAAGAATGATTTTTTAAAATGACAGATTTTCATTGTTGGCAGAGTTCTGGAAAATCTTGTTCAATCTCACAAGTTTTTAGTTGTTTTGCAGAGGTTGAGTGACTTGCCCAAGATCACACAGCTGTGCAGTAAAAGAGACAAGGTGTTTAGCACAGCTCCTGGTGCATAATAAGCACTCAGTAAACATCAGCTGTGATTGCCACTGCTAATATTATTGCTGTTGCTATTATTCAGGTCTATTTACTCTCAGTTCTGTGCTTTTTTGATCAGATACATAAAGAAACTACAAGAAGGTTGCCCTGTGGTCTCAAGCAGTCTTTTGCTATAAGAATAATGATCATTCAAATAAGCAATCTAATTTCTTTCCTAACTGAGAGGGTCCAAGCCTGGGGAAGTGCTACGTCTGGGCACATAATTCCAGGATGCTAACAGAACACAGGAGCCTAATTTTGGGCTTGCCTTGGGAAAGAGAGGCTGTCTTCTTTTCCTGAGCCTTCTGACCCTTCCACTGTCAACTAGCAATGGCACAGAGGAACTGCACATGTGGACCAGGGATTAAATCCAAGTTCCAGAATCCCACCCCCGGGGAAGATTAATATCTTGGAAATGCAAAATGACACTGGTATGGAGAAAGGAGAGACTGCTCAACACTTGAACCGGGGAACGATGTATGGCCAAAAGGCAAAAAAGACAGAATCAGATTCGTACCTCCCACCATATAGAAAACATAAGCTCTATAAATTGATTAAGGACTTGTGTATCAAAAATAAAATTACAAAATGCTTAGTAAAAATGTAAATGAATATCTTTTAGACTGTGATTGAGAAAGATTTCGTAAACAAGATACAAAAAGATGTGATTATTAAAATGATTGACAAATTTGATTGTATTAAAAGTAAGAACTTCTGTTTGAAAAAGCACATCTTAAGTAAAATGAAAAGACAAGATATAAGTAGGGAGAAGATACTCATAATACACAAAATCAGCAAGAGATGAGCATGAAGAATAGATAAACTATCCCGTAAAGCAATAAGAGAAATAAAACCAACCCAACAGAAAAATGGAGAAAAGACAAGGACAGACATATCACAGACACGAAACACAAGTGGCAAAGAAACATAAGAAAAGATTTTCAGCATCATTGGTGATCAAGAAAATGCAAATCAAGACAGTGATGACATATTGTACACTCATTTTTTGGCAAAAGTTAAGAAGTGGGACAATATCCAGAGTTGAAGAGAATGTGGGTCGAGAGGATCTCTCATGCATTACCGGTGAGAATGTAAATTAGTGCAACCACCCTTGCAAAACAGTTTAGCACTATCTCCTAAAGTTAAACATTCAGAGCCCCATAACAAAGCAAATCTACTCGTAGTCATGTGCCCCAAAGAGACTCTTGAATATTTCCAACAAGAGACATGTACAAGAATGCTCTTAGCAGCAATGCTTATGATAGGAAAAAGCTGAAACAACCCAGATGCCTAAAATTAAAAGAAAGAGTGAATAAACTATGGTTTATTTACACAATGGAATTTTCTACAGTTGTCAAAACAATGAACTCTGGCAACCTGTAATATGAATAAATCTTAGTATAATATTAAGTGAAAAAAAAGTCCTCCCAAATTATTCATAGTTCAGTATCATTTCTATAAAGTTAAGATAACCAAAACACTAGGAATATATACAGATGCGATAAAACTGTATAAAAAGGATAACAGCAGAATGATTAACCAAAAATTCAAGAATGCGGTTACCTGAGGTGAGGAAAGAGAGAGCCATGTGGTTACACGTAGGTGATTGTTAAGTTTCTAGTTTTTGTTTCAAGTGATGCGTGCTTGGATGTTTAACTTATTAAAAATGACTAACTGAAGATATAAACTAATAAAAGCAGGCCCTTGTGTGGACCAATGATGAGGTGTATTGTGAATCAAGTACTATGATAACTCCAGTTCTGTACAATTGAGGTCCTTTCTTTCCTTTTCCTTTTTTATTTTTTTATTTTTTTTTTATTTTTTTTTTTAATTTTTTTTTTTTTATTAATGTTATGATAGATTACAACCTTGTGAGATTTCAGTTGTACATTTTTGTTAGTCATGTTGTGGGTACACCACTTCCCCCTCCGTACCCTCCCCCCACCCCCCCTTTTCCCTGGTAACCACCGATCAGATCTCCTTATCAATATGCTAATTTCCACCTATGAGTGGAGTCATATAGAGTTCGTCTTTCTCTGACTGACTTATTTCGCTTAACATAATGCCCTCGAGGTCCATCCACATTGTTGTGAATGGGCCAATTTCGTCTTTTTTTATGGCTGAGTAGTATTCCATTGTGTATATATACCACATCTTCTTTATCCAATCATCAGTTTCTGGGCATGTAGGCTGGTTCCACGTCTTGGCTATTGTAAATAATGCTGCGATGAACATAGGGGTGCAACGGACTCTTGAGATATCTGATATCAGGTTCTTAGGATAGATACCCAGTAATGGGATGGCTGGGTCATAGGGTATTTCTATTTTTAACTTTTTGAGAAATCTCCATACTGTTTTCCATAGTGGCTGTACCAGTTTGCATTCCCACCAACAGTGTATGAGGGTTCCTCTTTCTCCACAACCTCTCCAACATTTGTCGTTCTTGGTTTTGGATGTTTTTGCCAATCTAACGGGGGTAAGGTGATATCTTAGTGTAGTTTTGATTTGCATTTCCCTGATGATTAGCGATGATGAACATCTTTTCATGTGTCTATTGGCCATATTCATATCTTCTTTTGAGAAATGTCTGTTCATGTCCTCTGCCCATTTTTTGATCGGGTTGTTTGTTTTTTTGTTGTTAAGCAGTGTGAGTTCTTTGTATATTATGGAGATTAACCCTTTGTCGGATAAGTGGCTTGTAAATATTTTTTCCCAATTAGTGAGCTGTTTTTTTGTTTCAATCCTGTTTTCCCTTGCCTTGAAGAAGCTCTTTAGTCTGATGAAGTCCCATTTGTTTATTCTTTCTATTGTTTCCCTCAACTGAGGAGTTACAGTGTCCGAAAAGATTCTTTTGAAACTGATGTCAAAGAGTGTACTGCCTATATTCTCTTCCAAAAGACTTATTGTCTCAGGCCTAATCTTTAGGTCTTTGATCCATTTTGAGTTTATTTTGGTGTGTGGTGAAAAAGAATGGTCAATTTTCAATCTTTTGCATGTGGCTGTCCAGTTTTCCCAGCACCATTTGTTGAAGAGACTTTCTTTTCTCCATTGTAGGCCCTCTGCTCCTTTGTCGAAGATTAGCTGTCCATAGATGTGTGGTTTTATCTCTGGGCTTTCAATTCTGTTCCATTGATCTGTGGACCTGTTTTTGTACCAGTACCATGCTGTTTTGATCACTGTAGCTTTGTAGTATGTTTTGAAATCGGGGATTGTGATTCCGCCGGCTTTGTTTTTCTTGCTCAGGATTGCTTTAGCAATTCGCGGTCTTTTGTTGCCCCATATGAATTTTAGGATTGTTTGTTCAATTTCTGTGAAGAATGTTCTTGGGATTCTGATTGGGATAGCATTGAACCTGTATATTGCTTTAGGTAGTATGGACATTTTAACTATGTTTATTCTTCCAATCCATGTGCAAGGAATGTTTTTCCATCTCTTTATGTCATCGCCTATTTCTTTCAAGAAAGTCTTGTAGTTTTCATTGTATAGATCCTTCACTTCCTTGGTTAAGTTTATCCCAAGGTATTTTATTCTTTTCGTTGCGATTGTGAATGGGATAGAGTTCTTGAGTTCTTTTTCTGTTAGTTTATTGTTAGTGTATAGAAATGCTACTGATTTATGCACGTTAATTTTATACCCTGCTACTTTGCTGTAGTTGTTGATTATTTCTAATAGTTTTTCTGTGGATTCTTTGGGGTTTTCTATGTATAAGATCATGTCGTCTGCAAACAACGAGAGTTTTACTTCTTCGTTACCTATTTGGATTCCTTTTATTTCTTTTTCCTGCCGAATTGCTCTGGCCAGCACCTCCAGAACTATGTTGAATAGGAGTGGTGAAAGTGGGCACCCTTGTCTTGTTCCTGTCCTCAGAGGGATGGCTTTCAGCTTTTGTCCATTGAGTATGATGTTGGCTGTGGGTCTATCATATATGGCCTTTATTATGTTGAGGTACTTTCCTTCTATACCCATTTTACTGAGGGTTTTTATCATAAATGGGTGTTGGATCTTGTCGAATGCTTTCTCTGCATCTATTGAGATGATCATGTGGTTTTTGGTTTTCATTTTGTTGATGTAGTGTATCACGTTGATTGACTTGCGGATGTTGAACCATCCCTGTGTCCCTGGTATAAATCCCACTTGATCATGGTGTATAATCTTTTTGATGTATTGCTGTAATCGGTTAGCCAAAATTTTGTTGAGGATTTTTGCATCTATGTTCATCAGTGATATCGGCCTGTAGTTCTCCTTCTTTGTGTTGTCCTTGTCAGGTTTGGGGATCAGAGTGATGTTGGCTTCATAGAATGTGTTAGGGAGTTCTCCATCTTTCTCAATTTTCTGGAACAGTTTGAGGAGAATAGGTATTAAGTCTTCTTTGAATGTTTGGTAGAATTCTCCAGAGAAGCCGTCTGGTCCTGGACTCTTGTTTTTGGGGAGGTTTTTGATTACCGTTTCTATTTCCTTACTTGTGATTGGTCTATTCAGATTCTCCATTTCTTCCTGATTCAGTTTGGGGAGATTGTAGGAGTCTAGGAATTTGTCCATTTCTTCCAGGTTGTTCAATTTGTTGGCATATAGTTTTTCATAGTATTCTCTTATGATCTCTTGTATTTCATTGGTATCTGTTGTGATTTCTCCTCTGTCATTCCTGATTTTATTAATTTGCGATTTCTCTCTTCTTTTCTTGGTGAGTCTGGCTAGGGGTTTGTCAATTTTGTTAATTCTTTCGAAGAACCAACTCTTTGTTTCATTGATCCTTTCTATTGTCTTTTTTGTTTCAATATCGTTTATTTCTGCTCTTATTTTTATTATTTCCCTCCTTCTACTGACTCTGGGCCTTGTTTGTTCTTCTTTTTCTAGTTCTGTTAGGTGTCGTTTGAGGTTGCTTACGTGAGCTTTTTCTTGTTTAGTGAGGTGAGCCTGTATTGCGATGAATTTCCCTCTTAGGACTGCTTTTGCTGCATCCCAAATGATTTGGTATGTCGTGTTCTCATTTTCATTTGTCTCCAGATAATATTTGATTTCTTCTTTAATTTCTTCAATGATCCATTGTTTGTTGAGAAGCGTGTTGTTTAGTCTCCACATTTTTGCACCTTTCTCTGCTTTTTTCTTGTAGTTGATTTCTAGTTTAATAGCGTTATGATCAGAAAAGATGCTTGATATTATTTCAACTCTCTTGTATTTATTGATGTTTGCTTTGGTTCCCAAAATATGGTCAATCCTTGAGAATGTTCCATGTGCACTTGAGAAGAATGTGTAACCTGCTGTTTTTGGATGAAGTGTTCTATATATATCTATTAAGTCCATCTGGTCTAATTTTTCATTTAATTCTATTATTTCCTTGTTGATTTTCTGTCTGGATGTTCTGTCCATTGGTGTTAATGGTGTGTTGAGGTCCCCTACTATTATTGTATTGTTGTTGATGTCTTCTTTTAGTTCTATTAAGAGTTGCTTTACAAATTTTGGTGCTCCTGTGTTGGGTGCGTATATATTTATAAGTGTTATGTCTTCTTGGTGGAGAGTCCCTTTTATCATTATATACTGTCCCTCTTTGTCTTTCTTTATCTGTTTTGCTTTGAAATCTACCTTGTCTGATATTAGTATAGCGACACCTGCTTTCTTTTGTTCATTATTAGCTTGGAGTATTGTTCTCCATCCCTTCACTCTGAGTCTGTGTTTGTCTTTGGGGCTGAGGTGTGTTTCCTGGAGGCAGCATATTGTTGGATCTTGTTCTTTGATCCATCCTGCCACTCTGTGTCTTTTGATTGGGGAGTTCAATCCATTTACATTTAGAGTGATTATTGAGACGTGGGGGCCTACCACTACCATTTTGTGTCTTGTTTTCCGGTTTTCTTCAGTTTCCTTTGTTTCTCGTCCCATGGTTTAATCTGTTCTGATGTAGAGCTGCTACTCTCTGTTGTTGTCCTTCTACTTATCTCCTCTGCTCTTGGTTTTGTAGCCCCTTTCCTTTTTTGGATTTTTCAGGAATGAGGGTTTTCCTGAGGATTTCCTGAAGAGGAGGTTTTGTGGCAATGAACTCCCTTAATTTTTGTTTATCTGGGAAAGTTTTTATTTCTCCATCGTATTTGAAGGATATTTTCGCTGGGTAGAGAATTCTCGGCTGTAGGTTTTTGTCCTTCAGATTTTTGAATATATCATTCCACTCTCTTCTAGCCTGTAAAGTTTCTGCTGAGAAATCTGCTGATAGCCTGATGGGGGTTCCTTTGTAGGTTAGTTTCTTTTGCCTGGCTGTCCTTAATATTTTCTCCTTGTCGTTGACTTTTGCTAGCTTCACTACTATATGCCGTGGAGTTGGTCTTCTTGCATTGATAAAGTTTGGAGATCTATTGGCTTCTGTCACCTGAAGATCCATCTCCCTCACCAGATTTGGGAAGTTCTCAGCCATTATTTCTTTGAATAGGTTTTCTGCCCCTTTCTCCTTCTCTTCTCCCTCTGGTATACCTATAATCCTTACGTTGCATCTCCTAATTGTGTCTGATAATTCTCGGAGAGTTTCTTCATTTCTTTTAAGTCTTGCTTCTCTCTCCTCCTCTGCCTGCAACAATTCTATATTGCCATCTTCCAAATTGCTAATTCTTTCCTCCATATTATCGGCCCTACTGTTCAGAGCATCTAGATTTTTCTTAATCTCCTCTATTGTGTTCTTCATTTCCAATATTTCTGTTTGGTTCTTCTTTATCGTATCAAACTCTTTTGTGACATAGCTCCTGAACTCGTTGAGTTGTCGGTCAGAATTCTCTCTTAACTCAGTGAGTATTTTAATGATGGCTGTTTTGAAGTCATCATCATTTAGGTTATATATCTCATTTTCTTTGGGATTGTTTTCTGTGTATTTGTTACTTTCTTTCTGTTCTGGAGATTTAATGTATTTTTTCATATTGCTTGATGATGTTGATTTGTGCCTCCGCATGGAGATAGAGTTTAGTTGCTCCTTTCACTTGTTTCAGCTGCTGCGGTGGGGGGAGCAGCTGTTTATACTTCACCAACCAGGAACCCTGTCCGTAGTTGTTAACTGGGCCTGGGCCCCTCTTCGTAGCCACAGTGGCCCTTTGGATTCCCTCCTCTGCCGTGGGGGCCGTCACGGGGGGCTTCAGGCTGCAGGGGCCTACTGTTGTTGCCCACCTAGATGCGCTCTCTCCTTGGGGTCTGCAACGGTGTTATGGGCTTTTCCAGCGGCCAGGGGTGGGATCACTTATATTTGTCGCTCCGTTGCTGTCGGCACCCACCAAATCTCACTTGTCCTCTATGGGTCGCAGGAGAGCTATTGGCATCTTCTACAGTCTGTGGTTAGTACACCTAGCTATGCTGCTTTTGCCCTGGGGTCTTCCAGCCTTGTGGCTGGCGGCTGGGTGCCTTCTACTGGTGCTGTGCAGAGGCTTTCCCTAAGGCTTCTGTGAGCCTGTAGGGTTTCCCCCTAGGCTACTAAGCTGGGTCTCTGGAACTCTCTCCAGCCCCAGTCCTCTCCGAGATCTCCGGCAATCCCTAGCCTCACCGGGTGGGCAACGGCAGCTGGGGGTCGCCCCGTCCTCTGGGCTTCTCTCCGGGCCTCTGCCGGGAGCTCTGAATGCTCAGCGTGGCCCCTCTGCTACCGGCAGACAGAGAGTTTTGTCTGCTGCCTGGCGGAGCTCCGGCGCTTCCCCTCCGGGTCGCCGGACCCGCCTTTGAAAGTTCCCCCGCCCCGGTCCTCTCCGAGATCTCCGGCAATCCCTAGTCCCACGGGGCAGGCAACAGCAGCTGGGGGACGCCCCGCCCTCTGGGCTTCTGTCCGAGCCTCTGCCGGGAGCCCTGAATGCTGGGCGTGGCCCCTCTGCTAATGGCAGACAGAGAGTTTTGTCTGCTGCCTGGCGGAGCTCCGGCGCTTCCCCACCGGGTCGCCGGACCCGCCTTTGAAAGTTCCCCCGCCCCGGTCCTCTCCGAGATCTCCGGCAATCCCTAGTCCCCCGGGGCGGGCGTCTCTCTGGGACCCTCCGGGCGCCCCGAGCACCAGGCTGGGTCTCCCCGCCAATGGCGGGGAGAGACTCTCCCCGCGGGCTCAGGTGTGCAACTCCAAAGTTTCCCTCTGCGTTTAGGAGTAATTGCAGGGGGTTTAAGTAGGGTTCTGGTCACCTGTTTCCACCGTCGCTCCTCTGTTGTGTTCTCGCTCCTGCCCTAGATGTGTGTGGATCCTCTGGGGGCGTCCGTTGGAAGAAAGCTGCTTGCGGGTACTAGGCTGCCCGTCGGGGTCGGAGAGTTTTCACCTATTTCCACATCCTCCCGGAGGAAAGTCCGTCCGCCTTCCGATGTATAGTCGCGTGGGTGTCTCAGACGTCCTGGGATGCTGTCTGGATATCCTTTGTCAAGCGATAAGTGTCCAAATAATTGTAGACTCGAAGGGCGAGAGACAAAGAGGACTACTCACGGCGCCATCTTGGAATCAAGTCCTCTCCTTTTCCTTTTTTAAGGGACACTGGCTATTGAATAATGGTGTATTTTACTGCCAAAATCCACAGAGCAGTTTCTGAGAGGTGATATCAGTAAGACCTTAAGCAGACTGGCACATAAAGAAAGAAAATATATCCCTCTCCATAAGGAGTTCACTCCATCAACGTGGACAGTCACATAAAGAGACAAATGAAAGAATGAAATGTCAGGCACCACGATGCAGGTTTGTGCTATGCGCTGTGGGAGCCCCTTCTCTCTGCCCACACTGCTATCCTTTCCCCCACTCAGGCTCTAGGAGCTGTGCTTCCAACTAGAGAGGGGTCACTCCAGGGGTCACCTGCATCAGAATCTCTTGCAGTGTTGATACCGTGCACATCACAGGCTCCCTCCCCAGATGTACAGCGTCAGAATCTTTGGGGCAGGGTCCAGGATGCTGCAACTTTAACAAACTCCCCAGGTGCATTCGGGGTTTGAAAAATCTCCCTCTCAGAGTTCTATACCTTGTTTTATTTCCTTTGTGAATCCAGGATAATATTTTGAATGTATTGAACTCTCCACTGTCACCCCTTCCCCTATTAATCAGGCATCCTGATAGCCATTCCACTTTTATAGCCCATGGAAGAGACAGGAAAGACTTCTTCAGAAAGGAAGAAGATGTGACACAGGGGAAGGGCCATCGGCCCCTTTTCTTGTTGAGACCTGAAGCCACAAGACATGTGTGCCACAACATCTCCTCTTGAGCTGAAGTCTCAAAGAGAGTCATTTTAGGTAAATTGCGGGAAAATCCAAAAGCAGAGCCTTCCTTCTCTCTCTTCGTTGGGTCCCTGGGACACAGTTCCAGATGCCATTTTGGAGATGGGGAGAGGATTATTTTGAATCAGAAAGACTGGTTAAATCTGAAGCCACCAGATATCACTAATTGAAAATATTAAGTTGCCACAGTATAAAGTGAGGTGGAACCTCAAAAGGATTAGATTAGATTAAAAACAAACAAATACTAGAAGCTTCATCATCTTCGCACGTTAAGCGTGGTGCAGAAATCTGCAAACTTGCCACAGCTGGATCCCCAGTACCTCCCAGGCCCTGACCTGCAGGAGGGCCTGAAGAAGCGTTGAATGGGACTGAGCTGAAGTGCCTGACATCAGGGAGGACTCACCGCAGACTGGATGTCTAGTTTGGGTTTTAAAGGGATAAGTAGAAGTTACTGGTTAGTTTCTGGGGGTGGGGGAAGGGAACGGGGAGGCAGTAGAAGGTACTCCAGACAGTATTTGCAAAGAAAAGTATTGTGAATGGGCATGTGCAGTGCAAGGAGAGATGAGAAGCTAGCCACAAGGCTAGAGTACATCCTGGGAGGAAAACGACTTGTTCCCTTACTGTCTTTCCCTTCAGAACAGTCTCAGTGCCCTGCCTGGTGTGGACATCCCTAGTCCCAGGCAGCCTGCTAACACCGCTGCTTGCTGGGAAGCTGTGCTCTGAAAAGCTGCAGTGACATAGCCACCCCTGGCATCAAGAGTCCCATGACCTGCCCTGGCAAAGGTCCCTGAACACAGCTGTCAGAGAGCTGCCTGGCATTTAGAACAGGGGCAGGGAGGCAGGATAGAAGAAAAAAAATCCCTCAGGAGGAATAGTGAGGCACTTTTTCTGATATGGAGAAGGAAGCATTTCCAACAAGAAAATAAACACTATCTTCTCCTTCTTATTCATTCTGAGAATAAAGCGTGGTGTAGTGGAAAGAAGATGGGTTTTGTTATTCCAACAACTTGTGTTCCAAATCCAGCTGTAATACCACCTGTGAGCGGTAGGGACAGTGCTCATCAAATATTCCATGTGTGTCCCTTCACTTCCCATGTTCCTCGCAGCTAGGTTGGGAACTTATGATGGCTTCTGGCCAGTGGACTCTGGATGGACTTGGTGGGTGTCACTTTCAGGCTGAGGTAGTTGAGAGAGGCTGTACTTCCTCCCTCTCTCTCTTCCCTGCTGTAGGGAGGCCATGGGTACCATCTGGAATAGCTTCAGAGGGACGAGAGACACACGACCCTCATCAGACTTTGCACAAGAGAGAAACAAACCTTTACGTTGCTTAACTGCTGAGAGTTGGGAATCAGTTTGTTACCCCAGCATCACATAGCCCGATACACTAATACTCTAATACATTGCATAATATTTGGTCTCATTGGGATGAAAGTTACTTGACTTTCTAGGCCTTGATTTCTCCATCTATGTAAAGGGGATAATAATAGCTATGTCATTGGGTTGTAAGAATTTATGTTTATGTCCTATATACCACCTAATACATAGTGGGCGTTTAATAAATATGTTTCTCTAAGATGCTATCGATGTCATTATTATTCTTGTGGCTATTATTTGGTTATTATTGTTATACAACAACTACAATAGATGCCTTTAAATAAGCAACAACTGTGTCAGGCACTCTGTTAGTTGTTTTACATTTTTGTAGCTAAAGAAACCAAGGCTCAGAGAGGTTACTTGTTCAAAGGAACACAGCTAGTAAGTGACCAAGCCAGGATCAGAAACAAGGGCTGCCTGAATCAAAAGTCCATATTCTAACAGCAACATTCCTACTCACGTTTTTCAGATGTGGAAGCCTGGAGGCTCAGAGATGTTACCTAAGTTCACCAAGCAAAGTAATAAGTGCTCGAGTGAGAGGATATTTCTGTTCCCTGCCCAATGCTGCAATCATGTGATGATTAGCAAAGATAAACCTCGATGGCATTGACATAGTTATCTATGCCCCTCCTCCCCTGCAACCGCCCAGCCCATTGTGAACTGAGGCTCCAGCAGCGCCAGTTACTGCCGGCAACAGATAAGAAGAGGGGAAAGAAGGAAACTGTATTTTGATAATAGGAAAGCTGGATGCTTTGTGTTCAGAGAACAGCTTCTCAACAAAGTTTCCAACAAAAAAACCACTAGATGAAAACAAGCATTGGAAGGGTTTCCAATCTCTGTCGGATCTCTGTCTCTGCCTCCCTGTCTCTGTTTCTCTTTCTCTCTGTCTGTCTCTCTGTGTCTCTGTCTCTCTCTCCCTTCCCTCCTCCTCCCCCTTTCTGTTTGATTTGGGAGTTGAGAAAAATGCGCAACGTGGATCCTAAAGCAGTTTACAGTGAACCAGATGGTGCATCTGATTAGCATCAGACTAAAAAGACACATTACTTAGATATTAGGTTCTCACAGGGACAAATCTGTTCCAAAGGCACAGAAGCTTTGGTTTTCTCAGAGACTCCCCTCAGAGCTCTCTCAGGGCACATCTAGTCATCCTTTCTCCCATCATCGGCACCAGACGAGTCTGAGCTTGGGTTGGAGAAGACACCAAATTAGTCTCCACAGATTTCCCAGTTCTCCCCTTGCTGAACCTTGAAGTCTTTCACACAGGGCAAGCCACTCCCTGTGGGACCTTGGCTGCTGGGGACTTCTCACTCCCTCATACCCTAGGGAACGAGCCACATCATGCCATTGAGTCTTCACAACAACCCAATGAGACCTGTTCTGTGGTTATTTCCGCTTTACAGCAGAGGAAATTGTGACCTACAAGGATTAGGTAATTTACTCAAGATCACAGGTCAAGTAAAACTTGAGGCTAATTGCCTCCATGAAAGAAAAAACGGGGGAGGGGGGAAAGAGTGTCTGTTTGTGTGTGTGTGTGTGTGTGTGTGTGTGCTTTAAAAGAGCCCTAAGGAGCAAACCGTCACAGAGGATGGCTGTCAAGTGTCCCACACTATGTGACTATGTTGAGGCCTCCAGCAAGGTAAACCACGAGGTGAGAAACTGCAAACATCTCACCTGACCTACATTTCTTCCAGGCACACAGAGCACAGGTCGTTTGCAAAGACACTCTGCGGAAATGAAATAAAACTGGAGAAACCACTCAAAGCCAGAAGGGGAAGCACATACAGGCCAAGGCCCTCATTCATTAAGTCCTGTGTTTCCCAGGTCCTGAGGAAAGACACAAAGTTTCCAGGGAAAGGAGGAAGCCTGGCTTAGGGTTATGTGCAACGGTCACTCACGAAGGGACGCCCTTATTGCAAGGAGTCTGAAGGTCAGGATAGGAGTTGGGAAAATGAAAGGAGCAGCAGAAATAATAACCACAACACCAATAATAACAGTGACCACTTAGCATAGGACATCATGCTATGATAAGCACTTTAAATGCACTATGTGTCTCATCGGCCCACACAACTTTCTAAGACAGACGTTGTTATTATTTTTCCATTTTACAGATGAAGTTACTGAGGATCAGAGAGGTTAAGTAAATTGCCCATGGTCAGATAGCTGATAAGGGGTTGGACGAGGAAGCAAACTCAAGTCTAGTGTGACCCAAGAACTGGTGCCCTTAAGCAGAAAAACTTCTCCCCTTCTCCATAGGATCCTGCTGAAAACAGGCCAACACGATAGTCTGCCAACATTTTGGAAAGTGCTTAGGAGCCTTCTGGCCCCTCTGCTTGGTGTCAATACAAATGTTCGAGTCTGTGAGTACAAGCTAATGTCACCGACAATACTCCAGGCAATTTGCACATCTGGCGGTTAAATGAGTGCAGGCTCAGAGCAAATTACGTCCCTGCGGCACAGGACACTTCACGGGGAGAACAACGGGAGGGATTTTATTACAGCTCAGACTCGGGCCAAGGAATCAGACTCACTTTCTTTCAGGATATAAAGGAGACACTCACCCAAGAACCACAGACACCTCATAAGCGCATATGAATTCAGGTTGTATTCATCAGGAATTTGAGCACTTAAGGAGGGGGATGAGCTGAAGTTTCCCTTTGTGGGTGTTTTGAGAAGAGAGTTCACTTAGCAAATAAATTGTGGGAAAGGAGTTACCTTTAAGCTGTGCATAAGAGCATCCTGCTTTCACACCTGGACCAAGGATGGGTAGACTAATTACGCACAGCAGCATCTTTAAAATGGGTCCCCAAAGGGGCTCTCTATTCACCTACTTCCAGTCTCTGTATGTATTTAAAGGTAAGAATTTTGCATTTCTTTTGTAACTGTGTACAACACTGGGGCTGGCCTTCTGTCAGTTAATATTAATCAGAGGGTTTTTACTGAATCTGAAACTCAGAGACACGGCAGGACTGGTGAGCAGCAGCTGTCCAGCCTGCCCTGTGATTATGCTAACCCTCGGGGGCCACCACCCGGCCCAGGAGACGCGACTCCAGTAATGGAATTACTCCGACTTCCACTAGGCTGAAATCGAGACCACATGCCCAGTCCAGGACTGTGCTGGCACTCCATCTGGCCTTGATGCTAAGTCGGGCCCGTGACAATGGTGGCAGCTCTGAACAAGGAAGGGGAGCCAAGCAGCCCTGCTCTCTGCTGCTTGTGCAGCACCATATGTAGCTGGAATCGTCTTTGTCATGTCCCTAGGATGGGACCAATTCATCTCTACAGTGACACCACCTGAAATCCAAGATGGGACTGCCAGGGCAGGAAGGGGCAGGCATATTTCAAAGCTGTCAGAGTGAGGGCAATTCATTCTGATGTGGAAGTCAGAACTTGAAAACCATGGAATGTCTGCTTAAAAATAACTAGTAACACAGAAATGCAACAAGACTTCCCAAGATTAGTTAGCACAAACCACCTTGCACAAACAAACCATGTATGTATTTATTAATCTGTATTCACACATCTGTCTAAATGGTCAGGAAACTACAGACGTGAATATAAAATCAGAAGAATACTTTTCTTCCCATGCTCTTCTTCTATCCTACACTCCAGGGGTACGATTCAGATAGCAATTTTGGATGTACCATGTTAACCATGCATTGGGGGAAAAAAATCTTTACAGTGAAGTGGCTCCTGAATATTTCTGTGATTACTCGGCAATTTACAAAAACACTCAAGTTTAGCTCTCTGAGTAAATTTAAGTTGGGTGATGACTGATCCTCTGCTTCCTAAGACCTCTTGTTTCTTGCACAGTTTGCTTCTCATTTTATCAGTGACACTGGTACGGGCAGAGAGGAATTTAAAATTGGAAAGTGCTGGTCTTAGGCTACAGAAAACAGTGCTGACCCTCAAAAGTCATCATTTTCACCTTCACAGATAGGAGTGATATCAGGAGTGCCAAGTGTTGTTGGAGATGAGGTGGATTGTGGATACTGACTTCTAAGTCCTGTCTGGTCACATCTTGAGGAGGTGTGGCCATCTAGCTCACCAACCTCAAAAACAAGGCTCTTGGCAGTGGGGTACTGGTCAGAGCACCGGAGGTTTACAGGAGATCAGTCTGAGTGAGCAGAAGCTCTGACCACAACTCCTGCCGAAAGCCACTGTCATTCCCTGCTGTCCAAGAAATACCATTAAGTGAAGAAAGGCAAACTACAGAGCAGCTGCATAATATGCTACTATTTGAGTAATAATAATAATAAAAGGCCAAGGGAGAATATACCATGCATGTGTATTTGATTGCTTGTCCATAGTGCTCCTGGAAGCAAACACAAGACACTGCAACCACTGGTTGCCTCCAGAGAAAGGAGCAGAGTTGCTGTGCACAAGGTCTAAAGGGACCCCTTCGTGTGGTACCCTTTCATTCCCTTGCATTTTGATCTAGGTAAATGATTTACCTATTCAAAAATAATTTACAATTTTAAAAAGTAAAAAAAAAAAACCCTACTTCCTAATCAATCAGAATCTCTGAGATGGGTGGCAGGAATCCGCATTTTAACAAGCTCTTCAATTTATTCTTACACTCTGGAAATTTTGAGAACTTCTCCGTTACAGGTTCTTTCTACCAAAAGGGGCTTCACCAACTTCCTCTCCAGTTGAGGACAGCAAGTATAAACCATATAGGGAGAAAATCTGACAGCAGAATGATCTAAAGTATATGACTCCAAATTTACCACCTCATTAAACTTACTCAGGAGAAACAACCAATGCAACGTAAGCTTTCCTAAAATCAATTTAGATTCTGATATCTAAGTTGTCAGCTACTTTCTACTTTTCATGTTTATTCAGACCAAGGGAGTTGTTAGAGAAGAAACTTTAGTAACTGGGCAGGTTGCTCTGTCCTGAGGAGCACGTGAGGAGCACGTGAGGAGCACGTGGAGTTTACAGCACCCGCCACCCAGCCAGGGTGCGTTGCACTCACCTTGCTTCTTAAAGAGGTTGCTCTGGACTATCTCATTCATAGACTGGACTTTCTGCTTCTGGAGTTTCACGGGAGGGATGCAGGTGTAGAACTCATAGAGGAGTTGGCTGAGGGCAGGATAAACAGGAGCACAGAGAGCCAGTTAGACCAACGCCTCCCACCTCGTGGTGCTTACAGTCCATCCCCAGACTGCTAGCTCTGCGAAGGCAGAAATGGTGTACGTCTTCCTCCCTTGGCCCCCCAGTTCCTGGCAGAGCATCAGGTGCATAGTGAGCCTTCAGTAAATATGTGTAGTTGGTGTTGGTATTGAGTACTAACGGCATTCAAACAGATATGAAAATCTGAAATAATACCAATAACCCTGAGCACTTAAGACGTATCAGACACACGCTCTGCACTTCACATCCATCATGCCATTTAAAACTCACAACTCTGTGAGGTAGATCCAATATGTATCCCAATTTTACAAATGGGAAAACTAAGGTTTAGGAAGGTTAACTAACTCTCCCAAGGTTACACAGCTAGCGGGGTCAAAGAAGCAAAGGTTTAAAACCAAGTTCTGACTTCGTTACCAAACCATTTTATTTACTAATGCTTTATGCTTAATGATGCTTTTTGATAAGTCTTAAGATAAAAAAAATGTGCTTAATTAAAAAAAAAAAACTTGCGAAGTTGTGAGTTAGAACCAGTTTGGGACGTGAAAAAGAAGTCAGCTCTTCCCAAACAGAGAGAAAATAAAAATACCACTGAAACAAAATTATAGCTCCTGTCAGCTTTCCAGAATGAGCTCATTGTGTTCATTCATTCTTTCAAGTACTTATTAAGCATCTATTTAATATGTGACAGGCGATGTGCAAAGCAGTGGGGATATAACGGGAACAGACTCCCAGTTGGCATGGAACTTACATTGTAATGGAGGTCGACATACACCACAGAAGCAAACAGATCAATACAAGACAATATATTGATATATTGATAATGGAGGAAACGATCAGGGAGTTGTGTCAGAAAGTAAGGGTGCAGGGTTTGGGGGAGGAATTTAATTTATTTACAATATTCAGAGGTAGCTTCTCCAAGAAGATAACATTTAGTTTGAGACCAGAAGGATAAGAAGAAGCCAGCAGAAATCTTCATATGAAGAGAAAAAGGACATCAGTGAAAAAACTGATGAGATCTGAATAAAGTCTGGAGTGCAGTGAATAGAACTGAACCAACGTTAATTTTTCAGTTTTGATAAATATACCATAGTTATATAAAATGGTAACATTAAGGGAAGCTGGTTGAACGGCATATGGGACCTCTCCATACACCATCTTTGCAACTCTTCTCTAAATCTAAAAGTATTTCAATATAAAAAGTCTTAAGAATCTTCTATACGTTATCTTGGAACTTAAGTGAATTTGGGAAAAGGATACAGCTGACTCAGCTCCCAATTATAACTCCATAATCACATTAAAATAATCGTTCATCTCATGAGAGGAGTGGAGTGAAGGAGAAAGCAAAAAGGAGTCCATCTCCATTATCCCACTTAGTATCTGTAGGTTGTTCTCCATTTGTATCTATAGGGCTTACAGGGCAAAAACTGGAACCCCAAAATAACGTTCAAGCCCAGGTGGAAGGGAGACATTATACAAAACATCAGTTTTTTTAACTACATGTTTGCATTCTGTATCATTTGCAACATCAAAGAAGTATGTTTATTTTATAAAAAGTTGGTTTTCACTAAAGTCTGACATGATAAAACAAAAATGTAAAAATCCCATACTGGAGGCCCCGTATGAAGCTCCTACGGTTTGTGCTCCCTGTCCCCACATCGACTGCCTATCTGGAATTCCCCACAAGAGCCCTCCTCTCCCTTGGAATTTCTGGATTGACAACACAGCCCAGGAAAGTACATCATAAGCTCTCACCTGAGTAACTTCGCGTCAAAGACTGTTTCCACATCATGGAGGACAGATGGGATGTATTTCAAAGCCGCCACCTAGGTGGGAAGTGAAATAAACATGAGTGATGCCCATACTTTGCAACATGACACATCAAGAGAGTGATCCTGCGTCCTGGGCACTGCTACAGTGATTCAAGACTCTGTATGTAGATTGAAACCCTAGCATGTACTTCTCTGCATACAAAAGTAGGTCACAACTTCTTCTATCCTCTTCTTCTAGGAGGTAGTAACGTATAGTAGAATGATCATAGACTTTGAAGTTATACAGACCTGCAATCAAATCCTGGTTCTACTCCTTAGTAGCTGTGTGGCTTTGGATAAAACACTTAACCTCTCTTATCTCTCAATTTCCTTATCTGCAAAATAGAGGAAATAAAGCCTGTTTTGCAAGATTGCAAAGATTAAAAATAATGTAAGTGAGGCATGCAGCAGAGAACCAGGCACATTTTGGGTCCACTAGCTGGGCTAGCAAAGCTGGGCATTGTGTGGATTGTTTCTTTCCTCTGTGCGTGTTAACTGATGCATCAGAGGTAGGAGACACAACCAGCTCCACGCATCACAGCACCATTTGCTAAGCAGCAGAGTAGACTGCAATGTCTACAGAAGGAGTTGTAAGTCATATGGCTGGAAAATGATGTCTAAGAATCTAGTGGAAGTATGTATTTTTTATTTTCTGTCTCTTTTTCTGTAAATTCTAAGTGTTCGGTAGTCAATAAATACTACCCTTTTACAATCATACTAAAATGAAAATAGTGAAAATTCCTTCTTTAAAAAAACCCTTACTCCTAGCCATATACAATCGAGCTTCATAGTTAACACAAATAGCAATTATGACTATTCTCTGAAAACTTTCAGTGAGCAAACACCATGCTGAACACCGTTGTTAGATTATCTTGTTAAACCTTATTTCAGCCCTACAAGAGAAATACTATTTTTGTGGATAAGGAAGGTCTAGCGCATCAAGTTCAATAACTAGCCCAGGGCCACGTCGTTAGCAAGTGGGAAAGCCAGGATTCAAATTCCTGCAGGCTGCTTGTAGAGCCACCCCTCTCAACCCTTCTGTCACATGCTCACGTCACTCAAATAGCAACTCTCTCTCTATTCCTTCATCCTTTTTTTCCTTTGTTCTTTATGATTTTTAAAGGTCAGTAATATATGTTTGATGTAAAAAAAATTCACACAAGATAAAGTATTAGGGTGAAATTGTCCCTCAAGTCCCACAACTCCATCTCAGCCCCAATTCCTACTCCCCAGAAGGGACCACTGTCAACATTGTGGTGAGTTTCCTTCCAGATGGCTTTCTATGCATGAATGTGTGTGTGCATGTGTGTGCATGTATGTGCATGTGCACATGTCTGTGTAGTTTATACAGTTCTGCAAATTGCTTTTTGCAGCTGACCATATATCACCAGGATTTTCGCATGTCATTTCATAGACTGCACTCTCTCCCTTTCTATCCACTACACAGCGATGCCCGTATGGGTGCACCATACCTTTCTTAAGCCCTCCTCAACTGATAGACTCCCTGTTATCTTTAGCTTCTCTTTATTGTAAAATACGTGGTAAGAAAATATTTAACACATACATTTCTGTATCTATAAGAATCTCTGTAGGATAGATGGACAACACGAAGAGGAATTAGTGCATCAAAATGTACATACATATATACAAATGTATACACAAATGTACATATATATATACAAATGTATACGCAAATATACATACATATATACAAATGTATATGCAAATGTACATACATATATACAAATGTATACACAAATGTATATACATATATGTTTTAGGACATATTGTCATGTTACCTTAGGAAGAGAAAAGAACCAATTTTATTTTTCTCCTTTCCCTATAACTTTGCTAACACTTGTGTACAAATCTTTTTAATTTTGTCAATCTGACACACAGTTTCCAACTCTTTGGTTTCTAGTGAAGGTGAACACCTTTTCTATATTTATTGAACATCTGCATTTACTAAATTGCTTGTTCATACTCTTTCCCCATTTTCCTTTTGGGTGATTTCTTTCCTTATTGGCTTGTGGAATTCCTTATGTATCATTAATTTTAACTCTTTTGCAGTAACACATTTTGCAAGAATTTTCTCTTGCTTGCCCTGTTGCTTTCTTTTAGCTTTGTTTATCATATCATTCATTGCACAGAAGGACTTTAATTTGTATGTTGTCAGATTTGTCAGAATTTTTATTTACAGTTATTGGATTTTGTGTCGAGAGCTTTATTCTTTATTCTTTCAAATCAAGATGACAAGAGAGAACAAGATTCTAAAGCTAATGTTTCTAAAATCATGTTCTATTGAGACACCCTTGCCCCACAGGATGGTATTAGGTATTCTGCAGGGTAAAAAGGATTTGCAATCAAGTAATTTAGGGGAAGTTTAGTTTAAACAAAGATAAACTGATGAGATATTTTTTATTGCAGAACTTTCAGATTTAATATGCTAAGATGCATTATGACATCCTCCAGGCAGTTACAGTAAACAGTGCCTTCCTACCTAGTTGGTCAGGCCGTCTTTATCAGGAAACATCAAGCAGATACAGCAAAAGCAGATGCCTGCAGGGCTGGGCAAGCAATAGAAAGGAGTGAAAAAGGATGAGCATAGGCCAGTGGGAAGTGATGAGGTGTGTGGAACCCACACTGTCTAAAGAATGAGTCATTCTTATTAATTTGTTTTAACACCGTGCTAGCCAAATCACAACACATCTGCAGGCTGCACTCTTCCCATGGGCTGCCAGTCTACAGCCTCTAAACTCTAAAAGATACCATATGCTGAGGCACATGCCCTGAAAAAGCCTGGTCCAAGCACTTGAGCAAATTGTTTCTTCATTCACTTTAGGCCAAAGAACCCAGAGCACTGGGCCCACAGGACAGGGGCAGGGATCCCAGTGCTCCACCTAGCACCTGCGTATGCCTCGGCGCATTTCTTCACCCCCAAGCCTCAGTATCTTCATGTGGAGTACAGGGAAATGACGTGAAGTAAAGTATATCATGCACCTATTGCAATGCCAAGCGTGCAGTAGGCCCCCAAAACTGTGTGTGCTGCATCTCTCCTTATGTCATCTCTCATGCACCTGCCCTCATTGCCCAGAGCCTGGACAAAGTATAATATGTACTCATCATAACTAAGACTAAAGAGAAGGAACAGAAATAAAACCCTCAGCAAGTTGCGGAAAGCCAGGACTTCAGTGTCTGCAACAACTTGCTTGCTTTTAAGGGCCACATATCCTTCTAGGACTTTGGAGGGATGCTGTGGAATAGCAGTGTCCAGGAGTCTGCTTCAGGGCCCGCAATCAAATGCTTCAGCTCATAGTGAGGAGGAGTGGGACAGGGCTGCGAGCAGGACTGCCTCAGAAACAGCCAGTCTTCCCAGCTTCCCAGCTTTGGGCTGGCAATAAAGTAAAACAAACTGAGTAGCTGTCACACTGAGGCTCAGAGGATGTTATCAACTCAACTGTAGAGTATTAAACTTCCATCTGCTCCAGGTGGCCTCACAGAGAAGTGGCAGGCCTGTGGTTTTCTTTTCCAGTGGGTCAGCAGCTCTGGCCACGGGGCTCCTGTCCACAGTCCTCCCCTTCATACATCCCTGATATACCTGAGAGGAGTGAGAGCAAGTGGGTTCAGCAGGTGTGATCACCAAGCATCCCCAGAAGGCAGAGTAGCTCAGCCATAAGACCTGCTGGAGACCTTTATTTGTTGTGTGTTTCTAAGGCCTGGCAACTAGAAACAGCTCTGCTTTCTAAACCTTTGGCATCCTAGGAAGGATATTGCTTTACTGTTGCTATTACTTTTACTCTCATTAATACAACTATTATACATAAAAAAATATTGTTGCATTATTACTTTCACCCCATAGTGTACATTCCTATATTGTACATAATATTTAAGAAATACATACACGGATATGTTTATATATGTGTATGAATATATGTGTGTGTATCTAAATAGGATTATCAATCACAGGGTTTTAAAACAGCAACCATTATTGGAAACTTTATGTATGTCAAATACTTTATATACATGATCTTGTTTCATTCTTACAACTACTCTATGAGTAGATACTGTCATCTCATTTTACCAACGAGGAAACTATGGCACAGAGAGGTTAAATAATTTGCCAGAAGCCACATAGCTAATAAACAACACAGCAAGGACATGTACCTGATTCTGTCTAACCGGCTCCTTACCAGTGTGCTCTACTGCCCATCCTGCCTTAGGAAAGGCTTCTATCTTGGCAAGTGGGGAGGTCTCAACAGAGGAGAGAGGGCTGATTTAGGGGAGGAGATAGAAAAAGAAAATTCCTCCCTTTAAGAGGATAGTTTTTAAAAGAAGGTATCGTTTTTCTGATATCCCTTAAGTTAAGGCTTCTTCTCATCAAATATAGGGGGATTGCAAGGAATAGCCACCAGGAAAACATTTGCCAGGTCAGTAATTGGTTTCTCATGTGGCACCAAGTGAACTTCCTAGATTAATCATCAACTCTGGCCCCTCCACTAGAGACCAGGTAGAGCCCTCAAGAAGACAGCCACACCCCAAACAAGCAATAGTGATTTCAGTGGCCCAGAGAGAATTCACAGGAGGACACTTGAGACAATTGCTATCCAGATGGACTTCACCAGAATTGATAATCCTGGGCTGCTAGCAAATGTTGAAAAATAACAACAAAAGTCAAAACCAAACAGTTGCATTCTCTCAAACTCAGAGGGAACCTATCTTCTGAGTGTTTCCAGACTCTCTCTCTCTCTCAATCTCGTGAAAACAGAGTAAGAGTGCACAATATTGGTGCCAGCAGACAAGCTCCTGGCCAAAAACAGCACATCTTGCAATGATGCAAGATTATACAAGAATGCTAGACATCTTCCTCATTCAAGAGCTCAGACAACATTCCCACCCCATCAAATTTCAATCCTTTTCCTTTAGCCCAGTGACGGATAGTCAAGGTCCATGGAAACTAGACAAACAACGTCACAGGAAGTCACCACAGCATGACCAGAAGCAGCCAGCTTCCTTAGGGATGCTGAGCTGCCCCTGAGGAAAATACGTGCAACTCTCTCAGGACATTCAGCCTCACCGCTCTTTCAGTGAAAGAGAAGGCAAGAGGGACCAACAGGTTCTGAATACATATATCTCCACACTTTCTGCAACACAGCGTTATGCCGGCCCCTGAGGCTTGGCAGGAAGCAGGAGAGTTCAGTGTTTAAAATGGCTGACTGAGGAGGGAGACTGTCTGTGTTCAAGTCCACGTGGATCACCGCTATCCGTGTGTCCTTGGGGAGGTTAGCTCTCTGTGCCCTGGATCCCTCAACAGGAGAACGAAGGGGATAAAGTCACCTACTTTAAAGGGTTGATAGGAAGATTAAATGAAAAGTGAGAGCTATCAGTATGACTACAGTGGCCTCATTGGAACAAAATTTGATCCTACCCACCATAAATCCATCATTCCCAAATAGTACCTCTAAATATGAGGCATGTGGTTGAGAGGGGGACAAGATTAAGGGATCATTTAAAGATTTGAGGTGAAACTCTAGCTCCTGCTGTTGACTACTGAGCCTCACTTCTACCTCTGGGGATTCAGCGTACAGCCTGTGGGCCCCTTCTCAGGAATGGAGCACCTTCTACCTTTAGTTTGGACATTTGAATATTTTACACCAAGTAACAATGAAAAGAAAGGACAAAAAGATGCATTCTTAATTAGCTCACCTTCACGACTGTGGACCAAACATCTGCTCATCTCTACTGTTGTTTACTGTTGTTTATTGCTTATCCACCTGGTATTTTGCCAGAAGACTTGGGTCCTTAATGAAACTATACTTTGTTTGGTGGTGATTAGGAACTCAAACTCTGGCCTTATACAGACTGGATTCAAATCCCAGATCTACCACTTCTCAGCTGTGATTAAGTTACTCAACCTCTTTAAGCCTCCATTTCCTCATCTGTAAAGTAGAGATAAGAAGAGTATTTGCCTAACAAGCTTGCTGTTATAAAAATCAAATGAGCTAACAATACATGTAAAGCTTTTAGCTCAATGCGTGACACATCATAAATGCTAAAACATAAAACAGCGGAAGCTAGTTTTTATTCTTTCATTCATTTAGCCAAAATATTTGAGTACCTACTGTGTGGCAGCCACTAGTTCAGATATTAGAGATATAAGAGACAGAGCCCCCACACTGCTGGGCACTTTAGTGGCTTTACTAGCATAGAGGCAATCATAGTGGCCAAGGGAACATGTCATGCAATATGAGTTGTTCATTCATTTCCACTCATACCATCAATTTGGAGCATTATGATGAATCATAGATCTAAAGCGGAACGGGTCAAATGGGTCTACACAATGTCACCAAATGCCCTTTACTCACATTTGAGCTACATCCAATTCACAAATGTCTGGTGTTGGCTCTCTCAACCTGCCATTGTTTTATCAAAACTGCTCACAGGGTTGGCACACACAGGGACTTAAGAGCATATGGCCCATTACTGAAAACACATGGAAATCCCCGGCCTAACCCATTCCTTGTGGCTTAGAGAGGAATATTAACTTTGGAGTTAGGAGACCTGGTGGAAGGAAATCCTAGCTCTACCACTATGGATAGGCATAATTTGGTATGAATTATTTAACTTTATGAGCCTCCTGTGGACACTGAAGAAAGTGATTCCTTGCAGATCTTGGGCAGGACTAAAAACACTATATGTGAAAGCCTAGCTTCATGCCTGGCACATGGTACATACTCAATGGAAGGTGTTTTGAATGCTCTTTCTAACCTCTTTGAATGGCTGGCTTTAAATTCTCCATAGTTTTGGGTGAGCTACTGCCACGCCAACTCTGAACAATAAGGAAAACTACAGAAAGGAAGCCAGATGAGCCTTAAATACGAGAAATAACTTGCTTAGATCCCAGAACTCCCAATGGACATAGCTGAGAATGAACCAGATCAGCTCTACTCTGAACTAAGGCAGGTATGAATTAGAGTTTCCACCATAAGCCACTACCCAGCTGGAAGTGTAAAGTTTGAACAAGGAATGTCAATCATTGGCATTCTTACTCTCTGCTCTCACCCAAAACTCACAGCAGACATTACTAATAGATCACAGCCCTCTTTCCCACTGCACCCCATGCAGGCTCAGAATCAAGACTCCAATCATCTTGTACTATTTCACTAGGGGAAAATTTGCCTTCCCTTTTTCCCTCCATAGAGTCAATTCCTGTGGGTTTATTCTCTTTGAAATTTGTATCTGTGTTTCTTGATCTAGCTAGATAACTGAGTATTCTAAAACTGTTCAGCCTCATGTGACAAGGGTAGGAACACAAACATCCTCTTTCAGAGTCCATTCTAGGAAAATGCCCCCAAAGCTTCTGTTCTATGATGAGGTAAAGGAGGGAAAGGTATAAATGGCTAAAAATTATTTAAACTGGACCACGTAACAGGCTCTATACTTCTTGCTTTACATACGTTACTTCATTTAATCCTCTCAATAATCCACTAAATTAGACTTCAGGCTTCCTCTTTTATAAAAGGATAAATGGAGGGCCAGAAAACTGAAATGCTTTGCCCAATGTTACATGCCCACTAGTGGACGCCCAATTTCCCACCTGGGTTGCTCTGGCTGGAAACCCAAAGCTCTTTCTCCTGCAGCAAATGTCAAAGTCTGAGAAAATTCCTCGTGGGGGGTTTTGCTAACATTGTATGGCCTGGCCCCTTTCCCTCTACCAGCCCATTCCTCACACCCTAAAACAAGATTAAATTCTCTTCAGATGGTATTGCTCTCCATATTTGAATGCGATTTTAAAATCTTCTCTGGTAATTTTTCAACATGCATAGAAATAGGTGGGAAGCTTCCTTGATTTTATGGAAATCCCTGAAGCTAAATTTGGTCCTTAGAGCAAATTAAAGAAGAGATGAAGCCCCTTTCCATGACACTGGGGTGGAAATCCATGAGGAGAAACCAGCATAATCTGGACCGACTCCCAGGGAAGATGAGGCATTTCTAACACAGCAAAAACCTGGGTAAGAAGACTTATGCGAAAATCTTCTGATTAATAATAATCATATTATTCTCTGCATTTGCATAGCATTTTGTAATTTGCTCTTTTGCAGACAATGTTTATGTGATCCTCATCCAAATGGTGAAGTTTATAGATGAGGAAACTGAGACACTGAGAAGTTAAATGACCAGCATAAGGTCATACAGTTGACAAAAGAACATTCTTGTTGACCCAGGTGTCCTGAATACCATGAATACTCACAGCACATCTGTGCTTCCTTGCTTCCTTTCCTTCTCTCCTTTCTGTCCCTACCTTTTTATCCCCTCTGTCCTTTTGTTCCTTCCTCCAATATATGTGTAATTCATCATAGGAAAATAGGTGCTGGATCTGGAAAGAGCAGCTCCATGATGGTTTGCTTACTCCTTCCATCTTTCCTAAGGTCACATGGTTTCTCTCCATGCACCTCTATCTCTCTGGAGCATTTACTCCTTTCTTCTCTCCACCAACTGGCTTCCTCTGTGTTTGTTCATCATTTCTGCTCTCTCACACGTCAGCTTCCTTGGAGCCTATTTCAGATCTGACTCAATGCTATAATCTCTCTCATTGCAACCTGCCATGCTCAGCTCTCGCCGGACATCCTAACACTGTGTGGCCTCTCACTGGAACTCAGATGCTTCCAGTATGATACAAGCAGGGTGACAGCTCGGGCTCTTATCACATTTCTTCATGCTGTCTCCTGCTCCTATTATTCTCTTTGCTTTAAAATGGTGAGAGTTTGAGGAATAGAGAAAAGACTTACAAAAAAACCAACAAAACGGCAAGAGGGAAGGGAAAGTGAAAACTGTTACACTGCAGTCCCCATTCATCCCAGAGAAAACACTCATATGCCCAGTAGGTGCTAAATGAATAGGATAAAAAATAGTGTAATGTAGCAGCTCAGAGCACAGTCTTTAGAGCTAGGCAGGAAGTGATCTGAATCCCAACCATACCCCTCACCGCAAAGGAGCCTGGAGGAAGTGGTATCAACTCTCTGAGCTTCAGTTTCCTCATGTATAAAATGGCAATCTTAATGCCTATTGTGAGGGTTGCTCATTCAACAGATATTGATTAAGCATCAGCTATGTATTAGGACTGTTCTAGATGCTGAGGATAGAGTGATGAATAAGACAAAGCCCTCCTCTATATACACACACAGCATTTGCTAAATCAAAGGAAGCTATTAGTAAAGTGATTCCCAAACTTTGCTTCACATTACAATCACCTGGGGAGTTTTTTTAACTCCTCTTGGCCTGGTCACACTCTGTACCAATTAAGTTACAATGTCTGGTGGTAGCCAGGCATCAAAATTTATTAAAGATCCCCAAGCAATTCTAATGTGCAAAGTTTGGAGCCCATGGCGTGAGCAGCAAATGCTCCCTAGACAGACTTCTACCTCTGCCTCCTCATCTCCATTCTAGCTGAACACTAGTACCTCTTTCATTCCAGCCATCAGCTGGGAAATCCCAGGCATAGTGGATATTTAAATTAGCAACTAAGAGGATAACGCTGATTAAAAGAAGAAGAAGTAATCTGCATTAACTCCTTGGTTTAGATAAACGTGTTTGGGTTTTCTTATTCACAACCCACGAGGCAGCACCTCCTGAGCACTTGCAGGTATATCCTGTGAAAGTTACAAAGTCTTCCTGAAACTGCTTCTCTGCTGCTCAACTCCTTTTCAAACACAGGAGTAGCCCTCAAGGTTTCTCCAAGATTACGGAGTTTGTAGATTAGCATCATGACCCACTAAATGAGAAGACCCCTTCTCTCCAAAGTATCTCTTGTTTACAAGGAGACTCTCTAATCCCAAAAGGGCACCTGAGGTTAGGCTGTTGACAATAAAAAGTGGACGATTTAAGAGACTGCCACCTTAACTACTCTCACCATTAGAAGTAGATCTGGTTTGACCTATTTCCTCTCAGGTAGCAAAAGCTTCAGAGCTACTTTAAAAGAGACACTGCCACCTTCATGGGAAACAAACAATAGATGTGCTTTCTCATGCCCTGAGGAGCCCTTGGTGTTCATGTTCCTTATACCACGTGGCCAGCCCAGGCCTTCAATTAACACTAGGCTGTGTATTTAAGCAAAAGTAGACACTATATCACCATTCTGTTATTTATCACAAGACAGATTTTTTTTTTAGGGTAAACCAACCTGCAAAAGGATGGTTGTTTTATATTGACTTTTCATCAGGTTGTTGATGGATTCAAAGAGCCGTCTCATGGATTCTTCAAACTCCATCTGTTCCTTGCCTTCGTAAAGCCTGAAAGAAGACACATCTGGGTCATTTGTCCAGCCAATAGGCAATATCTTTGAAAGTGTGTGCCAGCCACAAATTCATTTAAAACTGAAAGGAGAAAGGGGTAGGAGAAAGGAACTGAAGGAGAGATGGCATCCATTCAGCAGTCCTTGCAAGCCTAATTCACTCAAGGGAAAAACATGCCCACCACGCAGAACAGGCACCCTCCTACCGACTCAGCATAATAAATCCACCCCCTCCTGTCTTCCTTTTTTAAACTCTAAAGAACCTCAAAGGAATGAAAGTTGTCCCAGCTGAGGGGACATTAATAATTTCACCCTTTTGCAACAATCAGAGGGGAAATTGTGGTCATGAGATTTCCAAAGTGTCTTGGAAACATCAAGGGGAAATATTGTCACATACACTGCTCTTCCACTTAGCCCCTGCCGGCTTGTGAGAGGAACACAGACATGCCTGTTTCCGACTAGCAGCCTGACCTTGCATTTCAGGAGTGTACTTGTTACCTAATTAAAACCTTCTGTTCCTCTGATCGTAAAGGCCCTATGTTGTTGTTGTAAAAAATGTAAACATAATAGAAAGGCATTACTTATAAAGTGAGACTCCTTATTAATCCTACCATGAGATTAGCGACTGTTAACATTCTGATGGGTAACTTTCCAGAGGTTTTCAAGACCTGTACTAATAGATGCATGTGACTTTCTGTAGAAACTGCCCCCTTGTATAAAAACAGCCTCCAGGCCCCCGAGTCTTATCGCCGTCTTGGCCCAGCCTTGGAGTGTTGTCCAGCCTAAGGCCTCTCCAAACAAGCCTTTATCGCCAAGCATGAAAAATCCACAGCCTAATCTGTGGCATCCTGCGCAAAATACAGAGAAGAGCGCTCCTGTCTCCAATTCCGATGAACAGCGTCTCCCGTCACAGCCCTACAGAGTCAAACTCCACTTGGCTGCTGGCTGCGGTAAAGGTGCTTTCCTTAGATAAAGCCTTGACACACTTAACGGGTTTGTTTGCTCCATCAGCCACAGGACGAGCGGTCCATCACTGCCACCTCAGCGCTGTCTCCAGTAAATCCCCACCCAGAACCTCACCCCCCTTCTCTCTTTTTCTGCTTCTCTTCTACTTCCTTTCTCTGTCTTTGTGTGTCTTTCTGTTTATCTTCTTCTGAGTATTATTCACTCTCCGTCTGTAGGTCTTTCTGTTTATCTCTGCTTTTTTCTTTCTCTGACTCCATCTCTCTCTCTGTCTTCATCACTCTCTCTCTTCCTCTTCTTTTTTCCTACCTAACTCCTTCCTAAAACCCTCCTGAAGTAAGAAGCTTAAGTGGAAGCCAGTGCTGAAGCTTCCAGTTACAGGGACCCGGCAGCTGCTGCTGACTTTCTGGGTATCTAGCTCAAGGTCATAGAGACAAGGCTGTGAGAGGAGCCAGGAGGCCCGAAGTGGCTTCTCGTCCTGCTAGTACAGAGATGTCTGCCATAGAGTATGTGTTTTAGAGTGAGTCAGCTCTGGGCTCCAGCCTCCGTACTATTGAAGACCTTATTAATAATAGCAAACATTACAGAGTACAGAGCATCACTCTGCCCCAGGCACTGCCTGTATATGTTAAATCACTTACCCTCACAGCTACACCATGAGGTGAGCCCTATCATTAGCCTCATTTTACAGACTGATGTAGCTTAAGCAACACGCCCAAGGATTCCACGCCAGTAAGCGATAGAGCCAGAGTTCAAATCTGGCCATGGGGCTCCTGAGCCCACCCTCTCAATCAGTCTGTACACCACTTTGCTCTACGCTTTACTGTCTCAATTCCTCTAAGTCTCAGTTTCTCACCTACAATATGTAGGCTGTGACAGCACTGTGTCCAAGGATTGTGAGGAGATTAGCTCACAAGTGAAGTGCTGGGCACGTGCCTGGCCCCAGTGAATATCAGCCGTTGTCTTGCTGTTGTTAATTGCAGGAGTAGGGTTATTACTATTACCAGCACTCCCATTTCACAGATAAGGACACAGAAAACTCTCAAGAGGTTGAAACTTGCCCAAATTCCATCAAAGTGGAAAAGATGGGACCAGACGTAGCAGGGAGGAAGGGAGAATCCTAATTCAAAGTGGTGATGGTTTCCTCACGGGACAGTGCTGTTTGTTTTTGTTTGTGCCCAGCTAAGCTAACAGATTGTTCATCCTCCAAGCCTTTTTCCTTTGAAATCTGTTACCCTTTCCTCTAGCCACAGCTGCCTGAAAACATTTATAAAGCACGTCGTAATTGCTGTTACTGGTCTATGGTATCTCCCACCCACATTTAACACACAGACATGGCTACCCGTGGTGGATTCACCACTATTTACATATACGTGGACTTTCTCTGTAAGGTACACTTATTTGTGCATTTGCAGGGCAGGGTGTGGGGGTTCCCACCAGGTCCTCTTCTTGAGAACCACCTGTGCCACTTACAAGAATGGCCTCCAGCAGCTTTTCTCTGCTGATTGACCCTACCCACCCCCACCTTCCGTAACGGAATGGTCCCATGGTGGCTCCCTCCCTGGAATTTGTTATTTGCACAGAGAAACATAAAAATGGGCTTTGCTGGGAGTCATCTTAATGGCACTGCTCCAGGGGGACTGTTTGTGAACTCCTGCTGAAGAGATCCCTGAGGCTGCTCTGGTTCCCAACCTCTCTGTGTCTGGTTATTTAACTCTTTTTGGATTTTATGAACTACGCAAATATCCTTCTAGTAAACTCCCTTTTTTGCTTAGACTAGCCCTGGATTCATTGCAACCTGTGTCTAGTCAGAACTCTGCTGGGTGGGAAGGGCAGTCTCCTGCAGCTCCCTGGGGTTCTAAACCAAGACCTGTGGGTAAGGCCAGTGAATACTTAGTCCATGCTTCCCTATGTATAGATGAAGAAACTGTGGGCCAGAGTGCGGAAGTGACTGGCTTCACTGCTGTCTTTTAAATGTTATTTGACTAAGGTGGGAAGGAAAAGAGACTTTGGGGTTATAAGACCAAGTCAAGGCTGTCCACTCAACTTTAAACTTTGCAGGAAATTGAATTTAATTTCTACCAGCAAGACATACGTGATTTGCTCTAGGTCACAAACCGTACCAGTGGTATAGCTCCAACCAGAACTCAGCATTCTTCTCCTTCTATGCCCTGATGAATTTAACAGGGGAGGGCAGATGACACAGATCCCATGAGGCCAAGATTGCGGCATTTGCCTCAGTGGGAATCCAACCTGTTCCTTGTTATTCATGTCACAAGTTAAGTACCTTAACACCACACTGTAGTCTAGGGAAGGAAATACCTTATGCATCTGCTGAAACTTTATGAAGGATAAAAACAATTCTGTGGGGAAATGGCCTGCATTTTACAGTGGCTACATCATTAAGCAAAATTGTTGCAGCCTTATCAGTCGTGTGTGTGTGTGTGTGTGTGTCAATTTTTAAGCCTGGGGTTTTAGTTTGTGGGAATGGGAAGAAGAGTTTGAGGAAATGACTAAATTTGGGAAGAAGAAAGGAAACAAAAAGATATTTAGTGTAAAGGGCTTTTCTAGCTAGCCAGACCCTCCATACACTGGCTGTGTGGCTGCAGACAAATTACGTCTCTGAATCTTACCTAGTTCCTGTTGATAAAATGGAGATACAGTGCTCACTCAAAGGGATATTTTGAAGTGAAAAAAGTGAGACAATGCCTTTCAAGTGCTTAATACTGTAGTTGGCACTTAATAAGTGTTAACTAAACATCAGCTATTCTAATTCCTCTTGTTCATTCCTGAGCACAGAAGCGATCATATTGGCAAACTCTCTGATCTGAGTGTACATAAATAAAAGGGATATTTCAAAGGAAGAGTGATTAAGGAAAAAAACACACAAGGGTTTTAGATTATGTGGAAGAAATAAACTAATGACAGGGTGGGGGCATTCAGCACTTCCCCTGAGAAGCTTGAGGAGGGAAGAAAAATAAAGCCTCATCTATCTGCAAGGCTTTCAATGTGGCCTTGAAGTCTAGGGCACAGCAGACGTAGTTTCAAGGTCCTTTTTTAGCACTTGGTTTCTGTTATAGCTTCAGGAGGGAAATGTTTTTTCTGGCCTCAGAACGCCCAGAAAGATGCTTCAGAAACCAGCTGATTCTGCCAGGGAACGAATTATTGAAGGGCCCGAAGGCCCTGACCACAAGAAAAACTAGAACAACCTGCGAGGCACTGTTCTGGGGCATGCGAGTCCAACCACAGCAGGCACTCCAGCTCCCAGGGCGTGGATAAATATAGTGATGCTCAGCTTGCATGTGATTCATTAAGGAGACAGTGTGCACAGCTGAGCACTCACTAAATGCAAATAGGGCCCCATACGGTGTGTACAATGCTTTGCACCACCTCTTCCATGCAGGTACATAAAGCCTCAGCTGAAAATGGAGATGCCAACCTCAGGCCGGTGGCCCAAGAGAGCAGCATCTAAACAAGGCAACCTCAGGCTGGGAAAGCTAGCAGGAAGATTTGCTTTAGAATCCAGGGGTGGAGGGTTTCCTGGCATCTCGATTTCATCTCATTTTCCACACGTTGGCCACTTCAAGGTCCTCTGAACCACATTCATAGGCATCCTCCTGGTTTCTTCCCTACCTCTTTGAGGCAATATAGAAATTTAGGTAAGGCTGGATAGCTTCCAAACTCTGCTCTGCCGCTTATTAGTTGGATAACCTTGATTGAGTCTCTTAATCTCTAGAAGGCTCGGTTTTCTCATTAGTAAAATGGTGTCAGCCCCATAAGGTGGTCCTACAATCAAATAATGTGTGTAAAGAAATTCACACAGAGCCTAGCAATAGTAAACACGCAATAAATATTAGCTATTGTTATACTGTATATTTTTCTTCTGATCCACCCATTTTTGCTTCCTAAGCATTAAGGAGAAAGAAATCAGCATCTTCATAAAGACAGTTACCATTTATTGAGCACCTACTGTGTGCCAGGCACTGCAGTGAGATAAACATGTCAGTCTCAGTCCCTATCCCCAGAGAAATCATGAGGCAAGCCAACAGGGATATCATGTATTGCTATATAGTGAGAAAAACTGAATAAGAAAAGCTTAAGACTATTATTGAGCACTTCCTAAGGGTCACTGTGCTAAGTTCTTCACATGGATTAACTCATTTGACAGAGGCTCTTATTATCTACATTTTACATATGAGAAAAGAAAAAAATGTTTAAAGAGGCGTGAACAAGGGGAATGGAAGAGCAGAGGGAGAGACAAGGTCTCTGGCTGACACTGACCACAGTTAGCCACCTATCAGGGGCAGGGGCACCTCTCTGCCCTCAGCACCCTGCCCTCCCATGCCACCACCACAGCCTGTCTTCTCCACCTCCTCCCTTCCTCCCCAGCAGTCCCGGAAATGCCCTGCAGGAGGAGACCTGGGCCCCAGCCTCCCTCTGCCTCCCTCACCCGGTCACATCTTTGCCTAAATTTGCTCTTGGCGAGACACACACCTGACTCATTTCACAAGTGCCTGAGAGCAAGACCAGATTAATTGGAAGGTTTCTAAAATGAAAACTCTATTTTAAATGTCTCCATGATCTTACCTGGAACTGAGCAAAATTACTCAAACAATGAGGTCACACCTTACCACTTTGTTTCCTTACCACACAAGTCAAGATGCTTTTGTGTCCCCAGTGATGCTAGGGCTTGAGGAATACTGCAGAAGGCAAGCCACTTATTTGGTGAATTTCGTTAGAAGAATGATATGCACTGCACACAGCATTTAATGCAGATGGTCACAGCAGTTGAGCCCTCCCTGTCCAAACACTTCATTCTTTATCATCACTACTTGCTTGCCTGTCTTCCCCACTAGTATATAAACTCCATGCAGACAGAGATCAAGGCTAACTTTGTCATAATATCCTCACTTTTAGCTTGGATAGGCTTGGAATGTCAAAAGTGAGTTATAAACAAATGCATCAACCAGTGATAAATTATTGAATGAATGAAGCTCAGCACCTTCAATGTAGCTGTACAGAAATGTCTTATGAATCCAGAATTCATTACAGTCTAGCTAATTTTAACAGTACCCAAATAAGACCTCAAGGATGGTATTAACAGCCATTTTCAGCTATGCAGCCTTTATTTATTATTACTACTTTTACTACTAAGACTATTATTACTACTAACAGCTGCTACTTATTAAGCATTCGCTATGTACCCAGGCACTATGCTAACTGCACAAGGTCACTCAACTAGTAAGTGGTACAGTCAGAATTTGAGCCCAAGAGTGCCTGGCTCCAAATTTCACTCTTTTAACCACTAGGCAGTACTGCCTCCAGAGAACAGAGAAAAGTAATAGCCGATTGCTTGAAACTGGAACAAGTCAGAGTGAGTAGGAAAGCACCATTTGCCCAGGGGATGATGCATGGGACTATCAAGGGAAGCTAGACAGCTGGCTCGAAACTTTTTCTGTTTGAGCTCTAAATTCAAGGTGAATTTAGATTGGCTGATGTTAAGACCCGTAAGCCAATAACTCGCTCTATTAAAGTAGGTGTAAATTAGTGATTTTACAAAAAGAACCATGAAGCCATTCGTGGTTTCAGAAGAGTGATTACTCTCTCTCTCTCACTCTGTCTCTCTCTCTCCAATGCCTCCAACCTGAGAAGAAGAAGAATTGTAGCGAAACCTGTGGCTAAGTCTGTCTGAAAATCATCCTTGCATTTATTGACCTGACTTATAGAAAGAATCCCTTCAGTGCACTCAGCAGGCACACTTAAGTCACAGCAAGAGAGCTGGAAAGGTCTCATGCAAGAGAAGGTCCCCTTCCTGATCCGCCTCTTCCCTGCATGGTCATTGTCACCACCCCATCCCTTCTCCCACCACCAAGGTCTACAGACCTGAAATGAATCAGAAATTGCATATTAAGAAGTGGAATTTTGGTACAATGAGACTGGAGTGAGCTGTCCAGCTCAATAATGGCCAGAGACATTCTCTTTCAGAGGCTAACAAAGTTGAAATGTAAAGCATTATTCTGTCAGAAGAGAAAGTGTAAAGCTATACCAGACGGATACTATGTAAGGAAAGGCTAGGGTAAGTACGATTTCGTCAGCGAATTGTCAAGCAGCCCTGGCGGCCATGAGAACTCCACACAGACTTCATTTAACTGAATACCACCAACAGCAGATAGGCAGGGCTGAGACCAGCTCCTGGTGCGAATCCTTTGTCAATGACAAAATTATTTCCACTTGAGCTATTACTTTTCCAGAGGCTGACATCTGAGGAGGGATTGCCCCTTAGAGCAAACTGCAAACGAGTTTTACTAAACAGTCTTCTTCCTGTAAATCACCCCAGGAAAGAAAGAGTTGTAGATGAGAGGAAAAAAGACAAACTCAACATGTGGGGATCCTGTTTGTAAAAATGTCTAGAATGAATGCACAAAATTAATGCAACCCCTGACGAAAAACTGCCTCAGATGGAAGCGTAAACAGCCAACGTAAAAAAATAGAAGTTAACAATATGGAAGAAATGAAAAAAAAATAATCCATCTAAAACATTCACTTTACTTTTAAAATACAGCAACCCTGTATAATAAATTAATAGTAAGTAGGTAATAAGATGCAGGCAAAAGCCTTCAAAAGAACTCTAAGTTATGAATAGAGTGTGATGGGTGCCCCGTGCCATCCTTCATTCTACTGAGAGGATCTACAGCCTTTATGTAATTTGGGAAGAAGAACTGAGTTGCATAATTCTGCACTTAAGTAAATTTCTCCATTAGCATGAAAAATGGTATTCAGGGGTTTTTCCCTCAATATAATTAGAAATTGAGTGTTCCCAAAGCAATGTTCCTCAAGATAGAAACACACACACACACTTCCATGATTCCAAGACATACAGAGAAAAATATAGACTGCATCATCTACTTGAAAGAGAAGCTCATATTCAGCAGAGACCTTCCAGCTCTTTCTCTTTAGTCCCAGTTGGTCTAAAAGCGTGCGTTCCAGGAAGAAATGAGGTTTTGATTGCTTCTCTTAACATTTCTTCCTTTAGTTTTTGTTTTTTTTTTTTTAAAGATTTTATTTTTTCCTTTTTCTCCCCAAAGCCCCCCGGTACATAGTTGTATATTCTTTGTTGTAGGTTCTTCTAGTTGTGGCATGTGGGACGCTGCCTCAGCGTGGTTCGACGAGCAGTGTCATGTCCGCGCCCAGGATTCGAACCAACGAAACACTGGGCCGCCTGCAGCGGAGCGCGCGAACTTAACCACTCAGCCATGGGGCCAGCCCCTCTTCCTTTAGTTTTTTAATGACAGAAAAAAAATTAAGTTGCAGAATGACTACTCATACACACACATACACACACCCCTAGTATAGTCTGGAAATCTATACATTAAATTGATAATTTCATTACTTTTATAAAAGGGATAGTGTGTGTCACCAGCCCCCTTATACACTTTTACGTTATATCCTGACTTTTAAACGAGTAAATATGACGTTTAATTTTAAAAAGAGATGTCTACTCTTTTTTTGGGGTGAATGTTTCTTGCCCCCCAGCTCCTTTCTACAACAATCCTTTCCCCAAAGCCTTTCCTGAATTCTCTCCTTCTCACTGTGGGAACTTGGGCTGGAGCCAGGGGATGTAGCTCAAGGTCATGCACGTGGAGGCAGGTTTCCCTCCATACAGAATTGAGACGCTGATTTCTCACCTACCTCTTGGTTCCTGGCATGGACTGCAGCTAGAGAGACAATTGCCTAAGAAATGTCAAGTTATTATTATTCTAAACGGTGGTGATGCCAAGAGCATCTGAACTTTGTCCTTTCAGTCTGTAGCTTCCTGAGAAGAATAATTAACCTCAGGCTTCCTGCTCTGTCCCAGTGAGAGTCCTGACATTTGGTGTACGGAGTTAAATAGAATTTTTAACATTTTCCTTACTAATGGTTTGGGTTTTAAAAATACATGTGCAGTAAAACTCTTTGTTTTGAAATCTTGGAACACCTGAGGAAGTGTCGAGTTCAGACAAGCTAAGGTTTGCGTTTCTGGAGACCTCATTTGAGTAGCAGGATGGCTGAGGGCCAGAAAAGCTGCCAGCAGAGGGCAGGGTGGCAGACAGAGCAGTGGTCTGGGTCCGCAGGACTGAGTTCTAAACCAGACTCCAGCATTATTGTGTGCTGTGACCTTTAGCAGGTCTCTTCACTCTGGGTGCTGGTTCCCTCATCTCTAAGTGGACCACATGACCATTGAGGGAAACCTCCAGGATTCTTAACTGGCTTCTATTGTTAAAGAGTCAGCTAGGGCATGCCCATCATCCAAGACCAAGCCTGCTCACCCTGCAGATTCCCCAGCACAGCATATGGCCCCCACACGTGCCCAAGTCAGAGCATGGGTAGGTAAGAGTGGATCTTGAAGAGCCTGAATGTCATTCAGCCATCAAGTCCCATTAATTCCACCTCACAAAGCCATTTTTTCCAGCTTTATTGAGATATAATCGACATATAACATTGTGTAAGTTTAACATTGTGTACAACATGATGATTTGATACCCGTATATATTGTGAAATGATTACCACAATAAGATCAGTTAACACATCCATCATCTCACATGATTACAATTTTGTGTGTGTGAGAACACTTAAGATCTACTCTCTTAGCAACTTTCAAGTATATAATACAGTATTGCTAACTATAGTCACCAAAGACATTTACTATCCTTCATCTTCATCAGTACCAACTTTGTCCAAGTCCCTGTCACGTCTCACCTGTAGGGGTTTCTGAACCCACCTCCCTTCCTTCACTCTTACCCCTTTTCAATCCGTTTTCTACACAACGGTCAGAGGGACTATTTTAAAAACACAAATGTGATCTTATCATTCTCTTATTCAAAATCCTTTAATAGCTCCCCATTTTACTCAGGATAATGTCCAGATACCATGGCCTGACCTTCAAGGGTCTTCAAGATCTGCCCCTTCCTCTCCCTCCAGGCAATCTCCTACTACTCTCTCCCTCCATCACTGAATTCCAGCCACCTTGGCCTTTCCACAACTCAACTGAGTCAAGCCCCTGCTGTCTCAGAGACCTCCTTCCAGCTTTATTTTCAGTGATTGCACCCTCCTCCTCTTCACCTGCCGACTCCTATTCATCATTCAGGTCACAGCTGAGATAGCACTTCCTCCAGGACACTTCCTTGACCCCATCATGAGATCTGATCTCCTTATTACATGCTCTCAAGGCACCTTGCACACACTTCCCCTTGATTTCATATGCATCCACATGACTCTCTGTGTAATGCCTCCCTTCCCAGCTAGACTAAAAATCCCATGAAGACCAGGTCTGAGTCTGTCCAATTCATTGCCGTATTTCCAGTGCCCGGCACAATGGCCCAGAGGCTACTCAATAAATATTTGTAGGATAAATACTTGACTGCTAAAGCAAACTGAACCTCTACCACTAGACAAATATTTCAACTAGATAGAAACATTCATTATCAACTCAATGGCTTAAAAAGAAGAACCAAGTTTTAGGGCCCAGTATGCAAGATAAATGCTGAGTTAAAGGCCTTTTAGAAGTTGTAGGTTCTAAGAGCAATTCTAAAAAAGTTGAGAGGCATCCATGTACCAAAGAGCTGTTTACCATCTTTAGATTTCCAGGCCCTGAGATGACCTGTGAATTAGCTATAAGGCACACATTCCTCCTGCCCTATGGATGCCTTCCAAAATGGGAGGAAATGGCAAAATCTCAAGTTCAGAAAAGCAAGGCATGTGATGCATGCAGCAGAGAAAGGCTCCAGTGTGAGTCAGGGCAGGGCCCTCAACATGCTCTCTATTGGCTTCTAGGGTTTAGGAGAGGCCACCTTCTAACCCTTGTTACAATGAGGAGGCACTAGATTACTACATTAAATCATTTTGGAGGAGGGACTGTTGATCAAGGAAGAGAGGCTTTGACCCACACAGGAGAGCTTTAAAATCCAGGGCTGCATTTTAGTCACCAGACCTTGTTGACCCAGCTGTGCATTCCTGTCCTAAGACCAAATGCAGAGAACAATCAGTTACCCCAGGAAGCAAGCCATGAGGGAAGAGAGAAGGAAAAACTAAAAAAGAATGGAATCTCTAAAGTCTAGGAGAAGAGCAACTTTTACTTGGCTTAAGCAGATGTTTGGGTTTCCATAAGATAATTTATTCAACTAACAAATATTTGTTGAGGACCTACTATGTGACAATCATTGTGCTATCAAGGAATTTTTAAGGAGAAATAAAAGTAGACACCCAAATATGTATCACAGTTGTCATTTTACATATTTTGGTGTTGATTTTTATTTCTCCTTATAAATTCCTTGATAGCACAATGATTGGCACATGGTAGGTGCTCAAGAAATATTTTTTGTGATGCATACTCGAAAGACAAAACACATGGGCAATGAGAATTTGAAGGGATTTGACCACGCCAGAAAATACAGGGTCAGGTTCCCTAAGGAAGTGATGCTTGAGGTGACCCAGGAAAGGAGAATAAGAGAAAACTAGGAGAAAAGGAGAAGGAAGGGCATTCCATTCACAGGAACAGCAAGCATACAGGCCCTGCAGCAGAAGGCAGCAGAGTGGGTCAGAGGGACTGAATGAAGGCCCCTGAATCCGGAGCAGAGAAAATCTGGGTAAGCCAGGTGAGAGGAGACTGGCAGGCCACCAGGGGCCAGAGTCTCACAGGCCACATGAAGTTTTGTCTTCATCCTAAGAGCAATAAGAAGAAATTAGAGGGTTTTAAGAAGGTGAGCACCCAGATTAGATCTGAACGGTGGAGAGATCATTCTGGCGGCAGTAAGTTCAAAGACTTCTATTTCTGACCATGTGGTGGACAAAATGCCATGGAAAACCTCTCAGTGGAAATGACTACCAAAGCTGGAGGTTCAAAATGAGTTGGTGAAGCGTCAAGAAAGTAAAGAATCCACAGACGACAAATGCAAAGCAAAAGCGAGACTCTGGGCAGTCACAGAGCAATAAGGCCAGCGTCTGCCCCCAGGCATTTGCTCAACCCAGTGTCCTTAAACTTCCGTTTAGACGGCTGCTTGGGGAGCACAAGGGACGAGATCAATCCTAGGGCCTGCTTATTGGAGACTTCGCATAAAGCTGGCATCCCAAAGTGTTACACCTTCCTGTAAAGGAGGGTAAGGAATGAATCCACTGCATGAAAGGGAACAGCAAGGAAACCCCGGCTCCCTGGTGCTGGGCGGAGAAGGAAAGCACACCTCCATGGACATTTCTTTACCACAAGCCAGGCCTCACCTGGGTTTTGTTTCATCTGTGTTTTTGTTTGTTTGTTTTTGTTTTTTCCAAATTCATGTTCCTTGTTTGGATCCACAACCAGAAATTTTAACTTTAAGAGGTCTCTGGTTGTTAGTGCCCCCGGGCGAACAACAGAAGGAAATTCTGATTTTCTTTGGAGGAAAATAAAAACTTTAATTCAAGACTAAAAAAATATAACAACTGATAAAGTTCCAAGGAAAATTAGCTTTAAAAAAATAATAACAACATGGGCCGGCCCCGTGGCCGAGTAGTTAAGTTCGCGCGCTCCTCTGCAGGCGGCCCAGTGTTTCGTTGGTTCGAATCCTGGGCGCGGACATGGCACTGCTCATCAAACCACGCTGAGGCAGCATCCCACATGCCACAACTAGAAGGACCCACAACGAAATATACAACTATGTATCGGGGAGCTTTGGGGAGAAAAAAAAAAAAATCTTAAAAAAAAAATAATAATAACAACAAAGTGCATAAGGAATGAGGGTCACCCAAAATAGACAGCAGAATCAGACCCAAAAAGACTCCTCCTAGTGGAATTAGACAACAAAGAACATAAAATCTCATTTTTAATATGCTTCAAAATATAAAAGGATGCTTGAAAATGTGATAAAAAATAAAACAATTATAAAAATGAAAAATTTTATTTGAATAGGAACTAAATGGAATTTCTGAAAATAAATAATATAATAAAGAAAAAAATTTAGTCAATGAGTTAAATAGCATATTAGATATAGCAAAAGAAAGAAACTGGTAAGCTGGAAAATAGGTTTAAAGAAATTAGGCAGAAGGAACCCCCAAAATGAAAAAGATAGAAAATATGAGAGTTTACAAGACATGGAGAATATAATGAGGTCTAACATACGTTAGTTGACATTTCAGAGAGATAAGTGAATATATGTGGACAACGCAAATATTAAAAAGAATAATGAGTGAGAATTTTTTTGGAATTGGTATTAAAAATACCAAACTTCAGATTCAGGAAAACTAACTTCTAGCAGAATAAACAAACTCATTCCTAAGTACATCATGGTGAAACTTCAGAACATCAGAGACACAGAGATGAACTTAAAAGCCAGTAGAGAGAAAAAAACAGAATGCCTATAAGGAAATCACAGTAAGGCCAACAGTCAACCTTAACAGCAGATCACAATAAACAAAAAGAGCTAGAAGTCTACGTCCAGGAAAACTTCCTTCCAAGTTTCAGAATAAAATCAGAGTAATTAAGCTTGAGAGACTTTACCAATAAAATTTACTAAGGTTAATCATAAAAGATTTACTTCAAGGAGAAGGAAAACAAATACAGAAGGTCAAAGATGACAGGTGGAGTGATGAATTTTTTCTTTATTGTGACAAAAAAAGAACATAAAATTTACCATATTAACCATTTTTAAGTGTATAGCACAGTGGTACTGAACTTTTTTATTGGTAAAAATATGTAAACAGTACTGTTTAAAACAATAATAATGTCTAATTTGTGGATCATTAGAAAAAAAAGCAACTAGGGGCCGGCCCAGTGGGGTAGTAGTTAGGTTCATGGGCTCAGCTTCAGGCACGAGGGGTTCACAGGGTGGGATCCCGGGCTCGGACCCAGCACTGCTCGTCAGGTCATGCTGTGGTGGCATCCCACATAAAGCATAGAAAGATTAGCACAGATGTTAGCTCAATGACAATCTTCCTCAAGCAAAAAGAGGAAGATTGGCAACGATGTTGTCTCAGGGTCAATCTTCCTCACACACACACAAAAAAACAAGCAAAACTAAAATACTACACAATTCTGGCATAACATTTAAGAGAGAAGTGATGTCTTCTAAAATTCTTTTATTATTCAGGGGTACTGTAAAGATACTAACTTTAGATTTTATTAAGTCAAATATGTACGATAGAATATGTAGGTAGCCATTAATGAAATTGAATATAAAATGTAACTTTCAAACCAGAAAAGAGGAAAAAGTATGTGAGAAAATTGAAAACAATCCAAAAAGACACAAAGAAAAAAAGGAAATAAAGGACAAAATTCAGAGTGGTCGCGAGTATGCACAGCTAAGATGGTAGAAATAAATTCAAAACATTAATCTGCTTAATAAAATCTAATATTTTATTAATCTAATCTAACAAGCAATAAAATCTAATATTGCTTCATGTTGGACATTATTATCAAAGTCGTAATAGAGAGGGACTTCCTTAAACTGATAAAAGGCATCTAAAATTTTTAAAAAATCAAATACATAATATGTATCAACATTTTCATCCAACACTGACCTAGAATCCTAGTCAATACAGTAAGATAGAGAGAAAAAGAATTGGGATTAGGAAGGGAGAAACAAACCTTTCCATATTTACAGAAGTTAATAATTGTCTACTTAGGAAATTCAAGAGACTCCATAGCAAACAGACCACAGGAGGACACGAATGGAGGCGGCAAAGCCATTAGAGAACGCTAACACAGTAACTCAGGTGTGAGATGACGAGAACTTCAACTTGGTAGTGAAGATGGAAAGAGGTGGTTGAGTTTGAGAGACGTTTAAGAGAGGAAAAGGCTAAGACTTGACTGTGGATTTTACGGGAAGAAACAAAAAAACAAAGTGTCAAAAAAGTAGGATTTTCTTGCCTCATGCAACATGCTGAATTATAATTCAGTGAGATGGGGGACATTGTGAGTTTGGTTCTGGTTATGCTAACTTTGCATTGCCTTTGAGATATGAAAGTGGGAGATTTGAAGTAAATGATTGGATACACAGATGTGGAGCTCAGTGAAAAGGTCAGGTGGGATTTTTGGGTTAGCTGTATAGAAGCGGTGAGCGCAGCAATGGATTTGAATTTGTTCACCTAGGGAGAGGGAATTAAGTGAGAGAAGGAGCAAGCCAATCTGAGTATTTAGGATGTCCAAAGGGTCTGAGAAGTATGAGGAATACAAAGAGAGTTCTGTTGCAGAAGCCAAGGGAAGACAGTGTTTCCAGGAAGAGAGAGAGGTCAGTGCTATAAAACGATGTGTTCATGCTATCTGGGATATTCTTAATTGTTGACATAATAGAGTTATCATCTGTGGTTTATTCACAAAATATACTTGATTATAGGCAAGCTCTTCATTTTTATCACCGCTATGGGACTCAAGACCGGCAGGTCTGCCCTCCCTCCAGAACGTCCATCTGATAGGAAATCAGGAAATAATAATTAATGATATTACTTAGCCCAGCAAATTGTGATTTGGAAGAACATCCTCCTGAGGAAAAGGTCACCTGTACATGAGTATGCACCTCTGCAGAGTGCCCTTTGGTGATGTAATCAAATGATTTTGACAATATCTGCTACTTGGGGTAATATGGGTCTTTAGATCCATAAATTAACAGATAATTGAGAAGTGACTATAAGCATATATTTAAAAAGAACTTGTCCAAACTGCAAGCAAAAATTCATGGTGGCTGAAACATATATGGCTTTAAAAAACAGTAAATGTTCTAATTATAAAACAATAATTTTAGCAGAGTTGAGAGATTGCAAGAAAAACAAGAGGGATTGCCCAATGATTTGAGGAAGCACAGGCTACATCTGTTCCCTAACCTAATTAAAGAATGGATGGTTTATGTCTGTGTATCTTACAGGAGGTAACCAAACAGGCTTATCAGTATTATGAAAACACACTTTTTAACTATAACTATGGAATTACTACAATCTAATGAAAACACACTTTTTAACTATAACTATGGAATTACTATAATCTAAAACACAAATACTTTGCAGGACAATATGAACTCTGCTTGACCTCAGAGCCCTTTACTCATATCCAGGGTTGTGTAATTAACCCAGGGATTAACAATTCTGTCACTTCCCTGATCTGCCCATTTCAGGTACCTCTAGTCAGTCACAGCTCCCTGTACAGCTCCCTCTAAACTCAGACTCAGTGTTCTCCTCAACAGGAGACCAGGCAGCTGACACCAATCCATCCATGTGGCACGTGACACAAGTCCTCCTCGCCATCTAAGTGTTAGCATGCTACCTCACACGCAAGTATTTTCAGTTAAATGCCTTCTGAGAACCTTGCAAGACACTTAGAATAAACCTTGCATGGTAGGCTCTGCCTGTCTCTCTAAATTCATCTTTCTCCTTTCCTCCCCTTTGCTCACTATATTCAGCCACACTAGTGTTCTCTAACTTTCTGAAAAACTTCGAGCCTCTTTCTTATTCAAGACTTTTCTTATTGCCCAGACTTTTCCTCCCTGAAGAACTCTTCCTTCCAACCCTTGCATGGCTTATTCATTCCCATCCTTCACATCTCAGTTTAAACATCACTTCTTCAGAATCCTCACAATAATACTGTGAGGTAATCTCAACTTTAGATGAGGAGACTAAGGCCAGAGGTTAAGTCGGTCACCCATGGCAACAGAGGGAGTCACTGGGATTCCTCTCCATTACACTGTACCACCCACCTCAACTACTTGCTTATTTCCCTTACTGACATTTATCATAGTTTGCAACTACTTGATGTATTTGTTTATTTTATTTTTGGTTTCCCCCAGTATTATATAAAGGCAGCATGAGGGCAGGGCTACATCTGTCTTGTCCACTGCAGTATCCTAGCATAGAACTTGGCAAAATAGTAAGACTCAAAAATGTTTATTGAATGAGTGAATGAATATGTCTTTGCAACCAGCTATATTAGGAGAGTAGAGCTGAGAGACAGAGGGACTCGTTTGGGGACTTGAAGGGCAGTGATCTTACACACCTCCTAACTAAGTCATTTTTAATTTTCTGTCCACCCCAAAGACACAATAAGCAGCAAGCCCAACAACTGAGAAATATATTATTTCCTATTAAAGAAATAAATTCTACTTTGGGGTGATGCTTGCCTCAAGTGCATTTGAAGTGGGTCACAAAGTACATCTAGACATCTTGATTCAGTTCAGTATCCCTGACAATTATGTTAGCTTGGTGAATTTCACCCCCCTGGCAAACTAGATCCTTTATTATCCTGCATGTTCATATTTAGTTATAGGGCATTTGCAAACACGTTTCCTAAATCTACATATTTATTCAGTAAATTGATCTCCCACCAAAGGCATTCTCTGAGGAACATCAGCCTTAGCATTTGACAGGAACAGCCATTTTTGCACGAAGGCAAGGATTCTGCCAGCAAGCTGGCTCCCAGGCTTCTAACAAGGAGTTAAAAAGAAAAAGAACTTGTCTACCACTTCAACCTGAAAGAATAAAAATCTTATGTCCTCCACGGCTTTTCCCTTTACTATCTACAGCAGATATTCTTGTTCAGCAAAATTAAGCCATTTAAAGGGACAATGGAAGCAGACAAGACCAGTGTCTTACACTTTGCTCTGAGCAGAGTATGAGATTGGTGCCAAATAGGGAACAGTTTACCTAGCATCTGCAGGATCAGCAGGGGGAACAACAACGTGGCAAAGGACAACCCACAAGATAAGTAATTCACATGCAGATGATGGGAAATCGATTGCACCTCAAAGCCCTGATCCCTCTGCCCTGTGATGGCCTCCTGACTGGATATTAGGAAAGATGCTAAGCTCCAGGAAAGGGTTGGCTCACTCACCAAAGACCCCCTAACTGCAAACATCTTGCCTCTGATCAGTTTTCAGTCCCCATGACCTCACTGGAGCAGTTGATATTGCTGACATTCCCTCCTTGAAATGCTCACTTTACTGGCTTCTGGAATGCCAATCCTTCTGCTTCCTCTGTGTCCTCAATCCTCCTTCCTTGAGGCTCTCCCCTCCTCCATCCCTTCAACATGCTAATCTCCTGGCTTTCTCACCTTATGCTATAGCTCCAAATACCTCTTTAGATCAATTTCTACCAAAACTGTATCCCCATTCTCTAATCTCCTGAACTTCAAATCTGTAACTAACTGCCCACTATACATCTCCATCTGGCTCTGCCAATAATCACCTCAAACTTCACTGCCTCAAACCAAACACATCATCTTCCCCTCAAACCTGCTGCTCCCCTGTACTTATCATGCTGATGAGCAATGTCTGACCAAATGGGCCACACAGTTCAGCCTCAGATCAGTTGACTTGGCCCTCTCCTGCAATTCACTCCCACATTCAATTAGTTTAGGCAATCCTGCCATCTATAAACCTGTCTTCTTCCTTTCCTTCTTCTCCAGCCCCACTGCGATGACCTCAGTTCAAGTCCTCTTGCCTGGACTATTGCAATAGGTTCATCATCCATCTCCTGCCTCTCCTCCTCTATGCCACCTTCCATGTACTCACCTTACTTCCACAGTAATCTTTCTAAAACATGAATCTAAGCATGATAATCCCTTGCTTTAGAACGTCAATGGCTCCTGCTGCCAAAAGCAGAAGTTTCTAAACCGTTCCTACAAGAAAAAAATTCCAACCATGATTCTCAACAGATGCTTATTTATTTATAAATTATATCCATGTACTACTCTAATTATAAGTCAGATGTTTATAAAGTTTACTTTCTTCATCTTGGGACAAAATAAAGAAATTTTAATATTTTTACCCAATCCCAGTGGATTAGTTTGTATACCTGCTGGGGTGTTCACTCTGTGCTCTGGGGATGGAAGGCAGCATCTATGTCCATATCCCCCAGTGTAGAGGATGAGGCTATCTCCTTGGTCTGGCATTCAACATCTTTCACAATCTAGCTCCAGCCTACCTCTTCAGACACATGATCCACATCCCCACTCCTCCACCACCACAGCTTCACCCACTAGCCACTTTTCTCCACAGACGTGCTATTCATGGCTGGGCACAGAATAGCACAAAGAACCTGTGCTTTGGTAGCAGATCCCTCTCTGTCAATGTCTAGCTGTGTGATTTAGAGTCACTTTTTGCACCTTTCTGAGCTTCAATTTCTCCTTCCGTAAAATAAATACAAATTAACTCCTACACTTTGCGGGGTTGTTGTGAGTTTTAAGTGAAATAGAGAGAAAATGATACAGGGCCAAGCAAAGAGGAGGAACTTAATAAATGGTACCTTGGAGTAGCAGGCGTAACTGGAAGTCCTATTTCATGTGTTGTTCCCTCTACTTGGAATTCGTGATTCTCTTTTCTCCCAAGGGTGGGCTTCTTAAATACCTTTCAATGTCTAGTTTAAGACATCACCTCCTCTGAGAAGAATTACCTATCCCTCCAAGGTGGAGTTTGTCATTCAAACCTGTCTGCTCTCTAGGAACCACTTGCAAGCCTCCATTGTATCATATCACTGAGCATTGCTTAATCCAGGGAAGTGAGATTTTATTGCTGGTATGCATGTCTTTCTTGTCCACTAGCTGCTGCTACTTGAGGAAGTCTGACATTAATTTCAGAGCTCCCAGCATTTAACAAAGTCCCTAGGACACAACAGGTGCTCAATAAAAGTTTACCAATGTTTCCATATGCAAAGGAAAAAGAGCACTATTTAAAAGTACATGCATGTGCACAATTTCATGTTATGATAACGGCAACTTACTTAACAGTTTAAAAAACACTTTCACATATGTTTGTAAGAAACAGGCTGTTAGCTCCCCCTCTGCACTGTAGCAACTCATAAAATGATAAATTAAAGAGGAGTAACTGTTTGACAATATCCCTTTAATGACAGTTTTCTCTTCCATTCTGATGTGTTGCCAGTTAATGTTATCATAAAATAATTTCATTAACTACAATTGTGTAGTTTACTGAGCCATTACTGTCATCAAAAAGTGAAATTATATTCAAACTGAAAACAGAGGCTTACATAGGAATAAATGGCATTAACACAGAAACAAATTACATGCAGGAGAAACAGGAAGAGCGATGTGACCAGCATTCCAGCCTCCACTCAGCATAAACAGATGATTATATTGTAATATTTATTCATACATAAACAATGAAAACAAATCACACTGGCAAGTGCCTTCGAGTTAAATTCATATTTGTTTAAAAAGGCAAAGGCTTATGTATTCCCTCTGACTGCAGGCTACTGGGGTCGCCTGAGCTTTATTCAGACAATCCTGCTGCCTAATATATTCATGACCTGGAGGATAAACTAGTATATAATATATACATAAGAAGAAATTGAACTGGTGGAAAGGTAACGTAGGGACTGAGAGTGGGGGCGGGGTGGGTGGAATAAAGCAAGATGCAAAATAAAAAGGCAAAAGAGAGCATCAGAGACCATCAGGTCATCTGATGCTGAAGGCAAGAAGAGAAAGGGCAATAGTGTTTGGCCCTGGGTGAAGTAAGCCAGACTTGGGGTGTCCGCTAGAGGTGTGAACCGTGCTCTTTTGATGCCTCTGTTAATGGAGGTACAGCCCCAGTGCAGGCAAATGGCACTGGGCACACCATGGCTGGCCTTCCTGGCTCCCAGTGAGGGTTGGGGAGCAGGACAGGATGACTCCCGGAGATGCTACTGCTTGCATCAGGATGCTGAGCGTGTTTCTCTTTCCCTGACCAGTGACCAGTTTCCAAGGAGTGTGAGCTTGCCTGGGCCAGCGGTAGGTCAGCTTTTCTTTATTCATTCCTTGGGAGGATACGAAGATGAAGTCACTGTTGCCTGGACAGGTTTTTCATAATGGTGAGGACGTCTTCCCAGACAACTCCTGCTCCAAGTCATTGTTTCCTTTACTGAAATCCTACTGTGCTTGGGGATGACAGCACCTAAACCCATGCAACCTTGTGCCTCTCAGCACCCAGCATGTCGACCTTTCTGAGTGGAGCTGGTCCCTCAGGACAGGCCCTCCTCTCTGCCAACCACACTTGCGTGGTCTGGGAAAAGTTCTGGTTCTTAGGTGTGCATAGCGGGATGAAGTAGAATGTGAAGCCTCACTCTGCCAATTCTTAGTTGTGTGACCTTTGCATTTGAATCTATGCCTCAGCTTCCTTATCTGTGAAAGGGGGATAGAAATGATGTCCCATTTCACACTGAACGAATGCCAACTACATGACAGGTGCTGTTCTCAGTGCTTCAGATACAGTGTGAGACAGTCAGACTTCTGTTCACTTGGAGATGATATTCTAGCAGGGAGAGGGCAGTAAGCAAAAGCATAATTAATTATTGTATAATATGTTAACATGGGGTTATTATATGGGCAGGGAAAAGAAGACAAAAAAGCAGAATAAAAGGGAGAGGAATCAGAAGTGCTGGGGGGAGCGGCTGAAATTTTAAATAGGATAGTGAGCAAAGATGTGAAAGAGGCGAGGGATTGAGCAAGCAGATCCCACGGGAAGGGCGCAGAGGAGCCCTTTGAGGCTGGCATGGAGTGAGTGAGGAGTAGGAGGAGATGAAGGCAGGAGATGAGGTTCTCCATAGGATTTTTGTCAGGACTGATGGAGATAATAAGTGAAATGCACTTAGCAGGTAATAATAACCGCCAGCACTTGCTGTGTGATAGGCACTGTGCTAAGTGCTGAGTGTGACCCATTAGCTCATTTTGTCTGAACAACAACCCTGCAGAGGTGTTTGCAGACATGCCTGTTTCACACACAAGGAAAATGAGCTTTAGGCAGATTAAATGATTTGCCCAAGGTCATAAACATTAGTTAATGGTAGTGGTAGGATGCAAACACAGAATTCAAACCTAAGTAGCTGAGCTCTGGAGACTGTGCCTTCCACCATTGCCTCACATAAGCAAAGGGGGTGGGGATGAGAGTGGTGAAGGAGTTGGTGGATGGCCAGAGCAACCCCAGGAGACTGGGATTACATGGAAAAGGAGGAGGAAGCAAGCACTGAATAAGCAGATCTGTAATGAGAGCAGAAGGCATGATGCAAAAGAAAAGACAGACCGAGCAAGCAGGGAAAAGAGAGCTGGGAACATGGCTGCTTGGGCCAAAGGGGCCTGACCACACACACACAGGTGAGTGAGAGCAGCAAACACAAGCAGGACCCACCCAATGGGCCAGCAACAGACCGAGCTAAATTCATGCACCCTAAAAGTCTCCACATTGTGGTCCTCAAAAAGCATAGACAGGGGCTGGCCCCATGGCCTCGTGGTTAAGTTTAGTGCCCTCCACCTCAGCAGTCCAGGTTTGAGGGTTCAGATCCCAGGGGCAGACCTACATGACTTGTCAGCCATGCTGTAGCGGCAACCCACATATGAAGTGGAGGAAGATTGGCAACAGATGTTAGCTAAGGGCTAATCTTCCTCAGCAAAAAAAACCCAAAAAACAAAAAACAAAAAAAAAACCAGCCGCCTGGTAAAGCTATCTCTTCCTCCTAAAAAATAGACAGCAAGAAATATTTATGATAGCATACGCAGTAAGCCAAATTTTGAGCATGAAACAAGACACCAGAACTTCCTCTTACTAATTTAAACCCGAGTTTTGAAACAAGCACCCTTGCTGTCTTTCCCAGGTGAAAACATGGTAACATTTATTACATTTATGGAATAAGTACAGATACTACATGGAGAACTTTGTACATGTAATCTCATTTCATCATCAAAACACTAAGAGCTGGTTTATCCCCATTTATGGATGAGGAAACTGAGGCTCAGAGAGTCTAGGTAACTCACTAAGCCAGGTTTACAGGGACAGAAATGTGAACAGACCCCTCCTAGGTCTGTCCAACGTGAACAGTGACCATCACTGACCAACACTGACCAGTACAATGTGAACATAACCGTTATCCCACATTGCCTCCTGTGTCTAGTCTATGGGAGCATTAGGGTTTATAAGGAACACAGACAAGAGGGAGCCAAGCCTACTGCAGTACGGTGCTCTGGAGCTTCTCGCTGTTAGAGAGCCATCCTCACAGAAGTGCTGCAGTCTCATTTCTACATGCCTGGCAGCAGGAGGGGGATCAGGGAAGCACAGGCTGCTCCAGACACTGAGTAATGCCACAGCTCAGAACCTTGGGGATCAGTTCAGCTGCTTGTCTGAGCTTCAGGATAAAAGGTACCACAAGGAGTTTTGTAATGAAGCTCAATGCCTAGACGATAATCACTTCAGCTCTTTCTGAATGCTCCTCACTACGCTCTATACCTCCCAGGGCCTCAGTCGTTCTAGAAAAGCCTAGTGGATGTTGGTTGTATTTATGACCATTTCAACAGACATCCTACAATTTAGGAATTTCCTGTATTTTTAAGCCTGCCTCCTTATGGCAGAAACTCAAAGCTGCTCTGCCAGCTTCCACTGCAGCTATGGCACAGGCCTGTGCCCAGAAACACCTGTCTCAGACTTTGACTCAGTAGCTAGTGACAGAAGAAGAAGGGACAGGAAAATTGCATTCTTTGGCTATGTGATAGAAATAAATAACCCTAAAAAAAACTTCTAATCCTTCTAAACAACTTCTCTCCCTCCCTTATCCAATTGCATCCTCCATATTGATCCAGGAAAATCCCTAGTCGGCAAATGTTTATATGCCGTATGTGCAAAGAAAAAATGGCAAGGGAACAACTAACGAGAGCTAGATCAGCTGCAATTATGCACGTGAGGGAAGAAGACAAAGGAATAACGGGAAACAGAAACATAATGCCAGACACAACAGCAATGATTATCTTACAATTTCCCACCAGCTGGCTTAGAAATCTCAAAGCATTGAACATTTTATTTTCTAGTTTCCCAAGTCAATGCCCACCTAGTGTAGGGCAATACCTCCATCACTTCTCAATGTCCTTGATGCTCCACTGGAGAGCAAACCATTGCTAAAGAGCCTAAAATGGAAAAGACATGGGAAACCTATCTTCCCTCAGCAAGGGGTCCTAGACCTTCCTTGCAGGTCAGCCCACATTTTTGTTCATGAGACAGGATTCAGGATTAGGCCTGGTTTACCTTAGAGACAGCTCTTCTGACCAAATGCATTCCCTTAGGCCCCCAAAATGCACCTTATCCAACAGGAATTTTATGAGTATCAGTGATGTTCTACATGCTATCCTGGGGATACAGCAAGGAATAACAGACTGCTCCACTCTTAAGAAGCCAAAAGTCACTAAGAGTTCCTGCAGCATTGAATTTAAACTGAATGAAGAACTAGAGGTTCTGCAAGATGACATGCATTGAGGCAGAGAAGAAGAAAGCAAACATACAAATGCTCTTTGCTCCAGTGGAGGGAAGAGACAAAGACTAAGAGAGATAAGACAGAAAGAAGGAAGGAAGAAAGAAAGCAAGAAAGGGAGGAAGGAAGGAAGCAAGGAAGGGAGGGAGGAAGGAAGGAAGCAAGCAAGGAAGGAAGGAAGGAGAAACAGTAAAATAAAAAAACCAAAGGAAAAACTCAGGCAGAAGATATGACAAATGGAAAAGATATGTTCTTCTTGTAGATCTGAAGTTCTCACTTGCAAGATGAGATAATACATCTTTGCTTATTAATCTGGAATTATAATGTTTGAACCCTTGAAGTCCTCCAAGAAACTCAACCCTTAGAAAAACCCACAGCTGTCTCCTATAGGTTTTCAAATAATTGACAAGTATCTCTCAAACTTGGAAGAATACCTTTAAGACTTCAGTACACACTCTCTGTCTTGACTAACTGACAAAGCAGAGGAATTGAAACAGATACTTCACTTTTAGAATAACCTAAGTGACACATGTTTTGAGACATGGTTCAAGATACACATCTCTTTTCTATTCATCACCTGAGATCTCAAAGAATGTTTTAGGAGAATTCCAAATGATCGCACATTTCAGATGCCTTGTTGAGGATGAAACTTTTGTAGCCCATCCATCATCATGATCAAAATGATGAGTACAGACTTCTACTTTCTTTTGGGAAACCATCTCTCCAACTAAGCAAGTTCATACTACAAGAGGCTGACCAACCTATGGCTCCAGATGTGCACATGTGACCACAACTACACAATCTACATATTCATTCTGCTAGTCACAGTCTTTAAGACCTTAGCACATAACCCAAGATAGTTCTTGGCATAGGATTTTGCTGGAACAACAAGGAACCTAGGGTTGCTTAAGTTAGAATAGGAACCTGAGGCTTCCAGTAGCTTCCACATTGGAAAATTTGCCTCAGAAGACAATCAACAAAAGGAAAGCAGAACTAATATCTAGAGAAGCAGAGACTATCCCAATGACATTGAGCATCTGGATCCAGCCATGCCTGAGGTCAATCTACCCCCTGGATTTTTCAATAATATGAAATAAAATACAGTCCTATTCTCTATATCTCAGGTTGAGTTGAATGTTCTTCATCTGCACTGAAAAGAATCTGGACAATACATTCTTTGTATGTCTTCTCTTATTTTCCATCACACACAACCAAGTTGATCATACATTTGTTGGCTGGGGTATAGTTGTCTGGGTCTCCTAGAAGATTGGGTGAGAACAGAACTACAATAAATAGAACTAGGATTAGGAATAAAAATCCTGGAATATCTTTAATTGTACAACAAATCCTTGCCTAGCTTTGCCTTATAGCCAGGATGAACATAAATTGTTCTTTTGTAGGATGTATTTGAATGCCTCCATCTTTAAAGCCCTTCAAAAGCACAGCCAACCTCTGTAATACTGACCATAAAACATCAAATCTCTTAGGTGCTCTAACATGTCCGCTCACTTGTTAGCCACAAGGATCTCAAGGACAGACAGGTCAACTGCAAACACCAGCTCATCTGTCATGCACAACCTCCTAGAGCCAAATAAATGTCAAACTCCCTGAGTTCTGCTCTCCCTACTCCCAGTGCCTCTAGTATTGAATATAGATTCCTGGAAATTTTTCACCATATCTTAAATCAAATGAAGAATGATAGATGAAATGCAGAAGACCCTCAAATCACAAATCCTGTTCATTGAATGAAACATGACTCTACAACGTGTTAGGATTTCTTTTTTTCCCCAAATGAACTTAGAGGGAACAATTATTACCTACTCATAATTCTCTAAGTTGGATTTTCAAGTTGTTTTTGATCGACAGCTGGTCACAATTTTGTAGAAGAGTTTCTCCATTGGTGCAAATACTGTTATATCTGGAGGAATTGCAGAACTAATCAATCACTCTTACATAACAAGTACTCACTGTGAAAACAATGTCCTTGATCGGACAATGAATTTGAACACATATTCCAAAGCTTTCAGAGTTCTTAGGATCGGCTCACATTGCTCCCCTCTGCTGGAGGTATCCAGGTAAGTCTTCAGCACCGTCATCAACTTCCTGAATAAGGAATTATATTTTCAAAGTGCATCTCTTCCCAACCCACAGCATGGTAATTAGTTTGCTCAGTAAATTATAAAGCATTCAATCAAAGGTTAAAGGGGGTAGTATGGCCAAGCTTATTCACTTGTTTACAACCATAAAAATAACTCTGCTTAAAAATATATATTTAATACATGAAGTGAATAAGTATTTCCTGCTCATAGAAAGCCAGCGAAGAAAAAACTAGTGAGGGAAAAAAAATCTTTTGACTAGAAAAACTAGTCACAATCAGGATATAAGTGGCAATAATGGTGGTGATAATGTCCTTTTCAGCTTTTTCTCCCTACAGAAAACTTTCTTATAAAGCCATAGAACTCACTTGCTTGGAAACTTTCCGTGTTTCTTCATTACCAGCAAGGCAGACTTCAAACTACTTGGCCTGCCTTTCAAAGCCCTTCATAAACCAGCCTCCACCGATCGCTCCAACATCACCTTCCGTCTCTAAGCCTCAGTTCCCAATACTCCATCTATAATGAGCTACTTGGCATGTGCACTTTCTTCTCTCTAGCCTTTGAATCCCAGTGTCTACCACAAGTAGATACTCAATAAATAATAGTTGACTGACTGAATGAATGAATGAATGAATGCTGTCATGTACTTCTACCACCACAAAGTATTCATCCCAACCTATGAGTTTGCATATTTTTATTTAATACAAATAACCCAGGCACGGATTGGGCTTTGTCAGAAAAGAGAGAACTCGCACAGGCTTGTGACAAAAGGAAAATGCTCAAGTTCCTTGTGCCCTAGGCATCCAGGCAGGGGAAGTAGGAGGTGGACAAGAAGTCCCCGTGTGTAGTTACTTACTTGTAAGCCAAGGTGGCACTGAAGTGCTGCTGGATGTAAGCCTCCAGAACAGTGTTGAAGTGCTGGAACTTCCGGTCAGCAATGAGGCCTATTATGTAGATCTGAGGAAGAGCCAAGGAATCAGTGTTAATAAGGGGGCAGACCCAGGGCAGGAAGCCATTTTCACATGGCATAATTAAACCTCCATCAGAATTCTTTTGCTCAGGAATTAGCTCACTAATGTATCGTTAGTCCTTTTCCTTAAAGTAGCGTCTCTCGTAAAAAGCTTTTCGCGAAGTCTGCCACAGGGGGTATTATAAAATAAAAGGTTTCATGGTCAGGTAAGTTTGAGAAATCTCAAAGTTATCACAAATCTCAAAGGTTATCATTAGACTGTCTCGTATATTGTAGGACTTTTCAGGGTCTTTAACACACTCACATGCATTGTGAATCTCCAAGGGGGTCCTGCAAACTTCAGCACTTCCCTAAGTTATATAGTCAAAGGAGCTTTTGTCATGAAGCATCTTTCTTTAGGACTAGCTTTCCAGGAGAGCATCCTGGAAAGCACTAGATTAAGTTAGTGTGGTCTCCAAGCAACCTCTTTAAAAATTCAAATATCAGGGCCAGCCCAGTGGCATAGTGGTTAAGTTCCCATGCTCCCTTTTGGTGGCCTATGGTTCACAGGCCTGGATCCCGGGCGTGAACCTAGCACTACTCAGTAAGCCATGCTGTGGCGACATCCTACATAAAACAGGGGAAGAATGGCACAGATGTTAGCTCAGAGACAATATTCCTCAAGCAAAAAGAGGAAAATTGGCAATAGATGTTCAGGGCCAACAAAAATAAGTAAATAAATAAATACCTCACATAAATAAATAAGTAAATATCACTGACACAAGGGGTGAACATATTAAGACTTTATTGGTCACTGACACCCTAATTCGGTTGCTTATGTTTATTTTGACACGACACTGAGAAAATGTGAGTTGGGAGAGAGGAGGAAGAGACCATTTGGGAGGATGGAAGAGGAAAGATCTGGATGGTGTACCGCCATAAAAGGTTCTAGGTAGGCAGGAGGAGTGTGATGACTCTGGTAAGCTGGAAATGATGAGGAAGAAAAAGGTAAAAAGAGAGTCAGGAAACATTGTGGGTGCTTCACAACCTAGCCAAGGAATTCCAGCATTCATGGAAAGCCTAAGCAATTATTCGCGGTATCCAACTTCATGTACTTTCAACCAGTGCCAATCTGACATCAACACTTAAAATTCCCCTTTCACTCACCCTGCCCATGCTTTCAAATGAACTCGAAACAAACGAAAGGAAATTGCAGCTCATTCATTGGTCTGGTTGCCAAAAGTTACAATGCGTCCAAAAAATTCATGAAAAAGGTCACAAGGGCCATAAATTCTCAGTGTTCTCACAGTAGACACACATTAATGTCTAATGTCACTAAACACCTGTCCCCTCTCTCTTACCAAAGCATCAAAGACGAGGATGTCATACTCATTACTTTGAGAATGCTCCATCATGATGTTGAAGAGGGCATCCAGAGTGTCCTGGAGAAACTGGACAAAATAAGGGAGGTCGCATTAAGAAAGAGTGCAGATGACCCAGAAATCCCACCCCTCAGTGTATCCCCAAGAGAAGAAAAGAACACATCCTCCTGAGGGTGTGTTCCAGAGGTCCAGGGAGATTTATTCATAAGAGCCAGAACTTGAAGCAACCCAATTATCCATCAACAGAAGAGTGAATTAATATATGGTGACATTTTCACACTACAGAATTCTGCACAGAAATAAAAAAGAGCAAACTACTTCTACATGTAACAATGAGCATAACCCTCGTGGGAATTGTGTAGAGTAAGATAAGTCAGACCCAAACATGTACATTCTTTATTACTGTATTTTTATGAAATTCAAGAACAGGCAAAACCTATCTATGATGATGGAAGTCAGCATGGGGGCTGTTGAGAAGGGAAGTGAGGGAACCTACTGAAATGCCAAAAATGTTCTGTGTCTTGATCTAGGTGGTGGCTATATGGGTGTGTACATGTGTAAAAATACCTTGAACTGTACTCTTAGGATAAGTGCCCTGTACATATTTTACTGTATGTATATTATACTTCAATAACAAACATTTTTTAAAAAGAAAAAAGATGCAAAAGAGAGACAATGGAATTTCCTTCCAGATGACTTCTCCAAACTGCCCAAAGGTGAGAGACTTTGTGAAAGGACATCTGGGGAATTTCTCTGTCGTTGCTGAACCAAGTAGGAGGGTCAATAGTGCACATTTAAAGCATTGATCTGGAAACTCTACCACTGCTTCAACATGTATGGGCAATTGACTAACATTTGATACCTTTCCTTCCTAAGGGATGGGTCGATGCTTCCTATAGTCTCTGAAAACAGAGCTACCACATACAGAGGTTTAATCTCAGAGTTTCTAGCTGTACCAAACTCCTGATGGAAACAAGATCGCCAGCACCTCTGGGAAACACTTGTCCCAATTCATAGTGCTGGAGGGGAGAGTTGCTCTAATTAGATCTGCGCTTCAGACACTGTATTCTCCACTACCATGTGGACACAACCACATGGTTGACATTTGCATTGTTTTCTGCTTGTTTCACTTAAAATGTGAGACTGATGTCTTTCCCTTTTTCATGTTTAATGCAACATGCTCTCCAACGAGCGGAAACCAAGAATATTTTCTATTTCTAACAGTAATGAGGAGGTAGTATGAAAAGATCATACTATTATAGCAACTCATAACAACAAGAATAATTAAGTTACTATTTATTGAATTTTGTATGTTTTTTATGTTTTAGTTCAATTATTGTGTACCACGTGTAAGAGACTATGCTGACTAATTTTTAAATATTATCACCTTGAATGCTCACAACAACCCTGTGAAATAATGACACATTAATAATATTATCACATAAAGTTGGCAAGTGGGTGAGCTTGGATCTACACCTAGGCTGATCTATTTCCAGAGACTGAGCACAGGCACCATTTTCTGCCACTCAATATCATTGAACCAAATCACCCTCCAGATTTCCGAGTAAAGGTTTCTCATGACAATTGGCAACACTGTGTCCCATCATCAGAGCAAAAGCCCCTCTCCTTCAGCACTTCATTTCTCCCCTGAAGTCACCCATGATTTAAGGCTCTGGCACTGGTGGGTGACTACAAACAAAATGAAGCCCCACTGACCTTCACCACCTCCTCTCCATCGACGATCTTCAATTTCTCTAAATTCTCCTGTAGCAGTTGAGGCTTCTTACGCCACTTCAGCAAACCCAGCAAGCCCACTAAAACAGAGTCCCAACAAGCAGAATTACTACCACTGAACTAAACTGTCCATATTAGGACCCCCCTGGACTTGCACATGAATACACACACACATGCATGCATACACACACACGTGCACACACACAGGCACACCACACACACACACAACTCTCCATGGTTCCATTACCGTTCTGGGTGAGCTTTGTGGAGCACACTAGGGTGGAGATGGAGAACACATCCCGGGAGCTGACAGAGAGCCCCCCGACACTGCTGGAGCTTCGACTCAAGGTGGTCGTCTTGTTTTCCACATGGTGCCGATAAGAAGGAAGAGTCAGGTAAGCGCTGGCATCCTCCATCTTCTTGCTGTCCCCCTGGAAACAATACCTTGATTACTTCCCAAGCCATGGGTACATGCCCAACACCACACAGAGCTTGCAGTGGCCAGCTTACACATTATAAAGTAGGGAAGGTCAGAACTAGGAAAATCATCAGAGAAGTAATAAACATCAGCTAGTAAGGCAGGGCTGTTTTTCCACAAAATAGGCAAGAGCCCAAGGTTACATTAATGGAAAAAGGGTTGGTCAACAAGTTGAAGGCTCTGTGGCCTTCATTAATGGCATAAAGGGAATTGAAGATTCCCAGACAGGCCATTTTAATTCCTCCTAAGTTTTTTCAGATCTTAACACATGCCCACCAGCAAGACAGGAATCAGTTTAAAGGAGAAGTTAACAGCAAAGGCACTAGAGTCTGACAGTCCTACGATCTAGACCTTGTTTTACCATTCACAAGCCTGGGTCATCTTGGATATATTCCTTGTCCTCACTGTGTCTCATTTTTCTCATGATTAAACTAAAGATAATCACATTATCTACTTCCTAAAAATTTTGAGCAGACTAAATGGGCATAATGCATATGGAGCTCTGAGCAGAGTTGATAGACAGGTAAGTCCCTTGGCTGCTGGAATGAACAATTAGAGTTAGGCATTGTAGGAGTTAACAATTATTGAGCCCTTACTCTGTACCAGATGCTGCACTGACTGCTTTATATGCTTTAGTTCATTTCAATTAAGCCTCACAACAGTTGTTACTGCTGTAAATACTGTTATCATCCTCAGTTTACAAATGAGGAAACTGAGGCTTAAGGAGGGAGAATAACTTGAAAACTGACTGCAATAGGGCCTCTGTTCCCAGTGAGTTCACAATCTGTTGGGGGAAGAGCGGCTTTTAAGCCAAGAACGACCTTGATGTGTCATAAATGAGAAAACAGAGGCTGTACAGAGGAAAGGGGGTTTCTGGAAAAGTCAGAGAGACTCAGAGAAGAGTACTATATGACGAAGCCATGATGAGCCTCTGTTTGCCATGCAGACCACAGGCAAAAGGGCAGTTTCAGCCTCCAAGGTTGAGACAGCCAAGGCCAAGGGTTTAACCCCTGTGCTGACCACTTAGCCTTGCCCTGTTTCATGGCCACCTGCTTTGCCTCCAGCCAGGTGCTAGCAGAGGCATCTTTCTGTCTGTCACAAGAGGGGTTGTGGGAAAGCATGCGGGTAAGATCAAGGCAAACACTACCCCACTTCTTGAAAACAGTGCAAGTCTCATGATGTAAAAATAACCATGGCTGACATCTGTACCCTTTACACATGGCCTTTTCACATGGGTCACCTCATTGGTTTGTCATAAATATTATCATCACCACTCAAGAAAAAGAAAACTTAGACTCAGAAAGACATGTGAGATGATTCCAGATTTAGTGAATAGCAGGATCAGGACCCCAAATTCCAATATTTTTCCATTGGCTACAAGTGAGGCATCTCTCAAATGTTTCTTGCTGGTCTTCTACACATCCCACAGGAGTCCTTACAGAGTAAACAGCCCATTCTGTATGTAACAATAATGTTTTCCATTTATTGAGGGTTCCATGTACCCATTATTGTTATGTTTACAAGAACTGACTCATAAATCCTCACAATTATTCACTGAGGGCTCATAGATGAGGAAACGGAGGCCCAGAGAAGTTAAGATTTCATAGAAGCCCACGCAGCTGATAAGTTCTAGGGTATATGATTCTGGGGTCAGTGTTATTAACCACTAAGCAATCCTACCATCTCCCCTTTGGCTTCCTGCACCTCCCTCACTGCAAAGTTAATTCCAGCTCATGGTACCTTTAGGACAACTAAGTCGTGGCATCCGTCATGCAGAGTGGTCCCATCTTCCTTCATCAACTTCACATAGGACATGGCAAAGTTCTTTTCTCCTCTATCTTTAGCTGGAAATAGCATTGTGAGGTCAAGAAAGAAAATGATACATAGGCCACCCAGCTACACCACTTCTGTCCCCTTAGAGTTGCTGCAGAAATGCCATTTGGTTGGGTACTCACATTCCAGGGATGACCGATGTCGAAACATGAATCGCAGATGGATCTTCTGCATGTCTTCAATAGGGACAGCCACCTTAGCAGGCAGAAACCAGAGCTCAGGAGACAATGAGTTAACAGCCCTCCCCACTCCGCCCTACCCCCCAAAAGGCAGCCTGACCATTTAAGTGAGAGTGCCACCTGCTGATTTATTACCCATCCATCAAGCCTGATGAACTGTAAATAAATTACATAAGAACTAGCTACGAAGAGAAAATAAAGTACCAAATGTAATCCATTTGGCAAATTGCATTCCTAGCCAATGAAAAGAAGTCCGTAAATTATAGTGAGGAAAAATGAATCTCCCCAAATTGATATAAAAGTCACATAATTTTAGCACAGAGTTTGAAGCCCTGCAAACTGCATAATGCACGTTTTCCTCACACACTCCAGGAGTTCTGGCAATTGCAGCAAGGCTTAGCAAATTAACAGTGGTCCTGAGGGGGAATGCTTGAGGACTCCCATTTACGCAAATTAATAAAAATGCTTGAATCCAATAATATTTGGGGAAATCCTAGGGCTCATTCCCATCCTTGGTTGGACGCATGTCCAGATGCTTTGCCCCCGAGAATACTAAGCCAGGACAATCATTCCCTCGTCAACCCCGGTTCACCGTCAGGTGGGTATCTGCGCCCTTGGCCGAGATGCTTCAGGCCTGGCTCTGGACCACTCCACCTCCCAAAGCCTGGGAGATCTCTCCATAATGTGCAAGTCAGGCCAAAGCAGAGAAGCCCAGCTACCTGGGAGGAATCTACTTTGATGTTTAGAAGGGACAAGTTTACACTGTACAGATGACTATTAAAAGCCAAACAGATGTATACTTTGGGGTAATTTCTGCTCCAGAAAATGAAATTTGAGCCTGAAGAGGTCCATAATTTGTGTGTTTTAGACAGAGCAAACAAACTGAGAGCCTCACAGACTGCTGCAGTTCAATCCATTCTTTCACTGCATATTGAATGGTTCCTCTAAGCTACAATCATGTGAGGTGCTGGCCATGCTCAAGGAGTTCATGGTCCACATGGGGCGACACATAGTTCTAACAACCATGTGACAAGTGCTAGCAAAGAGATATAACTGAGGTGCAAGAGAGCACAGAGAAGAGAAAAACAACCTGGCCCAAGAGATTTCTGACCCTAAAGTTGGGCAGGTCATCATTTTGAAGAGGGTGAGTAAAGAGAGATCCACTGAGGGAAATAGGAATATAGGTGACAAGGCAAGAACCACGGAGGTTTGAATAGCTATCTCCAAAAGAGAAGTAATGTGAACATCTTGAGTTTGGGTCCAGGGCACAGGGTGAATAAAGACTGATACTAATTATAAGGCAGAGAGATTTGATGCTGTGATCAAGCTTCACTGTTCACTAAATTAATTTCGAACTTCTCTTCCAATGCATCAGACTCCCTTCTGCTTAGTGTAACAATGTGATAAGTGAATATTTGTGATTGATGCCACTTCTACCTAGGCACCCTCCAATAGGGTGTCTTTCAGGTCTTAAATGGCCTTGTATAGCCTCACATTTGCTCAGAGCTTTGTCACTCCTCACTGCTGAGTAGCATGACACAGCTTCATGGATGGGGCACTGTCCACAAGAGTACTATCTGACAGTTCCATGCTGGCTAGGTCCTGGGACAGTGAATGGTGATCAGGAGAACAAGGGTCTCCATTGGGCTACCATTTCCACTGCCTGACACACCACCAGACACATGCTAGGGTTATTGCTCCAGATCTGAAGGAAGTGTCTCAGAGCCTCTACGTACACATTTGTGGCTATCATTACCATTGTTATTACCTTGACTGTTTCCATCCATCGTGGCTGCTTGACTTGATAATACACAACGGACCGATATTCACTCATGGGCTTGTCCCCAGCTCCCACGCAAATTGCATTCTAACCCAAGAAAACAAAGAGAGAGAAAACATTACAGAATTGCCATTTTCTATGCTTGGGAAATTTTGGTCCTAAGGCTAAGACTGACCTCAGAGTCTAGGAAAAATTTGCCTTCCCCAACCCTTCTGCCAGGTACTCTTCTACATTACAGATCTATACACAAACATCCCCAGCACCAGGAGTGACAGCTGCTTAACTATAGAAATTCTATTACTTGCATTCTGGAAACCACTGGAGCACGCTAGGCATTGACATGGCTGCCTTATTGTAAACGGTAACCAGCCTTGGAGCTACTGCATGCTGCCAGTCTTATTAATCCCATTTGTTTCCTAAATCTGAACGTGCACAAAGTTTACAAATAGGCTCAGATCAGCCAAGCAGCAGCTTGTTCTGATGGATTTCTGATGCTCACACAACAAAGTGTCAGCGGGAGCTGGGCAAGGGGAGGGAGCTCGGGCTTTAGACAGACACTCGGGCAGAGGGGGTCAAGGGAGCCCACAGTTACGGAGCATCTTCCAGATACCAGGTCCTTGTGAAGCACTGGGACACCAGCACGAGTCAGATATTAAACCTGACACAAGCCTCCACAGTTTAATGGAGAGACCATTAGATGAGCAGACAAATCACTAAGCAGTGTGATGTGGTGACAGACATATGTATTTACTAGTAAGGGCACAGAGAGGGCACACTGAAGCATAGCCTGAGGACTCAGGGAAGATTTCTTGGAGGTGATGACAGTTGAAGATCTTGAAGAAAGATTCTGAGTGGGCTTTGAGCAGAGACGTGAGAAGGACATTCTGAGCAGAGAGTGAGCACAGAGCAAGCATATCTATACAGGATATTTATTCTTTGCCATAAAATTCACCTTCAGAATAACAAGAAATTATCTTCTAATAGAGTGTGCCAGCCCCTAATTCTGTCTCTCTCTATTCACTCCAGCTGTTGGGCCCCAAAACAAGATCTGAGCTAGGGTCACCCAGAAGGGGCCTAAGTGTGGTTTTATACCAGACGAGCAGATTTTAACCTCAAATCTCCAGAGATCCAGGGACATGAGGATTGGTTTTGGAGGCCCAGGCCCCAAAATTGCAAACTTGTGTGCCTCTGGGCATTTTTATGGTGAGGGAGTCCCTGCTTCTCACCAGATCCCCACCAATTCTCCAACAGGCCCTCAGTGCACCAAGTCAACCTGTGGGAAGGAGAGCCCTGCCCCTCTCACTGGAAGCTCCCTCTTCATTTCTGAGCTACAGGGAACGAGTGCACTCAGTTTCACTGTTGCCTGATGGTACTTGCAGCCAAATTGAATCCATTTGAAAATAAAGATATTGCATCCTCTTAGAACTTATCTCTAAAAAGACAAGCTAACCAGTAAACTGGAAATGAGGAAAGACATGGAACTCTCTTGGTCTTCAAAAGGATGAAGCCTTTCAGAAATTTTGTTGAGGCACTGAACTAGAAACATGCTTCCAAAGTTTTTCGAACCATTGAGGGAGTGCTTTGTGTCTAGCATTACGCTAACTCCTTTGCACTCACTACCTCACTTAATTCCACTCTCACAACTGCCTCTGATGATTACCATCATTATCCCCACTTCAAAACTGAGTAAAGTGAGGCCCCGAGAGGTTAAGCCACTTAGCCAAAAACGTAGCAGAGCTGAGACCACATCTCAGAGCCTCCGACTCTTTGTCCAGTATCCCTTCTATAACAACCTAGATACCTTCCAGCCTCCCAAGATTTATATCGAGTGACAGTTATGGGCTTAGAGTTTCTGTAGCTCCAGTGAATCCCATGTAGCTTGTAAAATCTGAAAATACACATATATCTCCGGTGAAAGTAAAATTGCTATACGGCAGGCAACTGAATCCCACAAAACTATCTTGATGATGAAAATTTTTGATTGCCTAAGCCTAGAGAAAAAAGTCTCAGTATTATTCTGAAAGAGACCTGAGATAGTACCCTAACCCTCAACACCACAGAGATATAACTGAATGTTGCCGAGTGTGTCAAGGGAGCATGGTGACCAGGGACTGAGCCCAGTGTGTTAGGGAAAATGTAGACTTGCATAATTCTCAAGTAAGCCTCTTCAACAATTTTCCCCGTTGTCCACCCCTGCAGCCCCAAATTAACAGTAAGAGACCCTAGTTGGCTTCAGGTCAGTTGAAGAAAATCTGAGTAGGATTCAGGAAGCCTGGAAGCTTTAATGCTGGCTTGGCCTTGGCAGACACACTTCTGCAGGAGAAAAAATCAGCCTCCCAGCACAGGCCCTGTTTAGCTCGTAGAAATCATCTGAGCAACAAACGACACCATGGTTGTGAACATGTTGAGAGCCAGAAGGAGTTCTACACCAACAAGGCTGCATCATGGGAAGATGCCAATTAGCATCCACAAGGCAGGAATCAAGGCAGGAGACTACTATACCTTTCTAATAATAATGGCTAGCTTTAATGAACACCTATCATGTAGATTACCTCAGTTGACATTCACAAGAGTCAGGTGCCACTGCTGGTCTCGTTTTCAGATAATCTTAGGAGTAGAGAGATTATGTAACTTGCTCAAGGTCATCCTGCTAATCAGGCTGAGCTGGGCTTTAAGCCTGGCTGCCTGGCCCCAGAGAGCATGGTCTTAACCACTACACCACACTGCCCCCCATGCCCTGCCTCCATCCCCATAAACTGGCTGGTCACAGAAGAGCAGAGTTTTCTCAGCCCAGTGTCTGAGCCTTTTTACTCCTCCTTAAACTTCAGGCTTCCACACTGCATTGCCATTTAGCTCCCTCAAATCCCTTGTAGGGCTTCAACCTGTAGTTGGTCTGCCTTCTCTGAATGATACCCTCCTTCCTGTTACAGAGTATTTACTGCATACCAGGTGCCTTATACCTACCATTTTGTTTAACCTGCAACCCCACAAGGAAGAGATTATTATTCTTCTTTTATAGACAAATAAACTTGCCCAAGATCATACAGCTAACAGCAGGGAAGGCTGGGCTTTGAACTCTGTTTGATCCCAGAGCCCACCCTATTAGCTTCTCTGTCATGGTCCCTCATGAGCAAGGTCTTTGAGACCCCAAAATGAGCCAAGGACAAGTCTAACCTACTCTGTCCTCAGGTCCCACTCTGCCAAGGGCAGTGTGCACCTGGAGCAGGAGGAGAAATCGATATCGCTACAGGGGACTGTTCCCACAGGAGGCCACCAGTACCAACCAAGAGTGTTTGAGTGTACTGCCTGACACTTAATTAGACAGCAATATTTATTTCTGCAAATAGAGAAAGAAAAGCCTCCCACGGGCTTCCTTAGCAATGTTCAATAGTTAGTCAACTGAACTCCCCCATAGCTTCCCTAAGAGATGAAACTGCAAATTATCAGCATGCCCCACAGCTCCCTCTCCATTTCAGCCCCCAGAATACCTGCTTCTACATTCATCTTTGATAAGTGCGTCTGTTCAGCCTGGTCGGGTGTGACTCTAAAGTGTGGCACAAGTGGAAGTAAGAATGGCTCCAAAACAAGATAAGATGCCTGCTTTCCTGTTAACTGTTCCTTCTAATTTGTCCTTCGGTGACATCGAAGGCAAGAGTATCAGTGTTTTAAAAAAATGAAGCTGAGGTTTAAAAGTTCTCCAACAGGTAGTTAGATAAAAATTACTTCAAAGCAAGGGTTTTTACATTCATGAAATGCAATTTCCCTTTCAGATAAAAACCCTCTGCTCTTGCTTTCTATTCCTTCAAGTGAAGTGTCTCTCACTTACTGTATTTTTCAGAAAAGTTTCAGAAACCAACAAAAATAGGATGAGTTAAATGTTTGGATTTTGCTCAACTTAGACATTAACTGGCCAGTCCTTATGAACAAAAAGGCAATTATGAGGATTTCTTTACACTTAAAAAGTAATTATGAATCTTCCCAGAATTTGATAGAAGTGGTTAGTAACTTCGTTTTTAAAATGAAAAATGAATTGGAGAATGTTTTTTAACTGTATAGGCATTATAGTGAAGTGTTTAACAGGGCCTGGAACCTGGAATCAAACCCCTACTGTGTGCCATATCCTAACTTTGCGGCCTTGGGAAAGTTGTTGCACTTGATGACGGTTTCGTTTCTCTCTCTGTAAAAATGGCAATAACAACGGTAATGCATCGTTCTTACCACAGTACCTGGCACACAGTAATTCCTCTATGAATGCTAGTTATTCTTAGGCAGAGGGTAGCAAAACCTGCCTGAGGACCAGGCCCCCAGGCCAGAGCAGATGACTTATTAATACCCACACCCCCACCCAGCTGTGCTATCTGATCACCGACTGCGGCCCTAGAGGAATATTTGCCCACGCTGAAACTTCTGCTGAGAGCTGATCTTATTTTCAGCTAAGTACTCCAAGAGGAGAAATTGAGCAGCAAAACCCTCCTACACACTGGACACAGCTGCTGACAACCTTAAAGAAATATAAGTAAATAAATGTAAACACACACGACAAATATTGTGCAGGACATATGCTGTATAAATATTTATAGCAATGCGTTTCGCATTCTTGAATACACTCTGCTGGCCCTCTGGAGACCAATTTACGAATAAGGCTTTCCACCAGAATTTCTGGCTGAGTGCTAGTGAGTTAGATTAAGTGTTGGGAATGTCTGTTTTGAGGACATCCTGAGTCTCCACACCAGCCCAAGGCTCTGCATTGATCCTTTTTCTTGCCATGAATTTTGCCTGAATAAACCAGCTCAAGTTTCAATGAGAAAAACATTTTAACTACAAAAAAGCTAACCTAAAAGCTGAGGCCAAGAAAAAGAAAAGAAAGGAAGAAGAGGTCATGAAAGGAAGGAACAGGTATTGAAAAACTGCTTTGGTATAAAGAAATAACACGAGGTCTCATTATGGGCTACTGCGCTAACCGAGCTCTAAAGGTGTAGATCACATTACTCAGCGCCATCGCAAAGGCACCTGGTATTTACAGAGCGGGATCAGGGATGGGAAAAGCAACTCTTTATGAGCAGAGGCATCCAAGAGGGGCCCTGTCCCCCAGAGCAACAGCAGGGTCCCTTACAGGTAGCGTTTTGCCATCCTCCGTGCACACACACATGATCACTTCCACATTCCTCTGCGTGGTCTTGTTGTACTTGTCAAAGTCGCCTTGTAAGAGAGTGATGTAGATGTCGTTCCTGACATCCCCTGAGGCAGAGGGAGAGAGAGAGACAAGAGTTGGAGTCTATGCAGCAGGAGAGACATTGACTAGAGGAAATAGAGAGTCAGGGAGAGAGGGGATGTGCTCCTCACCTTGATATCTGTTAATGAAAATCAGAATTGTTTGGAAAAAGCATTTTTTACCTCATCAGAGAGGCTGAAGAAGTAGGTAACGAGGGGATGGAGGAACACTAGGAAATCAATTGTAAAAAGGGAGGTAGGTGGGGCTGGCCCTGTGGCCGAGTGGTTAAGTTCGCGCGCTCCGCTGCAGGCGGCCCAGTGTTTCGTCGGTTCGAATCCTGGGTGCGGACATGGCACTGCTCGTCAGACCACGCTGAGGCAGCGTCCCACATGCCACAACTAGAGGGACCCACAACGAAGAATGCACAACTATGTACCGGGGGGCTTTGGGGAGAAAAAGGAAAAAATAAAAAATCTTTAAAAAAAAATAAAAAAATAAAAAAAATAAATAAATAAAAAGGGAGGTAGGATGGGCACAATCGGCCTTGTTTTTCTCTCCATTAAGATTATTTAATTTTCATCCTCTAGTGACACCTTCTGGGAAGGCAAAGGAAAGCTCCAATTGAATTGATGTTGGCCCATGAATAACAACCCCAGACATCCATGGATCTTTTACTGTGCAGGAGCTGAAACAATCACTTTTTGTGTATCTGAGGAACACAGAGTCAGGGATGGAGTGCAGAGGGTCTTCAGGAATGGGGGACAAAATAAGAATTGAAAATCCCACAGGGGAACGCATGAGGAATTGACATCTCAAGTAGAGCAGGCATAAAGGAATTACAATACAGGCCCCCACTGGACCACCCTACGACTGTGGAAAGAAGGGGTAAGTTATGAGAGCAGTTATGGACACAAGTCCATGACACAGGTTTAAGATAAAAAGGGAAGCTTCAAAAGAGTGTTATTATATAATTTCATTTGTCTTTCTTTTATTCTATACACATTTGGAAAATGTTAATAGTAGTGATTACTTCTGGAGACAAGGATTTGACAGAGCTTTTAACACTTCACTTTATACCTTCTCGTGCTATTTGAACATTTTACAATGAGCATGGAGTCCTTTGGTAATGAAAAAATAGTTTAAAAATTTAAGAGAATTTAAGAGAATGACAATATTCCCCTAAAGAGAATGGAATTACTCTATATGTAGTAAAGTAGAAAGGGTTTCCATTATAAATTATTAAGTGATAAAGCAAGTTGCAGAACACCATATAAAGTATATAAAATAACAGCATATAAAGTATGATCCCATTTATAGGGGAAAAAAGTGCATGTGTTTATATTTATGTGTTTGTGTTTATTATGTGAACGCATACAAGATTTTTGGATATACAAAAATTGTTTTCAGTAGTTACCTTCAGGGAGAGAAATACAGAAAGACAGTAGAAAAGGAAGGAGTAGACTCTTTACAAAGAACAAGGATTAGATGAGCTGGACCACCACCCAGCCCAGGGATGGCTGACCTGGCATGATGATCTCTGGGAAGCCCAGCTTCCTGGCCACCACGGTGGTCCTGTCCACCAGGTGTGGATAGTCCTTGCGGATCTGAATGATGTCACCCACAAGCATCTTCATGGTCACCCAGAGGCCTGGAAGGGAACGCTCACCATGAAGAGTCAACTTCTTCAGGGTGTTTTCTCAGTCCCACCCTCCCACCAGCTCTCCCATTGGTATCTCTCTGGAGGAGCCCACTGGAAGCAGGGACAAACAACTTTAGAGGGAGTGACCCACCCAGGGGGAGGAAGGAAGGAAGAAAGCAGAGGGGCTCTGGAGCCAGACATCTCTGGGTTTGAATCCTATCAGTGACTTCTACTAGTGTCAGTTTCTGTCAAATTATCCCATGTCTCTAAGCCCAGCCTTTGTAAAGTGAGGTTGATACCATCTATTTCATAGGACTGTGGGAAGGATGAAATTAAATAAGGAAACAAATTAAAGTGCCTGATGCCTAGGAGATAGTCAGGCTATATCAGTTCTTCTTTTCCTTTCGGCACTAGAACATGCCTCCCAGCTTCAGGAGATGTGGTTTCCATTTCTATAGGTCACATACTCATGTTCTTCACAATCGTCTATCTAGAAGGAAGGCTACATTTCCTAAGGTTCAGGATTTTAGTCTGTTTGCCAAAGAATCAAGGGCTCCCAAGCCAGGATCAGGCCCAGCCCACCTTGAGCACTGGCACTGTACCTTGCCCTCCGCTGTCTCCCTTGGAGGCCGTGACTTTGCCCAGCAGGCTATGTAGAAAGTCATTCTCAGCTGTCACTCTGAAAGGAAAAAAGAGCACAAATTGCTCACGTGATGCCCTCATGGGGTCCCCAACTTGTAGTTCCACATCCTCCAGAAAGTTGCCCAGCCCCTCCTTACACCTTAGATGAAATATGAGCCTGCATATGGCAGCCCAGAGAGCATATATGTCAGCAAGAGGCACATCTCTCATTTTCACAAAGCAACATGGCTCTGAAATTTGGGAACATCAATGCTACAAGTAGAGACCACTTTTCCTTCCTAGGAAGACTCTTAAAAAGGAAGGATTCCCAAGCCCTCAAAAGGAACATCTGCTCAGCAAGGTGGCAAAGACTTCAGCTGTTCCTGCTAAGCCCTAAGCATGTGCCTGAACCAGAGTCACTGACCTCATTACCTGTACAAAACACATCCTCCCTGGGTAACAAAGTAAGGACAACATTCTCAAACTGAGGGGGTCCTCCTTTCTCAAAGACTCCTTTTGACAGCAGGGAGAGGATATCTACCTTCCTCCTTAGCCTCCTGTCAAGTCATGGACATTTCTACCCATGAGAACCAGGATTCCCTGTTATAGCTCCTGATATGCTGCTGCTTCGCAGCTTCTTGATTCCTGCCACACTTGTAATTAATCCATTAATCGTTTGTTGATTATCTGTTTAATTCCCTGTATAAATATAAGCTCCATGAAGACAGGGCCATGTTGATCTTGTTCACCATTCATCCCCATCCCCCACAGTACCCAGCCCTCTGCCAGCCTTCAGTCAAATTCTGTTGAATAAATAGCATTTGATGAATGGATGGGTGCAAAGCCTTGGCACTGAGACCATCGTTCTCCTCCTGGCCTCCCCAGGGGAGGGCCCACTTGGCTATCAGTGCTCAGAGAGCCAGTTCACTGCTCTCGAGCAGATGTGGTATAAGAAAGTGAAAAGAAATGGGAAATGTCTCACGGGTGAAAAGGAATGAAGTACTGCTTTTCTTCATCACTCTCCGCTTTCCCCTTGATGATATCTGTTATATCCATAACTAGGAAAAGAAGAAAAATGAATTAATGGTTTAAGCTCTCCTGCTCCCAGGAAGGGATGACAATGGGATGAGATTGTAGGGCAGGAGGTTGGGTCAGGCAAGTCTGAGAAGGAAAGCAAACCAGCATCGGACAATCCAAGCAACGGGGATTCATAATGCAGTACCTGGCAAATCCTTCTGGGCAAAGGGGGCTGGGAAGTCCACGGGCCATGGATACATCCAAGAGTTTGTGATTTAGCAGAGGCCAAGAGGAAAGAGTCAGAGCAGTGGCTATGGAATTAGGCAGTTAGGTCTGGATTTGACATGTCTACTCTGCCTACAAAACCCAAGCACAGTGACTCCCCGTGGGATCTGAGAATCTAATGAAAACTATTCACCCTCTTTTCATAAATGTGTTCATATGAACAGATACATAACTAGGATCCTTAAACCCTGCAATTCCAGAGACATCCTGGATCCTCTGGAACTTCTGCTTAAACCAGCCCCTAAAGATCCATAAAATCAAGGTGAAGAACTCCTGCATTAGAGTAGGGATTATAGAAAAGCCAGCCAAATAGAGCCAAAACCCTAGTAACGTGATACACCTCAAACACTCCAGGCACTGGTCTGGGATCCATTAAAATTTCTCGGGTAAAAATCAACCAGTGACTGCATCTAACTCAAGAAGAGAGTTAGGGAGCAGAGAGGAGGGGAAACTATTATTTGAACCTCACCGGCGTCTATTCTCTCTGTTTAACAGACCCTCTCACCCATTCTCAGTGAGCGTGGTTTGGGTGGAACAACCTCCCTTTGGCTCCAGAGCTGCTCATGTGACCTGAGTGATCAGAGAACCACATCGCCTTGCCCAGAGATAAGTGCTTTGGGGATGAGCACATGACCTATATTTAAGCTCCTGGGGCTTCTGCTGAAACTAACGGGAAAGAAGTGCTGTCTTTCCCTTGGATTGTTAAATTGGTAGGATGCAAGCTTGGAACAGCTGGCCAATATTTTGCCAAGTAATTAGACATCCATCTTCAGAATAAGCCAGCAAGAGGACATAGGAGCTGAGAGACAGAGCTGTAAATCCATTTTAGTTCCTGAATCCAGCTATGCCTGAAGCAATCTATCCCTGAACCTTTCAGTTACACCAGACTGCTGTCACCTGAAACCAGAACAGGGTGCAGACTATAGCTGGGGACAAGAGCAACCTCGCCTCGAGGGAAGGTTGAAGGACCCTCACTGCCGTAACAGGGACGTTGTGATGCCAGGAGTGTCCCTCATATTGAATCAGAGCACTCTAGAAGAGGTCATGGATCAACCAGATCCAAGTCTCATTTTGCAGATAATGAAACTAAGGCCCTGGGAAAAATGCTTGCCCAAGATCACCTAGATAGCTAGCAACGATGCCAGGTTAAAAAGCCAGTTAGCTCAGTATAAGCTAACTTCTTCCACTGGACCACTTTGCCAGCAGTGCCAGCAGAATAGTTGGAGAGCCAGCTGGTCTGCGACTACAGAAGATCAGGGCATCTTGAAATAAGGAACCTGAAACACTGGGTTTATATCTGGTACATAGGGATTATAAGTGGTACATGATGAAAAATTTATATTTTAATAAAAAGAAATAAAACTGGTATATCAAATTGCTATTTCTACAGGTACTTAAATTGCCTTTTAAGAAAAAAAAATGTACTTTAGTTTAAATAAAGGGGGTTAATTAAAAAGAAAATATATTAGGTAAATAATAGTGAAAGTGATAGATATAACAAAAACCATAAAAGTGGGACAAGAATGATGAAATCTTGGAAACCCCGAGAAAGCTAAGGCCTGGAGAAAAACGCAGAGGTGACGCTGCTCCAGGGCCGCCTCATCGGGTCATGTCAACTCCTCAAACGTCCACCTCCATCTGGAATTTAGATGTACAGCGGGTGACTCATTCTGTGTAACTGTGTTTCTCGTCCTGGATATTTTTTTTCAATGTTTTGTTCCTCATAATTAGATCCCACCCATATTGTTCTTCCTTTTCATCATGCTGGGAAGCGAAGGTGCCAACTGCTCGACTGTGCCATGCTCCCAGTGCCCTAGTCCAGACACAAGGATTCCATTATTCACTGTCTTCATCAGAACTCTGGACTTAGTCACCAATTATTTCAATTTAGTCACCAGAAATGTAGGTATTAGGGGCTGTCTGGCATAACCTTTGGGGGGGAGAGGCAAAGAGGAGAAGGAAAGAAATAATCTGCAAAATTCAGCCACATAAAATGTGCACTCCAATAAAAGTTGATGGCATGTAGTGTGTCATTACCTGCCACCCCAAAGGGCCGCCGCAGTCCCAACGTGCACTTCTTTGAGTTAGAATCCTTAAGATCCATCTTCCCAACGCGGACTATTTGACAAATCAAGTAAATTTTATCCCTGTTGAGGTCTTTGTTTCCAAGATCCTGTAGGGCAGGAAATGAATAGTTACACATCATGTGCCTAATGAAAAAAAAGTAGAAAAGGAAACCTAGCAATAGTCAATTCTGGGGGATGTGCTTAGCACTTAGTACACATGGACCAGTCATACAGTTAGACCTGGGAAAGGTAGAAAACAAAGCTATCACACCCATTTCGCAGATAAGAAAGGTGAGTTTTGCAAAGGAGACTGAGTGACAGGACTCTGGTGTTCAATCCCAATTCTTCCACCTCAGACTTACAGGAGGAAAAGGATAGAGGTACAATATCAGTTATAGAGGCAGATTCCCTATATTCCAGCTGATGGATCCAAAAATAGCATTTGCTACAAATGACTCCATCCATCTCCTCATTGCTCTGTACCTCTGAGGGAGAAAGCAAAAAGAAGAGTGAAAAATCTGAAGAGTTACCATTTACTGAGCACATATATCAGTATATACCGTATATATGTGTACATCAGGGTTGGGTTATTGTGGAACCAAACAACCCCAATATCTCAGAGCTCACAACACAACAGAAGTATACTTCTATCTCAGGCTACAGATCCAATGGAGATGGGTGGGGGCTCAATCGCTTATGCTGAGCCCCCGGCTGACAGACGATCCATCTTCTTACAGCAGGTGCTTCCACTGTCCCCACAGCAGAGGAAGGGAATATGGCAAATCATTTACTGAATTTTAAAGCTTCCAAACAGAAGAGATGCACATCACTTCTGCTCACATCTCATTGGCCAAAGCATGGCATGTGGCCACAGCTAACTCCAAGGGGAACAGGGAAGCGCACTCAACTGTGTGCTTAGAGGAGGAATGCTACAGCTGACGACCTAGGCTAATGCTTCATGTGGGGTGCTCAGTGTCTCTTACATCATCATCTTATTTGATCCTTAACAACTCTCTGAAGTAGGCGTCATTATTGCATCCTCATTTTACAGATGGGGAAACTGAGACACAAAGAAGATAAGGGCCTTCCCTGAAGTCATGACGTTAGTCCTCGGAGACACTTTCCAGTCACTCTGACATCAAAGTCCATGAACCTAACTACCACAATACATCTCTCTCACCATCAGAAAGGCAGGCAGGAGGGACAACCTCCCGGACCACCTCAGCATCTCACTGCCCTGCTCAATTCTAAAAGTTTCAGTGTCCCTGGGACACCCTTTCAGCTGGGATCGGCTGGAGAAGGAACATCAAGACATGTTGTTGGCATCAGAGCCTGGCCTCACTGGGGAATAGCTGCTTCTCCTCTGAGTTGATCCTCACTCAGGCATAGGCACTGGGAACAGTCTGTCAGCTCACATCAGAGCTAGGGCCTAGGCAAAGCAGCCACGCTCACTGTGGCTGGTGTGGGAGGAAGTCGACAAGGGTGTGCAAAGTCTCTGGGAACAGGACATGGCTTCAGCATGGTCCATATCTTCCTGCTTGGGGGCTGTGATGGTTAAATTTTAGGAGTCAACTTGGCTAGCCTATGGTACCTAGTTGTTGGTCAAATACTAGTCAAGATGTTGCTGTGAAGGTTTTTGTAGGTCTGATCAGCATCTACAATCATTTGACTTTAAGTAAAGGAGATTGCCTTCCCTAATGTAGGTGGGCCTCATCCAATCAGTTGAAAGCCTTAAGAGCAAAAGCTGAGGTTTCCCAGATAAGGAGGAATTCTTCCTCAAGACCATAGTATAGAAATCCTGCCTGAGTTTCCAGCCTGCTGGCCTGCCTTGCAGATTTCAAACTTTCCAGCCCCTATAATTGCATGAGCCAAATCCTTAAAATAAATCCACCTATCCATATATACCGTGGGTTCAGTTTCTGTGGAGGACCTCGACTGACACAAAGGCTGTCCTTTCCGCAGCTGGAAGAATGGACATCTGCTCCCCACTCTCCAAAGTCTCCCTGCTGGGTAAGGGGAGAGGGAAGGCAGGGGAGGAGGGGGCTTTCTGACTAAAGAAGCCCTTCCACTCATTTGCATTTCCTGCCTTGCCCCGGCCTTCCCCTGGGAGACTGAGTTTGAGATTCCCAATTATCTCATATCCATGAACCTCTTCTCTGGCCTGCCTGACTCCTTCTTCCAATCCACCCTAAAATCCCCTACAAACTCATCTTTAGAAGCCACATTCATTATTTCATTTCTCTCCCCCAACAATGTTAACAGCTCCCTATTTCCTGCCTTATTAGTGCTAATCTTCCCCGGCTGACGTGAAAGGTCCTAGACATAATATATTTCCAGCTGTCCTATCCAGCTGATTCTTCACTATTCTCTGCATGTAAGTACTCTATTTTTGTCACAAAGATTTCTTTATTGCTCTACAAACACACAATGCTTACTTTCAACTCTGGCTCTTTCTTCCTAAGCCCCCTGTCCGTACCTCCGCCTCAATGCTTACCTCTTATTTCTCTCCATATTCAAATCCTTTCCATCCTTAAAAGCTCAAGTCTCGCTTCCTTTATAATGACCTACGTCCCTAATTATCTCTCTCCTCCCATTAGGATTTTTCATATATTTGAATTATCTATATCGGTATCTTTCAGAGGCCCTGGCACCTGAAAATTTCCTTCCTAGATGTTATTGGCGGAATTGTGTTCCCCACTAATTCATATGTTGAAGTTCCTAACCCCCAATACCTCAGAATGTGACTGTATTTGGAGATGGGGCCTTTAAAGAGGTGATTAAGCTAAAATGAGGTCATTAGAGTGGCCCTCATCCAATGTGACGGGTGTCCTTATAAGAAGAGGAGATGAGGACACAGACACACAGAAGGAAGGTCATGTGATGATGCATGGAGAAGGCAGCCATCTGCAGCCAAGGAGAGAGGCCTCAGAAGAAGCCAACCCTGCAGCTCCTTGATCTTGGACTTCCAGCCAGAAAAAATTCTGCTGTTTAAGCCACCCAGTATGTGATAATTTGTAATGGCAGCCCCAGCAACTAATATACTAGACAAAACTATAAGTTCCTAGGTAAGCCCCATTCCACTCCTCTTCTCTGAAAAGATTTCACTTGTTCAAAGGAAGACACCAGATCTTTAAGAGCTGCCTCATCAGAGACCCCTGGCACTAGAGAGTCTTAAAACGTTTTGCAAGCACAGTAAAATGCTTGAGCACGGGCTATTCTCTGGAGGGTGTGTAAATGGGCAGATCTCACCCAGACACTCAGAATGTACTCCAATCTGTGGTATCTTCCAATCGCTTCTACTTTGGCCTTACCAAACTCAGTTGCGTGGGGCAAGCAGAAGCAGGACAATGAAACTTAAAACATGTGTCACCTGATTTAGTAATTAATTAGTACTCCTTTTATCATTCAGTCTTATTTTCCACGTTAGCAGCAACCCCGAAACTGGGCAAAGTCTTAGGGAACCTCGTGGTTTATGTTGCTTTCCTCTTACAGGGCCACGGAGGGTGAATGCTTATAAAGCAGACAGAGGGGAAGTCCACCACTGGCCCGACCCATGTGCCAGCTCCTCAGACTTTGCCCTCAAATAGGAAACCAGAAAAAGCTAACATCCAGAGACAAGAGAAATAAGGCTAGAGAGGCACATGCCTGCTGAGTCTTATCTCATCTCTAACTTAAACATCACCTCAGTGCCCAATGGAAAGTAACTCCCAGTCAAACGCCATCACGTTGCTCTGCTTTAATTATCTGCATTGCATGGATTTCCTTCTGACATTTCTCTTGTTTATTTATTCATTTACTAATTTTCTGAATTTCCCCCATCACACCATGAGAGCAGGGGCCTATCAGCTTAGTCACTGCTGTATCTCCAGCACCCAGCACAGAGCTAACACGGTAGGTACTCACTGGATAGCTCTGAATCAATAAAAGAAGCTAGAGCACCACGACCTTCCTTATCCCGAAATGAAAACTCCTATCATTTCAAGAGAGGGAGGTGTCAGCCTGTTGAACCAATCAACCAAGGTTCTCAAGTTCATTTGCTGTGAGAAGAAGAGGTGGTGGCATAGGCAGAATTCCATGAAGGCAGGATCACATTCTCATTAATACCAAGTGAAACAAATTTACCGATGTCCTTTCCCATATGTTTACATCATGAATTGGTTCTCTGCAAAATGAACCACTGATTGATGCCCTGTCCCTCGCTCTCTCACGAAACATCTGTCTCCTGGTTTAATCAGGAACCCCATGAGACTCTCCTATTTATCAAGAAAACAAATAGGCTCCTCCTTCTAACTAATAATAGATAAACAGGATTGAGGCACATTTATATATGCCAAGAAAACTTTGTCTAAGCAATTAGGACCTATGATCTTATTCCATGCCTCTGGCCCATTTTTCAAGAAATAACAAACAAAATAAATCAGCTGCACTCCAATCTAATTGTGACATAACATAAGACATCACACCTAATGGGCTGTAACTAGAAAATTATTGTAGAGCAAGGTAGGTTAATCTAGCATGTCGGTCACTCCTGGATCAAACCCTCTGGCTTGCTCCATGCTCAAATCCCTCCCTGGCTCCTCCTCTGTAATTTCCCTTGCTAACACAGGCAACACAGTGAAAATTTTCATAAATGCTCTTCTCCCCCGAGGAGTCTGCAAACACTAATATCATAGACACTTTAAGATTATACTCTTAACATACCTTTATGGAAACAGGACAAGAGAGGGGTCTGTGCTGGAAATGATAACCTCGTCTCCTTCTTTCCACTTTTTCTCCTTTCCAGAGCTAAAAAGCCAGGTTCACTCTCAGAAACAAATTATCTAAATAACAATTGATTTCAACATTTCTACATACGTCTTGCCCAGTGAGTATTGGTACTTAGAAGAATGATCCCAGGGACCTGTAAGATCTTAAGTCATCCATGACTTAATTATGTTCAAAATATCCAATTTACCAAGGCTGCCATGTTCCAGGAAGGTCTTTTTTAAAATTTTCTGATACATTTTTAAAAGGGTTTTAGAAGGTCTGAACCAAAGAAAGGAACTCAGGTTAACCAAGAATTAGCCAGAAAATCAGAATAGCTGCTGTACACAGTTCCCCTAGACATCATTGATGGAAGAGGTTTGTGCTTGTTGACATAGAGCTCTGTGTGTGTTCTCTGAGTGCACATGAGCGAGAAAGAGACAGGGCGGGAGGGAGAAAAAGAGAGAAGAAGATCCACCTTCCCAACAGCGTCCGGAGGGCACACAGTGTCCTCTGTCTGCTCTGAATATCTTCAGAAAGCCCAGAACACGGTTCTGCACCAAGGCTGCACTCCCTCCTGACTGACCGACCAGCCTCATTTCCAAGATCGTATCCTTCGAGTGTGGAATATGGTAACGAAAAGACAGTGCACACCCACCGTGAAGACCACCTTCAGGTTGTTGAGCATCTCGATCTCCTTAGGGAAGCCCCTGCTGCTCCATCGCACCACGTAGTTCTCACTGTGGGAAGAAGAGTGGCAACTCGTTACTGCCAGGGGCTCAAAATTCACTTGGTAAAGATATTCACGGAACCCCTACCGTGTGCCCGACACCATGCCAGCTTCTGGGGACACAGTAGTGTTTGAGACAGACGTGGTCCCTCTCTCCAAGAGATCACAGTCCGGCCAGGGAGACAGACATTACATGAGCAGGGGCAGCGAATCACTAACACATGTGTATTGACAATCTCCTTTCCTGCCCCATCTGCTAGGTAAATTCTGGACCAGTTGCCTAATATTTTCGAAGAGCGGCAGCATTCTCTGTAGAGGTTATTAAGAGTGGCAAAGATGCAGGGGAAAGGATTTTTGTATGTTTTGCTGGACATTAAGAATGTATTCACCCTTCTCATCCCACTCCCCTTTCAAGACTGGGTAAAGATTTGAATTATTTTAAACTATCCATTGGATGTAGGACCGTTTCCTTGAACCGAACGTCACACTGTGATAGACTATAGAGGGCCTCAACCACTATCTGAGATACACTTTAACTATTTAAATGCAGTTGTTACAACTATTTACATGCAACTGTGCTATAAAGAAAAAGTTCAGGGTATTATGAGAATGTATATCAGAAGAGCCTGGCCTAGTCTGGGTGGTCAGGGAAGTCTCTGCTGAGGATATAAATGTAAATAAAGTTGGTCAGGAAAAGAGGGTGGGAAAGGGAAATGTTTTAGGCAAAGCAAACAGCATGCAAAGGCCCAGAGGCAGGATGGAGCTCAATTCATCTAAAAAACAGATCCAAGGGGAAAGTGGTCAAGAGAAAAATTAGAGATGCCAGACCATGTGGACCTTGCAGGCCATTCAAGGATTTTGACTTGATCCTAATAGTAATGAAAACCCATTGAAGGGTTTTATGAGGGGCAGTCACACAGTTCTGACATATGATCATTTATCATCTCACATCTTCTAGCAACCATACCCGACCCTGCGTGGTCCCTACTTGTCAGTCCAGCGCACCGAGAAGATCAAGAAGTCTAGTACTTCTTTAACTTGGGAGAAACTTAGCACAGTTTGCTGAGTTGAGTCATTAGGTTTCCCATGCCATGCAGGAGCATATAGTTGGTGCTAAATAAATACCCATTGTTTTGAATTAGCATAAAAACAGAATAAAGCTCAAAACCCAAGTCAGCTCAAAAAGGCATAATAAGAGAATTCAACAAAGTTAAGAGGAGTTGCCTTCTTTTTAGAGATTTGTTCTCTCTGACGTCTTGTTCATCTCTCTCCACTCACCCCGAGAAGACGAATAAGAGTAGTCTGAGCAAAGTTCAAGGGGGAAATGGAACTGATAACAAAATATCCCCGGCCCCAGATTAACCAACAGTTAAAATTCAATCAGGCTGAATGTACTTTTTCTTTCTTTTTTTTTTTTTTTAGTAAAATCTAAAAATTATAGTGGAATTTTCAGCAAACTAACCAAGAAGCCTCCAGTGCTCCATCCCCTCAAAAAAGATTTTTAAAACTTATTTCTCATGGGTCATTTCTGGACTGTCATAGTGAAATACTTGGGTATCTCCCAGGATCTTTCATCACATGTAGCACCCCTAGTTGAGAACCCGCCTGCTAGGTCAAACACCAGGCACCAGCAATTTTCTTCTAGGGGAAATACCATCATAAATAAGAAAAGCAATTTAGAGGGCTGAGCTGACCCCATCCATCCTTGCCCAGGAAGATGGGTGGTAAATCCAAAGGCCCACCTCACACCAAGATGAGTGAGACCTCCTCCACATGACACTCTCCTCAGGGGAAGGGGGAGAACAATTCCAAACCTCCTTGAGCTCTTTTGGAAATTAGCCTTCTCACTGGCCTGACACCTAAACTGCTTCTTTTTTGTCCTACAAAAATTTACCTTAAATTTCCCAAACCAAATCTCTTCAGGCATCCTCTGGACTCCAACTATGATTCATGCCAACAGTGAAAGGTCAGTCCCAGATAAATTCCTCCCAGTCCACATCCGGGCCACACTGCGGATGCTCCAACTTGCCATAGATTCACTGTATGTCAACCCTGGTTAGGGCAAGCAGGAGTGGAGAAGACTGGTTTCTTAGGAAAAGAGCAGCGATCCAGAGTCAGATGGCTGACATGAGGGGTGCTTCCAAGTTCCCCTGCCCCTTTCCTGTACCACGCCTATTTGCTTCTTTCTTTGTTTTCTACTCTTTTTCTTTTTTTGGTTTTGGTCCTTTTTGCCCAACTCCTCCTCATCTCTCACTCTTCTGAGGGCTTCCCTGTGTCTCTGGCACTCTCAGAGGCATCACTCAGGCATGCCCCATTGAGCACATCATCCAGTGTGACACATCAGGGAACAGAGCTGCCATCCCGCTGATCCATTGCCTCCCTCCACGGAGCTGGTTCAGGCCATCCATCACTTAGATGGGCCAACAGGCCAGGCACCCTTGTCAATTCGGCCATGAGGAATCCTTGTGTTTCCTGAGAGGCAGAGGGGTCCTATGAGTGCTTTCAGGATCTTTGTTACAGGCACCTTGAAAGCAGCTGATAGGGAACAGCAAGGGGCCTATGACATGCACACCATTGCAAGGTGGGTTCCAAGGAAGCAGAAACCCTGGTTCGCAGTGTCTACTGAGGCCTCGCCAGGTGAATTGGGCTGACTCTTTAATATTAGGGATTTAGGTTCACTATAAAGAACAGCTTTCCACAGTAACAGTGCTGAAACCCAAGTGAGAACCACTCAGGATATTCAATACAGTTCTTTCCTTAGTGACCGACTAAAGTGGGAACCAGATTGTCTTTGGAGTCAGATGGACCTGGGCAGAAATCTCAGCTCTGCCATTTATAAATGTGTGTGACTTTGGCGAGTCACCTGACCTCCCTGAACCTCATTTTCTCGCCCAAATGGCACGGAGTAATGAGGATTAAACGATCATGTACAGACCTCAGGTCAGTCCTCTTAGATGAACAGCCCCTCCATGTTTCATAAACGTCTCCAGGAGAGCCATTATTTTCTAAAGCACCACTTCTCACTGGGCACTATACATTATCTCATGTAACCATCATAACAACCAAGACAGGAAGATATCATTTTCTCCATAAAGGCAGAGGATCATGATCCAGCGCCATTCTGATGCATCAGCTGGGACCTCAACTTATGGGACCATGTGTTGGCACAAAACCCCACTGGAGGGGATAGGCAGTGGTCACCTGTAAGGCAGGATGGTCTGAGCCACAAGTAGAGGCCAGGGGGCTGAGAGTGGGGGCTGGAGGGTACCAAAGACTTTTCCCCTCCTTGTGCTGAGGCACTAGAAGTTCCCTCACTTCCTCCGTTCTCAAGAACAATTAAATAATAATTAATCATAACAGCCACTACCATTTGGAGGACAGACACGACATGTCAGGCCACGTGCTTCATGTGCTTTTTCTCCTTAAAGTCTGAAATAAATGACCCCGTGAGGTTGGCACTCACATTTTGCAAATGGCAAACTCACTCTTAAGAAAAATTAACAACCTGCCTAAGCTTAAGAAAGAGTAAACAGTGGGGCTAGAATGTGAAGCCAAGCAGATTCAGAGCCCACAATGTTAGCCCACTGCTGCCATGAAGATATGGAGTTTTCACCATTCATTCTTAATTCCCAATTTAAAAGCAGGTATTTTTATTGTCTTCAATGCTAACTGTCTGAATCTTGTGATTTCTGGTCGTTTTCCAGTAATCGAAATCATATGTACAAAACCCTTCTGTGTAACCATAATCCCACTGTGGGAAAAATCTGGTGGGGAGCAATAGCTCCACCTGACTCCCACACCCTAAAAGAGGTTATGTTCACATTCTCAGTTAGGCTTAATTTTATCTTCCAGGTGGGAATTTCTCCACAAGTGATGGTAGAAAAAAAGATGCTTTGTGCTCTGCCAACTCCAACCTCCCACATACAGAGAAGTCAGACAATATTAACACACCCACCTTATGACCATTTGCTTGTTGGGATCATAGAGAGACATGAAGAGTTCAGCATCTTCCCCAATTCTGCACACAAAGTTTCTCACAAAGACATAGAGGCTGTGGGTGGGGGATGAAGAGATCCGGGAATACATTCCGTAATCCGGCTGGTCTTTTGACTGACAGGTGGAAGGAAAAAGGGAAGAGGATAGAGAAAATTAGCCCAGCATCACTTCGGACAACAGAAAGATGGTCCAGGACTTTGAGAACCAAGATTTCAAGCCTGAAGACTTCGGCATTATACCCACGTCTACCACCAAAAGTTTCTGCAGTCTGAGCCAAGACACATGAACCCTCTTGGCCTTGATTTTCCCATCTTGGGAAATACCACCACTGACCCAGCCTTTCTCATAAAGTTAGTGTAATTAAAAGCACAAACTATAAAAGAAAAAAATTGCTTAAATGGACTTCATCAAAACTAAAAACTTTTGCTTTTTGAAAGACACTGTCGAGAAAGCGAAAAAGCCAGGCACAGACTTGGGAGAAAACACATTTGCAAAACATATATCTGATAAAGAATTTGTATCCAGAATACACAAAGAATTTTCACAACTCAATAAGAAAATCAACCCAATTAAAATGGGCAAGATATTTGAACAGATGCTTCACAAAAAAAGATGCAAATGGCAATGGTTAATCACCACTAGTCATTCAAGTAAAAGCAAATTAAAACCACAATGAAATACCCCTAGAATGGCTAAAGCTAAAAGACTGACAACATCAAGTGCTGACAAGAATGTAGAGCAACTGGAACTCTCACATATTGTTGATGGGAAAGGAAAATTGTACAGACCTTTTGGGAAATAGTATGGCAGTACCTTAAAAAGTTGAACATATACTTAGAATGTGATCCAGTAATCCTACTGCTGGGTAGTACCCAAAAAGAATGAAAACATATGTCCATGCAAAGATGTGTGTGCAAATGTTCACAGCAGTATCAGTTGTAATAGCCCCACACTGGAAACAAACCAAATGCCCAAGAACTGGTCAACAGTCACAGCAACTCAGCAATGAAAAGGAAAAAACATCATAAGCCTCAAAAACATCATGCTGAGTAAAAGAAGTCAAATACAAAACATATATGATTCCATTTATATGAAACTCTAAAAAAGGTGAAAGTATTGTCACAGAAAGCAAATTAGGGGTAGCCTTGGGCTTGGGGTTGGGGAAAGGGACTGACTTTAAAGGAACTTAAAGAAACTTTTAGAGTGATGGAACCATTCTATATCTTAATTGCAGTGGAGTTTACCCAACATTGTATATTAATAAGACTCATTAGACTATAGTTTAAAATGAATTAATTTTATTATATGAAAATTATATCTCAATAAAGCTAAAAATAAAGTTGCTTTCAAATAATATAGAGTGGCTAAGATTTTTTTAAAAAATATAAATCAGATTATGTTAACCTTGAAGAGATTGTCTCCCTGAAATCTTTCATTGGCTTCACACAGCACATGGAATAACATCTTAACTCTTTTCTATGACCCCTGAGGCCCTATAAGAGCTGACTCCTGCTACTTCTCTCTCCAAGTCATTGCCTGTACTCTCCCACTGCTCCTCATGCCCCATCCACACTGGCCTTTCTACTCCTTTAACATTCAGAACTCAGACCTCCCTCAGGACCTCTGCACTTGCTGTTCCCTCTGTATAGAATACCCTCTCCCTAGATTTTTCCAGGCCTGGTGTCTTCACATTATTCAAGTATCATCTCAGATGTCACTCTTCAGAGAGGCCTTTCCTGATGGTACCTTTTAAAATAGCTCCTGATTCACTCTGATTCACATAATTCTAGTTTATTTCCTTCTAGAAACTTATCACCATCTAGGACTAATTTGTCCATTTATTTATTTACTTTTGTACTGCCTTTCTTCTCTTCTCCTCTCTGGAATATGAAAGCTCCACGATGGAAGGAAACTTGCCTGGCATTCAACTACCTGTGGGATGGATGCTGAATGAATTACAGATCCAAATACAAAAACACAAGAAAATGTGTCTGGTTACTGACTATCTCAGGTCATAAGACAGATGTCCCCTTGAATAATATACAGTATGGTTAATTAGCCTATTGTTTTAAGTTTATGATGGGGGAAATGCCTGCCTGGCTTGGCCAAAGCCTGTTTGACAAAGCTCACCATTTCTTCCTTGATGCGCTCTGTGATTTTCCCAGTCGCTTCCTCGTGTGCATGGAACAAGCTGATGACGCTGGTAGTATCAGGGTCCAAGATATTTCCATCTTCATCTCTGACAATCAGATCAAGCTCAAGGATTCTAAGAAGCAAAAACAGGAGGCAAGGATAAATCAGGGCAGGCTGAAGCCTTTAGGACGTTGGTGAGACATTTCTACCAGAAAGTTCACCGGGTTCTGGGGATCACAGACTCCCACAGAACAGCCAGCTCTGCATCGAGAGCCTTGCATGCAGCCAGACTCACACCGGTATAGTTCAGCCTTTTGGGGAGGCACTGTGGTGGTGTGTATTAAAACTTTTTTAAATGTATGTTTCCTGCAATATTGAACCTAGAGAAACACCCATATTTGAACGAGGATGTGAGTTGCAGCATTAGTCCCATCAGCAAAGTGTTGAAAGAAACCAGAATGTCTGTCAAAGGAGGAATGGCTCAAGAAACCGTGATCTGTAAGGAAATTCCATGTAGCAGGGTTAAAAAAAATACGTTATAGTTTTCATATGTTTAATAATGTATCTCAGTGAAGAAAATCAAGTACAGAAAAATGCATACAGTGTGTTTTATGTAAAAAAACAAACAAACAAACCAAGCCAGATATGTTATCTGGGTACATGTACATGAGTGACAATGAAGAGAGAGAAAGGTCTGGACAAAAAGCACCAAACTACCAACAACCAATACTACCTGCATGGGTGCCTGTGAGGAGAGGCAGGGCCCTGGGACTAGGAGGGCCGGGGCGTCAAAGGGGACATGTGCCTTATCTCAATTTGTTTGATGTTTATATAGTACAATATAGTATAGTATAATATAGAATAATACATAAATATATATGCAGAGAAGGTACTCATGTATTATTTATTCAGTAACAACTTGAAAATAGTTGTCGGGGGAAAAAATTCTCAGATATATTGTTACTCACAGCTTGCTCTTTCCTCTTTGACTTCCAGGCCACAAGCTTTTCCCTGTTTGATATTGATTTGTTTCAACTGTACCTGCCATTCTGATTGGCATCGATGATACCAATAACAGCAAACACTCACACAGCACTTGAGATAAGCTCACACATGTTAAACATTTCATGTATATTATTGCATTTAACCCTCATAACAACCATACGAGAAAGGTACTGTTAATACCCCATTTTACGGATGAAGAAAAGACTGAGAATATAGGAGCTAATTAATTTGCTCAAGGTCACATAGCCAGTAAAAAAAAAAGTAATATGGCATCCTAGTTTGCACTCTTTATCCTTTCTTTTTTTTTTTTTTTTCAGGAAGATTAGCCCTGAGCTAAGTGCCGCCAATCCTCCTCTTTTTACTGAGGAAGGCTGGCCCTGAGCTAACATCCATGCCCATCTTCCTCTACTTTATATGTGGGACGCCTACCACAGCATGGTGTGCCAAGTGGTGCCATGTCCGCACCCGGGATCCGAACCGGCGAACCCCAGGCCGCGGAAACGGAACATGCATACTTAACCGCAGCGCCACAGGGCCAGCCCCTGCACTCTTAACCTCTATGGTATACGTTCCATACAGGAGGTGCTTAAAAGCAGTATTGGGTTGGGGTGCAAGGGGTAGGTTTGCAGAGGCCTTAACTTGAAGCTGCTTTTGCACTTGATGTCGAGATGGAGGACGTCAGTTGTCCATCCAAAGAAGGTAGGGGGATGCTGACGGAGACTCTGAGAAGAACAACAGTGTCCAGCCCAGGCACCACTACCGAGCACCAGATTCAGGAAGGGCAGCAAGGACAAATGAAGGAGACTCAGTTCTCATCTCCCATTTGAGAATCAGATTGAGAGGCGCATCTCCCATCTCATCCAAATGCAAAGGGAAGGGAGCCAAGGTTCATCCATTTGTCCACATTGATTAGGAAATCAACTTCCAACTAGACATGACTCATAATGTTGCACGGCCATGCTGCCAAATGGGCGATGATAAGGGGGAACAAGTGCATTCAACTAACGCTGAGCAGAGGCTCGTGTGACCTCGGAAAAGATGGAGTATAGCCAATACATAATTTAATGCCAGGATCTCTCTAGCTCTTTCTCTTCAAAATTTATCAAAGTGGATTCAGTTTTAAAACGTATGAATAAAACATTCTCCTGCATCTAGCTATCTTAGGATTTGGAGGAGTCATTTGAGGAGTCTTCACTCCTTGGGTACCAAATAGTTTGTCCATTACCGGTCCCACTTGGAACTTTGGAAAATTTAGTCGTTATGGGGCAGGACTGTCAGGATTCCCACGACCCATGGTCAGGAAAGCTGTCCCCCAGTAGGATAGCAGACCATTCATTTTGGAGAACTGAGCATTTTGACATTTTCTCCTCAAGAGGTCGTCTCATTGCTCTCTTCTGTTCAAGAAAGTGATAAAATGAACCCAAGATGAGGGCAGGGGAAGAAGACCCCACTGAACGCATTTTTCAAAAAAAATTTTTTAATGATAAAGAAAATAGAAATGGCTCCTTCTGGGGTTCCCCATCACCCTCTGGACAAATCCCAGCTTCTTCACCTGGCACTCGGAGCCTCAAGGTTCCAGCCCTCGTCTGTCTTCCTTCCACATCCATGTCACCTCTCAGCTCTTCCCAGGTTCTCTCTCTCTCTTCATTCCTTCACCTCATGATTCCTTCTAGTCTTGTCAGACACGGGGCAGGTATCGCCCCTGCCCTCCTCCCACCCTCTGCCCGACTTCCTAATCAAGTGTCTGCTTACTTCTCTCTCCCTCATTCGTCCCCACAGTCCTTGCCAGGCAGGAGAATGCAGCAGGCACGCGCTTAAACTCTGGAGCCAAGCGTCATGGTTCAAATTCCGGTGCATCTTGGGCAAAATGACCTAATCATTTTGAGCCTCAGTTTCCTCATCTGAGAAATAGGGATGATAACAGTACCTACCCCACAGAGTTGTCATGAGATCTGACTGAGTTAATACATGGAAAGTGCTCAAAATAGCGACTGGCAGAGAGTAAGCAGCCAGTAAACTATTAGTAGTTCTCATTGCTTGCATTTTTTGCTGTTATTGCTAAATATAGAGGCTGCATTTTGTAAATGTCTGTCCTCAGGGCCTACTAGGTGCTCAACAAAAGTCTGATGTCTGAATGAAGGGAGAGAGTGAAGGAGGAAAGAAACAGCCTGACCCTGAGCGGCCTTCCAGCTCTCAATTCCACCCTGCTTCCCTGACTCTCACCGCCGGAGGCCGTGCTCCTCACACGGTCCTCACACTGCCCAGAGCTCTGGCCTTCTGACTGCCAGGAAGTCACTCACCGCATCCCAGAACTCTGAGCCCCCTGGGACACGGAGCCAGCGTTAATTTAAGGCACTGAAGTCCCTCTCACTTCCAGCTGAAGTCATTAGGGAAGGGAGGCAAGAAGCAATGGGCCCCTCAGCTCGGCCTCAGGCTCCGAGGGCATCTCTCACTTCCCCAAAGGAAACCGACCGAAACTGAAAGCCCAGGGCTGCTCTGGGCCGTGCCGCAGAGGCAAGGCTGGTTTAGGCAAAACCGTCTTGCTCCTCGCTCTCCCATCGCCACCAGCCGTTCAGGCATTCAGTTATCATTCACTGGGCACCTACTGCGTGCAGATCCTATTCCCAGCACATGGAGATGAGTCGGACAGTGACTGTCAGAGAGCTCTCGGCACAGCAGGGGCGACAGGCCTGTAAGGAGGCCATGACCGTTCAGGGTGCTAAAGGCCTGCAAGAGTGCCTAACCCAGCCAGGGGCGAGTGGGGGACAATCAGGGCAGGCTTCCGGTGAGCAGGGACTGTTTCTTCCACCCTTGGTCCTTTTTCTCAGGAGCGCCAGTGAGGAAACAACATCTGAAGTCACAGACACCATTGTTGTAAAGCAGCAACACCCCCTCGAGGCCCACGCTCCCAGATGCGACCATGCTCAGCCTGAAGCGCCACCATGCCAGTGGGGGCAGCAGCCGCATGGCAAACCCTCCTGTCACTTTGGGATGACACGCACTATAAGCAGATTTGGGCAAGCTTGCCAGCTGCTAGCAGGGGAACTGACAGAGGGACTGCGCTCCGCTCCGGGGATGGGAGGCAGCTGTAAGTTGAACCATTGACTTTCCTCTTCGGATCTTCTTCCTAGTGCATGTGACAAAGGCAAGAAAGCATGGCTGCTGGGAAATCTTCTTATTCCCATTGAATAAGCTCTTTCTACTTCCCCCTCAGGCCCTATGTTCCAGCCTTCTGACCCCCTATGCAGTCTTCTGAACATGCCATGCTCTCTCATGCACTCCTACCCTCCCTTTTTTAGCCTACTTAACACTTATTTGTCTTTCAAAATTCAGCTATGGGCCACCTCCTCCAGGAAGCCTTCTTTGACTTCCTTCTCCAAATCAAGTTAAGAACACTCTTGTTTCCTAAGCTACCAAACTTATCACAACACATAGCAATAGTTTACTTGTAGTTCACTCCTAACTGGACTGTGCTCCCTTAGTGGACAGGAAGTTTTATTTCCACAGCCTCAACACCTAACAGGAAGTCAGTACAATCATAAGTGTTCAAAACGTATTTGTTGTTGGGATAAATAAACAAACGAGTAAGATGTTGGAGGGCATTCAAACAGCTGGAAGGGAGGGAGGGCTTTTACGGTTCTCAAAGCCTATCCAAGCAGCATAGCGGCCAGGCTGGTAGCCTCTGGAGCCAGGCTGCCTGGGACTAAACCCTGGTTCTGCCATTTACTAGCTGTGTGACTCTGGACAAGTTACTTCACCTCTTTAAGAGCCTCTGTTTCATCGTCTGAAAAAAATGAGGACAATAAAACTGCAGGCCCCAGAGAGTTATTATAAGAATTAAATGAGACAATGCACGTAAAACACTTAGTATCAAGCCTCGTGCATAATAAGCTCCGATTAAATGTCAGTTATAATATTATTATCAATCCTATTATTATCGGCGGGCTGTCCTGCCTCAAAACTTGTTTCACGTCTCCTTAACTTCACAGCATTCAAACTCAGCCAATTTCTGCTTCTTCCTTTTGAGGAAACACGTTTGTAACTGTGTGTATGAGTTAGCTGATGGCATGCGGCTTAGCTAATTTAGGATGAAGGAAGGGACATTAAGTCACACAACTGCGATTTAAGGGAGACTTTTTTAAATGCAGGAATAAAACGACAACTAAGCCGAAAGTGAACCAGCGTGACCGTGCTCCTCAGCCCTCAGAAGCAGGTTAACCGAGCACCTTCAATCTCCCCGCCAGACAGGAAGCACTGCTTAAGCGAGGCTTCTCCCCCCGCGCGTCCCCAGGGCCCTCGGGGGTGATAACAAAGGCACACAAGCCCGACCGTTGGTAACACCTTCTCCCAAACAGAAAGTGGCAAACTTGCATCTAAAAATGAAACCAAGCTTCTCGGGAGGGAAACAGGGACGAAGGGAGGTGGGTGGGGGAAGAGAGCATCTTTTCAGAGGAAAGTGAGGTTACTTGTTGCCGTAGTCGATTTTGGACGTGACTTTCTGCTTCAGTTCCTTCAGCTCGTCCTTGGGCAGCGTTCCTGAGAGGAGCTGGGACCGCCACTCCATCAGGTCGTACATCATGGACTGCACCTGCAGGAATCGCTCCTGTTTGCTGGCCTAGGAGACAGGAAACAATTTACAGTCACCTGTGCAGAAGGTGCTTGGGCATCCATTTAACAAACTGTGCCCAAGTCAGGCGAGCATGTTCAGTGGCCACGGCTTGAGCATCTCTCCTGGCCCTTGCCCAGCTATATGAAAGGATTGGGTGGTGGGTAATCTCAGTCATTGACATATTTCCTCCCGCTAGACCATAGGGGTTTCCCAAAAGGACAAGTGATAATCCCAATCACTTCTTGGTTAAAGAAAGGGTGACTTCTGACTCTTATTCAAAAAGATACTTGTCGAACAGGAATGCCTTGAACATCTGCTGTGATGCATGTCCTAGAGCTCAGGTCCTTTAAGGCTGGGAACCAGGGCCATTTCTCTGTGATAAAGACCCTTTTCTAAGGCAGTGTTCCCCCAAGTGTGACATGTGTACAAACCGTGGGACACAAAGACACAAGATTAAGTAACATGGACCCATATGGCAATTATCTTCTGCTCTCTTTCTATCCTTCTGCTTACAGGGAGGAGAAAGCTGCAGTTTCATGGAAGGGTCTTTAACCCCTCTCACATTTGTTCATTTCTTTCTTTCTTTCTTTTTGGTAAGGAAGATTGGCTCTGAGCTAACATCTGCACCAATCTTCCATCTATTTTTCATGTGGGATGCTGCCACAGTGTGGCTTGATGAGCAGTGGTAGGTCTGTGCCCAGGATACAAACCTGTGAACCCCAGGCTGCTGAAGCAGATCACGTGAACTTAATCACCACACCACCGGGCCGGCCCCTGTCAATCTCTTTTTTTAACAAAGAGAGGTCTTGGGCTCAGAGCTTTTGACAGGTACTATAACAAGCATTTAATAACACTGTCTTGTTTTCATTGTATTTATTTGAACATCGTTCTTCTAATTCTGCTAAGTACTTTTGACTTTCCATTTGGGAAAGCATGCATAGTATAATAAAAATTATATATATTTGGTCTTCATCCTCATTCTTGGCACCGAGCTCCTAAAACTCTTGGAATTTCCTGAGTGATAGGAGTGTCTTTTCTTATTCATAATGAGCCCCTTTTGGCCATATCTAAGTTTATGGTAATGACAAGACTCTTGGCAGCCTCCCTGCTAGATTAGGAGAGGGGCTGGATGCCAGAGGAACCAACCACGTGATAAGAGAGTTGGAATTTTCAGCCCACTCCCTCACCTCCCCCACCCTTAACCTCCAGGGAGGGCAGAGGGGCTGGAGACTGAGCTCAATCCCCAATGGCCAATGATTTAATCAATCGTGCCTGTGGAATGAGACGCTGACGAAAACCCTCCAACAGTAAGGTTCAAGGCGCTTTCCAGACAGTGAACACATCAATGTCCTGGGAGGGTGGCACGCCCAGAGAAGGCATGGAAGCTCTGTGCCCAGCCCCACCCTGGCACCTTGCCCTGTGTGTCTCTTCCATTTGGCTGCTCCTGCATCGTATCCTTTCTAATAAAACAGTAATCATAAATGTAGCACTTTCCAGAGCTCTGTCAGTTGTTCCAGGGAATGACGGAACCTGAGGTAGGAGTGGGGAGGAATCACGGAAACCTCCAAACTTGTACCAAGTTTGGACAGCAGTGCAGTAGCCTGGGCACCTGAGACTTGCAACTGGCATCTGAAGTAAGGGCCATCTTGTAGGACAGAGCCCCTAAACCTGTGGAGTCTGACGGAACTCTGGGTCGTCAGTGTTAGAAGTGAAGTGAATGGGTAGGGCATCCAGTTGATGTCAGAGACTTGGAGAACTGTTGTTGGAATGATGGAGCTATGAAAGCCCTTAGGTAAATTACTGAAGTTTACTAAAAAGAGAGCCAATTTAGGTATGAAGTAAATATTATACAAGTGGTATAAAGATATAGCAAGAATCATGAAGGTGATACTGGAAAACTGGGAGTTTAAGGGTCTCTGGACTTGCTAGTCAAAGATTTCCTGAGGGAAAATGCCAAGCTTCCCCAGTGCACGTGTCCGGGAGGTCTTAAAAGGGTAGTGGAGGTGAATAACTAACCACTTTAGCCTCAAGTCTACTGTTTCCCCTCTAAACTTTCCTAACATCTTTTGGGAAACTTAAAGAACTGGACGTGCCAATGACCATATATTATGAAATATCCCCATGTGAGTTACATTTATGAAGGCAAGAGTTAAGTCTACAAATAGCACATATACACCAGCAGGTGTGCACCGCGCGGTAAGAAACATGCAGTCACCTTTGGTTGACATTTTCACTCTCAGCTCAACGGTTTGCTTAGCTAACTGCTTTCATTAGGAGCTTTAGAAGCACAAAAGGAGGATTTAAAATTAGATTTGCTTCAATACAGCGAAAACACATGCAAAATACATTCTTTGTTTTTCCAGGGTCAAAGCTTCCTCGTAGATCTGAGGGCAAAAGCCTTTAGTTAGTTAATATATGAGAACAGTATTTCTCAAGGTGTTATCAGCAGACCAAATCAAAATCTCCTGAGTTTACTAAAAACGCAGATTACCAAACTCCATTAAAGGAAGTTTTATTTTTTAACAGTTTTCAAGGTGACTCTTATGCATACTTAAGTTTGACAACTTTTGCACTAGTTTAAAAACAGAAGGATCACACCAGACCCCATTTATGATGGCTCTGTCATTAGCTTGCTGTGTGACTTTGAAAACATCACCTAACCTCTCTGGGCCTGGACATCCTCATACATTATACTGTTCATTCTATTATGCCACTAAAGCCACTTTGGCCTGCTCTTCTCAAGGCTAAATTCCAAATTTGAACCAAACCAAAGACTGCAAGAAGCTTCCATCCCAGGGAGCAGGGTTTTGAGTCTCACCACATAGAGCTGTTTCCAGATGCTGCCCCATTCCCAAAGTGTCGTTGTCACTTCTTGTGCCAGAGGAATTTCTGCGGGAATGATGTTCTCGATATTTCTATTTAAGGTGGGAGAGAAAACGGTGTGAAATTGAGACCCAGATGCTAACAAGATAAAATGCTGGCAAGTTTGCATTAAGTTGCAGCTGCTGAGCGAGGCCTTGCTGGCTTGAGACTGAAGCGCCTCCAATAACCACAGCAGTTACCTTATGCAAATGCAAGGGACTTCCTTTTCAATGTCCTCCTCACTGGCGTGGGCCCTTCAAGCTCATTATTCAGGATTGTTCTACTTTAATACAATTCAAAAGCAGCTGCCAGTGAAAAACTTGTTTCTCCAAACTTACTAATACCCCTCAGAATCAGATCTGAACACGAATCAATTTGGATTAGATCTCCCATCAAGTGAGGGAAAGGAGACACCCAAATAAACACAGGCAGGAAGAAGACGGATCCGCTGAGCAACCTTCACATCTGCCAAGTCCAGTTTTTAAAGCAGACAGGACAGAGACATCCACGAGCCATTAAAGTCAAGTCTGGCAGAGAATGGCTAGTACCTTCTTTTCTCAACTGTCACTTCCTTGATGTGTATAAAGGATTTAGGAAAAATTCCCTGTTGGAAATAAAATAAGATAAATATAATAAATTAAAATGACATATCCTTACAGAAATAACGGACCCCAAGTCTTTACGATTTTCCCAAAAGCCACTGATTGGTAAAACCCTTAAACTTTAAAGGAATAATTCCAGAGTCAGACAGAGTAGGGGTAGATTCTCGATCTACTCTTTTATTCTAGTTCCCCTCCGGTTCTCCATTAGTTGTTCTAGATCCCACAATAGCCCTGGATTCCAAAGGATGCTCCAACCCCTTGTGGACACTTGTCCTATCAGATGGGCCAGACAGGAGCACTTGAAAGACTCGCTCTGCGTTAGACAAGGCCCTGCCTCTCCCCTCCCGCCCAGTTCTGGGAAGGCAGTCTCCCTCCACAGTCACCACAGCGGAAGGTCAGGTCCTGAAGCAAGAGTGTCCCTGGCGTGTAAGCTAGTTCAGTATGAGACCTATTGACCCTGGATTTATTTTACTGTTCTTTAGAGAGCACAGTAGGACCATGCCTCCCACACGGCATGTCAGGGAGGGAGAAAGAAGCATCTGTAATTTCCTTGCTCCATAAGCTTGGCTAAGTTAACGAGAGAAGTTTATCAATCACTTGCGAATTCCTTCATAAATTCAACCAATGTGCACACTGGGACATCCGGTCGCTGTGCTGGACCCACAAGCGGTTAAGGAGACAGCAAAGCAAGTGCCTGCTGTCGTGGACATGACAGTGTAATGTGGGGTTGGAATGAGTGAACCCCACTAGGGCAGCCACGGCCCTGTCCTTTCTGCGTCATGTTGGACACCCAGGTGAGGAAATGATGAATACCCCACACAAATCTAAAGAACAGCAGCAGAAGATAAATTTCAAATAAAAAGTGCACAACTCCACGGGGACTCGAGGAAGGGAGAAATCATATGTGGTCGACATATCAGGAAAAGTTTCTTGGAGGAGAGAGCTCTGGAGGTTGGCCTGAAAGAATGAGTGCAAGGAGAGGGAGTCGAGGCACAGCGAGTACCTAGGCGTAGAGGTGGGAAGGCACTGGAAGCCAGCAGGGAGGGACGGGCCAGTTTGCTGAGGAGCAACGGTGGGACATCACTGCCCAGGGGCGCGGCAGGGCCGTATACCACATCCAGTATTGTCCCACATAAAAACAAATTGACCTTACCTGCAACAGTTTGTGCTTTATGAGGTATCCCCTATACCAGTCTGCAAGAGAAAACAAAGAAGCAGGTCTCTCATCTATTCTTACGTGTTAGTTGCTGGTTTTGTTGTTGTCGCTCCATTTGTTTGTTTTTTAACCAGCAAAGAGACTGCAGCAAAGTGCTTTAGACCTTAGGTACAGCTCAGAGCCTGGAAACCCCCGGGCTGCAATAATTTGTTCAATTGGTCACCAACATCTCCAAAAAGTGTCTAAAGATACAGGGATTACACATAAAAATGCAAATTTCCTCCTTCTTTTGAAAACACAGGAGGCCGAGCGATGGTGGCCAGCGCTCCCCGTGGCCGCAGTTGGCTGGCGGGGAGGGATAACTGGTCCCGTCAGATAGAGCAGGCGTCTCCGCTCTGCCTTCACTTACCTCCACCGCCTGCCTGGGTCCCATGTTCACATGCGTGTTCCCAACCTCTCTTTAGGGACACAGAAAGGCTGAAAATAACATCCACAGTTCTAACAGCAACAAATGGTGTCTAAAACGTAATTTGCAAAAGTTTGTTGTTACAAAACAGATGAGTTCAGGGATGGATAAAAGGACAGGAATTTGAAAAGATTCTTCCCTTTGCAGGACTTTCAAAAATGATTCAATTAACAGAGATCCAAATTGCACACAGTCCTCGGACAAAATGATCCTCCATGCAGCCAGTATGGATGATTATAATGAGTCCACCGGCCTTTGAAACGATTCAAACATAGCCAAGTAGTGACATTTGTCATCTTTGTAAATAAAGAGTGTCTGCTGGGAGCCTCATTAATGAATCCTCATTACTGGGCTGACAGACTGTTGTTGGAATATGTTCTCAGCAGACATTTGCGTAGGCCCCAAGACAAACAACTTACAACGCAGTCACCCCTCAGAGGCAGAAGCCAGTCCGAGGGTTAGGCCTTAAGGAAAGTTATAAAGCAACGGGAACCCATGGTGGCTCCTATTTTGAGAGACAGAAAGAGAAAAGGAAGGAGAAGGAAAACAGGAAGAAACGGAAGCTGGAGAAAAAGACTCGGATTTGGAATAAAGCACCATTCTAAGCACTCTTTGAATATGAAGACTTTTAATCTTCAAAAGAACCATACGTGGTCTGAACTGTAGCTATCCTATTTCACAGAAGAGTGCCTGCCTGAGGCACAGAGAAGTTAAGTGACTTGCCCAGGGTCACACAGCCAGTAAGTAACAGTATCAGTATTTGAATGTAAGCAGCCATCATACTGTGTTTCCTGTCTAATGGAGGAAAGAGCATGGTGGTTGCCTAATATTTCCATTCTCCCAACATCTGAATCCCCAAAACTACATCCTCACTAAGCTTCTTCCCATCTGAACACTTCCAGTGGTGGAAAACTTACTGCTTCATGAAGCAGCACATTCTATTTCCACACTCCTCTAACAATTTGTCCACAACTCTTGGTAATAATTAACCATTAACAATTGTGCTAATCCCTGCTGAGTGCTTTCTGTGTGTTAGGAACTCTGGTAAAGTTTTTTGTTTTGCTTTTTGAAATTATAAATTAATCTTCACAACAATCCTATAAAGTAGGTACTATTACTGCCTCAATTCTGCAAATGAAAAGAGAGAGGCACAGAGAGATTAAGCAACTTGCTCATGGTCACGCAGCTAGTGGGTGACGCAACTACAATTTAAATCCAAGAATCTGACTCCAGAGATGACACCCTTCAGCATCGCACAATAACAACCCTCTTTATTTCCAGTCCTTCCCCATCCCACCAACTAGACATGAAAGCATATTTGTAATATCACTAGCTATCATTTATTGATTGCTTAATACAAGAAAAACTGTATGCTAAGTGTTATACATGCATTCTCTCATTTAGTCCTCTTATCAATACTGCGAGCTAAGTATTATCATTCCCATTTTATAGATGAAGAAATTGAGATTCCAGTCAATTGATGTCCTGGGCCAAATCACACAGCCAGAGTTCAAGAAGTCTGTGTGGCTTCGAAGCCAGCCCTCAAAGCTATTCCACCACATTGTCCCCTGTGCAGTGAGCACAAATACAGACTAGGGTCTTTTAGCTGCAGTGACTCGAACACACTTGATCACCAAGGCCACCAAAATCCACCAGAAAGATGGAAAACAATCAAGGGACCAATAGTCTTACTCAAAGCTCATGCCCACATCTGCATCTCCATGATAGGGGCTCCACCAGGGTCCCTTGACTTCCTCCTCCAGGGACTTGGCCTGCTCTGACCCTTGAGACTCAGTTACTTGCACACACCTTGCAGGTTTCCTGATTCTCTGAACTTCAGCTCACTCCTGAGCAAGGAATGTGTTGACTCTTACCCAACATACACATTCTGGCTCCCAGATTCAAGTTCAACCAACACTGATGGTGCACCAACTGTGTGCATGACACTGGGCTAGAAGCTTTCAGAAATAACTCCCCAGTGACCCTTGACGAGAAGGGCCTAGCACCACCTCCACTTGCTAGATGATGATAATGTAACAACTGCATCAGGGCTGTCCTTAAGACTTTTTCTGACATCCCTACCCCTGGGGTCATTGGTCTCCATGACCCTTGATGCCAGCTCCCTAATCTGGTCACCGGTCAACTATATCCAGCTGTATTCCAAGACCTGACTGGACAGATAACAATAGTTGACACACATAGCAAAATCCACAACAACAGACACCATGCTCAAAAGCAGGCTCAGTGTAACACAATGCTTACCATATCCCAGGACCTGCCCCTGGGCTCAACCCCCTTTCCAGTTAAACAGCAGCCAGGGCTTTTTGGCTAACTCTACCTATGAGACAAGCACTTTTTTTTTTTTTAATAGAAAACTCACAAAGTGCATCTTGGGGGAAGATGAGAAAAAGGAAATTTTTTACCATCTTCTGGACAATTAAGAAGTGCCGATTACTCAAATTGTCTTCCCTTCCCACATCCCAAATACCAAAATGAAACGTACTTAAATTCTCCAGTCACCTAGGAGCTGCGGGGGAAGGAGGAGAAGGAGGAGAGAGAAAAATATCTCGGAACATCAAGAAGGAATCCACGGCCTAGTGATCCAGTCCTCTCTCTGCCATCTCCGGGCAGTGGGATCTTTGGTCACGTCACTTAAGTCTCAGAGTTTTCATTTGTAAACTGAGGGAAATAACACCCACCCCACAAGGTCATTGCAAAACCCATTCTTTAAATAGGACTATGAGGGAAACCATATCTGGCAAAGGTACAAAACATTGGACGGGATGAAAACATAGCTACCTCAGGATAAGTGTGACCTATAGCGTGGAGAAAAAGATAACGGAAAAGGGGAGGGGGAGACTGGGGGCTTTAACTGCATCTAAAATTTCTATTTCTCAAAAAAAACTGAAGTAAACGTGGAAAAATGGTTATATTTGTTTATCTTAGCGGTGAGTGCCTGAGTGTATTTTACTATCCCGTGTGATTGAGATATCTAATAAAGATCAAACGGAAGCATGGGCCTGTCAGTGGTCAAGACTACAAGTTCTGGAATCAAAGCCTGGGTTTGAATGGGGATCTACAACTTCCTGCCTGTGTGACCTTAGACAAGTTACTGCATTTCTCTGAGCCTTGGCTTCCTCTTCTATAAAATGGGAATAATAATAGTGCCTGTCTCCTGAGGCTTAAATTAGATAAGGAACTCAGAGTTTGCCCAGTGCCTGGCATACGGTGAGTGTTCAAAGATTAGTAAATACCATTCTTTCTTTTAAGAATCAATAATAATAAAAATAATAATCAACCAGAGAAAGTCGGGCATGTTTTCCATTGTTTTGTTTTGAGGAAAATATCTTGGAGTAAATTTTAGGTTACTATAGCTAATTTATTTCAGAGGAACTTTATTTAAAAGAAAGTAGGATCATTCTGAACTTTGCAATGACCCCTTACACATTTTCTGAAAATGAAACCAAATGATTAGCTATGTGAAAAGATTTTTCAATGAAGATGTCAGCATTTTATTAAAAAACAGAAGTTATTAGATGAAAGAAATAGTTGAATCCTTAAAATAGACTTGACCATGCACAAACAATAAGTATTTTTTTCTCTTAAACTGGAAGTAAATCTATAGTTTGTCAGAAATAATGTAGCCAAAAAATGTGAATCTGAAGAATTTTTTTGCCAATACTTTATAGCAAGTATATAAACCAAAGTGATTTGAGTTTATAAAAATGTAAACTTGTGTGAACAAAACTTGCACTATACCAGATTTGAACACCTAGTGAGATTCACATTCATACTAAATTTTCAGCTGTGTTCTTTTTGCATTCATTTTTTACTTTTATTAAAGGTTCAAAACCAAAAAAAAGGAAAAAATCCATAACAACAAACTAAACGAGACATGCTTCAAATTCAATATAATGGAAGTTTACTGACCAACGTTTGCATGGCACCCTCCTTCAGAAGGAAGAACGCTTCACTTACAAACTTCCCGTAATGAAACATCTTTACTTCAGAAAATGAAGTCCCTTTCACACCGACCTGTCTCTAGAGCAGACCCGAACAAAGAGCCATCTCTCTGCAAAGTGGTGCACTAAAAAGATACCCTGTTAAGTGCTCACAATGTCCGCCTCTTATCCTGAAAGCAAAGAACTTAGATGAGTCAAGATCACTCTCGGTGGAGCTGTTAGTACGGAAGATGCTAATGCTCTGGCTGTACCCCACTCTGAGTGGTGGAGTCAAAACTCTTCACACGGAGATCTTCGCAGCTGAACCAAGATGACGTAACGCATATGTGCTGACTTAGAAAGAACTCCAGGTATTTTTAAGTGAGAAGAGCAAGTCTCAGAACGGCATGCACAGTGTAGTCCTGTTTCTAGAAAATGACAATAAAAGCTGTGCCTTACCTGAAAATAACAAAAGACCCTGTGTCAACCTCCTTCCTCCCCTCCCCTTGTTTCATTTTACCAGTAAGTGAAATTCAAAAGCTTCTTGGGAACTACTGTCTAGAAACTCCATTCTCTTCCCCACCAGTGGGTCTCCGTGACTCGGACAAGCATGCGCATCAGTAGTTGAATGAGACTTCCCCTGTTGTTCCAGAAAGGAACCCTCAGGCAGCAAATAACTGAGGGTGGAGCAGACATTCCCTCTGAAGGGCTTATAAAGAAGAGTCTAAACAAGTTGGGCTACCCGTAAAGATCATCCCCCCACCACAGTCTACATAATCAGAAGACAGAGGGGGACAGAGAGGTCTTCGGAAGTGGCAGTTGTTGCCTTAGGAATGCATGGTATAGCTCCCTCACCCTAAAAACAAACCCAAGCATGAGGGTGCAGCCCAGGAGATTTACTCAGAGACGTTGGGGGCAACTGGCATCTCATTCCCTACCTGGCTACTCATGTAGGGGACTGGTTGATCTTTGGGTTTATTTGATTAGGGAAGACAGAGAATTGGAAAGAGAGCACCCCCAACTCCCTACCACCCCCAGTCTTGTTTAAGCTAAGGAATGGGAAGGAGGAGGGGAGCAGTGAACTGGATATGGGATTAAAGTCTTCTTTTGAGATGTCATTAAATATCAGGAAAGATATCAACCAAATATGACTGCAGGAGGCGATTGGGGAAAAATAACAGTTTTTTTTTTTTTATTTTTATCCCCCCATGAGGAGTTCGGACTGCTCAATAAACACATGCATTTTCCACATCTAAAATCAGGACACAGAATGCTTATGATGCCTCTGGGTAGAAGAGGCAGTCTGAGAGATATAATATGGACAAAGAAATAAGCATTAGAATGTCTAAAGCTTAGCAACAGGTATCCTTCCAAACTGTTTGAGTTTTTATCACAACAAAACACTATCTTTATAATAAAAAGTTAATCAAAATGTTTGAGCTCTAGTGAAAGGAAATTCATTCATGTCTAAGGTTCCAAGTCAGGTTCTTTTTATCACCATTCATCCCACTGAGTAAATTTAGTACAAGGCAAGGCGTGCTAGCCTCATCCATTCCAGAAGGCCAGCTTCCAGGTTCCTGGGCCATATTGTAAAGATGAATACCTGCCAGTCTCAATGAGCTCTGTATAAGCAGGGCATAGATAGAATTCACTGACACAGAGCACCCAGGAGCCAGGCATGCTGTTAGACAGCTTCTCTACTTTCTCTCATGTTATCCTCGTAACAAGCCCAGGAGCAAGGTGATGCGAACCTATTTCACAGACGAGAAAACAAGCCTACCTACCCAAGGTCACTCAGCTGGTGGGTAGTGGAGAAGAGAACAACTTTCTGATTCAAAAGCCCGTGCTCTTTCCTTTCCACTTTTTATTTTTTTGGGGGGAGGGGAAATTTAAAAACAATTGAAAAGCACAAAGAATAAAATAACAATTACTCACATTCCTACCACCTAGAATTAATTATTGCTAATATCTGGGAAACATGCTTTGAATCTTCAAGACTATATTATTTTTGTCTAAAATTGATTTGTGCTATTATAAAGAATTTCAACAAAGTAGAAAAGTACAATTCTAAAAGCTAAAGAATCATCCTGAATACTATTACCCAGGAAAAAAAAAAACACTATTAACATCATTCCAGTCCATTTTTCATTTATATTTTTACACATAGAATGACAGATGGATAAATAGATAAAATGCGATCTTTTAAATACTTTCATAAAAATCAGCATGTAGTAAAGACGCTATGTAAATAAAAATCTCACATCTCAAACAATCTTATTTGTATTTAACAGAAGAAAAAGAGGTCAAGTGAAATTGAAGGAAATGTTGAAACTTCAATTAAGTGTTTCTTCTTCACAAAAAAGATTTCCTAAAAACTCTCCTAAAATGAAAGTAGCTATGAAAAGTATTAAAAGATTAGAGTAGTTATGGTTTCTTTAATTAGGTGTTTCATTTCTAGTTATCATTGACCAACTCTGCTATGAAAGTGATATCATAGAGTTAATCTGATCTCTTCTATTCGCCTCCCCACTTCTCAGTTTTATCAGTTTTTTTACATTCTCCAGTTTCCTAACAATAACATTCTTTTTATTAGTGGAAATAAACTAATTCTATTAGTAGCCATAAATATTAGAACTTTTAATAGTAATTTTTATAAATCAATTCATTTGGACTCAATGCTCACTACTATTTTCTTTTATTGCAGCTTTTTAATTTCTATATTTAAAATTTTTTTTTTAAAGATTGGCACCTGAGCTAACATCTGTTGCCAATCTCCTTTTTTGCCTTCTTCTCCCCAAAGCTCCCCAGTACGTAGTTGTATATTCTAGTTGTAGGTGCTTCTGGCTCTGCTATGTAGGACACCACCTCAGCATGGCTTGATGAGCGGTGCTAGGTGCCCGCCTAGGATCTGAACCCGTGAAACCCTGGGCTGCTGAAGCAGAGCACACCAACTTAACCACTCAGCCACGAGGCTGGCCCCTTTAAATTTTGATTCATCTCTCAATTAGCAGGATTTTATTTTTCAAGTAGGTTTCTACAAGAAGGTTTCACAGGCACACCCAAGTTCTTTCTACTCTATCATTTTGACTTATTTTTGACCAACGCTGTGGTTTGCACTTTTCTCATATTTGCAGAGGAACTGTTTTCCAATCAGAATCATAGGCAGAATTCTCATCTGCAAAGAACACAACACCAGGGTGATCTCAGAGCACTTAGCTGTCCAAGGCCCTCAAGGAAACCTTAGGATCCCAGACATTCCAGTTCGAAAACTCTCTATTGGTATGAGTGTACACAGGATAGATCCTAATAATTCACAGACCAATTCCTCAGATATCCAGAATCATTCCAGTAGACTTCTGAACATTGTATTTTCAAAGTATTCATAAATTGGCAATCACTTACTAAATTAATAAGCTCACCTCTTTCTAGAAAGCTATTATAGCTGGTTATTAGAAGGATACATTAAAATAAGATTAATAAAATAGAATTAAAAATGGAAAACCAGAACCAAAGAGGTTAGAAGCAAGGACACTAACCCCAAAGACAAATAAAGGTGGCTTGAGTGAGCAAGTGTAGCCCTTCTAAAGGTCGGGCTCCAGGTCAGGGAAAGCAATGGCAGGCTCTGACAATATGCAACCTGTTTGGCCGGATTACCCCTCAAGCTCTTTCTCCAGATAAATTGCATGAAAAGAAGAGGAAAATACTCATCTGAATTTCAAAATGTAGGACACGGAAAATAATTACTATGGAGGAAAGAGTGCAGGCTTGCGGGCATGGGGTGGAGAGCACGGCCATGGGCTCCCCGTGTGACCCTAGGTGAGTCATTTCTCCTCCCTGAGCCTTGGTTCCTCACTGAAAACGTGAGGTGCGGGCCTGTTTCTCAGGATTAGCATTCAGTAGCACATAAGAGACACCGAGGAGAGTTGTCTTGCTGTTTTTATTTTCATTCTTTGCCCTTGGTGGACACCTAGAGTCTGCTTATCTGCCACGGGGTAGAACTAGATTTGTAAAAGAGAGGGTTGCACTGTGGGAAGGGGGCAGGGTGTTTGGAACCACACCTCCCCTCCCCCAGTCTCATTCACCCTGTGTGTAAAAGGCCAGACTGGGGTCTCCAGAGGCCTGGACACTGGAAAGTGCCTGGTATCCCCTCACCTACAACCTACAATAACAATAATACTAAAGCATAAAATTAATGTAAGGAAGGGGAACAAAGTTCTCATTTCCCCCATGATCACTCCTTTAAAGCTGTTTTGAAATATCAAACATCAAATTCTTTCCCCCCAAAAGAGATACTCTGTTTGTGTGCTTTTTGGTTTGTGTGTATGTGTGTCCGTGTGTCTATGTGTGTGCGTCTGTGTGTATACATGTCTCTGTGTGTGTGTATGTGCACCCCTACACTCATCTGCAGAATTGCCCTGGAAGTTACCTACAGCTAATCCAGTGCTGAAGGTACTCCCTGTCCTGCGGGTTGCTATGAGGAGTGACTAGACAAACATGTTAGACAGAACTTAGCACAGTGACCGCTAAAGATGGCTATTTCCATAGGGAACCTCCTCTACTCTGGCTGGCTGTTTGCCCTTGAGGGGTCCTCTTAACAAACGAACCCCTGCCTCCTGCCTGCCCCTCACTCCCATCCTTGGGCAGGAGGAGGGCCTCACCTGAGGGATTAGCTGGGGCAGGGAGGGACAGGGTCTGGGTGCTCAGCCCACTCTGCTCTTCTTTCTCCTTGCTCTGCCAGGCCACAAGAAGGACACACTCTATGCCCTCCTTGCAGCAGGATTACAGGCAGACCCAGGCAGGGAGAGAACTGTGGTGGTCCAGCTGTGCCAGTAGGGGCTGGGAGGACCTGCCTGACTGTGACCGCAGCAAGCTCATTTGGCTCTTTACCCAAGCCACACTCACAGTATCAATTTTATCAGTGACATAGGTGATATATTCATTTCTAATGGTCTGACTCATGAGTACAAGCCCATTAGCCTTTGTGTAAATTTTAACAAGCACCCGCAACCTCCACCACCACCATGAGTGAACACAGCCCAATAGACACTTGGCTTCACAAGAGGATGGCACCTCTTTGGGAAGAAAGAGATGTCACTCTGCCCAGGACAGGGCTCCCAGCTTGATGAAGGGAATGAGCAGTGCTCCCTGGAGCAGGCGCAGTGCCCAAACCACATGGTTGTGTACAGCAGTCCTCCTGGAATTAGGGGTATAATTTAATGGGCCTTCCAAAACCCTAATAATGCTTATTTTCCTTTATAATGGTAGTGATACTAATAAAGAAGTATAGCCAGAAGGTGTCACAAGCCCACACAGCCCCACGGCTGTGGCAAATGGACAGCACAATGAACATCAAACGATACTGTCAGGCTTTTGTGACTAAGCATAAATTCCTAAAATGACAAGGCATTATTTTCAGTAAATTCTAATTACTAACATTAGCAAAATGTATTTAAACAGACCACACACAGCTGCAGGCTCTGAGAGAAGGCTGGAGGTGCTGGGTCTGTACTGGGGGCATCCCAACACCATCAGCCAAGGATCCTGGCATCCGAAGGTCACCTGGGCCAGTGACTCACCTCCGCAGGTCTCCTGTATTCGTACCACATCACCAATCTGCAGGGAGAGCTGGAGGGTTCCACTCCCTTGGAAGTTGTATATGGCTGTGAAATGGAAGAGAGAGGCAGCCTGATGAGACCTCTGGATACCAAGAATCCTGCTCCTTCCTGCTCTCCCTGCCTTCAGCTTATCTGACAGCCATGCAGCCCACAGGAGCTAAACAAAACCAGTGGAGAAACTATTACAGGAGTCAACGCAGGCCCAGCCTGGCTCCTGAAGGCCTCCACTCATAAACTTAACTTGACCTCTCCCTAGCACAGGTTCTGCACTCCAGTCTGAGTGACAAAAAGGGTGTTTGTATCATCTACCATGGGTAGATTCCTTACTGTGGACCAGACATGTGCTCAGTGAATCTTCTCATTCCACTCTCACATCAACCCTGTGAGTTATAAACTGTGATCCCATTTACAGATGAGGAAACGGAGGTGCTGAGTAGTTAAACAATTTGGCGAAAGTCATTAGGTTAGGAGGTGATGGGAAAATCAGTATCTAACCTCCATATTTTCAACTGCTATGATGGTCTACTTGCTGCTCCCCAATTACTCCATCCTGGTGACAGCCTAAAATGCCAGTCTCTTCACTACTCAAAGGCCATAAAACCTTGATCATCTAAGGAAGCAATATCTTTCTTCTACCCAGCTCTAACCAACTTTTATTCCTCTAACTAAAGATGCCTATTCCTTGGCCTTCATCAAAGCAAATCCTTCAGGCCAGAGTCCTACTTCTTCCAAGAGGTCCTCCCTGGCTTCTCCAGGCCACACTAACCCTCCCTTTCCCAAGGGTTGGCAAGACTCACATGAGTAGTTACCATGCAATGGTGTACTCTGCCTTGCCATTGACACTGTCAGTTCCTGGGGAGAATTAGTTGGCTATGAACATGCCCAGAGTCCCGTCTGTACTGTCAGAGCCTCTGCTAATCCCTTGGAACATGTGATCACATCATACCATTGCAGTGCTCAGGTCCTGCTCAGCGTCACTTGCTAAGTGAGGACCAGAACACACTGCTAACCTAGATTAAGGATGAAGTCTGTTTCCAAGGGCTGAAATGCAACCACCAGCTTGGGATGTCTTCAAGGACAGAAAAGGACACTGTGTGTGGTTTGATTTAAGGAAAGACCCTCAGGAGGATGGACAGTATGATCCTACAAGGTTGTCATCATTCATTCATGTGGCAGATATTCAGTAAGTCCTCTGATGTGCCAGGCACCCACTAGGCACTGATCTTGCTCTTTTTGTGAACATACAAATAAATACAAGGTTACAAAGTATGATACATGTGACAGAGGAAATAAATAGGGTCTGGTAGAGAATAACAGAGGCCATCAGCTTTTGTTGGAGTAGTTAGGAAAGGCCTCCTGAGCCAATATATGAAGGATTTGAACAAATCAGCAATGGGGACAGCAAGAGGAAGGGCATTTCAGGAAGAGAGCATAACAGGTGCAAAGGCCCTGAGAAAGGAAGACACTTGGCATATTCAGAAAGCATAAAGGAAACTGCCATGGATGGAGTATGATAAGAGAGGAGGGAGTGACACAAGATGAGGATGGAGAGGCAGGGACCAGGTCATGCGGGGCCTCATGATGAGTTTAGACTTTATTCCAAGAGAACGGGAAGCTGGAGGATTTTATTTATTTATTTGGTAATAGCTTTATTGAGATAAAATTTGCCTATTTAAAGTACATAATTCAGTGATTTATTCACAGAGTTGTACAACCATCACCATGATTAATTTTAGAACATTCTTGTCACCTCAAAAAGTCCCACAAGTCCCAAGTGGCTACTAATCCACTGTCTGTCTCTGTAGATTTGCCTATTCTGGACATTTCATATAAATACAATCATACAATATTTGGTCTTTTGTGACTGGCGCCTTTCACTTAGCACAATATTTTTAAGATTCATCCATGCTACGTGACAGTAGCATCTGTCAGTATTTCATTCCTTTCTGTGGTTTTGAATAATATTCCATTATATGGTTAGACCCTCTTTGCTTACACATACTCCAGTGGATGGAAGGCTGAAGGGTGTTAAGCAGAGGAGTGATGTAAATCCATTATGCTTTCAATTGCTCTGGCCGCTGTGTGGAGAGTGGATGGAGGGAGGCAGAGTGGATGTGCAAGAGCCCATGAGGAGGTGGTTACTTTGTCTCTCTAATCCCAGTGGTCTCTGAACCAAGTAGAGACTCACTGCTGATATCCATGTGATCAAAAAGAGCAGAAGGCAGACTGAACTAAATGAGAGGAATCCTGAGTCCTCCTGGTAGTCCTACCATTGACTTAATTTATTCCTGCTCCCTTTCATCCTCAGTTTCCTCATGTCAACAAAACAAAATCCACTCAAAACTCCTTCTTAGGGTGGCATCAGCAAAAATGGTGGAGTGCTTGTCCCTCCAAAGCAGCAATAAAAAATCTGGCAAAAACTGTCAGAATCAACTTTATCAGAACTCTGGGAAATATTCAAAAGTTTACAGGAAGCAAGCAAATGCTTAATCAAGAAAAAGGTAACTGAAACCTAGTAAAGCTTTGTGGCATTTTTAATTTATCTTTGTGCCATCCTCTACTCTTCAACTCAGTTGTAGTCTTAAAGATGGTATTCCATGTCCAGTGTGGATTCCTGGGGTTGAAGGGAGCAGAGTGGAACTTGTCCCATGAAAATGTAGTTGACTATTTTGACCTGTCTTTGGCCTCTCTTAAGGACTAAAACCATGAGCTTGCCTTTATTTACCTGGCTTGGGATGTTCTTAGAGCAGAGAAGCTGCTATGCAAATGGTATTTGTCAAAAACATTTAAAGGCAAAAGAGGGGCAGGCTCTGTGGTGTAGCGGTTAAGTTCAGTGTGCTCCACTTTGGCAGCCCAGGTTTGCAGGTTCAGATCCTAGGTGTAGACCTACACCACTCATCAGCCATGCTGTGGCAGTGACCCACATACAAAATAGAGAAAGATTGGTACAGGTGTTAGCTCAGGGTGAATCTTCCTCAGCAAAAATAATAATAATAATAATAAATAAAGGCAAAAGAACCATATGCTCCCACATGGGGCAAAGAATATAAGTTGCAGCAAACAATAATCACACCAATAAGCCTGGGAGGAAAGGCTGAGGAGTGAAACGTTTTCAGGAATAAGAGCTTTGAAGAATACTCACAATACCAAGGAATCTAGAAGGCCATGCACAGGTTGGACAGATGCTGAGAAAGGATGTGAGAAAGCTCTAAGCTCTCAACTTTAGTTGACCTTCAAGCTCCATGCAGGCAGGAAATGCAGGATAAGGCAGAGTTGTAAATTGCCTGGTTAAGCATTGAAGGTATGCCCCAACACACACACACAGAGCCCAGTCATAAAGACCAGATTTTTTTCTTTCAATTCCAGACATTTATAGACTTCAGTGACCACATGCAACAAATAATATAGTCTTCACAAAAATACTTTAGAAAAGTCTCTAAAATAAACTACTACAGCCTATATCAAGCAGTGACAACAAACCCTGGCAAGAAGGGAGAATCTGACACCTGAGTTTGCACATTAAAATATTCAAGATCTCCAGTTTTGAACACAAAATTATGAGTCATGTAAATAAACAAGAAAGTATGGCCTATTCAGAGGGAAAAAGAAAAGAAGAAGAAATTAATAGAAACTGTCCCTGAAGAAGGGTAGACATTAGACTTACAAAACAAATACTTTAAATCAATTATCTTAAATATGCTCAAATAGTTAAAGAAAACTATGGACAAAGAACAAAAGGAAACCAGGAGAATAATGTCCCAGAAAATAGAAAATCTCATTAAAGAGATAGAAATTATAAAAAGGAATCAAGTAGAAATTCTGAAGCTGAAAAGTACAATAACGAATGTGAAAAATTCCTTACAGAGGTTCAACAACAAATCTGAGCAGGCAGAAGAAAGAATCAATGACTTTGAAAATAGGTCAGTTGAGATTAGCCAGACCAAAAAGTAGAAAGAAAAAAGAATGAAGAAAAATTAACAGAGCCTAAGAAACCTGTGGGACATTATCAAGCATACCATCATTCACATAATGGGAGTTCCATAATGAGAGGAAAGAGTGAGAAAGGGGTAGAAAGAATATTTGAAGAAATAACGGCCAGAAACTGCCATCTGATGGAAGACATAAATCTACACGCCCGAGAAGCTCAATGAAATCTAAGCAGAATAAACTCAGAGAGATACCCCACCAAGACATAACAGTTAAATTGTCAAAAACCAAAGACGAAAAGAGAGTCTTAAAAACAGCAAGAGGGAAGCACTCATCATGTACAAAGTATCCTCAATAAGATTAATGCATGATTTCTCTTCAGAAACCACAGTCTAGAAGGCAGTGGGATGATGTATTTAAAATGCTGAAAGAAAAATAAGTCTCAACAAAGAATTCCATGTTTCACAAAATGATCCTTCAAAAATGAAGGAGAAATTAAGAGAGAAAAATAGGGAGTTCATCACTAATAGACAATTGGAAAGACAAATGCATGAAACAATAATTATATATCTATGATAATGGGCACACAGTGTAAAAAGATGTAATGTGTGACAGTAACAACACAAAAGGAGAAAGACAGACTTGTACAGAAACAGAGATTTTGTATAAAATTGAAGCTAGGTTGGTATTAACTCAAACTATATTGTTATAAATGTAAGGTATTATTTGTAAGCCCCAGGTTAACCACCAAGAAAATAACTAAAAAACATAGAGAAAAGTAAATGAGAAGGGAATCAAAATAGTAAACTAGAAAAAAATCAGTTAAACACAAAAGAAAGTAGTAATGAAGAATTTAGGAATAAAAAAAGATGTAAGATATATAGAAAATAGCAAAACGGAAGAAGTAAGTCCTTTCTTATGAGTATTTACTTTAAATGTAAATGGATTAAACCCTCCTGCCAAAAGGTGGAGACTGACAGAAAGGATTAAAAAAAAATTACCCACCATGATCCAACTACGTGTTGTCAAGAGATTCACTTTAAATCTAAAGACACAAATAGGTTCAAAGTGAAATAATGGGAAAAAAAATGTTCCGCATACATAGTAACAAAAAGAGAGCTGTGGTGGGTGTACTAATATAAGACAAAATAGACTTTAAGTCAAAAATTGTTACAAGAGTGAAGAAGGACATTATTTATTGGCAAGAGTCGATACACCAAGAAAATATAGCAATTATAAACAAATATACACCTAATAACAGAACACCAAAATATATGAAGCAAACAGTGACACAATTAAAAGGAGAAATAGATAGTTCTACAGTAATAATTGAGGACTTCAATACCCTACTATCAATAATGGATAGAACAACTAGGCATAAAATCAATAAGGAAGTGGAGGACACACAGCACTGTAAACAATCAGAGTTAACAGGCATATACAGAACACTCCGCCTTATGACAGCAGAACACACATCTTCTCAAGTGCGCATAGAACAACCTCCAGAATGGTCCATATATTAGGCCACAAACAAGTCTCAATAAATTAAAAAGAGATTGAGATCATACAAAGCATCTTTTCCAAGCACAAAGGAATGAAGCCAGAAATGAACAACAGAAAGAAAACTGGAAAATTCACAAATATGTGTAAATTAAACAACATGCTCTTAAATAACAAATGGGTCAAAGAAGAACCCACAAGGGAAATTAGAAAATATTTTGAGACAAATGGAAATGAAAACACAACCTACTAAAACGTGGATGCAGTGAAAGCACTGATCACGTCAGCGAAGAGGCCTAGAGAAGAAATGAGATCAAAACCCTCCTCAAACACAAACAAGAGACATTGATAATGCTGCTTCGCTGTGTCACAGAAAAGCATATTCTCAACTGCCTTTTCAGGTTATCATCACAACTACTGCACGAGGTAGAAACTATCCCCATTTTGCAGATGAGGAAACTGAGGTTCAGAGGTTTGAGTGGCTTACCCAAGATGCCCCCTCACTCGCCTGGTGGTAAATCACAGAGCGACAACTCAAACCCAGCCCTGTGCCTTGCTCATTCTCTGCACCCATTGCCTCCCCACAACATCTGGATGGCAGGTGCTCAGGGTTAGACCCTGCTTCATGTTTCAGTCTTGCCACATTCTCTGAGCTGCATTCTCTGAGGGAAAAGGAGGAAACTTGCAGGCTATTTAGCCCAAAGACCTATACAAATCAGCCCCTTCACCAACGGACCAACTAGCCTTTGTGGGCATCCAAAGGGATGGAAAGTCTCAATCCTGAGAGACAATACAGCTTGGGAATCAAGAGCCAGTGTCTCTGGAGTCAGACAGATGTGGCTCTTGAGCCCAGTTCTGTCCTTTACCAGCTCTGGCCTCAGCGTGTCCATGGCCACAGCGTGTGATTGCGCAGGCTTTGTCCTGCACCAGACCACCCAGCCAAGAATACAGCAAGAGCTGGCCCCCAACCTGTGATCTACTTGCCAAGGCCTGTGCCCTACCCAGACACTGTGTCCACCAGGGGAGGGGTGTCTTTTTCTAAAACACACAAAGGCACTGTAGGAGTCAGTGGCAGCTTGTTTGAGCAGCAACTTCATCCCCCTGAGCCTCTGCTTCCCCAACTGGGGAACCATGGTCCCTACCTTGCCGGGTTCCTAGGAAGCTCAGCTGAGATTAATGCACAGAAAGGGCTTGACTCTGTCTGAATAAGTGGTAGTCACTTTTCTCCTTATTAGCATTATAACACCTCCTAAAGTAATCCATTCAGAACTCCTTCAGAGCTCTTCTTTATGTCACCTTTAAATCTGCTTCCCTGCAGTGTGCAACCAATGGCACTGTCAGTCAACACTGAATAAAATTAATCCTTTGTCCAAAAGCAAACCTTGAGAGGGCCCTCAGGGGGCTCAGAATTCTCTTCTCCTACATAAACATGGCCTGTTTCTTCATTCCCTCCACAGTTGGGCTGATTTCAAACCCTGTCCCCACACAGGCTGCCAGTGTTTGGACACGCTCCAGCTCGCTGGTGCCCTTACTCTGCAGACTTTCCACTTCCTGCTCCCTCCAGCCCCAGAGATCTGGCTGAGGACGGACATACCTGCCACAAAGCTGGGTAGGGCCCCAGAAGCAACTGAGGTTTCTAACAGAAGAAAACCATGCATAATATGTATTTGCTTCTGCAACACTAGCAAATTAGGTTTGTCAATCAGATATTTGGAGGGCAGGGCAAGACTGTGTTTTGCTCCCTGACTGTCTCCTCTCCTTCTTCCTTAGGAATCTCCTTCTCACCCTCTGCCCAGCTCTGTCACGTGAGAATGTTCCAGTAGATCAGCTTAAAAAGATGTGTTAGACAGATCTTGAAACTTGGTATTCAACAGGAAGGTCTGTATTCATTCCAAGGACTCACATAGTATGAAAATGAAAGTAACTGGTATTGCTATTTAATTTATACACGTACATCTGTCTTTGCATAAGGGCCTCTGTTCTCAAGGCTCCATTTGGGGAAAAGCACACATTACTGACAAAGGAAGTGGCTTTGCATACCAATACCCAATTCTGTTAAGTTTTCTAAATGACTAACAGGAAACTTTGAACCAGAATGCCACTCTGCTGAAGTTTGATTGCTTATCTACAATCCTCACTTGAGTTGTTTCCGGCCAGTGTAAGAACAGGTCATCTTCTTCCCCATTCCCTGTAGGCCTAGCCACTCTCAACTTCTGAGTGAGGGATGGAAAGGTTAGAAAAACATAAGGAAGACATAAGACAGAGAACAAGTAAAAATTGCTGAAATCATAGGCTGCCCTGCCCAGACCACACCTGCCCACGGAAGATAAACCAGTAAGGAAAGGATTCCCACAGATTCCCATTCCAGCTTCCCCTTCCATATGAGGTCTCCATGCAGTGGAGAATATCGATACTTCCCCATGGAGGATTTGACCTCTCCCTGTATCAAAATACTATACTCAGGAACCAAGGTTGCAGCTGGTTACTAACAAGCCCATCCAAACCAAAATTCTTATGGCCCAAGATCAAAGGGGTGTTTCAAGTACCAGGGCCACCTGGAGTCATTGAACCCAATGAAGACTCTCATGTTGGAAAGCCCAGGTTGGCAAGACAGAGGGAGCAGCCACTTTGAGATAGGTGGGACTTCCAACAACCCTGGAAATCGAATCCACTGACCAGCCACTAATTCTACTTAACATATTGAAGTACCTTGCTCATCAGCGGCCCAAATTGAGAGAAATAGGAAAAAGTAAATACCATTGTTATAGCACATAGCTCACAGACACAACTAGGGTGGGGTCTCCATGCTTTGTGTAACGTTAAGAGATAAGTACAATGTTTTTCTTGGATTTACAGATGAGGAAACTGAGGCACAGAGAAGAAAAATAACTTATCCACCTAATTAGTTAGTTGATTGATAGATAGATAGATAAAGTCTAGATTCTAACCACTGCACACACTGCTTTCCAAAAAAAAAAGGTAAACATTTATTGAGCACATACTATGTATCAAGCACAGATGATTTTTCAACAGATATTCATTTGAGCACCTACTGTGTCCAGGTACTGTTCTGAGTACTGGAGTTGCAGTGATAGATAAGACAAACAAAATCCCTAACATTTTACTTGTATCAGCCTATTTAAGCTTTTAGTGTACCCTTCTAAGGTATTACCCTCCAAGCAACATAAGAAACTCAAAGAGAGATTAAGGAACATCCCCATGGCCACATAGCTAGAAAGGGGTATAAAGTGGATTCAAACCCAGATCGGAGTCTAAAATCCTGGCTTCCCTGCTCAACCCACTGCTGATGTCATAATTTATGTTGTATGTGTGTGTGTGTGCGTGTGTGTGTATACTATATGTATGTAGATATGTATACATGTATATAGTGTGTTTGTTCATTTCCTGTCTTTCCCACCAGCCTCAGAGAGGGTAGAGACTAAGTCTGGCTTGTTGACCACTGAAATTTCAGTGCTGAGAACAGCACCTGGCCCACAGCAAAAGTTCAATCAATATTCACTGAGCTTTAATAAACACTTGTTGAACTGAAGGAACATGACCATGAAGGGCAGATGTGTCCCTTGTTCTGGCTAAGTTCTTTCTTGCATTTCTTAAGACTACTTCAAGAGATGCTGACCCAGCTTGGCTGCCAATTTTGATTACAGCAATTGAGTGCCCTGTGACCCTTCAGGATGGATTCATACCTCATCTGGGACCCTGCCATTTGCTGACATGTTTGAAAACAAAAGCTTCAGTGAACACCAAGTGTTAATAGAGTTTGGACAAGTAGCCGTATAAGAGGAACAAAAATAATAATGGAGAAAAAGAATGTAATTGCCTGAAGCTCACTTCTCTAGTCCCTGAGCTAGGCTTTGGAGGATCTCCACTCCATGGGGAAACAGAACTAGCCAACAGGTCCACTTTGGATTCAAGTGAAACACACTCATTGAAATGCACAGGCAGTTTGCCTGAAGTCTGGGCAAGGTTTTGACAGCCTTAGCAGGGAGGCAACGTCCTGCCATTGCATCAGGGAGGGCAAATGCAATGACCCTTCAAGCTTCAAGCTTGCAAGGCCAGAGTTTCAAGCTTGAAGCTGCTTCGAGGCCAGAGTTCAAACTCAGTGCAAGTCAGCAATGAACGAGATAAGAGAATCACAGCCAGAGGGAACCAAGGAGGAGGAGGTATTCCTCCACCGAGGAGAGGACAGAGGAATTACAACCTCTACTGAACACTTTCCATGTGCCAGACACTACTCCAAGGGCTTTACCCACAGTCACCTATTTAATCCTTGCCACAATTCTTATGGCGGTTACAATTATTATCATCTCTATTTTATAGATGAGGAAACTGAGGTAGTGTAAGATCAAGTGAATAGCCCAGGGTGACACAGCTAGGAAGGAGCTGAGCCAGGATTTCAGCCTAGGCAAGCTGGCTCCAGAACCTACACCGTCAACCATTGCGTCATACTGCTTCTCACTAATGAATGTGTATCTAGCACCTGCTCTCGCTAGGTACTTTAGGACCCCTACTGGATTCTCATAATAACCTTACGGGGTGTATATCATTGTGCTCAGTCTTTCTTGAGCCAAAGCACATTCCTGGCCAACAAGAGGAAAGTTGGAATTCTCATGATTTCACTGAAACAGTGATTCTAAACTTGAGACAATATCGTCCCCAAGGGAACATTTCTCTTGTCACTGGCGGGGGGCAGGCAGTGCTGCGGCAGTGGGGTGGTAGTGGAGGAGCTCCTAGCATCTAGCTGGTAGAGGTCAAGAATGCTGCTAAACATCCTATAAGGCACAGGACAGATCCATAACAAAGAATTATCTGGTCCCAAATGTCAATAGTGTCAAGGTTGATAAGTTCTACTCTAAAATATCACACTGGGATTCAGTCTCCTTTCCAGTACTCCTATAGACGTACACACAAACACATTCAAGTACACACATTCTCACACTCTCCTACATTCACACACACACACACTGGAGTTGGAATAGAGGTTTTATGATGAAATCAAGAGCTGATTTCTCAGCCCCTGGCCCTGCAATTCAGGGTGTGTCTGGCCCTCTGCTGGATCCTGCAAAAGGTTAGAAAAGTGGAGTGAGAAGGGATGGCTCCTGCTCTCCTGGAGCTTTTGTACAATCTAGTTGGAGAGACAAAATGAACGCAGAAGAAACAAGAAGCTGTCTTAAAAACAAAGGGCTAAGCTGTGGGCCACAGCAGCTGTAGGCTCTCTCAGAGGAGAGAGATCAAGAAAGGCCCCATGAAGGAAGTGAGACTGGAGGGAGAGGGAGGGGCAGACGGAGGGCAAGGGGAAGAATTGGAGTGAGAGCCCCTGAGGAGGTGGGTGGGGAGGCAAGGCAGTAAGGTCAGGGAGGAGGGAGGAGAAATTAGCTTGACTGCGCACAGTCCCAGTGAGAGATAGCAAGGCCATCTGAATGGAGTCCCAGGGTGAGAACTATGGAGGTTGGTGCAGTGGCCAACTACAGGGGTCCAGGTGTTTGGAGAAGAGTTCAAGAACACCCCATTCACTGCTGTTCTGCTCTCACAAGACCTAGCCGCCTGACAGGGAAGAGGGTAGGGGTGAAGCAGGCAAGAAGGGGCCACTCAGTCTATCTGAACCTTAGGAGGCCAACAGAAAGTGAAAAACCTCTAGCCCCTGTCCCCGCTCCATCCATTTACCTACTTGTCCATCCTTCCTTAACCCATCCATCCATCCATCCATCCATCTACTCATCCAACCACCCACCCATTCATCCATCCATCCATCCACTCATCCATCCATCCACTTATCCATCCACCCATTAATCCATCCATCTAATCAACAACTACTAATTGAGCACCTGCCCCATGCCAGGCACTCTGTGCTGCAGAAGAGCAAGAAACATGGTTTTGCTGTCAAGGAGTTTACATTCCATAGAGGAGCCAGATAATTCTACATGAGGCTACAATGAAACATGATGGGGTGATGGCAGGAGCCATAGTAACATGAAGCAAAGGGTGTACCCATTCCTGACCTGTGAAATGGGGGCATTAGTACTAATAATAGTGTTCTTCTCTGCCTCAAGCAAAAAGAAGAAAGAGATTACTATTGGATTATAACCTTCCCGAGAGCAGAGACTGTACTTTTTTCAGCTCTGGGCCCTAAAACCCAGCTCAGGACTATCATTTAGCACAGGCTTATTGAACTTAACCGATTTTGATTGATTATTGATCTGAACAGACTATAAAAATAGTTTTCTTATTCTTGGAAGCTCCCATCTGCAAGAATTCACATCTTGGGCAGAATGCCTTGGCTGCATCTATTCTATTGGTTTACTAAATAGTTACTGAATACTTTCTTCCCGGGTCCTTAACTGGCTTCCATGAATGGGCCTTAATGAAATTGTAAGGCAAAAATGCACACGTGCACATTTTTGTCGGAAGAGGGTTTATAGCTTCCATTGGATTCCCAAGGGGTCCCATGTTACAAGAATAATTAGCCTCTCTAACCTACCATATTCTTGCTAGTTCCTTGGAGCTGGATGGACTCAAAGTTGAGCCCCTGTAGAGCTCTGCCCTCAGACAATATGCCATCCAATGGGGGAGATGATATGTGGTTAAGTAACCAAAAAACAAGGTGAAAAATGAGGTCTTCAATAAAATAGAAGAGGTTTCTTCCAGGGATGAGATGTAAGAAAAGTGCCTGAAAGAGGTTGCATTCCAGGGGACCTTGAAGCTCTCTGTTCCTCAGTTTCCTCACCTATGAAGTGAAGATAAAAGTACCACCTCTTCAGGTGGCTGTGAGGGTTGAACATGATACCACAATGCTTTGTACATGTGCCATGCAATGAGGTAATGTTATTATTTATGACAACGTGGATGACAACATAGATCAAGAGTTTCATGAAGGAAGTGCTGAATGCAATTCCATTCTTCCAGCTGCTCAGACCAAAAACTTTGGAGTCACCCTTGACTCCTCTCTCTCTTATACTTACATCCAATCCATGAGGAAAAGTCCGTTTGCTCCACTTACAACACACACATGCAGAATCTAAGCATATCTCACCTCCTCCACTGCCAGCCCCCTGCTATAAGCCACCACCATCTCTTGCTTGGATTACTGTAGCAGCTGCCTTACTGGCCTCCCTGCTCCCACATTTAATTTCCCTCTCTCTATTCACCATAAAACTGCTAGAATGATCCTTCTAAAACAAGATAGATCCTTCTACAACTCTGCTCAAAATCCTGCAATGCCCCACCCTCTCCCATCCAAAGTCAAAGTCCTTACAACACATACCAGACACTACTCAATACAACCTCCCCTCAGAATTCATTCCCCACTGTTCTGCCCCTTGCTTACTCTCCTCCAGACATACTGGCTTCCCACACATCAGAGAGCCTTCCTCCTCAGGACCTTTGCATTGGCTGTTTGTTCTACCTGGAACACTCTTTCCTGAGGCAACTCCCTTACTGCCACCACCAGTGAGGCAAGCAGCAAAATCCTACTTCCCAGACAAACCTTCATGGTTCAGCTGGCACCCATTGTGCCCCTCTGCACAGCCCAACATGCCAGTCATGCTGCCTCAGGCCTGGCATTGCCACCACTTAATCCAGCCCAACACTTTCCTGCTCAGCATCTGCTCTGTTCAGACCCTGTGTTGGATCCTGGAGTATCTATGCATGTCACATTGTCCACCTAGGTCTCCTTCCACCATCCTAGTTTAGGCTTTGACCCAAGGGATCATGTGTTGTCAGGGGAACTCTGAGTGTCCTGAAGCAATCTTTGGAGAGAGGTATGGAAAGCTGCCCACATTGTCAGTCATATCCCCCTCCAGCCCCAGCTTCTGTGACTGTAGCTTTAAACCAATGCAGAAGCTGAAAGTGTCCTAGTGGGATCAGAGGGGCAAGGGATGACTTTCTCCAAGGAGAACTAAAAACCAAGTAAGACTTAAGAGGCTCATAAACTCAGCTTGATCGCTTTTCAACTCACACCAGTTAAAGGAAGTGAGAAGAAAGGAGAAAATACCTAGTAATGGGAAGATTTTTGGTGTCTCTACCCAGATTCCTCTGGAGTTGGGTGGTGATAAGCATTATCATTTCCCATTTGCAGAACATATGCTACAGAATACAGAGTGTGGCCCCCATGTGTGATTGACTATTAAATTAAGCTTTAAAAAAAAAAAAAAAAGAAGTCCAGTGGTCCAGAAATTAGCAGAATATTATAGTGACTACAAAGCCCGTCTCAAAATACAGCAGCAGTACAAGGATGCTGATCTCAGGAGGAAGCAGAGCTTAGCAAACAGTCTGTCAAGGAGCATTCAAACACAAACATTATCTTTGGGGGCAAGATGGCCACTAACTAATGAGGTTCCCATAAGCCTAGGGATTAGGACAATCTCCTTACGTGGACTCAAATAGCCAGCCCAGCAGGCACTCCTAAAGAATCCCAAGTTGCTGAAGCATCAGAAAGCAGGAGACCCAGGCACCTAAGAATTGCTTGTAGAAAGGAATTAGATTTCCAATCCATGTGTTTTTGTTGCACCAGACAAATTTCTGGGGACCAGTCCAAAGATATAGTTGGCTCCATAGCAAAGATACATGTATTAAGATCTCTCCAAGAATTTCCTTTGGAATTCTTTTCCCTATTGCTCCTCAAAGGTCTTCTCAGGCCATCTTAGACCTCCCTCGAATATTCTTATTCATGGAACAATTCTCTTTTATTACAATAACATATATCATAATTTGTAATTATAATTGATTTGTTAACAAAGGTCTTTGTCTTCCACACGAGAATGTAAGCTCTAAAAAGGTAGGAACGATATTGACCTAATTCTAGTAATCTCAGTGTCAAGCATAGTGCCTGGCACATAGGAAATGCCTAGCAAATATTTAAGACATCAATGAGTCAAGAAGTCAATGAGTGACTCCTGCACTCTGTCCCTCCTCCTTAAATGTTGCCTTTGGCAACAAAAGCAGTGTAACTAGTCCCTCTGTAGCAGAGTTCTGCCCTGCTGTGTTTGGGATGTATGTTTCACTTATGCCTCCTACTCAAAGGAGTCCCCCTCACTGCTCGTGCTAGATGAGTAGCAAGCCTCATCACCCCACCCATAGCCTCAGCACACTGGACCATGCAGAGGCAGTATCCTGATCAGAATGGGGCCCATTCTCACGCTGGTAATGACCTCCGACTTGAGTGGCCTTTCCTAAAAAGATGAGTCAGTCCACTCAGATCTTCTCTCTCAGGATTTTGAACAAATAAATACAGAGAGAAGACTCAGTGGTTGCCTGAACTGCAAAATCATGCAAAGTTGTGGTAGGTGCATGCTGGGGCCACCATTATGATGTTATCAGAATATCAACGTTATAAAGGAGTGATGGAATTAAGAGCTGGCAAGGATAGAAAGGAGAAGAGAGCTGATATGTTTACAGAAGCTGGAAAGCCATGAGAAGAGAGCCAGAGGTTTCCAGAGCTGCCTCAGTTCAGGCCTTCCCAGAGACCTGCTGCTCATGTTTTCTGGATTTCTGTTTCATTCCCCCTGACCCTTAAAATGTACCACTTTTCCTCCTCCATACACAAACACAGCACATGTCTTTTAATTGAACTAGTTTGAGTGGATTTTGTTTCTTGTAACGAGAGCCTTTGCTGCAAGAGACTCTGGTGCCCATTGCCCACTCCAAATCTGACCATCCCAGCATGGACCAGCTCTGTCCAGGGTCCTGGGCTGCAACAGCATCACTCACAACCCTGGACCAGGGAGTAGTCTCAGATTCTTCCATATTCCCCAACTGAGATGTGGGAATGACTCCTTCTCTGCTTTTGCAGAGGCTGTTATGGCTTGAAACATGCCCCTCTCCCCAAACAAAAGATGTGTTAGAGCCCTAACCCCCAATACCTTAGAATATGACCTTATTTGGAGATAGGATCTTTACAGAGGTAATTAAGTCAAAATGAGGTCATTAGGGTGGGCCCTAATCCAATATGACTGATGTCCTTATTTAAAGGGAAAATTTGTAGAGAGAGAGAGAGACACACACACACACACACACACACACAGGGAGCATGCCACGTGAAGATGGAGGCAGAGATCGAGGTGATACTTCTATAAGCCAAAGAACAGCAAAGACTGCCAGCGAACCACCAGGAGCTAAGGGAGAGGTACAGAACAGATTCTCCCTCACAGCCCTCAGAAGGAACCAAGCAAAATGCCCCAACACCACAGCCAGGTACACAACCAGGACTGGAGACAAGGTGCATAGAGAATAGGCTTCTGAGCAAAACCGAAGCCCCCACACAAATCCACCCAGCAGGTCCAGCTTCAGGGCAAACAAACTTTTGTCTACCCTCACCCTCTTACTGAGAACCCCTGCCTCAAAGCTCCCTTTTATAGTCCCTAAGTAGCATACCACAGACCACAGGTCACTCACTATGGACTCAATTGTTGTCCCTTCTACTGCTGCAAATTTCCATGTTGAAGTCCCAACTCCCAGTATCTCATAATGTAACCATATTTGGAGATCAGGTCTTTAAAGATGTGACCAAAATAAAATAAAGTTGTTAGGTTGGGGCCCTAATCTGATCTGACTGGTGTCCTTACAAGTAGAGGAAGAGACACCAAGGGTGAGCATGCACAAAGGGAGAACTATGTGAGGACAAAGCAATGAGGAGGTGGCTGTCTGCAAGCAAAGGAGAGAGGTCTCAGGAGAAACCAACCTGCTGGCACCTTGGTCTTGGACTTATAGCCTCCAGAACTGTGAAAAAATAAATTTCTGTTATTTAAGCCACCTGTGGTATTTTGTTCCAGCCTAAGCAAACTAACATGTCATCCCCAATATCCTTCTTTCCCTCCTTCCTTCGGAATGGCACTCCTAACTTTTAGCTGGATGCATGGCTGCCTACATTGTAGACTACATTTCCTAGCTTCCCTTGCAGCTAGGTTTGGTCATGTGATTAGGTTTCAGCCAATAGGATACAAGAGGAACTGTCAAGTGGGCCTTTGGGAAAGTGTCCTTAAAGAAAAGAGTCATGCCCTTCTTGTTCCCTTCATCCTTCTTGCTAGGTGGAAGGTGGACTTGATGGTTGAAGCTTAAGCAGCTGGCTTGGTTCAGGAGACAGAAGCCTTGTTCCAAGGAAGCAGTGCAAGAGACACAATGAGCCAACCTGCCACTTCTTCACGAACAACTTCTGGGCTTTCTATGTGAGAGAGAAATAAACTGCTAGCTTGGTTAAGTCACAGTTTTGAAGGTTTTCCATCACCCATAGTCACACTTGATCCTAACTGATACCACTACTCACTCCTTCTACCTCCTCCTTTCCTGCCCTACCTTCTCTCCTCCAAGGAGGAAACTCTTGTCACTGACAAGAGTCTCAGGCAGAGGCTGGCCCTGTGGCCGAGTGGTTAAGTTCGCGCGCTCCGCTGCAGGCGGCCCAGTGTTTCGTTGGTTCGAATCCTGGGCGCGGACATGGCACTGCTCATCAGACCACGCTGAGGCAGCGTCCCACATGCCACAACTAGAAGAACCCACAACGAAGAATACACAACTATGTACCGGGGGGGCTTTGGGGAGAAAAAGGAAAAAATAAAAATCTTTTAAAAAAAAAAAAAAAAAAAAAGAGTCTCAGGCAGAAAGAGTTAAGATAGTAAAGGCCAAAAGTAAAAGTTAATTATAAGTGGGCTTCTGCAGGATTAAATGATCAGGCAGTCAGCAAACAGGTAAATCGTCACCCACTTCTGTTCTTCTATTCTGTGTCCAATCCCTGCCCCTATCTGGATTAACCATATTAACTTCTTACAGGTGACACACCTGCTTAGAAACTCCATTGCTCACAGAATGAAGTCCAAACTTAGAAGTTTGGCACTCAAAGCCCTTCACAATCTGGCTGTAATCAACCTCTCCAATATTGTTTTTCACTACAAACATCCACTAAAACCAAAGTGGACTACTTATTGTTTGACTTAAATGCCACACACATTCCAACCTCCTGCCTTTGTCTATGATGTTCCTCCTCCGCGATTCCCTCCTAGTATGGTGCAAAGGGCCTGAGGTCTGAAGGCAATTGAATTTAAGGCCCAGCCCAACTACTTCCAAATTATGTGAACTCTGAGCCTTGGTTTCTTCATCTACAAAATGACAATAATCATACACTGCCTCACATAGATGTTCTGAAGCTAGAAAAGATGTTGCATGAGAATGGGTCTTGTAAATCATAAAACACTACACTCTTGTAAGGCAGGACTGGCCTGAGCCTGGCATTAGGGTGCATTAGAGAGACCAGTGTCTCTCTTGGCTCTGCAACTATTAGGTAACCCCCTCGACCTCAGTCACTAACTTTCATTGAGCCAGTGACATTACTAAGTGCTTTTCCTACATCACCCCATTCAATTTTCACAACAATATCATAAGATCAACATTATCATTATTACCCCCATTGTATAGATGAGGAAACAGGCCTAGGTTTGAACTCAGTTCGGGCTTGACAGCCCAAGCTTCTAACCTTACAAATATTTCCTGAAGGGCAGAGGCCGCACCTTTTCTTACTTCGTAGCCACACCGTCTTGTCAGTGGAAACTCCTACCCACTTCTACCTGAGAGTCCTCTCTGGAACTCTATTGGATCACATGTTAAGGCTCATCAAGGAAAGAAGAATAACCCGGCCAGGGATCTACATGAGGGTCACCCTGCCTGCCCATTAGACAGCAAGATGAGCAAGAAATCAAATGGTACTGGTGATGAAGCAGCCTCCTGTTAAGCTAGCACCCCTAGAAACAGACACCAGCAGCCCTTGTCAATTAGACCAGAGGAAGGCTGGCTAAATGTCACCCACACTGAAGAGGGAACCAAGCGGGAAGCAAAGGTCAGGTTCTCCTCGTGTTAGGCCTGGCTGGGACTCCAGAGATATTCTAAGAACCTTCCAATCCTTTACATGTCTCTACCTCTTTATCTTCTTCCAAGCCCCCATACTCATTATCTCACATGCTCTTCGTAAAAGAATACTTTGAGGTAGAATTTGAAATACCTAGAAATACAGTGAGAACACTAGTACACAGATCTGTCGGCAAATAGTGATGGTGTCAGAACTAGAACCCAGACTCCTTACTTTCAGGCCACTGTTCCTTCTGTTGGATAATCTAGTCCCTGGACTCATCATAACATAAGCCTTTCCTTTCCATCTACCAGAGCCTGCAGATGGGGTTGGAGATTACCTTCCTTAGTTCTGACATTCATCTGCAGAGAAAGAGATCCCTTTGATGAGAAGGCACCTACCGAGTGCTCTCTGGCTCCCTAGAGGGTCATAGATGTTCTGAACACTCATAAAAGAGAATTTTCATAAGTAGGCATGAAAAATGTCAGCTATACCATCAGGTCAAGAAGCCCCCAGGCCTGAGGCCTAACAGAGTTCCCGTTCCTGAGCGTAGAGGTGGGACTTCCTCTGCTAGGGAGGGTGAGAACCCTATTCCATCTTGTAGCCCCCGTCCATCCTGTGATGTCATGTCCTCAGCTGGGCCCCCATGCAGAGGATAAAGTCTAAAAATAATAATTGATAATGCTTAGCGGGGATTACTTTGTACAATTATCATTCTAGGCACTGTATGTGGATTAACTCACATAGTCCTCCCACAACCCTGGGAAGCAGGTGCTGTTATAATCCCCTTTATACAGACAAGGAAACTGAGGCCTGGAGAGAGTAAGTAACTGTCTAGGTCACAGGGGTGGGAAGTGTTGGAAGCTGAAATCCAAAACAGGCAGTCTGGCACCAGAGCCCATGACCTTCACACCACAGCACAGGGCCTGTCCAGCTGGAACACACTGCAGCCCTAGGGACAGAGGGTGGGCCTCTCCCACCACACTTGGTCTGCCCCATTAGCTGCCGAGTTACCCCAGACAACCAAAATTGCTCCTTGTCTGCCGCTCAGGCACCTTTGCTCTTCTGTCCACCCAGACTCCCTCCACACAGGCTTCAGCACAAATCTGCTCCTGTCCCTTTCTTGCGCAAAAGCCTTCTATTGCTCCCCATTGCATTAGTGGGAAAAGTCTCAATTTCTAAGTCAGGCATTCATACCCTTCCAAAATGTCGTTCCAACTTACTTTGATCATAATCACTCCCTTCAATGGACCCTCCGCTCAAGGCAAAAGGAGCTACCACTCTTCTTGCCTGGATATGTCCTTCATGTCCAGCTTTCATCTCCTGGACCACACGGGTCCCTCCACCTACAATGACCTGTCTCATTCAACAGTCTCCATCTTCCCTCCAGAAGAGTTTCAGGCTGATACCTCCGGCTAGAAGGGCCAGAGTTAAAGAAGATTTGAAGCTAAAAATGGTCCTTACTGAGTCTAGTTCAAACTTCCCATTTTATAGATGAAGAAATTGAGCCCCCTTGAAGGTGTGGATTATTATTTGTTCTCTGGATGGGGACCATTCATCTTAAAACACTCCACAGTGCCTAGAGCCCCGTAAGTGAATGGATAAACGTTGTGCTCTCCAGGGCAATGTTTCTCCATCAGTGGCCTCGGGAGCCCCTGCATCTAATCGTTCTTGGTTCTTGGGTCCTCCAACTTCTGACCTGCTCAATCCCCATTTCTGAGGGTGTTGTCTGGTATCTGCCTGTGTAGTAAGCCATTCAGTGGTTTTTAAATTCACACTTAAGTTTGAAAACCACAGTGAGTCTATGAGGATTGCACCACGGATGCCACTTAGTAGAAAGAGTCCCAGCACCTGAAGCCTCCCTTCCCCCAGCCACCACTTCCGCCCTGAGCTCAGGCAGAGGCCTCTGGGAGCTTAGATGGCTGAAGCTGAAGAGGCTTACTTCTTAGATATCCCCAGATGACCTGGTAGGAGCCTTTCTCCCCAGAGCCCTCCAGGGGTCTGAGTGAAGGATCCTGCCCTCCAGCCTCACACCCCAAGCCTGCACAGCCCTCTGGATGCTCTACCAAATCAGGGGTCATGTGACTCAGGAGGAACAGGCAGGGGAAGCAGGCAGAGGAGTGTTGCTTTGGACAGAGGTGGAAGGAGACATGCTGGGCCGGGCCAGGGGAGAGAGCGGTGCTCCATGAGGCCAAGGCTCCAGATGGGGAGATGGAGTCTGTTCCTTGAAACACTGGGAGCCTGGCACACAGAGCCAGGTTGCCAAGGGCTCCGCTAGACCCCATCTAGGATATGAATAAGTGTTCAGGACAGATGGCTCCCGCGGTGGGCGGGAAAAGGTGGGAGCTGGGCGCATCCCGCTGGGCGTGGTGCCCACCTTCCTCTCACTCTGCCTCCTCTTCCCCCCCCGCAGCTGGCCCCGCAGCAGGCTGAGGGAGCCACGGTACTCTGGGACCTTGAGTTAGCGCTCCCTGCCCGCGCCGCCGGCTTCCGCAGCATCTTCCTGCGTGCGGTTCTCCGCCACCTGTCCTTTGCCTGCTGCAGACCCCGTGCCCACACCTACCGACGCCTTGCCGCTCCTTGTCAGTTTTGCGCCAGGGGGTCATGGCTGGGCTGGGGGGCCTGCGGGCGCTTCGCGTCGTCCTGTGGGGAAGCAGCCAGGGGGTGGCTCGGCGCTCTGCCGGGCCCCACTTCCTTCCTCTTTTCAAACTCCATCTCAGGACCCGCCCTCTCCTCCTCTGGGCGCCCCGCTCCTCCTCCTCCCTCCTCTGGGCAGGGACACAGTAGAAGTGGCTAGAAGGCCAGAAAGCCCTCGCAAAGCTTGGAAGCCACCCCTCAACTTGTCTCCTCCCCAGGCAGGTGCCCAGAGACCAAGCAGGTACTTGGGGCCACCCAGGCCACCACCACAAGAGCAGGAAGTTCCCTGATAGCTAAGCATAGTGACTGAACAGAATCGCTCCCCCCACTTTACCTCCCAGCCCGAGCTTTGGTGTCAGATGTGGGTTCAAATCCAGGGTCTGTTGCTTATCAGCTGTGCAACTAGGACAAATGATTTTTCTAAGCTTCCATTTACTCATCTGTAAAATGGGATATCAGTACCTACTTCATGTGATTATTGCGAGAATTAGAGAAGACAATGCATGCAGCAGGTGACACATGAGTTACTGTGAGGATTAGAGGAGATAATGTATGCAGTAGGTGACAATGAGAGTTAAATATCCAGTTGGAGGGAAGGTCATTTGTGGTTTTTGTCCTTTTGGTGGCACACACCCATTGGGGAAAATCTGGTAAAAGCTCAGGAATCTCACCTCTGGAAATACGCGCGAGCTTGGGATTTACCAACAATGCCAGGAGGTCAGGCAAGCTCTAACAACCAGTGACAGTGCACTCCAGGGAAAGAGTCCTACAGTCAGGCTGATGGAGACATTTCTTGGAAAGATCTCATTTTTGCTCTAACAACAGATTCTATCAAGAAACAAAAATGTCTCTGTGATCCACAGTGATAAGACTGAATTAAAGTCTTCCTGAATTTTCTTTCTTTACCCATAAGTCTCACTACCCCTTTCTGCCTTACTCTAGAGAGACAATAAGATAGATTAGGCAATATCACAGCTGACAAGCAGCAATGGCAAAATATTAATTTCATTTTATCTAAAGTTATTTCCTTTTTGGTTTTTCTAGCAACACAAATTGGCTAGCATCTTTTATAGTGAGCAGTTGAATCAGTCAGGATTCCTCCAGAGAAACAGAACCAGTAGGATATGTATACATAGAGAGTGATTTATTGCAAGAAATTGGCTTATGTGAATATGGGGCTGGCTAGGCAAGTCCAAACTCCATAAGGCAGGCTGTCAGGAAGCGCGGGCTGGACACTCTCAGACAGGAGCTGAAGCTGCTGTCCACAAGTGGAATTTCTTCTTTTTCAAGGAAAGCTCAGTTAAGGCAATCCAATTAATTGGATCAGCCCTACTCAGATTATTGAGGATAATCTCCTTCACTTAAAGTCAACTGATTGTAGATGTTAATTATATTCACAAAATACTTCCACAGCAACACCTGGATTGGTGTTTGACTGAATAATTAGGGTCTATAGTTTCATCAAGTTGTCTCATAAAACTAACCATCACAGCAGTATTACAAACTGAACTAAACATCAGAGGTTGGTGAACTTTTCCTGTAAAGGGCCAGATAGTAACCTATTTCAGTCTTTGCAGGCCAATAGGCAAAATCAAGGATATTGTGTAGACACTCATATAACAAGAAAGAAAACCAACTTCTACAATTTTTATTGATAAAATTCAGAATTTATATTAATAATTGAGTATATTCTTTTGTGATATAGGTCTAGTAATGAGACAAATAAATTTTGGGGGTAGATCACATTTCACTTCATTGAAGTTCAGAGTTAGTGTTCCCTTTTGTCAAAATTGGTTGCACATGTTCATCTCTTAATGCTGATCCATAATGAAAGTTTACATGTTTTATCTTTGAAAATGTCTTTCCCCACAGGTGGTATGTAGTGAAGAATTAACCTTGCCCAAAAAGAGGTCTGATATTTGTCCTCAGCTACTAGGAGGTGATCTCTAGGCCCTTGGAATGTCGTGGTTTGCTTGCAGAACTTGGGTCACACTGGACAGTCTAAAAATATGATTTAGGGTAGTGGCTGACCATACCAGACTACCAATGTGATATTGGTGGGGGCTTTGGAATACATGATATCAGTTGACCTGGAGGTTGAGATGAACCATGTGGGCAATCAATCAATCAATCAATCATGGCGATGTGATGGAGCTGCAATGAAAACTCTGGACATTAAGATTTAGGTAAGCTTTCCTGGTTGGCAATGCTCCACACATATTGTCACACACTGGTGCTGAGCAAGTAAGACATCCTGACTCCATGTGGAGAAGACAATGGAAATGTTTGGCACTTCCCTTGGACTCTGCTCCATGTACTTCTTCCCTTGACTGAATTAAATCTGTAGCCTTTCCCAGTGACAAATGGTAACTGAGCATAACAGCTTTCCATGAGTTCTGTGAGTCTTTCTAGTGAACTATTGACCCTGAAGGTGGTTTTGGGAAGCCACCAAATCTGCAATTGGTTCCAGAAGTGAGGACAGTCTTGTGTAGACTCTACACCCTCTAAACTTTGTAATTGGCTAGCTCTCACAGTTGGCTAAAACTCTCAGAGGAAGATACTGCCAAATACTGATATCACTCCATGACTACAAGATTTTATTAAGCATTTTCATCGCTCAGAAGGCGTTTTTAGAATCCTATTGAATTTTCTCTTGATGTTTGCCTTTTAGCACATCATTATATTGCAGATTAACCACTTTCACTTGAAGGTTAGATGGAAGCTCTTCAACTGCACAGTTAAATGGGTTTTGAAATTTTAAAATTTCTTCTGCACTTGCTTTGAAGTCTGAAAAACATTGTTGGAACTGTAGTTTGAGTCTGGAAAATATGTTCCCTGAAAATTTGTATAGGAATGGAGATCTCACGTTTTGTTTTAATTTTTGACAACACAGGAAGTTTTTAAAGCAGCTTGACATTACTTGCAATTTAAACATTAATTGCCTGCAAAATGACTTTACCACAGTGTTCTGCATATAACCATTGTTTTGCTTTGTAATTCTGGTTGAATCCATTAAGAAACATTATGAAGTCTGCAGCAAAGCTAATTTCCAGAGTCATCCAGTATTCACTAGTAGTGGTTGAGGACTGTTCTTGTTAAGAAAAATCTCAGTCTCAACCCTGAGTTCAAAAGTCACAGATGACTTATTACTGTTAAGCCTTCAAACTGCTATGTGGTTGGTAGGGCAGGTCAGGATATGCAGCTTCTGTTTTTGACAAAAGTTCACAAAATAGGCAATGGTTAAGTCTAAGAGAGCTAATGAAATTCACCTTTAATGCAATTGGCTCAATAATACATGATAGATTTAAATATTTTCCACAAAGTATCTTCTGATGAATACTACAATAAATTAGCATAGGATTTAAACACTCTACATTTTCACAAGCTTTGTAAATTTTTCCAAAAAACCTTTTCCCGCTCCACACATACTTTTACCACCAATGGTTTAACACATCTTAGCAGATTCCACTTCAGGTTGTACTGAATTAGTGTCTCCTCATTTTTGTTGAAAATAATTTTACCCATAGTTTTCCATACAAACTATTCATAGAAGCTAATTCTTCATTCACTTCAAACTCAGCAGTGACTCGTGAAATGAACAACAACTGAGCTGTACTGATAATATCTGTCAACTTATCAGAAGCCAAGGAAAACCACTGGAAATCATTTGCCTTGTTTTTAAAGTGATTATTGATGCTTCTCCCAAGGTTCTCAACTCTTCCAGCAACTACTGTCACCAAAAGGCTAACAGTCTTAAACTACTTTATTTTCTCTGGACACATTTCATCTGCTGCTATAATCAAACATAACTTAATTAACTCACCATTAGAAATGTCTTTCCTTACATGGGTAATAAATGAGTCACTTGAAAACTTACTTTGGTTGCAGTCTTATTTCCATATTTTAAATTTTTTTTAAATAAATTGTGTCGTGATGAGATATTCTGTTTTAAATTTTCTGATTTTTCTGGCCGTTGCTTTTTCATAGTTGGGAATATTGTGATGCGAACTTACTCTGTTATATTGTATTCTCTTAGCACAGTTGTAGCATCACTGCATAATAAACACAATGCTTTCCTGTCTAATTTGATAACAAAATAATCCACACTCCACTGTGCCTTAAAAGTGTGACATTTGGATCCCACTCTTCTCTTCTTTTTTTGTTTTGTTTTGTTTTGCTTTCACATGATGTCTATTGCACTGGTAATTAAAATAAGGTATTGTCATATAGTTGTATGCATAACACTTGTTTTTCATCTTAGGTTTCTGACTTACACACAGGCAAGTTCACATCAACAGCGTGTAAAGTACTCAGTGGGAGGCCAAGGGTGGGTATTGATGCCAGAAGGTAAATAAGGTTGAGACTGAGGAAAACCAAAGATTTTTTTCCTCCACTCAGTTGTGACACAACCTAAAGTAGGAATCTGTTTTTTAAATAATGTTAAGCAAATTATTCAACATATTAAAAGAGTTGGAAAATTGCTTGTAGTCGAAGGAGATGAATTTTAGAAAGTTATTCTGACTGAAGGTTAATTAACTTCTCAATGGAGTGGTTTCTAATATAGAAATCTTTAAACTTCATAGTAATTAGGATATGCTTTTATATTTCTGAAATATAGGCTTTTTATTATAGTTAATGATTCTATGGCACCATGAAAAAGTTTTCGTAAGAGAGATTGATGGTCAAATATAAAAATCTGACTAAAACCACTTAAAGAATTTACAGTCATCGTGGTCCCACAATTTTATTAAGCACTATCTGTCAGACACCTGGCAAGTAGGGAGTGCACTATTGACGACTAGGATTTCACATAGACTCTGAGAGATTATCGTGGGAACAAGGACTTCTCCAGCAAAGACCTCTCCTGAGGCCCAGATTCATGTGTCCAATGGCCTCCTGGACCTCATCTCCCCACCCCACATTAATGTCTCCATTTCCAAAACCAAGCTCAGCACCATAGTCACACTCCAGACCTGTCCTTCTTCAGATTGTTTCTATCCTATGTAACACATGAAGTGACCAGACTTTGCTCCAATTGATGGGCTAGAATCCCAACTTCATCTCTTACCTAGCTGTGTAGTTTAGAGCAAATTATTTAACCTTTCTAAGTCTTAGTTTCCTGAAGAAAAAAATTGCTAACATTTATTGAGCACCTACAGCATGCCGGTCCCTGATTTAACACTTTACATGCATTATCTCATTTAATCCTCAAAGTAGCCCTATGAGGTAAGTACTTTATTACCTCCATTTAGCTAGTAAGTAAACAGATGCTAGAGGGGTGAGACCCCTTACTTTAGACATCAACCACTATGACTGCCTCTGAGTGGTATCATCACCCTCCACCTTACCCAGGTCAAAACTTAACTCACCTTAATCTCACTTTCACTCCAAATAATCATCTCAGAAACAGCTCTAGGATCTGCCCTCTCCTCCATGCCACTACCTTGTCAAGATCCTCTTCATTTGAAACTTGGACTTGAGCTCCCTGTCTCCAGTCTTGCCTCCTTCCAATCTCTTCACCATGTTACTTCCCAGATGCTTTGATCAAGCAGTTATGGTCTCCTCCAAGTCCGAAATAAGCTAGAAAAGATAAACAGAGCAGGTTTGTGGTAACTTGGGAGATTTTACTACTTTTGTGAAATCAAGATGTTCCACAGAAAAGCACCATGCAAAGCCTCAAGTGCAGGTCAAAGAATTCATCTGCACCCATGTCTCGGTAAATCACAGAAATCTCTTTCCACAAGGCACAGCAGAAGAGGAAACTTTTAATGTCCATCTTTCTCAGAATCACAGATTCAGTTCTGAGATTTTGCTATAATTCATTAGTATGGCTGTAGTGATTATTAAATATTGAAATATTTCCTTATGAGTTGCAAAAAAGCCACTGTCTCAAGCTCCTGAAGTGCCCTCCTCCTATTCCTGCCTTGGGAAGCCTTCAGTGGGCACCACTGGGGTCACTGTGGTGCCTGCCGGCTTGTCCCCTACAGCTTGTCGGGGTGGGCCCCCCGCCCTGTGTGTCTCCCAAGCTCTCAGTCAGGGTGAACCTGGACCGAAGGTAGGGAGATGTCTACCTGGAGGTAGCATTGGTATGTCAGTAGGTCAATGCCAGGGTCTTCTGGCCCACCCTCCACCAGTGCCTGTCACGTGGCTGCCTGTGGGAACTGTAGCCTCCACAGCATTATTCAATATTTTTATCACCATCTCTTCTTGTGTTATTCACAAAAGTCATGGCAAATAGCTTCCAAGAGCATGTTCTGAGCAGTTCAAATAGTCTGGAGCTAAAACTTGTACTTACCTAAACTTTACTTATCAGAGGAAACTCTAGGTCCCTATCAGGACCAGACAGATTCTAGGTAAGAAGGACATGAGTGCTCAGAAGTAATTAGCTACACTAAAGGAAGCAGCAACAGCAACAATAAAGATTATAGTAGACAAGGAAGCATTCAAATAATTCCGCCTTAAGGTAACAGTCAAATCTCTAGAAGTGAATGTGGGAGTGAGTGTTGGAGATAGGGAGGATTGAAAGCTTTCCTGCTTAATAGGATTTACTCTGTTTCATTAAATGTTAATAGCCTTAAACCTTACTGCTAATTAACACTCCACTGCTACCAGGGGGATCTTTCTAAACTGCAAGACTGAGCTGTCCAGGCCCTGGTTAACATCCTTCAGAGCCTCCTCTATAGTCTTTAGGATACCAGTTAAACTCCCAAGAACATCATAGGGCCCCTCATGGTCAGATTCTAGCTCTCCTCCACTGCTTCATTTCCTGCCTCCTCCGCACTTCCTCTTTTTTCACCCCCTGCTCCCTGCATCCCGCATACACAATCACTCTAGACCATATGACATTATATGGCAAAGGTGGTGTCTTGCTACACGTACTGTTTGAAGTCTCCTAAAAATGACACAAGTTCTCACATCTCTGTGTATTCTCATCCTTCCTCCAATAAGATCACCCCTTCTTCCTCTCGAAGCTAACCTGTTCTAGGAAGACTTCCCTGGTAACAGCCCCTCCAACTCCTCCTCCAGTTGGACAACCCTCCTGGGAACTCACGGTAGCCCATGCTCATGAACTGCTATTCTTACTATTTAACTGCTTGTTCTGTCCAGAAGCTCTAGGCAAAGCTGCCAAGGCTCATATTGTATGTACAGTGACATCAGCCCTATTCCTTGTCCATGTCTAATTGGCACTGACTGATTCCTCATCTAGAGACAATTACATTCAACAAAGGTTCAGCACCAGCAGTCCAAAGGCCAAATTTGGAGGCTGACCTATTTGTTTAACAAGCAGATTTGGTTCTCACAGTATTTAATTAAAAAATAATAATTGCAAACAATCAACAATCAAGGGATTTCATCTAAACTTCTAGATCTCTAGTTTATCTCGAAATAAATGTGAAAATCTGGCAACATAGAGCCTGAATTTCCAAAAAGCAGAAATCAGCTAGAGTAACTTTGGCTGCCATTCTTTAGCCAGAGCATACACCTTAGTTTGCCAAAGTCCCCAGCACACTCTTTTCTCCCCCTAATACGGAGGCCAAGTCTCAATTGTCATTTATCATTAGATTTCCACTATTGTTTTTCCTAAGGTAAAGACAAAAATGAAAACTACAAACAAAAATGGAGCGCATGTTCCTCAAAAGTGGGAAAACAAGAGAGACTGAGAGGATGTATTTTCCAGGAAACCTAGGAGAGGGCGTATATATTTTTAGATGTGAAGAATAGTAGTAGATGTAGGTCTATGTCCAAAGACCTCTTCTTAAGATGCCATAATAAAGCAAACCCAGTTTACTTCACCCACTGAATGTGCCTGCCTAGCCCCTGTAGACATTTGAGTTGTAACCCCTGTTGGGTGTATTGGAAATGAGGGAGGCCAACACCTTCTGGCCAATAGGGAGGCTTTATGTTAAGTGAAAGCAAACCAACCCAGACAGGTTCTGTCATATGGGAAGGAGAAATGCTAGGTGTTCTTGGAGAAAGCGAATTGCTAGAGCTAAGAGAGCCTCTTGAACAATCTCAAGGCAAGGAGCAATCAAGACCAGAGTGAGTATAAGGCTTAACAGGAGAAAACAGATTCCTCACAAGCTCTTGTGTTCGGGCAGTGAGCCTCCAAAAATTTGGGTGTGTCTCTTCCCTAAAAAGTCCAGTGGCCACCTCCACGTCATGTTGTAACTGTTGACTTACTTGCCCTTTACCTATCCCTGGAGGCTAAGAGCTCCTTTACTCCACAAGTATTTATTTAGAGACCGTGATGTGAAAAGCACTGTCATAGGCACAGAGGATACACCTTGGTGAACAACACAGACAAGATTCCTGCTTTCTTGGATCTTGTAGCCCAGCAGAGAAGGCAGAAAATCAACAAGTACACGGTAAGGTTTAATAAAGAAAATAAAACAGAGAAAAGATATAAAAAGTGTCTTGGGGGAGTGGATAAGGGGAGGGTCAGGGAAAGGATCCCTGAGGAAGCAATATTTAAGAAGTGACACCTGGGAAGAGAGCATTCTTGGGGGGGGCGGGGGGAGAGGGCACGGAGAGTAACCACAAATGGGAAGATCCTAAGCGGAGAACAAGCTTGGAACATTCAAGAAACCAAAAAAGGACCAGAGTTATGGGAAAGTAGCGACTCTGTGGTAGGAGATGAGTTTGGAAATTAGGTAGGAACCAGATCATGTATGACATTGAAGGCCATGGTAAAGAGTTTGAATTTTACTCTAAGTGCACTGGGCAATGCGAAAGAGACAGACAGCCTCCGACAGTCAGAAACTGGCCTGGCACTCACAGCTAGGCTATGGTGTTCTCCTGTTGAACATCAAAGATTTCTCAGAACATCAACGTCAGATAAATCCAATCTGTGGCCATAATGGATAAAGACGAAAACAAGATCACTCTGTAATCATGACTAAACACAGAAAAAATATGAATGTTGTATAAACCACAGCAATGACAAAACATCTCCCTATCCTGGTTAATATGAGTGACTGCTGCTTTTTTCTTTTAATCAATATGAGCTTTAGCCTCATTCTAATTTTCCATCCTTCCAGATGCGATTAACATATCTAATCACGAAATTAACCCTGTTTCCTTAAACAATTCCCTAAATTACCAACAGAAGACCAAATCCTAGGATAAAGTCCCTTCTAACACCCTCTTACTGAGGCACCCTATAGCTCCCCATGGTTTGTGGCCACAAACGATAAACCCAACTTGTTCACTTTACGTGTTTTTCTGGTGGTCTCTTGATGGAGAGCATTGACGAACGTCATTGGGGGATTTTAAGTAGAAGGTGATATAATATTTTTAAAAATTACTGTCATTGGAAAATAAACTCTATAGGTCAGGAATAGAAGCAACAAGACCAGTTTGAGGCTGTTCCAGCATCCAGGGCAAGATGACGGTAGATTGAACAAAAAGTGGTATGGTAAAGCAGTCAAATTCAAGGTATATTTCAGAGGTGGTGTCAGCAGGACTTGCCTATGAAGTGGATGGATACACAGACAGAGATAAGCAGACAGCCAAAGCCAGAGACCCAAAATAAAATTAGCTTAAACAAGATAGAAGTCTATTTCTTCTTCACATGAAGTCCTAGTTGGCATTGCAGCTTTATAAAATCATCAGGGATAAAGGCTCCTTCTTTCTTGCTATTCCACCCATCCCTCAGGTTTACAAACATTAAGTGCATGATCCAAGATGGCTCACCACAACATTTTCATGCCAGCCAGCAGGAAAGGAGACAGGGGAAGAAGAGAACATGGCCAGGAAGTTGCACTCATCACTTCTACCCACATTCCTTTGGCCAGGACGTGGTCCTACAGCCGCAGCTAACTGCAAGGAAATTTGGGAAATACAGACTTGATTCTGGGTGGCCTTATGTCCAATTAAATGTTCTATTACTGTGGGAGAATAGGAAAACAGCTATTGAGACAATGGAGAGTAAAGAGAAAGCCTGGTTGGAGTTAGTCAAGGGAAAATATAAGGCAAGGAAACAGAAGCAGTGAGTATAAGGAATTCTTTTAAAGAGTTTTACTGGAAAGAAGACCAGATAAATGGGGTGGTAGCTGGAGGAGACTAAAGAATGAAGAAGTTAAAAGAGGTATGGTGACCGTGGAAATGTGCATTTCAAATCTCCTGCTGTGAAGAACATAATTGCCTGTGGTTTCCAGTACTGTGATCTGAAATCCTTTCCTTCTCAATCACACCAAGACTATACTTCCCAGGGACTGCTCACAGCCAGTGACTAGGGGTGACAGAGAGACCAAGGTAGGCATGTTCCTGCATGACACAGGACTCCTCCTCTGATTGACAACTTTGGCCTAAGGACTCCCTATTGGCATTGCCAAAACTCTTAGAGCTGCAATGCAAACTAAAACCTTCCTTTGTCCCTTCCTTCCTTCCTTCTGTCCCTCTGCCCTTCACAGGGATCAAATCTGCATCATGATCTGACGACTCTCCCAATCTTCTTCCCATTTTCCCTCACTGGTGTCTGTGAGGGAAATGTCTTAATACAATTTTTGTACATCTAATCCTGTCTTGGAATTTGCTTCCTGGAAGACCTGAACTGATGCAAGAGGAGATATGATGGGAATGATTCGGGCATGAGGGGTGAAAGTGATCACACTTAAGGGAAAGGGAATCATTACAGGTGGCAAGTTCTTGAGTATATGAGATGGGATGGGAAGCATGTCTTTAGATAGGGGTGCTCAGAGTCACCCACTGCAAAAGGAGGAAAGGCAGAAGACATGAGTGCACATAGATCTTGATGGGTAAATGTGATAGAAAGAAACAAAGATAGTTACTTTCTCTTTGTTTCAGAATACCATGAGAGGTAGTATTGTGAGATGGGTGAGAGCTGGATTCTGGAGTCAGCCTGACTGGGTTCAAAGGCAAATTTCTTCAAGTACCAGCTGTGTGAATTTTTTTCTCAGTTCCCTAATCCTGAATATGGAGCTATTTTGCAGCATGTAACTCAGAGATTTGAGAGGACTAAATGAGTTAATACTTGAGAGAATGTAGAGCATTAGTATTTAGCACATAAACGTGAAACAAATGTTAACTATTATTTTCTCAATAAAATTTAAAGGTCATCATCTGAGATTAAGAAAGGAAAGAAGGTAAAGAAAGTGAAGTGAAAGTCATCTTGACAAATTGGAAAATAAGCACTCACTGGTCATAAGATTAAAGTGAGAGAGTCAAGATGATTGAGCGGTTTTCCTCCGCCACGTTCAGCTATTTGGGCACAGACATAAACTAGGCCAGTGATTCTCCACTCTGGCTGCAATTAGAATCACCTGTGGAGTTTTTAAAACTTGGTAATATCTCAGACCTCCCCTCCCCTCAACAAGAGTCTGATTGATCTGGTCTGGGACGGGAGTCCAGCAAACTTTTAAAGATACCCAAGTAATTCTAATATGCAGCCAGAGCACAGAAGTACTGGAGTCAGGGAAGAGCTTTACTAAGTTAAACTGAGTTGGGTTTAACTGAGGTTTGGGGTCTTTCCAGGGAAATTCAGAGGAGGAAATATCAAGAGAGGGATTAATTATGGATAATAGAATCTAAGCTAGGTAAGAAAAAAATTGAAGACTTTCATGATGGACAGTGAAAAAAATGGTAGTCTCCTGGGCTTAGAGTTCCCACTGGAGTAGAATAGTGGACATGGGAGGGACTCTTTGAGAGCATAAATACCTCATGATCATATATCTTTATCCCAAGTGCCAAACACAATTACTACCCTCAAATGTTCTACTATATAAACAATAATACAAAAATTTAAGTAATTAAAGTACACCACGAGAATGATTCTCTTTCTGATGACTGTTTTTCAAAATATAGTTTAAGAAGATACTATCTGAATCCAATTAACCTAAAGTGTTTTGTTCTAAAAGGATCACTGTGCTGGAGCCCAGTTACAAAGAACAGAATCTACTCTGATTTAAGCAGGAAGTTGTGTATTACAGATTATTAAGCGGATCACAAAACTGATGAGGGGGCTGAAGCAATAGACACGGGATTTCCAGGAATAACTAACTACCAAAGATACACTATGGAACTGGATTTACCAATTTTTACAGTCGCCATGGTTGATGTCCTCCTGCTGTGATGAATCAGTAAGGAGAACCATCAAATAAGAAAGGTACCAAATATAGACGAGTGAAATCTTAAGTCATTTGCATGCTGCTGCTTAGGTGACATAGAAAAGTGCTAATAAGTGTTAAAAACTATGTTTTATTGTACAAGGTGTCCACAAAGTTGAGAAACATGGAATAAACTTATTTTTAAAGAGTTATCGGTTACTTTGTCAAATGGTATACTCAATCTATTTTTTTCCTCGTCCTGATACCTTTTCAGGTGGAGTACTTCAAAATTTAAGACAATGGGTCCAATTGTTAATCTAAAAAAGTATCCAATAAATACTATTTTCCCTATTATATTTCTTTTTCTACATTAGCAATCAGATCCATTGCTTTAAATTTAGAATATTTCATCTGAAAATTTATAGAAGATATCAATTGAAAATGTAACTAATATACAGTTTGAACATAAATTTATCCTATGTTTCCCAACTTTGTGGACTGTTCGCATAGTAAAAACAGCTTTACTCTCTTCTCCTTGCTTTTAAAGTACCGCACCAAAATGAAGTTATTTTTCAAAAAAAGAGAGAGGGTTTCACAACCAGAATTTAGGGGAAATGTGAATAACAGATTCTTCGTGGTAAAAAATTCATTGTAATCAGATAGGAAACACACTGTTTCAAAGGATCATTTGTTTAGTTAGGAGAAATCACTTTTTAGATTTTTAAATTTCACTATTCTTTTTCTCTGTTGAATTATTCTTTGCCTGTGCTTCTTTTACAGTTTCTTTGCTGACTTTTTATCCTCTTTTTTTATATAAGGTATCTCTCAAGGCTCAAGGGAAGTAACATTATCAAGAAGAACTAGATGTGGAGTCCAAAATTCTGGATTTAAGGCTGGGGTCTAAAGAAAAATTACCGTGCCTTATATTTACATCTGCAATACATTTAGAATTAACGTTTGTGTTAGCTGGAGATAGGGATCAAGATTTATTTTTTCTCCATGTATTACACAAATTGACCCAGCATTATTTTTCAAAAAGACTATCCTTCCCTCCACCCTATTTATAGTCACAAATCAGATAAGCATAGGTGTTTGGCTCTGTTTATGGGTTTTCCATTTCTCTTCTTCTGAGGTATTTCTCTCTGTTTGCATTTATATCACACTGAATTAATTCTCATTGTAGAAGAGGTCTCAATGTCTGTTAGTGAAAGTCCTCCACCTTTGTACTTCAAGATTTCTTTGGATATTCTTGGCCTTTTGCATTTCCATATAAATCTTAGAATCGAGTTGTCATGTTCCAGAAACAAAACAAAACAAAACAAAAAAATCCAGCTTGCAAGGAATTTTATTGGAATTGTGTTGAATCTTTAGATCAATTTGGAGAGAACTGATGCCTTTACTATGGTATATTTTACCATTTATTTAGATCTTCTTTAATTTATCTCCACAATGTTTTGTAGTTTTCAGTGCAGAGGTCTTACATATCTTCTTGTTGACTTTATCCCTAGGCATATGATATAATTTATGTTATTGTAAATAGTGTACTTTAAAAAATTTATTTTCTATTTGTTTTTAGCTGATATAATTGAGCTTTTAAAATTGACTCTACATTCAATAAATGCCCTTAACAAATTCAGTTCTTAATTTTAACAGCTTATCTACAAACTATTTTAGATTTTCTACATAAACTCTCATATCATCTGCAAATAATTACATTTAAAAACTTCTAATTTTAACGTAATTTCAGACACAGAAAAGTTTCAAGAATAGTAAAAAAGAAAATTTATAGACTTTTTATCCAGACTCTCCAAATGTTAACATTTTACCACATTTGCTTAATCACGCCCCTTTCAATATATGTACATATGTTTTTCTGAATCATTTGAGAATGAGGTGCAGATGTGATGTCCTTTCATCCCTAAATATTTCACTATGCATTTCTTAAAAACAAGGGCAGTACAATGATCAAATTCAGGAAATTAACATTGATACAACACTATCAACTAATCAAAGTCTTCATTCAAATTTTGCCAGTTGTCCCATTAATCTTTTCTGTTGCAAAAGAAAATTCCATATCACAAGTTGCGTACAGTTGTTATATGTCTCTTTAGTCTCCTTTAATCAGGATGAGTTCTCCAGCTTTACTTGTCATTCATGATCTCAGCATTTTGAAGAGTACAGCCAGTTATTAAATAGAATGTCAGTTAGGGTTTCAGGATGTTCCCTCATGATAAGATGCAAGTTATGCATTTTCTGGCAGGAATACTATATAAATGATGCTATGCTTTCCTCACTGCTTTATATCAGAAGTTGCATGCTATAAATTTGTCCCATTACTGGTGATGTTAACTTTGATCATTGGTTAGGGTGATGTCTTCCAAGTTTCTCTACTGGAAAGTTACTGGTTTTCTGGTTGTAATTAATATGTGTTTGTGGAGAGGTGCTGTGAGACTATATAAATATTCTACAACTCATCATACTTTTAGCCCATTAACTTTAGCATCTATTGATAATTCTTTCCCAAATCACTTATTAGTATGGTAATTACCAAATAGAGATTTTTTAATTCTATCATTCTTTCTACATTTATTAAAGGGGATTCTACTGTGAGAAAAAGCTTTTCCTTCTTTATTCATTCATTCATGTATTTATTCATTTGTTTAAAACAATATGGGTTCATATTTTCTTATTTTACTCAGTAGGTTATATATTCATTGCTATCATTTATTTAGATGCTCAAGTTGTCCTAGATTTGGCCAGTGGGATCCACTTCGAGCTGGCTCCCATGTCATTCTGACATTCCCCTATCATTCTTTGAGCACTTTCTTACTTTTTAGGACAAGGTATTCAGGGCTCATCTCATTCATTCTCAGCCTAGTACAGAAAGTAGCCATTTCTCAAAGAAATGGTTCATTTAGTGGAGAATGGTATTAAGAAACCAAGATCTGGTGCTAGATGTGCTAGATGTGCTCACTGTTACTGAGATGCTGTTGTTCAGAGGGCTCAGTAGATAGAGCTAGGAAATGCATAAATACATATATATGCCGGTATACATATGTACACAGATGCATATGTATATATGTGCATAAATATGTGTGTGTGCATATGTCTGTGTGTATACGCACATATATGTATGTGTATATATACGTGTGTGTATCTCTATCTAAATTTTTTTATCTCCCCCAAACCATATTGACGCCTGCAATTCTAACCTAACGCTACGGGGTTCATTTTTAGCCTTCCTCTTCACTCATTTAGCCTTCCCGTTAATGTTTACTCCCTTCTCCAACAGTGAGAAATCTGGCTCCAATTGTCCACAACATGTTTAGTTATTTGTTCAATCCCCCAGTCCTCTTGCAAAAGTTTCCCCAGTCGTCTTTTGTTGGGATAATTACTTTTGTTTTGGAAATTCCTCAAGGAGGGTTCATGGCTACAAAAATCTCTGAATTTTAGTATGTTTAAAACTGTTTTCCTATAGCCTTGATGCCTAAAGAATTGCTTTTTTTTTTTTTTTAAGAATAGCTTTAATGCAAATAAAACTCTTGGTTCACACTTTCTTTCCTTAAAGTTTTTTTAAAAGGCTCCATCATTCATGTCTTCTTCTGAATGTTGTTTTGAGGAAGTCTGATGTCAGACTAATTCTCTTACCTCTGAAAGTTATTTTTGCTTGAGTTCTTGAGGATTTTTCTTTATTTAAAAAATCTAGGGGCTGGCCCCATGGCCTAGTGGTTAAGTTCAGCATGCTCTGCTTTGGTAGCCCAAGTTCAGTTCCTGGGCGTAGACCTATGCCACTCATCAGTGGTCAGGTTGTGGTGGTGACCCACATACAAAGTAGAGGAGGATTGGTACAGATGTTAGCTGAGGGAGAATCTTTCTCAAGCAAAAAGAGGAAAATTGGCAACAGATGATAGATCAGAGTGAGTCTTCTTCAGCAATATATATATATATATATATATATATAATAGTTTTGAATGTTTTAGATCAATTTTCCCAGTTTGGAGTGTTGTGTTATACTTTGCTTCTCCTTCATATGGCTTTTGATAGGGGAGGGCAGGGGGGTTCATCAGTTCATGAGGTGGTCTTATTTTCCGTTTCCTTCATAAAATGGTTTTGTATAACTTTAGTCTGTTTTTGCCTATTTATGTCATGGAAATTCTGGGTGTTTTTATAAGGTTCCTAGTCAAAGGGCACCCCCTTCTGTCAGTGAAGCAAAGTATAGTCTTTAATAGTTTTTGTTGTCAGTGATGGGGGAGTTGGGAGAAGAGTTCTAAGTCCTCTGATATGGTTCTTTTCTTATAAGGCCCCACATTTTCCCGTTTGCTTCTTTTCCTCTCACTTTTCAATCTACAAAGGCAGACCCTCCCTTTTTTATGATGGAAATTACATATTGATTTATATTTTTGAAACTAGTAAACTTTACTTTTTTAAGAGTAGTTTTTAGGTTTACATAAAAAAGAGCAGAAAATACAGAGTTCCCATTTACCCATTCTCCTCCACCAGCCCAGTTTCCCCTATTATTATTATTGCACTAGAGTGGCACATTTGTTACAACTGATGAACCAACACTGATACATTATTACTAAGTAAAGTTTGTAGTTTACATTAGAGATTACTCTTTGTGTTGGATAGTTCTGTGGGTTTTGACAAACGCAAAAATGTCATGTATCTACCACAACAGTATCATACAGAATAGCTTCACTGTCCTAGAAATCCCTTGCGCAGTGGGTAGTCATTCCTCTCTCCATCCCCACTCTTCCCTCAAACCTCAGGCAACCACTGATCTTTTCCCTGTATGTATAGTTTCAACATTTCCAGAATGTCATAGAGTTGGAATCATACAGTAAGTAGCCTGTTAAGACTGGCTTCTTTCTTCTTTGTATTTGCATACATTAAAATCTGCTGCCTGAGGGTTAGGCTTCTAATTTAGCCTGCATCTAAGAGCTGAGTGTGATCTTCCCTGGAGACCAGGAAAGACAGTGGACACCTGCCCTGCCCTCTCCCTCCAGCCCACTACAATTCATTACTATCTTCCCTGGAAGGAGACTGTACACACATCTGGTGCCCCAGCTTTTGTAGCTGCCACCCAAGGGATGGGCCTTGGAAATGCCAGGCTCTGACAGCCAAAGGCGCTTGCATTCATGAGTACCACAGGACTGTAGCAAAGGAACAGTTATTAACAAGCACAAGAGCACTCACCCACAGCTATACTCCCAGTCCCAGTGCAGAGGGAGCAGGCAAAGAAGCCCTTCTCTCAGTTTCTCCCTGGAAGAGCCCTAACTACATACTTTCCCAGCTGCTGCCGTGGGATCTGGCTTCCAATCAGCCTGCATCTAGGTGCTGACTGCAATTCTCCTCTTTGGGATACTGATGGGTCTTAATACACCTGCGACTACTGGTATCTACTAAGAACAAAGAAGGCAGCTTAGACAACCACAAAAGTATGTGAGACTACCAAGAGCTCAGGCTGTCCTGATAGAAAAGATTCATCTCCTACACAAGAAAACTCTGTTAAGACTAGGAGAGGTGGTTTTTTCATTTAATGTGCAGAAATCAAGACAGAGAGTCAAGGAAAATGAAGAAACAGAAGAATATGTTCTAAACAAAAAGGAAAGATAAAAATCGAGAAATACACTTTAATGAAACAGAGATAACTGATTTACCTAATAAATAGATCAAAATTACAGTCATCAATATGCTCACCAAGGTCAGCAGAACAATGCATGAACAAAATGAGAATTTGAACAAAGGGAAAGAATACATAAGAAAGTACCAAACAGAAATCACAGGGCTAAAGAATATAATAACTGAACTGAAAAATTTAATAGACGGATTCAACAGTAAACTAGATCAAATGGAAGAAAGGATCAGCAAACTCAGAGAAAGGACAGTGGAAGTCATCTGAACAGAGGAGCAAAAAGAAAAAAGAATAAAAAATAGTGAAGATAGCTAAAGGGATTTATGGAACAACATCAAATAGAACAATATATGTGTTACAGAGGTTCCAGAAGGAACAGAGAGAGAGAAAGGAGAAGAAAACTTGTGCAACAAAATAATGGCTGAAAACTTCCCTAATATGGGGGAAAAAAACAGACATGCAGATCCAGGAAGCCCAGAGAGTTCCAAAAGATGAATCCAAAGAGACTCACACTGAGACACATTATAATTAAATTGTCAAAAGATAAAGACAAGAAGAAAATCTTGAAAGCTACAAGAGAAAAACAACTTGTTACATAAAGGGAACCTCCCCCCCACCCCCGATAAGACTATCAGCAGACTTTTCATCAGAAACTTTGCAGGCCAGAAGGGAGTGGCAGGATATATTCAAAGTGGTGAAAGAAAAAAACTGCTGACCAAGAATACTCTACCCAGCAAAGTTGTCCTTCAGATTTGAAGGAGAGAAAAAGAGGTTTCAAGACAAGAAATGCAGAAGGACTTCATCACCACTAGACTAGCCTTACAAGAAATGTAAAACGGACTTCTTCAAGCTGAATAAAAGGATGCTAATTAGTAACAGAAAAAATATATGAAGGTATAAATCTCATTGGAAAAGGTAAATATATAGTTTAATTCAGAATATTCTAATGTTGTAATGATGGTGGGTAAATCACTTATAACTCTACTAGGAAGGTTAGAAGACAAAAGTAATAAAATAAAACTACAATATTTTGCTAATGGATACACAAGGTAAAAAGATATAAACTGTGACATAGAAAAGAAAACGTGTGGGTGGCGAGTAGTTAAAATGTAGAGCTTTAGTTGCTTTTGAAGTTAAGTTGTTATCAGCTTAAAATAGACTGTTATGAATAAAAGATATTTAATGTAAGCCTAATGGTAACCATAAAGCAAAAACCTATAGTAGATACACAAAAGATAAAGGAGAGAAATCTAAGCATACCACTACAGAAAATCATCAAATCACAAAGAAGAGAGCAAGAGAAGAAGAAAGGAACAAAGAAATTATAAAACGGCCAGAAAACAATTAACAAAATGGCAATAGCATGTCAATATAATAAATAATTACTTTAAATGTAAATAGACTAAACTCGGCAATCAAAAGCCATAGAGTGGTTGAATGGATTAAATTAAAAAAAAAAAAGGTCCAATGAACTATATGCTGCCTACAAGAGGCTCACTTCAGTTTCAAAGACACACAAAGACTGAAAGTGAAGGGATAGAAAAAAAGATTCTATACAAATGGAAACCAAAAGAAAGCAGAAATAGTTATACTTATATTAGACAAAATAGACTTTAATCCAAAGACTGTAATAAAAGACAATGAAGGTCATTATATGATGATAAAGGGGTCAATCCTAAATAGGACAAAATATTTATGCACCCAACAGAAGAGCACCTAGATATATAAAGAAAATATTAAAAAAATGAAAAGAGAAAGAGAGAGCAATACAATAATAGTAAGAAATTTCAATTACCCACTTTTAATGATGGATAGATCACCCAGAAAGAAAATCAATAAGGAAACAATGGGCTTAACCTAGATGTTATACCAGATGAGCTTCACAGATATTTACAGAAAATTCCATCAAATAACAGGAGAATACATACTCTTCTCAAGCAAACAGAGAACATTCTTCAGGAAGGTTATATGTTACCCCACAAAACGAGTCTTAATAAACTTAAGAAAATTGAAATCATATCAAGCATCTTTTCCAACCACAATGATATGAAACAACATATCAATTACAAGAAGAAAACTGGAAAAGTCACAAATATTTGAAGATTAAACTACATACTACTTAATGACCAATGGGTCAAAGAAGAAATCAAAACACAATTTGAAACAACTGAAAATGGGAATTCAACATACCAAATTTATGGGATTCAGCAAAATAAATTCTAAGAGGGAAGTTCATAGGAATAAATGCCTACATTAAGAGAAAAGGAAGATCTCAAATAAACTAACTTTATACCCCAACGAAATAGAAAAAGAACAAAGTAGCCCAAATTTAGTAGACGGAAGGAAATAACAAAGATCAGAGCAGATATTAATGAAATAGAAACTAAAAAGACAACAGAAAGGATCAGTGAAATTAAGAGCTGGTTTTTTTGAAAAGATGAACAAAATAGACAAACCATTAGCTAGACTTACCAGGAAAAAAAAGAGAGGACTTTAAATAAAATTAAATGAAAGAGGAGACATTATGGCTGATACCACAGCAATACAAAGGACCATAAGAGACTACCATGAACAATTAAATGCCAAAAAATTAGAAAATCTAGGAGAAAGGGATAAATTCCTAGAAACGTACAGTCTACGAAGACTGGATCATGAAGAAATAGAAAATCTAAACAGACCAATATGACTAAGGAAATTGAACAAGTAATCAAAAACTTCCCAAAAAAGAAAAGTCCGGACCAGAAGGCATCATGGGTGAATTCTACCAAACATTTAAAGAAGAATTAATACCAATCCTTTTCAAACTCTTCCAAAAAAAATAGAAGAGAAGGGAACTCTTCCAAATTCATTTTACAAGGATAGCATTACCCTGTTACCAAAGCCAGACAAAGACACTACAAAAAAAGGAAGTTACATGCCAACAAATCTGATGAACATAGACGCAAAAGTCCTCAACAAAAGATTAGCAAAGTGAATTCAACAATAAATTAAAAGATGCATACATCATGATCAAGTGGAATTTATTCCACAGATGCAAGGATGGTTCAACAACTGCAAACCAATCAATGTGACATACCACATTAACAAAATGAAGGAGAGAAATTATATGATTATGTCAATAGATGCAGAAAAAGCATTTGACAAAATTCAATGTCCTTTCATGACAAAAACTCTCAACAAACTGGGTATAGAGGGAATGTACTTCAAAATAATAAAGACCATATATGACAAGCTCACAGCTAACATCATACTCAACAGTGGAATGCTGAAATCTTTTCCTCTAAGATCAAAAACAAGAAAAGAATACCCCCTCTCATTACTTTTATTCAATGTAGCACTGGAGTTCTAGCCAGAGCAATTAGGCAAGAAAGAGTAATAAAAGGTATCCAAATCAGAAAAGAAGAAGTAAAATTGTCTCTATTTTCAGATAACATGACATCATATATAGAAAGGCCTAAAGACTCCACCAAAAAACTGTTAAAACTAATAAACAAATTCAGTAATGTTGCAGCATACAAAATCAATATACAAAAATGAGTTGTGTTTCTATACGCTAACAATGAACTATAGGAAAGAGAAATTAAGAAAACAATCCCATTTACTATTGACTCAAAAAGAATAAAATACCTAGAAATAAATTTAACCAAGTATGTGAAAGATCTGTACACTGAAAACTGTAAGACACTAATGAAAAACATTGAAGACACAAATAAATGGAATAATATTCTATGCTCATGGGTCAGAAGAATTAATATTATCAAACTGTCCATACTATACAAAGTGATCTACAGATTCAATGCAATCCCTATCAAAATACCAGTGATATTTTTCACAGAAACAGAAAAAAAATCCTAAGATTTGTATGGAACCACAAAAGATCTCTAATAGCCAAAGAAATACTGAGAAAGAACAAAGCTAGAGGCACCACATTTCCTGATTTCAAGCCATATTACAAAGCTATAGTAATTAAAACAGTATGGTATTGGCATAAAAACAGACACATGGATCAACGGAACAGAATAGAGAGCCCAGAAATAAGCCCACACGTTAAGGTCAATTAATTTCTGACCAAGGAGCCAAGAATATACAATGGGGGAAGGATAGTATCTTCAACAAATAGTGTTAGGCTAACTGGACAGCCACATGAAAATGAATGAAACTGGACCTCTATCTTATACCATACACAAAAATCAATTCAAAATGGATTAAACACTCAAATGTAAGATCTAAAACCATAAAACTCCTAGAAGAAAACATAGGTCCTTGACATCGGTCTTGGCAATGATTTTTTGGTTTTGACATGAAAAACAAAGTCAACAGAAACAAAAATAAACAAGCGAGACTACATCAAACTAAAAAGCTTCTGCACAGCAAAGGAAACCATCCACAAAATGAAAAAGTAACCTACAGAAAGGAAAAAAAAGTTTGCAAATCGTATATCTGATAAGGGGTTAATATCGAAAATATATAAAGAACTCACAAAACTCAATAGCAAAGAAACAAAAAACCAAGCAATCCAATTAAGAAATGGGCAGAGGATCTGAATAGACATTTTTCCAAAGAAGACATATAATGGCTAACTGGCACATAACTCTAGCTTTCTTTTAATTAGTGTTAACATGGTGTATCTTTCTCTGATTCTTTACTTTTAATCTATCAGTGTCTTTAAACTGGGTTTCATGTAGACCACATATAGTTGGGTCTTGCTTTATTTTTATCTGACAGTCTGCCTTTTAATTGGTGTATTTAGACCATTCACATAGCTGGATTAATATCTACCATATTTGTAAATATTTTTTATTTGTAACCCTTTTTCATTTTCTTCCCTTATTGCCTTCCACTCTTTTTCTGCCTTCTATGGGGTTTTTGTGTGTGTGTGTGTTTGGGGAAGACTGGCCTTGGGCTAACATCTGTTTCCAATCTTCCTCTTTTTTTTTCTCTTCTCCCCAAAGCCTGGCTACATAGTTGTATATCCTAGTTGTAAGTCATTCTACTTCTTCTATGTGCGATGCTGCAACAGCATGGCTTGATAAGCAGAGTGTACATCTGCAACCAGGATCCAAACTGGTAAACCCCAGGCCACTGAAGCAGAGTATGCAAATTTAACCATTCGGCCATGGGGCCAGCCCCAGACTGCCTTCTGTGGTTTTAACTGAGCATTTTATGTGATTCCATTTTATCTCCTCTCTTAGATTATCAATTACATTTTTAAAAAATGTTAGTGGTTAATGTAGCATTTGCAACTAATCTAAGTGCACTTTCAAATAACATTATATCATTTCATAGGTAGGGCAGGTACTTTGTGACAGAGTATTCTCAATTCCTCCCTCCCATCCCTTAGTACAATGCTGTCATTCCTTTTACTTATCCATAGTCTATAATCACCCAGTACAATGCTGCTATTATTGTTTTGAACAAACTGTTTTCTGTTAGATTAAAAATAAGAAAAATAAAAGATTTTATTTTACCTTAACTTACTCCTTGTATAATGCTCTTCCTTCCTTTACATAGATCCAAATTTCTGACCTGTATCATTTATCCTTTTCTCTAACGAATTTCTTTTAACATTTCTTGCAAGGCAGGTCTACTGGTGACAAATTCACTCAATTTTTGTTTTTCTGAAGAAAGTATTTCTTCTTCAGTTTTGGAGGAAATTTTCACTGGGTACAGAATTCTAGATTCTTGGGGGTTTTTTATTTCAAGACTTTATTTTATCCACTCTCTTCTTGCTTACAGACTTGTGAAGAGAAGTCTGACGTTATTCACATTTTTGTTTCTCTGTAGGTAAAGTGTTTTTTCCCTCTGGTTCCTTTCAAAGTATTTTCTTTGTTGTTTTGTGTTTTAGAGTTTGAATATGCTAAACCTAGGTGTAGATTTTTTAGGTATTTATTATCCTTTGTAGTCTCTGAGCTTCCTCAGTCTAGTTTGGTACTTGTCATTAATTTTGGAAAATTCTCAGGATTATCAATACACTAATATTAAACACTAATACTGAAATATTTATTCTGTTCCTTTCCTTCTTTTTTCTCATTCTAGTCATCTCACTACACATAATTTACACCTTTTGTAATTGTCCCAGAGTTCTTGGATATTCTCCTCTGGTTATTTTTCCCTTTAGTCCATTGTTTTTTCTCTTTGTCTTTCAGTTTGGAAAGTTTCTATTGACGTATGTTCAAGTTCACTGATTCTTTCCTCAGCCATGTTCAGCCTACCGATGAGCCCATCAAAAACTTTCATTTTTGTTGCAGTGTTTTTGATTTTTAGCATTTCCTTTGATTCTTTCTTAGAGTTCCCATCTCTCTGCTGACATTATCCATCTGTTCCTGATTGCTATCCACTTTTTCCCTCACGGCTCTTGGCACATTAATCAAAATTGCTTTAAATTCCCCATCTGATAATTCCAAATTGCTGCCATATATAAGTCTGGTTCTGAGGCTTACTTTGTCTCTTTACACTGTGGTTTTGTCTTTTAGTATGCCTTATAGTTTTTTTTGAAAGCCACACATGATGTATTGGGTAAAAGAAACCAAGGTAAATAGGTCTTTAGTGTGAGGTTTTGTTTAGCTAGCTAGGAATTAGGCTGTATTTACTGGTTGTAATAGCCATGGAGTCAGAACATAAAATATCCTCTAGTGTCTACATTTTTGCTTTCTTTTCCCTTCTCTTTCCAATCTACAAAGGGAGCCTTGCTCCTCCTTCTTAACTTCTTCCTGAAAGCAAAGCCTTTGGAAGACTACCAGGTCGTAATGCCTATAATTTTAAGTCCCTTCCTTCTACTAAAAGCTCTGATAAATCAGGACTATTTTTCAGTATTTTTCTACTTCGTGGTGGACTTTCTCTTTCTGGTAGTGGTTAGATCAATCTTAGGTCTTCCCTTAGCTTTTTCCTTCTCTCTTCTATGTAGTTTTTCCTGGATGGCCTGTACACTGTGTAGAGACATGTGGTGGGAGCCCTTAAGAGTTACTCAATGGGATTTGATGTTTATTTATCTGCCTACAAATAATTTGAAGTTTGGGCTTTGCCTGTCTCACTGTTAGGATTCATGAGTTTGTGCATTTTCACTGTTCTTCTTCTTGTTATTCTATATTATTTTTGGAGGATGAGTTGGAGAATTTGATATATGCATGACCATTACCTGAGTTACCTCAGAAATCCCAATAACAACATTTTAAATTTCTTCAATTCTTGTGTGTGTGTGTGTGTGTGTGTGTGTGGGTGGCAGTGGGGGAGGGTTTCTTATTGCACTTATAGCTAGCGCCTCTAATACACTGTCCAAAAGAATGAGTGAGACCAGGAATCCTTACAGTTTTCTTAATGTCAAGTGAAACCTTTTGATGTTTCTCCATTAAGTACAATTATGGCTGTAGGTAACTTTGTAGGTACTCTTAATCAGATTAATAAAGTCCCCATCTATTCTAGTTGTTCAAGAGGTTTTTTTTAAAATAATTAACGATCATGGGCATTTATCAAACAATTTTTCTACATTAAGATGACAATATAACTTCTTTTCCTCTGTTAATATAGTACATTTCATTAATTTTCAAATGTTAAACTAATGTTGCATTTCTAGAATAAATACTGTTTCCTTATGCTCTATTATTCTTTTTATATATCATCATATTTAATATACATGTTGTTTAATATTTTGCATGATTTTATAAGAGATTTTGATCCATAATGTTATTCTAATATTCTTGTCAGGTTTGATCTCAAGATTATGCTGGCTACATAAAAAAAGGTGGAAAATGCTCTCTCCCCACCTTTTTTCCCCAGTTCATAAGAAAATTTTAAGATTGGTATATTGTCCTTACCTGTTTGGAAAGATGCACCAGTAAAACATGGGGCTTGAGTTTTCTTTGTGGAATTTTTGTTTTTACTTTCAATTTCTTTCATATCAGACAATTCAGATTTTTATCTTATGTCAGTTTTTGTAAGTGGCTGTAAGTTGTTAACGGAAGTTGTGGGCTCCCTGGAAATACATAAACAGTCTCAATAAAATATTTGCTCAAGGAAGAAAATAGAATTTGTCTGATTACATTTAGCATATGTTCCAGTCAAGTGTCCTCTTATCCCTGCCAGAGCTTCTGAAGAACACTGGGATCAATACTTCTTTCCCTCAAAAAGCATCTGTAATTCACAGTACAAAATAGTCCTGTAGTCTTATTCCTAAGGAGAAACAAAAATTATTAAATATATTAATTTTTTTTAAGTGCCAGACGTAGCCATTGTCTGGGCATTAAAAACTCACTTATCCACAACACTGCCATCTTGAGGAAAGACCGAAGAGTCAATTGGATTCCCCTTTCTTGGAGCCTTCACTGAGTGTCTTTTTCAGGGAATTTAAAAACTTTATCCCAACTGTCCAATTTATTGCTGTAAACTGATTACACCAACAACATCTACTTATCTTTTAAATGTTTGTAGATTCTGCAGTGTACTCCCTTCCTCATTCCTGATATTGCGAATTTGTATTTTCTCTTTTTGGCTTCATCAGTCTGGTGTGGGGTTTATCAACCTTATCAATCTTTTCTGATAATCAACTTTCGGCATTGTGATTCTCTATTACATACTTGTTTACTATTTCATTGATTTCTTTTTTACTAATATTTCTTCTTTGATCCTTTTTAGGTTTAAATTGCTGTAGTTTTTATTTTTATAGTTTCCTGAGATAGAAGTTTAACTCATTAACTTGTAGTCATTCTTTTTTCATTGTAAACATCTGAAAGCTGTTTTCGTAAGATTTTATTTATTTTTTACTGTGGCCAAATAGACGTAACATAAAACTCCCTATTTTAACAATTTAAAAATCTATAGTTCGATGGTATTTAACTACATTCATGATGTTGTGCAAACATCACCACTATCTAATTATAGCACTTTTCCTTCACTGAACAGAAATCCTATACACATTAAATAGTCCTTTCCCATTTCCCCTCATCCCTCAATCTCTGCCAAACGCTAAGCTGCTGTCTAAGGGTTAGCTCATTGTGGATATTTCATTTAAATGTAATTATACAATATATGGTCTCTATTGGGCTCCTTTCACTTAGTATGTTTTCAAGGTTCATCCATGCTGTAGTATGTGTACTCATTCCTTTTGGTGGCTGAATAATATTCCATCATATGCATAGACATTTTGTTTATCCACTCAGCCATTAGTGGATATTTAGGTTTTTTCCACATTTTGATTATTGTGAACAGTGATGCAATAAACATTTATGCACAAGTTTTAGTTTGAACACTTGTTTTAAATTCTTTTGAGTATGTATCTAGGAGTGGAATTGCTGAGTTATTTATTAATTCTATGTTTAACTTTTTTGAGGAACAAAGTGTTTCCTACAGCTGCTACACCATTTTATGTTCCCATTAGCAATGTATGAGGGCTCCAATTTCTCTACATCCTCCTAAACACTATTTTATTTTTTTTCTTGTTTCTTTTCCTTTTTATGACAATCCTAGTAGGTGTGAAGTGGTTTCCTATTGTAGGTTTTATTTGCATTTCTCTAATGATTAATGTTGAGCATCTTTTCATATTTTTGTTGGCCACTTCGATATCTTCCTTGGAGAAAAGTCTACTCAAGTTCTTCATCCATTTTTAAAAATTGAGTTGTTGGTCTTTTTGTTGTTGAGTTGTAAGACTTTTTCATGTATCCTGAATATTAAATCCTTATCAGATATATGATTTGTAAATATTTTCTCCCATTCTAGGAGATGTCTTTTTCTCCCATTTGGTGGGATGTCTTTTTACTCACTTGATAGTGTCCTTTGATGGACAAATGTTTTTAATTTTGATGAAGTCCAATTTTATCTATTTTTCTTTTGTTGCCTGTGCTTTTGATGTCATATCTAAGAGACCATGGCAAATCTAAGTTCATAAAGATTTACCCCTATGTTTTCTGTTAAGAGTTTTATAGTTTAGTGCTTATATTTAAGTCTTTGGTCCATTTTATGCTTTTATATAGTATTTATTCTAGAGTCCAACGTCATTCTTTTGAATGTAATTATCAAGTTGTTCCAGTATCATTTGTTGAAGATACTTGCCTTCCTTATTGAATGGTCTTAGCACTCTTGTTGAAAATCAATTGACCATAAATATATAGGCTTATTTCTGAACTCTCACTTGTATCGCATTGGTCTATATGTCTATCTTTATGCCAGTACCACACTGTTTTGTTTCTGTAGCTATGTAGTAAGTTTTGAAATTTGGACATGTGAGTCCTCCAAGTCTGTTCTTCTTTGGCTATTGGAATCCCTTGCAATTCCATATAAAATTTAGAATCAGCTTCTGCAAAAATGCTATTGGCATTTTGATAGAGATCGCATTGAATCTGTAGATCACTTTGAAGAGTATTGTCATCTTACCAATATTGTTTTGCAATACAAGCACACAGGATGTCTTTCCATATATTTAGATCTTCTTTAATTTCTTTCAACAATGCTTTTTAATTTTTTGTGTATAGAAGTCACATTTCCTTTGTTAAATTTGTTCCCATTTTTCTGTGCTATTTAAGTGGAATTGTTTTCTTAATTTCAAGTTTTTCATTCCTAGTGTATTGCAATACAATGCATTTTTGCCTGTTTGTCTTGTATCCTGAAACTCTACTTAAATCATTTATAACTCTAATAATTTTGGGGGGAATTCTTCAGTATTTTCTGCATATAAGATCGTGTAATCTGCAAATGTAGATATTTTTAATTCTTCCTTTCCAATTTGGATGCCTTTTCTTTTCTTGTCCAACTGCCCTGACTATAACTTCCAGTATAGTGTTGAACAAAAGTGGCAAGAGCTGATATCCTTGTCTCGTTCCTCATGTTAGTGGGAAGGTTTTCAGTCTTTCACCACTAAGTATGATGTTAGGTATGGGTTTTTCATAGTGCCACTTATTAAATTGAGGACGTTCCCTTCTATCCCTAGTTTGTTGAATGTTTTTTATCATGAAAGGGTGTTGTATTTTGCCAAATGCTTCTTTAGCATCAATTGGGATGATCATGTAGTTTTTTTTTCTTCATTCTATTAGTATGGTGTCTGTAGTGGGTTGAATAGTATCCCCTCAAAGTTCATGTCCACCTGGAACCTCAGAAGGTGATCTCATTTGGAAATAGGATCTTCTAGATGTAATTAGTTAAGGATCAAGATGAGATTGTACTGGATTAGGGTGCGCCCTAAATCCAGGGATGAGTGTCCTTATAAAAAGAGGAGAAGACAGACAGAGACACAGAGAAGTTTGTGATGTGAAGATAGAAGCAGAGATCAAAGTGATGCATCAAACAGGGAAAGGATGCCAAGGACTGCAAGGAGCCAGTAGAAGTGAGAAAAAGACAAAGAAAGTTTCTTCTAGAGTTTTCAGAAGGAGCATGGCCCTGCTGACACCTTGCTTTCTGACTTTTAGCCTCAAGAACTGTGAGACAGTAAATTTTAATTGTTAAAGCCATTCAGTTTGTGGTAATTCACTATGGCAGTCCTTGAGAATGACTACAATAATACTACATTGATTTTCATGTTGATCCACCCTGCATTCCTGCGACAAATCACAATTGACCATGAAGTATAATCCAAAAATAAGCTGACCGATTGGACTTGCTAGTATTTTGTCGTGCATTTTTGCATTCATATTCATAAGGAATATTGGTCTGCAGTTTTCTTTACTCATGATGTCTCTGTCTAGCTTTGGTACCAGGGTAATGCTCACCTCATAGAATGAGTTAGAAAATGACCTCTCTTCTATTTTTTTGGAAGAGTTTGAGAAGGATTAGTGTTAACTCCTGTCTAAACTTTTGGTAGAGGTTCACTAGTGAAGTCGCCTGGTCTTAAGCTTTTCTTTGTTGGGAGCTTTTTCTCTTTTTTTTTTCCTTTATTTTATTGCAGTAATATTGGTTTATAACATTATATCACGTTCAGGTGTACATCATAATATATTTCTTATTCTGTGTAGATTACATCATGTTCACCACCCAAAGACTAATTACAATCCATCACCACACACATATGCCTAATCACTCCTTTCGCCCTCCTCCCTTCCCTCTTCCCCTCTGGTAACCACTGATCCAATCTCTGTTGCTATGTGTTTGTTGTTATTTTTATCTCCTACTTATGAGTGAGATCATATGGTATTTGACTTTCTCCCTCTGACTTATTTCACTTAGCATAATGCCCTCAAGGTCCATCCATGTTGTCACAAATGGCCAGATTTCATCATTTCTTATGGCTGTGTATATACCACATCTTCTTTATCCATTCATCCCTTGATGGGCACCAAGGTTGCCTACAAGTCTTGGCTATTATGAACAATGCTGCAACGAACATAGGGATGCATGTATTTTTACACATTTGTGTTTTCAAGTTTGTTGGATAAATACCCAGCAGTGGAATAGCTGGATCATATGGTAGTTCTATTCTTAATTTTCTGAGGAAACACCATACTGCTTTCTATAGTGGCTGCACCAGCTTGCACTCCCACCAGCTATGTACAAGTGTTCCCCTCTCTCCACATCCTCTCCAACACTTGTTGTTTCCTGTCTTGTTAATTATAGCCATTCTGACAGGAGTGAGGTGATATCTCACTGGAGTTTTGATTTGCATTTCCCTGATAGCTAATGATGTTGAATATCTTTTCATATGCCTGTTGGCCATCTGTATATCTTCTTTGGAGAAATCTCTGTTCAGATCTTTTGCCCATTTTTAAATTGAGTTGTTAGTGTTTTTGTTGTTGAGCTGTATGAGTTCTTTGTATATTTTGTATATTAACCCCTTATCTGATACATGGTTTGCAAATATCTTCTCCCAATTGTTAGGTCGTCTTTTTGTTTTGTTGGTAGTTTCCTTTGCTGTGCAGAAGCTTTTTAGTTTGAAGTAATCCAATTTGTTTATTTTTGCTGTCGTTTCCCTTGCCTGGTCAGACATGGTATTTGAAAATATGCTGCTAAGACCAATTTCAACAAGCATACTGCCTATGTTTTCATGTAGAAGTTTCATGGTTTCAGATCTTACAGTCAAGTCTTTAGTCCATTTTGAGTTGATTTTTGCGCATGGTGTAAGGTAATGGTTTACTTTCATTCTTTTGCATGTGGCTGTGTAGTTTTCCCAACACCATTTATTGAAGAGACTCTCCTTTCTCCATCGTATGTTCTTGGCTCCATTGTCAAAAATTAGCCATCCGTATATCTGTGGGTTTATTTCTGGGCTCTAGATTCTGTTTCATTGATCTGCGTCTCTGTTTTTGTGCCAGTACCATGCTGTTTTGGTTACTATAGCTTTGTAGTATAGTTTTAAATCAGGGAGTGTGATACCTCCAGCTTTGTTCTTTTTTCTCAGGATTCCTTTGGCTATTCAGGGTCTTTTGCTGTTCCGTATAACTTTTAGGATTCTTTGTTCTATTTCTGTGAAAAATGTTGTTGGAACTTTGCTAGGGATTGCATTGAATCTGTAGATTGCTTTAGGAATTATGGACATTTTAACGATGTTAATTCCTCCAATCCAAGAGCACAAAATATCATTCCATTTCTTTCTCTTCTTCAATTATTTTCCAACAATGTTTTATAGTTTTCAGTGTACATATTTTTCACCTCTTTGATTAAGTTTATTCCTAGGTATTTTATTCCTTTTTTTGCAATGTAAATGGGATTGTATTCTTAATTTCTCTTTCTGCTACTTTGTTGTTAGTGTATAGAAACACAACTGATTTTTGTATGTTGGGATTTTGTATCCTGTAACTTGACTGTATTCTTTTATTATTTCTAAAAGTTTTTTTTAGCGGATTCTTTAGGATTTTCTATATATAAAATCATGTCCTCTGCAAAGAGTGACGACACTTTATTCTTCTTTATTGATTTCACTTCTTCTTTTCCAGTTTGGATCCCTTTTATTTCTTTTTCTTGCCTGATTGCTCTGGCTAGGACTTCCAATACTATGTTAAATAAGAGTGGTGAAAGTGGGCATCCTTGTCTGGTTCCTGTTCTTAGAGGGATAGCTTTCAGTTTTTCTCCATTGAGAATGATATTTGCTGTGGGTTTGTCATATATGCCCTTTATTATGTTGAGGTATTTTCCTTCTATACCCATTTTATTTAGAGCTTTTATCATAAACCAAGGCTGTATCTTGTCAAATGCTTTCTCTGCATCTATTGAAATGACCATGTGATTTTTATTCTTCATTTTGTTAATGTGGTGTACCATGTTGATTGATTTGTGGATGTTGAACCATCCCTGCATCCCTGGAATAAATCTTACTTGATCACAGTCTATGATCTTTTTAATGTATTGTTGTATTCAATTCACTAGTATTTTGTTGAGGATTGTTGCAGCAATGTTCATCCATGATATTGGCCTGTAATTTTGTTTTTTTCTGTTGTCCTCCTCTGGTTTTGTTATCAGGATAATGTTGGCTTTGTAGAATAAGTTACAAAGCCTCCCCACCTCTTCTATTTTTTGGAACAGTTTGAGAAGGATAGGTACTAAGTCTTCTTTGAATGTTTGGTAGAATTCTCCTGGGAAGCTGTCTGGTCCTAGGCTTTTAATTTTTGGGAGGTTTTTGATTATTGTTTTGATCTCCTGACTGGTGTTTAGTCTATTCAAATTCTCCACTTCTTTTTGATTCAATTTTGGAAGGATGTATGGTTGTAAGAATTTATTGATTTCTTTAGATTATCCAATTTGTTGGTGTTTATCTTTTCATAGTATTCTCTTATAATCTTTTCTATTTCTGAGGTGTCCATTGTAATTTCTCCTCTTTCATTTCTGATTTTATTTATTTGAGGCTTCCCTTTTTTTTTTGTGAGTCTAGCTAAAGATTTGTCAATTTTGTTTATCTCTTCAAAGAACCAGCTCTTGGTTTCATTGATTTTTTTTCTATTGGTTTTTAGTCTCTATTTTATTTCTGCTCTGATTTTTTTTAAAGATTTTTAAAAAAATTTTTTTCCTTTTTCTCCCCCAAGACCCCCAGTACATAGTTGTATATTCTTCGTTGTAGGTCCTCCTAGTTGTGGCATGTGGGATGCTGCCTCAGCGTGGTTTGATGAGCAGTGCCATGTCTGTTCTCAGGATTCCAACCAATGAAACATTGGGCCGCCTGCAGCAGAGCACACGAACTTAACCACTCGGCCACGGGGCCAGCCCCTCTGCTCTGATTTTTATTATTTCTTTCCTTCTTCTGATTTTGGGCTTTGTTTGTTCTTCTTTTTCCAGTTCCTTTAGGTGCACTGTGAGATTGTTTATTCAGGATTTTTCTTATTTGTTGAGGTAGGCCTGAATTGCTATAAACTTCCTTCTTAGAGCCACTTTTGCTGTATCCCATAGATTTTGGCATGTCATATTTTCATTTTCATTTGTCTCCAGGTAATTTTTTATTTCTCCTTTGATTTCTTCATTGACCCAATTATTGTTCAGTAGCATTTTGTTTCATCTCCACATATTCATGGCTTTTCTGATTTTCCTCTTGTAGTTGATTCCTAGTTTCATACCTTTCTGGTTAAAAAAGATGCTTGGTATTATTTTGATCTTCTTAAATTTATTGACAGTTATTTGTGGCATAATATGCAACCAATCCTCGAGAACATTCGATGTGCATTTGAAAAGAATGTGTATTTTGTGGTTTGGGGATGGAATGTTCTGTATATAACCATGAAGACCATCTGGTCTAATGTGTCATTTAAGGCCAGTGTTTCCTTATTGATCTTCTGTTTGGATGATCTATCCATTGGTGTAAATGGAGTATTAAAGTCCCTTAATATTATTGTGTTACTGTCTATTTCTCCTTTTATGTCTGTTAATAATTGCTTATATATTTAGGTGCTCCTATGTTGGGTGCATAGATATTTACAAGTGTTATATCCTCTTGTTGGATTTTTCCCTTTATCATTATGTAGTGCCCTTCTTTGTCTCTTGTTACAGTTTTTGTCTTAAAGTCTATATTGTCTGTTATAAATATTGCTACCTCAGCTTTCTTTTCTTTGCCATTTGCATGGAGTATCTTTTTCCATCCCTTCACTTTCAGTTTGTGAGTGCCTTTAGGTCGGAAGTGTGTCTCTTGTATGCAGCATATATATGGGTCTTGGTTTTTCGTATCCAATCAGCCACCCTATGCCTTTTGATTGAAGCATTTAGTCCATTGACATTTAAAGTAGCTATTGATAAATATGTATTTGTTGCCATTTTGTTACTTTATTCTGGGTGTTTTAGTAGTTCTTCTCTTGCTCTCTTCCCTTGTGGTTTGATGGCTTTCTTTAGTAATATTTTTTTTTCCTTTCTCTTACTTATTTATTATAGGTTTCTGGTGTGTGATTGCCATGAGGTTCATATATAATATTCTACGTATATAGCAACTTATATTGAGTTGATAGTCTCTTTGGTTTGACCTCTTTCTAAAAGCTCTACTCTTTTACTCTTTTGGGAGTTTTTTTGATTAATGATTCAATCTCTTTTTTTACTAGCTCTATTCAGATTTTCACTTTCTTCTGTAGTAAGTTTGGGTAGTTTGATTCAAGGAACTTGACCATTTCACCTAGTATATCTAATTTGTTGGCATACAATTGTTAATAGTATTCTCTTATAACCCTTCTTATTTCTGTAAAGTCAGTAGCACTGTTCCCATTTTCATTACTTATTTGAGTCTTCTCTCATTTTTTCTTGGTCAATCTAGCTAAAAGTTTGCCAATTTTGCTGATATTTTCAAAGAATGAACTTTTGTTTCCATTGATTCTCTTCATTTTTTTTTAATTCTGTATTTCATTTATATTTGTTTTTTCTTTCCTTCTTCTAGCTTTGAGTTTAGTTTTCTCTTCCTTTTCTAGTTTTTCTAGGTATGAGTCACATTATTGGTTTGAGATCTTCCTTCTTCTTTTCTTCTTTCCTTCTTTCTTTCTTTTTGCTGACAAAGATTAACCCTGAGCTAACATCTGTTGCCAATCTTCCTCTTTTTGCTTGAGAAAGATTCACTCTGAGCTAACACCTTCCCAATCTTCCTCTTTTGTATGTGGGTCACTGCCACACCATGGCCACTGACGAGTGGTGTGTGTCTGTGCCCAGGAACCAAACCCGGGCGGCCAAAGTGGAGTGTGCCAAACTTAACCACTAGACCATGGGGCCAGGCCCAAGAGATCTTTTTTTCTTTTTTAATTCTCTTTTTTGGGACAGAAGATTGGCCCCAAGCTAACAACTGTTGCCATTCTTCCCCACCCCCCAAGCCCCAGTATCTAGTTGTATATCCTAGTTGTAGGTCATTCTAGTTCTTCTATGTGGGATGCCACCACAGCATGGCTTGATGAGTAGTGTGTAGGTCCACGTCCGGGATCTGAACCTGTGAACCCGGGGCCTCCAAAGTGAAGCACATTAACTTAACCCCTCTGCTATGGGACCAGCCCTGAGACCTTTCTTTTTTTTTAATGCAAGGATTTACAGCTATAAATTTCCCTCTAAGTACTGCTTTTGCTACACTACATAAATTTTTGCTATGTTGTTTTGTTTTCATCCATCTTAAAGTATTTTTAACTTTCCTTAGTGACTTCTTCTTTGATCCATTGGTTAAGAATGTGTTTATTTCTACATTTTTGAAAATTTTCCAAATTACCTGGTTATTGATTTCTAATTTAATTCCATTCCGGTCAGAGAAGATAGTCTGTGAGAGTTCAACTGTTTAAATTTACTGAGAACTTATCTGAGGCCTGACTTATGATCTATCTTGCAGAATGTTTCTGATGCACTTAAGAAAAATGTGCTTTCTGTTGTTGGATGGAGCATTCTATATATATCTGTTGGGTCTAGTTAGTTTATAGTATTATACAAGTCTTCTATTTCCTTTATATTCCTTTCCCTCCATTTATATTTAGTTATTTCTATTATTGAAAGTGGGTGCTGACGTCTTCAACTATTATTGTTGAATTGTCTATTCCTCCATTCAATTCTTTCAGTTTTTGCTTCAAATATATTGGGGCTTTCTTGTTTGGGTGCATATATGTTTATAATTGTCACACTTTCTTAATGGATTGACCCCTTTACCCATTATATAATGTCCTTGGATGTGTAAACTCATGTCTGTAGAGGGTTTGAGGGATTTGGGACTATCAAGGAAAAAGATATGACTATGGCAAGGAGTAACATACAGTAAGCTTTATTGGGTGGTACTTGAACTGGGTTGCCTGAAAGAGGAAGTTTCTCACAGCAGGAGACTATCCAGAGGCTATGGGGTAGGGGTCTCCAGAATGGGAGAGCAAGGGAACTCTTGGAGAAGAAGGGAATGGAGAAAGGGTTTACATGTCTAAGTGATGTTGCTCGACAACACAGTGGGAGTCTCCGAGTCAGAAAACTCCAAAAAGCAGCAGCAGCTTAGGACCTTATAGCTGCAAGACCCTCTCTTATTAGGCAATAGGTCATGTGATCAGTTTTGCACAGTAGGGAAGGCAGGCAAGTTCTAAATGACTAAGAATCTGCTTGTTTGGACTTTTTTTTTGTAGTGGAATTGATATTTTATTACAAATGTCACATGGACAAAGGTGTATAAAATATATACTTAGCATTTAAAGAATAAAACAAAATCCACATGTGAGGATCTACCTATTGGGTTAAGGAAGAGAACACTTCCAGTACCTTAGAAGCCCTTGTGTGGTCTTCACAGATCACATTTTGTCCCTCCCTGAAGAGGTGAACATTGTCCTGAATTTCATATTAATCATTCTATTGCTTCTCAATTTAGTTTTGTCACCTTGTATGTGATTCTAAAAAAATATTGTTTTAGTGTTGCCTCTTTTGAACTTTACTCAAATGGGCTCATACTGTATGTACTCCTCAGTGATCTGCTCCTTTTCTATGAACACTGTGTTTTTTGTTTTTTTCTTTTTCTTTTCTTGTGGTAACATTGGTTTATAACATTATAGAAATTTCAGGTGTATATTGAGATATATTTTTATTTCCGTGTAGATTACATCATGTTCACCACCCAAAGACTAATTCCAATCCATTACCACACATCCTCCTCCCCTGCCCCTTCTCCTCTGGTAACCACCAATCCACTCTCTGTCTCTATGTGATTGCTGGTTGTTGCTTTTATCTTCTATTTATGAGTGAGATCATATGGTATTTGACTTTCTCCCTCTGACTTATTTCACTTAGCATCATACCCTCAAGGTCCATCCATGTTTTAAAATAATTGTATATGCACAAATTTGACATTGGGACTGGTAGGCTTTTTGGCTAATGGGTCTCCGCCTGTAGTGAAGAAACAAATAACCTAGGAACCAATACAAACAGGCCATCTTGGGGCGAGCCTGGTGGCACAACAGTTAAGTGTGTACGATGTGCTTTGGCGGCCCAGGGCCTGTCAGTTCAGATCCCAGGTGTGGACATGACACCACTTAGCAAGCCACACTGTGGTAGGCATCCTACATATAAAAAAAAGTAGAGGAAGATGAGCATGGATCTGAGCTCAGGGCCAGTCTTCCTCAGCAAAAAGAGAAGGATTGGCAGATGTTAGCTCAGGGCTAATCTTCCTCAAAAAAAAAAAAAAAAAGAGGCCATCTTTCACTCATCTATACAATAATGTCTTTCATCAAATTTGGGGGTTTTTTGGCCATTATTTCTTCAAATATTCTTTTCCCCCTTTCTCTCTCTTCTCTCTTTCTGGGATTCCTGTTATGCATATGTTGCTATGCTTGAGAATGTCCCATAGGTCTCTTCAGCTCTCTTTATTTCATTCTTTTCTCTTTCTGCTCTTCAGCCTGAAGAATCTCAATTGGCCAATCTCCAACTTCACTGATGCTTCTACCTGCACAAATCTGCTGTTTAGTAACCTCTCCATTGAGTTTATCATTTGTTATGGTACTCTTCAACTCCAGAGTTTCTATCTGGTTTCTTTTAATAATTTCTATTTCTTTGTTGACACTATTTGGTATCATTCTTACGGCTTTCTTTAGGACTTTATCCATGGTTCCCATTGGCTCTTTGAATTCCTTCCTTCCTCCCTCCCTTCCTTCTTCTTCTCGCCGCACCACCCCCCCCCCAAGTATATAGCTGTATATTCTAGTTATTGGGCCTTCTAGTTCTGCTATGCGGGATACCACCTCAGCCTGGCTTGATGAGTGGTGCTAGATCCACGCCCAGGATCCAAACTGACAAAATCCTGGGCCGCTGAAGTGGAGCATGTGAACATAACCACTCAGCCACAAGGCTGGTCCGTCTTTGAACATATTTTAAACTGCTGATTTAAAGTTTTTGTCTAGTAAGTCCAATGTCTGGGCTTCCTCCTGGACAGTTTATTAATTCCTTTTTTTCTATATGGGTCAAACTTACTTGTTTCTTGCAAGGCTTGTAATTTTTTTTGAAAATTGGACATTTTGAGTATTATAATGTTACAACGTTAGAAATAAGATTCTACGCATCCCCAGTTTGTTGTTGCTGCTTGTTGCGGTTGTTGATGTAATTTGTTAATGACTTTTTTGCACTAATTTTGTAAAGTCTGTGTTGTTTGTGGGCGCTTTGTGTTGTGTATGGCCACTGGAATCTCCATTCCATTAGCTTAGTGGTCAAATAATGATTCATCAAAGATTTCCTGAAATGCCAAGACTCAGCTGATTTTCAATTAATTATTCACCTGGTTGCTATAAACCCTTGATTAACTTCCAGAGTCCAATAAAGCTGATTCTGACAGTCCTTTCCAGTTTATTGGCTGATGTTGTGGAGGGATGGGCTTTCAGTGTCTCTTATCCACAATTTTTCTCTCATATCACTCAATATTCTAACTTTTATCTAAGAAAGAGGATGAAGAGTCTGTCTATCCACCTATCTATCTATATTTGCTATGCAAAGAAAAAAACCCCACAAAATTTAAATGGTTCCTGGTGGAAGGAGGAAACAGGGATACAAGGTAGGTTTCTTTAAATATACATTGTTTTGTAGATTTCACTTTAGATCCACACATTTTACATACTAATATAAAAAATATTTAAAAAGCAGTATGTAATTCAGAGTTATACTATTCCCAGAGCCATAAACTTGCCCAAATCTAACTTTTATATGGAGAAGTTGAGATTTGAGTTCTGATAGTCTAACTACAGATGCTACAATATTAACTATTATGCTAAATTATGTAGTAGTAAGAGACATAAGATAGGTAAAGCACCTAGCAAATCAATGAACCTTAGGTCCTTTCCACCAATACCTTACTTGGGGAGACAAGACCTAAGCATTTTGCCATCTTTGTTCTAGGCCCATACACAGGACACGTTATGTCTAATAAGTGAAAACTGAACAAATCAAGGCTATGATTATAAACAGTTGACCACAAGGCCACTTTCTGAATAATGATCAGGGAAACAAAGTGCCTACTAGAATATAGTTATGTTAGTCTTACATTATCCTTAGAAAAATAAAGGTTTGATTAACAGACCTTATTTTTTACTTAATTATAACATTGTGTAATTTCAGGTGTACATTATATCAGTTTCTACATAGACTGCATTGCGCTCACCACTAAGTCTAGTTCTTATCTATCACCATGCATATGTGCCCCTTAACTCCTTTTCTCCTTCCCCTACCCCCTTCCCCTCTGGTAAACCACTAATCTGTTCTCCTTATTTATATGTTTGTTTATCTTCCACATGAGTGAAATGATACAGTGTTTTTCTTTCTTGGTCCAGCTTATTTCGCTTAGCATAACACCCTCAAGGTCCATCCATGTTGTTGTAAATGGCACAATTTTGTCTTTTTTATGGCTGAGTAGTATTCCATTGTATATATATATACCACATCTTACTTATTCATTTATCAGTTGGAGGACACTTGGGTTGCTTCCACATCTTGGCTATTGCAAATAATGCTGCTTTGAACATAGGGATGCACAAATCTCTTTGAATTGTTGATTTCACGTTATTTGCTGTGGTAGGCGTCCCACATATAAAGTAGAGGAAGATGGGCACGGATGTTAGCTCAGGGCCAGTCTTCCTCAGCAAAAAGAGGAGGATTGGCTGCAGTGTTAGCTCAGGGCTAATCTTTCTCAAAAAAAAAAAAGCAGAGGTTTTAAGTCTAAGCTGGAAAAAAAAAAAGGTGTCATGATTCTCAGGCATCAGTAACCCAGTCAGGGAAGAATTTTTGGGGGGTGGTCAAGTTCCTTTCAAGATCCTCTAAAATTTTACCAAGCAGGGATAAATATCCAGTGTGGGATAGTTGGATCATATGATATTTCTCTTTTTAATTTTTTGAGAAATCTCCATACTGTTTTCTATAGTGGCTGCACCAGTTGCATTCCCACCAGCAGTGTATGAGGTTTCCCTTTTCTCCATATCCTCTCCAACATTTGCTATTTTTTGTCTTGTTAATTAGGGCCATTCTGACGGGTGTCAGGTGATAGCTCATTGTAGTTTTGATTTGCATTTCCTGAATAATTAGTGATGTCGATCTTTTCATGTGCCTGTTGGTCACCTGTATATCTTCTTTGGAAAAATTTCTGTTCCTATCCTTTGCCCATTTTTTGAGTGGGGTTTTTTTTCATTGTTGAATTGTATGAGTTCTTTATGTATTTTGGAAATTAACCTCTTGTCAGGTAAACGATTTGCAGATATTTTCTCCCAGGTGGTGGGGTTGGTGGGCTTTTTTTGTTCATGCTTTCCTTTGCCTTGTAGAAGCTTTTTAGTCTGATGTAGACTCATTTGTTTTTTTCTTTTGTTTCCCTTGCTTGTGTAGACATGGTATTCTAAATGATACTGCAAAGGCCAATGTCAGAGTGTACTGCCTATATTTTCCTCTAGGAGTTTTATGGTTTCAGATCTTACATTCAAGTCGTTAATCCATTTTGAGTTAATTTTTCTGTATGGTGTAGAATAATGGTCTCCTTTATTGTTTTGCATGTGGCTATTCAGTTTTCCCAAGACCATTTATTGAAGAGACTCTCCTTTCTCCATTGTATGTTCTTGGCTCCTTTATTGAAGATTAGCTGTCCGTAGATATGTGGTTTTATTTCTAGACTTTCAATTCTGTTTCATTGATGTGTGTCTGTTTTGCTGCCAGTACCATACTGTTTTGATTACAATAGTTTTGTAGCATATTTTGAAGTCAGGGATTGTGATGCCTCCAGCTTTGTTCCTTTTTCTCACGATTGCTTTGGCTATTTGGAGTCTTTTGTTGTTCCACATAAATTTTAGGATTCTTTGTTCGGTTTCTGTGAAGAAATGTTATTGGGATGCTGATTGGGATTGCAGTGAATCTGCAGATTGCTTTAGGTAGTATGGACATTTTAACTATGTTTATTCTTCCAATCTGTGAGCATGGGATATCTTTCCATTTGTTTATGTCTTCTTCAATTTCTTTCAATAATGTCTTATACTTTTCAGTGTATAGGTCTTTCACCTCCTTGGTTAAATTTATTCCTAGATATTTTATTCTTTTTGCTGTGATTGTAAATGGGATTGTATTCTTGACTTATCTTTCTGCTAGTTCATTATTAGTATATAGAAATGAAACTGATTTTTCTATGTTGATTTTGTAACCTGCAACTTTGCTGTAGTTGTTGATTATTTCTAATAGTGTTCTGGTGGATCCTTTAGGGTTTTCTAAATATAGAATCATGTCATCTGCAAACAGTGAGAGTTTTACTTCTTCCTTTCCAATTTGGATACCTTTCATTTCTTTTTCTTGCCTAATTGCTCTGTCCAAAACCTCCAGTATTACGGTGAATAAGAGGGGTGAGAGTGGGCACCCTTCTCTTGTTCCTATTGTCAGAGGGATAGCTTTCTGTTTTCCACCATTAAGTATGATGTTGGCTGTGGGTTTGTCATATATAGCTTTTATTATGTTGAGGTACTTTCCTTATATACCTATTTTACTGAGGTTTTTTTTTTTTTTATCATAAATGGATATTAGATCTTGTCAAGTGCTTTCTCTGCATCTATTGAGATGACCATGTGATTTTTATTCCTCATTTTGTTAATGTGGTGTATCACATTCATTGACTTGAGGATGTTGAATGATCCCTGCATCCCTGGAATAAATTCCACTTGATCATGGTGTATGATCCTTTTAATGTATTGCTGTATTTGATTTGCTAATATTTTGTTGGAGAATTTGCATCTATGTTCATCAGTGATATTGGCCTGTAATTTTCCTTTTCTGTGTTGTCCTTGTCTGGTTTCAGTATCAACGTAATGTTGGCCTCATAGAAAGAGTTAGGAAGTGTTCTATCTAATTCAATATTTTTGAATACTTAGAGGATGGGTATTAAATCTTCTTTGAATGTTTGGCAGAATTCTCCAGAGAATCCACCTGGTCCTGGACTTCTGTTTTTTGAGAGCTTTTCAATGTCTTTACTTGTGATTGGTCTATTCAGATTCTCTGTTTCTTCTTGATTCAGTTTTGGGAGGTTGTATGATTCTAAGAATTTACCCATTTCTTCTAGATTTTCCAATTTGTTGGCATATAGTTTTTCATAGCGTCTTCATATAATCCTTTGTTTTTCTGTGGTATCCATTATAATTTCCCCTTTTTCATTTCTAATTTTATTTATTTGAGCCTTTTCTCTTTTTTTCTTAGTGAGTCTGGTTAAGGATTCATATCTTCTCAAAGAACCAGCTTTTAGTTTCATTGACACTTTCTACTGCTTTTTTTTTTTAAAGATTTTATTTTTTTCCTTTTTCTCCCCAAAGCCCTGCGATACATAGTTGTATATTCTTCATTGTGGGTCCTTCTAGTTGTGGCATGTGGGATGTTGCCTCAGCGTAGTTTGATGAGCAGTGCCATGTCCGCGCCCAGGATGTGAACCAACGAAACATTGGGCCGCCTGCAGCAGAGCGTGCGAACTTAACCACTCGGCCACGGGGCCAGCCACTCTATTGCTTTTTTAGTCTCTATTTCATTTATTTCTGCACTGATTTTTATTATTTTCCTCCTTCTGCTGTTTGGGCCTTGTCTGTTCTTTTTCTAGTTCTGTTAAGTGTAGTTTAAGATTACTTGACAGTGGCGGACTCCATGGCCGAGTGGTTATGTTTGCACGCTCCGCTTTGGTGTCCCAGGGTTTTGCCAGTTCAGACCCTGGGTGCAGACATGGCACCACTCATCAGGCCATGATGAGGCAGCATCCCCCATGCCACAACTAGAAGGACCCACAACTAAAATATATAACTATGTACTGGGGGAACTTGGGGAGAAAAAGCAATAAAATAAAATAAAAAAGATTATTTGAGATTTTTGTTTATTGAGGTAGGCCTGTATTGTTACAAATTTCCCTCTTATGACTGCTTTTGCTGCATTCCATAAGAGTTAGTATGTTCTGTTTTCATTTTCATTTGTCTCCAGGTATTTTTTGATATCTTCTTTGACTTCTTCCTTGATCCAATGGTTGTTCAGTAGCATGCTGTTTAGTCTCCAGATATTCATGACTTTCCTAGCTTACGTTCTCTTGGTGCAAGGTTACTCGTATCATTATATACTGCCCCTCTTTGTCACCCATTGCCTTTTTTATCTTGAAGTCTTATTTGATACAAACATGGCAACACCTGCTTTCTTTTGTTTGCCATTAGCTTGGAGTATGGTCTTCCATCCTTTTATTCTGAGCCTGTTTGTCTTTAGAGCTAGCTGAGATGTGTTTCCCAGAGGCAGTGTATTGTTGGGTCTTGTTTTCTAATCTGTCCAGCCACTCTTTGTCTTTTGAATGGAGACTTCAATCCGTTTACATTTAGAGTGATTACTGATATATGAGGGCTTAACACTGCCATTTTCTCTCTTGTTTTCCTGTTGTTCTGTATGTCCGTTGTTTCGCTTCTTTTCTATTTCCAACACTGCCATTTCATTTTCATGGTTTTCTGTGGACGTTTCCTCAGTTTTCTCTTTTTTTATGAATTGTGGCTCTGCTCTGATTTTTTATTTAGCAGTTACCATGAGGTTTGTATAAAAGATTTCATAGACGAGACAGTCCGTTTAACAGACTTATTCTTTTTGATTACATAAAGATATTTGAACATATCGCTTGCCCCCAAAATGTAACTACACAGGTAGCTGAATAAAAGTGCTCCTCAAAACTGAAATACCTCCCACTCCTATTTCCTGTTAACACCACCACTTATCCACAAAAAGCAGATGTACCTTTCCCCTAGAGCCCACATCCTATTTTGCCAACGAGTCTTGATCACTTTGCTTCTCTACACAGTATCTTAAATCCAACCACCACTCTACATTCCCACTGCTACTGCCTTAGTTCGTATCTGTATTTCCTGCTTGGACTACCATGTGGCCAAACTAGTCTTTTCTGCCTCCATTCCTTTTTTAAAATCCATTTTCCATTATGCCTCTAGAGTGTTTTTACTAAAAATAAGTTGAATAAGTTTTCAACCTTCTTCATCTATTCAATAATTGCTTTGCTTATTCAGTTGCTTCCCATCATCTACAGTGATTTTTCAAAATATATTCCTAAAAGACTCAAGACTCAATAGAACTGTCTGAGTCCCCAAGGGTAATAAGGCAGAAGCTAGATGGATAAGGTTCTCTTGTCATTCCTATGCTCTAACCTTCAACCAAATTCCTTAATTTCTTTACAGGTTTGCATAAGTTTCTGTTGGAAAAGACTTCCCTAACTCAAGGTCTTCATTATTTTGCTCCTAGCTATCTCATTACATTCAACTTACTATTACTGCTTTTCACAAGTCCTATACATCCTGCCATTGGGAAGTCTTCAGTCTGCCGAATTAGAGATGTTGTTCCATGCCTTTATTCTTTGAACAGCTATTTCTTCCACCTGTAATTCTATTCTCTCCATGCCTTAGGAAACCTTGAAGCAATCTCAGCTTAGAGACGACAAAAACATAAAATCCCCCAGGCAGTTTCTCGTCTCCTTCTCTGTTCTTCTGGCATTTTTTACGCTCCATTACTACTTCTGCCGCTCTTTAACTTTTTTCATCATTTACAAACACCTGTGCCCTTGGACAAGTAACTTAACCTCTCTGAGGCCTTGGTTTCCTCATCTGTAATATGAGGATAAGTAAGTATAATACCTAGCTCACAAAGATATTGGGAAGGTTAAATGTGATAATACATGAGAGGGCTTAAAAGAGTGCTTAGCACATCAGATTGATTCAAATGTTAGATATAACTATTATTACTAATAATACTACCACTACTCCTCTATGTGGGTCAATTAAACTGGGAGCTCTGAAGGATTATTTTTCTACCCCTAGCATATAGCTCATAGTAAAAACTCAATCTACCTTCTATAATACGCAATGAATATGAGCATTCATTATGCTCACATTAAAAATATTTGTTACCTAGTGCCTTCAGCTACTTCTTTTTGCAAAAGATATCATTTAATATGAAATTTCTAATTTCCTTAGAGTATGCCTTTTGCAGCAAATTAAAGTTTACTATTTATTTAGAAAAGGCAATTTCCTTTTACCTAATACATTTTAAAAGATTTATCTAATTAACCCACTGTGATGGTTAATTGTATGTGCCAAGTTAGCTGGGCCACAGGGCCTAGGTATGTGGTCAAGCATTATTCTGTATGTTTCTGTGACAGTGTTTTTGGATGAGATTAACATTTAAATCTGTGGACTTTTAGTAAAGCAGATTTCCCTCCTTAATGTGGATGGGCCAATGCATGCAATTAGTTGAAGCCCTGGATTGAACAACAGACTGACCTCCCCCTAAGCAAGGAAGAATTCTGCAGAAGACAACCTTCAAACTTGAACTGCAACATTGGCTCTTTTTTGGGTCTCCAGCCTGCCAGCCCACCCTGCAGATTTCGGCCTTCCAGCCTCCATATTCACATAAGCCAATTCCTTAAAATAAATCTCTCTTTGTCTCTCTCTATATAGACTAATACATCCACCTACAGTATATATGAAATTAAGTTACAGACCAGGCTATAACCATTGAAAGGAAAAAAAGTCTTTATTTGGAAAGTTTAGAATTAAAAATATATATTATGCGTGTATATATAGTTATATAGCTATTATATATAAAATATATATACACAAAAATTTTATTTACCAGAGAATCAAGAATCCCTAAAGTTTCCTTTTTGTTTCCTTTATTCCCTTTGATAATATCCTATTATCTATAGAGAGTAAGAAAATAGAAAGAGGATAAATTATTGCAGTTTTATTTTAACTTCCAAAATTACTTTTTTCATATGCTTGAGACAAAATTTAAATCATGTATATGAGTACAAAGATGAACATTGGTCCTTTAAACACTGACAAAAGCCAGTTACAATATATATTTTTAAACCAAGTTTTCTATTTTTACAACATAGTGAAAAACTATGTTCATAAAAAAGTACACAGGAAAATAAAATAATGATTTCAGTGTTCCCTTTTCAAAGATATGGCTCTGAAGGTATGTGTTAATATCATTTAAAAAATCCATATAAAAGGCAACAAATAGATTTATAATAACACTTTCCTTCAGTTAACAGTTAATCCATTGTGATTTATAGAAGTTCCATGAAGGGTCATCACTTAAGGAACTCTCCTGGTTACAATTACAACCAAATTTTGAACATTTGGTCAAAGAAGCAGGAAAATGCCAAGTCCTGCCACAATGAATAGAAATAAGTAACCTACAAGGTAGTATACTATAGATGAAGACAATCTTAACTAAGGTCCAAATGGTTTGGTCAAATGGTTCCTTACTCTCATTAAAGAAAAGTCTTTACTGCTGAGGACACTGGGTCTCTGGAGTTGATTTGGAGGACACATATAGAATTGGGTGTGATTTCTTACAAGTTTCCTTTTCCAATTTGCTTGCAGTTTCTTTCCCTTCTTTAACTTCTGTTTGACTCCTTGATTCAGCAGCTAACCTACAGGCATTAAAGCATCCACTCTGAATTCAAATGTGGTTATGAAAAATTAAAGAAGAAACAACACTCTAGCATAATGGGCCTCTAATGAGACATGGTGATTTTTCTTTATGTGTATGACGAAAAAAATTATAGTTGACTTCAACACCGTTAAGAAAACTAAGTCACTGCCTCTCTAAAAGAATCTTTTTATACCAATAGACAAATTTTTGAATGTCTAAAGAAATATCTTTAAGGTTGATACAAGGTCATGATGAAGCCTACATTAAAGAATCAAAATATAATGATAAATACACCTAATAAAAAAATGTAAATGCTAGAGGACTATTTTAATGTTAACATGACATACAAAAGACAAACACAACATAAAAATAACAGGGAATCCTGAGCTGCATGAAAAGATGTCTATTTATCTCAAAAAAGGAAAAAAAACCTCAAATTGAGTTTCAAATAGCAGAATAATAATTTTAGAAAAACCAACAGTGGAGAGATATTTTAAAAGGTCTATGTTTTATAGCAAGAGCATAAATTAAATTTATAAAGCATGCATAGTGAAGTTCCCAATAAAGCCCATATTTATTGTTACAATATTTTCATAGGATTGTGTGTCTAAGTTAATCATGCAGAGAGCAAAAGGTTGGAAACATCTTAAGTTAGCAGATGGACTCACACAGACACACAAAAACAAATGTTTTGTGGTATTTTATTTGGTTTGTTTAACTAACAAGACAAAAAATTCCAACATGCTACTTAATTTGAGTCAAATAAGTAGCTACATACATTTGCTTAAGTAATTTTTATCAAGCAAAAAAAGGCAGAAAAAGAAGTGAAGACAACACAGATAGCAAGGTTTGCACTGATTAATTCTGGAAATCCACCTCCAGAAATATACAATCGTCAAGCGCACTTATACAATGAATCACATATATACAAGCATAACCTGTTAAATTCATTTCAAAATACTTAGAACCATGTGTGTGCATCACCTATCATTCATTTAAAGTTACTTTTTCCTTGAGAAGATCAAGCTTTTATTTTATGTGACTTATAGGTTATAATGTTATCATATAAAAATTCAAGGAATGGAGTAATAAATTACTCCTCTCATTAATAATAACAGCAGCTAACATTGTTGAAGTGCCTTCATTGTTGAGTACTACATTTAGTAGCACTGAAGACTTAAAGAGAAATCAGATAAAACATAAAAGAAAGCCCTTTTACTAAGATGGGCTATGTCTTACTATTTCAGCTCAAACGCACACTTAGTAAAATGTCTCATTCTGTACTCCTCCATCTAAGGGTGATGAAGCCCTAGCAGCACCTTCAAGATCTCCTTTCACAGAAGACAATACAAGTATTTTCACATCAATATGCTTAATTTTTTAAATGTCTAAAGATATTTATTTTAAATGCATCTATCATTCCATTGAATAAAGACATCCTTTAGCTTTTATCATCTTTTTTTACCTTCTCCATTTTCCTCATTCACTTTTTTCCCCACTCTTGGTCCTGCTGTACACACCCAGAACCTCTTATTCCACGTTAGCCTCAGCCCCTGTTACCTACCTTTCCCTTCTACTCACTTTCTCTTACTTTCTGACCTATTATTTTAACTTTTTTTAAAAGATAAGACCCTTAAAACATTGATTCCTACAGACATAAATGTCTAAAACTTCCTCTTTTAGTCACAAACTCAAATACGCAGAAACTAGAGGCCTTGAAGTTTTGGTGTAAAATGACAATAAATTACCTTCGATATTTTAAAATGTCAAAATAGGTATCAAAGCCCATTCTTGAAGACTTAGGAGGAACAATTTTAAAAGTCATAACAAATTTCACCTAACAGTTTTCTAGAAGCTGAAATTTCTTAGACTACTAGAAAGCCCTTTTAGGAGGCAAGTTAATTTGTCTTTCATGGCCACTCTTGAACCAGGAAAAAAATAACAGTACATTTATTCAAACCAAAACATTCAGGGATGTACTAGACTGTGATACTTCTGTTTCATGAAACAGAAAAGTATAACTTTTAAAAATAATTCCCTTATTCAGGAGTCCTTTCCCCTTGCAATCATTTTAGTCTTTCTTAAAGTTTTAGAAAAGTTGAAGGTAGGCAGATGAAATTGGGGAATTACACTGCATGCAATACTAAGAAAATAGATAAAGAAACAGATAGCACAGTTCATGCAGCGAAAGAGAAGAGATGGAGAGGTCTGCTGGTTGCCTTGAAGAAAAGAGGACACTGACCTGGGAGAGTTAGGGGTGTTTCCACTTCTTTCACTTAAGGCTTCAGAGTCAGCTGGAACTCCTATAAGTTTCACACATTTCTTTGCCTTTGTTGGCTGAATATCCATGGGCAGATTTTTGTGAGGAGAGAGAATGACTCCTGGTCTGTTTTCAGAATCTATCTTTTCTAACTGCAAGTTGTTATCTTCTAAGTTATTTGGACAGGAGTGTGACTCCTCTTTCTGAGGTGATAATCTATAAACTTCTTCCCCAATGGCACTGTTGGCACATACATCGTTAGGGGTCGTAATATCCACAGGAAGTACCTCACGCCTCTTTTTGAGTACAGGCACTTCAATTTTCTCTGAGAATAAAAACCATTAAACACATATCCAGTCAATAAATCAAAGACACAATATAAAGAGGTAGAACTAGTTACAGATTCTTTTTCCCATTCTTTTAAAACCCACTCATCTCCTTATTGAAACATATTGTTTCTTTTATCCTTTTTCATGGACTCCATTAACTATATCTTTTAAAGGTTCTCTGGCTATAAGTTTTTCCTTGGGAACTCAATATATTTGGCTCTATGAATGAACACAAATGTTCTCTTCTGGTATTATGACAAAAGCTGCACAGGGCTTTATAAGATCTCAGCATAGAGATGAGGGATGAGGTGGCAAAGAGTCAAGAAATCCAGGTACAAATCTTAGTACTAGCACATTGTAGCTCAGTGACCTTGGGGAGTGCTTAACCTCTCTGAGCTTTCTTTTCTTTATCTGTAAAATGAGGATTAAAAGTACCCACTTCACTCGATATTGTGTGTTTTACAGGTTAAATGAAAAGAACAGATAAAGTTCTCTGAATATGGTGATTTGTGCCTAACAGCTTGTAAAATATACTTAAAATCTGAATACTTCCACCATGGATACCTCCCCAGTTCAAACCATATTATGTCTCACTGCTGACTACTGCAATAGTCTTCTACCCCATTGCCTAACATTATATCATTTCATCTCCTATGCAGGTCCATATACACAGTTACTGAATTAATTGCTCTAATACCTTTTCCCTATCCCCATACCTATGTGTGTCCTTCATTTTAATAATCAAAATGTTAGTGAAGTTGGAGAAACCACGGTTGGACAGGGGGTTGGTGGTCCAACTCTACACTGTTGTTTTTAAATCATTATTTTCCGTTTCTCTTGCACTGCTCCTTTGAAAACCACATAATCTAGATTCACTAAACTTCCTCTTGTCTCTTTGCTGTGTTCAATTCAGCAGACCTTTAAAATTCATAATGGATGATTCTTAATCAGGAAACCCTATGAGAATCAGGGAAGAGAAAAAGACTGAGAGAAGGAGAAGCCTTTTTAAACTATAAAAAAATCCTTATTATTGCGGACAACCTCCCTGCCATCATTGAGAATCACTTTGGATTCACTGAGGCAATAATGAAGAGTCTTAGGCATGTGAACAGTGAAAATCTATAACCTAAAACACATAATGATACTTTTTTTTGGTCTAAGAATGATCACATTCTTAGACTTTTTTACCTTCGGCCTTTTACTTGTTAAGTTACGTACAGTAAAATCACTCTCTTTAGTGAACAGGAGGCAGAGCCTGTATGGTTAAGCTACTTTCTATCTCAGTGATTAGACTTGCTAGTTGTCCTCTCATATCTGTCCTACTATTATTCCTTAATAATACAATCCTCAAGATTTAGTTGGGAACATGGCCCCTGAGAATCAAGGCTGTATTCCTCAGCTTTTCTTAAAGGCAGGTGAGGCCACATGATTAAATTCTGCTCAAGGAGATGTATGGTGACGAACAGCACAAATGAAGCCTAGATCCTGACACTTTGACCAATCCTGAAATGCCTCCTCCAGACTTTTATTAGGGACCAATAAATACCTATCTCATTTAAGTCTCCATTATTTTAGGTTTTCTATAAACAATTTAATTAATATAGCTCCCAAACATGAGTTGCCTCAACAAGAGTGAACTCTTTAGTATTACATAAGATGCTGCAACCTGAAATGTAAAAGCATCAAACATCAAGGTTCAGATACTATACAGACATGCAAAAAGAATACCTATTATATTCATGCACACCCAGTACCCAGTTCTCTTTGAATTGTCCTATATATTCTGTAGCAGTAAATTTCTTTTATTAAATATAAATATATAATGACAGATTAGTTTGTAACAGGATTTGCATAAAGCTGTGATAAGAAAAAAATTTATAAGATTTCTCAGTTTCCCACAATTTGAAAGATAAAACATATGAAACATACACACCTTCAGGTTCATACTTCAGTTTTAACTCATCTAGTCTAGCTCTTAGTTTCATATTTTCACTTTGGGAAAGCTGGAGGCATCTTTCATTTGCGAAAAGTTTGCGCTCAATATCCAGAGCCCGTTGGCTCTCAAATAAGGCTTTCATTCGCTGTATAGACAATTCCCCTTTAGTGCTTTCATTTTCTTTGCTATATTAATGAAAAAGGAGAACCAAAGAATATTAAAATAACGTATAATATAAATGTAGTTGTTAGTGCAAATCTTTTATTATATATTTGAACTCTTAGTTTAATATATATTTCCTTGGGGTTTCTAGTAACAAACAGTAAAAAAAATAAGCTTTAACAATAGCACTTTCAAATAAAAAAAATCTCGTGCATTCTTCAAAGGAAATAGACTAAGGGGGAGACTATTCTTCCCACATTTATGCATGTGTAAATAAATTCCCTTAAGTTTTACACTATGTGATACTTATTCTTGAAAAATTTAGATTATAACAACATTTTCTACATTAAAGTTCTTTTCACTTACCAATATAAAAAGCTAAATACAAAGAAATAAAAACAACTATTCATTGAAAGTATTTTTTCTTCAATAATCAACACTATTTATATCTTGAATACATTTCATTTGCTACACAAAGATATTTTTGTTGCCTTTCTTTCCCGGAATTTTCCTCTGGTAATTTTAAAACAAAAAATTACAGTCACTAATACTACTTATAAAACAAGTCAAAAGAGTCTGCATCTTTCTATCCACCCAACACTTACTTTAAGTTGTCAAGCTTTATCTGAAGTAAATCTGTGTAATAGGTGTTATCTTCTAGAGCACCAGAGTTGGCTGAAGACTTAGATTCCATACTTTCATATAAACTCTAAAGAAAACAACAATTGTTATTTCTTAAAATAAGTAACAAATTGGTTAGCATATGTTTATCATTAATAATATCAGCTATCACTTAATGTTTATCATATGGCAGGCACTGTGCTTAGTACTATCCACTTAACTCCTTTACCTTCTGAAGTAGGTGCAAGAATGAGCATTCCTCTCTTACAGACGAAGGAACTGGCTCAAGATGCCACAAGCAAGTAAACTGAGAAGAGAGAATGTGAGCCCAGATCTGTCTCCAAAGCTTCTGCTCCTAACTACACCTGTATCCTCTGGTTTCCCTCTCCTGGCTTTTAAAATGGAAGAAATAAATACTCACTGGGTTTAATCTGGACTTTGTGACAAAGTCATAAATTAGAAAAATATGAGAGTGGAGATCCCTAAAGTTAATTGTACAGAATCTGTGTACAATTTCTCTGGGGGGGGGGGAATGTAAATCTGTTCAAAAACTTGTAAACAATTTCAGAGACTGCAGCTTAAAACCCAGATCTAAAGCCATAATTTTCAAAGTATAGCACTGAACCCACTGGTGGGCCACATGCCTGACGATGCACTACAAATTTAATCAAAATTGCAGTCCTTTCAACAGTTATTATAAGGGAAAGAAATAAAGTTACATAAACAAAATTTTATGGCACACTAATGGGTAAAACTCAGAATGCCTAAGAGGTTATTAACATTTACAAAAATTTGTCATTTATAAATTTTAATCAGTTCTTTTGTTAGTGAGAAGATAACTGTGCTCCCTAAGTTAATTCAGAAATTTAATATAATCCTAATAAAAATACCAACAAGCTTTTCTTGGAGCTAGACAAGATGTTCATAGAGAAAATCAAACATGCAGTAGCCAGGAAAACACTGAGAAAGAAAAGCTATGGTGGGGGACGAGCCCTACCAGACAAAAAATACTATACAACTTCTATAATTAATACAGTGTGGTACTGACATGCAGATAAGTAGACTCATGGAATAGAATGGAAAATCCAAAAACAGACTCAAGCACGCATGTCAGTTTGAAACATGATAAAGGTGGCATCTTAAATCACTGGAGCCAAGATTGACTTTTTAATAAATGATGCTGGGACAACCAGCTAATTATTTGAAAAAGATAAAAGCAGATTCATATTTCACACCATACAAAAGAATAAACTTCAACAGAGCTCAGTCTCTAAATGCGAAAAGTGAAACCATACAAGTACTAGTAGAAAACACGGTTTAATTCCTCTATACACACACACACACACATACAAATACACATTTAAAATGTTCAACCTCATTCATTACTAGATAAATACAAATTAAAACTATACTGAGATACCATTTCTCATCTGTCAGACTTGCAAACATTTAAAAAGACAACACATTCCATTGGTGAGGCTATGGAGAAATAAGTACTCTGATATATCGCTAGTGGGAATGTAAATTGGTACAAGCCATATGGAGGAGTTTGGGAATATCTAACAAAACTACGTACACATTTACTTTTGACCCCACAACTGTACTGTAGGAATTATCCCTGATGATACATCTACAATAATAAGAAAATGCATACATAAGCAAAATGTGCTTTGCAGCACTGCATGCAATTGCAAAATACTGGAAATAACCTAAATACCTGGACACAGGAGAGTGGGTGAGAATTTGTACAATGGAATTCTTTGTTGCTGTAAATAAGAATTAGGAAGATCTCTATAAACTTGAGTTGAAGTGATTTCCAGGATACAGTTAAATGAAAAAAGGACAGTGTAAAAGACTATCTGTGTTATGCTACACTTTGTCTTAAAAAAAGAGGAAGTAAAGCATACATAGAGTCGCTCATTTTTGCAAAAAGAAACACAGCATGAGTAAACCAGAAACAAATATAATCGGCTACCTACAAGGGGAGGAGGTGTGGCAACAGGGTAATAGGGATGGGGAAGAGGGATACTTCTCTGAGTACATCTTTTTTATAGTTCCGACTTTTAGAACCATGTTAATATTTCACATACTGAAAAAAATAAATAAATTCAAGAAGGATGGATGGAGGGCAACAAAATGAAGTAGAAACAAAAATAAACAAATCTAACTATATTTCAGATCAATAACATACTCATACCCCAGGGAGGAGGGGGAAGAAAAATCCCAAACAACCCAAGTAACTTTTAAACACAGTATTTTGACTATGTATACCCTCAGGCTAAAAACAAAAAGAACTGCAAACAAATCCTGAACTCTCGTGAGTAGGATAATTCCAAAACTATATGCATTCCAAGGTTGAGTAAATAAGCAAATATATTGAGGACAATAAGTGCCGGGTTTTTCACTGTTGGAAAACAGGGTAGGCAATGAACCCTGTGGTACTCGATTCAAACTGGAGTTATCAGTACGAAATCAAGGTTTTGTTGTTTGTGTGTATGTATATATGTACATACATATACTCATACATACCTAAATATACACACAAAACATTGATAAACACACACACAACACATATATAAATACACTAAATATATGCCCACAGATTCCTAGTTCTGTGTGCTGAGAGGGTCTAGAAGTGATGACACTCCGGTAGCAATAAGTCCATCTCATACTCGACCTTGGTTTCTAAACACCATTCTCCGCTGAAAAGAACCAGTGCTCATGGAGAAATGTTGATTCCAGGGCGGGGGCAGGTGAGCTAGGAATACCTTCTTGTGCCAGAGTAAGAAAGTGCTCCTACTGGCCTAATCTGGGACAATTTATCAGAGTAAATAAAGAAAAGTAGTGGACTATAATCCATAGGATAAAATAAGAATTCATGAGGCTAAACTGATATAAGTAAATGAATGAGGGAGGAGAAAGCTTCTTCTTTCCCATACATTTACTACTATTGTAACTAATAAATGTAGAAGGAATAGTGGAATTACCATTTGGCAATCATCATAGTAATATCTGTTTCAGACAAGAATCATCAATGGATGTTCAAGTATAAGGAGAAACATACATTTATTTGCTCTAAGTATCTCCTCATAAGAAATTTATTCAATACAGAGCAAAAAATCACAACTTTACAGTAAAGAAACCTGGCAGGCATAACCTTAACTAAGCAATCAGGGTTAATATCACACTAATGGTACAAGTAGACACCACGTGCCACCTGATGTGATGCAGTGAGAAGGGTCCAGTAGTACTCATGTAGCATTCCTGTCAAACGAATACAGCCTGAACCTAATCATGTCACACAAACCCAAATTGAGGGACAATCTACAAATTGGTTGTACTCTTCAAAAATGTCAAGGTCATGAAAGATAAAGCAAGACTGAGGAACTATGCCAGATTAAGGCAGACTAAAGAGACTTGACAATTAAACACAGTATGTGATCGTGGATTGGACCCCAAAAGGAAAGCATTTGGGGTATTTTCATTTTGCTACAAAGGACACTGGTAATTAGTAAACGTAAAAGGCAACTTAGCTAACCCTATGTACCAACGTTAATTTCCTGATTTTGACCATTGTACTATATAAGTAAGAGAATGAACTTCAATAACATTAGGTACAATTTAAGACTAAAGCGCTATCTGGTTTGCAACTTATTCTCAAATGTTTAAGGAAAAAATATATACAGATGGAGAGAGAGACATACAGAAGATAATAAAGCAAATGTCGTAAAACTGACAATTGGAGAATTTGGCTGAAGGGTATATAAGAATAATTTTACAACTCTTCTGGGAGTCTTGAATTTATTTCAAAATTTTTCTAAAAAGTAGTTTATTAAAGACGTGTATGAATTCCAGTTGGTACACAATGTTGGACAATGGGACAAAGCTCCTACTGTGCATCCAATAAAAAATGGAAGCAGACAGCACTGAAAAATAATCAACTACTGATAACACACAAAAGGAGGAACAAATCTTATAGACATAATGTTGAGTGGAATAGAGAAACAGAGGAGTATACACCAAATTATTCCATTTACATGAAGTTCAAAAGTATTTGTACATGTAACGCTGATAAAAAATTAGAAGGTGGTAGTACTCACTTAAAAAGGACATGGCAGAGCTTTTTTGGAGGGTTGGAAATATTCTATATCATGAGCTAAGTGGTAATTACAAGGGAATATATGTATGTTAAAACTCATTGAGTTGTACACTAAAGATAAGGGCACTTTGAGTTATAACTTACATACGAAAACAACAAATATGGGGAGGTTAGTTTAGTTTGGATCTACTAGAAGAAACAACAGTCAAAAACACTGAAAAAAAAAGAAACTAGAAGAAAAAATTAATTTAAATATTAACCAATCTCAACTGAAACTACAAATTAATTACATAAGTTAAAAAATCTATTCAAGTTAAAAGTATTAAAATATTCAAACCAAAATTTGGCTGTTTTTTTAAAGATGTTACACATACCTTAAATTTCTCCAGATTTCTAATTTCACCTAAGAGATGCTTAATTTCACCATTCTTCTGCTCCAACATAGCAAGCAACCGTTCCTGCTGCTCAAATTCAGTTTGAGATCCTTTCATTTGTAGCAATGTGGCAATTTGTAACTAGAAAAAAAAATCACCCCCCCATAAATTTAAGTAGAGGAGAGGAAGATTCTGATAACCATATCTTTTGGTACAATTTACACTTTTTATGAATTTGAACTCATTTTGGAAACTAATTAGCTGTTTCTAATGATTAATAATTTAAAAATATATCAATAAGTTTAGTTATAGACATAACTCTTGAGTACTTGTTTTAACTACTTATGAGTAATATCTGAAGTCCGTAACAATTATTTGTACTTCTGTGAAACATAATTGCATAGCAATCGGAAAGAAGTCAACTAAAATCTAAACCTAACATTCTTTTCCTCCTTCAGAAATTTCTGGAGTTCTAAAAAGTGTCAATTAGTTTAAACATACTTTTAAGTAAAGCAAGCAATGATACGAGATTGCAGGTATGGTTACAAGGAAGAGAGAAAGACGACTTTTAACATTTTTAAGGATCTACTTTTTGTTCTTGCTTGACACTAGAGGCTAGACACATGTAGCCTAAGAAGATTCGGAATACTACTGATGTCTAAAGCCAGTTTGGGATATTATGGGAACACTGGGAGACATGGTAGTAGCCCAACAAACACTGAAAGAAAACAAAGAACAAATGTGAGAAAAGTTACAAAGAAACTCCCAGCAGGGGAGAGCCTCAGTAAACCAGGCAGCACAGTTGAACCCTAGACATAAAAGGCACAGCTATTGTTTATTAAGTCAGCACTTGCTTACTTGCCAGGCACCACGTAAGCATTTTTACTATGCTTTCATTTAACTCCAAGACAATTCTAAGAGGCAGGTTCTAATATCTCTACTTTACAGATGAGGTGACTGATGGTCTGAAAAATTAAAGAACTTGTCCAGGGTCACAAGGCTATCAAGTGACAGAACGAGGATTCAATCCTAAATTCACCTAACTCCAAAGTTTAATTACTGACCTTTCCTATTTTTTTTGGTAAATCTTATCATGTTGAATAAACAGCAGGAAGACTTTCAGTCACCACCTTAGGAGAATTAGGCACAAGAGATCAGGGATGAGAATTCTAAGGGATGGTACAATACTGAACTCTTTCTATCTTCCACATGTTTTTCTGTTGCCATCTGTTTGACTAAAATGATGACCAACAAACCCTTTATGAATTAAATTTTTAATTAAAAGGGCCTATAGGCTTGACTTGAGGAACTGTAAGGGAAGGAAATTCAAATTTCACTCTATAAAAGGGCTTTGTGGGAGAACTGAAGAATGGTGAGAGAGCAAGTTTTAATGGAAGTAGGAACTGTAGGGCTGTGCTCAGAAAGACACCAGGCCGACAGCAGGAAATGAAAACTTTTTTATTAATTTTTTTCCCCACTCCACAAAGAAAGATTTATACCTTTCAGGCAAGGCTAGTGAGTAACTATTAAAAAAAAAAAAAATCAATCAATCAATCAATGCTAAATACACTACTACTAAATCTTTACTACAGGATTAATTTTTTTAAATAAAATATAAATGGATCTTTAGCTCAACTTAAAAATACTGATTTTTTTCTAAAATCATGCTTTTCTAGAAATAACTAAATAAGTATACTCCTTGAAGAAAAAGATGCTTTCTTTGATATATCCATACATGTAATGGTGATATAAAATAGGTTTAATAAATCTTTGATGGTAATAATTCAATACCTTCATTCTTTGCATCTGTTCTCTATTAAATGCGTTTTGCTTCTTTAGTGACTGATACTTGACTTTCATACTGATAAACTGACGTTCCATTGCTGCCCTTCGATCTTCCACCTAGAAAATATTAATCTGTTTCATTATTCTTCTATTAAGTGAAACGTCAATTTAATCAATGGAATATTTGTAAGTACCTCTGCAAACAAAGAGTTGCCTTTACTATTGGGGTCCAAGGCTTGCTGGAGTGCCTGGTCTAACTGCACCTGAAGTTCTTGATTTGCTACACGAGCTTTCTAAATTCAAAAGAAAACAGTTTAGCTAATAGAGATTAGATTAGCAAGAAAACTTATTACAAATTGGAAAAGATGATGTCACTATGACCATAATACCTCTAAAGCATTATAGTAAGAAACTGCTTCTTTCTCTCGCTCCTCTTTTTCTTCTTTAAGCCGGTCTACCTGGCGCATTAAATTAGTACTAAGAAGTTCTAGTTGTTCTTGTCTGTACTGTAGTTCATTCACTTCTTCTTTGAGGGTGGTCTATTCAACAGGAATTAAAAAAGACGAAATCTTCTTGAATAATCCTTCATTTAGTAGCTGCTCAGTTTATCTATCATCAGTGGTGCACACCCAAAACTAAAGTGAAAGAACTAGTCGAAGGTTGTAAGGTGCATAACAAATAAAAATTACTAAATTTTTTAGCAGAGAATCAAATAAAAGGCTCTGGAGACTTTCTTTCCTATGAATTTAAGCCTTCACTTTTTAATTAACCTTAGCCTTCAATGAAAAAAACTGCACTCGTATGCACATCAACTTCTATGGACCAACATTTATAAGGGGCTTTTATGACACAAACTAGGATCAGAGAAAATGTCTCTAAATTTTTCCAGAGGTTTCATTAATCTAAAGGTAAATTCTGCCTTAAGTAATCACGTAATCTAAAGCTTTATTATGCATGAAGTAATCTACCTGAAGACTCTGTAAAACATTTTTTAATTAGTTAAATCAAAATTAGGCCAAAGAATATTTCAGCCTTAAAATTAGCTCATAAGGATTATTACAAAACTATGTAAAAAATATGCAAGAAAAAAAAGAAAGAAAACTGAAAACACACATGCCATAAAAATTACCTTCATACTTTCCATTTCAGTCAATTCAATTTGAAGAGCCAGCATGTCTGAAGACATGCTTTCGTGTACACGTTCAGACATAATCCGCATTTCCTCTGATTTAGAAGAGAGGAGTTCCTTCTGATGATCAACTTTATGCTTCAGCTGCTTTTCACTAAGCCTAGCTTCATCTAATTCTGCTTTCAGTTTTTCTAACTAAAGTAAAAAAAGAAAATAATTCACATTCTTATAAATCAAAAGGTAACTGAAGGTCATCAGAATATACAGTTGTAGCACAAATTGTCCTGGTATCTACAGGATAACTTTTAGGAAAACAGTCAAGTGGAACAAAACTATTTTAAAATGTCGCATAGTTCCAAATCTTGGAAAATTAGAATATATAGCTTAAAGGGAACAAACTTACAGCAGAAGGAGAAAGCTTTAGGGTGAGGCCTAAGTTTAACTTGTCTCAGTGTTGTCATTCCTCATATGTAAAACTGGTAAATGAGCGCACCTACCATCACTGAGTCATTGTTAGGCTCTCAATTGAGATCAGAGGGGTAAAACATTCAGCATCATGTCTAGCATTCACTACATGGTTTCTGTTATCAATAAAAAGCTTTCACTTGATATCCAGGGTTATGATTATCATCTATATTGAATTATCTTCAATAAGGTCTCAGCATTCTTAGAATATATCCTGATATTTGTTTTCTATTTTAAAAATAAGAGCCTCTTAGATTGATTTGTTTTCCCTTTTCTATTTTCATGATATAAAATAAAAATTTCAGCTGAATAATCTATGTCAAAATGTGGCCATCTATCCAAAAAACATCACTGATTGAAGCAAACTTACTGCGTGAGGAGACTATTAGGGTTTCCTATTTGGCCAAGGCCAGGCATCTTTTGATAATGACATGCCTTGTTTTATAAACATACAAAGAATCCATACAAGTTATCAAAGTAGGTCTAGATTCCTGACCACTTGGGCTACTGTGTAAAGAATGAATGTTATGAAGAGCAATGATGGAAGCAGGCTATCTGGATAGAAGGCTACAGTAGTGGTCCAAGAGAGAGATGATATGATCTGGACTAGAATGGTAGTAGTGTAGATGGATGTTCTGTAGGTCAAGTTCTTAAAACTTGTTGATGGAGTAAATGTGAGAAATAAGTGAAAGAAAGATAGCAAATAAACCTCCAAATTTTGGGCACAAGTAGTTTGAGGACATCACTAAGACTGAAAATATTTTTTGACTGATTCAGTCTTTGCTCCACCAAAAAGCCATCTCTATAATTGGCCTTGCCTCAGTCTCTGAATATTTCCTACATTACTCTTTAGTGTTTAGGTAATGAAAGCTACAGCTAAAATCAAAATAACATCCGGGAAAAAGAAAAGGATGCGTTATTATCAGTCATTGGTGTCTCAACTCAGATTAGGTTCAGATAAGCTGGATTATTATTTGCCAGAGGTATGCAAGATGATTCTAAGTATTACACAAAAGCATATTTTGATAGTTATGTTTGTTTTACTGCATATTAGGAAAAAATATAACCAGCTCAAATATGTAATTTCACTATATCACTACTTGAGATGAGAAATGAGAAAATATTTAAAAGTCAATTTAATGAGAAATTAAGTAACAATAAGTGGTACAGAGATATGCAAAAATCTTAAACGATGCTACACCTAACAATGAAAATGGGAACACACACTTCTGAGAAAACAGGACAAAAGTGAGGCAAGTTTTGATAGGGAGGGTTCTGGAAAGTATGGACTCTATACAGAGGAGCCACGACAAAAGTTCTGGATTCCTTATGAGTAACCTGAAGGAACTGGGTAGATGGGGGTGCCAAAAGGGAAGGGACAATCACTGAATAATCATTTATTTTGTATTTATGCTTGAAATGGAGACAGTATAACATGTCATTAGACTAAGTATAGTGACATGGGCTTTGGAATCAGACAGCCTTACTTCAACTCTTGACTATAATTTCTAGCTCTTTAATTTCATCCAGCTTACTCTATCTATTTAAACATTGGTTTTCTCATCTGTTATATGGAGATAATTAATGGTATCTCCCTTTATGAAGTTTTTTTTTTTCCTGCTTTATCTCCTCAAAGCCCCCTGTACATAGTTGTATATCTTAGTTGCAGGTCCTTCTAGTTGTGGGATGTGGGACGCCGCCTCAACGTGGCCTGACAAGCGGTGCCATGTCTGCGCCCAGGATCCGAACCCTGGGCCGCCGCAGCGGAGCACGTGAACTTAACCACTCAGCCACAGAGCCGGCCCCTATGAAGTTGTTTTAAGAATTGGATCATATGTATTAGTTTATCTTCAATAAACAAACTATAAAGTATCAATTCTAATGTGCATTAATTAACAAGAAACTGTTGGTTTCTTTTGTGGAATTACAAAGTGTACCACTAGTTGCAGTCAAAGCTAGGAGACTAGTCTTTCTCAAAGGGGACTGCCACACTATATGCTATAAGCAAGGAGGTCATGCTGGTCACTGAACTAAAACTCCATAACAAACGTCCAGTTACTAAAATGAAATAATTGTATTGAATTAGCAGAATGTTATTTATACAAGTCCTTTGGGTAAACTCTCGTTTCTCAGTGTTCCCACTCCCAACAGTAAGATGATGGAGCCCTTGAGAAAATCTTCATCACCTAAAGGTCAGAGATTGCTGTATAAGCATGGAACATTTTTGTTCTGAAATACATAGATATCCAAACCTTATTTTTTAGTTCATTCATTTCCTGTTCATGGCTTCTGTTCAGTTGCTCTTCTAATTTCTCCAGGTGCATCTTTTGTTGTTGTTTAATAGCTTCACATTCAGAGCTCAAACTTTCTAGCATTCGACTCTTGAGCTCAACTTCTCTCTGAAGAGTATATTTTTCTTGCTCATAATTCTGAAAACAGTTTCAACAGTAATTCAATTACATAAAAATAAGTTACAGTCATCACGTATCAGCAGTTCTACCTTCAACTGTTTCACACATCTGCTGCTTTCTAAGTAACAACCACATGTTAAATCTGGAATAACTGTAGCTAATCAGTCTTAAAAAGCCCGAGGTGTATTCTGAGACTACATTCAAGTCCACGCCAGGGATATAGTATTTGCTTCTATGCCCTCTCAAGGAAGGAAAAAGTGCTACATGGCAATGCCAATGTGTTAAGTAATCTCTGCTAGGAAAAGAAAAAGAGAAAAGATTTAATAGCATTTAAGTCTTCCTAGTGAGAATTACTTGATTTGATAATGATATGCTCTATTTGTAGCTCAGAGCAAAATGAAGAAATAGTGGATGAGGTGTAAAGTGAAATACTGAATAAGCCCTTCTTTCAGAATGCAGTCATCTGAGAAATGTTCACAAATGACTACTCAAATGAATATAGTGCTGAGATAAAAGGAGTATTTAAGAAGGCTTTTGCTTACTGACAGGGAAGTTTAAAGATAAAAAGGGCATCAGTTCAAAGTTCTTCAATAAATTTTAAAAAATAAGATAAAATAGGGCCAGGAGTGGTAGCCTAGTGGTTAAGTTCAGCACACTCCACTTCAGCAGCCCAGTTGAGTTCCTGGGTGCAGACCTGCATCGCTCATCTGTCAGTGACCATGCTGTGGTGGCGGCTCACATACAAAAAGAGGAAGATTGGCAGTGGATGTTAGCTCAGGGAGAACCTTCCTCAGGAAAAAAATAAATAAATAAAATAAAATACAATTAGATTAAATAAAAGAAGGAAAAACAGGAAAAGGAATGCCATTATTTATTTTTACCTGCAATATTAAAAATTTTTTTTTAATTGAGTTCAAAATAGTTTACATCTATGTGAGATTTCAGTTGTACATTATTTCTTGTCTCTCACTACATAAGTGCTCCCCTTCACCCCCTGTGCCACCCCCAACCCCCTCCCCTGGTAACCACTGAGCTGTTTTCTTTGACCATGTGTATGTTTATATTCCACATGAGTGAAATCACCTGGTGTTTGTCTTTCTCAGTCTAGCTTATTTTGCTTAGCATCATACCCTCCAGGTCCATCCATTTTGCTGCAAATGGGATGAATCTGTCTTTTTTATGGCTGAGTAGTATTCCATTGTGTGTGTGTGTGTGTGTGTGTGTGTGTGTGTGTGTGTGTGTGTGTGTATATATATACATACACACCACATCTTCTTTATCCAATCATCAGTCGATGGGCACTTGGATTGTTTCCATGTCTTGGCTATTGTGAATAGTGCTGCTATGAACATAGGGGTGCATATGTTACTTTGGATTGTTGATTTCAACTTGTTTGGGTAGATACCCAGTAGTAGGATAGCTGGGTTGTATGGTAGTTCTATTTTTAGTTTTTTGAGAAATCACCATACTGTTTTCCACAGTGTTTGCACCAGTTTGCATTCCCACCAGCAGTGTACACAAGTTCTCTTTTCTCCACACCCTCTCCAACACATTATTTTTAGTCTTAGTGATTATTTGCTATATTTAAATTTTTTCTCAAAATTTAAATATATTTCTGAGCATTTACTAAATCAAACTGATTTATTCATTCTTTCAATAAATGCGTTCGAGACATTAGGGATACAGCAGTCTTCTGCCTCTCAGAGCTTTTACAATATACATATATTTTTTTGAGGAAGATTAGCCCTGAGCTAACATCTGCTGCCAATCCTCCTCTTTTTTGCTGAGGAAGTCTGGCCCTGAGCTAACATCCATTCCTATCTTCCTCTACTTTATATGTCAGATGCCTACCACAGTATGGCTTGCCAAGTGGTGCCATGTCAGCACCCGGTATCCGAATCAGTGAACCCTGGGCCGCCAAAGTGGAATGTGTGCACTTAACCGCTCTGCCACTGGGCCGGCCCCTCAGGGAGCTTTTATTTTGGAGGTAATTAGCACTGCAGAGAACTAAAAGAGTGAATGATGGCAACTTTACAAACATGGTAAGGGAAGCCGTTTCTGCTGAGGTGACATTTAAAAGAAACCTGAAGGTTGAGGACTCAATCCACGCCAGTGGGGGATGAACATCTCAGATGGAGGGAGCAGCTCGGTAAAGCCTATGAGGCAGGACTAGTATAGCTAAGAACAAGGGAAAGAAGTTTGAGATGAGGTCAAAAGGTTGGTAGGTGTCAGATCACATAGGGATCTGCAAACCCAAGTTCTAAATTTTGTTGTATACATAAACGGAGGCCATTGCATGTTTTTAGCAGGGTTGTGACTGCTCTTTTGTATATTCTTCAATGACAACTTGGCTGCTGTGTGAGGAACGGATGGTCTGAATGGCAATGAGAGAAATAGGCAACCTGGTTAGAAGGCTGCAGTAGTAGTCTAGGGAGAGATGATGGTGGTCGAACCAGAGTTGCAGTAGTATAGACGGATGTTTTGTAGGTCAAGTTCTTAGAGCTTACTAATGGATTAAATATGATAAATAAGGGAAAGATACTGAATTAAACTCCTAGATTTTTGGCTCAAGTAACTGGATGAATGCTACTATATTTACTAAATGAGATAAAGAAAACTGCAAGGGAATGTTTGGTTAGTGGGCAGGAAATCAATTATTCTTTCTATGTTAAGTTTGAGATGTCTATTAGTGCGCAATTGAATACAAAGTCTAGACTTTAAGGGGAAACTAAGAACTTGGCGTAGTGTCATGGGGCTTTTAGATGTCATCTAAAGCTATGAAACAACTGAGGTCACCTAGGAAGAGTGCAGATAAAACAAAACCTAAAATCCAATATGCAGTAAAGAGAGTGATGATAACTTGATTTTTCAAACTCAGAACACACTGGGTCAGAAAGAATTATTAGGACTTCATTTAGTTTATTCCCCTTTATTGGGGATGGGGGTTGGTGGGAACTAGACATAAAATCTTCAGAAAAGAATAAAAATATTAATGATAATTGCTAGACAACACAAATCTTCAATAGTTAACTATACCCTTGTAAACAGAGGAGTCTAGAGTCCTACCTCAGTCATGGTCATCATTTCATTACGACATTTATCCAATTGATTCTGCAATTCACTTTGGCTCTCCACTAGCTGTAAACCATACTGTGCAGCTTTTAGTCGCTCTTCTTCAACCTCTTTGAGTTTGCAGCGAAGATCTGCAATTACATCTGCCTCCATGATTTTTTCTTGTTTTTAGTCTACTGTAAATAGAGGAAATAAAAGTACTTAAGCTTAAACAAAAAAGTTCATACAATGATATCAATTAAATACATATATACATATATAGGGGCCAGCCCAGCGGCATAATAGATACGTTTGTGTGCTTTGCTTTGGCGGCCCAGTGTTTGCAGGTTTGGATCCCAGATGCAGACCCAGCATTGCTTGCCAAGCCATGCTGTGGCAGCACCCCACATAAAACTGAGGAAGACTGGCACAGATGTTAGCTCAGCAACAATCTTCCTCAAGCAAAAAGAGAAAGATTGGCAACAGATGTTAGCTCAAGTTCAGGGGCAATCTTCCTCACACACACACACAAAAAGATATATATATATACTCAATACTACCACCATATAAAAACATAATATTAAAGATCTTCCTGACTTTTAAATGTTCAAAATTGTATTCTTGTCCTAAGAGCAAGGTTTGACCATTCTGTTACCTGATTTGAGACCAAATCAAACAGAGCAAAAAAAGATGAATACATTTAATTTTGCTTCTAAGAAATGCAGTATCAGGAAATTGTTCAGTTGTTGTGTGCTCAGCTTCCTTAAATGGTAAGGTAGGGTGAGTCTCATAAATAGATCATTATTCAGGTAATCAAGGTAAGAAAAGAATGAAAGAAATCAAGAAACTTTATAGTAGCATGACTGCTACTTAACAAATAAAAAGACAGCTTTGAATAAGCTTCCTAAGGTAAAGCAAGGACTATCATGTCCACAATTTTTCATAAGTGTTAACTTCCTGAACACATTAAATTTGCCACATTAAATTTGCTTTATTGAAAACAGACTCACTAGCATTTTTCTAGTTATTTATGAGGGCATGCAAAACAGAAACCATATTCACAGTAATTAAAGAACATTGCTCTCATTATCGATTTTCAAGCAAGGACTTAAACATTATATATATAGAAACATTCCATTTTAACTTAACCTCACTCATCACCCTTTCCAGATGGGTCCCAAACTCTTAGGCCAGACTCAAACTCAGCTTCGCCTTCAAAGAGCAACAGGCCATTATTAAGATGTTCTCCATGTCTCCAATCAATGTACTCATTCATTAAACGAATAGTTTTTGAATGCCTTATGTGCTGGGCTCCATTTTAGGTACTTCAGATATATCAGAGGTCAAACTGACAAAAAAAAAAAAAAGCTCTCTTTTCATAAAACTTACCTTCCAGTGGGAGAAGACAAGCATTAACAGTGTAATATTAAGTGCGTTAGAAAGTAGAAATGAAAAAAATATATATAACAGGATAAGGGAGCCTGGAAGAGGGAGAGGTATGGCAACTAGGATGAAATTTAGTGTTGAGGGGTAGGCCCTCAGGAGACTTCAGGGTAAAGCTTTGCAGAGGATAAGAAAATTACCCAAGTACCTATTTAGGGAAAGAATGTTCCAGGCATGGGGTAGCATTAAGGTGGAAGGAAGCCCAATGAATGAACAAGACAGAGTTTAGGTCAGAAGAGATAATAGGGCAGAACAGACCGATCAAGCCATTGTAAAGACTTTGGCTTCTACTCTGGGTGAAATGGGGAGTCATTGCAAAGTCTGGAGTAGAGGTCTGACATTTAAAAGGATCATTTTGGCTGCTATGTTGAATAGATTGGAGGGGAACACGTTGGAAGCAGAAAAACAAGGTGAGATGAACACTCACATTAGGGTGCCTGCATAGGGGGTGGTGAGAAATGGTCAGATTCTGCATATATTCTGAAGGTAAAACCAACATGATTTTCTGACAAATGGAATGTGGGATGTGTGAGAAAGAGAGAAGTCAAAAATGCCTCCAAGGCTTTTGGCCTGAGCAACTAGTAGAATAGATTCCCCAACAGCTGAGGCACCAAAAACTGGTGAGTAAAGACTGTTTTGGAAAGAAAATCAGAGGACTAAGCTTTAGACAGGAAATATGTCAAGTAAGAAGTTGGCTATATGAGTAAGAAAGGGGTCTGGGCTGGAGATATAAATCTGGGAGTTATTAGCATAAATCCTTGAGACTTGCTATCACCAGAGTATGAGCATAATTAAAGAGAAAAGGACCAAGGATTGAGCCCTGTTAACAGATGGGAAAGAAGACAGCAAAATATACTCAGTCATGGCCAGTGAGGTAGGAGGAAAACCAAGAGCATGTGTTGTCCTGGAAGCCAATAAATAAAAGTGTTTATTCTACCCTAAGGAGGTAGAAGTAATCAATTGTGCCAAATGCTAAGTCTAATAAGGCGAGAATTGAGAATTGGCCATTGGATTTGAATTCATGGAGGTCACTGGTTACCCTAAGAGCAGTTTTGGAGGAGAGAAGGGGCAAAGGCCTGACTGGAACGGGTTGGAGAGAAAATGGTAGATTAGGAGACAGCAAGCACAATTTTGGTACAAAGGAGAACAGATAAATGGGGCAGTAGCTGGAGGGGAAGTAGGGCCAAGACTTTCTTTTTCTTAGATAAAAAATAATTAAAATTTAAACATTAAGAAAAAAATCAGAGCATGCTTGTACACCATGGGATAGATCCAAGAGAGGAAAAACTGATGATATAGAAGACATGGAGAATGGCCAGAGGGATGAATAAAGGGGTGAGGTCTAACGTACAGGAAGTGATTTTAGACACAACATGAACATTTCATCTAAAGTAAGAGAAAGAAAAGTACATGGGTGCAGACACCGGTAGGGTAGGTATGTAGGCAGATATAGTGGCGAGAATCTGCATAAGCGCCTTTCTAACTGCTTCAATTTATCATGGAATTAGGAAGCAAGGTCTTTCAGGATGAAAATGAAGGAGATACAGGGTTTTAGAAGAAAAAAAAGAAGGTATCCTATGTTATCCAGGGATGGCAGTTACTGCTCTAAAATGTAAGACCTTTCCAAAGCCTGTACATGATGGAGTCAGCCCCTAATTATTGCACCGTTAATAATTTATATTTATTGAGGATTTACCCTTTGCCAGGCAGAGTGCTTCAAATGCATTATCTCATTTAATTCTCTTGATGGGCCTAAGTACTATTGTCATCAATATTTACCAAAGAAAAAATGGAGTTAGCCTCAAGACTTCCCAGCCAGCAATGTGCAAGGAAGCCAAAATATTAGCTCTCATTCATTCCAAAGATCTGAACTATAAAGTGTGATAAATGCAAGAGGGAGAGATGTATAGCGCTATCTGAGCCTGTAACACGGGGAAGCTGCCCTAATCTGGGTAGTGGGGTGGGGGCGGGGTAGGGGGGATCACGGACAAGAAAGATTCCCGGAGGAAGTGACTTTTCAGCAGAGGTCTAACGGATGAGTAAGAGTTCACCTATCAACCTGCAGAGCGAGGGAGCCAGGGTTGAATAACATCTACAGCTAACGTGTGCCAGACATTGTGCTTGGTGCTTTGCAAACGGTTATTTTATTTAATCCTCTCAACAACCCCATAAAACAGAAGTCATCTCCCCCATCTTACACAGGTGCAAACTGAGGCACAGAAAGGATAAGGAACTTGCCCAAGGGTTACCAGCTAGGAAATGCAAAGTCAGACGGGGCCGGCTCTAGCTCCGAAGCCTGGCGCTCCTAACCCGCTCCTAGCTCGGCGTCTCAGACCCACAGCAGGCACCGAGCATCTAGGGAACAGGCAGCAGCGGGACCCAGGCTGCCCGAGTCCCCACCCGCCTACCTGCTCACCGGTCGCACGAACTCGGACAGTTCCTTCACGCCCTGTCCGTCCTCCCCAACCCCAGGACATTGACCTCTCCCTAACAGGGTTCTGAGACCATGAAACCAGCTACCGGGCGAACAGCAGTCGGGGAAGAGCCCGGCACGCAGCTGTCCAACAGAAACGTCACGCGAGCCACACAGGATTTTTAATATTCAAGGAGCCACATTAAAAAAAAAAAAGTGAACGGAGTTGCATTTTAATAACATTTTATTTAACCCAGTACATCCAAAATATTATCATTTCAACATTCAATCATTATAAAGAGAATTAACGAGACACACTACTCTTCTGAGAAGTCCTCGAAACCGGGTGCGTATTTTCCATGAAATGGGTCTCTCGCACGGACCGCCGCGTGTGGGCGGCGGCGACCGGACCGGACCCGACCACGCAGACCCGGTGTCCGCTCCTTCAGAGGCCGGCAGCCGAGCCGGCCCCACGGAACTGAGACCGGCTGGGAAGCCGTCCACCAGAGCCCCGGGTTCCGCAGGAGGAGCCGACCCGGCTCAGGCCTCGGCCGAGACGCAGGCCCCGGGTCCCTCAAGGCCCTGCTCTCTGCCCCGCGCCGCTCCCCGCCGCTCCTCTCCACAGGCACCCCCCTCCAGGCCCCTGGCCCCTACCTCTCTCCTCACCCCTCTCCCCTGCTGCTGCAGGGGGCGGCTCGCGGCGAGAGCTCGCGGCGCCCAGGCTGGTGGCGGCAACTCCAACGCACCACAGACAAACCGGCCAGGACGCTCAGCTAGCGCCCCGGGAAGCGCCAGGGCTTTTTGAATGCAGTTCCCGCGAGAATGCGCACTTCTCACGAGACGTTCCGCCCAAGCCGCTCGTAAAGGAAAAACCCGGAAGAACGTTCAGCAGAGTGCCCCGCCCCACTAGAACGACAGTGAGGGCGCACGTGGAGGGCAGTGGGCTGGGCGTGGGTGCCGAGGGGGCTCACCGTCTGGTCAACCTTACTCAGGGTTGGTTTCCCGGGTGTATTTTTTTTAAATGACAGTGTTTCTTGAGAGACAGTGTCCCTAGAAGGCGAGGCGGTGGGGAATTCCGAGGTGTGCCGGCCTCATACACCCTCCCAGCGGATTGGCCAGTGTGCGCTCTGAGGACCCCGCCCTCTGGTGCCTTTCTGGTGGTTCCACGAATCAGAATCAGTATGACAGTGCCTAACAGCATCATCGGCGAGAATCACAGTTACTTTTATGAGATAGAATGACAGTTATTATAATAACGTTAACACTCCAGCCTTCCCCATGTGCCGGGGAAATGCAAAATTTTACACGGATTGTCTCATTTAAGCCCGCACACAGCCTTATGAGGTAGGTATTATTACCTTCTCCTTTTCTGCAGAGGAGAACAAAGCCCCAAGAAGAAAAGAGTCTTGGCCAAGTGGTAGAACTAGAATTTGAACTAATGCAGTCTGCTGCTAAGAGTCCAAGCTCTTGCATGTATGTTTAAATAATGAATTTATGTTTTGTAAACCTGGTGCCTATTCATTATTCAAAAATTTACGCAATCGGAAATAATAATAGCCAACATTTAGTGAGCACTTCTGAGTCCTAGCAACTGTTGTATCGATCATGCTGTGCTTTTGAGCCCATCTTTTCTTGCCTACTTGAGGACTTGGCCGTAGCTCGTATCTTTTTCATCATCAGTTTTTTCTTCCCTTTTGGATCTTCCCTATCAGTAAACATGCTGTAATGACTTCCATCTCATAAAATAATACTAACCTCCTTTGATTCCAAGCAGCTACCTCCCCATTTATTTGCTTCCCTTGATAGCAAAATTCCTGGGGAAAAAAAGTTTAGACTCACTATCTCCATTTTCTACCTTTTATTCTAACTTGTTTCCCACTTCAGGTTTGGTCCCCGCCAGTCTGGTGAAATGGCTCTTCTCGACATCACCAGAGAGTTCTGTCTTGCAAAATCCATTATTTAGTCCTTACTTCTCTTGACATTTGATGGAATTAATTGCTCTCCTTGAGTCTCGGTTTGGGTCTTGGGATAACACACCCTCCTTGCTTTCCTCTTCTCAGTTTCTTTTGCAGCCTTCTGTTTCTGACTGAGCTAGGCCAGACCATAAAGAGTTGATCTGGGTTTGAACACTGGCAACAGTGATGCCTTCAAGTTGTTCACAGTATAGACTTGCAAATGTGTTTAAGGGCTGAATGAGCCAGATGCTCATTCATTTATCTTCACCCCGACGTTCTTGAATAAATGAAATTCCATTCTCTATTATGTAGCAAAGACTCCTCAGCTCAGGAGTCAGGAAGACACCATTCTAGCCTAGGCCAATCATGACCGGCTGAAATTAGGTAATCTAAAATGTATCTGAACTTCATTTTCTCCTTTGTTATATGAGAAGGTAGACCTATATTTCATTAATGTTTCTAATATTTTTTAAATATTTTAAACTATGAACTGAGTGGACACAATGTGCTAGGCATAGTGGAAGGAATTCAGAGATGTGGTAATCTCCACTCTTGTCTGGAAGATGCTCACAATATACTAAGGGATTAAATATATATATGTGTGTGTGTGTCTATATGTATATATAACTACAGGGCTACACTACAGTAAAGGAATTGTGTAAAGGGAGAGGTCAGTTTTCTCTGAGTATTCCCTTAAAGTTTCATAGTGCATGTAGCATTTGAGCAGGGCCTTCAAGGATAGCAGAGCTAAGAAGGAGGGCATTCAAGGGGAGGGCACAGCATTAGCAAAGCCACAGAAGCTACCCATATCATATTAAGATCATTCTTTAGGAACTGTCTGCATAGAGTACTGCCACTACCACCACTGGACACTAGATGTCACAAGTGAAATGAATTCTAGCTGGTCTCTGCTTGTTTGGGTAACTTGCTTAAGATTCACAGTTCCAGATGCAGATCTACACGCCCAGATGAGGTCCACATACCATGTGCTAAATGCTAAGGGTCAGGAGGAAAAAACCACATATGTGTCATTTTGAGCTTACAAGTTGAGAGAGAGGATTTTGCCTCCTCACAGAGAGTAGTGGATTCACCAAGCATATGAAGGGAATTTAGATATTGGAAGACAACACCACCACTCCTCCCTCAATACAATTCCTAATATTATAGCTGTTCACAACCAGAATAGACTGCTGGAGTAAGCTGACCATCATTCCTTCACTGTGACTGTTCTAGTGGGAATGAGAGGATTGGTTATCAGAAATGGTGTAGGAGGGAGTGTTGCTTTGTACTGAAATCTGTGTATATTTTGACATGAACTTATTGAATGATTAAGTTTGTTTTTGCTACCACAGATGAATAGTCTCTGTCCTCAAGGAACTTGGAATTTAGTGGAAGGAGCTTTTACCAAACGATAAACCTTTACTCAGAGTATGGCTTAGACTTTCTTTTTCCTTCATATTGTTAAGTAAAGCTCCAAGTTGGTCTTTTTGGGGTCAAACAAGAACAAGCCCAGGATTCTAAGACACAGAGTTTGCAAATAAGAACTGGATTCATTTACAAAGTCCATGATTCATAGAATGGGCCAGCAGATGAAGTTTTGGAAGTTACAGTCAAAGTCGTGGTCATTGAAACCTGGAGAATGGCTGAGATCAAGAAAAGAGGCTTAGAGAAAGAGGGGGCTGTGTGCAGGACTTTGGTGATGGTCCTAATTCACAGAACAAGAGGAGAATAAGCATCCAGCAAAACAAACAGCAGAGCCATCTGAGAAGAGATAAGGAAATTGCATTGTCGCAGCTCCCTCTGTGATGATTTGATATCAAAATGAAGAATTGTGCCAGGAGGCAGGTTGGACTGTTTAAGAGTAATAATGACAATGGCAGCCCACTCTGCAGTCTCTCCTGGCCCTGCTTTGTATAACATCAGCTTCAACTCTGCATGAGCCCTATTGCTATACTCCTTTTCCCCTTAAGTAGGTATGGTCCTCACTCACGGCAAAGGTGCACCATCCCAATATTGTGGACATTTATTGGCTAACTTCCCAGCATCAGTTCCCTCACCTTTTTTGTCCAAAAGCATTCTGATTATTCTTTGGGTAATTCATCTTTCCCTCCATTTTCAGCGATGTGGATTGTTTAAAATTGGTCCCACCCTTCAGCTCTAGGGTATCCCATCACTCTGGTTGTAGTCATTGGTTCAGAGATGTGCATGTGACTGAATCCAAGTCAGTGAAATAAAATGAGATATTCCCTGGGACTGCTGGAAAAATGGATTTTGCTAACCCCTTCTGGACTTGAATGTCACAGCCCAGAGCTACCAGCTGCCATCTTGGTTCCATGAAGTTTAAGTCTGTTTGAAATTGAATCAAAAGCAAAGCTGACAAATAGAGAGAAGAGAGTCCTGCTTATGCTGTTTGGGCCCTACATGAAGCTCCTCTTGAAGCTAGAGATATCCCTGAACTGTTTAGTTTTTGCTCAAATGGCTTCAATTTCAGTTTTCTGTTACTTTCAACATAAAGGGTTTTAAACAGTACACTCAATAATACTTGTGTTTGAGCTTGAGTGGACTAATTAACCTGTCAAGTTCTCATTCTACATTTAGAATTTTATAAGGCTAAAACTGAAAGGTGCTAACTTCCAGAGATAGGATCCACTGATGGCTCCTCTGAGAAAAATGCCTTGGTTGAACTAAAAGGAAGGTTTATCCTAAATGAAGAAGCCTAGTGTATAGTGGAGGAAAATAAGGATCCAAACAGCTGTGTGTAATCCCTTTCTTGGCTCCACTTCACATTACCATTACACCCCTGTTAAGCTGACTTCTTCAGGTGACTTTAACACCTAAGCCAGTTAGAATTAAGACTGAATGTTTCTATCAGTTAAGGTTTTTACTTTCCAAGAACAATACCCACTCTAGTTAGTTGAAGATATATATGTATATAAAAAAATGCTAGAGTCCTAATTTTTGCAACTATTCACAGGACTGTAGTTGCTGCTTATCACTTCCTATCTTGCAGTACCCATTACATATTGCTTTTATTTTCTGGTAATACCTCAGCTGGTTGAGGTTCTTTGTCCAGTAGAGAGACCCACATCTATACTACTGAAAAAATATAATCACTAGTTATGATTTATATTACTCACTATTCTGTTGGTGTAAATTTATTTGGTCTGACTCAAAGTGGGATGTGATAAAACTTAGGGTCTTGTTCTTTCTCTGAGAGCTTGAAACTGTCACACTACTTTTCTCTGTGTGTGTGTGTGTGTGTGTTTGTATGTGTAGTGTCTCAATTCAGTGGAAACAAGTGGTGGCTGCTAGATGTTGTAATGCTGGGTTTAATGTATTTTATTCTTAGGAAAAACAACTTGGGAGTGCACATGGTAAAAGGGGAAGTTGATGAGTCAGCACCCCGAAGTTAGCAGCTGAATACGCCTGTTCAGTAATAAGCCACCTCCTGCCTGTTGCCACTAGGTGACAGTCTTTGCAAATGCTTTATCTGAAGGGAGACTTTCTGTTACAGAAATTCATTTCTATTGGTGGAGATGTTTACCTTGCTAGTTTCAGCTAGATTAGCCAAATACACGTATTTGTTATAACCTACACTCTTAGTCATTTGAGATCGTACTTATTCCTTATATGGAACTCTTCTCTCCTGCTGCTTGGTTTACTCCATGCTATAGACTGAATTGTGTCCCCGCAAAATTCCTGTATTGAAGCCTAACCCCCAATATGACTTTATTTGGATTAGAGGCTTTAGGGGGTAATTACAATTAAATGAAGTCATAAGGGTGGGGCCCTAATCCGTTAGGATTGGTGGCCTTATGAGAAGAAGAATCTCTCTCTTTCTGTGCATCATGGAAGAAAAGCCATCTGTACACACAGTGAGAAGGTGGCACCTACAAGCCAGGAAGAGAGCCCCTACCAGGAGCTGCATTGGCCAGTGCCTTGACCTTGGACTTCCCAGCCTCCAGAATTGTGAGAAATAAATTCTCTATTGTTTAAGAATTCTGTTATTGCAGCCCAAGAAGACTAATATACTCCATCTCTTCCTTTTCACTGGAGAGGCCCTATGACTAGTGGTTAAGAATACAGTACGTATTCTGGAGTCGGCATCCAGGTTCAATTGCAGGCTCTGTTACCTCCTAGCTGTGGTTGCCTTTAACAAACTACTTAGCCTCTCTAAGCCTCAGTTTCCTCAAGTACAAAAGGGGATAATCAAAGTACTTAATTCTGTAGGTCATTGTGTGGTTTAAATGAGCTAATACTTTTAAAACTGTTAGCATAATGTCCGTAAATTGTAGCTGTTATTATTAAGAGCATTGTCTCAGCTCCAATGTCACTCCCTCTGGACCCCCTTTGCTGAATCTGGAGCCTAGGGCATGACCTCTGTGTGCAGTTCATAGCACCTGTGCTTATTTTTTCAACCACTTAGACTAGTTTGTAGTAATTTGTGTGATTTATGTCTGCCTCCCTCACTAAGTTATAAGCTCTGTTAGGATAGAAAAGACCTATCTAAGTTTTACTCCCTACAGTTTCTCCCAGCAAGTGCTTTGAACATGCTAGGTGCTGAAGTTGTTTGATGAATGAATGAAAAATGCAATTCATTGGTTTAAATGGGGAATCTGTAAAACTCTCTTTGAGAGATCAAAGTCAAGTAACTTGTAAAATAATTACTATTCTTAATCCTGAGTGAAAAATGCTGAAAATTTATTAATCAGTTTACATAAAACAGATTAAATGTCCCAGAGACTGTATACGAAATAAGTAGTTTGGGGCATTTGCTACCCTTTGAAATTTTAATTGCTTCATTGAACTGTGACAATATGTGTCCCTCACTTGAACCAATATTTCTTCATTGAGAATTTGTGTATTGATGTAATTTCAGTAATTCAAGTATTGTAAATTGTGCTACAGAACTTGGTTTATAAAATAACCCCATCGGAGCGGCCTGTAAAGCAAAGAATCCTTGGCAGAAGTAAATGTTCACTTCTGTGTAAATATAGACTTGCTTTTTTATGTTACAATCTCTTTCTTTCTCTTTAAATTAAGGTATAATTGACATACAATATCCTATTCGTTTCAGGTGCATATCATAATGATTCAATATGTATTTACATTATGAAATGATCACCATGAAAAGCCTAGTTACCGTCTGTCACCATGCAAAGTTATTAGAACATTATTGACTGTATTCTCTATGCTGTATGTTACATCTTCATGACTTTTGTATTTTATTACTGGAAGTCTGTACCTCTTAATTCCCTTCATCTATTTCTTCCACCCCCACCCCTGAACCCCTCCCTGCTCTGGTAACCACCAGTTTGTTTTCTCTATGAATTTGTTTCTGTTTTGCTTTTTTTGTTCCTTTTTGGTTTTTCAGATTCCACATATACATGAAATCATACAGTATTTGTCTTTCTCGCCCTATTTCACTTAGCATAATATCCTTTAGGTCCATCTATATTGTTGCAAATGGCAAGATTTCATTCTTTTTTTATGACTGAGTAGTAGTCCATTCTATTTATATACCACATATCCATTCTATCAGTGGACACTTAGCTGGCATCCATACCTTGCCTATTCTAAATAATGCTGCAATGAACATAGGGGTGCAGGTATCTCTTCAAATTAGCATTTTTGGTTTCTTTGGATAAATACCTAGAAGTGGAATTGTTGGATTATATGGTAGTTTGATTTTTAATTTTTTGAGGAACCTCCATACTATTTTTCATAGTGGCTACACCAATTCACATTTCTACCAAGAATGTATAAGTGTTCCCTTTTCTCCACATCCTTGCCAACACTTGTTATTTTTTGTCTTTTTGATAATAGCCATTCTGAGAGGTGTGAGGTGATACCTTATTATGGTTTTAGTTTGAATTTCCCTGATGATTAGTTATGTTGAGCATCGTTTCATGTGCCTGTTGGCCATCTGTATATCTTCTTTGGAAAAACGTCTACTCAAGTCCTCCACCCATTTTTTTAATTGGGTTGTTTGTTTTTTGATGTTAAGTTGTATACATTCTTTATATATTTTAGATATTAACCCTTTATTGGATGTATGATTTGCAAATATCTTCTCTCATTCAGTACATTGCCTTTTCATTTTGTTGATGGTTTCCTTCACTGTGCAAAAACTTTTTAGTTTGATGTAATCCCATTTATTTTTGCTTCTGTTGACCTTGTACGAGGAGACTGGTCCACAAAAATATTGCTAAGACCGATGATGTCAAAGAGTTGACTGCCTATGTTTTCTTCTAGAAGTTTTATGGTTTTAGGTCTTACATTCAAGTCTTTAATCCATTTTGAATTTATTTATGTATATGGTGTAAGACAGTGGTCCAGTTTCATTCTTTTGCATGTAGCTGTCCAGTTTTCCCAACACCATTTATTGAAGAGACTGTCTTTTCCCCATTGTATATTCTTGCCTCCTTTGTCATAGATTAATTGACCAATTGTGTAGGTTTATTTCTGGATTCTCTATTCTATTCCATTGATCTATTTTATTGACACATTTTTGTGTCAGTACCATACTGTTTTGATTACTACAAGGTATAGAGAAGATCAGGGAGCATGATACCTCCAGCTTTGTTCTTCTTTCTCAAGATTGCTTTGGCTATTCAGTGTCTTTTGTGGTTCTGTACAAATTTTATGATTCTTTGTTCTAGTTCTGTGAAAAATGCCATTGGTATTTTTGAGAGGACTACATTGAATCTGTAGATTGCTTTGGGTAATACAGACATTTTAACAATATTAATTCTTTCAATCCATGATTGTGGTATATCTTTCCATTTATTTGTATTATCTTTAATTTCTTTCTTTCATTAATGTCTTATAGTTTTGAGAGTAGAGGTCTTTTACGTCCTTAGTTAAGTTTATTCCTAGGTATTTTATTCTTTTTGATGCAATTGTAAATGGGATTGTTTTCTTAATTTGATTTTCTGATAGCTTATTATTAGTGTATAGAAATGCAACCAATTTATGTGTATTAACTCTGTATCTTGCAATTTTACTGAATTCATTTATTAGTTTCTAACAGTTTTTTCATGAAGTCTTTAGGGTTTTCTGTATATAGTATCATGTCATCTGCAAATAGTGACAGTTTTACTTCTTCCTTTTCAATGTGAATGCCTTTTATTTCTTTTTCTTGACTAATTGTTGTGGCTAGGCCTTCCAATACTATGTTGAATAAAAGGGGTAAGAGTAGGCATCCTTGTCTTTTTCCTGATCTTAGAGGACAAGCTTTCAGCTTTTCACCATGGAGTGTGATGTTAACTGTGGCTTTGTCATATATGGCCTTTATTGTGTTGAGGTCCATCCCTTCTATACCCACTTTCTTGAGAATTTTTTATCATAAATAGATGTTGAATTTTGTCAAATGTGTTTTCTGTGTCTATTGAGATGATCATATGATTTTTTAACCTTTGTTTTGTTAATGTGTAGTGTATCATATTGATTGATTTGTGAATATTGAACCATCTCTGTATTCCTGGAATAAATCCCACTTAATTGTGGTGTATGATCCTTTTAATGTATTGTTGAATTGGATTGCCAATATTTTCTTGAGGATTTTTGCATCTATGTTCATCAGGGATATTGGCTGGTAATTTTCTTTTTTTGTGATATCTTTGTCTGGTTTTGGTATCAGGGTGATGCTGGCCTTGTAAAATGCATTTGGAAGCTTTCCCTCTTAGAACTAGTTTTGCAGTGTCTCATAGATTTTGGAAAGTTGTGTTTCCAATTTTATTTGTCTCAAGATATTTTTTGATTTCCACTTTGATTTCTTTATTGACTCTTTGGTTGTTTAGTAGCATGTTGTTTAGTCTCCACATATTTGTGTTTCTTCTGGTTTTCGTCTTGTAATTGATTTCTAATTTCATACTGTTGTGGTCAGAAAAGATGCGCGATATGATTTCATTCTTCTTGAATTTATTGAGACTTGTTTTATGGCCTAACTTGTGATCCATCCTGGAGAATGTTCCATGTGCACTTAAAAAGAATGTGTATTCTGCAGTTTTTGGATGGAATGTTCTATATATATTTATTAAGTCCATCTGGTCTAATGTGTTGTTTAAGGCCAGTGTTACCTTATTGGTTTTCTGTCTGGACGATCTATCCATTGATGTAAGTGAGGTGTACGTATTATTATTGTATTCCCATGAATTTCTCCCTTTCTGGTTGTTAATATTTGCTTTATATATTTAGGTGCTCCTGTGTTGGGTGCAAAATTTTTATGAATATTATGTCCTCTTCTTGGAGTGGTCCCTTTATCATATTGCAATGCCTTTCTTTGTCTTTTGTTACAGTCTTTGTTTTAAAGTCTATTTTGTCTGATATGAGTGTTGCTACCCTAGCTTTCTTTTTGTTTCTATTTAGATGGAATATCTTTTTCCATCCTTTCATTTTCAGTCTGTGAGTGTCTTTAGGTCTGAAGTGTTTCTCTTGAAGGGAACATATAGATGAGACTTGTTTTTTATCCATTCAGCCACCCTATGTTTTTTTATTAGGGCATTTAGTCCCTTTACATTTAAACTAATTACTGATAGGTATGCACTTATTGCCATTTTGTTAACTGTTTTCTGATTGTTTTTGTAGTTCTTCTCTGTTCCTTTCTTCTTTTCGCTCTCTCCTCCCTTGTGGTTTGATGATTTTCTTTAGTGTTATGTTTGGGATTCTTTCTCTTTATTTTTCGTGTATCTATTGTAGGTTTTTGGTTTGTGGTTACCATGAAATTCATATATATTGACCTATACATATTGCAGTCTATTTTAACCAGCTGATTGGAGCTTAAGTTCAAATGCATTCTAAAAGCACTGCATTTTTACCCACAATGTTTTATGTTTTCAATGTCATATTTTACATCTTTTTATTTTGTGTATCCCTTTTGAGGTTTGTAGTTGTCGTTGATTTTACTACTTTTGTCTTTTAACCTTCATACTACCTTATAAGTGACTCATCCACTGCCTTTACTATATATTTGCCTTTACCAGTGAGATTTTTTCTTTCATATATTTTCTTATTTCTAGTTACAGTCTTTTCTTTTCTGCCTAAAGAAGATCCTTTAACATTTCTTGTACCACTGGTTTAGTGGTGATGAACTCCTTTAGTTTTGCTTGTCTGGGAAACTCTCTATCTCTCTTTCAATTCTGAATGATAACACCCTTGCCAGGTGGAGTGTTCTTGTTTGTAAGGTTTTTCCTTTCAACACTTTAAATACATCATGCCACTCCCTTCTGGCTTGCACAGTTTCTGCTGAAAAATCAGCTGACAATCTTATAGGGGTTCCCTTGTATGTGACTAGTTGTTTTTCTCTTGCTGCCTTTAAGATTTTCTATCTTTACCTTTTGCTATTTTAATTATAAAATGGCTTGCTGTGGATCTCTTTGAGTTCATCTTGTTTGGGACTGTCTGTGCTTCCTGGACCTGGATGTCTGTTTCCTTCCCCAGGTTAGGGAAGTCTTCAGCCATTATTTCTTCAAAGAAGTTTTCTGTCCCTTTATCTCTCTCTTCTCTTTCTGGGATATCTATAATGTGAATGTTAGTATGCTTGATGTTGTCCCAGAGGTCCCTTAAACCATCCTCATTTTTTAAAATTCTTTTTTCTTTGTGCTGTTCTGATTGGGTGGTTTCCACTATTCTGTCTTCTATTTCCCTGATCCATTCTTCTGTGTCATCTAATCTGCTGTTGATTCCTTCTAGGGTATTTTTCATTTCAGTTATTGTATTCTTTCTCTCTGATTGGTTCTTTCTTTTATTTGCTAACACTTTATTGAAATTGTTACTGTGTCCTTCCATTCTTCTCCTGAGTTCTCTTGATGCTCCTGAGCATCTTTATGAACATTACTTTGAACTCTTTATCAGTTAAATTACTTATTTCCATTTTATTAGGGTTTTTTCCCCCTGGGGTTTTACTTTGTTTTATTTGGAACATATTCCTTTGTCTCTTCTTTGATTTTCTGTGTTTTTGTTTCTATGAATTAGGCAAAACAGCTACTTCTCCTGGTCTTGAAGGAGTGGCCTTGTGTAGAAGCATCTGCTGTGTAGACTGCATGTGCTGGTGGCTTTGGCAGGCTCTCTGGAGCTGGAGCAGGCCTGGGCTGGGGGGGTTCCAGGTTGCACTACACTGAGGCCACCCCTGTAGGGGGCTGGAGCTGAGGTGGGCATAAGCCAGGGCAGTAGGAGGTCTGGAGCTGGTGTGGGCCAGGCTCCTGGGCATACTAGGGCAGCCTTGACTGGCAGGCTAGAGCCCCTGGACCATGCTCCCACTCATGCTGTCAAAGTGGAGAGAGAACATAAAATGGCACTTGCAGGCACCTTCAACCCCAGAGAAAGTTCTCGCAGTTCCCCACTTGTTTGGCAAATGCTGTAGATTAGTAAATGAATTTCCTTCATGTATAGTCTAGGTGCGCTTTAAACCACTGTTTTTTTGCTGTGCCCCAGGATGAGAGAGACTGCACGCAGGCCCCTCAGTGATATCCCTCCCTACTGCAGGTTGTCACATCAGTGGTGGATTTTCCATTGATACCATGCCTCCATCTCTCCCGCTAGTCTCTCTATGGTCCCTTTATCATTTCTTGTGCAGAAGCTGTTCGTTCAGCTCTCAGCTCTTCTTCAGGAGGAATTGCTTTATACGTAGGTGTAGATTCAGTGTGTCCTTTGGAGGAAGTGAGTTCACGGTCTTCTCATGCCACCATCTTGTACCCTCTTCAATACAGACTTTCATGTATTAAGTTCCCTTAAGGGGGGCCAGCGCCAGGGCTGAGTGGTTAAGTTCACACGCTGTGCTTCAGAGGCCCTGGGTTTTGCTGGTTCAGATCCTGGGTGCAGACATGGCACTGCTCATCAAGCCATGCTTGATCTCAAATAGCACAACCAGAGGCACTCACAACTAGAATATACAACTATGTACTGGGGGAGTTTTGGGGAGAAGAAGAAGGGAAAAAAAAGATTGGCAACAGATGTTAGCTCAAGTGCCAATCTTTAAGGAAAAATGAAGTTCTCTTAAAGGAAGAGCCACCCTTGATAAACTTAAAGTTTTACAACACACATTTTCTTAATATTTTACCATGTCTTGGATGAGTTTATCTATTTCCTACGAAACAAATCTGGCACGTTTTGTCCTATTAATTTTCCAAAAGTAGAAAATATTAAAAAGGGTATACGATTTCAATAATCCTTAAAGTCCTTTGGTTATGAAATGATCGACTACATAAGAAGGCTCAAAAGTATTGAGAAATGTTAGGTATTTGTATTTAAAAGGTTTTTTTTATGTTTTCAAAGTTTTCTCGAAATATGAGAAATGAGAAAGTGTTTTCTGAACTTTACATACCTTATACAGACAGTAAAAACTCTGTTTTTTTCTGTCATGGTGATGCAACTTTAGGCAGCCCTGATACTAGACGTGATCCTTTCTTTGTATTAGTCATTACTTTGCCATTTTATTTGCCTCTCCATTATCAGGCAGGATGCTTGGACTCTGGCTTCATCACAAATGAATCCCATCAGCTCCCCCATGACACATTACATGCTGGCAGTGTTTGGCAATTTTTGATAAATTGGTCAGTCTTGTGAAATACTTCCCTAAGCTGAAGTTCTGGAACTTGTCAAGTGTCCTCTCTGACAGTCATGTCTTCCTTTGGCTCTCAGATTACCCAACTGGCTGGGGTAAAGCCCATATCCTCCCACAAAGCATGCCTCTTTGGAAATTCAGATCTATTGGCTTTGGGCACTAAAAAGTAATGCTCTTGCCCTTTCTGTCAGGTCAGGGCTGAGCAATCTCTTGGGAGTGAGTAACCTTTTAAATGTTGGAGGACTAACAGTTCCAGGGATCAGTGTGCATTTAGCAGTTTATAAGAAAGATCAGAGGAATACTGTGTCCCTTATGACTATATTTGAATGTAGCAAGGCCCAGATTATTTTTTTTCTTCTTATAAATTAGTCGGGAGGTTGGCATCTCACTCTTCCCCCAAGTCAATCCATCAGTTTGTGCACAGAGCAAATTTCTATGTACAAAAGAGGTTTGGCTACTGAATTACATCGGCACATAGTCATTGTTGTTGTATTGAAGGTAGGGAATTATGACAGGGTCTTGGGTGATTATCATCCTTCCTCTTATAAAACTTCTGGCAAAGGGATTAATAGATGTCCTGTAAATAGAAGCAGAGTTAAGTTCTTGAAAACAGCATCCTGTTCATAGGGTTTAAATCTCCCAGCCAACATGGGAAAAATCGATTTAAAAAGTAACATATAATTGATTCTTAAATATGGTTGGAAGGTCTGATTTTATTCCTGTTTCCACAAAAGTCGTTGGGGCTATTCTCATCCTAAGAAATAGAGGTATCTAAGTTTCGAAGAGTGGTTTCCAAACTTTGTTCTGTATTAAAACACCTGAAGAGCTTTTACAACTCCTGATGCCCAGTCTTTACCCAACACTAATTAAATCGGAATGCGTAGGGTCAGGCATCAGTAATTTTTAAAGATCCCTGGGAGAATGCAATGTGCAGCAAAGTTTGGAAGCCTGAGTTAAAACAGTCATATACTCTACCACACTTCAGTTTTTCTTCATTGCCTCTGTACCTCAATGGTTCTCAACCAGCCTGCTCATTAGAATCACAAAGCATCTTAAAACATCCCATTCTGATTCATTTGGTCTACGGCAGGGTGCAAGCATCGGAAATGTTTAGCTGTTCCCCAAATGACTCTAGTGTGCAGCCGTGGTGGAGAGTCAGTGGGCTAGCTGATGATGTAAACAGGTAGGATAAGGTGGGTCCTTTAGGCTGTTTCTGGCAGTTAAGAACTTTCTACATTTTTAAATTGCTGTTCATTAGCTTTGTTGAATGAATTTTCTTCTTCAATTCACTAGGCTCTAAAGTCCAGCCATTTTCCTGAATCCATTGGTGATAGGATTACCCGATAAAATACAGGACAGCCAGTTAAATTTGATTACAGCTAAACAATGAATAATTTCTTGGTACAAGTATGTTCATGCAATATTTGGGATGTATAATAAAAAAAGATTTACTGTTTATCTGAAATTCAAATTTAGCTGGTGTCCTGTATTTTTATTTGCTACATCTGGCAATGGTAATTGGGAGAGCATGGCTCATCCTTAGAAAAATCAGCAGCTGAATTCAGGGTGAGTTCCCTCCTTTCAATCTTCAGGGTTTATGGCCTGTCTTTTAGCTGTTAGCCCTTCTAGCTGCAGAGGTGGTAGATAAAAAGACATAAGCAATTTGGGAATTAAAAACTGCTTAAAATCCCCCAGTGAGCCAAGAAGAACCACATTTTTCTTTTGTTTAGGGTGTTGTTGGGTGACCAGCAGGGGAGGAGTATAGGAGACTTGGCGGGGGCGGGGGGGGGGGGGGGGGGGTGTCGCCATGCCAGAAAATAGAAAAGAGGGAAGACCTGAATCTTGAGTATAAGCTTTGGTTCCAGGAACCCCAGTTCTGCACTCTCGAAAGGATTGCCATTTTGAGCTTTTTCTATGACTTTCAAGTGCTTCAGACTTGATTTCTTTTTGCACGTTATTTCTTTTTAATTTATCTGAATATCAGATGCTTGCTGCTTTGGCTGGAGTTGAGATAGTTTCCAGGTGAAACTGTTCTCATAGCTTACTGAGTCTGACTAATGGAAACTTCGGAAGTCCTTGACAATCTTGTAAGAACCCCCTAATCTCAAGAGGGTTCTCAAGCAGTCTGGATTCCTTTCAGCCTCATCCTCCAAGGACTGTTCACCACCAGCTGATTCCTGAAATGTCTTTCCTCCCTACCATCCCAAATAGGCCTTGAACTGTAAATAAACGTCATGGGTGGGTGTATTTCTTGGCCAATGGCAGGCACTATACAAAGGGAAAAGGAGTGAGATTTCACGATAGTTCCCAGAAAGCAGGTGTTATAATGATTTTACCAAATTGGAACCTGACATTTTGATGAACAACTCTTGAGCACCCCTCATAATTTTCTCCATGGAGGAGATAGGCAAACAGGTAATACATCAAATCCCCCTTAGCCGGTCCAAGTTTACTAATGGAAGGAGGTGAAACAGGTGAAGCACATTAACTTTTAACCTGTTAACATTGATTTTTTTCACTAAGCATTAGATGTTTAAAAGGGAAATACACACTGGCAGAAAGGAGACAAGACAAAGGGCGATAGGAAGGGGCTGAAAGCTGGCCTGCATCATGGAACATATTTGCAAGCCAGCTGGGCCCACTTTGTGCAGATGTTTTTGTAGGAACGAGAGGGAGGAACAAGTGTTCTAATGTTCACCACATTAGCAAAGCAGTGGAATATCTTTTTCCATGATGTTCCTCCTTTCTCCTGGCTAGAGGTGGGGGTTGGGGGTTCAGTGGCTTTGGGACAATTTTATTGTTCAACCTGAGTTTAAGGAAATTGCATTCATTGATAAGGCTTTATTCCAAGTTCATTTAAATGGGGTAAATTTATTTTTTTAGGATGCCAACTCTGAAAACCAAAGAGCTGCACGTTTATTGACCTATGAATAAAAATCCAATCATCATCAGCTATTTTATTCATAGATGAAAAACCATGTAGCTATTTGGAGAAAATACTTTCAAAATTGATCTCTCTGGATCTAAATGTTGAGCTTGTTTTTGGGCAATGTGGATTAGGTCCTCCCTTTCCCAGATGGTTGGCTTGGTCTTCCACTTTTTGCCTGAATGCTTCAGTAGCATGTCTATGCAGCATGCATTCCAGAAAATGGAGGAAGTCAATTTTCTGCATAAGTTGGAGGTTTGCAAATTGGTGGCCTCCCATTGCACTGTTTGGTCCACACAGTGCAGGAAAGAAAAAAAAAATCAAAAACTAACTTTGAGACAAAATCAGAAACTTGGGAATTTACACACACACACCCATATCTGGATTACTGGCTTCTTTTGAAAAATCAGAAGATTTAGCTATGCTGTGCCCACATTCCTCATGCCAACACTGGTAGATCTTTGTATTTTGTACTGGTCACATGTTTTGAATTCACCACAGCCCCTGTCACTCTATCATTGGGTGTGCTCATTCGGTGAAATGGGTCAGATCTAAGGAGATATTTGTATTACCTATATGTGTGGTTCCCATGTGCATTTGAATTGGCCACTCATGATATGAGGCAAGACTTGATTATATTATCACTCTGACATCTCCAAGCTGATTTTATGATCTTCTCTTTTATGCAAATGGAGTTTTTAATATTGTTACAGATTATCTGATACTTTGCTTGAGGAAAGAACTTGACTGTATTGTAGCTCTAAATCATTTCTGTCCTATTTCAATTTATTCTGCTTAGAGCATGAATGAATTTATGAGTAACAGAGTAACTCTTAAGTTGACTTTCTTCTTTGCCTGTATTTTCATTGATAGAAAATTAAAGTGATTATCTAGATAAGCTCATCTATAAATGAAAACAGAAATTAGTAATTTGGATATTCAGACATGGCTGCCTGTACAGGTAAAAGCTAGTGAGGAAATGCTCAACTGTTCACTCCATCTAGTATCAGACAACTTGAACACCCGATGCGCCCTTAGGGACAAAATCCAACCACTTTGTTTTACAGATAAAACTGAACTTGAGAGGTAAAGTGACTTATTCTGAATCACACTTTAGGTTAGTGTCAGAGCTGGGACCCAGACCTATCTCTTTTGACTTTATCCAAGGCCAATGTTATTTCTATTGTCCTTAAGCACTTCTAATTACATAGATACAATTTCAGATTTATTTGTCAGCTTTTGCTGTTGCTTACTGTTTATTGCAATGAGCATTATTTACAATAAAAATTATAATAACTGTCATAACTGTATAATTATAATTATCAGAATTAGTATGATGAAATTATAAATCATTTCATAGGTACTTTTCTTGAGAATATGAAGATAACCCTTAATGAAAAATTTATAATTTTCATTTTAATAATAAAGGCTTCCAAACAACAGAAATGCTAACAGTAGTTGTTTTTGCATTACTTCCCCTACTTCTTTCTTTTTGTTATGTGTTCCAAATTTTCCATAGTGGATCTATATCACTTTTAAAATTGTTAGAATTTTTTAAACAGTTACATAAAAGAAACAAAGACAAATCCAGTCTGATAAAAGATGTGAAGTATTTATGGGAAATTAAAATGTTCTCACACCTCATTCATTCCTATGAGTGGAATGTAAAGACCATTTCCTGTGACTCAAATATGCACACACAAAAAGAAAGGATTTGACACTTTCCCACAGTGAAAGAAAAATGTCTGGTGGCCGTGATTACAAGGGGCGGGCATGTGCTAAGGGCTGCGACCTAGAACGCATTCCAGGCTGAGTAACACTGACTTTAAAAATCCAAGACTTCCAACTCTCTCAATTATGATCCCTTCACAGTATCTGGCTAGTCCACTTAGCCCGATCTTCTGGTTATGAACTCTTATTTTCTCAGAAATTCTGAAAGCTAAGGAGAATTCGAATTTTGATTTACTTTTGTCTAGTGTTAGGGAACTTTAAGGAAGGAAAGTTAGCACCCGACCTTTCTCCTAAAGGCTAATGCAACAGCTGCATGGTTACCAGGGGATGAGTTTACTTGGATGGAGAGAGAAAATACTTCTTTATAAATAATCTGTTTTTACTACTCCTGTTTCTGGGAAACCTGATACATACAATGCACCCACACTTGGAGGTCAAGTTCCAACTGTGTTTTTATTAAATATTTGACTGTTTTATGTGTTATTGTAATTGGCCAAGTTTGAGACCTGGGTGATTAAGGAGCTTGTCTGTAAGGAGCTTGCCTCTCTGTCTCTATCTCTGTCTTTCTCTCTCCTCTCTTCTCTCTCTCTTTCTCTGTATTTTGAAAATATTAAGTTTTTAAATATGGCTCACTCTACTTTCTTCTGCTCCTTAATTTCAGTTTCTTAGTAAAGTGAAGCTCCAGAGAACATTGCGTAGCTCAATGTTGACCAATCAGTTAATGTCCTCAGTCCTGTAATGTCCCCTCTGCGAAGCTACGAGGCTTGGGGGAATACTATTGAAAAGTAGATCCAATGTTTTGTGTCTGTGAGGAAGGCACTGTTTTACTTACTTTCCCTTCGTCATGGAAGGGACAAAAGCCCATCTTACAAAAGGATATTTTAGGACCCCAGAGAAACAATTTTAATTTTGAATCTCAATAAAATATTGCATCAACTTTTTTTTCTTTTTCTTTTTTTGAGGAAGATTAGCCCTCAGCTAACTGCTGCCAATCCTCCTCTTTTTGCTGAGGAAGACTGGCCCTGAGCTAACATCCATGCCCATCTTCCTCTACTTTATTGTGGGACGCCTGCCACAGCATGGCTTGACAAGTGGTGCCAGGTCCACACCCAGGATCCGAACTGGTGAACCCCAGGCAGCCAAAACAGAAGGTGCACACTTAACTGCTGCGCCACCAGGCTGGCTCTGCATCAGCTTTTTGTATCAGCAGTTAACTCTTAGAGGGACTACTCCCTTTTAAAAATGTTGGTATGTTTCTAGGTAAGTCATGACCTCTTTTAACTTAAATCAGCATTAAAACACACACACCTCCCTAATCTGCATCTATAGACCTTTCTGTTACCTTCGGGACATGGCACTGCCGCTGCTGATAGAGGTGGACAAAAGATCCCTTCAGGCAAAGCTAGCGACACTTCACATGACATAGGCGTGAAAACCCCTCCCTCCTGTTTCCCCACTAAGTATTTTAGTAAATTACACTTTCTCACTTCCTCAGAGTCAGGAGTGATGAGCTGTGGGTTCAGGCTGGGGTGGCCGAGGCCCTGACCCACAGACAGGGGAGTACTTGACGTGAGAAAGAGCGCCTCAGCTTAGGAGGAAGAGTAACTGAAAAATCCCAGGCTGCCCCGTGCACTCCTCAGGTCACTCCTGGAAACGAGCTTTTATAGTCAAAATGCCCCCTAACTCACGAGTCTTCTTGCTTCTCACCCTACAATGACGCAGGTATAAAACAAAACACATGTACAGTTGCAGATGTTGGTGGAGAAAATTCCAAAGGGAAACTTTACCACAAGTTTTGTCTTCTTTTGAAAGTCTTTAAAAATAACTTTTCAGATAGTTGCTAGTTTAAAATGCTACTTAAGGTGAAGAATGATTGAACCTTTCATATTACCTTATAGTTTATGAAGCACTTATAGGTACATCATATTATTTAGTAGAAGAAAATAGAGGAGTTCCCCCTGTGGAAAATGGGTCATGCAATTGAGTCCTATCCCTGATTGAGGATGGGGTATTAATTGTCAGTACAATGTGCAAATTTGGGAGGGAGAAGCTGGGACAGGCAATGCTGAAAGAACATGACTGGGAAGCACCCAGCTCTGAAAGGCCCAGCCTGCCACTGTGCTATGGGAAAGTCCTGCCAATGGAGCCAGACAAACCTTGGTTCTAATCTCAGCTTTACTTCTTTACAGGTAGTAGTGTAAGAGGGGAGGCTTTGAAGCCACATTTCTTAGATCCATATTCTGCTTTTACTACTTACTCTATGACCATGGGCAGCCTCTTGGCATTTCTGTTTTCTCATCTCAGAATGGAGATAATAATACCACCTGGTGCATCGTATTGTGAGGATTAAATGAGATATGATAGGTAATGTGATTGGAAAGGTGATGGCATGTTGTATGTCTTTAGTAAATTATAGCCATTATTACTAGATGTGTAACCTTAGCAAAGGCCAGTCGCATGACTGCTCCCTCTCTGTTTCCCCATGTATAAAAGGGGAGAAGAGAATTCTTGTAAGGGTTAATTGAGAGTGTGTGTTTTGTTAATTTGATTTTAACCCTTTATTTAAAAAATTACAAACACACACAAAAGTAGAGACTAATGTGACTTCAGTTTCTGGTTCCACATCTAAGGAACTTACAAGTCACACTCCGTCCTAACAAGTAAAGAGGTGAACAGACTGAAAAATTACTAACTCTTCTAGTATCTGTAAGAGAGGGGAGGACGCAGGGCAAACCATTGCCCCCAAGATTGGAAAGACAGACAGGTGAACACAGGCAGCCACTGCTACCTGGAGCAGAAACTCGTGAGCGGATACCGCCGCCGAGCCAGTGCCGGGTAGGAAAACCTGAGCTGTAAGTGACGAATTGCTCGAGGCTCAGTGCCGACAAGTCTGAGTGTTAAAAAGTCCAAGGGGACCAGGGTACGAGGCGGGGGCGCACAATATTGTGAGATTTACCTCCAGGGGCTCAACCAGTCTCCCACAGTAAATATCAGGGGAATAGCCCTTTATGCTCCCAGCAGGGAGGAGAAAGGAACCAATTTGAAATACGCCAGAGCACTCTGTCCTTCTTAACTAGGCTTGCCCTCAGGAGAAATTAGTTAACCAGAGCCTAGCCACCTGGGGTATTATCAGAGGAAGGGAAATACTCAACTCCAGCCAGCTCTAGCCATTCTGTCCCTCCTAAGAGGGGAGGAAAAAACCTGAGAAGCACTTGCGCAATTCAGTCCAGAGACATGGGCTGACTGAAGCCTGAAACCTGATCACAGGACTCCAGGGTGTTTCCCCTCCCCACACCTCACCACTGCGTTACTGAAGGCCTGTTCACACCGTACCTTTAACCTGGTACATCGTTTCTGGCTATCAAGAAAAAATTACAAGGCATACCAAGAGTAAACAACAACCAAAAACACCACCGCAGTTGGAGGAGACGGAGCAAGCATCCGAACCAGACATGGCAGGGATTTGGAATTATCAGACCAGGAACTTAAAACAGCTATGATTAATATGCTAAGGGCTCTCATAGATAAAGTAGACAGCATGCAAGAACAGATGGGCAGTGTAAGCAGAGAGATGGCAATCCAAGGAAAGAACCAAAAAGAAATGTTAGAGAGACTAATGTAAATAATCCCATGTGCCCATCATCAACGATGATCACTTTTTGCCATTTTTCTTGCAACTATTGTGCCATCAATTTTTTTCTGTGACTTGTCAAACACATTGCAGACATCATATATTTTTAACTATGAATTGATTCTTCAGCATGCAGATGTAGTAGATTGTTTGCAAGATGGCCACAATGATTCTTCTGTGTGCAGCCCCCTTGCAATGTGACTTTGTGGCTCCTCCCATTAGGAGAGAAGTCTGTTTCTGGTCTTGTGACATGCCTTGACTAATGAATGTGGCAAAAGTGATGTTATGGGATTCTAAACCCAAGGCTTGTAATTCCTAGATAAAAGAATTTTTCAGCCGAGCCCAGTCTAAATTGCTGACCCTACAGAATCATGAGTAAATAACAATACTAAGTTTTGAATGGTTTATTGTGCAGCAATAGATACCTAACACAGCGATGTGATCTTTAAAGTGCCTAACACAGGTCTTCATACATAATAGACATGAAGATTTTACCCTCCTGACCAGGGGACTGAACTGACAAGACATGAGACTTTTATAACTCTGAGGAAGAGTGTCAGTGTGCTAGAGTCAGTGTGGAAATAGTATTCTATGACATTCATTCTAACTATGAGCCTTCTGTGGCTAAATTAGATATTCCAGTTTAAGGTCCAAAGGATGCTGATCCTTGACCCAAGCTGTGGGTCATGGTCTCTTTTGAAAATCTTATGAAATCTGTGGAAATTCTACCTAGAAAAAAAATGCACCTGTGTACAGAACCCCTTGCTACACACACACACACATACACACACACGTACAAATAAAAATTTGCTTATGTCATGGGGGCTTATGTACCAGTCAATGCATAGATACAGTTAAGAAACTCTGACCTTGGTGAGCAGACCCTTACTTGCCTCCCCAGGGCTGCATAGTCAACTCTTAACTGCCAAAGCATCTGTGTATGACTGTTTGCCAGGGATGTTTACATTGCTATTGCTGTTGCAGCTACTGGAGAATGAGGAGGAGCTGTTGTTACGGGTTTTTGGTTAGATTTCAGGTTTAGACTCTGAAAGTTTCTTTTTTTTTTTTTTTAAAGATTTTATTTTTCCTTTTTTTCCCCAAAGCCCCCTGGTACATGGTTGTATATTTTTAGTTGTGGGTCCTTCTAGTTGTGGTATGTGGGACGCTGCCTCAGCATGGCCTGATGAGTGGTGCCATGTCCACACCCAGGATCCAAATCAGCAAAACCCTGGGCCGCCAAAGCGGAGCACATGAACTTAACCAACTCGGCCACGGGGCCGGCCCCTGGAAGCTTCTTGACTGGTGCTTGGTTTAACCAGATTTGTTTCAAGGCCTTTTGAATCTTTTAGCTCATTCTTCCCACTCCCACTCGACCTTCCTTTAGCCCAAGCTCTGGGTAATAGAATGCTCAGAAACTTGCCAGCTCCCCAGCAGAACCTCAGCTGCCACACCTTACCATGCTACTGGTGCTGTACAATGTTCTGGATGCTTCCACATGACTTGACTGTGCATTTCTTGGAGGTTGTAGTTGACAATTTTTTAGGCTTGTGCAGATTACAAATATTTGCCTTAGTTCATATTTTACCACAGCTTGTTTGTGGTCTATGCTGTTTACTACACACTAGTTTGTTCAGCATCTTAGTGATGGAAAAGGCCAGCCCTTTGACCATTGAGTCCCATCCCTTGCTAATACTCCATAGGGTCCAGTGTTCTCCAGGAACAGGCAAGGATGGAAGGAAACAAGGACATACTGAAGACTAGGGAGCTAGCCCAAAACCCACGTGAACTGAGAAATTGGAATGCCCTTAAGATTGATATTAAAGTAACCTTATTGCTTATAAGAGAGCTAAATCAAAGGTATTGATTATTAATAAATGTAAAGTAGTGCCCACTCCACATCACTCATCACTCTCTTTTCCCTTACTTTGCTTTATTCTTTGTAATAACACTTTCTACCTTGCAAAATAATATGCATTTGTTTCTTTATTGTTTGCTTTCCTCCATTTTAATGTAAGCTCCATTAGAACAGGGCCTTTGTTATATTCCCAGAACAGTGGCTGCCACATGGTAGGTGCTCAGTAATTATTTTAATTATTTTTTGAATGAATGGCTGAACAATTGAATGAACTAATATTAGTAAACTGGCATCTCTCAAAGTTCTTCCAGCATTGGTGTATGTAAGAATCTCCTGGAGAGGGCCTTTAAAAGATGCAACTGTCCCGTCTATATCTTTAGAGACTTTCATCATTAGTATGAGAATTGAATTCCAGAATCAGGTATTTAAGCTCTTCAAGTGATGCTGGGGTAAGTGGTCCTAGGAAAGAGTTTTGAAAAAGCTGCCTTAAGGGACTTGTATTTCCTCCAAAGATGTACACCAGGAACACTTAGCAAAACAGTAGAGTCCCATCCTTTGTCCCTGGCAATTTGGAACAAATCAAAGTATAATCAAAATTTTAAAGTAATCAAATAGATAATCCAGTAATTCCTTTTCATTTAAAATAAGTTTCTTCCTGTTTCTGTCTCCCATCTTTTCACTATGTCCCTTTTTATAGGTTTTTCTGAGATACACATCTCACAAAGGCTGAGAATGTCTCTTGACTAGATAATTCTTTCAAACTGAGAAAAATTTAGTAGCAGTCATTGCCAATGTAAACAGAAATGTTTGGAAAATTGTCAGGCTCACTTTTGCCACAGTATTTAAAAAGAATATAGGTCAACCAACACCTACAACATAAAACCAGTTAAGCCTTGAAGGATGCAATCAAGTAATTCACTTAAAAAAAAGGAACATGAATGATTAAAAGCATTTTTAAAATTCCAATTTTTTAATGATCAAAGAAATGCAAATTTAGAGAGTAATGAGACTTTTCAGTGACCACTTTGGCAAAATAATATCCGGTGTTTGAAGTGGTATGGAAAAGCAAGCAGGCTTATACAAACACAAGCACTGTTACATGGCCTGGAATAAGTTTTCTGAAGGGCAGCTTGGAAGTAAGTGTCAAAATTTAAAATGTGGATATCCTTTGGCCCAGCAGTTACATTTGAGGAACTGTATCCTTAGGAAGTTTTTGGACATGTGTCTGAAGATGTATTTTCAAGGATATTAATAGATAGGCCATTTATAAAATCAAGTATTTAAAAACAATATTAATATCCACCAGTTGAAGATGAATGAAATTAGTTGACATATTTCCATACAATAAAAATAGCTGACATTTATTGACCACTTACTATTTACCCGCCACTGTACTAAGTTCATTATAGGGATTAACTCCTTTAATTTTTACAACAATCCTCTGTGTAGATAGTATTATTATCCATTTTAAAGATGAGAAAAAGTGAGGCACAAAGAGCTCGAGTAACTTGCCCAAGGTTATGCAGCTCGTAAGTGGTAGAGTTGGGGGTGACACCGAGGCAGTCTGGCTTGAGTCTGCGCGTAACCTCTACAAATATGGAATATAACGCAGCAACTGTATGGAAAGAGGACAAAGGTATATTCAGTAGAGGAAAATAGATTTCAGAAGAATCTAACATAGCTACAGAAAGCATGGAGTGGAGGAAGGAAGAATATATGCTGAATGCTTAGAAAAATATTTGAAAGGACATGTACCAAATACATCAGGGTAACTTTTACTTTCTTCTTTATAATTCCTTACAATCTAAGATTCTTGTTCAGAAGCTTGTATTTCTTTTACGATTAGAAAAGATATCTTTTAAAAATAAGCCAACTTTTAGCCTTAATTTGTTTTGACAAATGTTGAGGCATTCCTGTTTAACTCAGTTGGTGTTGGTTTTCCCTGCTAATGTTTCCTATGAACCAGTACCTTCCTAAATTTCAATTATTCAATAGTTTAATGTTGGTTCCACTTCTATATTTTAGTGAAACCGTAGATATAACTATCCTGGGAGTTGCAATTAAAGAGGTATGTAGGGGTATGAAGATATAATATTGAAATGATTGTAATAGACATGGTCACTTGGCTGACCCAAGAGCCATTGAAGGGATCTCCGCTCTGCAGGCTGGAGAAGCTGGATATTCCTTTTGCAGCCACCCTTGGACCTAGAGTTGGCCATGTGACACATGGGACTAAAGGGGCTGGCTGCTGCAGGAGCTTCTACAAAATACGTTGTTTTCCTGGCAGAAAGATCAAACCTAACTAGCCCTATTACCCTCTGCCCTGAGCTTTTCAGCCAGTTGTGAGAGTATGATTTTTGCAGTTGCAGCAGCCCTTTTGTGAACTTGAGGCTACAAGTGAGGGAAAGATCAAGAGATAGTCTGACCCTAACATGTGGTGCCGCTAAACCAAAGCCAGCTGAAGCCTACCTCCAGACTTCTTTTGTGGGAAAAGGAAAACCTTATTTGTTTCAGCCACTCTTAACTCTTTGATTAGTTGCAGCCAAGCATACTCCCAATGGATGTAGTGTTCAAAATGCTCAGGTATTATTCTTTCTTGCATTTAAAAAATGTTTTATATCTTAACATTGCTAGAAATCTTGTTTGAATCATTTTCATGGAATCCTAAAAGACTAAAATTAGAAGTAAAATTAGAACTTCATTAGAATTAGAATTCATCTGGTTAAACGTCTTCTTTTTACATACAAAAAAATTAACAGTTAGGGAGGGTAAATGATTAGCACAAGGTTATATGACTGGTGGTTATTTTATTTTATAAACATTTTTAGAACGTTGCACGGTGATGCCTCCGGGTGGCTATTTATGTTGACCATAAGTCATAAGACATAAGGTATATGAAGTATAAGATGATAGACTATGAACATCCTTCAGCATCTCAGTAGACAAACTGCCTGACAAGAAATATATCTGCTCCTTCCCCTGAGCATTGGAACTGCTAGCTGATGAATTCACAGAAGACATGAATGGAAGAAGTCTTGCCTGGGTGTGCTGATAGCTGTTCTTCATCACAAGCACTTACAGAGTCATTTTGTGGGATGAGTTTGCTCATTGAGAGAGGCTGAGATATGCAAGCCTATGGCAGCCAGAACAGCTATGAACTCATTATTTTTGTCTAAAAGGAAAGCTCAGCCTCTGCTGGAACATCTCTTTGGAATTTCTGTATCACTCACAGCTAATGGGTCTGGACTTGCCACTTATATTTCCAAAGTGGATTCCAGTGGTATAATATCATTTTAGAATGAAGCTTAAAAAGGAAGAAGGTTGACATTGAGGATATAATATAGAACCCCATCCACAGATGTTTATTCTAATAACTGCATTTTATTGTGAACCAAGGAGATCTTTTTCTCATGGCCAAGCCATAAAATGACCCAAAAAATCAGAAGACAGAGCCATATCCTAAACACTTGTGGGTCAGCTCTCAGCTCAAACGTAGTCTCCAGGAGAATGTTCCCTGACCCCTTAGTCTGAGACAGCCCTATAGCCACTCTAAGATATCACTCCATTTTTATTTCTTCTAGGCTCTTCTCACCATCTGACCATTATTTTATTAATTTTGTTCCTTGCTCAATGTCTCTCTCCCCTCACTAGCATGCTAGATCAGAGACAGCAGGACCTACTCTGTCTTGTTCACTGTAGCATCCTCAGTGAAGATACCAGGTCCCAGAGTAGGAGTTCACTAAATATTTGAGTGAATGAAAGGATGACTAGGATGCTCTCTCTACTTTGGTTACTTAGTCAAATCAATAAATTGTCTTTTAAAGGTGAGATGCAAGATGGGTTCTCTCTTTTTAGTTTTGGTGATGGTATTGATTAGAGTTAGCCAAGCTCTTGGTCACCTCAGTCTGAAGAATTACAATATAAATATGTGGAAAAAATATTGGAGCAGTTAGAACTAGCACATGCCTGAGTCACAGTAAAATTCGTGTGTGTATGTGTATGCATATATGTCAGGTTTATATAACTTGCTTTACCTGAGTGGCTAATGGTCTGGGTTACTGAGGAAAAGATATATATTTTTAAACTGTGCTACAATTATACAGATATTTCCACATTTCACTGCATAATATGTTATACAGATATTTTCACAACTTTCAACTGATCGTGTGCTCTATGCGAGCATACATGTTGGTCTGAGGCCTCGATATAAAAAGCACTGAAACCAGGCGAGCATTAGCCCTGCTTAGGAAACCTGCAGGGAGCTTGGCTGAAAGGAAACCGAGGCACCTGCAACTGCTACATAACAGGAGCAAGAACTTGACAATTTGCCCAAGAGAGAAGAGCTCGTAGAGAGTCTGGAAGCATCTCGCCCACCCTCAGGATGGAAAGTTGCGTGGGATGTGGTGTGGCAAGAACATTATTCAGCTCGAAAGAGCAGCTAAGCTGCCAGCAAACTGAATTTTCAAAGAAAGATAAAACGTTAATTACAGATGTCAAGATTAGAGTTTGCTTTTTCTGCAAATTCCATGGAGTCTCTAAGCAACTTGATCTTTGAATTCCCAAGGTACCAAAATCTACAGAGAAGAGATCCTTACCCTAATGTTGCAAGAATCCCCACCTTGAGCACTGCCAAGTAAAAAAAATCTAGCTTAATGAAGCAGACTACAGGAATACTTTTGGTTTTTTTTTAGAGGGCTGACATTTAGACACAATTTAAGCTGATAATTGTAACTGTAAATTCTTCCAACATTCTATGAGTATACAAGGTGCCTTGCCTGAGCTTAAAGAAACAATTGTGTAATCACCAAAATTGGATTTTGATTTTAGAAAGTCTTTCCACACACTACTTTTTAAAAGTACTTGTCACTTTAAAAGTGCTTGTCATTTTAACAGAGAAGCACGTCCCAGACGAGAAATTGGCTGCTAGAAGGCAAAAAGCTCAGTCCTCATATTTCATATTCATAAATGTAAAGTCACCTTCTCCTCTCTTCTTGCCCCAGTCCATTAATACTGATCACAGAGAATCCCCGGGAACAGAAAACAGAGTAAGTTACCAATGTCCAAGGTTTGGGATAAGTTACCAATGTCCAAGAAATATCCGTTTTTTAGAGAGAAAATGTTATTGTTGTGTTACAGACTCTCAGGCCACAAAGAAATTTAACACTCAATTTTTTTGTTTGTTTTTTGGGTTTTTTAGCACTGACCCTCATCTTGATGTCGATCCCTCGTTCTGTTGAGTGAGTTTATGTTTATGAGTATAAAACATAAAATTAGTCACTTGTGGATAAACTCAGTCTTTCCAGGTTTAAACTGAGTACGTCGAGAGGCTTTTTCTCTCCATCCTTCCACAGTGGCAGATAGCATCGTGGCTTCAGGGAGATGAGGCTGCTGCTGGAAATCTACAAATCCCTCTGAAAAAATGGAAATAATATAAAACCCAGCTGCTCTGCCCTGCCTTGGGAAATGTGGTTGGCTGATGTAAGCTCTCTTGGCCCTCAACACTCCATGCAGCCTTCTTTACCTTATTACTCCAGGCAAGGCCACTGCCTCCCAGGAGTCCTGGTGGGAAGTGGGGTACAAGTCCCCTTTGCTATCGCAACTGAGCACTGCATTATTTCCCCTTTTGCTACAAACAGTGGCCCCTCTCCTAAGAGCCCCTGATCAGTATCTCACTATTTTGTTCTCCTTTCTGATTCTGTCTCTTTTCTCCTATCTCACAAAATGTGTTAATTTTGAAAAACCCAACCTTCAGAAAAGTCGTAAGACTAATATAATAAACAGCTCTATACCTTTTGTTTAGATACACCAGTGGTTAACTTTTTCTCTCATTTGCTTTATCTCTTTCTTTCTGTCTACACATAAACACACTTTTTTCCCCTAAATCAGTGAAGAGTTAGTTGTCTACCTCATGCCATTTAACCCTGAAATACTTCACCGTGTGTCTCCCAAGAACAAGGCATTCTTCTAACTTATCACATTTGGGAATTTAACATTGACACAATGCTTTTACTAGTATTACTAACATACATCTATATCTAAAAGTTTCCAGTCATCCCAGCAATGTCCTTTATAGAATTTTTTTTTCCTTTTTCGCTAGGATCCACTTTGGGATCATTAACTGCATTTAGTCATCATGGGTCTTTACTCTCCTTTAATTAGAATATCAGCTCAGAAAATTATTATCTTGTCAGAGTGCATGGAGGGAGGGGAGGTTGATGTGGAAAGGGAAAAACTCACTTTGTTCTTTAGGCCTAACCCTTGGTTTTTTAAAACTCAAAAGCCAAGAGATCAATTCTTTCATCACTCTTTGCATTTTGTTCTTAGATGCCTATCCTGTGGGCAGCGAGTGTCAGCAAAGGAAGGCTGGAAGGAGAAAAACCATGCCAGTTAATATTACACTTCAAATTACTATCCTGCTCTAATGTAGTTACAGAAAAATGGATTTGTGTTTCCCATTAGGGTGGACTTTTCTCCTTGGGGAGTTTTTGATAGTTCCCCTGGTGTCGTCTTGTTCTACCTTATAGAACTCAATCTCTGGTGGACGATCTTCTTCCCTCTCACCTTGCTGTCTCTCTCTTCTGATTCCTTTCCTATTGTGGCATTATTGCAATTGTTGCCAGATACCGCATACTTTTTGTTGGCTTCTTGGAGGAACTTTTGGACACTGACTAAATTTAGAAGGACAGTCATGTGGATCAGTATGAAATCAGTGATATTATAGATGAAAATTTACAGGCCCCTGGTAATGAAGTGAATTGCTTTCGTGCAGGGCTTCTGTAGCTAAAAGCATCAGTGCGCGAGTTAAGAGTGTCTTTGCTGTCTGATAGTCTCTGAAACTGTCCTCTGGAGGATGAGCTCAGTTTATTAATTAGAGCTGAGGACTGTGAACTTTAAATCAGTTGCAGTTTCAATATGACAACCTCGCTACTTTCAAGAGGCTTCTATTATAAAGCCAACAACTTTATGACAATGAACTCATGGCCCTTTGTGCTGTTTTAAGCAGTATTTTATATGACATCAGGGAGATGTTGTGTAAATACTTCACTGGTGGAAACACAGAAGAGTAATTATTCTTGTCCAAATAATAGCATAAACAACTGAGCTCAGATTCTGGGATTTGCTCAGCTAACGCTCAGAACATGGTTTGCTCCTGCTGGGATGTACAAAAAAGAAACCTTTTCTCTGAAAGATAAGTCACAGACTGGAAAAAAATATTTGCTATGCATCTATGTGATAAAAGAGTTGTATCAGAATATATAAAGAACTCTTACAGTTCAATAACAAGAAGGCAAACAAAGCAACTAAAAATAGGCAAAAGATGCAAACAGACGCTTTAGTTAATAAGCAGACAAAAGGTGCTAAATAACATTAGTCATCAGGGAAATGTAAACTATAATGAGATACCACTTCAGACCCACTAGGATGGCTAAAGCAAAAAAGACTGCTAATACCAAGCGTTAGCAACCTAAATGTCCAACAACATGTGAAAATAACGTGTCCATACAATGGGACAGGACTCAGCAAAACAACCAAAAGGAGTAAGGCAACAGCATGGATAAATTTGAAATAACTATGTTGAATGAAAAAAGCCAGGCAAAAAAAGTGTACATATTATATGAGTCTTTTCACATAAAATTCTAGAAAATGCAAAGTAATCTGTAGAGACAGAAAGCATACCAGCGGGTGCCTGAGTATGGGGGTGAAGAGAAGGAGTGTGAGTGGGATGGATTACACAGGGGGTGAAGAAACTTTGGGGATGGTTCACATGTTCAGTATCTTGATTGTGGTGATGATTTCAGAGGTGTATAGATATGTCAAAACTCATCAAATCGTACACATTAATATGTGCAAATTATTGTCATTACACCTCGAAGTTTTTTTTTAAAAAAAGAAAGCATAGATTAGGGGAAAATATTTATAATATGTAAAACTTATAAAGGAATGATATCCAGAATATTAAACAGAATATTAAAAGTAAGAAATTTCCCATAGATCCATAAGTTGAAAAGGCAATTGGAAAATGAGCAAGTAGCCCTAATGGTCTTTATATCTGACCACAGTAGCACAAAAATAAGAAGACAGGCGGGAGGTAAATAGAGTTAAAGTGTTCTAATATCCTTGAATTTCTTGAGAAGTGGCAAAAATACTCATTTATAATTAAATTCAAATATGTTAAGAATGAATATTGCAATTTCCAGGAAAATCACTATAAGATAATATAAAAATAGATAACTAACAAGATCATAGAGAAGAGAAGTGTAATAATAAAAATACTTTTTTTCTAATACTTCCCATCCCAAGAGCTCTGAGCTTAAATCTTTCCTCTCTCTCTCTCTAACCCTGGTTCAGTGTTCAAAAAGGGACAAATTTGTAGATTGTTCAGGTTTCTTACTTTTTGTTTTTTACGGTTTTTTTTTTCTTGTAGGAAGATTAGCCCTGAGCTAACATCTGCCACCAATCCTCCTCTTTTTTTTCCTGAGGATGACTGGCCCTGAGCTAACATCTGTGCCCATCTTCCTCTACTTTGTATGTGGGACACCTGCCACAGCATAGCTTGCCAACTGGTTCATAGATCCACACCCAGGATCTGAACTGGCAAACTCTGGGCTGTCAAAGCGGAACATGCAAACTTAACTGCTGCACCACCGGGCCAGCCCCAGGTTTCTTACTTTTTGTTTTCTCTTTTTCCTAGTTTGGGGTAAGAATTGTATGTGTGTGTGTGTGTGTGTGTGTGTGTGTAATTTTGATTTTGTTCTTTTGCTGCTGCTGCTTTTACTGCTGCTGGTGGTGTTATTATTACTATGACTAATTATTTGCCCTGTGCTAGAGGGAAAATAATGAAAGAAAATTTAATCGGCTACTTACCCAAAGCCCAGGTAAAATACTTGGCGGATGCGTCTCAAACTCCTAGTTTAAATAAATGCGTAATGCATGTCTCCTGTGGTTTTATCTGCACTGTGGCAGTGTCCTCTTCAAGCACGTAACTGAGAGTTGCTGTATTTTGCTTTCAGATGTGTTGCAGGGACAAAGGTAGAGTCCGTCACACACACACACAGGTTCAGGCTGCCTACTGCAGGCTTCTGCCCGTCAGCCCCCGACTCAGTGGTTTTCCTAGTCCTTCCCTGCTCAGTCGTGACTGGGGAATGCCAGGTCAGGGGAGAGATTTTAAGTTCACAGACTTGAATCTACAGTATCGCCACGATAAGTTATTATTACTGTTTTATCAAGTTAGCATTTAGCTGTGTTTATTCACGTATTTACTAATGCTCTTCATTACTTCCTGGGTCTCCGTGCTTCAGTTTGGGATCATTTTCCTTCCACTTGAATAACTCACCATAAGATTTCTTTTAGGGTGAGTCTGCTGCTGACATTCTCACAGTATTTGTATGAAATGTCTTTATTTTTTAAGGATATTTTTGTTGCACATTGAGTTATAAATTGACAGTTCTTTCAGTGTTATCCAGGTATACTGCCATTGTCTTCTGACTTCTATACTTTATCTTAAGTCAGTATCATTTTTTGGTCTCCTTTGTTAATAATGCATCTTTTATCTTTGTCTACTTTTCTTCCATTTTTATTTTGAAAAAATTTAAAACTGCTGAAAATTTGAAAAATAGTACAAAGAAACATATATATACTTTACCAATATACACCAATTTTTAACATTTTTCCACATTTGTTTTTTGTCCCTCTCTGCCTCCCATATATATATGTGTGTGTGTTTATATGTATACATATAAACACACACATGTGTGCGTGTGTGAGATCTTGTGGGATATAGTGCAGATGAGTTCATTGTCGAAGTTTGGGTTTGTAGGTTGGGTTTCCTGGGAAGCTGACTCTGAGGACTCTGGGACAGTTTGTTATGCAGGACGTTTATTAAAGAGTTCTCTTGGAATCAAGACCTGTGAGAGGGAGGAGAAAGAAGCAGGAGTAGGAAGAAGGATGGCCTTAAACACCATTTCACCATTATTGGAAGATATATCAAAAATTTTGAGGCTAGGGATGCTGTCTTAACTGGGGAAGAAGTCCTTGCTTTCTAAGTGTCCCTTGCCTTACAGTTACAGGGTTGCTTAGGGAAGCAGAAAGCATCCTAGAATTAAAACGTTCAATGAAATATCCAGTAATGAGCTGACCATCTATGATATCTGTCCTCTCTCAAAAATCCATTTCTCGTAACAGTGGAATATCTCTTCCTACTCCGTCTTACCCACAACTCGGTCAACTCTTTTTGATTGGGAGAATCTCTGGACGTTTAACTAAATAATATAAATATTTGAAAGAATGCAAGTGTATTAGTTTTCTATTTCTGCGTAAGAAATTGCCACAAACATAGCAGCTTAAAACAACACACATTTATCTCACAGTTTTCGTGGGACAGGAGTCCTGGCATGGGTTAGCTAGGTCCTCTGCTAAAGGTCTCGTGAGTCTGAAATTATAGTGTTAACTGGGCCTATGATCTCATCTAATCTGGGGTCTTCTCTCAAACTCATAGTTATTAGCAGGATTCAGTTCCTTGTGATTATAGGACTAAAGTCTCCATTTACTTCCTTGCTGTCAGCAGGGACAGCTCTGAGCTCCTAGAGGCTACCCTCAGGTCCTTGCCACATGTCCCCCTCCATAGGAAGTTCACACATGGCCTTTTGCTTCTTCAAAGCCAACAGAAGAATCTCATTCCTATCTGCTATGACAGTGTCACGTAACATAACGTAATTACTGGAGTGACTGTCCCATCATAGTGACAGTCCCCACCCTCACTCACGAGAAGAGAATTGCACAGTGTGTGTGCACCAGCAGGCAGGAATCTTGGGGACATTCTTAGATTAATCTTGCTGTCACTGCAGCAAGATTTAATGACATTGATGAACATGGTGTTTGGAGAACTGCTTAATTCCTGCACAATGTTAGATAAATGAGTAGACCAGTTAACAAATGAAAACAAAACAGAGAAAAATGAGAGCGTTTCCAAAGGGAATGACTTGGCTATCAAGGAATTAAGAGATGTCCTTGGAAAATAAAATGTTAAATGCCCTAGACATTTTTACAAAAAAGCACTCACATAATAAGTCTTGAAACAAACGGTATGGTTTTAGGCTCCCAAAACATTTGTTAGAGAAATTTCGTCTCTCTAAACACAATCAAAAGGTGATTCCTTCTGTGTCCTAACAATTAGAAGATAGTTATGATTATAACTTAAATTTTGTGAGTTATAAAAATAAAAGTGGAAGTAATTTCATTTAAAAAATATTTTCATTTTATAAGATAAATGCCCAATCACTCCGCCTACCCCACCCCACCACGATTTAATTTGAAATTTTTGTCCTCATTTTAAGTTGATTTACTTCATGTGGCCTTTATCTGGGATCAATTTCCCTTGGATAGCGAAGGCCTGCTCTTGGAAAATGCATGGTATTTGGGGCCATGATCCAGTTTGCTGGATGACGTTCAGAAACTATTGCCATCAAGTGGCATTGCCATGTAGTTAAGAGGACTAACCTGTCATTTTTAATATCTACAGGTATTAACTCAACTCGTTAGATTACGCATGAAACTATTCATTGAGGCATAGTCTTAGTTTTCCCAGGGTTGACACTCAAAATTATTTACAAACAAGAAGGCATGGACAATCAGAATGAATGTTTTCCATGTACAAATGATAGGGCCCATTGTGGCATTTCAGGCAAATAGGCAAATACCACCCTGTTTTGAATATTTCATTTCACTCTGGGACGGTGTCATAGTGCATTCCTACCCCCACCTTACATTACAAATGATTATGCCGATATCACACTAGCCAAAGAAAGAGGGTGAATTCACTGTCAAACCGTTTGAGAGTCCAAAGCTTAATACTCATGCATTTAAAAAGACTCATGGAAACTCCTTCCAATACCCTCACCCATCTACGCTTATCTCCTTTTCATCAGGCTGACATTCCCAAAGGGAAGAGTGAATAGCTAGGAAGAGGGTGGGACTTTTGTTCAGCCTGCATTCTGGAAGACTGCACCTGGGATACATTAGACTTAAATCCCAGATGTTAAAAATCAATGGCTTAAAATTCAATTAAGCTATTAGTTTTTTCTTTAAAATGGAGGTGAAAAGAGAAAGAAGTCTATAGTATATAGTCCAGGACGTTGGCTTTGTGCAATACTAGCTGCTAAGAAGCAGACCCTTTGACTTTGAGGATGTTTTCAATGTAATGTTAGACCAGGACCAGGCCTAAAGATTGTGCAAGTCGTGGCCCTAGAAGTGAGTGCTTCCTTCAGTTTCTTTTTTTTGCGCTAGCCACCTCACTCGCAGTCCTGTCCTTGTGTTAGACCTGTGGCCATAGACTGAGGAGCCCTACTTCCCCTTTCCTTGGAAACTCAGATTGTTAAAACACTGCAAACGTTCCTTTGTTTAGAGTTGTTTTCACTGTTCTCGCTGCTCCTTTACTTATTTGTCTACTCATTATGTTTTCAAAAGTATTTATTTGAAAAAGTATACAAGTAATATATAAATCTATGTTTTTAAAGCAATTCCCCAAGTGCAGAAATACAGAGAGGAAGAAAGTGAAGACCTCCTTTCAGTCCCTCCTTCCATCCAATCCGATTCCGTCTCTAGAGAGAATCGTTGCTATTGGCCGGTCCTGTCACACATTCTTCCAGGCGTTTAGATACGTGCACATGCTTCACCTATAGGCACGTAAAAAATGAATAGGATCATCCTTTACATACTGTTCTGCAAACTTTTCACCGCACGCCGTATTTTGCAGAGTTTTCTACGGGAAGACTTACAGCTAGATCTTATTCTTTTTAAATGAGACATAACTGTGTGTTCAAAATAAGAATCTTGTTAATATGTATTGAGTACCTGCCATGTGCCAGATAACATTCTGGCTCTTTAAGAGTGGTATCTCATTTAATTCTCACAATAGTCCTACAAAGAAGGGAGTTTTATCATCTTTTTACCGCTGGGGGAAACTGAGTCACTGAGAAGCTAAGCAATTTGGCCAAGGTCACATAGCTGGTGAGCAGTGGAGCTGATATGAACACAAGTAGCCTAGTTCTGGAGGCTGTTCCAACCACTACCCTTTGCTCCTAGTATAAATGTATCATGCTTTATTTATCATTCCCCTATTCTTGGACATTTAGGTTGCTTCAATTTTAGATTACTATAAATCATACTGCATTGAAAAATCCCTGTTTGTATGTCTTTGTGTGCATGTGCAAATATTTCTGTGGGATAGAGCATTAAAAATACACTCTCTAGATCAAAGGCACGCACATTTTAAAGTGTGATAGTTCAGGTAAGAGGAGGAGGTCTGTTGCATTTGGTTAATTATTGACCGTGACCGTGACCAAACTCAGAGCAAGATATGACAGGTACGTCTGCAGAACTGGAGAATGTCTGAACTCTCAAACCCAGCTTATCCTTGTATACCATGACCTCATCCTTTGCTTCACAGACCCTCCAAAACCCCTCCAGTGATCTGTCTCCAAGGAGGAATTGCCTAGTCCACAAGTTGCTCTGTCCAAAATTATTGTTTATTTCATTTGCATTTGACTTGTCTCATAATGATGCAATTAGCATGCAGAGGAGATCCAGTTGCCCAGGGGGTTTCGAGTGGGGACCAGAGTTCCATCTCATTGGGACCTCCTCAGGTCTTTTCAGTTGGTTGGACTCTAACATTTCTCTTGGTTATGCTTATTCTTGTGGTCCCAAGAATATAAACATCTCTGCCTTTTTTTTTGTTTATTTAAAGGTCTAAATAGCCTATACTCTTTATTCTCTAATTTAACTCTTTACTTTTACTTACTAATCTTTCCTAATTTAACTCTACTTTTTCTAATTGAACTAATAAAACTCTTTACTTTTACTTACTAATCTTGCTACTTTTTTTCTCTCCACTGTAACACATTCACTTTGTGAACAATATCGAACACTCAACATAGATGTCATTTGTCCAAGGTCACACGTTTATGTTAAGTGTCTCATTTGGATGGGTGCCTTAACTGGGTCCAGAGAGCTGGAATTTCTGTGTGGTCACATATCTTTGCCTTAATTTACTGGAAATGCAAGCAGAGATTCTCATGTGAATATCCTGGGCACGTGGTAAGCAGGGGCTATGTTACAGAAAGTATGAAATCATATTTAACATGAACCTGCCTCTCTCTTGGAAATTACATGAGAGATTCTCACCTGGGTGAGAAGGACATTTTGATAAGGGCTTGACTGTGATAATTTTCAGAGAAGACAGAATTTGCTCTGTACTTGTTGGTTAGAATTATATTTTGCTTTCCTGACAAATAGTCTTTCTGCTTATGCTGCAAAACAATCTGTGCTCCATTGGGGCTTTAATAAATATTTGATATTGTATTTTGTTCCTTGTCCCTCAGGTTTAAACTGATGGTGGAAAGTCTAAATCAGGTATTTAAGAGAAATTCAGTTATAAGCCTCTCTTCATTTTTATGTACACCACACAACTCCCTCAGTCAAATACATTTTTCAAATTTTAACTCTACATTGTCTGTTTAAATAATGACCTTTCTCATGCTCCACAAGGACAGAAATTAATACAAAAGTCTTATCACTGAGCTAAAGTCAATTCCTGAAAGATAACTTTGACCTCTTTCCAGCTTCTTGTGAGTCTTTGTCTTGAAATTCTCCCCCACTCGTATGAGCCAGGGGGGCTGCAAGGACAGGTCCTTCCCTCCAAAGGGAGAGTCTCCCAGCGAGCTGTGCAGTAAAATGAGCTGCCATCAGACATGAGCCATCAGTGGAGATGGAGCTAATGAAATTGAGGGGTCTCCTGAAAATAGCACCTTCGCTTATCATTACTTCTGCCATCATGCAGAATAAGCCACAAAAGTATTTTGAGTTTGGGAGAATTCCCCAGATTTACTCCATCTCTTGTGATCTCCTTTTGGTAGAAGAATGCCCAAGGTTAAGTAAACAAAACACAGAGGCAGCCTTGCCACGGACAATAAACTAGAGGGAGCATATGAACATTTTTGCATTTATTGATTAGAGACACACAGTCTGTTTCCTATTAAAATCTAATGTTCTAGTAAAAAGCATTTTTGGAAAAAAAACACTACACAAAATACTAATAAAGAAATTTGTATCTTTATTGAAATTTCTACCTTATACTGTCTTAGTTAGGCCAGATAAATTGAAAAAGGCGAATAATGTACACCACCTAGTTTTCTATTTAAGTTTCAGACATTCCTCTTTTCTCTGATAATTAAAACATTATCATTAAGAACTGGACTTTGAAGTTATTTTCATTTAATTGCTGAGAGCTCCCATTTTTCACAGGAATGAGAAAGTATCCTGATAAAAGCTAAGATCATCATTATCATCACCTTCATTGTCATCATGACAGTGCATTCTCACTGAGAAAAAGACCATTTTGAGGTTGTGAGCATCTACAAATTTTCATAGCTCTGCCTTGCAGTTTCTATGTATTCTTTAAAAATGCACGGAAGTTTCCTGAGGAGAGGCTAACTCCTTTTATCCTTTTGATGTGATAGGCAGGCAGGCTTTGTGGGGACAGTTTTCTTTTAGACTCCATAGTCATAAAATATCACATCCCCACTTCCCTGTGGGACATGATTACATGGAAGTAAGTCGTGACAGACCTCCTACCATATATTGACATCAGAAGCTATGCTAATCATATTTGTGACTCACTGTTAGTTTCCTGCTCCTAAATCAAGCTGAATCAAAGAGGTGTGTGAATAATTCTAACTGCAGCTACCACTGAGATTTCCTTTGAACTCACTGCTGCATATTTACAAATAAATACATTATTTTTTGCCAGGTTGCCTCCGGAAAATACTGTTAAATAAGGAGCTTGTCTGGGCCAAGTTCCTTCAAGCAAGAGAACATAATAAAGTCACTGTAAATTCTGAATTAGTAGTTTTCAGGCTAAAATCCATCTAAACAAAGATGAGCAGATTTCTATTCCTATTTCATTTAAGTGTGAGATTTTATGATGGAGTTACTGGTTTCTTTGACTATTCTGTTGAAAGAAAGAGGAGAATTTAAAACATATGTGGAGTTTCTGTGGGGGTTTTTTTTGAGATTGTTTATACTAGAGTGAGATTGACTTCCCAAGCCACAAATAAGAATTGTCTTCAGCTTCCTGCAGTGTGTCCCTGAGAATGGAGCACCACCATGATCTTCAGGCAGTTTTGTTGCTGCCCTGACACTTCGTTGATCTCAGGCTCCATAGAGAAACTGCTGGCTAGGACTCCTCCTTGAGTAGTAGCCTGATCCTCTGGGGCTATGACTGAAGAGTCTGTGAAAGTCTAACTATTGCCTCTGCCTGGAATCCTGTGCAGACAGGCTCTACTGACAGACTGGATAGTTTCAGAAATTAATTCAAACCTGGATCTGGGCTGAGTATTCCATACCCGTTGGGGCCCCAAATATTGAACTTCTGGCCTTGGGAGTGAGAACTGGTTAGTGGTTCATACTACCAGTCCTTGTCCTGGCTGCCCCCATTTCCTTCTCTGCCCATCAGCTCACGCCTTTAGCAGACATCACCAGGATTATGGCAGGCATGTGCTCAGGAAAGGAAAAATGCAAACAAACTAGAATATGAGATCTCGACAGTTAGGTAGGCAAATCTACTTCAGTAATCTCCCAAAGTAAATCTAATGGTTTTAAGTTTCATTTTCTGTTTAGGGTTTTGTATATTATGTTCCTTTCTATTTATATTGATAATTCAGAGCTGATCAGATTTCCAGATGCATTACAGTAAGTGATTAAGTTATAAGCCACTGGATGTCACTGTTAAGCTGTGCAAGTGTGGCTGCAGTGGAGATGTTTGATAGTGAGGTGGAAGTGGAGAGTTAGGAGACATAGCTAGAGATAGACGCCGTTTGAACTGTTTGGGTATGTACATTTGCGATGTCAGGGAACTAGGGCAGAGTTTGCCCTTAGGTTCCTATGTATTTTCTCTAGACTCGTTTCTCAGTGATAGTTAAACAGGATTAATAATTGGAGAAAATCACCTCAGCACCAAAAAGCCAAAAAGACATTCATTTATGCGTTCAATATATACATTAATCACATGCTGAGAGCAGGATATTGGGCTAATGAACTACGGGATTACAAGAAAAAGCGAATTTGCATCATACATATATTTAGCTTACTGGAATTCAGCTATGGTAAAAAAAAAAAAGGAAATAAAATTCCGCCTGTTATTCCACTCAATTTGTACCTCAAGTTAATTTTACCTCTCGTCTCTCAGCCTCAACCCCAGTCTTTTACATTCTGCTCTGTGACAGTGGAGCTGGGACTAAGCAAACTACATTTCCCAGACGTCTTTGCTGGCTGGTCTCTGGTTGGGTTCTGCTGACCGGAGGCACTGGCAGGAGATTAGAAGGTGGTAGGAGAGAAGAATGAATATTCTTCCTGTTTTCAGTTCTAGTCAGCTTCCCTGCAGCAGTAGCACTCAAGTAAGACTCCAGCCTCAAGCCTAGCTCAGCATCTCTAGTATCAGTTACACTGTGGCCCCTTCACAGGTATCAGTAGCAACAGTGCCACACATCCCCTTAGAGCTCCCTTTGAGAGTCCAAGTAGCAATTGTATGATGATGTCCCATTCAGTGGTCCCAGAGCCTGCTGGGAAGTGGCACCTTGGGAATCTGAGCATCTTCTCTGTGGAGATGCTTCCTCCAAGCTCCCAGGTTCTGGTAAAACCATTTCTTCTCTCTTACTCTCTCAGCCCTAAGAGTACAGCTTCTTTCCAAGCTACTAATACCAAGGTTATCTTAGCAACCTTTTTTCCTCTTTCAGCCTTCCAATCGATGTAACTGATCTCCTATATTAAACCACCTCTGTCTGAAACACCTAGCATAGTTTCTGTTTTCTTGACAGGATCCTGACTACAGAAAGAATGAGATGAAAGGCATGAACGTTCTCTTTTTGCATTCAGTATCAACTTTTGTGTGCTTCTCATGGTTGAGACATCTTGCAACACTAAATGAGATTCTAATGTTTATATTTATCTTTGTATTTTTCAAATAATATGGGCTCTAATCACAAGCCAACTAGTGGTCAACCAAAAAACAGTAGAATGTGAAGCTTCAATACACATAAAGGATATAATGACACACTGACCTGTTCTGACACCAGAGGAAATCTTGCTATGTTGGACTTAGTGAAAAATGTTCTCCAAATTGCCCCTTTCTAAGAGATTTCTAAGGAGGATTTGACCATATAAGATTTTTGCCTTTCATGTTGACTTTAAAAACTGAAACTCTCATAACACATCTCCATTGTAGAATCTTGCAAAGTTGAGTAAGATGATCATTCTTCCCTTAAAAAGCTTTCAAACTGGTAGAAGAAATGGGCATGTGGAAGCAGAGAGACAATATATGGCAGTGTTTGATAGGAGCAACACACAAGGACAAACCCATTTGTCCCCTGTTAGTAGTCAGACTTCATGAAATAGGTTTGAGGACTGAAAGGAGAACAGGGAACATGATGCACAGATTCTGCTAGAAATTTCATTCACTCCCCTGCTAAGGGCAAGAAATTATTACTATTTCACTTTTAAAGATCTGTTTGGAAGAAGATGCTTGCCTAGTCGTGGAGTTTTTCTTAGTATACAACCATCTTCTGATATATTTCAGTGCCATTTTATTTTTCTCGTTGACAGTGGAGAATATCTGATTCCTTCCTGAAGGCCCTTCAGTAATGCACTCTTTAAAGTTTTAATAGACCAGTGTTAATTCTTCCTTTTGTGCTATGGGAGTTTCTTTTCCAGTTTGTTTGTTTGTCTGATTATTTATTCCCCTAGAAAATATGTGACTATATTTCCTGGTCCCAATTTCTATCAGCCCCGATCCTTCATGTCTCACTTTTGGAGCCGATGAAATAATCTTTGTCCTTTCAGCACAGAACACCAGATTTAGAAAGACAAGAAAAGAAATATTCCAGCTATAGTGCTGGGACCATCAGTCCGTGGGAGCTTTTGAAGCCCAGTACGTTTCATCCTCTTACTAGGTCATTTATCTTTGGAGGTGGTGACATCCTAGGGTGAGGGATGACCTAATGATCAGGGGCGTCTTCACAAGTTATCATCTGAAGAAGTGGTTTTTGAAGAATAAGAAGGAGATGTGGGAGGGGGATTAGCAGTGAGCTCTTTAGTTCATCTACTAAATCTTTGGAGACTCAGCACTTTTTCAAGACCTATTTGCCTAAAATTCTTCAGGGATTCACTTAAAGGGGAGGAACAAGAGGAAAAGAGAAGAGTTTGAAGCTGAAGAGAGATTTGTTGCTCTTTTTGGCCTCATAATTTGAGCTCATTTGAACAGTTTTTGTCTTGCCAAGTGACTTAGGATGAGGGCTTTTCCCCCTGAAAACAGTCAACAGTGATGAGCGTATAGAACAAATTTTCCCTGAAAATGCCCCTCCTATTCCTTTGAACTTTATCAAAGCTCACACCATGCATAATTCTCTGCATTTATTTCCTCTTTATATGGCAACTCATTCCAGATGAATGTGGCAACCTGAGAGGTACTACAGTGGAACTAGTAACCTTATTTAAAACGGGTTTTACTTTACCCTAAAACAAAATATCTGTGTAACTGTAGCTTGCTGAGTAGAAGGTAAAGCTTTTTACAAATGAAGAATCTAATGAGATACTGATATGTTTTGAAAATTGGTCCATGAGATTGTTGGAAGAATTTGGCTGCCTTGCAACAGTCTGTTATAGACAAACTTCAGTATGGAGTAATACAATTCATGTACACCTTAATGGGGACCTCATGGCACTGACTCACAGCAAGAAATGAAGCCAAACACTCCAGTCTGTAGTGCTGGTTCAAGTTCCTGGATTTAAATCTGGAGTCATCTTTACTTTGCGTTTATTTTCTGAAGTGAATGATATCATGGTGACCAGGGTTCCAGGTATGCAAGACTGACGGATAGTTCGGAGACACTTGACCTTTCAAAACAATCAGTGTCAAAGATTTTCAGAAGGTAAGCCAAAAGAGACTTGATTTCCAAACAGAAAAGGCAAGAGCCCGTGGAGAGAAAGCCAGTGGAGGAATTGAGCTTTATTGAGAAGTCATCCAACTAGGATATGCGAAGAAGAAGAATACTAGTTTCCAAAAAAAAAGAAAAAAATAACTAGTGGAGGTAAAGCTTAGCCTGAAGCACCTAGACCATAAGAGTATGTAAAGGAATTTCAAACTCGAAGTCAGTTAATTAAATAAAAATGTCGAACCAGCTGTAGTATCATTTGAGTTAGACAACTGGGTGATTGACTAGTCATCTTGCTATCTTGTAAAATGAAACTGGGAGTAAGTTTAATGTTAGTCCTATCTGTGTAACGTGATTAACGTGATTGTTTCAGCACAATCAAGTGACTATGTTTTACTATCCCCACAACTGATTGTGTGAAAGGTAATTTGATCCACAGTGATGCAGCAAAATTCTGTTTTTGAGACGGGCCTCCATGGCTAGTTCAACTATGATTACTTTAGTTGTGAAAACACAGTCTTAGTCTCCATGACCTAAGCAATACAGGTGGCTGGGGCAATTCTCCAAGTACTCTAATTCAGAGAAAACATTGGCTTCTCTGGAAATTACCTGGGTCATTTGACATGTGTTTTGCTTGAACTAGTTCAATAATTTTCCCAATCCTCTACTTTGCTTTTGCCAGAGAGACACAACCCTGATGTCTGGACACATAATATAAGCTAGAGATGGAGGATTTTGTTTGCTATAGGACTTAAATAGAATTTTTCTGAGCTGGCCGGTATAGTCTCACCTAAATTAGGAAAAACATTGTTGATCTACGTCTATGTTACACTGGAAGTGTATGGAGTGAAATAACAGATATGCAGCTGTTCTAGGTCAGGAACCAGAATGCCACAACATTTAGCTTTGCAATCAGACTTACAGATAACAGCGGTTTTTAAAATTTTTACTAATCATTCTATTCAATAATCAGGATTCTACCAACTTAGAAAAACATCATTATCCTAAGAAGGACATTTATGTGATTATAGTAGGCAATACAAACTTATTATAGTAGGAAACTATAGTATAGTAGGAAATAAAAACTGCCAGGACAAGATGGCTAAATTAAATGCCTGAGTCTAAGGTAATATGGAGTGGTGGACACTATGGCAAATTAGAACATTCATGTCCCACCTAAAGGTGGCATCCATTACTCAGCTTCAGCCAATGGACACTATGTGCAAATATGGTCCCAGTCTTGCCAGACCTTCCATTTTTCAACAGAAGTTAGAAACCTAGAACTTTATATGAAATTTCCCAGTGTTTAAATGTTGGCAACCTCTTGGAGTTGTGGGAGCCAATTAATAACACCCCCTCTCTTCTCCTCTTGAGTTCATTTACCAGTTGAGAAATGACACAGGAGTAAGACAGATGGAGATCAAGATGCCGGCATTATCACTGATTAAAGCTGATTTAAGAACAAGGCTGAAATCTGCAGCCAAGTATATTTTCTAATTACCACTCTGCTCAGAAGAAACCTTGGGTATGCAGAAGTGCCTTGTAAAGGGGACAAAGGGTGAAAAAAGAGAGAGATCATAGCTCTCTCAGATTGTTAATAGAATAACTCCACCCAATTAAGAAATGAGGACCAGTGAATGTCAGACCTAACCACCTACCAGTCAGGGAGAGATCAGAGAGCTCCAGAGAGTCCTCGTGCCGCCATTATTACATCCACGTGAAAATATAAGGTAGAAGGCCAGGGAAATGAAAGTTCCACCATGATAACAGCTAGTTCATTTTTTAAAATGCTGTGCAGAGCAATCACAACTAGACTCAGCCTACTGATACCCAATTTGCACCCTCTGGTTAAATTCATTCTGTTTTTAAATTTATCCATTACTTGCCATTTTTAGGGCTAAAAAATGCAGTAATATTACTGTAGGCATAAAGACAAAAAATAAAATTTTCTTCACTTTTATGGAAATTCAGCATATCTTTTAGAATAATTTTTGATTGTTTTATACAATAATTGAATAATTGTGTCTTCCTCCATAGGCTAGGTTTTCCCAACAATGTATGTCAGGAAATAGATTTCAGCTGATGTCCAACCCTGTACTCTGTATCTATTTACCTGACCTCATAAAGAAAGCCAGTATTCACTGTTCGCATCCCCAGTTCTGGTTTCACAGTTCTCTCCTACTTATGCTATAGTTTTAGTTTAGTTTGGTTATGCTTTAGTTTTAGTTACCTTCCAATTTCTGTCCCTGCCTCACTCTTCTGTTTTAACATCTGAAGTTGTTTCCCTGGTGACTGTTTGATGTCTCCATGATTCTGGTTCCTCCTCCCCTACCCATGTCCAGCCATGCTCCCTCAAGGTGCTTTGGGTAAACGCTCCACTAGGTTCAACACCAGAGATCCCCCACACACTGTGTGGTTCTCCCATTAGGCTTGCTCCAGACCCTTCAAAAGGAAATGGCATTCATAGCTTTTCCATTCTTGGTGGTTCTGGAAATGTTTATTAAATACATGTTTCAGTGAGTGGACCATTGGCTCAGGCAGTGATATTTGTCATAACAAGATTGGTCTTGTTGTAATGGTTTGGCATTGTGAATGGGTTTCTTATTCAGCAGAGAAAGAAAACAAAGTCATCCTTGATGGAAATATGTTAAAAGATATTCCTTCTCTAATGTGACTGAATCTGGAGCTTTTAAAATCTAGTTTCCATTTTTGTCAACCTCCTCTCTCAGAATCATAACGGACTAAAAAAGTCTTTTTTGTTTCATTGTAGCAGTGGCCTGTGGCATTTTTGATGTGTAGCCCTAATTCACTGCTTGCTCTTTTGTGTGTTTTTGATTATTCAAGAGATTTTTTTTAGGCAAATGACGCCCACATATCAAAATGATGACCCTTTCCTTGCATGCTATCCCTGGAATTTCCTCATCTGGAGCTTTCTCTCACCCATATTCAAGGGAGGTCTGGAGGGTTAGAGTGCTTTGAAGGGGGCATTCAACAGGATGCTGGAATCCATGCCTGATGTTGTCCTTTTTTGTTCTAAGATGACCCCGTTGGATAGATTTACTATGTATGTGTAGGGTTATGGGGAAAACAGCCTCAGCCCCAGCTTCTCCGCCTGCTCAGCTATGGGCCTTGAACTTCTGTCCCTGCCAACACAACCCAATAGAAAGTTAATCTCCACCAAGGCAGACAAAAGGCCGGAAGACTTGGGCCTGCCAGCTGTGGGCTGTGCAGTGAGGAAGTCTGGAAGTGGTAGGTTCTAAGCGGGGTGAACCCTAGGCATACAGCATCAACCAAAACTCAGTTACCAAATAGCTTCCATTTACTGAGTACCTCCCATGGCTTTGGAACTGTGCTTAGCATTTTTCATATATTATCTTTTTAAATTTAATCTTGCTACATCCATGAGATAGGGATCCTCATAGATGAAGAAACTCAGGCTCAGAGTAATTAAAGACATACACAAACTCACACAGCTAGTTAGTAGCAGAGCTAGGATTTTACTCTTGGTGTCTGATCCAGTGCCTGTCCAACACTGCCCAGTGGCCTGTCCCTACAATTTTGCTTTTACTAGGCATTCTGTTCAGCATTCCAGTTCTTCATTTGGCTGGGAACCACATCATTGTCTAGTTTTCAATAGATGCCACCCATGTGGATTTAGAGCTGCCATCCCTGGAGTGGGCCTGGCTACGTCTTTTCCCTGAACCCTCAGTTAGAGACTGTCTTAGTTTGCTAGGGCTCTCACAACAAAACTCCACAGACTGCGTGGCTTAAACAACAGAAATTTATTTTCTCACTGTTCTGGAGGATGGAGGTCCAAGGTCAAGGTGTTGCAGGTTTGGTTTTTTTCTGAGGCCTCTCTCCTTGGCTGGCAGAGATGAGTGTCTTCTCGCTGTGTCCTCACATGGTCCTTTTTCTCTGTGTGCACATCCTTGGTGTCTGTGTGTGTCCTGATCTCCTCCTCTTTAAGGACTCTAGTTTGGTGGATTAGAGCCCACCCTAACAGCTTTGTTTTAACTTACTTACCTTTTTAAAGGCGCTGTCTCCAAATGCAGTCACCTTCTGAGTACTAGGGATTGGGGCTTCAACATAGGAATTTTGTGTGGACACCATTCAGCCCATAACAGGGACTGAGAACCTGCTGCCCACGAACCCATCCCTCAGGTTCCCAGTAGTAGATCTGACTGCTTTTGGCTGTCACCCCTGGCCCTGCCGGAACATCCTGCTGCCCCAAAACACCGTAGAGGAGGGGACTCCTTAGAACTGGAAATCGAAACCTTAGTTTTTGTACCCCATTTCCCCACATCCTGATTTTCCCCCTTAAATAAAGATATATCTTTATCTGAGGCTCTTCGTTTCCACCTTGAAGGCCACCTTTTGATCTTTACACCCTAAGATGACCCTGATCTCTCAGACAGACACCTTTCTAGCTGATGAGTGTTGAAAAGGATCTTTTTGGGAGGTCCTAGCAGTGGAATCTAGAGGTTAGGCACACAAGCTGTGGGATCAGATTGCCTGGGCTAGTATTTGAGCGCCACTTACTACTAAGTGAGCTTGAGCAGGTTTCTTGACCTCTTTATGTCACGTTGTCCTCATACATAAAGGGGAAAAATAATAACACTGCAATATTGTGATTTATAAGAAACATATATTTGGTCATTTAGATTTCTCGTATGTATTTGGTCTTTGTCCATGGTTCCTGCCTCACAGCTCCCAAAACCCTTGGAATTTCCCAAGTGCTGAGAATGATAAAGATGTCTTTTGTTATGTAACTGAGGTGACTTTTGGAAGCACCTAAGGATGGGGGCTGCTTGCCAGGAGAACTAACCATATGATTAGAGGGTTGGAACTTTCAGTCCCACCCCGCCCGAGACCTCTGGGGAGGTGAGAGGGGCTGAAGGTTGAGTCAATTGCCAATGACTTAATCAATCATACCTATGTAATGAAGCCTCCATAAACCAAGAGGGCAGGATTCTGAGAGCTTCCGGGTTGGTGAACACCTGGAGATTTTGGGAGAGTGGCGCACCTGGAGAGGGCATGGGAACTCTGCTCCCCTTCTCACGTACATTGCCCTATTCATCTCTTCCATCTGGCTGTTCTTTAGTTATATCCTTTTACAATAAAGTGGTAAACTGGTAAGTAAAATGATTCTCTGAGTTCTGTGAGCCATTCTTCAAATTAATTGAACCCAGGGAGGGGGTCATGGGAAGCTCTGGTTTATGGCGAGACTTTCAGAAGTACAGGTAACAACCTGGACCTGCAGTTGGCATCCTGAGTTGGAGAGGATCGTTGGAACTTCAGTCTGTAGCTAGATGGTCAGAAGCACAGGTAACAACCTGAGCTTGCGACTGGAGTCTGAAGTTGGGGGTGGGGGAGCAATCTTGTAGGACTGAACCCTTAAGCTGTGGAATCTCTGGGTAGATAGTGTCATGGTTGAGTTGAATTCTTGGATGTCTCGCTGATGTCCGAGAATTGCTTGTTGGTGTGGGGAACCCTCCTTCTACACATTGAAATTGGTCACAGAACACCAAAAGAAACACCTACCTGATGGATTTGTTGTTAAGATTTTAAATGAATTAAAACATATAGTGAAGTTACAACCGTATCTGGCCTACAGTAAGCACTAAAAAAAAAAATCTTAGATCTGATTTTTATTATTAGTGTGAGAATTTATAGAATTATTTTTACTTTATCCTTTAGTGTTATTTTATCCTAGGTAATTTTTATGAAATGTACATATGTGTGTCATTGATGGCATTTTTTTAATGTATAAAAGATAAAAATTCAACCCAAACTGGCTTAAATATAGAAAAGAATTTATTGGCTCTTGTAAATCAAGGAATTCTAGGACATACCAACTTCAGATGTGGCTTGATCCAAGGCCCAAATGATGTCTCCAAAATTCAGTTTTTCTCTATACATTTCTCAGCTATGTTGTCTTGGTGGTGTCTTCACTCTCAATGACTCCCTTCTCATACTTGGAAGTTGACTGTCATTACCTCTTGAAGCTGCATGCTTCTAGGTTGAAATCCAGTGAAAAAGAGTGAGTATCTTTATCCTAGCATTTCCAAAAAACATTCTGGGGTCCACTCTGATTAGACTAGTCAGTCCATGTACTTATCTTTGAGTTGATTACTGATGCCATCAGGATGCAGTACTTCAGTGTAACTATGGGGACTCTAGTACATATTTCAATTCACTTCTGTTGGGTGTCCAAACCCGTTACGGTGGATGACTAATTATGTCTAGCATTACATAAAAAAACAACAGTAACACAATTAAGATAGTGGGTCTCCTAAATGAGCCAAGTAGACATATGTTAACATACACAAGGCTGGGGTGTGAAAGATTTTCTCATTTTCGTTTCCAAGAATGGAGAAGAGCGCTTCGACTCTTCTCTTTTTCACTATAACCTCTTCCCTCCACTTGCAAAAAGAGGAATTATGGCTAGAGTTGGCCACTTTGGGTGGAGTCGCTGTACATGGTTAAAAATTCTGTCTCCTCTCCTTCGCGGTTGTATACTGGCCTGGTCCTGCTGCACTGGGAGAAGGTCCAGCGATCTCTCTTTGGATGCTTCTTTTCCACTAGACCTAAGAATGCCCCCTTCAGCTTTAGGCCCTGAAAACTTTGCAGAGATAAGCACTCTAACTGGTTGGTCTTTGTTGAGACAAAATAGCCTTTCTACTTGCTTCTAGGCCAGTCAAATCTGCCTCACTTGGCTGCAGGAGCTCTCTAGGGACTTGAGCCCAGCTTGCTTGAATTCTGCTTTGGCATTTGGGATCAAAGCCCATGTACTTGGCCTCCTTTGTTTAGTATCTCCCTTGGAGACACTATAAAAGATGTAGTGGTGTACCCAAGGCAAGAATTCAGGTAGTGCTAGGGCCCCTGGCTAAAATACCATCATAATATCTTTATACCATCACTTAATCTCACCTAATATACATTCCACACACAACTTTTGAGAACATTTAGATCTAATATTATTGTCTTTAAACTCCAGAATTAAGGGTCCAAAGAATGAGTAAAAAGGAAATCAAAAGCACATTCTATTGCTCACGCGCTTGAAGAATACGGATCAGTAGTCTGAGCTGGCCTCCCTTGTTCAGAACAAAGGAATCTGGCTCAGAGAACCAAACTTGAGTAAAACATCTTAATGGAACCAACTGTTTACTAATATGATTTCCATGGGAGGAATCTGGCCCTAGCTCAAAATGTTTTTAATACAAGCTAATCTGCTAACGGGATTTGTTTTCTTAACCCAAAGCCTGAAAATCATTTTTGTGAAGTACACCACCATACACAGTGTGACTGTTGTGCGTTCCCCTCGTTAGCAGAAAGAGTGGAAAATATCAAATCTTGTCAAATGGGAAGCAAAGGAAAAAAATTAGCCTTTCATTTGTAGGAGAGAAAATAACACCCCAGGGACTCAAATGCCTGCTCTGTATTACCAGGCAGTCTCTAATTGAGCCCTCCATCAAAAATCCAACTTCACAACTTATGTCTTAGAAATTCCCTCTAATTTAAAGTACTCAACAGTTTAGCATCTGAGAGTGTCCCCTTCTGAGCTGGAAGGACTAATGATCAAAAAGAAACCTGCAAGATACAAAGATATTTAACTTCTCTCACGTGAGTTCCGTGATTTAGAAGAGACTGATATGCCAGTTTTTTTCTTATTTTAATGACCTTTCCCGCGTGTGGCCTCCCTGATTCCCGTAATAACACTTTGTTTACACAGATAATTTTCTCTCCAGCATGCTTTTCTCTTACATGCTTTAATAACCTTTTCTCATAAATCACCCCAGTGTGCTGTGAAGTTTGATGAGGCACAGGGGTGGGAAGGGTTCCCTCAAGTCTGCCAAATGGGGCTCTGATTGCTTCAATGCCCCCTCCTGGACTTCCAAGTGGGCTGATATTGGGGTAGGGACCTGGGGGCAAAGCTTGACTAGGCAGGGAGGTCACCCCACGGTGGCCCAGGGGTGAGTGCAAACTCCGTGAGAAACAGAGTGTCTGAGAAGGCCCCATGTGCAGAAACCAAAATCTGAATTTGTATCCAGATTGAGAAAACTCTGGGTCATGGATTCTTTGGTTGGGCTTTGGTTATCTCTTAGGAATGCCTTACTTTTTATTGACCCAAGCCTCCACTTAGAAATTAAAAATATCTCCACTGGATGACTTGGGTGAATTAGATGGTGTTCTTTTGGTAGCACAAGACAGAAACAGAGCACAAATTGACATAGACACAAGAGAAAAATTAATGGATGTTGTTATGGGGATACCCAAAGAAGTGCTTCAGGTACAGTCTGATCCAGGTCATCAAATAATGTCAAGGAGCTCTTTCTTTTTCTTGTCTCTTGGCTTTGGTTCCCACTAGATGTTCTCAACCAGGCTTTTTACACATAGTGAGAAAAATGAAAGTTGACAACCTCCTATTCTCATCTCAATAACTTAGAATCCAAAGGAAGAGAGAGACCTCCTCTCTCTTGGCATGTCTGCATCAAACTTCAAGTACACTGACACTGTGATTGATACTCCCAACAGAGCCACATAGACTGTATATGTGGATGGATTTCCCAAACGTGTCAGAGAAGGGAAATGCAAAAATTTGCTGGACTGACCCATCTCTGTCAGCTCTAAACTCCTCTCTCCTGTGACCTGCCCTGCCCCACCAGCACACACATACACACACACACACATATATGCATAGACAAACACACATACACAGCGTGTTGTTACATGTCTGGCTAAAATATTTTGAAAGAAAACCTCATATGATAAAAGTAAATAAATATGGCATAACCAATAAATTACAGTTCTTTAGGGTCTCATTGTAACACCACAAACAGTTGCCCAGTGCCACTTACCGTGTCTGTTTCATTTCATAAACACTATTTTATCTAAAAAAAAATATCCACCAGACAGTATTCTAAGTATTTTACAGGTATTAACTGATTTAATCTTTATTACAACTCTATGAGGTATATACTATTGTTATTCTCATTTTAGGAACTTACAAATGAGGAAACTGAGGCACAGAATGGCTAAAGCATTTGTACACAAGTAGTAGGAGTCAGAACCAGGATTTGAATCCAGGTAGTCTGGAAAAGGTTCCTATGAAAAGAACTTCAATATATTAAATGCACTATCTCCTGCTCATTAGCCCTCGTCCTATTAAAACCACTTCGTTAATGTCTGCTGTGTTCTTTGCTTGAAGTGTACTTCAAAGTTTCCAGAAGGCACATGTCTTATGCTCGCCACTGATTTCTGACCAATCTGCTCATCTGGTGTGTACTGCAGAGTTGGCATTGCCCTTGACCCAGACAGACCACAGAGATACTATGCAAAGAATCTGACAGATAGTGGACTCTCAATATGGATTCATTTCTTTCAGCTGTACCCTAGTTCAGCTTCAGCTAATATTTACTTGGCTATTTTATTTATTTATTTTTCTTTTGTCAGCTTTAGTCTTGGAAAATGAGGAGATCATTGTATCTCTTTTGAAAGAGGCAACATCCTGAGCTTTGAGCAGAGTCAGGAGTAGCTTTGTATTCTCACAGAAACAGAAATGCCTTTCTTCTCTAGATTCATTGTATCATGGACCACTTTTTCAGACAGATAATCCAGCAACCAAAGTCTCACTCCAGCTCTAGGGCCCTCCCAGACTACAATCCTGCCTTGAAAGACTAAACCATTCGTGCTAGGTTGAACAGTATCCCCCCCAAAATTCATGTCTATCTGGAGTGTCAGAATGTGACCTTATTTGGAAATAGTCTCTTTGCGGATGTAATTAAGATGAGTTCATACTGTATTAGAGGGGGCCCTGAACCCAATGACTGGCATCTTTATGAGAAGGCCATGTGAAGACACAGACACACAGAGGGAAGATGGCCATGTGAAAACACAGGCAGAAATTGGAGTGATGCAGCTACAATCAAGGACTACCAAGAATTGCCAGCAACCACCAGAAGCTAGAAGACCGAAGGAAGGATTCTCTCTAGAGCCCTTGGAGAGAGCATGGCCCTGCTGATGCCCTGATTTCAGACTTCTGGCCTCCACACTGTGAGAGAATAAATTTCTGTTGTTTGAAGCTATCCAGCTTGTAGTAGTTTGTTACAGCAGCCCCAGGAAACTAGTACACCCGTTGTGCTAGTTATTTTCTCAAAACCTGAAGGACTCCCTCCTGGATTCTGCTCTGCGATGCTGGGTCTGAAACTTTGAAACCGTGTTTCTGCTTTGCCAGCAGCTCCCTGTCGGGATCTGCCAATACAGGCCATAGAGGGAAGCTTCATAGAGGGGAGAGTAATGGGACACGCTTTTTTCTGTTGCTCCTCTTCCTATCTTGGTCAACAGGGTAGTGCTTCTTCACCCTAGCATGGACAGGTGGCTCCAACAGCAGCAGTTTCCCCATCCTCTCAGAACTAGCCTCATTGATCTCCCTGCCCAAGAAACCAGTACCAGCCTTCTGGTTTTCCCCCAGCAATCGTGGGGGTCCTAGGTCCTGGAAAACCCTCCTCTAAGCTTCCATGTTGTAATAACCCAACCTCCAACCTTTGCTTCCCCAGCCCCGACGTGGCAGCTGCAGTTAGTATCTGTGTCATACTTCTCTGTCTCTTTCTGCTTTTTCAGTTCTTAGTACCTAGCTAATAAATCTAGATAATATATTTTACCCTTAAAATAACCAATGTGGCCTCTGTTTCCTAACTGGACTCTGACTGATGCAGTCTGTGGTCCTTAGCTTTGTAAAATGCTCCATTCCTCTGTGTTTGCTCAAATTAGCAGTGAGGAGGTGCATCAGCTAGGGGGTTTGGGGAGTAGTAGCAGTAAGCCCTGACTACAATGGTTTTACGCAAAAGCTTTTATTTTTTTAATTAAGGCTTCGTTTTTTTAGAGCAGTTTTAGGTTCACAACAAAATTGAAGGGAAGGTACAGAGATTTCTCATATACTCCCTGCGCCCACACACACACGGCCTCCTCATTATCAACATTCCCCGCCAGAGTGGGATATTTGTTACAGTTGATGAACCTACATTGACACATCATCATCACCCAAAGTCCACAGTTTACCTGAGAGTTCCCTCTTGGTCTAATACGTTCTATGGGTTTGGACAAATGTATAATGACATATATCCCTCATTATAATGTTATAGAGTATTTCTACTGCCCTAAAAATCCTCTGGCTCTGCTTATTCTTCTATCCAACCCCCTCTCCCAAAGAACCACTGATCTTTTTACTGTCTCCATAGTTTTGCCTTTTCCAGAATAACATATAGTTGGAATCCTACAGTATGTAGCCTTTTCAGATTGACTTCTTTCATGTAGTAATATGCCTTTAAGTTTCTTCCACGTCTTTTCATGGATTAATAGCTCATATATTTTTAGCACTAAATAATATTCCATTGTCTGGATGTACCGCAGTTTATTTATCTATTCACCTACTGAAGGACATCTTGGTTGCTTCCAAGTTTTAGCAATTATGAATAAATCTGCTGTAAACATCTGTGTGCAGGTTTTTGTGTGGACATATGTTTTCAACTCCTTTGGGTATATACCAAGGAGCACCAAAGGTTTATATATAGACAGATAGATAATATGCATATATCTCTCCTCATATCCATATATGCATATGCACATATATGAGGAGATATCCAGAGGCTGGCTGTCCCTGTTGGTTAATTCAACGCTCAAGGCTAAGGTATCATGACTGGCCCACAAGCACTTTCCCTCTCTCCCCTTTATCCCTTTGGTGAGTTGAGAACATCAGCTGTCATGGCCGTGGGAGGGCTGTATCAGTTCCAGATGTCACATGGAGAGGTGAGAATGTGCGGTGAGGAAAAGTGACATGCCTCCTCCTGCAGAGCTCTTATTAGAAAGCAAAACCTTCATAGAAGCCTCCAACAGATCCCACTCAGATCTTATGGGCTGGAATTGGGGCACACACCCACACGCTAGCCGACAGAGGTGTTAAAAGTTAGCACCTGGCGTTTGTAGCCTCTTATATGAAGGGCAGTCACTACCAGCTTCCTTCGTTTGACAGAACTTCTCCAATATGAACCTCAGTTTCCTTGTCTATTAAGTAGGGATAATAATAAGTATCCTTTCAGGGGTTTGTAAGTACTAAATGAGGTAGGGGGAAAAAGGTGCCCAGCATTATGTGTGGCACTTAGTGCACGTTCTATAATAGCAGACTTGCCTTCTTGTTACCTAGCTGCTTGTCCAAGGGGACTGTCTACCCTACACAACCACGGAGCTGCTCTTGACTGACTGAAGTGTATCTGGGAAGTCAGAACTCAAAACTCCTGTGCTAGCTCGTGGATGTTCCATTTACATGGTTCTTTGTCCTTTTTGGAGCACTGTCACTTACGGTATATATTTAGTCATAAAAACTCTGTGAGGAAGCCATTATCACCTTCTTCAAATGTGGGAATTGAAGCACTAAGAAAAAAACTATTGGAATCCCTGCCTCCAACAAGTTTATCAGTATGGTTTTTAAGTCCAGAGCTGTGAGAATCATTCTTTCTTTGAGAATGAATCTATGGGTCCACAGAGTTTTTGCCAGGAATAACGTTAGACATCCATTCTATAATAACAAGGCTTCCTGTTCAAGTCTGGATCAGTGATGTTTTTCCTGAGGGTTCCTGGGACAAGCATTTCTGCACACAGTTGCAAATGCATTCGTCTACAGCCTAAGAACATCACACTTCTATCTCTGCATTTTGATTTTGACATCTACTCCCCAACCTTGTTCATCCCCACAAAGGACCCTCTTTGAATCCCCTCTGCTTCTGCTTAGTCCACTAGCACATTGGAAACATCAAGGAGAAAGGGAGGCTGTTGGATCTGGGGCAATGAGTTCTGAGTAATGCAGGATGTGTGCTGTGATATGGCCCGGGGCAGCCCCCAGGACAGAGGCTTCTCAGCTTGTTTCCAGGGCCATGTAGGCATCTTCACGCTACAGCCTTGAGCAGTGCTGGGAGAATTTCTCCTCTGAAGAATCAAGGATACTCAGCCTTCCCCTCCCTTTATTGTGTCCTATGTGTGATGCATATATCTCTTCTGGCATGGGATCAGTGCACAAACTTCTTTACTGTAGTGTATCAGGATGCAAATAATATTCAAACTGATTGAGTGAAAGGTAAATTATCAATTTTCCTTGACTTCAGAGCATCCCTCTGAATCTTCCAGGAGTTCCCTAAGGCACCAGTTTCCTCTCCCTACCTTTCCCATGGCAGTGTGGCCTTACCTTTTGGGAAATATTGTCTGTCCTTTTTAATCAGAGACTCTTGTAATGCAGTGGTTCTCAAACCATAGTGAAGGTATTAGGTTCTGCCAGTTAACATTTTGAAGAACTGTTTAGATGCAGTGCGTGTGTGTGTGTGCATGTGTTCACGTGCACACATCTATGGTGAGTTGGAGGGGCAGCAGTAAATGTAGCATTCTTCTCTAGGACAATGAGAATTTCTCATTCTCTTGCAAACCCTCTGCAGCAAAAAAAGCTGAAGTCCTTACAGTGGCCGGAAGTACCTTCTTGCAATTTTTCATGGAGCCCCCACATGCCTCTGTGTGGTTAGTGCTTAAAAGAATGCTGCTAAGTCTCTGGCTATACTCGGAAAGGGACAGAGGGGGCAGGAGGTGGAGGGGCCCAAGTCGGTGAAAAGCTTCCCCTTCAGTCTACAGGAAGCAGACTTGCCTGCTCTGTGGAACTTGGAGCCCAGCCAGCCACCTATAGAATCTGCTGCAAGTGTTATCGGGAAGGAAGCTATTGACAAGTGAAGATCAAACTGGTTTTATGTGTGGTAATTGCTATTCTCCTTGTCTATGGCACGGTGGGGTTACTGGGCAAGCTTGTCAGGGTTCCCTTTCGTTTGATGAAAATGCAAACAATGTTGTCCAAGAAGTCAAATCAAGAAGGGCTTTCAAAGCATTTTGAGAAATTCTGGAGACAAAACAACAAATAAAAACAAAGTATTTCCTTTTCAGAGAACCGTATATGAAAACTGCTGGAAAAGCAGGAAACAGCCTGATTAGGAACAATCCTCAGGACTGGGTCCTGGTCTTGACCCTGATATTCACCCAGAGATCATGGGCAGGTCACTTAACCTCTGACAATTCACAGAGTTCACTGTTCTTTTTTAAGGAATTACAGAATTAAATGCCCAAACATCTTGCTGTGAGTGCTGGGACTGGGGAAGGGTGAGAATGAGGTGTTCACTAATAACTGAGTTTTGTGTTTTGTTTTGCACATTGAAGGTCTTTTCTACGCTAACACTTGATATACGTGTACATGTACATACCTCTGTGCTGCATTTTAACCACAGAATAGTCACTCCAAAGAAGCAGCAGATTTGGGAATTCTGGGCTTATGTAGCTCATTTTTAAAGAATCTGAAAAGAATTATTCTTTTTTACAAAAAAATCATTTGAGGGGAAAGGTCAAACCTCAAACTTCTCTTAGTTCTCCTTCCAAGGAAGAGACTCTTCGAGTTGAACATGAAGTCAAAATATCTATACTTCTAAATAGGTCACAAGGGCCAAAAAATTAGTCTAATAGTTTCTCAGACTCAACAAACACGGTCCTCTGCACAGGAGATAAACTTTGATGCTCAATAGGTCGGGGCGGGGGGGCGGCAGAGAGGGTGATGATCAGGGGCCTGAATCTATAAGTTTTGCATTTGCCCTCAATCCGCCTCTGCCCCCACTCACCTCTTCCACCCCCTCCAACCTGTGACAAATGAATGCAGAGAACTTGCTGCTAAATTATGATGACATCAATGCTAATGAGTTCCAAGAATTAGAAATTAGCATTTTAAAAATGTTTAGCCTAAATATATGATGTAACCATAAATGTCATATATTAGCTTAGTATACTTAAAATTGCTTTGCTATTAATGAAACAGATCAAATCACTTTTTTGTGTCTTTCCCTACAGCAAGTAATATGTTGCCTTGTTCAGAAAAAGAGTATAAGAGTAATCTCCAAGATCGAAGATACCTCACCTCCAGTATTTGCCATTATAAGCAATCTGTTATGAACATTCTTGCATGTGTCTGCTGATGCAAGTATGCAAGAGTTTGGTGTATTGGCTTAAGAGAGGAATTTCCGGGAAGTAGCAAATGCATTTGTTCAATCTTAGAAAATAACGCCCAATTATTTTCCAAAGTGCTTGTAATAATTTACACTACTACAAGCACTTCACGTTGCTCCGAATCCTTACTGATACTTGGTGCTATCAGACCAATCAATCTTTGCCAAACATCCATCTATGTGTTGAAGCAATAATACAGTGAAAAAAGTCACAAAAGATGACATAGGGTATACTATTTTTACAAAGTTCATTAAAAAGACAAAATGAAACCATATATTGTTTAGGAACACATACATAAAATATTTTTTAAATAGCGAATGATCAGTCTAAAACTCAATAATGGTTGCTTTGGGGAGTAGAGGAAAGGAGAGGAAAGGTTTACTATTATGCTTCACAACTTACATGATGTCACATAATCTTTTGTGTATAATCACTATTTCATAATAATTTAAAAATTAAAAAGACTTTCCCTCCAGCTGAAGTCAGGATACTAGAAATGACCCAGAGGTTTAACAAGAAACTAAGAAAGGATGCAGAGGCCCAGGGAAGGAAGGAGCAGAGAAATGGCACTGAGCAGATGTGTGCGGCAGCTCACATTGGACATTAGCATTTCTGAATGTGAGTCTTGACACTGCCATTTGTTGAGTGAGGCCTTGAGAAGTAATTTAACCACTCAGGATTCTATTCTCCCTCTCTGTAAAATGAGGCTAATGAAGAATATGCATTTCCTAAGGTTGCTGTAAGGACTAGAAGAAAATGCAAGTAAACCCCTTTCTCTAGAGGTGGTACCTTTAAATATTTTAGCATTTGTTTTACAGGAACTCTTACGGGAACTTGGAGGTTTAGAGAAAATGGTGGGTAAATTTGCCTTTGGAGCTTAAGCACCTTTGGAAGGGAAGCATTTGAAACTCTTCTTCCCAGACACCCAAAAGAATTGAACTCCATCTGGAAGGATTGAAGTTGGTCTTTGCCAAGTCCCTGGGTCAGGAACGCATCATTCCACCTGAAATAAAGTCATTCTGGTGGTAGAACGAGATGGTGCCAGTGGGCTGGTGGTCAGAAGGGTTTGTGAGGTGACAGACACACTAAAACTTGTCCTAATTCATGAATCTTGGTGTCCAACTATAGTCCTAGAACATAGATGGTGGGCATGGATCTAAACAGGCCAGAATTAGACCACCACTATCACCTTGCATCAGTGATTTGCAACAGCTGCCATGTGAGCAAAGTGACCAGGAGACTTAGCCCCAGCCACATTTCTTTGCACTGCTGAGATTCCCTTGAATGTTGATCTGGGCTCTGGCTTTGGTGTGCACAGCAGCGACGAGTAGGGCGGGAGACATCCCAAGCTTATGACCCTGTTAGGGTGCACATTTCCAGAATGACCAGGACTCCAGTGGGTAGTACTCTAGCTCCAACTGAGGCATCTGTGGCAGACAGGTATTTCTTTGGCAGTGGCTGGGAGACCCCAACCTCAATATGAGTTCTCAGGTGAGAGCAAACAGGTCTGGATCTTGGAGCACGAGGAGCGAGCACCACTAGGTTGCCGTACTTTGCGCTATGACTGGGTTGGCGGCAATCATTATTCAGAATCCAACTTTTAAAGCCAGACATTCCAATCAAAATATTTTCAGGGGCCAGGCCCGTGGCCGAGTGGTTGAGTTCCCATGCTCCACTTTGGTGGCCCAGGGTTTTGCCGGTTCAGATCCTGGGCGTGGACATGGCACCATTCATCAAGCCAAGCTGAGGCGGCGTCCCATATATCACAACGAGAGGCACTCACAACTGGAATACACAACTATGTTCTGGGGGCTTTGGGGGGAAGAGGAAGGGGGAAAAAAAAAGGAAGATTGGCAACAGTTGTTAGCTCAGATGCCAATCTTTAAAAAAAAAAATTCTCATTGGTTACGATAAGATGACACATCTGTGAGGAATGTGCAGTATGCAGGCTGCCATCAGTTGAAAATGGGTGCTGCTCTGTGCTCCACCAGCAGGGAACAGATTTGTGTGTTCATCCTTGCTTAGGTCTCGTGGGATGGAAGAGAAAGTCTCCATGGATGCACACGAGACGACCCACGACCTAAGGTGACAGGTGGAAGTCTTCTACATTGCATTTAGAGGTTTTTCATTCAAGTTATGTTTGTATAATTTTTAATCAGTTAGTAATTTAACAAACACTCTTTTCCATATAATATTACTTACTGCCAACATTTACTGTACTTAATTTTTTGAAAAGGAAAAAACTTTATAAATAGATCCAGTTTAACTTCTTTTTGTTCACTCATACCATCCCACTTTTCTCCTGTTCTTCCTACCCCTTAGTAGCAACTAATATTACAATTTGAGAGACATCCTCCACTTCCATGTTTTTATACCTTTACCATACTTGATATATCCATAAACAGTATATAGGCTGTGTTCTTTGTTTTTTAAATCAACATAAATTGCATCGTCTATACATATTTTTCAGAAACTTCCTTTTCACACATTTTGTTTTCAAGAGCTATCCATGTTGACACATGTAGAGCTAGATAATTCATTACTATTGTGGCATAATATGAATTCCATAATACAAATATTCCATAATACAAGTATGCAATGTTTTATTTTCTATTCTTCTATGAGTGGATATTTAGATTTTTTTTAATATTCACAATTATAAACAAGGCTGTAATGAACATCCTCTTTAAGGATGTTCTACCAGCTGGATCTTCCCACTTTACAGGAATACATGGGTTATTATAGCATCAACATTAACATCAAGGGCAACCAGACTCTTCTGTGATTACATTGTGGTGTGCTGGGGCCAGCTCATTTTGTTCTGCAAGAGGCAATTGTTAACATTTCATGAATTTTGTGAGGTAGTTGTTAAAAACAGCCATCATTAAAAGTAAAATTCTACAAATTTACGATGGTATAAAGTATATTTTAAAGGTAATAAATACTCAAAACTCATCACTTCCTAATTATTTCACAAATTATGATTATCTGTGCTCTTGAGATTATGTCTATTATTTCCGTGTGGTGGGAATACGATATGATGGTGCATGACCGTACATCTCCTGTCGACTCTGCATTATATTATTAGCTTGAAAGCAGCAATGGAGGGAGTATTTATACTACAAAAATCAGCAATGCTACAAAACCAAGGCTTGATTTATTGTTTTGTTGATTATATAGACCAAGAGCTGGCAAACTTTTCCTATAAAGATCCACATAGTAAATATTTTAGGCTTTGCTGAGCATATAACATTTCTGTTACTGAGGCTTCTCCTCTTCCCCCTCCCTGTCCTCTTCCTCCTCGTTCTTCTTTATAATCCTCTTAAACATAAAAAAAACTAGTAGGCTAATGAGCTTTACAAAAATAGGAGCCCATGGGCTATAGTTCCTAAACCCTGGTCTGTATGTAAGAAAGTGAGAGAGAAATGTTAATAGTGCAGATTTAACTTAAGAGTGTGTTGTATATGTAGTCTTTTTACATTGTGAGTAGCAGAAAAAAACTGAGAAAATATTCTTCCAACGTTTGAAAACTATTACCTGATTCAACAAAAAAGTTACTCGCTTCCTTCACAAACAAATGAAGTTTTGACATATGTTCTCTATTTATTTCACTTTCATCTTACTCATTAATGTAAATGAAAATATCAACCAACATTTGTCAGGAACTACACCTGGAAATCTAGTTAAACATTCATCAACACCACTGGATCACACCCATTAAATTTATGAAGAAAAGAAGCACTCAGTTATCTGATGCAGCTGCCTTATTACACTTAAATTGCATCTTCTCTCTCTTACGTGCATGCGCACACGTGCACACACACACACATACACACCATTCATAGAGTTAGCACATCTTATGTGTGGTCTTCCAATTTTTCACTGTATTTAAATTACTATTATTATTAATACTATGACTATCATCATCATCATCATCATCATTTTACATTCTGACTGCCCACCAGACAGTGGGCAGGGCAGGGACCGTGTTACAGTTATTCCTTCTGTGCCTCACTGTTCTCGTTTGAAAAAATGGGCTTCATAATAATACTCACCTCGTAGGGTTGCTATGAGGATTAAATGAGATAATAGACATAAAGTGCTTAGGGTGGTGCCTACCATATTATAAGCCCTCAGAAGCTGTTGGCTATTATAACCATTATTAATATTAGTGGCATCAGTATTATCCTCATCATCCTCAATATCATGGTAGCTTCAAATCCCAGAATAGTTTCTGGCCCAGAGCAGGCACACTGCTAGTGTTAAATTCATGAATGTGACCTCTTTTTAGCAAGTGGAATGTACCAATTAAGAAAAATTAAACTATCTAATCTGCTTGTAATGTCTCTAGGGCAAGAGGTTAGATGATGCGGTGGTACTAGCTGTATAAGACATAGACATAACTCCTTTCTATAAAGAGTTGACAGGGATTGGGTAGACTCACCACCCTAAATAGTAGATAGAGAATGCCAATGGAATGGAATGGGATTTAAGCGCCAAGGGGGTGAGAGGTCAGGGAAGCTACTATTTTCCACGACCATCAGGGAAGGCTTATGGGTAAGGCAGATCTTGGGCTAAGCTGTTTCAGAGGGGCAGAGAATTTCATTTGTCGGGGAGCACCTAATACCACAAATTAATGGGGAGCCTTTAAAAAGAATATCTCCATGCCTTTTTTTTTTTTTGCAAATCATTTTCTTCTTTCTATGAAATGTCCTCAGTCTTTCTCACTTATGTATTTAGAAAAGCATCTCACATCTGGAATGGTAAAAGCAAACTGCTGTATGAACAGCTCTGTGCGTCCTCGCAGACACTGGTGGCCTTCATACCTAAAAGCATTCCCAAATTCCTGACAACCATAAACAATATTCTCACGTCCCATAAAGTGCCACAGCAGGTCACTTTGAAAATATTCTACTTTTGAGTTAATGTTCTCAATGTCTGATGGGGACGTCTGTCGCATGAGGGCCTGACACCCATCTTAACGGTGCTCGTTCACAAAGCTATCTTATAGCAAACCAGGCCCTTCTGAAGTGACCTCATCTGGCTCCACAGCCTTTCCTCTCCATGTCTACTGTGATGTTTTTGATCCATGAGGTGTCACAGAGCTCTCATCACAAGCTCAGGAAGAATCTGAAGAGGAAGCATGATGCCAAAAGAGTGGTCTTGGAACACTTGTTGGACTGCCAAAGGGGCCTACGTGTTCTCCCAGCTAGGCTTCTAGTTCTGTGAAGTAGATCTAGTATCATGCAGTATCTTTCTTTCTCTTCACCTAGTGGAGTTTCTGAGGGAGTAATTAAACTCACCCTTCTCCCCTCTGAGTTCTAAGTTTTTTGAGAAATAGACATCCAAGTTAGACAGGATCAAAATATCCATATTGTAATTGGCAAAGCTAGTAGAAGGATGTGATTTGACAGGGCCTAGTGAGCATTCTGCTCCTTACCCCCAAGTCTAGACCTTGGGATGAACATGGATAAAGTAGAGCTGCACAGCAGACACTCCTCCAGCCAGCCACACAGATGATGTGACATCTTCACATCCTCCTGACGTCAGAGGCCTGAAAGACAGGCACAGACGTTGGGTCCCAGGCACATGGTGACTTCAGATCATTACCGTGCCCAGTAGAGACCAGTAGTAGTCTACCACTACTACTGAGTAATAGGAAAGATACCTACAGTCTACCCAGATATGAGATACCAGAGTCTGATCACCTCAGTGAGCAGATCAATCACTCCTCCTCCCAGGGGAGGACCAGAAAGAGGTAGAGAGAGAAGGGCAGAAGTCTCCCACTGCTCCCCCCACCAATAGTTCTGAGAAGGGAAATTCCTATTTGGGGGGCGAGACCTTGGGCAGAGGAAAAGCTGGCTCCACTATTTGACACACAGAAAGGAATATCTCACTCACCAAAAAAACTGCCGACCAGTCACCGTGCATCTCTGTATTGTGGCCAATTCTCAGCAGCCAGGGGAAAATCTCTCCTCTTCTCCCCCTTCCCCTTTTTCCTTTTCTTTTCTCTTTATTTCTTTCATTTTCTTCCTATTTCCTTTCAATAAATATTTACTGAGTTTGTAGTGTATGCTGGAGATAGAACTGTGAACAAGACCAATGTAATCTTTACTTTCAAGGAGCTTACATTCCAGTGGGCAAGACTGGTAAAAAAAAAATAAGTCCCCAAGCAAATAATAATTACAAGTCATGGTAAACGATATGAAGGAATCAAACAAAAACCTGAGATGGAGAATAATGGGAGACATTTAGGCCTTCATTTGGATAGCTAAGTTCTCCATGGGAAGGTCTCTCTGGAGAGGTGCATTGAAGCTGAGTCCTGGAGTAAGAGGTAAGAAGTCAGCATGAGAAAGGAGTGGAGAGGATGGGAGAATAGGCCAGTGAAGAGATTTCCCTAGGCTACTTCTAGGCTTGGCCCTATGTGGAGGCCAGCCTGTACCACCAGATAGGAGCTGGCCTGTTGGTCTCATCTCTGTATGCAATGCTGATAAGTTAGTAGTGGCTTCTTGGAGTGTTATGTTGAAAAGGAGTTTAAGGTCCCTAAGGATTTAGGAGTAAAGAGGTCCATGGAAAATTTGTTGTATCTACTGTGGGAGTAAGAAGGGCTCCAGGGGCACGTTTATTCTTCTTGCTCTAGAGGATTTGTAACAAACTCTGATCTACAGTTTGTCATGGGTTCAACTGTATCCCCCCAAAATTCGTATACTGAAGTCCTAACCCTAGTACTGCAGAATGTGACCTTATTTAGAGATAGAGTCTTTGACTTTGGGTAGGCCCTAGTCCAATATGACCGGTGTCCTTATAAAATGGGGCAATTGGACACAGAGACAGACATGCATAGAGGGGAGACAATGTGAAGAGACAGAGAGAGAAGATAGCCATCTACAAACCAGTGAGAGAGGCCTGGAAAAGATCCTCACTCACAGCCCTCAAAAGGAACCAAACCTACCCTGCTAACGCCTTGATTTTGAACTTCTAGCCTCTAGAACTATGAGACAAGAAATTCCTATTGTTTAAGCCTCCCAGTTTATGGTACTTTGTTAAGGTAGCCCTAACAAACGAATACAGAGTTTATTTTCATATGCTTGTGACCAATTATCTCCTGGACAATTGTTGACATCTCAGAAATGTGCTTCTAAAGGGTAGGAGCCCCTAAGTGCATAATGCCCACTGGCAGGTGCAGAATATGGCTTAATAAATACTGTTTTCACAGACAATCAATATTCTGTTAAGTGTAGAAAAAAGGTAAGATATTTCTCAATATCCAAATTATCTAGTGGAAACACGACTTGCCTTGGAGTCCCAAGACCTAAGCTCAAGTTCTTATTCTGCCACAGACTGTGGGACTCTGAATGAGTTCCTTCACTTGTGAACCCTCCCTGATGGGGTCCTATGGTCCCCATTCAGCTCTCTCATTCTCTCCCTTCAAGACTCCATGTTTAGAAAGTATACGTCTCTAAGGTTTCCAAAATGTCAGTCAATTCCACAGCTGGAGCGAGAGGAGGTCAGGGCAGGGCTCATGGGAGATGTGAAGTGGCTTGACTAGCTGTCTAGACAGACAACCTCAATGTTTAAACTTGACTGAACATCTGTTAATCATCTAAGATGCTCCTGATGCTGCCCAGCCTGCAGATGGTCACCTAGGGGCTGGCCACCAAAGACGTTGCGTGATTGGGGAAACTCAGGGGCTACAAGATGGTGAATCAGTGAGTGGGAAGGACACCTACAATCTACCCAGAATTCAAATCCCATATGATACTAGGAACTTGGTTAGGTGACTAGCTTTGGTCTACCATGAATGAAACTCAACTTTTCTTCTAATTGGCAGGATTCCAGGACCAAAACCCCACATCACCAACTGTTTAGTCTGGCTATAAAAAAGTGAATAAATTTTATTCTCAAAAAGTAAGTTATATAAATTGGAAAAAGCATCCGTTCCCTTAGTCTTTACTCCAACAGAGGCGCCTTCCTCTCCAGCCACTACCAACCAAGTCAAGGCAGTTATTCTGACCCTGGAGATCATCTCCTAGTGCCTGGTTGTTTTCTCTCCCTTAAACTTGGAGACTTAAGACTGGTAAAAAAAAAAAAAAGACCAGAAACTTGGAGTGAAAATGAGAAAGAAATGTGAGAGTCAATCAAATGAAATAAAGTTAACCAAATCAAATCAGGGCAAGTGTGTAGCATGCTGCCTTGCTGGCCCATCTGGGGGAACAGGAATCAGACTGAGAGTCCAGCCGGGTTGGTTGAGGTTAGTTCCCATCTCTCCACACAGCGATGATTCCTGAAACAGCAGGGAAAAAACAAATTTTTAGGTGGGAAAGACGTGGGCTTACCCTCAGCAATGTATTTAGTTGGCTTCAAATGAGAGAGAAGGTGCTCTGCGGAGGGTGAAGAGGGTACAAATGTTGTTTCTTCAAGTCCCTTCTTCAATGCCACAGTGTCAATAACAACAATAAATGTCTACAGAGACACTGTGTTAGGCATTGGGGATCCATCGATTAGCAAATGCAGCAGGCCCCTGCCCTCTTGGAACCTAGCATGTCAGAAGGGAGCTGAATGTCTTTAGAATGTTAGCTGTGGCAGTGCTTTAGATGAATTATGTTATGAAACACTCCCAACAACCCTGTTCGGGGGCCATTATGATCCCTATTCTGCAGTTAGGAAAACTGAGAGTATGAATGTCCAGCTTTTCTAATGTTCCTGTGTCTTAGAAGTGGTGACAGTGGCATTCAATTTCAGGCATTCTGAGGTGGAGACAGTCTACCTATCCCAAAGCAGTCCTGTAAACAGAGTTGTAGCTCTTACCTCTGCTCTGTTTACGCGTGTTGGTGCCCTAGGAACCAGGACACATCCCTGGCTGGGCTTACTCATCCACCTCTCTCTCCCCTTGGATCCTGGAGTTCAGAGTTCAGCATTCTTATTTTAACTCCAGATCTGTCCCTCACAAAGCTCAACTGCAGAAATGTTATTTCAGTTCTGCCATCTGTTTTTCTTCTGTCTTTCTTCTGACCCCTTTGTTCTCTCATTCTTGCAGTAACAGTTTGATGAGAAGATTATACCTGATCCTGGGCTGGTATTTCTTCCGTACTTTGGTTATTATCCATTCATTTTCTCTTCTGGGTTCTTTACCAGTGGCAAATACAGATACAAGGAGCTTGGGGAAGATTAAATTCCAGAATCAGCTTTATAAACCTCAGAATTTGAGGTGTTCAGCATTCTATGCTGGAATACACAGATCGACCTTGAAGTTATAATGGGGCTTCCCACTACTTCTTCTTCCCTATACCCCAAGTTTAAACGTTGATGCCCTCTCTGGAGTCTGCACAGCTGACATTGAGCCAGTCAGTTACCTGGAGAGCTGTAGCTGGTAACTGGCATGATAGAGAGCTGGGAAAGGGCTCAGTCTCCCGGTCTTCCATAGGAGGCGGATCCACAGCCTGACCTGGCATGCATTCTGCCTAAGAGCGGGAGCACAAAGTGCAACTCGGCCCACTTGCTGGCAGGTGGGATGAAGTGACAGTGGACAGAGCCTGGTTTCTACCTTTGTGGCAGAATGTATCTCCATGCACTAGATCCAGGATACGGCCTTTCTGAGAATTCACTGGGCAGGGAAATAGTGATCACATTAGTGCATGGGGAGAAGAGCAGAAGTGTTGGTGGAAGTTTCCCCTTTTCTGAGAGAGTGAAGGTAAGAGGAATAAGCACTTCCTTAACACTCAGACACCTGACACATGATTTCTCCAGGTCATAGACTGAAGAACTCTTCTTTCTCAGTAGGAAAAAAAGCCAAAGAAACACTTAGTGCTGGAAAAGGCAAACTCTTTTAAGTTGCAGATGAGAAAACTGAGAACCTCTGTAACTTGCAGAAGGACATATGTCTGCTGTATTAAGGAACACAGAAGTCCTGACTCCCGGCCCAGCACTCCTCTGTTCATTGATTCAGGCTGGAAATCAGAGTCTTCTCCCTGAGAACACGCACATACCCACAAATGGTTTGAGCTCGCTCTGGATAGCAGATAGCGTCACATAACAGCTGAGGTCCCTTTGTTCAAGAGCTTTGATCAAGTGGCCTTAGGCAGTACATGGCTTATCCCATTTTTGACTCAATCGGCTCTATCTGTTGACTATCATCCTCTTCCCAGCAGCCTTCTGTTCTACACCAGGAACCCTAAGGGCAAGCTTGGAACATCACAGAGCCATTCTAGTGGGTGCCCTGTCACTCTGGACCAGTGGGAATGGGGAGAGATATTTCATAATCTGTCTTCCTTACCCTTGCTCCAGTGGGAATTTTTTATTTGAATTTCTATTTATTATACAAATAATAATATGAGAACTATAAGAAAAAGATGGTTCTTTCATCCTCCCAGAGAGGACCTGGGTGGAACACAGGGTTTAGAATAAAAGAGGCCTGAATGCAAATTCTAATTCTGCCACTCTATCAATTTATGACACTGAACAACTTACTTAATCACTCTGAACCACAATTCCCTCATCTGTAAGTGGAAATAATGAAAGCTTCCTGTGTGTGTGTGTGTGTGTGTGTGTGTGTGTATTAAAAGAATAAGGTACATAAAGTCTTGCATATGTAAGTTTACTAAGTTTTAGTTCTCTCTCACTCTCCTTCCACAACATAACCATTTTTAATTTTGTTGTGCTTCCTTCAAGTTCTTGTCCAAATGCAAGTATACTTTTATATACTGTAGATGTCATTTTCTTTCTGCATTTTTCGTCTAACATCATACTATCATCTGTTTTCCTCTGTTGCTCTTAAGTTGGATTACATGAAAGTGCTGATATTCAACTATTTTGAGCTAGACAGAGCAATATCATATACTTCCACTTAATACAGATGTTTTAGAATCATCATTGTAAAAGAATGAATAATATTCTATTGAGTTGGTGTGCCATGATTTATACAAGGACCCCCACTGTTGGCCATTTTGGTTAGTTCTCATTTTTCCCCATTAAAAAAATAGTTCTATAATAAAAATATTCATGTTTATAGATTTTTTCCTTCTTTGAATTATTTTCTTGGGATAAATTCTCAAAACTAGTTGCAATTTTATTTTGAGTCCCAATGAATTGTGTTCACTTTGCCCATATTCATCTTTCCATAATCTGTTTCTTAGGTCTGGCTAGGAATGAAGTCTGTTGGCAGGGCCAACTCGGAAAACAATGGAAATTCTAGAAACTAGCACCTGGTATTTGTCAGGGCTGAGACAGAGGGGCAAAGAACAAAGATACAGTGGGAATTCTTCTCTGGAGGCCTGGTCAATCTCAGCTAGAAATTTAAGAAAAAAAAAAGACATTTCATTCATTTTGAACTGTCAAGGAAGCCAGGAAAAAAATGCACAAAAAGGAAAATCTTGGACGCCACTTGAATGTCCATCAATAGGAGAATGAGTAAATAAAATGTAGTGTAGTTCTTTGATGAACTATCATAAGCAGTTAAAAATGAACTAAATCTATGTATAGCAATGTGAAAAATTCTCAAAAAGAGTTCATGAAGAAAAGCAAATTATAGTATGGTACGTTACACCATTTATGCCAACTTAAAAACCACATACAACAATATTTTGTATTCTCATGGATACTAACATATGCATTTAAAATTAATAGAAATAAACTGGAAAGATGCACATCACCATCCCCTTTGCCTATGGAGAGGAGGAACCGAGGCAATTTGGATTATACCTATATTTTTTTTTAATAAAAAGAACACAGAGACAAATATGGCGAAAAGTTAACAATAGTGAATTCTGGGAAGAAGGCCCCTAAATCTTTGTTTTATTATTCTTGGTTCTTTTCTGTATTTGTTAAATATCTCAAATCATCATCATCATCATCATCATCAGTAACAAACTATCTAAAGATGAGAAATGGCAGGGTTGATGGTTTGCGGGGGAGGGCCACCCACATGGAAGCAACAGCTCTTCAAGGTGGTCATGAATCAGCAGATTAATTCTGCCTGCCTCCTTGTTACTCTTTGCTAAATCAGTTTTACTTTCTTCTTGTTAAGACAGCTCTATCCTGCTGTTGGCTTCTTGACATTGCTAAGTGTTTGGTCAGCTGGTGTTTCTGGAAAGTGCTGAAATCCCAAAGCTATCTTTCCAGTCTTGCCTCAGATGGATCCCATGAAGACTGAATTTCTACTTGAGAGTCCAGAACCATCTGATGGGACAGTTACTTATCTGATTCCAGAGCTAGTGCTAATGACTAGACGCTGGCTGGTTGCTGGTCCAGTTAACAAGCAGTTTTTGATATTTTTTTTCTGATAAGTGGAACAAGAAACTGCAAGGAAGGGAGGACTTATGAAGTACTAGGCTTTTGATCTACAGATGAACACGTTTAATTCAGGTCAGGCATGTAGGACATAATAGCCAGAGAACAGAATGATCGCAGGTGGAGCAGAGGTTATGAAGAGACGGCCGAAAGCTCATGCTGTCATGTTACCCAACTGTAGTGGATACTGTGGTATACCACTGGACTCTGACTTTAGGACCAATGCACTTATTCTGCCAGCTGCAGGAGTTTTGACTCTTGACAACTCACAGCTGCATCCCTCCCCAGGAATTGCCAAAGGCAAGCTGTCTTGCCCAAGTTATTTTCCTTCCCCAGGTATAGCCCACATCCAAAGAGTAGCTAAGTGGACGTACAAAGGCCTGGCCCCTGTGCTTCAAATGAGACAATTTCAGGGCCATGCCAGCTCTGGATCTCCCCATCAGGTTGACTGAAGACTCTGGTACGACTACATCGCAGTTCAACCACTGCTTCCTCTGCCCAATCTTCATCTCTCGCTCCTTGACTCTCATGCCCCAGAGATGTTGATCTAAAAGCAGGAACTTCCTGAATGCAGACCTCAGAGTCTCAAACAAAAGCAAAAGTGAAAACAAAACAACAAAAATCCCTCAGAGTCTCGTAGTCTGTTTTCCAGGAAGCCTGATTTACAACCTACCGACCTTGAAATCCAACATTTTCTTATGCATTACTTGTCCCTATTTGAGTAGTTTAAAGGAGTTTCATAAATTGATGTTGCTGGTTCCTGTCATCTCTAGTAATTAATTAATCAACCACTGTGCTTGCAAGAAGAAGAATCAGGTAAAAGTCTTGATCTTGAGGAACTTACAGTCCACGATGAAAACCAAAATCTCAATTAAAAAATTAGCTAACTCCCTCCAAGTTGAAATCACAATATAAAAATCTACCCAAAGAATACTATAAATTTGTTTCGTTGGTGACTGGAATGGACATGTTCTGTGAGCTCAAAAGAGCGAAAATGTGGTGGGTTAAAGAAGTTAGCAAAGAGATTGGAAAGTTAGCAAAAAATTTAAAAGAATTAGAAAGTTGGACAAGAACCAGAAAATCCACAAATAAACTGTTCACAAAGTTTGCAAATAAGTTGTTCCTGATGATGAATTAGGTGGTTAAGGGGAGAATGGAGGTAATTCTATATTGGAGTTTGGATTGATAGAAGCAGGAAAGAAAGCCTTCACTGGAAGAATCGCGAGCAAAAGGAGGGGAAAGGTATACTGGGAGACACAACTGAAGGCAGTTCAGTGTCAGATTGTGAGGAGCCTTGAGTATTGGGCTAAGGAACTTGCTTTTACCCTGAAAGCAGTGGGAACGGGGCTGAAGGTGGGGTGGACCCTGAAGACTTAGGAGCAGGGCAGAGATGAGAGGGCAGCAGTGTTAAAAAAAAAGGCTGAGCTGGTGGAGGGTGTGCAAGATCCACTGGAGGAGATGAACCTGGAGACAGCCTAAGGCTCGCACAGAAGTCTACCTTTAAGCTATAAGGCAGAGAATAAGGATGGCAAGCTTGCTTCCTGGACTGACCACTGAAATTGGTCCAGATGTTCAGCGTGGCCTATGTTACAACAGTTCCTACCTCTCTGCTTTTGATGCCTTTGACGCACTAGCCTCCTTCTCTCTCTGCTCATCTATATCTTACTTGTCTAGTACAGCCCGGGACAGTCATACGTCCTTCCTGAAATCTTGTCTGGCCCTTTCAGTCCATAGTGATCTCTCTGCTTTGAACCCTCACAGTCCTTCAAACTGGACTGTTTATTTGTTCTAAGTTTAACCTGAGTTAGCACCGTCTTACGAGTTATTGTTGAAGCTCATTATAATTTTATCTTGACAAGTGCTAGGAACCAAACATGTACTACTGTGTTGTGTGACTTCTTAATTCTTTTTAAAAATTTTTTAAATTAAAAAAAATTTTAATTGAGGTGTAATTCACATGCAACATTACAGTAGTCCCCCCACGTTTTAAGACCCCCCAGTGGAGGTCTGAAACCACAGATAGTACCAAACTCTGTATATCCTACGTTTTTTCCTATACCTATGATAAAGTTTCGTTTATAAGTCAGGCACAGTAAGAGATGAACAACAATAACTGATAATAAAATAGGATAATTATAACAATATACTGTAATGAAAGTTACTGTTGATCTTAGCAATCTCAGCATATAATTTTTTTCTTTCCTTATTATGTCGATAACTTCACCTTTTCACTTAAAGGAAACAATTGATGGCTTCTCTTTGGCATATCCGAACTGCCAGCCTCACTACTCTCGCACTTTAGGGCCATTATTAAGTAAAATAAGGGTGACTGGAACACAAGCACTGCAACACCACTACAGTGGATGTGATAACTGAGACAGCTACTAAGTGACTAAAGGGTGGGTAGCATGCACAGTGAGGATACACTGGACGAACGGGTGATTCACCTCCCAGGCAGGATGGAGCGGGTGGTTCGAGGTTTCATCCGGCTACTCAGAATGGCACACAATTTAAAACTTATGAATTGTTTATTTCTGGAATTTCCCATTTAATATTTTTGGACCATGGTTGACTGCAGGTAACTGGAACCTCAAAAAGCAAAATCGTGAATAAGAGGGGACTACTGTATATTAGTTTCAGGTGTACAATATGATTCAATATTTGTATATATTGTGAAATGATCACCACAGTAACTCTAGTTAGCATTTGTGACCTTACATAGTTCCAAAAAAGTGTTTTTTCTTGTGGTGAAAACTTTTAAGATCTACCTTCTTAGCAACTTTCAAATATCCAATACAGTATCACTAACTATAGTCATCATGCTGTCCATTACGTCCCCATGACTTATTTATTTTATAACTGGAAGTTTGTACCTTCTGACCCTCTTGACCCGTTTCTCCCACCCCTCACCTCTTGCCTCTTGCAGCCACGGGTCTTTTCTCTGAATCTATGAGCTTGTTTTATTTTATTTCGTTTTGTGAGGAAGATTGGTTCTGAGCTAACATCTGTTGCCAATCTTCCTCTACTGTGTGTGGGATGCTGCCACAGTGTGGCTTGATGAGCAGTTCCAGGTCCGTGCCTCGGATCCGAACCTGTGAACCCCGGGCTGCTGAAGTGGAGTGCGCGAACTCTATGCCACCAGGCCGGCCCCGTGTTTTTGTTTTTTTATAGTCCACATATAAGTGAGATCATATGGTATTTGTCTTTCTCTTTATGATTTCTTAATTCTTAAGTGGTTGGTGGATTTCTCTTTTTTACCATTATCCCTAAAAAGTTCTTTTCACCTGTCTTTTCCTCCTCTGATTAGTGTTTAGCTCTTGATAGTGATAATTAAAACGCATTAAATACTTACTGTATGTCAAACACTGTCCTAAGTGTTTTGCATCTATAGCTCTCTAACTGTCACAGCAATCCTGAGAGCTGTGTTGTCATTATCCCCTTTTACAGACGGAGAACATGAGGCACAAGAGATTAAGCAGCTGAATCAGATTTACACAGCTAGTGTGTGGTGGAGTCAGGGTTCTAACCTAGGCAACCTGACTCTACTGCCTACCCATTTAATCCTTATCCTATTCAATACGGGACTCAAAGAAGGGTTGATGGATGTATGAATTAATGAGGAATGGATCAGGCAAATGACATGTCCAATTCTGTTGCACACTGAGAGATTAGGTTCTCAGGGAAAGTGTTCTCTGAATGTTTGTAAAGGAAGAAACTTTGCTGCTGATCCCAGGTATTCCCTTAGTGTATTTAGTGTGTGTAGAGGATGCTGCTGACCTCTGAGGCCCCGTCCAGTTCTTAAAGATTAAGAGACTGTTGGGGCTGGCCCCGTGGCTGAGTGGTTAAGTTCGCGCACTCCGCTGCAGGCGGCCCAGTGTTTCGTTGGTTCGAATCCTGGGCACAGACATGGCACTGCTCATCAGACCACGCTGAGGCAGCGTCCCACATGCCACAACTAGAAGAACCCACAACGAAGAATATACAACTATGTACCGGGGGGCTTTGGGGAGAAAAAGGAAAAAATAAAAATCTTAAAAAAAAAAAAAAATGGAGGAAGATTAGCACAGATGTTCGCTCAGGGCTAATCTTCCTCAAGCAAAAAAAAAAAAAAAGATTAAGAGACTGTAAAACCCTCTTTCAGAAAGGGTATTGAGACTTTAGGGATTTCTCCAAAGCATGCTTGATTGACTTAGAGATGTATTTAAAATTAAGGTGCTAAACAAGTCACAAACCTTTTCAAGTATTGTTCTTCTTAATCTGTAGCTTCAAATGCTCATAAACCTCTCCAGATATTAGATAGGCCTATAGGGTTTGGGATTCCTCTGGGGCTCAATTCACTTAAAAGGACCAAGGCAAATGCACAGCCAGAGGTGTTATCATCAATGCTCATCATTGTTTCCCACTTTCCTCTTCCTTATCAGAAGTCAAAGGCAACATGTAAGATATGTGGCTATCAGAGGGTTATCGTTTGTTGCCAAGTGAAAAAGCACAGCTGAGTTGGGTTTAGCTTGATGGCCCCTCTGTTGAAATTAGGGATCTCTTATCTTTGCTTCCACTTCTCCTGTCTAGACACTTGACAATGATTTGCAGGAAATTGAGGCATTTACCCCTGCTGAGAAGTCAGGGCTAAAACATTTCTAAATATAATTTTACTCTGTGTGTGTGCGTTTAATGCAAGTAAATGTGAATTCAAAAGGAAAACAACAATGTTTCTTTCCGTCTCTAGGTTGGGATTGGCTGACCTTCCCTCAGGCAGAGCTGTGGGACTTTCCATATTCTAGTTTTTCTAGGCTGGTGAGCTTGTCCACTTATTTAGGGCACAAAACACTGGCTCTCTCCTCTGACAGAAGAAAACTGGAGGATTTAAGATCCTTGAATTCAGCCACTTTTTCTTCCTGTTATTTGCTTTCTTTTTATTTCCTTTTTCTTCTAAAGTTGGGAAAATAGTTTTATTTTGGTATAAGAACTTCTTATAATGAAATATTGGCTTTTGTTGAGAAAACGCACGGATAAATTCACTTCAGGATCTCAGGGCCTTGATATTATCATCTGGCATCCAGGTTTTTAGAGGAGGAGAGAAAGGTTTTGCTGCTAAAGAGAGGAGACGGAATTTGGGATTTGGCTTTCCTGGGGGCATTTAGAGGGGGTGAGACTTTAGAGTAAATGCTGTCAGGGAAGAAGAGAGATGACTTCCAAAGTCAACAATTCTAAGGAAGAAATTTGAGAGAGAACAAAAAAAAGGCTAAAGGCAAGTTTTAAGATTTTCTCTGTAGGGTAATTGGCATAAACTACTTCCTGCCTTCCTCCTCATTTCTCCTGTGAAATCTTCTAATTTCTTTGGGGAAAGAAAAGGTAAGTCATATGTCCATGTCGACAACCAAAATGTTTTCATGGAATCAAGAGCCAGAGCTTGCGGAAAGCAGTTGTCTGGTTGCATTTTAGGGCTACCCAAATGGTTAAGTTTTGCATAATGCTCGCACTTGGCTACAGAGTTGACCTGATTCGGTTAAGATAGCAAAACTGGTCAACAGGCTATTGCTTGACCACATTATCTTTCATTCTGCAATACACTTAGGAAGGAGGAGTTGAGGAAGAGCCAGCCGTTTGTAAAAAGTCAACTTTCCATACATATGAAGCATTTCATGTATGCTTTTATCTCGTACAGATTGGTAAATGTGTTAGCTTGCTAGGGCTGCCGTAGCAAATACCACAGACTAAGTGGCTTAAACAATAGAAATTTATTTTTTCACAGTTCTAGAGGTTAGTCCAAGATCAAGGTATTGGCAAGATTGATTTCATTCTAAGATTTCCCTCCTTGGCTTGAAGATGGACATCTTCCTTTTCTTCACATGGTCTTTCCTCAGTCTGTGTTTGTGTGTCCCAATTTCCTCTTCTTTTAAGGACATTTGTCTTATTGGATTAGGGCCCACTCATAGGACCTCATTTTACCTTAATTACCTCTTTAAAGGCCTATCTCCAGGTGTAGTCACATTCTGAGATACTAGGGGTTAGGGCTTCGACATATGAATTTTGAGGGGATACAATTCACCTGATAACAGCAAGGCCTATACAGTTTGGGAAACTTTTTACACACATACGCGTGCCCTACATCTAAAGACACACACGGTTTTAGCTGCCACATAAAAACACACATGCATCTCAGTGAAGCTTGGAGGAGTTCCGCCATTGCTGGAGGCATGATGGTGGGGATCGGCAGTAAATTCTCCCTAATACAGCATGATGTAGCCCACCAGGAATGTTTCCTGCTTTGCAGCAATCTTTACAATCACACTGGGGCTTCTTTCCCCACGTCTGGAAACTCCACATGGTATTCCTTTAAGTCCTGCTGTACTTGTGAAACTCAGACTTTGACTTTGTCTCCTGCAAGAGCCAATGCTTTTTTGTTTGTTTGGTTCAACTCAGTTCTTGGCTTTCTTTAAGAGCTTCTACAACTGCTGAAGCAGGCCACTTGCACTAGTATCCACCAAGGAAATTAGCAAGTCCTTTAACTATCTCCAGCCTGCCCACCTTGCTTTTCCAAGAAACCCATCAACTTTGAATGTGTCTAAGGATGTTTCCTTAACAGCTGGGGATCAAGCAGTTATCTACAGCATCAGAGCCCAGCTTTTGTTTGGGTGTTATGTCCCTTTGTGGCCATGTGCTTGAAGAAATGGGGGGCGGGCTCCATTCTGGAGGAGCTTGTGTGAATTATGATTTGCTTAAGATAATTGTGATGATTTCTGTTCCTCTTGCTGGTGATTAGTTTAAGCACGGAAACTTGGAGAAAATCTGTTCAGTGGCTTCTGGGAAGAAGAGGTGCAAGGGAGACAACACCCTTCTCTTAACCACTGCTTGTCCTTTCGTCCGCTTTGATATTTGGTGCTATTGCAGCTATCATGTGTCCATGAAGTGTTTCTATCTACCTCAGTATAACGGTATCCATCTCACAGGAGTGTTGAGAGGATCAACTAAATTAAAATGCTTGTAAAACATTTAGAACTGTCTAGAACATAATAGGCATTCGATAAGCATTATTAGGACATATTATCAGCCATGCTGAAGATGGTAGGGCCCCTACCATGATGATATTGCTGAGATGATGAGTTAACTTTAACCCTAACTCTGTAGTTACCTACCACTGGGCATCATGTTTTGTGAGATAATGTAGACCCTCTTTATTATTGAGGATACCTTTAATTGGGACTTAAGTTACTTGCAACAAAAATCATCCTTTCTGATACATATCAGTAGACTCTTCTGAGTGGAGGCATGGCACATTGTTTCCAGTGCTACTAAATGTGCTTGAGAAATTAGTCATTTCTTAAAGGGTCAAGGGCAGTGTTTTTCGTCTTCCAAGTTATTCATGCCAGGTGCTCTGGGATTGCAGAAGCAACAGACCTTGTATTCTTTGGAAGCAGTGAAATTGTAATGAAAAGGGCCTGAAATTTGTAGTCTCGAATAGTTGGGCGTAAGTACCTAATGTGCCACTTACTGGTTCTGCGACTCTGGGCAATTTGCTTAATCTGTATGTGTCTATTTCTTTATCTGTAGCATGGAAGTAAATAAAACTTCATGTCCGGTGGTTACTGAGAGAATTCAATAAAATTATGCATGTACTAATAATATTGAGGGTCTCCTATGTGCCTCCAGTCACTGTGCTAAAACATGGACCTGTTTTTCTCCCATTTGTGAATCTACATAAAATCATATTAAACAATTCATCAGATCAGAGTTCCATTTTACTCACAGATGTTTAAACTACCCTGAATAAAGATCTTGATATTAGGGCTCTTGGCATTGGAGTGATATCAGCTATAGATGCGTCTTTTCATAGCTATTGCCATTTGTGAAACATTTGGAAATGGACATTTGGTTTTCAATGATGTGCTGAGAGAAATGATGAAAATTTCCCCTGACTTGACAGAAAAGCCTTAAAATGGTCTCTCTCATTTCACTGCATCAGAAAAGCACTTATTTGATTTCGGTGTCCTTGAGAATAGTCCCAACTAGAAAGCTGTGGATCAGAATGATTTGCATTGAACAGAGTCCTACACAGGCTAAAGGAATGCTTGCCAAACACAACTTACCTGGGAAAAATGTGTGTCAAGGCGAGCTTTCTTTTGGATACCCAAGTAACTGGTGTGTTCTGAGTTCAGGTGAAGTGAGTGAGGATGTTTGCATTATGTTGGTCATTATTCCTCAATATACTTATAAAAAAAGAGTTCTGATTTCCTGTTCTTCTCTTTAGGCAGAGAACAGTATGCTTCTGATATATGCTTATAATGATGCTTTAGGCCTTAACTGCCAGAAATCCCAGAGTTAAAATGTTATGTTTAATAGTAGTAAGTAGCTTTAGGCAAGGGTTCTGGTAGCAGTATACTCTCCTTCCCCACCATTATGTGGTCCTTTACTCAACGTCCTTCTTAACATGGTCAGTGTATATTTTATGGTGAGTCTCCTCAAATCTTCTTGAAGTAGATGTGATCTGTTCATTGATTTATTCACAAAACTACCCAACAGATACTTATGGGTGTTTACTACATACTAGGGACTGTGCTGTCTGCAGAGAAATCATAGGTAAATAAGACCCTCTAACTCCATTTCCATGATTCTCATAACTTACTGAGAGTGATAGATTAAATAATTTTACAAGTAGTTTTTTTAAGTTACCAAAAATGAGAAGAAGAGCAGCCTATGAGAATGTGAAATAGAAAGTGGGCCTTGCACGCACATTCTGTCAAAAGGCTTCCTGGAACACCATGGATCTGAGTTGCAGGCTATCAACCAGCTCTTTGGCTGAGATGTATAGACAGAGACTGAAGGAGGTGCTTTACACATAAAGAATTGGATCCTCATTATTATTTTTTATTTCTTCAAATTCATCCATATTTAGCTCATAATTATCATCAGCAAATATAATCTTCAAAATCCCAAAACTATGGTATATACTTTAAAAAAATTACTTGGCATACATTTTCTCAACATCTGGGTGTTGTCATTACACTTTTCCCTCTATCTCTGCTGGCAACAGAGAATGCATTGTAAGTTCCCAGAGGAGGGTTCTACATCTTTCTACATCGTTTTGCAACATGCAATGTACCCATTACGCAAGCCTGCTTTAAATAGGCATTTATGTTATTTTATTTTGAGATAATTTTTCTTGACCACTAAGTCTTTGGAAACTTTCTGGGCAGAATTCACAGCCAAGCATGTATATTGACAGACGCATATGGGAAATTGTCCAAGAATTTAGAAATGTAAAATCTCAGAGTTGGAGGAGCTGAAGACATGATCAAGGTCTACTCTCTCATTTGTAGATGGGAAAACTGTGACCAGATAGGAGAAGTGATACACCTAAGTGATAGATCTCAGGATACAGCTTACATACCTTAGTCTTGGTAAACTTCAAGACTCATCACTTGTGATAACTTCCGCTCTAATTGCTAACTGACAAAGGGACAGCTGGGAGTAAGGAAATGGAGTGAGGGGCAAAGGCATTCAAATAATATTAGGCCATCTAAGAAAGCTGCATTTGACTGCAATATTTAACTTCTTTTCAGAACGGTTTCTTGCTGTTTACCCATATATGAACCAGCAGGCAACAGATTGTGTACAAATGTGAAAACTGGATGTTTGTACCAGGAAATACATATCTAGGAAAAGCCCAAGAAATCACTTTATTCATATTTTGGTTTCATCTGGATACACATGGTTAGAGCACAATTTATGTGGAGGAAATAAAACATGACATTGTTCGTTTTGAGGAAGGGTATTCTCTCCAAATCCAAGAGAGTGAACTGATTATTTCTTTGTCAGACAAAACCCATTTAGTCTGACTGAGGAACCTGCTGTTTCTCTCCACCCTTTGCAAAATTGCTGTTTAAATGTAACCTAATGGAAAATTTTATTGTTTTGCATCAAGAATTTCTGTGACCTTTGTCTAAAAGGAAGTCAAGGTCATGAAGTGTTTACATCTTCCAGAACTTACTCTGAAATAACTTAAGCTTCTGAGGTACAATGGCTTTCTAAGATGTCCTTCCAAGTAGCTTTGCCATTTTTAGTTGAAAGGACAAATATAGGATTCTATGATATGAAATTTGCTCCAAGTGGTTTGTTTTGATGGATGCTTTAGCATTGTGGTTCTCAATGCTGGGTAAATGTTCAAATAATCCAGGGAGCCTTTAAAATAATACAAGTTTATAGACATTCTGACTTAATTAGGAGTGAGGTGGGGTCAGAATTACAGGACACACAAGCTTTGTGCACCTTGCTAGCTTCCCTTGATCTCCTCTCTTTCAGAAGGCTCTCCTTGACTCTCTGTGTTCCACTGCTTCTGTCTGATCCTTGCTGAACACCCCGCCACCACCACCTCTTCAACTCCCACCTCCCCTGAGGTGGCTGGAGCTTGAGGTGAAACCCCAAGGAGCAAGAATCCCGTGACCTACATGTTGAGCTTTAATTACTCCAAGTTGCGTCTCTTCTTATGTAGATTTGGATATAATGTCACACTTCAAGGCATAGGATCTGATTTTCTGAGAGTAGCCGTGGGCTGGATGATGTCTGGGAAGCAGCTCACCATTAGGCAAACCCTGACTAATGATAAATGGGAGACAGGAGGGAACTGGGCAGGTAGATTGCCCTCCTTTCTCTTTTCTACAGACTGCTCCTATGTGTGGCCAAAGTGGGTTGTTACCAAAACCAAAGTGGGTTGTTACAAAAACCAAAGTGGGTTCCCTCCTGGCGAGTTAAATCAGACTCTCCACCAGATGTAGTTGTCTCACAAAGTAAGGTATATTTGCAGCAAATAGGAGACCATGAGGAATCATTTCAAGTCATGGCATCCCCAAACAAAGGGAAGCGGGGACATTTATTTTGGATAGGGAATGAATATTCAAAAGGGAGAAGTGGGCATTCACTTGCACAGGCTCTGTTCGAAAACATGCTTCCACATCCACTGCAGGATGCGGTAATAAGGCCTAAACTCCTCCTGGAGAGATCTGAGCATTAAAAACAAGGCAAAGGTCACAGGCGTAGCTCTTGTGGTGGGGCTTGGTCTGGTTCAGGGTGGTTGGTGATTGCATCTCCTTAACATAACAAAAGGGAAAAAAAATTTGGAAAAACAGTTAAATACTTCCAAACCCACCCTTGAGTTCCTTGGGGCAACTAGTCAGTGACAGCTTCTCCTTACAAATCTGGAGAAGTCCTGATAAGTAACTACTCTGTCTCCTCCATACTTTTTGTGAAGTGCTGGCCATCAAAGTAAGACTGGAAACATTATTTTGCATCTGCCTTTGCCCACTTCTTTTATCTCTTCACCTTCATTGTCCTGGTCCTACATCACCCAAATAAAGTATCAAGCATTTTAATCCTTGCCTCAGGCTCTGCTTCCTATAGAACTTGAATTTAGACAAATTTTTTTCAATTCCCCAAGTGATTCTACTCCATAGCCAGAATTTTAAAACACTGCTTCTGAGAAAGACCTGAATTCCCATCTCTTCAAGAACATTATGTAGGAATGGGATTTTTCTTAATTCTGTTTCCTTTTATTAATTTTTCAAAAAAAGTGTAGAATTAAATTTAAAACTCTCTTTACCATTCCTTCTTTTTTACCATTCCCTATCCACTCACTTTCTCAGAGTCCCACTATTATTTACTGTAAACAGTTTGATGTGCTGCCTTGTAGAAGTGTATTTCATACATAGACATAGTGTTTCAAGATTTATTTATTTTTGCTGAGGAAGATTCACCCTGAGCTAACATCTGTGCCAATCTTCCTCTATTTTATATGTGGGTGGCTGCCACAGTATGGCTGCAATTTTGTAGGTCCATGCCTGGGAACTGAGCCCAGAACGCTGAAGTGGAGTGCGCCGAACTTAACCAGTAGACTACGAGGCTGGCCCCAAGGTTCTTTTATTTTTTGTGTGAACTTGACCATCTATCCATATTGTCTTGTAATGACTTTTGTCAGTTAAATGACATAGCTCTCAGAGATTGTCATAAAACAAAAGGCTCCTTTATTCTTTTGAGTTGTGGTATAGTATTTCATAATGTGAATATACAGAATAATTTTCCCTTACCCTTACTAACAGGGATTTGGATTGCTCATACCTTTCTGACATTAAAAGCAATGCTGAACTGAGCATCCTTGAGTGTATATCTTTAGGCATATGTGAATGTAATTCTGAAGGACAGATAGCTAGAACTGGAATTGTCAAGTTGAAAGGCATAGTCACAGTAAATTTTGATATATACGCCTAAAATGCACTTTTAAAATGGTGTCCCAATTTACACTTCCACCAAGAGTACACAGAAATTACTGTTTCTTTACACCTTTTGCCAACATTGAATATTATCAATTTAAAAATATTGTCAATTTGGGTAAATAATTATATCCAATGGTTGTTTTAATTTATTAAACATGATTTTTTAATCTTTATTTTAAGCTTCTTTTAGCCTTGCATCTCCAGTTTGGAAATTCATATTAAACTTTATTGGAACAGGACGTGAGTACAGTGTGTTGCTGAGAAGTTGGACTGTTCTTTATAATAGTCTTCTAAGGCAAGTCTGATTACTTCACATTCTCTATAACATTGCGTCTTGGAATTTAGAGAGTTGAGCCATCCCAGCCCCACCTTTGAGAGGAACCAAACCTGGGCACCAGACAAGATGATTGAAAAGACTTTCTGATATTTGGTTTGCCGGACGAGGCTTTCACACCTGCCTGGCCTGCTCTCCAAATTCCCTGTTGACCCCAGCTCCACCCAGCCAGCTTGAACAGAGGCAAAGCGTGCTGAGAACTTTCCCCAAAGACAGACCAACAGGCTCTGCCAGAGAGTCTGTATCTAGAGAAGCGGGGCCAAGATTTCCTTGGCAAACAAGCTTTAGGCAAAGCTTAAGCTGGCTTGCCAATGAGAAACAGCCCAGCTCCTCAGTATTATTGGAGTATGGTTTTAGTATGGGTAAAGAAAGTGTGGTGAAAATGATGCTAATGACCAAACATGGGCTGCAGACCCCAAGCCAGCTCTGTATCTCCACTCCTTGTATAGATAGATAAATAGATAGACAGATAGACAGATAGCCAATATTTTTATTCATTACCTGTTCCTAGGAAGAAAAAAGAATCATGGTCCGTATCCAGGGGATGCACTTAGTCTGATAAAGAGGCATGGTCCTTGCACCTAAAGTCTCCTAAAGCCACTGAGACAATAAGTGTTGGTATGTCTAGCTGGAATTTATAATATGATTGATGAGAAACATCTTCACGTAAAATGACTCAAGAATGCTTCAAAAGCAATGTATAATGAATTTGGTATAAGGATAGAAGGGAGCAATAGGAGTGGTTAATTTGGACATAGTTCTAAGAGGCAATTTTTAGCATTTAGGAGCCCAGAAATTTGGCTCCCTTCCATTCTTTTCACTTAATTTTCTTTTTTTTTAAAGATTGGCACCTGAGCTAACAACTGTTGCCAATCTTCTTCTTTTGTTTTGCTTTTCCTCTCCAAGTCCCCCCAGTACATAGTTGTATATTTTAGTTGTGGATCCTTCCAGCTGTGGCATGTGGGACGCCACCTCAACACGGCCTGACACGTGGTGCCATGTCCGTGCCTGGGATCCAAACTGGCGAAACCCTGGGCCGCCGAAGCAGAGTGCGCAAACTTAACCACTTGGCCACGGGGCCGGCCCCTCTTTTCACTTAATTTTCCATCCTTGCTTATCCCTGGGTATCTCCTTCATAGTGGCCAGAGATGGAAAGTGAGCCAGTGCCCCAGACTGGCTCTGCTTCCCAATCCATCCTTTCAGAGAGATGGACCAGATCCTGTTCAGTGTGATCATTTTTAGCTTAGGCTATTTCTCTCCCCTGCCTCTGACAGATCCCCTTATATGTGGGATTCAATTTAGTTCAACATATTTATTAAGAAGCTCTTTAGTGTTGGGAGCTGTACTAGATGTTGGAAAAACAGCAATGACAAAAATATAATCTCCGCTAAGATATTTAAGGAGAGAAAAGGAAACATAGCGACTAGCTGTAAATAATGTTATGGTTGTTATGGGAGATTTAAATAAGAGTTGGTAAGAATCTGTAGGAGGGGGCTATTTATTTTGTACATGTTGAGTTTAAGCATCTTATGGGACATATAGCAAAAGATGACCAGTAAGTCATTGGCCAAACAGATCTAGAAATTAGGAGAATGGACTGAGATGATGATGAAAATTTGGGATTCATCAACATGTGGATTTACCTGAAATTGAGATGAGATCCCCCCTGAAGAGAGAGATGAGAGTGAAAAACAATTGAATGGAAAAATATCAAGTTTTAAAGCATGAATAGAAGCAAAGCCAGTGAAAAACTGAGGAAGCACAGCCTTATCAAAATATAATCAGGGAATTCCATGTTCACTTAATATAGAGCAAAAGTGCCCAGATTCACCCTCCCTCCTGAAAAATAGTACCACCACTCCCACCAACAAAACAAGAAAATATTATTAAACAACAATTTTCAAAATACTGGACATCAAGCAACAAAGGACGGTGACCTGTGTGAGACAGGAAGAAAATGAGGTAAGCCCCAAAATTGCCCCAGCTTAGTGCCTTGAAAGAGTTTCTAGGTTGCAGCACAGAGGGAACCCTGGCAGTGCCTCATGGACTCTGTGAGTTGACGAGCTGCAATGGAGAGTCTGTGTAGACCAAGCAAGCTAAGGTTCACAGGACGGAATACTGGAGGAAAAGAACTACACAGAAAAAGAACTTCAGAGATCTGAAGATGTTACCCCTCAGATATTCAGATGGGTACTGATTAGTGCATGTATGTGAGGAAACTACCCAAAACCAAGGAAAGAATCACATAAAATTAATAAAGGATACTCCTTAGGGCTCATATATACATGGCTAGGATTAGTGTTTGTTCTTACTAGCTAGAGAGGAAAATCTTAATATCTTAATTGGGTATCAGGGCAAGTATTCAAAAGGGTTTTACTTTAGCAGTATGGTAAAATTAACCCTAGAATAAATTCACCTAACAAAACTTAAAAGACCAAAAGGATCAAGCTCTCTCCAAGTTACTTAACAGTGTCACAGAATAAAGCTCAGGAATACCAATACAAAAATATCCAACAGCCAACAATGTAAAATTCACAATGTCTTGTATTCAACCAAAATTACCAGCCAATCAACTGAAACTGCTTCAGAAATTAAACAGATGATAATAATAGTAGGCAAAGATATTAAAGCATTGTTATAATTGTATTCCATATATTCACAAATCTATAGGAAAGATTGGATATATTAATTAGAGTCATGGAAGACATAAAAAAGAGCCCAACACAAACTTTTAGAGATAAAAACTGCAGTGTCTGAGATGAAAATACACTGATGGGGTTAACGTCAGATAATGCATTGTGGAAGAAAATACTGGTAAAGCTGAACACAGCAATAGAAATGATCCAAAATGAAACACATCAAAGAAGAATTTAAAAAATAAAAATATCAGTGAGCTATAGAAAAATAGATGCAGCTGAGCATACATGTACTTGAAGTCCCCAAAGAGGGGGAGGAAATATTTTTTAAAGGAATTAGTGGCAGAAAAATGTCCAATTTTGATGAAAACTATAAACCCACAGATCATGAACCTTAATGAACCCCCGAGCGCGAAAAACATGCAGAAAACTACATTATGGCACACTATAATGAAATTGCTCAAAACTAATGATAAAATGCTAAAAGCACACTACATACAAAGAAACAAAGATATGAATGACAGCAGATTTCTCATTAGAAACAATTTAAGCCTGAAGACAGTGGCACAATATCTCTAAGTACTGAAAGAAAAAAACCCTATAAAGCCAGAATTATATACCCAGTGAAAATATTTTTCAAACTGAAGATGAAATAAAGACATTTTCAGACATATGAAAACTGGAAGAACTCATCATCAGAATTGCCTGCACTGCAAGAAATGTTAAAAGAAATCCTTCAGACAGAGTGAAAACGACACCAGCTGGAAATTTCTACACAAAGGCATAAAGAGCACCCAGTATGCTAACTATATAGGTACATAAGTACAATTTTCTTGAGTAAATGTCTCTAAAAGAAAGCTGATTGTTTAAACATTGATAATATCAATGTGTTTCTGGGCTTTATTACGTAGGTATAGGTAAAATGTATGACAAAAATCCTGGAAGGACAGAAATGAGGTATAGTATTGTAAGGTCTTATGCATGAAGTGTATAATATCACTTGAAGTCAGACTATAATAAGTTACAGCTATATATTATAACCCTAAAGCAACCAATACAATAAAAAAATAGTTATAACTAATAAGCCAATAAAGAAGACAAAATGAAATCCTAAAAATAGTTAATGCAAAGCAACTCAGAAAAAGAGGGAAAAGACAACAAAGAACAAAGGGGATAGATATGAAGCAACTAGCAAGATGATAGACTTAAACCTAACCATATCAGTAATCACATCATATATAAACGGTCTAAACACTCCACTTAAAAGTCAGAGATTTTTAGGTTCAATAGAAAACAACTAGATGCAGTCTGCAAGAAACACACTTTATAAATACAAAAATAGATTAAAGGTTGAAGGATGGGAAAGATATACCAGGCTAACACTAGTCAAAAGGAAGCTTGAGTAACTATATTAATCTTAAAAACAAAGTAGCATTCAGAGCAAATAATTTTACCAGAGATAAAATGGTCATTTCATGATAATAAAGGGTCCAATTTATTGAGAGGACATAACAATCCTAAATGTATGTGCCCCTAAAAACAACTTTAAAATACATGAAGCAAAATTGATAGAGCTACAAAGAGAAAAGAAAAATACCCAGTTATACTGAGAGTAATAACACTTCTCAATAATTGGTAGAACAAACAGACAGAAAACCAGTAAGTATGTAGTAGACTGGAACAATCCTATCCACCAACTTGTCCTAATTGACATTTATGGAACACTCCACCTGACGATAGCAAGATGCACATTCTTTCCAAGTGTACACAGAACGTTTACCAAGATAAGACTATATTCTAGGCCATAAAACAAGTTTCAATAAATTTAAAAGAATTCAAGTCATACAAAATATGTTTTCTGACCACAGTGAAATTAAATTAGAAATCAATCATGGAAGAATATATAGAAAATCTCAACGATTTACAAAATTAAATAACACTCTTCTAAATAACCTATGAGAGAAAGAAGAAATAGAAAGGAAAATTAGAAAGTATTTTGAACTGAATGAAGATGAAAACACAGCATATTAGCATTTGTGGGATGCTGCTAAAGCAGTACTTAGGAGAAAATTTATAGCAACAAATGACAGTATTAGAGAAGAAAAAAGGCCTCAAATCCATGCACTTAGCTTCTTCCATAAGAAACTTGAAAAAGAAGAGCAAACTAAAACCAAACTAAGAGAAGAAAGGAAATAATACAGATTAAAGTAGAAATCAATGAAATATAAAGCAAAAAACAATAGAGAAAATCAGGGAAATAAAAGGTGATTCTTGGAGATCATTAACATTTATCACGTGTAGCTAAACTGTTGAGGAAAAAAGAGAGAACACACACATTGAAATATCAGGAACCACTGAGGTTCCACTACAGATTCTACAGATAATAAAAGAATAATAGGGGGATATTATGAACACAACTTTATGCCTACAAATTTAACATCTCAGATAAATTAGATGAATTTCCTTGAAAGACACCAACTACCAAGGCTCGTTCAAGAAGAATTAGATAACCTGAATAGTCTAAGTCTATTTAAGGAATTGAATTTGTAATTAAAAATCTTCCCACAAAGAAGCCATCCAGACCCAGATGGCTTCACTGGTGAATTCCACCTATCATTTCAGGAAGAAATAATACCAATTCTACAGAAAAATGAAGAAGAGGAAATACTTTTCAACTCATTCTGTGGTACCAGTATTACCTAAATCCCAAAGTAAGACAAAGACCTTATAAGAAAACAAAACCAAACTTGATCAAATTGGCTTGATCATCATTTAAAAAACTGCTTTTTGAGACCCTGAATTGCTAAGTCAATCCTGAGAAAAAGGAACAAAGCTGGATGCATCACAATCCCTAACTTCAAAATGTACTACAAAGCCATAGTGAGCAAAATGGCATGGTACAGGTAGACACACAGATCAATGGAACAGAACTGCAAGCCCAGAAATAAAACCACACATCTATGGACAGCTAATCTTCAACAAAGGTGCCAAGAACATACAATGGAGAAAAGACAGTCTCTTCAATAAATGGTGTGGGGAAAACTGGACAACCACATGCAAAAGAATGAAGATAGACCACTATCTCACTCCATACACAAAAATAAACTCAAAATGAATCAAAGACTTGAAGATACATCCTGAAACTATAAAACTCCTGAAAGATAATATCGGTAGTACACTCTGACATAGAACTAAAAAAACTCTTTTCAAATACCACATCTTCTCAGACAAGGGAAACAAAAGAAAAAATAAACAAGTGGAAGTTCATCAGACTAAAGTGGCAAAAGAAACTAGAATCAAAACAAAGAGACAACCCACCAACTGGGAGAAAATGTTTTCAAATCATATATCTGACAAGGGGTTAACCTCCATAATATATAAGGAACTCACACAACTGAATAATAAAAAAAACAACCAACCTGATCAAAAAATGGGCAGAGGATATGAACAGTTTTCCAAAGATGATATACAGATGGCCAATAAACATATGAAAAGAGGTTCAACATCACTAATCATCAGGGAAACGTAAATCAAAGCTACTCTAAGATACCACCTTATGCCTGTTAAAATGGCTATAATCACTAAGACTAAAAATAACAAATGTTGGAGAGGGTATGGAGAGAAGGGAACCCTCATATACTGCTGGCAGGAATGCAAACTGGTGCAGCCACTATGGAAAAAGAGTACGGAGATTCCTCAAAAAACTAAAAATAGAACTACCATACAACCCAGCTATCTATCCCACTACTGGGTATCTACCCAAACAATTTGAAATCAACAATCCAAAGTAGCATATGCACCCCTATGTTCATAGCAGCACTATTCTCAATAGCCAAGACATGGAAACAATCCAAGTGCCCATCGACTGATGATTGGATAAAGAAGATATGGTATATATACACAATGGAATACTACTCAAACAGAAAAAAAGACAAATTCATCCCGTTTGCAATAACATGGAAGGACCTAAGGGGAATTATGCTAAGTGAAATAAGCCAGACTCAGAAAGACAAACACCAGATGATTTCACTCATTTGTGGAATATAAAGAAATACATAGACAAAGAAAACAGTTCAGTGTTACCAGGGGAAGAGGGCTGGGGGGTGGGCACAGGAGGTGAAGGGGAGCACTATGTGGTGACAGTCAAGAAATAATGTACAACTAAAATCTCACATTGATGTAAACTATTATGAACTCAATTAAAAAAACCCTGCTTTTTGAGAGACACTGTTAAGAGAGTAAAAAACAAAGCACAACCAGATGGAAAATATTTGCAAAGCATATATTTGATAAACTACCTGTATTCAGAATATTTGAAGAGCTCTTATAACAGAGTAAAACAATCAACTCAATTAAAAGTGGGTAAAGATTTGAAATGACATTTCATCAAAGAAGATATCCAAATGGCAAGTAAGCACGTGAAAAAATGCTCAATATTATTAGTCATTGAATAAATGCAAATCAAACCCATAGTTATATATCACTAAATACCTATTAGAATGACTGAAATAAGATTGATTCCTACCACCTGTTGGAGGAACTGGAACTCCTCTAACATACTGCTGTTGAGAATGTAAAATGGTACAGTCACTTCAGAAAAATTTTGCTATGTTCTTAAAAAATCAAACGTGCGCATAGCATATTATCCAACCATTCTTTTTTTTTTTTTAAGATTGGCACCTGAGCTAACATCTGTTGCCAATCTTCTTCTTTTCTCCTTCTTCTCCCAAAGCCCCCCAGTACATAGTTGTATATTCTAGTTGTGAGTGCCTCTGGTTGTGCTATCCAACCATTCTATTCCCAGGTTTTTATCCAAGAGAAAAGAAAGCATATGTTCATATAGTCTTGTACATGAATGTTCCTAGTGGCTTTATTTGTAATAGCTCAAAACTGGAAGTAACCCAGAAGTCCTTCATCATCAGGTGAATGGATAAACAAATTGTGGTATACACATACAATGTAGTAATACTTAGCAATAAATGGGAATAAATTATTGATGCCAGAAACAATATGGATAAATTTCAGAATAATTATGCTGAGTAAAAGAAGCCAGACCAAAACCAAAATATCTTGTATGTTTCCATTTATATAAAACTCCTGAAAATGCAAACTAATCTATCGCGATAGAAAGCAGGTCAGTGGTTGCTGGTGGTGAGGGGTCAGGAGGGTGAGGAGGCAGGATTACAATGGGGCATGAGGAAATATTTGAGGAGGATGGTTATGCTTACTCTTTTGACTGTGGTGAGAGTTTTCATGGGTGAAATTCATGCATCAAAATTTATCAAATTGTAAATGTGTAGTTTATTAATTATGTGCAGTTTATTATATATCAATTAAAGCCTAATAAAGCAGTTTTAAAAAATCCTGTAATCAATTTTCTGTATTGCCATAGATGAAACTCATGTCCCAGATGGAATTTCGAATGTAGAAATCTTTAAGGGGCATTACAATTCTGCATACCCAGCTGTCTCACCACCATCGCAAACCAAACAACTCAAGTCATCTCCACCATGGTATCTGAAATGCCTTCAAGAGGTAACAAGGCCAGTACATCATCTTAGATAAGGCTTAGTGTTCAGGGGTAATTTGTGTTTGCCCACAAATCTGCCACATGTGGTGTGCCTCCTTTCTGTCTGTGGTAGAGGTAACAAGATATAAAATAGCGAGCAAGGAGGAGAGACACTGCAAAGGGATTCTTGTCTTTGCCATTAACTAGCTGTGTGACTTCAGGGAAGTCACTTGCCCTGTTTCTTTATTCAGCTTTAAAATAAAGTTGGACTAGATGATCTCTAAGGCTCTAAGGTTTTCAACACTGTTTCCAACATGTGGAGGACTAATTTCACCAGTTATCTTTTAATAACATGATTCCACATTTAGATGGATTTACTGCTTACTATAGCCACCTCTTGGAGTATTGCAGCCCATTGCAGTACACATTAGCATGTTAAGCGTTTTGGAATGTTCTGCAGAGAAAAAAATTAATTTAATTTTGTTTTTTCCTGTGTCTTCCCAAGTTTTGACCATAGTATCATATGTTTCACTGAACACCTAATAAATATCTCGTAATTCAGGGAATGCTGATGTCACAGATTACCTTCTGGAGAGCAAGAATTCATCGGGTGAGGATGCTCTTGGGGGTCCGGTGAGCCGACCCTCTTGGACCAGGAAATGGAGAAATTGAAAGAAATGTGCATGAGAGTGACCAAGGACATGCAAAGGGACAACTGGAGGGTGATAAAAATGAGTGTACAATTTGGAGTGGGCTTTGGGGGAAGGAGGGGCATGTGGCTTCCTTTGGGATGTATATTCTAAGACCTTTGAAGTTGCCTTGATTCCCTCCCCACCCTCCCCAGCTTTAGGCAGAACCACTGCAAAGCAGATTTCTGCACATCCATCAGTCTGCATGTTCTACTTGGCTTTGAATCTCTCTAATTGGATTATTAGCAGATGGGAGTCTTTCTATTGCTTTGGCTCAATGTCTCCCATTGTGTACAGAAGGAGGTTTGGTAGGGGAGTTCACTAGGTAGAAAGTTCCTCTGAGGCTGAACCTCCCCATCCAGGGCCCAGTACTTCTGATATGCGAGGGAGTTCAGGTCACACCCCCCACTAAAACTGATCATTTTCACCAACAAAACTAGCTTTGTTGCTTTTTTCTGTACATAGATTTACAAATTCTCAAAAAAATAAGACACTACATAAAAATCTGAGGAAAAAAGTAAAGAGAATGCACTGACTTTTACTGCCTGTGATAACCACTATCATTTTGATGACCACCTTTTAATTGTCATTTCTTGTATATGTGCACCCACAATTGCATGAATGGGATCATAATGCGGTAGGCAGGGCCCTCAGAAGTACCCATGTCCTAATCCCCAGAACCTGTGAATGTGTTACATTACATGGCAAAGGGGAACGAAGGTAGCAGATGGGATTAAGGTCGCTAATCAGCTGACCTCGAAACAGGGAGATTATCCTGGATTATTCAGGTGGGACCAATGTAGTCACAGGGTCCTTAATGTAGAAGTCAGGGGCAGAACAGTCAGTGTCCAAGTGATGTGATGTGAGAAACACTCAACTGGTCTTTGCTAGCTTTAAAGATGGAGAAAGGGGTCACCAGCCAAGGAATGTGGGTGACCTCCAGAAGCTGGAAAAGCATATAAAACTAATACATGCTGTAAATAATGTTATTATGAAGAACAATTTGCAAGTTTTTCACCCTCCTTTCCTTGTCTCTGCTTGCCTTCTCTGCCCCATGTAAACAATTTTGGTGACCTGATATCTACCCTCTCCTACATTTCCATGCTTATACAGTCCTACACACACACATACAGATGATTTTGAAATTATTTTATAAAAATGGAAGCACAATCTCCATTTGCATCATATTCAAACTTTTCAGATTGTTTTCAGGAATAAATAAGGCTGCAGGTGACACAACTGGGGTGGGAATCAGCCTGTCTTACAAAGATTTTCTCAGTTGTCTGAATGGAGCCCAAGGATGAAGCTGACTCCATAGAAGACAGAAAGGAGAGATGCAGAGGGTCTGAGCTGTTGGGGACAGTGTTTGAGCGCTTGGATTGAGCTTTGCTGTCTGTATGTGAGAGCCGCTTCTTGACTTTTCAGCTGCGTGGATCAATAAATTCCCTTTATTTTGTAGCCATTTTGTGCTGGGAAAAAAATGGCTTTTTTGGTAACTTAGCAACACATTATCCTAACTGAGATATAAACTCTCAAAGTCTGTTCGTCTTTGGCTACTATACTATAACAAGGTTTGGGAGGCTAGATGGCTTATCACCTCCTTCCCCCACCCCACCACATTTCACCCTGGCCATTATTTTAGTCAAGAGACAGAAACCCAGTGAAACAGCCAGGCTTATAAAAAAAAAAATTTATTAGCTCATCAAACCAGGAAGTAGAGAACCAGGAAACACCACAGAAGCTCTCCTCTCAGCTTAATTATTTTTCCATTTTCTTTGAGTAGCTCTCTTCAGTGGACTGGAACTGTGGCTACTTGGGTCATGTCCACAAAGTATTGCAACCAAATAAGAAGGAGCACTTCTTGATCCCAGCTTTAGTTTTGAAAATCCAGGGAAAGGATACTGATTGGGTCCTGTGCTTACCTCTAGGACGAACCTCTGTGCACAGGTGATAAGAAGCTATGACTGGCCCAGCATGGTCACTGATCCACCTTTATGGCCATGGTTGGGATCAAGGTCTGTTCCCAGAAGGAAGAGTCATAGGAAGAGTCATAGCACAGAAGTTTCCACAGATGATTATCACGAGCACATTACAGGCAAAATTGACAGGCAATAGGAGACTGAATCAAAAAAATGTAAATCAGAGAACTCTCAGATTTTCAGTCTGTTCTTCTTCAGTTTCTGGGGTTTCTTGTTAAAATATGAGTAAAATTTAGGGCAAAGTGAGGTACTTACGATGCAACATTAAGTGAGGAAAAGCAACATGTATACAAGTAACATGAAATGCATGATTTGTCACATACATTTAACTTTTAAGGTAGGTTGAGGCCAGAGACTAGTACTGAAGACACCTCTTGCCCCATGACTTACTCCCTGATAGGCTGGTAACTTTCAGAGGTTACAGGCCCACCTCTGCGCAGAAATGCCTTGCAGATGCTCATATTCCTAGAGTTCTCCTTGGACGATGATTCTGGCTGTCATCTTTTCTGTCCCTCCCTGCTGGACGAGTCCTAGCACTCCTCCTGGCATAGGACTGAATGGCATTTTGAGTCAAGCTGTCTCTTGGAAGCTGAAACCATTATGAGAGGCTGGGTTGGGATGGAGAGACAACTGGCATTCAGCTGAGTGGGAGGATGAGAAACAGCTTGCCAGCTGCTGAAGAGAGTGTTTGCAGAGTATGTGAAAGAGAGAGAGAAGAAAAGTTATGAAAATTGTGTTTGTGTGTGTATGTACATATGTAAGTGTGACTGGGTATGTTCATATAACATTCAATTTATTAAAAATACTCTGTTCTTTAATAACAGGCTCTTGTGTCTTCTGAGTGTTTCTAGAATGCATGCTGTTTTCCTTGAATTCATTCTCCCATCCAAGCCTAGAGGAGAGACTAATGGCATGGGAGCCCCAAACCTTCACAGATGATGCGGGACCCTGTATGGACTAGGAGGTGGAGTGAGTGGCCTCTCTCTCTCTGAAGTCTCCATCAGGCCATTTAAAGGCTGTCGATGCTTATATTGCCTCTGTGTCTTTGGAGGACTCATTGCCTCTCCCCTATTTAAGCATTTTAGGTGTGTGATTTAAGATGTTTGGTGGGTTGGTCCCAGTAAATTGCCCATCCCAGGTTCACTTTGGTCACCAGTCCTAATGTTGATGAAATAGACACTGTTTATTGAGCTCCTATTGTGTACGTGGGGTACGGAGTTAGACATCTTGACTTCAAATACTGGCTCTCCCAGCCACTAACTTGGATATGTCTTTTAAATGCTATGGGTTTCAGATTTCTCACCGGGAGAATGTGGCTGAAAAGTAATACCCAGTCTCATAGAGATGGTCAGAGCAGTTAATAAGATAACACATGGAAAGGGCATAGAGTAGTGCCTAGCATGCATAAACGCTCAATAAATGTTAGTTATTGATATTAATCCTCATAACCATCTTGGGAAGGGGGAGTATTATCTGTATTTTAGAAATGAGGACGCTGAGTATCAAGGAACAAAATAATAACTGGCTCTGGATCACACAGATTCTGAGGGATAGAGCCAGAATTCATACTTTTCACTCCAAATGGCAAAGCTGCATCATGTTAAAGGGGGCATCTCCTTACAAAGTTCATGAACATTCGGGAAGGCAAATTCCCGCCTGTAAGACTGAGCAAATTATGTAATGCCTCAGACCCTGTTTCCTCATTTTTATGAGTGGATAATTGTACTTTTGCATAACAGTTGTTATGGTGGTTAAATGAGATAAGGTAGTAGAAATAAAAAGTATTCATTTCTTTTCAGCCTCCTTTCTTAATTTTGTTGGAAGTAGAACAAAGCATAATGGGAGAGGTAGAATTCCTACCTAAGAATATATTCTCAGATGGTAAGTTCTTTTTGGCATATTTCACATGTAGGTCATCTGCATTCCCACTCTGCTCAGGATTATGGAGAAGCAGTACCTGATGATTCAGCATTTTCTTACCCAAACTGTCTCTTTCCCTCCTTGGAAGGACATGAGATGTGTGCGCAGCAGTAGATGATACAGGGCAGTGATAAGCATTGGACAAGGATTCAGAACATTGGCGCCCCAGCCAGGCTTTGCTGTCACCCACCATGTGCGTGACCTTGTCAATCACTGAACTTCATTGGGATCCCATTTGCTCATTTTAAAATGTAGACAATGATGTGTCCTATGATGTCTTCACATGGTTATTGAGAAGGGCACATGAAAGAATGAGGGCAAAATAAAATCGAAATGAGTAACATTCTATAAAACTCCAGGGATTTTGACTGATATCAGACCCACCATATCACTCTTCTTGGGAACTTTTGACAGTTCCTGCTTGTTACTAACAAGGCACAGTGGAGGGCTTTCAACATGCCACATGTTCACATTTTAGCTCCAGGACCTTGGCAAGTCACATCTCCTCTCTGGACTTAAATTTCCTTCTCTATGAAACTGGAATCATCACCTCTGCTTTGTCATGAGGGTCAGGTGAGATTACAGATGTGAAAGAATTTTATGAACTGTGCAATGTCATGTAAACTGTACAACACCCAAAACAGGGAGTCATCCTATGATTATCTGTTATGCAAACAAGAAGGCCTCGGGTTTTCCTTCTCACCCTGAGGACTTTACAGATCTTGCCCCATTCTCTGTTCTCTCAGCATCTCCATCCCTTCCATCCCCAGCTCAGAGATGGTAAACCATCCCTCTAGCTTTGTTTGTCTTGAGTGGATGGCCAAGGGCAAGTTGACTGATAACATCCAAAATGACCCATCTGCTGGTGTTCTCAGAGCATCAGATGCTCAGCCAGGGATAGTCAGGCGTGAAAAAAGCAAGGGAAGCCTGGGATAATGACAGCCTTGTTCATAGGCTGTAGAGTAGGGATTTCTGCCCATGGGTGATAGTCAAAATATTTAACAACCTATAGGACAGGAAGATTGGACAATGCCACCCTGGTAATGGAGCAGGTCACAGGAGACCCCTGCAGTATCAGGATCCACCCCTTTGGTTGCTGGGTGGTGTGGAGGTTTTGGTCATAGAAGGTGGACTAAGCACTTGATGTGATGGTGGTGCACTCAGGAAGTTGGGAGCAATGGATATTTACCAACTGGTTTGTAAGTCTTTCAATATTTTCAGGGCATAATTATTTCAGTACTGCCTTAGCTGAGGCTATCAGATAAGTATCGGACTTGCTTCTTCCCCAAGCATAAGAAACATGAACCTTATCTTTAGCATCTCCAAAGGCTTGGCCAGTGTGCCTGGAGCTGCCTCCTCTTCCTTCGCTTTTTCCCCTTTCCTCTCACTCTGCATCTCCATCTTCTCGGCTACCTCTCTCCCTCCTCCTCCTCTTCCTTGCTAGTGTTAACACAGAATGAAACAAAAACCCAAACGTATGAAAAAAAACATGGATACATTCCTGCACATTGGAGCCCTGGTCAGACTTTGGCCCTCTCCCTTCTAAGTATTGAACCAATTGAATTCTCTCTTTAGCCTTAAAAATACAAAACAAAAAACCCCACTGTTTATAATTCAGCCACAGGGTTAAGTAAACAATTGATTCAAACAGGAACAAGACCCCTCCTTTTCTCCCCCAGCCTTCCTCTTAGGGCAAGACTTGAAGGTTTTCTTTCTAGAGAGGGATTTGTAGCTGCCACAAAGAATAATGGGGGACCAAAGAGATGATTAATTAGGTCTGGCATTGAGGCCAGGATGCAATAAAGAACATTCATTGAAAAAACTCAAATACACTTACATGAAAAAAGTTGAATTTAAAACTGTTTTGTAACACAAGCAGCGCTGATTGTTGTTGTTTTTTTTCCCAAGATGAGGGTATCTGATCTGAGATTTTAAAGGCCACCTAAAGAAATTCCGGGGAGTGTGGCACCTGGCCAGTCTGTCTGAGTCCCTGCTCTACCACTTACTAGCTCTGTGAACTTGGGCAAATAACTTAATCTCTGTTCCTCAGTTTTTTCATCCATAAAATGTGAAAGAGGAAATAGTTCCTATCTCATCAGAGGTGGTGTCAAGATTAAATGACATTACTCACTAGCACACTTAGAGCATTGACTGACATGTAGCAATTGCTCAATAAATGTTTGTATTAGTCAAGGTTCTCCAGGGAAACAGTACAAACAGGAGATATATATAATAAATGCATTATAGAGAGAGAGAGATAGCAGGAATTGGCTTATAGAGGCTAAGACGTCTCACCATCTGCCATCTGCAGGCTAAAGACCCAGAAAAGCCAGTGGTGTCATTCCAGTGTGAGTCTGAAGCCCTAAGAACCCAGGGAGCCAATCGTGTAAATCCCAGTCCAAGGGCAGGAGAAGACTGATGTCCCAACTCAAGCAAATAGGCCGGAAGAAAAAAGGGACAGATTCCTCCGTCCTCCATCTTTTGTTCTATGCAGGTGCTCAGGGGGTTGGATGATGCCCGCCCACAATGGAGAGGGCAGTCTACTTTACTGAGCCCACTGATTTGAATGCTAATCTTATCTGGAAACACCGTCACAGACACACCCAGACATAATGTATCTGTGCACCCCATGGCACAGTCAAGTTGACATAAAATTGTCACAACGTTCATTACATTTTTATGTTATAATTCCTTACTGTGCCAGAGACAAGCCTATATGTTCATTAAAACCATGATTTCTTTTCTTCTTGGGCACATAGCTAGACTTTAATACTCAAGTTTCCTTGTAGTTTTGTCTGGACATATGACCGAGTTCTGCCAGTGAAATAAGAGCGGAAATGACATGACACCTCCAGGCCAAGATGGTTAAGAGAGGGGTAGTTTGTCTATGCCCTTCTCAGTGCTCCAGAACTGAGGCGACTAAGTGGAAGGAGCTGGTTTCTGAATGACTTTGAGGAACAGAGCACCCCCCCATCATCATTCTGTTTTGAATCGTGACACAAGTAAGAAATAAAGCTTTATTGTGTTTTCCATTGAGATTTAGGGGGTTGTTTGTTATAGCAGTTAGTGTGCCCTGACTAATACAAAGTGAGTTACGTTACTTAAAAGTCATGCAAGGGGGCCAGCCCTGTAGCTGAGTGTTTCAGTTCACGCGCTCTGCTTCAGCGGCCCAGAATCTGCCAGTTCGAACCCTGGGCACAGACCTACGCACTGCTCATCAGGTCATGCTGTGGCATCCCACGTAGAAGAACTAGAAGGACTTACAACTAGGATATACAACCATGTGCTGGGGGTCTGGGGAGGAAGAGAAAAAAGAGGAAGATTGGCAACAGATGTTAGCTCAGGGTGAATCTCTAAAACAAAAAAGAAAAGAAAAAGGCATGTAAGATGTGAGTAGGGCTTTGTTTTTCCTTCTTGTTTCCTAAGGAGTGGGCAAGGGTTTAAGAAAATATAGAGTTCCAGGGTTGGCCCCATGGCCAAGTGGTTAAGTTCGTGTGCTCTGCTGCAGGTGGCCCAGTGTTTTGTTGGTTCGAATCCTAGGCGCGGACATGGCACTGCTCATCAAACCACGCTGAGGCAGCGTCCCACATGTCACAACTAGAAGGACCCACAATGAAGAATATACAGCTATGTACCGGGGGGGCTATGGGGAGAAAAAGGAAAAAATAAAATCTTAAAAAAAAAAAATAGAGAGTTCCATCTAATGGGCATTGACTATGATTCAGCTCTGGCTCTTCCTAGACAGTGTGACACCATGGAAAACACATGGGACTTGGAATCAGAAAACGTGGATTTGGATCTTTGCTCTGCCACTCTCCAGTTGTGTTACCTTGGACAAATTTCTTAACCTTGCTAATATGTTTCTTTATGTTAAAAATTAGGATAATACAAAATTTAAAATTCATGTGACCTTGACCAAGAAATCATACTCTTAGGAATCAATATGACAGAAGTACACCCATGTGTCCAACAATGTGTGTACAAAGATGCTTATTGCACTATTATGTGTAATAGCCTAAAGTTAGGCCCATCGATGAGGGAAAGCTAAAGAAATCATGGTGTATCTGTATTGCAAAATACCTAAAACTTTTTTAAAAGCAATGGGATAGCATTGTATCTGCTGATATGGGGGATCTTTCCACAATATATTATTAAATGAAAAAGCAAATGCATGATACAAAACAGTATGATCCCGTTCATGTTCTTTAAATGGATACACACACACACACGAACACACAGAAGAGAAAAAGCTCTTGAAAGATGAACACCAGTGGCACATCTTCAAAGACGTAGTAAACCAGTAGGTACTTTTGAGAAGGGGAGAATAGTTGAGTTAGGTAAGAAGATAAAGAAGAACCTTCACTTTTACTCTTAAGACTTCTAAATTTCAAGAAAATTTCACAATGAAACTATAAGTCTTTTATAATAAAAACTAATGTGAGAAAGGACTGATAAAAATGGTAAATATCTCATGGTTGTTGTAAAATTAAATTTAGTTAACACAAGTGAAAGTTTTGGGCACATGGTAGTTCTTGAGAAAAACAACTTAGTTTTGAGTTATTTTATTCTTCTTGGAGATCCAAACCTATAGTGGTTAGAATTGTAAACACTTTCTTAGATTACTGACAGACCCTTCTCAGGTGGGTGTCTGGTTTTCTTTACTCTCTTCTCCTGATCCACTGTAGTGTATCCCTTTCTTAGGAGGCTCTTCCTGTGCTGTGTGACCCTGATTCCCTGCTGCCATTGCAGTCTTGACTATCCCAGTTTATGTCTCCTTAAGTACTTTCTTCCTAAGAGACATCATCTTGCCCAAAGCATGGCCTTGAAATCCTTGAAAAATCAACAACAATTTTCTTCCAACCAGGACAAACACCTCTAGTCATTTCATTTACACATTGCTGAGGCCAATATATGACTATGATGGAAAACCAGCCGAGGGGTATCAGAGCACTGGGGATCTTGGCCTGTGAGATTCTTTAGATTGAGAGGCTGCATTTACATACTAACTCTCTGCCTTCTTGTAGACTCAGTGGGTTAGGAGTTTGGACAGGGCACAAAAGGGGGTACTTTGCTCTGCTCCAGGATGTCTGGGGTCTCAGCTGGGAGACTTGTAGGCTGGAGGTTGGAATCATCTGAAGGCTTATTCACCCACACAGCCAGGGGTTGGTGCTGGTTGTTGGCTTGTGGCCTCAGTTCCTATCCACCTGCGCTTCACCAAATGGCCTCTCCACATAGGCTTGATTGGGCTTCCTCACAGCACAGTGACTGGGTTCCAAGCACAAGCATCTTGAGAGAGAGAGCGTTTTATAACCTAGCTTCGGAAGTCTCACAGTGTCACTTCCACAGCACTGTATTCATCAAGTTACTCACAGAGTCTTGCCCAGGTTCAAGGGGAGGGAAAAAAGATTTCACTTCTTGATTGAGAGCTGACAGGGCTCTGGAAGGGCATGGGAGACCAGAAACATCACTATAGCCATTTTTGGAAATTATGACCTTTCACAGTTTATAGGCTCTGAAGTTCCTGGGATGGAAGAGATCATCACATACTTGCAACTTCTGGACTGACTGCTAATTTAAGTGGCTCTGGATTCTTGGGTTGACAGTTTGAGATTATGAGCTATGCCGAGGGCTGAGTGTGGCCCTGTCCTTTTAGGGTTTCTCCCAGTTGTTTTTCTCTAGAAAGAAAGTGAAGACCTACCGCAGAGAGTCTCTTCACATGTTCCTTGCCTTGCTTCAGGCTGCAAACCTCCATAATAAATTCTTCCCTTAAAAGTTAAAAGATTCAACTGAGAATGCGTTCTGACTTTTTGATGAAAGTGTATTTTATCCCCCCTACTCCCAATCTTTGGATCCCAAGGTCCTACAAAGTTGTTGACATGGACCAGCATGCTTCTTTCCAGACTTCTTACAGAGAAGGAGCCCAGACTGAGGACCTGAATTAATATCTCAAGTTAGAGAAGCAGTCATCCTCCTTACAGGAGAGCTGCTTATAAGGAACATTCATCTCTGCCCATTTACATGCTCAGGTCTCTACCCAGAAACATTTCACATAAATGTTTTAACCTAGTGCTGGTGATGACACATTCTACTTTACTCTGACACAAGAGTAAACAATCCTGTCCTAGCAACTGGTTGATGTATTTTACTGTCTTTGATACTAAACCTAACAAAGACTAGGAACTAAAATTAATTTATAGTGGATTTGAATCAGATACGTCACTCTTTATTTCTTGTTCTTAAATCAGTTTTCTCTGTTTTCACTCCATCTGCAGAGAAGTCAGGAAATTTTAATCACTTCATGATTGTGGTGCTGGCAGATCAAGGGGATGAGTTGGGATGGGGAGGATGCTCTTACCTTCTTGGGGTTGTACATCTTGTCTAGAATATGGGGTTGTGCCTTCCTGTCTTCAACCCACTGTTATTGCCATTGATATGCTCACTGGCCTGGCTGAAAGATCAGCAGTCACCTAACTGAAGCTCTTCCCACGACAAGGGCAGGAGTACAAGAGGGTGAGTGGAAACCCAAGAGGTCTCCTAAGGTCTTTAGAGCTTTGCACTCTCACTTCCATTCCATTCTATTATTCAAGCAATTCTCATTGCCAAGCCCAGAGTCAAGGGCAGAGAGGTACACTACTCCCACAGTGGGGCCGTGGCATGGGTATGGATGTAGAAAGGAGCGAATGGCAGAGGTCAACAATTCAGTTGATCACAATTTCTTTTCCTTCTTTCTTTTTCTCCCTTTAATTTATTTGTTTTTTTTTTTAATTTAATTTTATTCATTTATTTTTTTGACGAAGATTAGCCCTGAGCTAACAGCCACCACGAATCCTCCTCTATTTGCTGAGGAAGATTGTCCCTGAGCTAACATCTGTGCCCATCTTCCTCTATTTTATATGTGGGACGCTGCCACAGCATGGCTTGGTAAGTGGTGCCATAGCTGCAACTAGGGAACCGGTGAACCTTGGGCCACTGAAGCGGAATGCATGAACTTAACTGCTGTGCCACTGGGCTGGCCCCTGCCTATTTGTGGAAGAAACCAAATAATTTGTCCTATGGAATCTTCCACATTCTGGATTTTTCTGATTGCATACCCATAGTATCGTTTGATATGTATCCCTGTTCTTTGTACTTCCTGTAAATTGGTAGTTAGATCTACAGGCTTGATCTGACATGAATTTTCCTTTTTTTTTTTTTTTGAGGTTCTGTGACTTTTTAAAAAAATCTTTATTGAGGTTATAATAGTTTACAACATTGTGAAATTTCAGTTGTACATTATTCTTTGTAAGTCACCATCTATATGTGTCCCTTTACCCCTTATGCTCACCCTCAACCCCCTTCCCTTTGGTAACCACTATTCTGTTCTCTGTGTCTGTGTGTTTATCTTCCACATATGAGTGAAATCATATGGTCTTTGTCTTTCTCTGTCTGGCTTATTTTGCTTAATGTAATATCCTTAAGGTCCATCCATGTTGTTGCAAATGGGACGGTTTTGTTTTTTTCTGGCTGAGTAGTATTCCATTGTATATATATGCCACATCTTCTTTATCCATTCATCAATCAATGGGCACTTGGGTTACTTCCATGTCTTGGCTATTGTGAATAATGCTGCAATGAACATAGGGGTGCATAAGTCTCTTTGTATTGTTGGTTTCAAGTGCTTTGGATAAACACCCAATAGTGGTATAGCTGGGTTGTATGGTATTTCTATTTTTAATTTTTTGAGAAATCTCCATACTGTTTTCCATAGTGGCCACGCTAGTTTGCATTCCCACCAGGAGTGTATGAGGATTCCCTTTTCTCCACATCCTCTCCAATATTAGTTATTTTTTGTCTTGGTTATTATAGCCATTTTAATGTGTATAAAGTGATATCTCAATGTAATTTTGATTTGCATTTCCCAGCTGATTAGTGATGTTGAACATCTTTTCATTCCCCCATTGTATATCTTCTTCAGAAAAATTTTGTTCCTATCGTCTGCCCATTTTTTGATCAAGTTGTTTGCTTTTTTGCTGTTGAGTTGTGTGAGTTCTTTATACATTATGGAGATTAACCCCTTATCAGATATATGATTTGCAAATATTTTCTCCTAATTGGTGGGTTGTCTTTTCATTTTGTTCCTGGTTTCCTTTGCCTTGCAGAAGCTCTTTAGTCTGATAAAGTCCCATTTATTTTTTCTTTTGTTTCCCTTGTCCGAGTAGACATGGTATTCGAAAAGATCCTTCTAAGACTGATGTTGAAGAGTGTACTGCCTATATTTTCTTCTAGGAGTTTTATAGTTTCACGTCTTTAATCCATTTTGAGTTAATTTTTGTGTTTGTCAAAAGATAATGGTCTACTTTCATTCTTTTGCATGTGGCTATCTAGTTTTCCCAACATCATTTATTGAAGAGACTATCTTTTCTCCATTGTATGTTCTTGGTTCCTTTGTTGAAGATTAGCTAACCACAAATGTGTGGTTTTGTTTCTGGACTTTCAATTCTGTTCCATTGATCCATGTGTCTGTTTTTATGTCAATACCATGCTGTTTTGATTACTATAGCTTTGCAGTATATTTTGAAGTCTGGGATTGTAATGCTGTCAGCTTTGTTCTTTTTTCTCAGGACTGCTTTAGCTATTCAGGGTCTTTTCTTACCCCATGTGAATTTTAGGATTCTTTATTCTATTTCTGTGAAGAATGTCATTGGGATTCTGATTGGGATTGCATTGAATCTGTAGATTGCTTTAGGTAGTATAGATATTTTAATTATGTTTATTGTTCCAATCCATGTCCATGGAATATCTTTCCATTTCTTTGTCATCATCGATTTCTTTCAATAATGTCTTATAGTTTTCAGTGTATAGGTCTTTTACTTCCTTGGTTAAATTTCTTCCTAGATAGTTTAATCTGTTTGTTGTGATTATCAATGGGATTGTATTCTTGAGTTCTCTTTCTGTTAGTTCATTATTAGAGTATAGAAATGAAACTGATTTTTGTACGTTGCTTTTGTACCCTTCAAATTTGCTGTAGTTGTTGATTATTTCTAATAGTGTTCTGATGGATTTTTTAGGATTTTCTATATATAGAATCGTGTCATCTGCAAACAGCAAGAGTTTCACTTCTTCGTTGCCAATTTGGATACCTTTTATTTCTTTTTCTTGCCTAATTGCTCTGGCCAAACCCTCCAGTATTATGTTGAATAAGAGTGGTGATAGTCAGCACCCTTGTCTTGTTCCTCTTCTCAGAGGGATGGCTTTCAGGTTTTCCCCATTGAGTATGATGTTGGCTGTGGGTTTGTCATATATGGCCTTTATAATGTTGAGGTACTTTCCTTCTATATCCATTTTATTGGGGATTTTTATCATAAATGGATTTTGGATCTTGTCAAATGCTTTCTCTGCATCTATTGAGATGATCATGTAGTTTTTATTCCTCATTTTTTAACGTGGTGTATCACATTGATTGACTTGCAGATGTTGAACCATCCCTGCGTCCCTGGTATAAATCCCACTCGATCATGGTGTATGATCCTTTTAATGTATTGCTGTATTCAGTTTGCCAATATTTTGTTGAGGATTTTTACATCTATGTTCATCAGTGATATTGGCCTGTAATTTTCCTTCTTTGTGTTGTGCTTGTCTGGCTTGGGGATCAGGGTGATGTTGGCCTCGTAAAATGTGTTAGGAAGTGGTCTGTCTTCCTTAATTTTTGGAATAGTTGGAGAAGGATAGGTACTAAATCTTCTTTGAATGTTTGGTAGAATGCTCCAGAGACCATCTGGTCCTGGACTTTTTTTTTTTTTTTTTTGGAGGATTTCAATTACTGTTTCGATCTCTTTGCTTGAGATTGATCTATTCAGATTCTCTATTTCTTCTTGAGTCAGTTTTGGGAGGTTGTATGATTCTAAGAATTTATCCGTTTCTTCAAGGTTATCTAATTTGTTGGCATATGGTTTTTCATGGTATTCTCTTATAATCCTTTGTATTTCTGTGATATCCATTGTGATTTATCCTCTTTCATTTCTAATTTTATTTATTTGAGCCTTCTTTCTTTTTTCTTACTGAGTCTGGGTCAGGGTTTGTCCATTTTGTTTATCTTCTCAAAGAACCAGCTCTTAGTTTCTTTGACCTTTTCTACTGTTTTTTTGGTTTCAATTTCACTTATCTCTGCTCTAATTTTTTTTATTTCCCTCATTCTGCTGACTTTGGGCTTGGTTTGTTCTTCTTTTTCTAGTTCCGTTAGGTGTAGTTTAAGATTGCTTATTTGAGATTTTTCTTGTTTGTTAAGGTAGGCGTGTATTTCTATGAATTTTCCTCTTAGGACCACTTTTGCTGCATCCCATATGAGTTCGTATTTTCATTTTCATTTGTCTTCAGATATTTTTTTATTTCTCCTTTAATTTCTTCAATGATCCATCAGTTCTTCAGTAGCATATTGCTTAGTCTCCGCATATTTGTCACTTTTCCACCTTTTTTCTTGTAGTTGACTTCTAGTTTCATAGCATTATGGTTGGAAAAGATGCTTGATATGATTTCAATCTTATTAAATTTATTGTGGCTTGCCTTGTTTCCCAACATATGGTCTATCTTTGAAAATGCTCCATGTGCACTTGAGAAGAATGTATATTCTGCTGATTTTGGATAGAGTGTTCTATATACATTTATTTAGGCCGTCTGGTCTAGTTTTACATTTAATTCCACTATTTCCTGGTTGACTTTCTGTCTGGATGATCTATCCATTGATGTAAGTGTGGTGTTAAGGTCCCCTACTATTATTGTGTTGCTGTTAATATCTCCTTTTAAGTCTGTTAATAGTTGCTTTCTGTAGTTTGGTGCTCCTGTGTTAGTTGAGTATATATTTATAAGTTTTATGTCCTCTTGGTGAAGTGTCCTTTTTATCATTATATACTGCCCCTCTTTGTCACTCATTGCCTTTTTTATCTTGAAGTCTTCTTTGTTTTATGTAAGTATGGCAACACCTACTTTCTTTTGTTTGTCATTACCCTGGAGTATCATCTTCCATCCCTTTACTCTGAGCCTGTGTTTATCTTTAGAGCTGAGATGTGTTTCCTGCAGGTAGCTTATTGTTGGGTTTTGTTTTTTAATGCATTCAGCCACTCTGTGTCTTTTGATTGGAGAATTCAATGTGTTTACATTTAGAGTGTTTATTGATGTATGAGGGCTTAATGTTGCCATTTTATCACTTGTTTTCCAGTTGTTCTGTATTTCCCTTGTTTGTCATCCTGTGTAGTTTGGACTGCCAATTCAGTTTAGTCATTCTCTATGATGGTTTTCTCTTTATTTGTTTCAGTTTATTTGTTTCAGTTTTCTGAAACTGTTTTCTCTTTAGTTTTCTCTTTCTATTCAGTTTTCTCTTTATTTGTTATCAGTTTTCTCTTTATTTGTGTCTCTGTTCTAGTTTTTTGTTTAGTGGTTACCATGAGGTTTGTATAAAAGATCTTGTAGATGAGATAGTCCATTTTCTGATAGCCTCTTGTTTCCTTAGTCTAAGCAAGTCCAATCCCTGTCCTCTTCCCCAAATAAGCTATTGTTATCACACTGCATTCCATTTTGTGTTGTGACTTTGTGGTCAAAATGCAGTGATTATATTTATTTTTGATGTTTTCCTTCCTTTTATCTTTAATGTTATAATTAAGTGTTCACTAACTTCTATCAGTGTTCTGATAGAGAACTGCAGTTTTTAAATTTTATCTGCCCATTTGTCTCCTTGCTGAAGGCTTCGTAAACTCTTTTTATTTTTTTTCAGGTATGAGGGCCTTCTCGATCATTTCTTGTAGGTGCAGTCTTGTGGCAATGTTCATTTTTTTTTTTTTTTTTTGAGGAAGATTAGCCCAGAGCTAACATCTGCTGCCAATTCTCCTCTTTTTGCTGAGGAAGACTGTCCCTGAGCTAACATCCGTGCCCATCTTCCTCTACTTTATGTGTGGGATACCTACCAAAACATGGCTTGCAAAGCAGTGCCATGTCTGCACCCAGGTTCCGAACCAGTGAACCCCCGGCAGCCAAAGCAGAACATGGGAACTTAACCACTGCGCCACCGGGCCGGCCCTGCAATGTTCATTTTTTAACATTGTCTCATTTTGAACATTGTCTCAGCTTTTCTCTATCTGAGAAAGACTTTATTTCTCCATCATATCTGAAGGATATTTTTGCTGGATAGAGTGTTCTTGGCTGAAAGTTTTTGTCTTTAAAAATTTTGACTATATCATTCCACTCTCTCCTAGCCTGTAAAGTTTCTGCTGAGAAATCCACTGAAAGACTGAAAATAGCCTTGTAGGTTATTTTCTTCTGTCTTGCTGCCCTTAATATTTTTTCCTTGTCACTGACTTGCCAGTTTTACTAAGATATGCCTTGGAGGAGGTCTTTTTACAATGATGTAATTATGAGTTATGTTAGCTTCTTTTACTTATAATTCCAGTTCCTTCCCCACGTTTGGGAAGTTCTCAGCTATTATTTCTTTGAACAAGCTCTCTGCTCCTCTCTTCCTCTCTTTTCCCTCTGGAATACCTATAATCTTTATGTTGCACTTCCTAATGAGGCAGATATTTCTCAGAGAATTTCTTCATTTCTTTTTAGTCTTAGTTCCCCCTCCTCCTCCATCTGAAGCATTTCTATATTTTGGACTTCTAAATTGCTAATTCTGTCCACCATAATATCAGGTCTGCTATTTAAGGACTCCAGATTTTTCTTTATCTCATTCATTGTGATTTTTGTTTCCAACATTTCTGATTGGTTTTTCTTTATAGTTTCAATCTCTTTTGTGAAGAATTCCCCGTGTTCATTAATTTTATTCCTGATTTCATTAAACTGTCTTTCTGAGTTTTCTTAAAGCTCATTGAGCTATTTAATGATAGCTATTTTGAATTCTCTCTCATTTAGAATGTACATTTCTCTGCCTTCAGGATTAATTTCTGGGTGCTTGTCATTTTCCTTCTGGTCTGCAGTATTAGTATACCTCTTCATACTGTTTGATAGGATGGATTTGTGCCTTTGCATAGTGGTAGTATCTGGGGTGGGGGCAGGAGCTTTGTATTCTGAGCCTGTCTCAATCTCTGACAGCTGTGCCTGTCCTTTGGAATCTATGCTGACAGGATGTGTCTACATTTGACTGCTTGCCACCACTGCTTTACAAACATATGCACAGGCACTCTGGCTGGAATCCCCTGCTTAGGTTGTTGGGCTGAGCTGGGGCACCAAGCAAGGTGATGAGGGGCACTTTCTTTCATGTGTGCGATTCTGCACACCCCAGCTCTTTACTCATTGTCTGCAGGGCTTTGTGTGGACCCTCCCATGATTGGTTAGCGACCTTGGTGTGTGGTGTTCCCACAGGCTGGGAGGTAACTTCAAGAGTGCAAGCGTTCCTGCGGAGGGCTACTTTCTCTCCCTTCTCCTCTCAGGGTTGCACACTGGTGCTGTGAGGTCCTGCCCCTAGGTCACTGCCATGGGGGAGGGAGAAATGATCCCCTTACCTCCTTCCATTGCCTCCTGGGGGGTCCAGCACCCCCACCTTCGGACATATGGCTGTGTGGATCTCTCAGATGTTTGTTGTGTTGTGTGATGTCCTCTGTTGGTTGATGAATGTGCTTTTTGTTGTATCTTAGAGGGGAGAGACTAAGGGAAGAGCTCCCTCTACCATAATGCTGACATCACTACCCTTGATCTGACATGAACTTTTACAAGGATCCTTTATAGGTAATGATGTCTACTTTTATCAAGAGTATCATAACATCCCATTGTCTCTCTTTTTGTGTTGTTAGTGGCCATTATTGATCTTTGCCTAGATCCATTATTTAGTTAAGAGTTTGCAAAAGAATAATATCATTTCTTCTTCATTTATTCCTGGGAATCCTCCCATAAAGAAAAACTTTCCCTCATCAATTGTTTGTTATCTCAGGTACAGGTCCTACAGGAAATCAGGTTAACTGCTTGATTCTTTCCTTACTGACAAATTTCCAGAGCAATGTGTTGGTTTTCCAGCAAGCTGTAAATATGACATTATTGTTTTCAGTATTTTATGAACTCATCGATTTTAATATATTTGAAGTATTTTAATTCCTTGGTATGATATTATTCATGTCAATGCTCAGATTTCCCCACTTGAGTCATTGGAAGCCTCTTTGAGGTGATTCTTGACCTTCTGACTTGACTTTCATAGTCTTTGACAGTGTCCTTGCTTTCAGGTGTGATAAGATGTTCCAGGGTCATCTTGCACCTTTTCTGCCTATGATTTTTGTTGTTGTTGTTCTGAAAGTTCCCAGGTAACTCAGCTGCGTTAGAGTACTAAATTGAAGACAAACCTCAGACTCTTTGGAATAGTGCTTATGCTAACCTTTTGAGAGGTAGGCAGGGGGATTCAATGAGGAAATGGTCATTGATGATGGATAAGACTGTGTTTATTGACTGGCTACAGAAAATAAAGTGGGAGGTCCATACTCAAAGCAGTCTCTGGTTTTCAGGACTCTGACATTCCTATTTACCCCTTTGTTGGTCTTATTCCCCACAAATCCATGACTCAGTGTTCTCTAGGAGCTTTTGTCCAGGCCAAGAAATTTGTGTAACATTAATTAATGAGCATAATGGATTCATCTCGGGGTATGGCCGTCTCTGGACAATAACACATAGCCTTTAGGCAGTGGGACACAGCTTCATTTTGGAGCTGTCTTCCTTCTTGTTCAGATAACTGTTTACAGATCAGCCCTTCAGTCTTGGGGTTTGAGCAGCTGGTAGCAATTTTCCTGCACTAAATGACTACTAATTATCCTATACACCACACTTAATTCATGCCTTGTTGGCTGTGTTGCAAGTTCACCTACTCATTGTAATTACTCCTTACCCTCATCCTTTTTTGCGACCCGCCTCTCCCTTATTCCACCTTCCATTTCCAGCACCACAATACAGGGAGTTAGACCCAATTGAACAGAAGTTTCATAGCACTAGACAGTCTCAGTAGATTAGGAGATGAACTCTGGTCTCTGCATCAGGCCACCTAATGATGAGAAAATGAAGGCTCTAAGGAAAAATCGTCATCTCAGCACCATTGTGAGCTAGAGGCTGACACCCTGAGATCTGGTACCAATTATTCCATTGTTAGGCTGTGTGCCTTTGATTGTGTTATTTAATTTAATATCTCGGTCTCAGTTTTTTCAACTCTAGAAGGGAGATACAGTTCTTCACCTGCCCACCTCACAAGCTAAAGTGGGATAATGTATATTAATGGAATTAATAAGCTATGAAGTCTTATTAAGTATTAATATTGACAATTTAAGTTTTATGAAATATTACTACATCCTCACAGTAAATGACAAGGGGAAGAAACTCCCTTTATTACTATGTGAATAGTAATCTGTTATTTCTGCAGACTTTTTCCATAAAGACATTGTGTCTAAAGACATTATTCTACTGAGAGTCCACATAACAAATGATGAGATAGATTAGACAACTGGAATTATCCTTGTTATAGGTAGAATTGTGTCCCCCCGAAGATATGTTGAAGTAACTCCCAGTACCTCAGAGTGTGATCTTATTTGGAAATAGGTTGTTGCAGATGTAATTAAGATGAGATCCTAGCAGAGTAGGTGGGACCTTAATTCAATATGACTGGTGTCCTTTTAAGAAGAGGAGAAAGAGACACACAGAACACCATGTGACAACAGAGGCAGAGATTGGAGTGACGCAGCTGCAAGCCAAGGAATGCCAAGGATTGACAACCACCGCAGAAGCTAGGAAGAGGCAAGGAAGGATTCTCCCCTACAGATTCCAGGGGGAACATGGCCCTGCTGACACCCTGATATTGGACTTTTATCCTCCAGAAATGTGAAAGAATAAATATCTGTTGTTTTAAGCCATCTAATTTGTGGTACGTTGTTATGAAAGCCTTAGGAAACTAATATAATCCTTATATTTCTGACCAGTATGCTTAGGTTCAAAAATGTTTAATCAGCAGGTATTTGCCAAGCACCAACTATGTGCCAGGTAGTCTTCTAGGCCCTATGTATACATTTCTAAACAAAACAAAGTTAAAATCATGCTTTAGAGTACACAGCTTGTTGAAGACAAATAATATGATGAGACTCATGTCTCTGGGATTCTAGATCAGCATTTCTGTTTTGGTTTATTTCAATTATACCCTTCAAAGTTAGGATTGACTCTAATACCAGCAATGCTTATACCACCTGTGAATGTGCCTGGATTTTTTACTATTCTCTAGGGAGCTCAGGAGCCTACCTCCTCACTGGCAAACTTATATTTCCTTACAGACACATTGCATGTATTATAACTCTCTGTAGCCCTAAGGATGGGCACCCTTTGTTTTTTCCTTGACCCTGAATTTGGGATAAAATAATCTGATGCAAGAGCAGCTGCTTGTGATGGGGCATTTCTGAACAAAGGGAGAGCAAAGGGAATTCCAGATTTCTACAACATTTCTAGTTGTGGAACTAGGTTATTTAAAACCCTATGAAGGGTTGAGAGTCACTGATTAAGGGACTTGTGCAGAAAAGTCCCTCTGGAGCACCTGAACTCATTCTTTCAGGTATGGGGAAGAACAGAAGAGGGTAGAGTATGACCTGACTATAGCCCACCAGGGAGAGAACAGAAGTTGGCTCCTCAGCTCCCTGGTGATGGGTCTAAAGGACTTGGTTCTTTCATCACTTAAGGGAAAGAAAAGGTAAAATAAGGGTGTACAGGAACCCTGCTCCATAAATAAAACCAACCTTGGCAATAGCCTTGAAAGACTTATTTCAAACCTTCTTTCCCTCCCACCTTGACATTTTAATGGGGTCGGCAGCTTGAGCTTCATTGTAATGGAAACCAGAAGACAATCTCCAAAATTGAAAGGCTACAATGGAAGCCCGGCAGCCTTTGTGTCTAAATGTATCAGCTCTGTCCTCGGCAAATGGCAATGTTGCCTGACAGGCAATTACTGCTGTTCCTAATTGCTTCCATCAAACCACGCTGTTTGAAATACCTAGAGCCCCATACCAAGCCATGCCTCAGCCAACCCTGTTTTCTTGGCTTTGGTTAATGCTTTGTTTTTGGCACACTGGTTTCTGTCTGGCAATTGAGTCCATTCCAACACGTTAAACTTTCTGAAGACCCTCTTTGATCAAATCCAGAGATGATCTAATTAGGTTCTGTCTTAAGTGGAAGCCTGGCAAAGCAAAGTGTCTCCTGTTCACCTTGTCAGTACAAGCGGAGTAGATGAAAGCTCTACTTAGGACTCTGCCCACAGGTATAGAGTCCACGGCAAAGCTGCCTGATAGTGGCATTTTCTTGAGTGCATGTAGAAATAGGTATTTGTGTGGGGAACTCTGAGCATCCATGAGAAAAGACGAATGGATTTACATTTTAAAGTGTGTAAATTCTGATAGCTTGCTATAGGAAGCATGATTTTTTTCTTCACCTAAAATGTTTCAAATGTGATTAAGTTTCCTCTACCAGTATCCCCTGCTTAGTAAAGCTCACAACGGCCCAGATAATTAGAAGTCCTCTTTGGATTTGCATGTCCCTCATCACCTGTTACTTTGAGTCCGTTCTCTATCTTCACTGTTACTGAAGCCGGGCACCTGTGAGGTACTGCAGATATTAAACCAATTTGCGAATTTTCCTGTTTAACTTGAGGGGTAACTCAGGGGCCTTGAGGATTTGTGAGCTTATTTTGCAGAAGAAAGAGAATGCCTTTGGGGTGGTTGTGAACACCAGATGGCTGGCCCTCAGCAGCCATTGAAGCCCAGAAGTCAGACTGCCCAGGGGCTTATTGAGAGTGACCCCTTTGTTTCCCCTGAAGTTCCTCCTGGCAAGGCCCTTAGCTCTATAAAACCCCCCTGCTTTCTGTTCTTGGGGAGGCGGATTTGAGCGAACCCAAGCTCCTGCCTCCTTGTTTTGACCAATTCAAATAAATCTTTCTCCATCTCCAAGCACCAATGCCTCAGTGTTTGGCTTGCTGTGCATTGGGCACAGGAACTTGAGATTAAGAGGTTCAGTATCATTACCAATGTACCTCCTTTCCCACCATCTTGCACCTGGACTTAGATGATAGCTTTCTAAGTGTTCTCACTGCTTCATCTCTTGGCTCTCTCCAGTTCATTTTTCACAAGACAGCAGGAATGCACTTTTTAAAATGTACATCCCAGAAAAGACTACCTACTGTAGGATTTCATCTTTATGGCATTATAGAAAAGGCAAAACTGAAAGGAAAGCAAAAGAAACAGTGTTTTCCAGGGCCTGTGGCTAGAAGAAGGGATTAACTACAAAAGGGCAAAAGGGAACTTTGGGGAGTGATGGAAATGTTCTATATCTTGACTGTGACATTGGTTATATGAGTGTAGGCATTGTCAAAACTCATCATCTGTATGCTTACAAAGGATGAATTTCATTATTTGTGAATAAGACACAATAAACTGGACTTTTTAAAAAATTGTCAAAAAAAAAGTAAAAAGCTTCAGTCTAAGTGCTTGTCTTTATTTGGCTGATGCAGAGCTCTGCTCTTTGTGAACAGTCTTATCCCTAGGGAGTTTGCCTAAAACAATCAATGGTGATTGTTTAACATCACAGTTGCTTGTGGTGGCAATATCAGTTGAGGCTACCAAGAAACTGACAACCAAAAAACTTTAAAGGAAAAATTGGGGTTGGAGATGTCCATAGGGGAATTTAAAGAGCTATGACATATTCCTGGGAATCTAGAAGGCTATGCATATAAGCAGGGCAGTGCACATGCCCAGGAAAGACATGAGAAGACCCTACGCACACCTCTGGCTGACCTTGAGGATCTGTGCAATCGGAAAGTGAAGGCTGAGGCAAAGTTGTCGCCTACCTGTTGGACTGTTGAAATTATGCCCAATAAACAAAGGAAACCTCTTGGTGAAGGCCGAGAGACATATTGGTTTAAGGCATTTAAAGAAATCTCTGTCTAGTCATTAGTTAAATACTAACCTAACCAAGCAGAGACTTTAGCAGCTTCAAACAATAAAGAATACAAACTTTATAGAATTAGTCCTGGAAAGTCACTAAACAAACAACAACAATGACAAGTCTAGGAAGGGAGTAGGATCTGATTTCCATAGTTGTTACATATATTATTTAAAATGTCCAGTTTTCAACCAAAAGTTATGATATTTGTAAAGAAATAGGAAAGTAAGGCCCAAACATGCACAAAAAAGAAGACAATGTAAACTTTCCCTGAGGAATCCCAGACATTGGGCTTATGGATAAATATGTTAAGCGAGCTATTGTAAATAAGTTCAAAGAAATAGAGGAAGCCATGTAAAAGTAAAGTATGAAAATGATATTTTCTAAATGGAGAATATCAGTATAGAGACATAAATTATTTCTAAAAATTCTGGAGTTGAAAAATACAATAACTTAAATGAAATATCCACAAAAAGAGTTCAAGAGTACATTTAAGCTGGAAAAAGAAAGAATCAGGAAACTCAAAGATAGATCAATTGAGATTAATTATTTTCAGGAACAGAAATGAAAAAGATTGAAGAAAAATGAACAGAGACTCAGAAACTTGTGGGAAACATCAAGCTTACCACAGACATATAATGAGAGTCCTAAAAGGAAAGGAAGAAGAGAAAGGGGAAGAAATAATATTTGAAGAAACAATAGCCAAAAATTCCTCAAATTTCATGAAAAAAATTAATCTATACCTTCAGGATGCTCAATGAATCCAAGTGGGAAAAACTCAGAGATCCACACCTAAATACAAAATAGTCAAACTGTTGAAAGACAAAGAGAAAATCTTGAAAGAAGTAAGAGAATAACAACTCATCAAAGGATCTTCAATAATAATTAAAACAGATTTCTCTTCAGAAAGTATGGAGGCCAGAAAGCAGTGGGATGAAATATTCAAAGTGCCAAAAGAAAAAGACTATCAACCAGGGATTCTATAATCAGAAAATTGTCCTTCAATAAGGAAGGAGAAATTGGGTAATTCTCACATAAATAAAAACTGAGAGAATTTGTCACTAGCAGACCTGCCTTTCGAGAAATACTAAAGGAAGTCCTTACAGCTAAAATAAAAGGACACTAGACAATAACTTGAATTCACATGAAGATATAAAGAGCATCAATAATGGTAACCATATAGTTACTTATAATGTATAAACATGTAATTTGTATGACAATAATAGCATGTAGAAGGTGAAGGAATGGAGCAAGTTTTTTGTATAATATTGAAAATAAGTTGGTATTGATCTGATTTAAGTTGTTTTAGGTTAAAATGCCAGGGCAACCACTGAGATTAACTTAAAATATATACATAGTAAAAGAAATGACAAGGTAATCAAAATGGTATATTAGCAAATATCTAACACAACAGAAGGCAATAATGGAGGGGCAGAGGAACAAAAAAGACATATATAGAAAACAAATAGCAAAATATCAGATGTAAATTTCACCTTATCAGTAATTATGTTAAATGGAAATCGACTAACCATTCTAATAAAATGGCAGAGTTTGGCAAAATGGATTAAAAGGAAAATCGTCAAACAGTATGCTGTTTAAAAAAGACACATTTTAGTTTCAAATACATAAACAGGTTGAAAATAAAATAATATAAAAAAAGATACCATGCAAACAATAACCAAAGAGAACTCGGGGGAGGGGACTATTCTAAAATCAGACAAAATAGACTTTATGACAAAAAAGTGTCACTAGAGACAAAAAAAGGAGATTTTGTAATGATAAAAGTGTTGATCCACAAGGAAAAAGACCTAAAAATTATAAACCTAGTAACAGAGCTGAAAACAGATGAAAAAACTGACAGAATTGAAAGGAAAAATAGACAATTCAACAATGAGAGTTGGAAACTTCAATATCCTACACTCAATAATAGATAGAACAACTATATAGAAAACCAGGAGGAAATAGAAGTCTTGCACAACACTACACACCAACTAGACCTAACATAAGTATAGAACACTCTACCCAACAGTAGAGAATAGACATTCTGCTCAAGCACACAATGAACATCCTCTTGGATAGACCATCTTTTAGGCCATAAAACAAGCCAAAAAAACTTAGAAGGATTGAAAACATATAAAGTATGTTCTCTGACCTTGATGGAATGAAATTAGAATCAACAACAGAAGGAAATTTGGGGAATTCACGTATATGTGGAGATTATACAACATGGTCCTAAATAACCAATGTGTCAAAGAAGAAACCACAAGGGAAATTAGAAAATACTTTGAGATGAACGAAAATGAAAACACAGCATACCAACATTTATGGGATGCAGTGAAAGCAGTGCTTGGGTGACGTTTTTCCTGTAACTTCTTATATTAAAGAAGATCTTAAATCAGTAGCCTGAACTACCACTTTAAGAAACTAGAAAAATAAGACCAAACTAAACCCAAAGCTAACAGAAGGAAGAAAATTCAGATGAGAGTGGAAGTTAATAAATGAAATAGTTAGAAAAACAATGGAGAAAATCCATGAAACTAAAAGTTGATTTTTTGAAAGGCTGGATAAAATTAACAAACTTTTAGCCAGACTGATCAAGGAAAAAAAGACTCAAATTACTAAACTCGGGAAAGAAAGAGGGGCATCGCTACTGACTTACAGTCATAAAACAATATTGTAAGGGAATTGTATGAACAATTGTAGGCCAACAAATTAGGTAACGTAGATGAAATGGACAAATTCCTACAAAGGCACAAACTACCAAAACTGCCTCAAGAAGAAGTAGACAGCCTCAATAAGTCTACAGTAAGTGAATGGAATGAATTATTAATAAAAAACCTTTCCGCAAAGAAAAGCTCAGGCCCAGATGGCTTCACTGCTGAATTCTACCAGATGTCTAAAAAAGAATACCAATCATTTTCAAACTCTTCCAAAAAACAGAATAGGAAGGAACACTTTCTAACATATTCTATGAAGCCAGTATTACTCTGATACCAAAACCAGACAAAGATATCACTAGAAAACCACAGACCAATAACCCTTATGAATATAAATGCAAAACTCCTCAACAAAATACTAGCAAACTGAATTCAGCATCATGTTTAAAGAATTATACACCATGATCAAGTGGGATTTATCTTAAGAACGCATATGAAAATCAATCAATGTATTACATCATATTAATAGAATGAATAAGAAAATCATATGATAATACCATTGACTCAGAAAAGGCATTGACAAAATAGTATACTCTTTCACGATAAAAATACCTAACAAGCAGGAAGCAAAGGCAACTTCCTCAACCTGATAAAGGACATCTTTAACATACACACTTCTAATATCAAACTTAATGGTGAAAGACTTAAAATATTACCCCTAAGGTAAGGCACAAGAGAAAGCCATCCATTCCTTCCATTTCTGTTCAACACTATTTAGAGATTCTAGCCAGGGCATTTAGGCAAAAAGGACACACACATATATTCTATTAGAACTAATAAATGAGTTAAGCAAAGTTGCAGGTGTGAGATCAATATATGAAAATCAGTTGTATTTCCGTACACTATTAATGAACAATCCAAAATGAAATTTAAAAATTGCAATAGCATCAAAAGGAATAAAATACTTAAGAATAATCTTAACAAAAGAAGTACAAGATATGCACACTGAAAGGTGCAAAACATTGAAAGAAATTAAAGAAGACATAAATAAATGGAAAATCATTCTATTTTTACGGTTTGGAAGACTTCAGATGGCAATACTCCCCAAATTGATCTACATATTCAACACTATCTCTCTCAAAATTCCAGCTGGGTTCTTTTCAGAAATTGACAAGCTAAACCTAAAATTCTTGTGGAAATGCAAAAGAATCAGAACAGCCAAAACAACCTCGAAAAAGAACAAAACTGGGGACTCACATTTCTCAATTTCAAAACTGACCACAAATCTACAGTAATCTAGACCCTGTGGTGCCGTCATAGGATAGACACATAGGTAATAGACCAGAATCGTGATTCCATAAATAAACTCTCACATTTATGGTCAACTTATTTTTGACAAAGGAGCCAGGACCATTCAATAGGAAAAGAATAATCCTCTCAACAAATGGTACTGGGGCAACTAGAAATCGATATACAAAAGATGAAGTGAGTCTCCTCTCTCATACCACATACAAAATTAATTCAAGTGGATCATAAATGTAAGAGCTAAAACGATAAAACTCTTAAAATGTAGGAGCAAGTCTTTGTGATCTTGGTTTAGGAAAAGCCTTATTAGATATAACAACAAAAGCACAAGTGACAGAAGAAAAAATAGGTAAATTGGATTTCATCGAAATTTAAAACTTTCTTGCTTCAAAGAACACCAGCAAGAAAGTGAAAAGAAAACTCCCAGCATGGGAGAAAATATTTGCAAATCTTATATCTGATAAGGACTTATGTCAAGAAAATACAAGAACTCTTCCAACTCAGATATAAAGAACCCATATAACCCAATTAAAAATGGGCAAAGTATTTGAATGGGCATTTCTTCAAAGAAAATGTAAAAATGGGCAATAAACACATGAAAAGATGCTCAGCATCATTAGTTATTATGGAAATACAAATCAAAATCACAATGAGATACCACTGTATACCCACTAAGGTGGCTAAAACAAAAAAGATAAATAATAGGTGTTGGCAAGGATGTGGAGAACTTGGACCATTATATATTGCTGCTGGGATTGTAAAATTGTACAGCTATTTCGGAAAATGGTTTGGCAAGTCCTTGGAAAGTTAAACATTGAATTACCATCTGACTCAATATTTCCATTTCTAGTCATATGCCCAAGAGAAATGAAAACATATGTCTACACAAAAACTTTTATACAAATGTTTATAGCAGCATGTTTCTTAATAGTCAAAAAAGTGGAAACAACCCAAATGTCCATCAACAGATGAATGGATAAATAAAAGTGGTATATCCATACAATGTAATATTATTCAACCATAAAAAGGAATGACGCACTGACACACGGCCACAGCATGGATGAACCGGAAAACTTTATGCCAAGTGAAAGAAACCAGACACAAAAGGCCACATATTGTATGATTCCATTTATATGTAATATCCAGAACAGGCAAATCCACACAGAAAGTAGGTCAGTAGTTGCCAGGGTCTGCGGGTAGGAGAGAGCAAGGAGTGACTACTAATGGGTATGGGGTTTCTTTCTAAGGTGATGAAAATATTCTAAAATTAGATATTGGTAATGGTTGCACAACTCTGTGAACATACTAAAAACTACTAAATCGTACACTTTAAAAAGGATGAATTTTACAGAATATGGATTGGATTTCAAAGCTATATTTTTTAAAAATGTAAATTACATCATCCCAAATCTATTTTTTAAGCTATTCAATAGCTTCTCCTACTTAGAATGAATGCCAGAGGCTGACCATGGCCTACACTGTCCTGCCCATTCTTCTGAACTGTCTTGGTCCACATGTCCCTTGCTCAGTGTGCTCCCTGACCTATGATCTGTTCTTTGAACACAGCTAGCTCTTTTCTACTGCAAAATCCTGGCATTTGCTCTTTCTTCGGCCTGCAGTGCTCCTCCCTGCTTTGCCCGTGGCTTTCTCCATCTCATTCTCTCTCTCTCTAAAGTAGTTGCTTCCCCCTCCATACTCTTTATCATATCATGTTGGTTATTTTCTTACATACTCATAATCCCAAATTGAGATTATCTTGCTTATTTATGTATTTATTTGTATATTTGTTTATTGACCCTCCAGCCCCATCTCCTACCATTAGGATATAGTGTCCTCAGGGAGGACCTTCTCTGATTGTTCTTCACTGTATCTCTAATTTTGAGAAAAGAGTTTGCACAGTAGTTGGTGCTCAGTATATGTTTCTTGAATGAATGAATAAATTCTCAAGTATAACGACAGATCTGACTCCAAACTTCTTCTCACAAACAGTAAATTCTGCACAAGGGAAACTCTAATAGGCAAACCTCAGAAATGGTTCCAGAGCAGCCAGATAAGCAGTCATGCTTTTCTTCTTAATGGGATCAGGGAACTCAGAGGCTCTTGCCTCTTGCCCTTATTCGGCATTTCCTCTGTTCAGCCCCACAATTCAGGTCTTCTTTCAGGCAGTAGGAATACAAAGATAGAGAGGCTGCTGTGGAGGAGCTCACATTCTAGGGAGGGAAACAGACCTGAACAATCATGAAATAATGCAATAAATGCTAATAGAGAGCCACAGGATGCTAGGGAGCTATAAAGTTGAAGGTGTTAATTCTTGGTTGTAGGAAGACAGTTTCAGGGAGGACTTCACCAAAGAGGTTAAATTTGTTGGGCCCTACTGAGACAATGGCTCTAGACCAGTGATTCTCAAATTGGGGGGGGGGGGGGGGGGTTGGGCTGGGTCCCAGGGGAGGGGATTTTGCCCTGTAGGGCATATTCGGCAATGTCTAGAAACAGTTTTATTGTCACAACTGGAGCCAGGGGCAGGTGCTACTGGCATCTAGTAGATAGAGACTAGGGATGCTGCTAAACAACCTACATGCCCAGGACAGCCCCCACAACAACGGATTATCCTACCTAAAAGGCCAATTGTACTGAGGCTGAGAAACCCTGGTTAAAACCATAATTATTAATTGCTGCTAAAATTGTTAGATGAGAGGCTGATAGGTAATTTTAGAATGAAAGGATCAGGCTGAGAACTCTGATCAATCTTCCCACAAAAAAAGAGAGATAACCAGTGATTCTATGTCTCCTCATGTAGTATATGAAATATTCTCACAGGAACATCAAATCTGAACCTGACTAAGCTTCTAGCACAGCACTGGCTATGTGGAATATGTAAGCCACATATATAATTTTGAATTTTCTAGGGGCCACATTAAAAAATAAAAAGAGAGCCTGGCCCTGTGGCCAAGTGGTTAAAGTTTGTGCTCTGCTTCGGTGGCCTGAGTTCACAAGTTTGGATCCTGGGCATGGACCTACTCCAATCACTAGCCATTCTGTGGTGGTCTCCCACATATAGAAAAAAACGTAGTGGAAGATTGGCATAGATGTTAGCTCAGGGCTAATCTTCCTCAAGCAAAAACAGAGGAAGATTTGCAATGAATGTCAGCTAAGGGCGAATCTTCCTCAGCAAAAAAAAAGAAAGAAAAAGGAACAGAAATGAATTTTAAAACTATATTTTTATTCAACCCAATATTAAGTGCTATTATTTCAACATATAATCAATATAAACATTATTAATGAGATATTTTACTTTTTTGTACCAAGTCTTTGGCCTCTTGTACGTATTTTACACTTAAGAACATCTCAATTCAGAATAGCCGCTTTTCTAGTGCTCAGTAGGCATGTGGCTAGTGGCCCCCATATTGAACAGAACAGCTCTAGAATTAAACACCAATTTGGAGGACAATTAGAGGACAGAGGAATATGTTACACACGCTCAAGGACGCAACCAGAAAAGATCCAGAATGTGGGAAACTCTTTAGGACAATGATCTCATTTCTTTCACAAATATGTTGCAAGAAAACGGCAAGTGGGGTGGTTATTGATTTAAAATGACTTATGGAACATATCAATCAGATGGATTATGTGGATCTTGTTTGGATCCTGATTTGAACAAAACGACTGTAAAAAATTACATTTTGAACACTAGCTATTTTATTGTATTAAAGGATTATTAATTTTGTCAAGTGTGATACTGGTATGGTGATTATAGTCAAAATCAGGCTCCTTTTAAAGATATATACTGAAATATTTACAGGTGAAATGAAAGGCTGTCTGTGACATGCCTCACAATAATCCACTGGAGGGGGAGAAATGGGTGTGAGTACAGAGGAAACGAGATTGGTCATGAGTTGATAATTCTTAATAGTAGGTGATAGGTGCATGAGTGTTCATTATATTATTCTCTTTACGTTTGTAAATATTTTAATTTTCACACAAAAGATTTTTTAAATATGTGTGGTTTGACAAATATTGCCTGTTGATATGTTTTGCTATCCTGGGTCCATGGCATACATGCACCTATGTCATTTGATAGTGGCTTTCCAGAGGGGAACTCTGTCTTCTCTTCCCCCTTGTTCCCCTACACCTGCCACTTACAGGTGGCACTTTCCAAGGGAGCTGAAAAGAGTTGACGGTTGTATTACTTGCTCTCATTTAGGAATCCTAAGCTTTTCAGAAATAAGACATTCTGGAGATTTTGTATATTCTATCATTGAAATAAGAGCAGGAATTGGAAGTTGGCATAAATATTTATGTCAGGAACAAAAATAAAAGAGAGAAATGGAAAGGGAACGCTTATATCGCTGGCCTCTGAGAAAGCGTGCTCCTATTGGACACAGGAAGTGGGTGTTTTTCCCCCCTAAAAAATTTACCCATACAGTATGACTTAAGGTGGTATTAAAGTTGGAACTTTTAAACTTTAATATATCTATTTAATGCGTAATAAAATAAAAACTACCTAGCACATCAAACTCATAATTTTACGAATATTATCAATTGGCTCAGGTAGAAAGAAGTATAAAATAATGTCAGCTTAAACAAAAATATTAAGTAAAAAATAGTGGGGGGAGACACAGATATGGCACAAGCTCTGAAGGTGATTCTCAAATTGGTGAGTTTTGGGAAATGCTCAATATAGAGATTTTCTTCTCCCACGAGCCTGGATCATAGGAAATGAGAAATATTAAAAAGCATATGGAGAAACAAGCATATAAAATAACTCAGACTGAGAGATCATTTTAATCAAGCATGATTTTCATTATGAGAGTGACATATTCCTGGATTAATCTCTCTGTGTTGTGCCAAGACATATTTTCCCATATCCTGTGTCTCTTAGAGCACAAAGCCAGCGGTGGGGAAATATGAGAGGAAGGATGGTGGCCTTTGTCTTAGGGATGATGTGTGTTGAGTAAAAAAGTTCTGAATAGCAGTAGAGAGACCTGTGCTTGCATGTGCTGTACAACAGACATTAAGTCAGTCCCTTTACTGTTCTTGCCTCATCATCATCCCCAGGGCCCTAATGACTTGGTCCCTGCTCCTCTCCAACTTCACCTTGTAAACCCCAGTTTCATGGCTAGCTTTCTGTTCTCCAGCACGTGAGACTTGTTCCATCTCAGAGACTTTGTACTTGCTCTTTCCTCTGTCTGGCTTCCCAAAGATCTTAGCTTGGCTAGTTTCTTATCACTTAGTTTCAGCTCCAATATTACCTCCTTTTAGGGTCTCCCTATGAAAAGAACCACTTCTCCAATCACTCTTTATCACATTATCCTGTTTTTGTCCTCTTTATAGAAACTAACACTTCCTGATATTATGCTTTTGTTTACTTGCTCCATGAAAGAGAAACCGTGTCTGTTTTCTTTCCAGTATTTCCCCATCATGTTGAATGGTGCTTGGCATGTGGAAGGAGCTTGGCAAACGTTTGTTGAAGGAATACATGAATTAGATAAGCTGGGGTTTGGACTAGCTCATCTCTGAGGGTCTCCTTCCAGCTATGAAGTACTATGATTTTCAAAATTCATCACAAAAAGCATTTATCTTCCCAATGGAGAACTTTTCTCCACAAATAAGCCAAGATAGGATTTCTAGGGCTTAACTGAAACGGTGGGTAAGTAAGCCGAGTGAAACAGATGCCTTCGGGTGCCGACACATCTTCCTCTGAGTTAAGCAACAGAGCAAAGAGCAATCATCATAATCAGTACAGAGGTGGATGAGAGAGTAACTAGGTCTTCTGCCAAATTGCTTTTGTGAATGTCAGAGCCAGCTTCTCTGAAATCAGCTCTTTATTTAAAACATGACTCCAAGCAGAGCTTGCTCCCCAGCCCCACCCCCTTTTCTCTCTTGCTTGGGCTCTCCAGCTTGTCACATATGTGTTCAATTGCTTTCTTAACATCAGTTTGGGTAACCCTGATGCGAGGGAGATGTGAGAGTCAGCCATTAGGTCTGTGAAGGTCTGATGAAAGCAACTTTAACACACAACCATTTGCTTTGGCAGGAGCTCGGGCCAAGAGCAAAAGTCCTCTTGATGTGTCAAATTATAGATAAACACAAGTTTCAAAAACATTTGTGATATAACTGCAAATAAATGCTGGTAACTGGCAGTGTGCTCCGTTTACAAATAGTTCCTGTCAACCAAACAGTAAGAGGATAAACTTGAACACGACTGACTTCCCAAACATTTGAAAGCACTTTAATAGCAAGCCTCTGAGACTGCAAGTATAAAACAGAATAATAATTAAGGCTTAAAATACCATCCAGCCAACAGCAAAGGCTATGCCTTGGGATCTGAGGTTTATCATGATGACTCAGCATCTGATTCCTTGGGCTCCACCCATCTTTTGAAGACCTTCTGGCTTGTCTACACCCCTGCTTTTAGTTTGGGTTGACTTTTCCTCTTCATGTCTCCAGTCTGAGAAGCATGACCCTGGGAACTGGCTGGAACAGTTGATCCTCAAGAAGAAGAGGTGGTACATTTCTTCCCTAGGTGGGGAGTTTCAGGCTTTGATAACGTAATTGCATCTGGCAGGTTCTCGGTAAGGGTGTGAAGTCAACATGGACGCTTGCCCTGTCTGTGAAGCTCTTTGGTGATGGTGGCAGTGATAGGAGGAAAAATGGGGATGTACCTCCTTCTGCTTACTGTCCACTATGAGCTTTCATCCATTCATCCATCTATCCATGAGTTAAGAAATAATGTGTTGAGTTCTTCTGATGTGCTAAACACTGTACTAGACATCAGAATACATTGTTAAGAAAAACTTTGGTGCTGGAATCTAATCTCTATGATATAGTAAGGCTCTGAAAAGGGAAGCCAGACGTTTAGGTTCAGGTCTGCATTGACACTAACTCTGTTTCTGTGTCCTGTATCAGGAGCTTCAAATTTAGCACTTGATCAGTTAGTAAATGAATGAAGCAGGCAGCGTGGGGACCACATTACCCTGGAAATTTCCTGGCCCTTGTGCAGTGGGTGGTGAGACCTGCCACTGGTGAACTGCTCTTCTGCTAGAAGACAGCACAGCCTTCCAGACTTTCAAGACAAGCAAGAAATCTTGACCTTTAAAATGCAAAAATCCTCTCATTTTAAATATTGGTGACTTATTTTTAAAAACATTGGTCATGGCAAAATTAAACAAAATCCAGTTTGCAGCTTCTTAGGGTACAATGTCCTTCTCAGTTTGTTCATCGGTTAGAGAAAAGTCCTAAATCTGTGGAGTCTGATCGTCTGTGTGGTGATTTACAGGCTGCTGTTGGGGCCTGTAAAGAGGGAAGCTGTCCTGGCAGGGCTCTGGCCCCTTCAACCAGAGGGGTGCTGTTTCTACTGGTGTTCCCGGATGTCATTTGGGTCTTCCTTGCCCCCTGTGATCCAGGTTAAATTGTCTAAAATCCACTGCCCAAGATTCTGAGAATTCGGGAAGTGGGACATGTGTTTTCATGGCCTCCTCTACCTCTCAGGCTGCTGGATCACCCCTTGAAGTTGTACTGTGCCCAGACATGGGACTTGGACCTTTCTTTGAATTCCATAAGAAACTAACTCAATCAATCACCCCAAATATTTGTCGACCTCACAGAGGACACTTTTGGTAGGGCTGGAGGAAAGTTTGGGGAAAGCAGAAAAAGCGTTATTTTGCAGCAAGGCAAATTAACTTTCTATGGAACACCAGACCTTACTGTTTTTAAGATGCCATTTCATCAACCCCCAGCCTGCTCCATATTTGCTAATTGCAGGATCTCGGTAAGTCATGTAGCCTTCTTGTGCCTCAGTTTCTCATATTTAAAATGGGGACTATATTAATATCTACTCACAGGATTGGTATGAGGATGAAATGAGTTAATATAAGTAAAAATATTAGACTAGTGCACATATATATAATTAGGCTATTATTATTAATTTCTGGTTCCTCTCACTCCCTTCTCCATTCTTTTCCATCCTCACTTACCTCTCCTCCTCTCATTCAGGAAGAAAGAGAAAAATTTGCCCATGACCCTCTTCTGTTCTCAACCAGAATAGTTTCTCGTCTTTCTTCCCTGAGATCTTGCCTCCTGCTGATGTCATGTCCCAAGTATGTTTACAAGGTATTTTCCAAACAACGATAGCTTCCTCCCTAAGAGGAATTAAGATGTCAAATGTCAGGATAATATTTTTTCAACTTGTTATATTTATATATACACAAAAAGGGTTCCATATCTTAAAAATAAATATTAAAAACACTGGCTAGGTCTTCAGGGTGTTTTCAGCTTCTAAAAATCCTGTGATTCTGGGGAAACAAAGTTTCCTGGCAGAGTCAGACACCTTAGTGCATGTCTTCTGGTAATGGATCTGGGAAGAGAACATGCTGGAGCATCCAGCCTGGCAAGGACTCCTCCAGGTACCTTCCCAGGAGCGTGGAGATACTATTGGCCCTTTTCTGAGGAGTCAAGGGAGCTGCAGTGCCAGAAGGCCAGAACCTAGCACAATATTCAGATAATATGCTTTGCCCCTCAAAAATTATTTTTTCTCATAACTCTCAGAATACTTCTAGCCTCTTTAATCCACCCCACCCCACCTCCCAAAAAGTCAGTCACACAGATGATATAGATGGAGAGAAAGTTCTCTCAGTGAAGAGAAAGTATTATTGTAGAGTTTCTCAATCTTACTTTATGTATTGATGTTGGCTTGTAGCTAGAATAAGCAAATACAGAATCCCCAGAGACCCCTTCTCTTCTCATGCTCCGTTAAAGCGGATAATCCTATATACATGTGCTTTATAATTTTTATGAAGTATATATGCATCTATTAGAATATTTGCAGAAAATAAAAACACTAGTAAGCAAAACCTCCAAACTCTATCTCAGTTTCAAATCAGCCCTGTGAGTGCTGACCTCCCTGTGCTACGGCCCAGATAAGAGGCTGGGAGTCTGATTTGTAAGCCATTGGTTGCTGTCCTTGGCATTTGTCAGAGTGAGAAGTTGATTTTGGAAGCATTATAATAGAAACGGTCTATTGTAGGTTCGGGAAATAGATACTGACAAAATTAGTGGAACAGGAAAGGCGTGTTCTGCAGCCCATTTCACACAGGTGTGTCATGGAAAGAGCATGGCAGACTTGGCTTTGAGTTTCAGCTCTGACACTAACTAGCTTTGTGATCTTGGGCAAATAAAATTAACCTGTCTGAGCCTAGATTCTTCTTCTGTAAATTGAGAGTGATAATATCTGCCTCATGGGGCAGTGAAGGTTTGATATCATGTGTAGCAGGAGTTGGTCCTCCTTTGCAAAACACATACTTCTCTTGGGATCTGCAACATGATCTCTGCTTGCATTTTGTTCCTCCCTTTCTAGCTCCTTCTCCTCTGTCTCCTTTTCTTTCCTCTAGGCTAGCTTGAGTTGAAGCTCCTTAAGGTTTGGATCTAAAAAAAAATTGTCTTCTCCCTTCATACTCTTTTCCTAGGTGATTTCACACGTATACCCATTTTTACTCCACTAGAAGGGATGAGAAAATGGTTTCCCCATTACTTCATGGGACAGGACCAAGAGGAAGGGAATATGTAGTAACATTGGCACCCCAAGTGGTTTTCAGGTTTGGGATTCTTCTAGAAGACATCACCCCAGGTGGGTCAGAGCCTACCAGAGGAGCAGTGGGAGTGGGCGGGAATGAGGACATGCTCAGCTGTCCAACAAAGCCAACATCCTATATTCATGACAGCAGCATCTTGAGAGCACGGAATATTCATGAGATACTGGTAGTAAGTCCCAGGAATCATTTGGGGGAACTCTGAAGCCCTCCTGCTATGCAGGAGATGGTATGGGCACTGAGCTGCAGATGTGGCTATAAATGGCAACATGGCCACAGTTGTACTCACAGGCAGCTGAGCCCAAGAGCGCTAGTTATAGATATAGACTGCCTAACCTACAGTAGGTTCTTAATACATTTTAAATCTCTTCATCTCTCTCCCATTTATTTGGATGCCAGAGGCCATAGGTCCTGTTTAGAACTAATAATTTTGTGTTTTTTGAGGAAGACTGGCCGTGAGCTAACATCTGTGCCCATCTTCCTCTACTTTATATATGGGATGCCTACCACAGCAGGGCTTGCCAAGTGGTGCGTAGGTCCGCACGGGGGATCCGACCGGGTGAACCCCGGGCCACCGAAGCAGAACATGCAAACTTAACTGCTGCACCACTGGGCCAGCCCTAGAACTGATAATTTTTTCTCATTAAAATGATTGAATTTTATTGAAGATTTCATAAAATTTTATAGTTGAAAGAGACTTTGAAATGTCAGGTGACCCAACTCTTCCAGTGGGATTTAAAGCTTGCAAATTCAATCAGAGTAAAACAAGCCACTTAAGGATAAAAGAAAACTGTGAATATTTGAAGGACTCAAAGGTGTTGATGTCTTTTGACACCTGATTTGGTCTAATTATAACACTTGGGTAATACATTTTGACACAAGCTTCCTGGCAGTGAAGGCAAAGTGGAAACATGTTGCGTTACTTAGTTTTTGTTTTCCAACAGTGGAAAGCATACGCATTTTTCTGTAGAGACAAACTTTTTCCTGGAACCAAACTTAGGCATTTATCACATGAGTCATTATATAAAGGACACTGCGGGACAGAATGGACAATATCTCCCTCCATGTCTTCTTACAGAATGTGCAGTTTTTCATCTGGATCTTCTCATCTTGACCATTTATGAAAGCAAACATTGTAGCAACTGGGAACCCCCTTCTCGATGCACTGAAATAAACCCAAAAAGGAATCTCTTATGCTGCCCTCCTCAACACTAACCTATGAAGAGAAACTTTGGAGGCAATTAATTCTGTTTAGATACACAGTCAGCCCTCTGCATCTGTGGGTTCTGCATCTGTGGATATGGAGGGCTGACTCAGGGACTTGAGCGTCCACAGATTTTGCTATCTGCAGGGGGTCCTGGAACCAACTCCTTGCAGATAATGAGAGACCACTGTAATCTGAAGGCAATCCTCATCATCATCATTGTAGCTACATTTTGTCAAGCACAAGTGCATTTTACAAGTATAAGCAAGTTAACTAAGGCTTAGTAAGATTAAATAACTTTTCCAAGCTCACACAGCTCACCCTGGTTTCCAACTACATTTGACTGGTGGTGGTTTCCTGAAGCGTTGTGTTGAGGAGGGTTCTGAGGTCACATGGGATAACAGTAGGAAAGAGCACCATGACCAATTCATAATGTTTGCATGTGAGAGGGTAATGAGACTTGCTGGCCAGGCATTTGCCATCATTGTATGATTACATTTTCCTGCTAGCAAAGTAAATTCCACATGACAGTAATTAGCAGATAAATGTGTTGCCTGTAATTGCTCTACATTTGTTAGTGGAAATATCCCAAGATGTAAGTTACTCGACTACTTGTTATTACATACCACTGGAACTTCAGGATTCCGAGAAGCTGATATATACACGTAGGAATGAAACCAAATGAAAATCCCAACCTCATCTCCCCACAAAAAACCCCAAACCCACATGCAAATTAGAATTAAATATGTCTACATAGGTCAACTTACAAATATATTAACTGTTTTTTTCGTCTTACTCCATAGCTAATGACTATTTTTTGTATTTAACTAAGTAATAGAATCCAGTAAGAGTTGCAAATTTCAAAGGCTTTCTGTGTGACACTTTGAAGGATTCAGCAACTGCAGGCTGTTGTAACAGCTGGAATGTAGTAAGTCTGTCTCCTGAAGGGCTGTGGTCCTACAAAACAAAACCTTTATTCCAAGGAGGCACGAGGCAACTGATTGCCCTGAGGGGAACAGCTGCTGTTTTTGCCTCTTTGCATCTGGTAGCAGAACCATCTCTTCCTCCATCCTCAGAGCATGAGGTTCTGGTAGAGCTGACTCCACCTCCTGGGGTAGGCATCTACCCTCTCTGGCACCACGTTCCCCCAACCAGAGAATGATGCAGAAGTAGGTACATGTTACCAAGGCAGAATAATTAAGCCCTACTTAGGACTTTGGCTGGAACTAGAAGGTAAAGGCCCTCACTGTCCTTGGGTTGCTAAACTCGTAGAATAAACACCAATAACTGGAGGTGGACAAACTCCCTGAGAATGAATCTAGCCCCAAAGAAAGCAGTGGTGACTGGAGAAAGAGGGATTCCAGGCTTTGGGTATATACACAGAATTGCCCATCCATCACCACAGTCAATTTTAGAACATTTTTATTACCTGAAAAAAGAAATCTTGCTCCCCTTAGCCATCATCCCCAACCCTTCCAGGCGCCACCCTCAGCCCTAAGCAACCACTAATGTACTTTTTTCTCTCTGTCCAGATTTGCCTGTTCTGGACATTCCTTATAAGTGCAATCATACAATGTGCAGTCCTTAGTTCCCATTTTATTAACTTTCATAGCTCCCTTTAATTGTCATTGCAGCCCTTATTAGAATTAAAATTTTAAAATATGTGTAATAATTTGTTTAACATCTGTCTCTCCCATTCGACTGTATACTTCCACCAAGCATGGATTCCATGTATTTAATTCACCATTGTACCCTCGGTGTCTACCCCAATGCCTGTCACCAAGAGTAGACACTTAGTAATATCTACTCAATGAACAAATAGATGAATGGATTAATGAGTGGATGGTTGAATGAATAAATTAGATACCCACCCTGCTGTCACCACCAAGATAGATCCAGAAATACCAGTCTACTTAGTACAGTGAAAGAGGTTGATCTGGGTAACTTACTTCAAAACCAGTTCCCCATGTTGGGCAGAAAGAGAAATAAATATCTATTTAACAAGAGAGAGTGTGGTTACACATGCAGATGTGTAATATTTGTAAATGAGAAGTGGATTGTTTGTGTATAGGAGTGCAGAAAGGAGAGACTCCGTAAGCTGGAGCTAAGTTAAAGTAAACTATTTATTGCGCTAACTAAGCCACAATGTGGCCGCTGCCAACTAGTCACAACCGCAGTTCTTTTTTTTTCTTAAAGGCCTCAATCTCTTCAAGATACACTCCAAGTAATAGGAAAGAAAGGGTCCTAATGCTAGAATTTGCTCATGGCATCTTGACTGTTGAAGGCCTTTTTCCGTGAGAGTTTAGGTCTGGCTGTTTTCTGCTTGTCCCTGCAACCACAGAGGGAAAGAAGGGGAGGGAGAGAAGTCAGATGCACGCCTTGTTCCTTGGGCAAGCAGCTTGTGGAGTGGGAAACACATGCTCCCTGCCTGGATGGCTTCTACACTCTGGGGCTTGGCAAGGCTGTTGCTGAAAACATTGAACAAAATAAACTACAGAACATAGAAGGAATGCAGGAAAAGTCATGAAAAACAAATTGGTGATTCATAGAGATTATAGTCTAATGGCTACAAGATTTTCCCGGCTTTGATTTGGCCTTTTTCAAGAAATCAGTTGCAGTAGAGGCTCCCTTGGTGGTTGGGCATGAGAGGGGATTTTCTAGAAATAATGAGTTTTTGTTTGGGGTGTTTATTTTATTTTTAATAAAGAAAATATTGTTTCTGTTCCCTTGCTTCTCTACTGAAGAAATACAATCTTTAAGTAATCCCAGCTCCTGGATGCAGGTGGCATGAAGAATACACACAAACAGAGAGAGTATTTCAGAGATGGGGTCATTTTTTTGATGGTCATTCACGAGCACTTCAACAATTACATAAAGAGTTATAAATGCCAAATGTGGCACCAGCCTGTGCAGAGATGTGTGTGTCTGTGAATACATGTGTATAGTCGTGCACTGCATAATGATGTTTTGGTCAGTGATGGACCGCATATATGATAGTGGTCCCATAAGATCAGTACCATATAGCCTAGGTGTGTAGAAGGCTGCACCCTCTAGGTTTGTGTAAGTGCACTCTGTGATGTTCACACAATGACGAAATTCCCTAACGATGCACTTTTCAGAACATACCCCCGTCAAGTGGGAATATATATATATATATAGGTCCTTCTCTTGTGCCCAGCAAACCCTTGATTCGAAATGCAGTGAGACTGATTTCTTGAACGAAGATCTGTATTTTTGATGATCCACAAGGTTATAATTGATTTTTTTTAAAAAGATCCAAGATTCAAATAAAGAAGTAACCAATGCTACTTTGGATAAATCCTGACCAGTGGGATATTTAATAAAACTCTAGTTTTTGGAGTGTGTACTGTACTCCAAGAATTACTGTACAAAGGTCAAATGCCCAGCCTAGCTTTGCCCAGTGAAGAGATACATGCATGCTTACCTGTAATAAATAGGAGCCCTGTAGTGTTTCACTTCGCCTGCCTCACCCCCACCCAGATAACTCCCACTTGTCTGTAGCTTTTGCTGTTAAATTCACCATTCATTCCTCATTTCTTTCAGATAATGCAGTACCATCTAAATTCTTCTGATGGTAAAAATCACCGAGATGCTTGTTAAAATCACAGATTCGAGATCCCACCCACGGAAACAGACTCCCCCTCAGATGAATCTCTCTTTTTAAAAAGTGCCCTAGGTAATTCTGATGATCAGAGGAATTTAGGAAAAACGGGACTAATGATCATTCTTCAGTTTCACTTTATGATAATAAAGTGCTTTCATGAAACTCTTTTATGAGATCCTCACCATAAGTCTGTAATGAAAATAGTATTATTCCCATTTTACGTAAGAGGAAACTGAGCCTCTAAAAGGTAAAGTAGCCTTATTAAGGCCACTTGTGGCTGGACCTTCACTCTGGGTCATGGACGTCCAGTCCAGGCCCTCCCCTTGAGCCCCACTGCCTTCCAGGAGCTTGTGATAATGACAATGACGTTGGTACTGAGAAAGTCTTGCCTGAGCAAAGAAAGGAGAGAAGGGTATTATAGGGGCTCTGAGAGCACCCAAAGGGCCTTGAAGAGAGAGAAATCCTTTCATAGTTGAAGATGAGGGAAGAGAGTGTGTGAACAAAGTCATGGAAATTCGAACATGAGTCTGTTGTTGATTAATGAGAACTATTGAAAACTGTCAGAGCCCAAGAGTTTTATAACGTCTCCTCCACAGAATGCTGGTTCTGTAAGATATTCCATGAAAAGGGGGTTCTTGACTCAAATAAATTTGGGAAATATGGTGAACTTTACTCCAGTGAATGGATTCCCAAAGCACATCTGCATGTTAAAGGCTCCGAGAAATCCTGCTGCAAAGAAATCTAGTTAAAACTTGAAACCTACAATATTCCAAACTTATTGGACCATGGAACTCTCCTCCATTTCCCCATAATATATACATAAACATCTACCTGAACATACTTTGGGAAATGCTGGCTTAGGGCATAGGTTTAGAGTTGAGAACACATCAATAGGGGTGTTTAATACTACAATTAAACCCAAATAAGAGATTCTATTCTTTCTTTCTTTCTTTTTTTGGTGAGGAAGATTGTCCCTGAGCTAACATCTGTGACAATCTTTCTCTATTTTGTACGTAGGACGTGGCTACAGCATGGCTCGATGAGCAATGTATAGGTCCACGCCCAGGATCCAAACCTGCAAACCCCACATCGCTGAAGCAGAGCATAGGAATTTAACCACTATGCCACCAGGCTGGCCCTTCTTTTTTTTTGTATTATGTCTTTGCTCATTCTGGAGAGAGAGAGAGAGGGAGAGAGAGAGAGACAGAGTATCTGTAAAATAAGCAACAGAGTATTTATTGCTCTGAAGTTTGTTGCTTCTCTCTTGTTACTAACACAAAGCAAGTGTATGGCAAGAGAACCAAGCAGGAGCTGAGCTAAGCCCTGGAATGTAGACACCCAGTCTGTCTGGAGCCCCTGGCTCTTTCCAGGCATCTGGATGGGAGGCCCAGCTTGTCTTCCTTTCTACCATTGCCAATCGGCCTCTCTGGGAATGAGAGAGTCTAAAGATGTCGCCTCATTGACATGCTTCCTGCTCTTTGTGCGTTTAACCATGTCGATTTAGAGGGTCTCTTCATTCCAGGGGCCTCTTGGGCCCCAAGACTGCCCTACACAAGGTCCAGGTGGCTTCTGGTCAGAAAGAATAGCAGCAGAAGCATAACTAAGCAGGCTTGCCAACTGCATCAATTTTCCCAAGAAGGAATACCACTCTGGCAAAAATGGGAATGCTGTTTGCTTATGGTTGTAAGTCCTACTTGTCAGAGCCTAATGACACCCAGAGATGCCTTCTCAGCTTGAGTGAGCATTTTGGTGGAGATGGGCAAGGTGTACAATAGTTCATATACTTGGATGGGGCTCACAAAGAGAGTGGAGTGTTAGGAGGGATGATCTTAGCCTTCAAGCAGGGAGATAACTTATTTCAGTTGCTTGTGTTTAGATGCTTAGGAGATGACTGATTTCTCAATAATGTGAACTCTGCCGTTATTGTTTAACTGGGCCCTGACCTTGACCTGTCCTAGGTATGACATAACAAATGGTACTTGGAAGAGGGTGGGGTGAACAAGTTTTGTTTGGAAGGACAGCGTTTACAAAAGTGAATGTATATGCATTCTCAAGGGATGGTTTATCACCCTCTCAATGGTTTGCTGATGAATATTTAATGACCAGCTCTCCAAAAATTAATAAAATGTGCATATGTGTGTGTATATATCCACGTAAGTTTGTTACAAATTTTACTGTTATAAAACATGTGTAGCATAAAATTTATAAATAACAGTAATAAAACATATTCTTTATTGTAAATTTTATATAGCCAATTGATTCTCATAAGATTATTTCATTGATTTTTATCGAACTCTTTTATCCATAGCCAATCTATGGTTGCAGCTGAGAAACAAGTGTAGTTCCAACATGAATGTTTATTGATATTTTTGTTTATGTTAACATGTAAGATGAAAGAAATACAATGAAGATATATGCCTAGGGTTGCCAGATTTAACAAATAAAAACACAGAAGGCTCAGTTAAATTTGAGTTTCAGATAAAGAACAAATAAAATTTTAGTAAAAGTATGTTCTGAACAAAATTTGAGATATGCTGAAAATAGTCTTGTTGGTTTGAAATTCAAATTTAACTAGGCATCCTATATTAAATCTAGCATTGAAGAATTTCACTTGTTCTTCAAGGACACAAGTGATTTCTTTGCTGAATCACATACTAGGTTTTGAATACTCGCAGACTATTTCCCAATTTTTTGTGCTATTCAGTATATAACGACTGTAAACATAACACAATTTTAAGTTTTATCATCATTAATGACATTTTCGCCATCACTCTCTTCAGTCTAGAAAATAAACTAAGCTCTACTGTATAGCATTTGCCAATTTCTGTATTGTCTAAACTCCCACCATAGCCAGTTTCAACCTACCAACTTGACATCACTGAATGAGGAATTGGGAAGAGATGCACAGGAACACACAGTATAGCATTTTCATCATACAGATACAATAGACACAAAAACCTCGAAAGCATAGACAAGAGCAAGATTTAGTAAAATAATTTGGAAGTGATGACTTTTGAGTATTTATTACCTTTGTTTTTAACGTAATTTCTGTAGTGGCAAGTTAATAAAAGCTTTACCTAAACTGGCTCACAAAAGCCCCAACAATATAACAATTGGCTCTTGCAAGCTGGTAACAAGCAGCTCCAGCACATTATTGAATCTGTCCATAAGGTCCTACACCCAGCCTGTTTTACTCATTTACAAATGAATCTGCTTGGCTCCTAGAGGTGTTTGAGTGTGTGACTTTGATAAGCTGTTGTGAGAGATTTAAAGGAAAAAAGAGGATAAGAGGATACAGCCCTTCTCTAGGGAGCTTTAAGCTTCTGAAAGTAGTAATGAACATTTATTGAGCATCTTCCCTATTTGAGACATTGCTCTCTACTACAGATTTAAGTTTACGCTATAAAACCTCATGCTATATAAAAGGCAGAAAGGTAGGGGGACATAAAAAGGTCGCTAACATTGTAAGGCAGAAGGTTAAGAGATGAAATCAAAATTCTTACTATGGTTACAATATTATTGATTATTTATACCCATACTTAAGAATTGGAAGTGATCCTGTAGAAATAATTGCTCCTTTAGGGCAGTGGTCTTAAGAAGTGATGCATTTTCTTCTATATTTTTCTTTGATGTCATTGTGGAGATTTTGTGGAAGATAAGCACTAAAGTCTACAATTCAGACAACAGACGCATTAAATTCATCAAAGGCGCATTCCTCTGTGCCCGGACAGTGTTTACGGAGCACATGGAGCGTAAGCTAGGCCTTGAAGAATGGGAGGGATTTAGATAAGTGAGGAAAGCATTCCAGGCAGAGCCATGGGCTTGAGCAAAGGGTTAGAGATAGGTATTTTGAAGGAAGAATAAATAAAATATCTGGCTGGCGAAGGTTCAGATTTATATGTATATATGAAAGCTACATAAAACCAGGCCCCACAAAGTCCACCCTTGGCATGAAATCAAATTCAAAGAACTAATAGTTGGAAAAATTGAGACTAATTTAAATCTTTGGTACAGCTTCTTAAGAAAACGCGAAAGCTGGAGGGCTTCTGTCCCTGGTCGCGATCCTCCTCTCCCCTTAGCTTCTCATCTCTTCCAGTAAATGATTCTCTACCTTTTCCAGCACTTCTCTACTTCACTGATTACCTCAATCCTCCCAGTAAGTCTCAGGACTCTGTGGCCACCAGAATTTTCCTTAGCAGGCGGGGAAGGAAAATAGGCCGTGTACTAATGCAAAGAGATCTTTACAACTTTGCATTTCCGTCTAACACATCCAATAATAATAGTCATACCCATGCATAACAATTACATCAATCAGTAATTTCTCTACACTTCCTCTCCTTTCCAACTCCATAACAATAAATTATGTTTATTTTGTGATTTTCCTTTTTGATTTTCTCCTTTGCATTAGCCCCTTGTCCTTGCTATTCCATCTACATATAATATTTATTTCCTCTATTTTTTACCTGCTCAATTCCTGTTAATCCTGAAGGATTTAGTTCAGAAGTGACTTCAGTCAGAAGCCTTCCTTGACCACGCGGACTGGATGAGTTGCCTCTCCCCTCTGAACCCATAGTACCGGTACTTCCTCCCGTTTTAGCACTTACTACATTTTCTTGTAATCGCCTGTTTCACCTGTGTTGCCCCCACTGGATTGTGAAAAATTTGAAGCAAGCCCTTTGTGTCTTTGTGTGTGGTATACATATATATATATACATGTTTATATGTGGCCTAAAACAAAACAAATTTATCTTTTTTTGTTTGTTTGTTTGCTTTTTTCTCCCCCAAATGCCTCCCCCAGTAGATAGTTGTATACTTCTAGTTGTGGGTCCTCCTAGTTGTGGCGTGTGGGATGCCGCCTCAGCCTGGCCTGACGAGTGGTGCCATGTCTGCACCCAGGATCCAAACCAGCGAAACCCTGGGCTGCAAAAGTGGAGCCCACAAACTTAACCACTTGGCCATGGGCCTGGTCCCCCAAATTTATCTCTAAGTGCTGTAGGTCAGAAGTCCAACATGGGTCTCACTGAGCTAAAATCAAGGTCTCAGCCAGGAGGCATCCCTTTCTGGAGGCTCTGGGGGAGATCTGTCCTTGTTTTTCCAGTTTCTAGAGACAGCCTGCATTCCTTGGCTTGTGGCCCCTTCCTCCACCTTCAAAGCCAGCAACCATGGGCCAAGTCCGTCTTGTGCTGCTATTTCTCTGGCACACTTCCATTGCCACACTCTACCTCAGACGACAGCCAGGAAAGATTCTCTGCTCTCAGGGATTCATATGATTAGACTGGATCCCCTGGATAATGCAGGATTATCTCTTCATCTCAAGATCCTTATTCTTAATGACATCTCAAAGTCCCTTTTGCCCTGTAGGATAACCTCTTCCCAGGTTCTGAGGATTGGAGTATGGACATATTTGGGGGGGCTATTGTTCTGTTACCCCAAAGGTATACACAAGTAACCCCATTCTACAGATGAGGAAACTAAGACTCAGACAGGTGAAGTGACTTTCCCCCAGCCCAGATCTGAGATTAGGACAGGTCTGTATGACTCAGAAGTGCTGTCTCCTTGCGGGACAGCAAGCTGCCTTCTCTAACATTTCTGTGCTGGTCACAGAACTGGGCAGCAGTGTTGAATAGGTGGCAACTTGCAGAATGTAATGAATGGATGGCTTTCAAACTGGGAGCAGGGAAACATACTTGAATAATGAGAAAACAGAAACCCCTTAATGGCCAAAATGATATTGTTACATTTTATCCCAGGTGTCGTTTTATAATTTCCCAGTAGAAGTTACTCTGTGTGTTAGCACTAGCACACATCAGCTGTCGGACCATGGGACACTTACTGGTCTGCTCAGGATGCCATGAAAAGATGCCTAGAGGGCCGGCCCCATGGCCGAGTGGTTAAGTTTGTGCGCTTCACTTTGGCAGCCCAGGGTTTCACTGGTTCAGATCCTGGGCGCAGACATGACACTGCTCGTCAGGCCACGCTGAGGCGGCATCCCACATGCCACCACTAGAAGGACCCACAACTAAACATAGTACAACTACGTACTGGGGGGATCTGGGGAGAAAAAACAGAATGAAAAAAAGGTTGGCAACAGTTGTTAGCTCAGGTACCAATCTTAAAAACAAAAAGATGCCACAGACCTGGTGGCTTAAACAACAGAACTTGTTTTCTCACAGTTGTGGAGGCTAGAATCCAAGATCAAGGTGTCTTCAAGGTCGGTTTCTGGTGAGGCCTGTCTTCCTAGCTTGTAGATGGCTGCCTTCTTGCTGTCTTCACGTGGCCTTTCCTTTGTGTGTGCAGAGAGAGCACACGCTCTGCTCTCTCCTCCTCTTCTCATATATAAGAACACCAGTCCTATTCAATTAGAGTTTCACTCTTAGGAGCTCATTTAACCTTATTACCTCCTTAACAGACCTATTTCAAAATACAGTCACATTGGGAGTTAAGGCTTCAACATACAAATTTTGGGAGGAGAAGCTGTTCAGTCCATACAGCACATAAGAGGGAGTCAGTAAAATTAGCTGAATGAATGATTGAATTCATTAATTAATTAATCCCATTTGTTGAGCAAATATGATATGCCAGATATTTACAAGGACTCAACATTTCTTGTTCTTTCAATCTTTAGAACAACGCTATGGTATAATCACTACTATCCGTACTTCATGGTACACTGAGCTGCAATGCAAGGTAGTCTCTTAGTTTCCTTTCAACTTTAAGAGTGTATGATCCTGTTAATGGACTGCTGTGGGCTGGCTGTTCAGGGCCCTTTGCTCCTGACACTTCTGACCAGAGGTCATGATTGTCAAGAGTATTAGCTTCTATTAAACAAGCCTCGCAGGTTATTTTCCCTCAATCCTGTGTGTAGGTCAGCCCTCTGTAAGAGGTGTGATAATAGCCCCTGAGTCAGGATTTTCTTCAGCCTAGAGGTCAGTAGACCACACTATCTGGAGCACGTTCCCTAAAGAGTTCATGATGCAGGAGGCCTACGTTAGCAGCGAAGTGCATCGTATGTGCCCCTACAGAGCACCAGCCCACTCAGGTCCTTGCTTTGCATTGACCCCATCAATCTACCGAGCATCTGTTATGTGCCAAATGCCAGGATTATAGATATTATTCTACCCTTAAGGTGTTTCTACTCCAGCCAGATGGACATACAGGTAAATCAGCAAGTCGTATATGGTATGCTAAATGCTATGGTAGAGTGAAGGGCAAGGGCTGTAAAACTACAGAAAAGGGGAATCTAAACCAGTCTGCAGGGTTGGGGAAGGCTTCCTGGGGGAGGTGATGCTTAAGCTGAGTATGAGAGGATGAGAAATATTCAGCCAAGGCAAGAAAGTAGAGGAAGGAAGAAAGGGTGCTTGAATTATGACTGTGCCATTCCTGTGTGTGTACATTCACAGCAAGAAAGAGGGCAAGACATATCAAGGTCCTTCAAAATGAGTATAACTCTTGATCCAGTAATTCCACTTCTAGGAATTTATCCTAAGGAAGTTACCAGACATGCACATAAAGATTTAGGTGCACGGATGCTCATTGCTGCATGATTTATAATAGTAAAAAAATTAGAAACAGGCTAAATGTTCATAATGAATTGGGTAAATGAATCCATATGATGGAATATAATGTAGCCATTAAAAGCCATGTTTAATGAGGGGAAAGTGCTCAAGCTGTATTAAGCGGGGAAAAGCAGTTTAAAATATGATCTCAATATTGTTAAAATTGGATATAGAGCAGGACAATATGCATATTAGGTATATAAGTTCTGCATGAAAAAATATATTGGAATGAAATACATCAAAATGGTGAGTGGGTAGTAGAAATATTGATTTTAAAAAGTTTTCTTTTCGCTTATATTCTCCCAAATTTTCTACAGAAGCATTCTTATGTTTATAATTTTCATGCAAATTTAACCCCTGGAAACTGCAGTGTTGTCTTTGCCACTCACACGTTCCTTAGCACCCCATCAGTACTAGCTCCCTCTCGTGTTGGGGCCTCCATCTCTGTGTCTGCATTTCTACCTGGGTCTGTACTCCTGTCCGTAAGAGATACCAGGAGCACAATTTCAAGAAGGCATTTTGATTTCAGTACCCCCAGCTTTTCCTTTTCTGTGTTCTGTTCCACCCTCGTCTCTGTCCCTTCTTCTCAGAAGGGTCCCATTCCTAATCAAACCCTGCTTCTAGAGAATAAAATAAGTACATTTATTGAGCACTAACTATGTGTCAGGCACCTTTCCAAGCACTTTATATGAGTTGACTTGATTAATCCACACAGCATCCTATGAGGTAGATATTGTTATAAGTTCCATTTTACTGATGGAGACACTGAGGCTGAGGGGAGTTCAAGAACACACCAAGTTCACCTAATTAGTAAGTGCTGGAACCTGGATTTGAATGTACGCAGTCTCTCTACACACTACAGACTCCCAGAGAGATGCTGATACTTAACCAGGAGGGAAATCTTTCCAAGGAAGGTGTGCATTTTAGTAGAAGTTCAAGTTCTCTACTGACTTGGGCCAATGCAATGGGATTGGGGTGGAGATGTTAGCATTTAGGGGGTGTTGGGCCTCCCATTCTAATGACATTCTGAGGATGTTCTGTAGACCTGTTGACATGTGGATCTTTATGTTCCTACTTCTTTCAAGTTCACTTCTGGGCAAAAAGCCCTGGGAGCAGTGAAGAATTGGACTCCTGCGTGGAGCTGAGAGGGTGTGTCTGTAGAAAGGGCACTGAGAGCTGTGTTCCATGATTCTGCAGTTTCGTGAGCCTCCCTGTTATTGTTTTTCCTCATGTCAGGGAGGGAAAAACCTAATCTGTAGATGGTTATATGCAGAAAAAAAGCTAATTTGCAAAAGGGCCTGGCCAGAGCTTTTAGCAGGTTGAGAACCCTGGATGGACAGGTTCCCATGTGAACAATTCTGAAGGGGTCCCTCAGTGAGGCAAACCCTTTCTACGTGGGTCAGCGTGGGCTGCAGAGGTGGAGGCCTGCGCCCAATGGTGATGTTAGCTGCCTGACATGCATAAGCCGAGGTTTCAGGGAGCTCCAGCTCATTGGCATTCACCAGCTCGGCCCAGTCCAAGGTGACCTTTTGCATTTGTGCTAGCGTGTTCCATCCGGCCTAGAGTGCTTGGTGGTTTATGCAGCCCTCCAAGGCAATTCTTTGGCCTGCCTGAAAAGGAAATCAATTGTTAGAGGGCCAGGCTTGTGGTCAGGAGATTTCTTTTAAGCTTTAATGTAGGCAGACTAAAGCTGAGATAATAGCTGCAATAATATTAATAACACCCAGTTCACTTTCACATACATTCAACCAGGGGCAAAAGGAAGCATTTTAAAGCATACGTTGAGGTGCTCGGTCTGTTGTCTTTGTCAGAGGGAGCTGTTGCTTTATCAGTCATCTTGGTTTCCTCTCCATGTTTACTCTGCACCTTGAGTCAATAGGACTAGAAGAGTGTGACCCTGAAGGCCCATCCCCCATCCCCCTGTTCCTGAGACAAGGCATGAATCACCCACTGCAGAACCAAGAGACAAAGGACATAAACCTATGCTAACAATTTCCAAAAGGAGAGACAGAAAGAGGATTCTAGTGGATACCTACAGATCAGTTTTCCCACCTTCTGACTAGAAAAAAGGTGGTTGGGTGAGGAACAAGGAAGGAGACCCAACAGTGTGAGACTGATGAACACAGGAGAAACCATTCATCAGCAGAGCCGAGTGGCACCTAAGACAGCTCCTACTTAGCTTTGTCACTGCCAACCAGTGAGGATGGCCACCCATCAGCCACAAGTAATGATTGTATGGGCCTAAGACTTTGCTCAGCCCGCATTCAGCTACTCCATGCAGACAGCCATTAATTAATGGCCCAGGATTCTCACGCATCGTTGAGTGGACTCTGCATTCCTAGAAGCCATGTGCTGGCATCAGAGGGAAGCCCTTGCATCTCACCAAGGTGGGACTAGATAGAACCAAACCTGGAATTCTCATGGAACCCGGGGCAGAGGTGGAGCTCACAGTCACAGCTGTGTGTGTGTTCTCTGTTATCCTCCCTGTCTCAGGGGCAAAGAGCAGTTGGAAGAGTCCCAGCAGGGTGTAGAATAGAAACCTCAGGTTGGGTACTGACTCACAAGGAACCAGGCTGTGCCTTAGGGCAAGTCCTTCCAGTGCCCTCTCTGCATATCAGCTGCTTCAAGTAAAAGCATCAGGCCAAGTGGTTTCCATCAGGTCTGCAGTTAAATCAACCGCTCTCCCACTTCCCAGCATATGGCTTTGGGCAAGCCAACCTCCAGTTCCTCATCTATACATTGGGGATGGAAGAACCCACCTCAAAGAATAAAATAAGACATATGTAAAACAGTCCTTTTCAACCCCGGCCGTATATTGTAATCCTCTGAGGAGCTTTAAAAAATACTGATGCCTTGGTCCCACCTTCAAAAATATAATTTAATTCATCTGCAGTGCAGTATCCAGCTGATTCTAATGTGCAGCCAAAGCTGAGAACACCTAGTATAAAAGGAATAGCACATTTTCTGGCCTTCAAATATGCATTCAATAAATGAAAGTTCTCAGATAATGCCTCCCTATGAAGGTTCCTGACGGTAGAAACTTCAGGCTAGGTGAAAAAACGTTTGGCTTTTTGTAGCCAATAATATCATATCAGAGCAAAGGGAAATGCGGTCAAATGTGTCCATGGCAGAGGGGCTCAGACGCAATCCTGTGTGTTCAAATCCTTTAAAAAATAAGCAACACTTTTTTAAATGTAGAAAATTTGGAAACTACAGAAAATTATCAAGAATTCCATCACCGAGGGCCAACCACCATGATGATTTGATGTATCTTCTAGTTGTTTTTTTTTTTTTCCCCACCAAGCTTAAATTCAACACTTAATCAACAGGTACTTATTACTAGGGGTAAAACTCAGCCACTCTCCACAAAGCACTCTTCCCCCGATATCCACACGGGTCCTTCCCTTCTTGCTTCAGATCTTCACTCAAGCTTCACCCTTGAGTGAGGCCTCTCCCTGGAACTCCCTCTCCACAACCCTGCTTTACTTAACTCCATAGCACTTGTGTCATACTGTATATTTTGCTTTTTGAATTTTGTTTATTATTTGTGTGTCTGCTTGAATGCAAGCTCCACAAGAGCAGAGATCCTTCTTCGTTTCTGCTCACTACCACATCCCTGGTGTCTAGACTGGGGATTTGCTGCATGAATAAGTAACACTTGTCACAGACCATTCCCAGCACAAATGGGAAAGAGGGAACATATGCTGGTGGAGGGATGGGAAGGTCTGTGTAGCAGAAACCTAGAGAACAATAGAGCCCAATTCCAGAATGAGGCTGAGGAGCAAACTCTCTTCTACAGTTGACTGTCCTCTCACCCAGCTTGTCCTGGGACAGAGAATTAGAAGACTTAGAAGAAACCATTCTCTAACATCTTGCTCTGGGGAGCTGAGAGCTGAATTTTCTGCAGCAGCATTGGAGCCTCTCTTTCTTCAGAAAGCTCAACCCTGAGACTGTCCACAGTGATTGGTTCAGCTCAGTATCCATGGATATAAGTAACCCCCAAGAATTAAATGGCCCTGGGCAGACACAAAGGCCTGGGCTCAAGATGTCAACTGTTTGCAGGAAATGTTCAATATCAGCCAAGTGGAGGCCTTTGTGTTTTTAGCAGATGGGTCCCTGGGAAGGGTGCCAGATGCCTGTAGTCCAGGTGAAAAGATGACTCGTGTTCCCTGCGCCTGAGTCCAGCCTCCTTGGGGAACCCTCTGTTATTCATGCTCAGAATGGCAGACAGATCAATGAAATCCGTTCTCAATTCCTAAGCCTTGTTAAGCTGTAGCTACAGCCCAACCTAGGAGTGAGGCATTGCGTGAAATGGCCTAAAGACAGAAAAAGGGCAGGGAAGGGAACCAGTAGTTATGATGGGGTCTGCCAGACGCAAGTCTGATTGATTGATTTGTTTATTATTTGTTTGTAAAATATGACTCAAGATAAATAATGGACACACGGCTTTTAAAAAATTAAATAGAGAGATCTTGTCAAGATGGCGGCGTAAGCAGACTCTGAACTCGTCTCCTCCCATGAACACAACCAAGTTACAACTATTTTTGGAAAAATTACCCTGGAGAGAAAACTGAAAACTGGATAAAAAGAACCCCCACAATAAGGGACAGTCCTGATTAAGGTGGAAGAGGCAGAAGTTCTTGCTGGAGAGGAAAAAAGCCACCTTTGGGAGCAGCAGAGCTTCTCAGCTGGCCAGACGGGAGACACCCTGAGGTATGCAGCCCTCCCTGGAGGAGTGAGGTCCGGAGCAGGGTTGATGCTGCTATAAGCACACTTCAGGCTCAGCCCAAGTGAGACGAGGGTCTTAATGTCTGGCTTCGCTGGCTATTAACTGCAGCAAGGATACCCCCAGAAAAACTATCAGATGAAAGTCAAAAAGACCTGGGTCTTAAAGGACCCATGCACAAACTCACTCATTGCAGCAACCTAAAATCACCAGAGAGAAGGCTGATAGTCCTTTGGTGAAACGAGACTTACCTAGTGGGCTCTGGGGGCATCTTGGTGACAGGAGGGACCTCTCTGGAGACTGAGACATTGGTGGGGGCCATTGTTCTGAACTTGTCCAGGCGTGCTGACACAGACCCCGGTGGGCGTCATTGAAGTTCATCCCTTGGTCTGTTAGCCCAGGGGTCTGCCACACCCACTAGAGCACAGATTTAATCCAGTTCAGCCAGGGCAGGCAGCCCGCCCTAGGGACTGGCCCACCCAGCAGCAAGCCCTCAGGCTACTTTTCAGCCTGCATTGACTGGGTGCCTGGAGCCTCTACAGGCAGGCAAGTGTATCCGACTCTGTGGGTAGGGTCTGTGTGAGGACCAGGTGAACTGTGGGGGGCATTGGTGCAGAGGTGGGGGCCTCTGCAGTGTGGCATCAGGGTACGCTCCAGGGGGTTGGGAAGTGTGCATGGACCAGGACCGTGTTGATGGCGTGTGTGGTCCTGTGGGAGGTGAGGCTTATCAGGGCAGAAGACCTGTACTTCACAAATAGCCATTAAAAGGATCAGCCCCACCTTCCAAAGCCTGAAACAATTGAGTGCTCCTGTGCCTAGGGCCAGCCCCACTCAGCTGCACTCCTAAGAGAACTGACAACAACTTTGGAGGCCTGAGGCCTATTGCAACTGTATGCCCCTGAGCCTAGCAACCAGCTACACTGGGTACCAACCCAATTAAGAGGAAAACTGCAACAGGAGTGTGCTGATAGACTTTGTAGCCAATGGTCCTGAGGTTCCCCAAACAGGATTTACAAACAGCTGGCCAGGGAAGGAAAGACTAGACTCCCTGGGTACCTGCAGTGGGAGCAACCCTGCCACAGCAGAAGGACAGAAGTAGCCCACAACAGGGTCACTCCTGGATCATCTGGACTGGTGACAAGAGGGAAGCACACTGCTGGGCCTCATAAATCATCTCATACATAAGGCCACTTCTTCAAGATCAGGAGACATAGCTGACTCACCTAATACACAGAAATAAGCACAGAGAAAGAGGCATAATGAAGAGACAAAGGAATACGTTCCAAGCAAGGGAACAGGACAAAACCCCAGAAAAAGGACTAAATGAAACAGAAATAAGCGACCTACTCGACAAAGAGTTCAAACAAAATATCATAAGGATTCTCACAGATATTGGAAGAAGACTGGATGTACACAGTGAGCTCATCAGCAAAGAACTGGAAAATATGAAAAAGAACCAATCAGAAATGAAGAATACAATACTGGAAATGAAAAATTCACTAGAGGGACTCAATAGCAGAGTAGGGGATGCAGAAGAATGGATTAGCAAGCTAGACGAAAGACTAGAGGAAATCACCCAAGCTGAACAGAAAAAAGAAAAAAGAATTAGACAGAATGAGAACAGTCTAAGGGAACTCTGGGACAATATCAAGTGTGCTAACAGTCGGATTATAGGTGTCCCAGAAGGAAAAGAGAGAGACAAAGGGGCGGAAAATTTATTTGAAGAAATAATAGATGCAAATTTTCCTAACCTAAGGAAGGAAACAGACAACCAAGTACAGGAAGCACAGAGAGCTCTAAACAAGATAAGACCAAAGAGGCAACACCAAGACACATTATAATTAAAATGTCCAAAATTAAAGATAAAGAAAGAATCCTAAAAGCGGCAAGAGAAAGGCCACAAGTGACATATAAAGGAAAGCCCATAAGGCTGTCAGCAAACTTCTCAGCCAAGACCCTACAGGTGAGAAGAGAATGGCACACCATATTTAAAGTGATACAGGAAAAAACCTACAGCCAAGAATACTCTGTTCCTCAAGGTTGTCATTCAGAATGGAAGGAGAGATAGAGCTTCCCAGAGAAGCAAAAATTAAAGGAATTTATCACCAAGAAACCAGTTCTACAAGAAATGATGAAGGGACTTATTTAATGGGAAAGCAATGACCACAAATAGAGACCAAAAAAAGAATCATTAAGAAAAACTACAAAAAAAACTTGTAAAATCACCTGTAAAGGTAAAACTATAGTAAAGGTAGCAGATCAACTACCTGTGAAGATAATATGAAGGTTAAAAGACAAATTTACTAAAATCACCTATTTCAATGATAAGAGGGTAATGGATAGACAAACACTAAACAAGAGACTATACATGATTTGAGAAACATAAAATGTGGGAGGAGGGGAGTGAAAAAGTAGAGCTTTTAGAAAGAGGTCAAGCTAAAGAGTCTATCAACTCGATATAGACTGCTATATACATAGAATATTAAATAGGATCCTCATGGTAATCACAAATCAGAAACCTATAATAATTAAGCAAAAAAGTAAGACAAAAGAAATCAAACATATTACTAAAGATAGCCATCAAACCACAAGGGAAGAGAGCAAGAGAAAAAGAAAGGAAAAGAGAAGAACTACTAAAACACTCAGAAAAAAGTAACAAAATGGCAATAAATACATATTTATCAATAGCTACTTTAAATGTCGCTGGACTAAATGCTCCAATCAAATGCCATAGGGTGGCCAATTGGATAAAAAAACAAGACCCATGTATATGCTGCATACAAGAGACACACTTCAGACCTACAGACACTCATAAACTGAAAGTGAAAGGATGGAAAGAGATATTCCATGCAAATGGCAAAGAGAAGAAAGTGGGGGTAACAATATGTATATCAGACAAAACAGACTTTAAAACGAAAACTGTAACAACAGACAAAGACTGGCAGTACATAATGATAAAGGGAAAAATCCAACAAGAGGATACAACACTTGTAAATATCTATGCACCCAACATAGGAGCACCTAAATATACAAAGCAATTATTAACAGACATAAGAGGAGAAATAGACAGTAACACAATAATAGTAGGGGACTTTAACACTCCACTTACACCAATGGATAAATCATCCAAACAGAAGATCAATAAGGAAACACTGACCTTAAAGGACACATTAGACCAGATGGACTTAGTAGATATACACAGAAAATTCCATCCAAAAACCACAGAATACACATTATTTTCAAATGCACATGGAACATTCTCCAGGATTGATCACATATTATGCCACAAAAGAAGTCTCAATAAATTTAAGATGATTGAAATAATACCATGCATCTTTTCTGATGACAAAGGTATGAAACTAGAAATCAACTACAGGAAGAAAATCAGAAAAGCCACAAAAATGTGGAGATTAAACAAAATGCTACTGAACAACGATTGGGTCAATGAAGAAATCAAAGGAGAAATCAAAAAATTCCTGGACACAAATGAAAGTGAAAATACTACTTGCCTAAAATCTGTGGGATACAGCAAAAGCGGTTCTAAGAGGGAAGTTTATAGCAATTCAGGCCTACCTCAATAAACAAGAAAAATCCCAGACAAACAATCTAAAAGTGCATCTAAAGGTACTAGAAAAAGAAGAACAAACAAAGCCCAAAATCAGGAGAAGGAAGAAAATAATAAAAATCAGAGCAGAAATAAACAAAATAGAGACTAAAAAAAAATAGAAAAAATTAATGAAACCAAGAACTGGTTCTTTGAAAAGATAAACAAAATTGACAAACCCTTAGCTAGACTCACCACGAAAAAAAGAGAGAAGGCTCAAATAAATAAAATCAGAAATGAAAGAGGAGCGATTACAACAGACACCTCAGAAATACAAAAGATAATAAGAGAATACTATGAAAAGCTATATGCCAACAAATTGGATAATCTAGAAGAAATGGATAAATTCTTAGAAAGATACAACCTTCCAAAACTGGACCAAGAAGAAGTAGAGAATTTGAATAGACCAATCACCAATAAGGAGATCGAAACAATAATCAAAAACCTCCCAAAAAATAAAAGTCCAGAACCAGATGGCTTCCCTGGTGAATTCTACCAAACATTCAAAGAAGACTTAATGCCTATCCTTCTCAAACTCTTCCAAAAAAGTGAATAGGAGAGGAGGCTTCCTAACTCATTCTACAAAGCCAACATTATCCTGATACCAAAAGCAGACAAGGACAACACAAAAAAAGAAAATTACAGGCCAATATCACTGATGAACATTGATGCAAAAATCCTCAACAAAATACTAGCAAATTGAATACAACAATACATTAAAAAGATCATACATCATGATCAAGTGGGTTTCATTCCAGGGATGCAGGGATGGTTTAACATCCGCACGTCTATCAGTGTGATACATCACATTAACAAAATGAAGAATAAAAATCACATGCTCATCTCAATAGATGCAGAGATCCAACATCCACTTATGATAAAAACTCTAAATAAAATGGGTATAGAAGGAAAATACCTCAACATAATAAAGGCTATATATGACAACCCACCACAAATATCATTCTCAACAGAGAAAAACTGAAAGCTATGCCTCTAGGAACAGGAACCAGACAAGGATGCCCACTGTCACCACTCTTATTTAACATAGTATTGGAAGGCCTAGCCAGAGCAATCAGGCAAGAAAAAGAAATAAAAGGGATCCATACTGGAAAAGAAGAAGTGAAACTGTCACTATTTGCAGATGACATGATTTTATAGATAGAAAACTCTAAAGAATCCACTAAAAAACTTTTAGAAATAATAAATGAATACAGTCAAGTCACGGAATACAAAATCAACATACAAAAATTGGTTGCATTTCTATACACTAACAGTGAAGTTGCAAAAAGAGAAATTAAGAATACAATCCCATTTACAATTGCAACAAAAAGAATAAAATACCTAGGAATAAACTTAACCAAAGAGGTGCAAGATCTGTATACCAAAAACTATAAAACATTGTTGAAAGGAATGGAGGACAACAGGAAGAAATGGAAAGATATTCCGTGTTCTTGGATTGGAAGAATTAACATATTTAAAATGTCCATACTTCCTAAAGCAATCTATATATAAATGCAATCCCTATCAAAGTTCCAACAACATTTTCCACAGAAATAGAACAAAGAATCCTAAAATGTATGTGAAACAACTTAAGACCCCGAATAGCCAAAGGATTCCTGAGGAAAAAGAACAAAGCTGGAGGTAGCACACTCCCTGATTTCAAAATATACTACAAAGCCATAGTAACCAAAACAGCATGGTACTGGCACAAAAACAGACACACAGATCAATGGAACAGAATTGAGAGCCCAGAAATAAACCCACACATTTATGGACAGCTAATATTCGACAAGGGAGCCAAGAGCATACATTGGAGAAAGGAGAGTCTCTTCAATAAATGGTGTTGGGAAAACTGGACAGCCACATGCAAAAGAATCAAAGTAGACCATTATCTTACACCATGCACAAAAGTCGACTCAAAATGGATTAAAGACTTGAATGTAAGAACCGAAACCATGAAACTTCTAGAAGAAAACATAGGCAGTACGCTCTTTGACATCGGTCTTAGCAGCATACTTTCAAGTACCGTGTCTGACCTGACAAGGGAAAGAAAAGAAAAAATGAACAAATAGGACTACATCAAACTAAAAAGCTTCCGCACAGCAAAGGAAACCACCAACAAAACGAAAAGACAACCTAACAATTGGGAGAAGCTATTTGCAAACCATATATCAGATAAGGGGTTAACATCCAAAATATACAAAGAACTCATACAGCTCAACAACGAAAAAACCAACAGTCCAATTAAAAAACAGGCAAAAGATCTGAACAGAGATTTCTCCAAAGAAGATATAAGGATGGCCAACGGACATATGAAAAGATGCTCAACATCATTAGCTATCAGGGAAATGCAAATCAAAACTACAATGAGGTATCACCTCACTCTGGTCAGAATGGCTATAATTAACAAGACAGGAAACAACAAGTGTTGGAGAGGGTGTGGAGAGAAGGGAACCCTGGTACACTGCTGGGGGGAGTGCAAACTGGTGCAGCCACTGTGGAAAGCAGTATGGAGTATCCTCAGAAAATTAAGAATAGATCTGCCATGCGATCCAGCTATCCCACTGCTGGATAGTTATCCAAAGAACTTGAAAATGCAAAGCTGTAAAGATACTTGCACCCCTATGTTCACTGCAGCATTATACACAATAGCCAAGACTTGGAAGCAACCTAGGTGCCCATCAAGGGACGAACGGATAAAGAAGATGTGGTATTTATACACGATGGACTACTACTCAGCCATAAGAAACTATGAAATCCGGCCATTTTGTGACAACATGCATGGACCTTGAGGGTATTATGCTGAGTGAAACAAGTCAGAGGGAGAAAGTCAAATACCCTATGATCTCACTCATAAGTAGAAGATAAAAACAAAGACAAACAAACACATAGCAATGGAGATTGGATTGGTGGTTACCAGAGGGGAAGGAGGAGTGGGGAGGGCAAAAGGGATGATTAGGCTCACATGTGAGGGGATGGACTATAATTAGTTTTTGGGTGGTGAACATGATGTAATCTACACAGAATTCGAAATATATTACGATGTACATCTGAAAGCTATATAATGTTGTAATCCAATGTTACTGTAATTAAAATAAAATATTTTTTAAAAAGAACTGAAAAAATGAAATAATCTAAAGGATTTAGAGTTGAAGGTCTCCCTTTCACGCTGTTAATCACCTCGCGTCTCCTGGTGTTCCCACCCAAAGGCAACACCCCAAATCAGTTTTTTGTACATTCTTTTCAGAAATGTGTGTGTGCATGTTTATAGAAATGGCAGTATATTACCCCTACCTTTCTGCACCTTGCTCTTTTTCTTAACGTATCTTAACAAATGTTCCATAGCAGGTCAAATAGATCTTAATTTTTAAGTGATTAATCATAATCTGTTATTTGACTGAACTCTATCTCATTTAACTAACTCCCTATAGATGGAGTTTAGGTGTTTTACATTTCTGCTATTACAAAAATTGCTGTAATGAGTATTGTTATGTATATTTTCAATGATCTTTTTTCCTGATTATTAAAAAAATATTTACTCACTTGTATAGAGAACTAAAGAAGTATAGAAAAACAGCAAAGACAGTAACATTCACCTAGAGATAGCCATCATTAATATTTTAGTGTGTTTTCTTTGTCTTTCTTCTTGGTACTTTATTTTTATATTATTTTGTACAGTACAATTTTTTATCCTTCACTTAACTTTTATGTATTATGAGCATTTTCCCATGTCATTAAACACTCTTCAAAAGCAATATTTTAAAACACTAGACAATTATCCATCATATGGCTATACTTTGATTTATTTAGCATTACCCTGCTGTTGGACATTGTGGTTATTTGGTTTTTTGTTTCTATATGCAGTGCTTCAACATACACATTTGTTCATAATCTTTATCTGAGTTTCTGCTTCCTAAGAGAAGATTACATGAAGAAGAGAATCAGCTTCCCTTTAGATGCTGAACATGCATTTCCGACTTGCCTTCTAGAGAATCTGCCGATTTGCATTGCTGCCAGGATGCCTGTGAGTGTCCATCTCACCTAACTCTTGCCAGCGTTGTGTGGTAGTTATGAGGGCTACTGGCAAATATTTTCCTTCCAGGTATAATGTCAAATTGCACCTCCTACTGCCTTAAAGTTAGAAGTGGCTGTGTGACTTGCTTTGGTTAGTGAAATGCAAGTGGAATTGACCTGTCACTTCCAGGTAGAGGCTTATGAGGCAGTGTGAAAATCACTGTTTTTTCCCCTTGCCACTGCAACTAGGGACATTCCAGATGACGGAAACGCTATCTGCCTGGCCCTCTGAGGGAGACTGCAGCAAAGCTCCCAGACAACCCTCATTGGATATTTCATATGAATGAGAAATCAACCTTTGTTTTTAAAAGGCGCTAAAACTTGGGGGTTGATTTTTATGGGATTCATCAGAACTAAGCCTTAATGTCCTGAGTCATCTGTTCTGATGTAATGAGTTATCTTTTCTCCTATTAATCTACATCGTACTAGTTATGTACCATCCGAGGAAGCACTGAGAATTCGTTACTCAATCAGAGTAACCCCATCCACCCTTGTTGCTATAGAAATTGTTTCTAGTCACCCAGATCTAAGCCAGTCATCATGTGATATTTCCTTGGACATAAGATTTCATTCAAGAATGGGCAAATGATTCAGTCTGGGCTCATGCAATGTGATGAGGAGTTTGCTGGGTGCATCTGGAAAAGAGCATTCTTTTCTGACTGAGCTACCATAACCTACCTCTTCTTTCTTCTAAATGTGGTTATGTCTGGATGTGAGTCCCTAGACTGCGGCAGCCTTCCCATGACTGCCATCAGATCCACAGACCTGCCCAGGCTCCACCTGATCACTGCCCTACCTCTGCACTTGTTTGGTTACGTGAGTGAGTTTTCAGTTACTTGCATGTGCTAACTGATATTTTTTAAAGCATTGCTTGAGGTTTCACTTTTCCTGATCACCCCTTTTCCTGCTCAACGCCCTTCTCTCGGCCAATGTGGCAACAAGAGCAGAGACCTGCTTCCTACCTCTCCCCTGCCTTTGTCTCCTCACTATGAGTTTGCTCTTTCCTTTGCTCCATCCTCTTTTGGCAAACCTCCTATCCCAGTGACCTGTAAAGAAGAGAAGTCTTGATTATTAAGGCTTTAGACCAACCTTGATTTTAGCTCTGCCCATTCATAGTTGCTGAGCCTTGCACACAGCCCAGCCCTTCCATGGGGAACCCAGTGTGCATACCCTAGCCTTTCCCAGAAAATCATTCTTTGAGCACTGCTTCTTGGTTTGCTTAACAAGATCTAAGTCATGAGCATTTTCAAGGTAGCATGGAGAGGGCTCCACTAGAATATTTGCCTCTAGGATGCAAACAGAGTGAGAGAAAGGGCTGGTATTTACTCATTGGAAAGAAATAATGGACAACTGTGTCTTCTTTCAGATCCACTGACCCATGCTCTGGGAGACAGACCCCTACAGAGTGCACCATGCAGGCCCTCCTGCCTTCTGGCTTCTAGATTGATTTGGCCAATGGGAGGCAGCAGCTGGAAATTAGAAGGAAAGGCTGTGAGGTAGGGATATTCTCTCATGCTTCCTCCCTGCCTCACTGCAGTTCTGACAGGGTAGTACTCCTTTAGGACCACAGGTCTTGTCAAGTGCCTTTCTTCCACAGCCCCGTTTTTCAATGGGATCTGGTAGCTCTTTTTATTCCTTTGTTCCTACGTTCTAGGAGTGGTAATGGCTTCCCAATATTTCTAGTTTGGGTGATTCATCAGCCCCTATGCATGCCCCCCAAACCCTGTCTATGACTCTATAAATATATCAGTTAAATTCCTTCAGCTAAAATCTTTGAATGTGCATCTGTTTCCTACCAGGATCCTGATAGTTATAACAATTATTTATTGTGCTCTTACTATGTACCAGGCATGGTTATACACCTATCACTTATTGCTGAATATAACTTTTCTACGTTTTTATTCCTGTTCTACAGATGGTGAAACTGAACTCAAGTTGTTTAAGTAACCTACCTTAAAAATAAGTAGCCTTACTACACTGGTAGCAAATGGTGAAGCTGGTTCGAGACCATGTCTTTCTGACATTACTTGATCTAATTCACTCCCCAATTCTCACTAACCCCACTGGACACCAAGAGCAGGAGTCACAAGCCAATGTCTTTCAAAAAGGACCTGGCCATCAGATGAGTTTAGTTTGATTTGTCCCAGGTATTAAAAATTGGAGAATTTCACAGAAATTTAGATTTCTGACTTCTACAACAAACCAGATGTGGAAGCAATGAAATCGCATTGTTGTGTGGAAAGAATTGTCTGGAACCAAATAGCAGCTTCTTTCTTTAGATGGAGTATGAGATCTCTAGTCTCCACAGTTCCTACCACTCCTTATTTTCTTGCAGTTGGGATCACTCTGCTCATGGCTGTTACCCATTCAGCCTCTAGAGGCATTGGGTTTGTGAATCATGACCTTGAACCTCAGTGTGGTGTTGCATGTTAGCCAGCAAAAAAATGCCTCACTAGACTGTAAGCTCCCCAAGGGCAGGAAATGTCTGTTTTCTTAACTGTGTCTCCAGGACTTAGAACAGCACTTGAAGGGTTCTAGACTTGCAGTAAATACTTGTGAATGAATGAATGATGTCTTTGTGTGGCCCAGGTATTTTGAGAATGACAGTTGGCTGAAAATGTTGGGTGAACCTGCGGTCCAGCAGGGAGCTCTCAGTAGCAGCAGTAGTCAAGAAAATTCCTCTGATTGAGAAATATATGCAGAGCCACCTGATACTGAATCTCTTCCTTTGTCTGTCTTCATACCATGGAATTTCCAGTTCTTCACCTTGCTGAACTTGGGCTTGGGGACAGATGTGCTGAATGTTGGGTAGACTCCACTTCTCTTAGCTTCCACTTCCTGCCAATAGAACATTGTACCCCATCACACAGAGGTCCCCAGAAGTGTAAGCCCATCAGGTATCTGAATCACAATTTTCAGTGTCTTTCTTCCAACCCTCCTTAGTGAGATTCTACCATCCAGAGCTCAAAATGCTTTGGGTAGATTTTTGGCAAAGAAAAGACCTCTGGGCCTAGATGAAAGGAGTTAGGAATAACTGGGCTTGAAAATCATTGGCCTGCTGTGTTAGTGGAGATGGCATGGGTTGGATCCAGAAACAGGGACAGAGGAGATCTTTGGAGACTTCCTCCTCCTCTGCTTGAATCCATGTGGAGCTAGAAGAGGCGAATTTCATCCTCCTGTCTCTGCTGTGACTCCATGAGGGGGGAGTTAGGCACATCGATGCAGTGGATCCTTGATCTCGTCTATACAGTGTGACATGCACAAAACATTTTTCTTGACCTGAAGTGGGGGTGCTCATTCCTCCACATCTGCTGGTAGAAGTAAGTATTGCTGCAATATAACGGCAACTTTCTGTCAACAATGCAGAGCCTTTCTGGGGAAAAAGTGAGTCCCCAGTCACTGGAGGTTCTCAGGGCTTGTTTCCCCAGAGCTACATATCAAGGAATGGAGTTGGAGTTTGCCAGGAAAATAGCAACTCTCCGCGGGCACATGCTATGTGCTTGGCACAGAGCTAGCTGCATAACTCTTATCTCTTTTCATCCTTACCTTATTTTATAAATAGGGAAGCTGAGGCTCAGAGAGTTTCAGTGACTTGCCCAAAGTCATGTGAATAAGTGGGAGAGTCAGAATTTGAACCTAGCACTCCCAAATTCTGTGCTCTTGGTGACAGTATTTGCTATAGAGAATGTGGAAAGGCCACTTGGGGAGAGATTCAATGTGCACGTGTAAGACAAGGGTGTGAAAGGATGGGACTTTAAGGCAAATGGGGAAATTCAACTGAAGACCAGATTGCAAATGGCACTAGGGGTACCTGTCATGGGGAGAGGGGCTAGCTCTTGTTTTTTTGGACTACTATTCTTTTCAGTAGTGTGAGGAACAGACTCAATAAGTATTGCAGCAAGAAGCTGAGAGATTTTAAGAGCTAGACAGTGAATAAGGAACCCATGTTCACTTAACATTTTCACCACTTAATCCTTAAATCTTCCCTAGCCCGCCCACACTCTGCAGCCAGGGCCAAAGAGGCCTTGGCTCCTCTTACCCAGAAACTGGAGCTGCTTCTGTGGTGAGCCACAGCTCCCCGGGGCCTGGCCTCTGATGAGGGTTAGTGACGTCATCTTCAGCAGGAGTTTCAGATGGAGAATTCCCCAAGGACCTCACAATCAATATGGCTCTTGCCCCCTTGCCTTCTCAGCCAGAAAATATGTCCGTTCCCTGACTTTTATATGCTGCTCTAATACCTCAGCTTACCGCCAAACTTGACATTCCTTTTTCTGCTCATTTGCCCCCCACCCTTACCCCATTTCTTCAGGACTCAGCTCAAGTATGGTGAACTTCAGAACATTTCAGCAATATAAATGCCCAAAGCTGGAACAGTCATCTTCCATTTGTCCCCTGTGTCTTCTTCAGTAACCAGGGAAGAAAGATCGGCAGCTCCAGAGTAAATCTCCTCCCTCTACCTCTTTCTAAGGACAGCAGATGCTCTTTTATCTGTTTTAGATTTTGAGCTTTTGCATATAATTATTTTTGAGCTGGGACTGAAAGAATTCAAAACCTACCTCCTTACAGCGTGTCTCTATTAGAGGTGGTAGCAGTGCTTGGGAAACTGTCTGATTGCACTACATTTCTCTCTTTTTTTCCCCTCCTGTTTTTCCTTTTCTGGGCAAAGCTGTATGAGACCCATCTGGCAAGGCAAACGGGAGCCATGATGTGAGCTCATGGAAGGAGCATGAATAACTGTCACTTCCGGGCCCCACTTTCATTACCAAAAAGGTGGATGGAGGAGAATTATTATGCATCTCATTAAATCAATATTTTATTTCCTCCCTGTCTCCAGCTCACCTCTCAGCTTTGATCTCTTTGCCTCTGGAGCAAGGCTGGACAAGTGATTTTCACAATGCAAATCAAGATCACTGGGCTCTTTGCCCAGGCTTTGATCTCCTACCTAAGGAGAAGGCTGGTATGGAATGCCGTGAGCCCTGGTCCCTGCTCACCCACTGATTCTCTGTAACCTTGAGCGAGGTGGAGCCTGTAGAAGGGCTTTCCTTTTCACTCTGTAGAAGAGTAACATGACTTGTAGCAGCAGTTGTCAAACTACCTGGGTAATGGAAATTTACACCTTACAAGGCATTGGAGGGGCTAGGGAGGAAAGGGCATCTTGTTGAAAAGATTTTATCTGTTTACTTATTTTTACTCAAACATAGGTTGAGAAGCTGAGTTTAGAGCAAAGCCAAGGACACTGAGAAATAATAGATTTTTCTATCTGCCTTATATTGGAGACTTCTTTTATTGGATCTGATAAAGTTAGGCACACTCCCCCATTTCCCAGATGTTTGCACTTCCTATAGCTTCTCTTATACTACCTGCCTTTGATGCTTAGCCATGAGTCTGGGATAGGGAAGAAGAAGGACATGGCGTAGAGGAAGTGGGAAGTCTGAAACTGCCTTTCCCTGAGGGAAATGCAGGTTGATTAGGAAGGGGAGGTAAATGCAATTCCCAACCTTTTCAATCATGGGGCTTGTGGGGAGAAGAAAGATAGAGGGAGGAAAGGCGAGGAGAGACGAATGTGCCCATCTCTTGATGACCAAGAATTTGATGATGAATGCTTGGGTGGTGGGAATTTGATTCTCTCCTGCTTCACATTCGAGACTCTGCAAGTAGATCACTTCACGGGCTGCCTTCCTTAACTGGAATAAATTTAGGCTCATGAATAAAAATTCCTACATTGTCTTTATATGTCTCATTATACTACAGAGTTGTGAAAACTTTGTTAGCGCAAGTATTTATCCATGGCCTAGTTTCTGGAAATCTCTGTCCTAGACTAGCACTATTTCAGTCTCTTTCCAGTTGGATTTAGTTTGTTTGTTTAGATTATAAGGAAAAGAGAGCTCCTCAAGTTGCTTCAAATAAAAAAATGGTATTTTGAAGATAAATGTGGTTCCGCTGAGGGCTAGAAATCTTGGACACCGAGGCAGCACTGGGAACAAATACCTCTCCTGGAGATTGTACTTCTCTCTGTCTATCTGCTCCCTGCTCTATGGACCTGTTCTGGTTTTCTTTTGCTGCACAACAATCCACTCCAAAACTTAGTGGCTCTAAATAACAAGGTTATCATCTCTCATAGTTCTATGAGTTAACTACACTCTACATTTCTCACCTGGGTGTTTCATGTAGTTGGAGTCAGATAGCAGCTGGGGCTAGAATGATCTAAAGGTTCAACTGGTCTGGACTTCCAAAATGACTTGCCACATGGCTGGCAGTTTATGCTGGCTGCTGATGCTGGGAGTTCAGCTGAGCCTGTTGACTGGAGTAACTATGTGTGGCCTTCCAATGTGGCTTAGATTTCTCTTGGCATGTCCTCTGGGTTCTAAGAGAGAGCATCCCAAGATCCAGCATTCCAAGAGACCTAGGTGGAAGCTGTAAGCCTTCTTATGGCCCATTCTTGGAAACCACACTCTATTACCTCCTCCATATTTGACTGGTTGCAGGGTCAGGCCAGATTTAAGGAGAGAAGACCACAAAAGAGCATGAATACCAAGATGACTCGTTGATTGGGAGGGCCATCTTTGAAGAACAGATACCATAAGACCATTCGTTTGCATACCCATAGTTTCTGCTCCCATAACTTTAATTTGTTTATGATCCATCCTGACTGCTATCTCTGGCCTCTATAGACGTTTTTCCATGATGTCCTTTTAAGTTTATGTCCCCACTCTTACTGCTTTCATCATTCAGTTCACAGATTCCAAATTCTTGATGAAGCACTCTGTTTGGTCCAAAGTTTCCCTGGACAGTCTATGGATTGCTTGCTCAGCTCTTGTCCTATCAGTTACGACCAGATTTGGGTGGGGCACAGTGGCATTAAACAAAGCAACCCAGATTTGCCTTCTCATTAGGGTCATGGGTAGGACAGTCCCTCTAGGATGCACATCCTGTACAAATTGTTTTTGCCTTACCCTTGCCCATGGATTTGATAATTAACTAGTGCCACTATTAAGGGACCAAGAGTCTAGAGAGATCAGTTCCAGAGCCTCTGTCTCATGTTTGACATCTAGTTTTCAGCTCTTAAATTCTGCTACATAATTCTGCTAGGCCAGGCTCTACGAATCCTGGCATTTAACCTTTGCCTTTGTTGTCCACAACTCAAAGAATACACTTGTGTCTTAGCACTTGAACAGAGTATTAGTCATGAATTCTAGACCCCTCATTTTAGAGATGGGGAAAGGAAGACTTTAGAAGTATATTGATTAAAAATAAGTATATAAAGGGGCCGGCCGGTGGCGCAGCAGTTAAGTGCGCACGTTCCGCTTTGGCGGCCTGGGGTTCGCCGGTTCAGATCCTGGGTGTGGACAAGGCACTGTTCATCAAACCACGCTGTGGTAGGCGTCCCACATATAAAGTAGAAGAAGATGGGCACAGATGTTGGCTCAGGGCCAGTCTTCCTCAGGAAAAAAGAGGAGGATTGGCAGCAGTTAGCTCAGGGCTAGTCTTCCTCAAAAAACAAAAAACAAAAAACAAAAACAAATGAACAAACAAACAAAAATAAGTATATAAAGGGGCCAGCCTCGTGGCATAGTGGTTAAGTTCGTGCACTCTGCTGCAATGGCCTGGGATTTGCAGGTTCTGATCCTGGGCATGGACCTACACTACTCATCAAGCCATGCTGTGGTGGCATCCCACATACAAAAAATAGAGGAAGATTGGCATAGATGTTAGCTCAGGGACAATCTTCCTCAGCAAAAAGAGGAGGATTGGCAACAGATGTTAGCTCAGGGCCAATCTTCCTCACCAAAAAAATAAAACTAAAAATAAGTATATAAAGGCAGAGACAGACTAAACTCAATTCCAAAGACTCCAAATCCAGCACTCCCTACTGCACCATGATGCTTCTCTAGGAGGAAAAGGCAACTCAGGGGCCAGCAAAAGTAGACACACAGAACACAAAAGATAGCAGATGGACCCACGTTGATACCACCAAGGCCCACTCAGACAGAAAACATTGCTCACTTTCTCAACAACTTAGCAACCAGGTTTCTACTTCTTGGTTGGCTGCTGGCATCTGCAGATCCAGCTGACTCTCACTCTAGTTGGTCTGCAAGTTTGGCCCACCCTAACTCTCTACCCATCCCAGTGACCAGCATTGACTTAGAATCTCCCATTCCCACCCTTGCGTCTCAACAGGAAAGAGGTCGGCATCTTGGCACATCTCTTTAAAGCCATTTTCACATGCTGCTGTAGGCTCTCTGGGGAGCTCGAGAATATTCTGGGCTCAGTGACTTCAGCCCACATAAACTCAGGGAGTATTTACTTATATGGGACTTTTCAACCCCACTTTCCAATCTGAGCTGAGGAATTAGGCAAAATGCCTTGAATTTATCAAGGGAAACATAAAATTCTGCAGAGTAGTATTGGTTAAAAAATAGCACTCTATACGGAAAGTAGAAAAGTGCTAGAGAATCACCATCCTTGAAGGTTTTTAAGATAAAAACAACAATGCTCATAATTTAGGGATAAATTGGGTGACAGGAAAAGCAAGATTTCTCAAGGTTCTTTCTAGGTGCAGTTCTTAGGAAGAAATGTTTTTGGTAAATATAGTAAAGAAGAGGGAGATAATACATTTCCCAATTTGGGATTTTTTTGTTTTAAGTCCTTGAGGCAGAGCTGTGGCATTGAGGGCAGTTAGCTTCAGGGTTTACTTAGACAAAACTGTGAATTCAGTCAATCTGTTTTCCCTACTCCATCATTCTTTTTGGCACATTTTTACTCTCATCATGCAAACTCTTTTCCCTGCCTTCAAATAGAGTACCATTCCTTTACTCTGTTATCAAAACCTGCTAAATGTCAAGCATAACCTAATGAATATTGAGTGATGCTCATTGTCTAATATGTTAATTAATCTAAGAGAGGGACTTCGCTGGTGTTTCTAAAATTATGACAAGCAGGAAGGCTCCCCTTCCACTTTATTTATACATTCACCCTGGACCGCTTTGCCTGACATGGTATCCTGGAAATAGCATTGTCTTTGGAGCCAGACAGACCCTGGGCGACGTTGAGCAGTTACTTCTTCGTAAGCCTCAGTTTTCTCCTTTATAAAACAATAGCTAATAGGGTAAACCCAGTGATATTGTCATTTTAGTGTCCCAACTTAATATCTCCCAGAGTTGTCATGAGTTTTAAATGAGACGATGTGTGCAAAGTTTGTAACACATGGCTGGTCACGAGTCAGATGCTCCTACAGTGTTAGTTCATTCCCCTTGCTTATTCAATCTATTCTGATGCCACAACAATGGTATTACTCTCTCTTTCTAAAAATGAAAAACAGGTCCCACACGTTTTCCATGGAAAGTCCTTTTATCTTTCACTTCTGTTTTTCCTTCACATGTTGAAACATTGCTCATCTAAATAACAGAGAGCTACTGAACTGTAGGATTTCCTTATATCCAGAATTTTCTTATAGTAACTGATAATGACCTCTCTCCCTCCCCTTTTGTAAATTCTTTTTTCAAAATTTGCTATGCCCCAGAAACAGGCTATTTACACTACGTATGTTTCAGAAATCCCTTATAATGAACCATACAAATCTATTTGTCCTGCTGCTACTATAATTGCCTATATCTTATTATAACTTAATATGTAACAGATTTTTTTTGGCGAGGCCAGAAGCAACTGAGCATTCACTGAAAACGCAGATGCTGAAGGTTGTTGTGGAGCCAGTGAACCCACTAATTGGATAAAGGGGGGGGATGGTTGTGGAAATTTAATTAAACTGGCATTTACTCTAGCTGCTGAAAATATTAATCAGAAAATGAGTTGCACAAGAAAAGTAATAGGCAAGGCAGGGGCTGGTGACATGAAAAATGCTATTGGTGCCATTCTTCCTGGCATTGATAAGAAAGTGATTCTCTTTTTTCCCCGAGGTGTGGGTCATCTGTCCAGTGAGCTCTGCCTATAGCTTGTTTGGGCAATGATGACAAAGAAACGTGCTTGGAAAGCTGTGAGTTGGGAGGAGGAGTGTGAGATTCTTGATTTGGGGACCAGATGCATCTCTTGGCAGTCCTTGATACAAACATAAAGATAAAATATGTGTCTGAAAAAAAAAACAGAAAAAGAAAGAAGAAAAAGGCCAATTTTCCCCCTTCTTCTATAGAAACACTCCTCCCTAGAAGAGATGAGCTGAACATCTGCATTCATTCAAGCAATAATGCTTAAACAATTGTCAAATTTGAGAGGGGTGGATGAGGGTTTTGAACCAGGCCTTTAAATACATTCCATAACCCAGGAGCTATTGGGAAGACATTGCCCTCCCTAGGCTTGCAAACAAGAGTGGAAGAGGGCAAACACAGATGGGGACTCTTGTGTTTGGTTTGAGAGCTGCTCTCGTAGGTTTGTTTAAGTGCTTTGAGAGGCCGGGACAGTTGTTCCCCTAGAGACCATTGCCCCGTCGCCACTGGGGACAGCTGGGCCCTGCAGGAAACTCTGGGTTAATGGACTTAGTTGAAGAGCCTGGAAGGCAGAGGAAGATAATTCTCTACTCAGAAGGCCAAAGGCCCCCCGAGTTTTCTCCTCAGGCTTGGCCTTTCGGGCTTCAGTTTCCAGAAGTGCCTTTTTGGTCAAGGGGATGCTTCAGCTCAAGGGTAACCTTGCTTCAAGAAAACCTATTACACAAAAATGAGAATGCACAAATGCACAATGTTCTTGCTACTTTGTCACGTTGTTTTTAAATTTTTTTATCAATTGGGAAATCTGATGACCGATGCTGATCTGGGACAAAATGTGTGGCAATCCTTTTATATATATTTCTGACTATTTCTTGTGAGTGACCAGAGCCCTGAGAGCTGCTGTCCCCCCATGAGTACCTCCTGAATGGGGCATGCTTTCCTGTAGCCTCTGATGTCCAGTCCCTGGTCACCTCCTCTGCTCTTTCTTTGGCCATGTAGCAAGAAGGCAGAGACAGCCACTAGGAGGAGAGGATCTGTTTTCCCTTGGCTTCTTTCAGTTCACCAGAATAGTCCCTCTATTAGTTTCCTAGGGCTGCTGCAACAAACTGCCTGGATTAAAACAACAGAAATTTATTGTCTCACAGTTCTGGAGGCCAAAAGTCCAAAATCAAGGTGTTGACAGGGCCCTACTCCCTCTGAAGCCTCTAGGGAAAAATCCTTCCTTGTCTCTTCCTAGCTTCTTGTGGTTCCTGTCAATCCTTGGCATTCCTTGGCTTGTCTCCATCTTCACATGGCCATCTTCCCTCTATGTTTGTCTCTGTGTCTCTGTGTCTCTGTGCCACGCCTTTCTCTTGAAAAGATACAAATCACTGGACTAGGGCTCACGCTAATCCAGTAATTCCTCATCTTAACTTGATTACATATGCAGAGCTATTTCCAAATAAGGTCACATTCACAGGGACTGGGAGTTGGGACTGCAACATATCTCTTTGGGGAACACAATTCAATATACCACAGTCTTTACTGGAAGAAACTGTATCATTAGGTGTATGTTTCCATTTGGGTCCACATGCCCATGTCAAGCTGGATTTTAAACAAGGTCCCTGATAAAAACAAAAATTGAATGTTTGAGCTCTAATTTGTGTCCGGCTGGCGAACGCATATTTCTAACTTGACCAGACTTGTATCAAAATAAATTCTATGCAAAATAACACCACAAATTAAAATGTATCCTGCTATTCTTTAACACTTAAAAGGTTTTTAAATATTTATTTAAAAATCAGTGTACTACTGCCAACTGTTGTTTGTTAATTTGTGAGATTATAGCTTTCCTGCACTTTGGTGTTCCATTGCCCCTCCTATTATGAAGTAATGATGATTCTAAATGGTATTTACTTAAAAAGTTTTTATAATGTCCCAATTTGGCAAACTAAAATGTTGATAACCTTGTCAATTCCTAAAATATTTTGGGCCAACTTACTACCCAGTAAAATCCAAAAGTATGGGAATCCTTATAATAGGAAATTCCATTTTTCAACCCTTATTCCTAAAGAGTTTCCTTTATAATAATAATCTCTTAAATAGAGGTCATCAGTAGTTCCATAAAGTTTGGGTTTTTATTTTTGTTGTTGTCATCCATAAAATTAACTATTCGTCTATGGATGGGATGTGGTGTGGGAATTTGAAGATAAACCCAAGTCTGACCACAACGAATCAGAAATTGAAGATCTTTAAAATGTGGTTGACGATACATATGGAAAGTTAATTCTAGTTTACAAAAATTCTGCACATTCCTTTTTTTTCAGAGGCCCATCTCTTACATGAAATGCACTGTGTCATTTTAAATTGTGATGCTGATGACTGAATGCATGGCAGTGATTCAATATTTTTCTGCAAAAAACAAAATGCCACAAGGCTCCATCTAAGCCATCTGAATATCTCTCCCTATTGGTCATGAGACTAGAAAGCCCTGCTGGGTGATAGTCTGGAGTGGTCTAACAAATTAGTAGGTCACACGTAGGATAGCAAAGTGAATGATTAGTCTAAACCATGAATTTCTAGATTTCTTTAATGTGAAAAAGTAGTTCAGACATACACATTTCAGCAGGAACATCTTCTCATAGTGCAAAGGGGCTAGACAAGCATTAGACCTGATGATTAGACAAGACTGACTCTGGGTATCGTCACTTAACCTTATCAAAGCTCTTCAGAGCTCTCAAGAGAGGTTGATTAATTATTGATAGGCGGGATATTAGGAAATCCCACTGGATTGTGGTTACCTAGTGACAGAAATCAAAGCTGAGGAATGACTTCATAAGTCTGTCCTGGGACCCGTAGAAAGGAAATAGATGCCCATTGACACTGAGGGTACAAGTGGAAGAACTTCCTATTAGGAACTTTAGGTATTTTCAAGTGAAATTGTGATGTCATTTCCCCAGAAATCTTTTAGGTTCAAATGAAGCAACGCATGTGTGAGATGGGTAGACAAGTTCTGCCTCAAGGGGGAAGAGGAATATCTCTGAGCTGCATCCCCTTGTAATGGCAGGGCTCAAAGTTCTTCTTTCTGTCTTCTTCCATGGTCCCCATTATGTGTTCCTATGAATACAGGGAATGAGGACTTGGTTCTCTCCACCAGGACTCTCTCTCTCAAGCTACGTTCACAGACATAGTAGGTGCACTTATGTGTAGATACATCCTACCTTGCTTATACACAACCCAGGGTCAGTTGTAACTTTGATGAATGACTCTTTCTAGATTAGGGCATTCTCAAATGGAATAGGCTTGTTTGGGTCATCCTGAACTGAGGAAAGGCCTTTGTATGGGGAAGAGAATTTTTACTCTTCTCCTTCCAAAATTCTGCTTAAGTCCAGAGGGGAGGAAACTCTATTCCTCTCTCAGTCCCCACATACATGCTCTATCCTTCCCAAGGAAGTGCTTGTAACTCAGTTGGTTGAACAAAGAACATTCACTGGGCCATCTACTAGTGGGTGAATTACTGTGTCAAGCCCCAGGCATGGTCTTCATTCTCTTTCTGCCTCATGCTACTCTCAGAGGGCCTTGCTCTTTTCAGGAAAGTTAGTCATCCCTGGCCACACAAATTGTGGGGTTAATAAATTCAGGGTCTGCTCTGCACACCAAGGCATATCTATTAAAGGAGGAAGTAGACTAAACCACATTTTCGATCATCATTTACCAGATTTGTCCCAAATTGTGGAAGAGAAAGGAAGTAGAAGACGAGAAGGAGATGGCTTGAGAATACTCCCCTACACTCCACCACAGCTTTGCAATTAGTTCCTTTACTGATAAACCCTCCTCAGTGAATGTGCCCCTGGGGCCCTAATTGTTAGAATAACCCTTGTATAAAAGTGTTAGAAGAAGACTGCTTTTTGCACATTATATTAGTAATTACTCTTCAAAGGAGATCTATCTTGAAATTTGACTTTTCTTACGTTAGAAGCTCCAGAATTCCTCACCTTTCTCCCAGCCATCACTCTTGGCTTACTGAATGGTGGAAACATTAATTCCTTGAGTAGGAATGTTGGTGTTTTAGAGAAGCCAGTCTTCAATCTCCTCACTTGAGTTGGGAACCAATTGGGAAATAGATACAGAGGACATAGAAGAATCCAGATTTTAACTTTATTGCCTACTGAGAATGGGGTACCCCCTCTCCACCTAAAATTAGACTTATGTGCCCACCCATGTGCAAGGTGGAGAAACCCTACTCAGGTAAGTTTACCTTCCACGGGACTTCAGGAGGAGCGGAGAGCACTCATGCTCTACGGGCAGGTCCCGGAGAGTGAACCCAGAAGTGGCCAAGCCCTGTAACTGCTCCAGTTTCCATCTCATGAATCAAAGAAACCATTCCTCCCTTCTTGGCAAGCAGTGGAGAGGGACACAAAAGGAAGGGAAACAGTTGTCTTTACAATATTTTGGAAAAGGGAGAAGTTTCTGTTGTATGCAACAGGAATGATTTACAAAGAGGATTTCTTCTATATGGAAACAGTCTTCTAGGGGCCAGCCCCAGGGCCAAGTGGTTAAGTTCACGTGCTCCACTCCAGCAGCCCAGGGTTTGGCGGGTTCGGATCCTGGGTGTGGACATGGCACAGTTCGGACATGGCACCGCTCATCAGGCCATGCTGAGGCTGCGTCCCATGTAGCACAAGCAGAGGCACTCACAACACAGCCATGTACTGTGGGGGCTTTGGGGAGAAGAAGAAGAAAAAAAAAAAAGAAGAAGATTGGCAACAGATGTTAGCTCAGGTGCCAATCTTTAGGAAAAAAAAAAAGAAGAAACAGTCTTCTAGAATCATAACCTTCTTCTGGGCTGACTATAGATTGGCAATGATATGACTTTTCTGATACTTTAAAATAAAAGCTTCTTCCCCAGTCCAGTCCCCATATGGTGGGAGAAAGAAGGGGAAGGGATCCTGCCCTGGGTTGCTACCATATTTTTATTCTTTGGACAGCTACTGAATAAACTTAGCATTATTATCTTTCCCCAAGAATGAGTGAATGAATGAATGAAGGAAGTCCTCTTTAATTCAACAAACTGTCACGTGTCTGTCATGTGCTAAGTTCTGTGCTAGGTGGTGATACAGGAATAAAAGACAGGGACGCTATCCTGAAGATGTTCATAGATCAATGGGAAAGAGAGGCACATACATATAAGGTGACAGTAACAAGTGATAAGAAATAATGGCAGCTCATGTTTATTGAGTGTTGAATGTGCCAGATATTGATGTGAGCACTTTACACATATTATGTGATTTGATCCTCATAACAGCCACACAAGATATGTACTTTTGTTATCCACGTTTTACAGATGAGGAACCTGAGACACAGAGTTATTCAGCAACTTGTCCAAGGTAACACGATAAATGGCTGAGCTGGGATTCGAACTCAAGCAGTCTGACTAACGGCCTGAGCTGCTGATTGATACAAACATCCTGTGATAGAGGTAAGCATGGGTAACTCTGGATACGCAGAGGAAGGGTCCCCAACCAAGACCACGGAGGTTCAAGAGATTCTTTCAGGGAAGCTCAGGGGTTGTAACCTATTTCTATGGTCTTTGGGGCAGTAGGAGAAGATTACCCTGGAGAGCAGAGTCTTCCAGTCATCCTAAGGCAAGGTTCAGGGGAGTTGGAGTCTCCTCTGAGACCCACTTGGCCTTGTCTTCATTCCCTTCCCTTCTGAAGATAGGCCCAGGGACTGGGTCAGAGGAACCAAGCCTTCCTCTTCCTTCAAAACATCCCCAGGAGCGAAGTCAATGTCCCTCTATTAGGAAGCTAGAAATGGCTCCTCTTTTTTTTTTGCCAGCCTTTGTCACAAAGAACAGTTTCATGAGTGATTCTGGCTGCTTCCTGCCTAATGACAAACTTATGAGCATCTCCCTGATGCAGTCAAGTGTGGGCTTTGTCTGATTAGATCAGCTCATACCCTTGTAAGATCTCAGGACATGCAGAGCACTCCAGAGAGTCTTCCACTGTCCCCAAATTCTTTGGAGATGGGTTGGGAATCCTACGAGGAATTCCATTCAAACTCCCCCATGGACTGCAGAGTAAATACTCTCTGTGCTGACACCCACAAAATGACAGATGTGGTAAGCATCTGTGTAAGATCTCTGCTGGCTCCAGGCTCAGCTTCCTGGAATCTCTGCAGGCCAAGGCTGTTGATTATCTCCAGGATACAATTTCTGTTCTCACACTTTCCCTTAACACCAAGGTGAAGAGAGTATGATTCAGAGTCCAGAAGCCCAGGGCTTGAGCTCCCTTTTCTCTACTTAAATTGCCTTTGGACCTCGTGAAGCAACCTCACAGGATTGGTAGGAGGGTCAATGAGCTAAGGCAGGCTGTGCTCAGTATGTGGTCAGCTCCCAATGGGTGATGGCTCCTATTATTACTTGTTGTTAAGGTTTTTAACTGTTAACAAGTGAGTGTGTATAAATATCCTAAATTCAAGACACAACTTTATCATGTGGAACTCTCTGAAGCCTGCTTTCCCCAGTCTCTCGTTTCTCCATGTATATAGCACAGGCAGGTAAGGACTGGGCTACCTGGAGCCCAGGTAGTAATGGGTATTCTTGATATCAGCTCTATATCCCAAACATATTGCCTTTTATCCAGGAGTTTACCTAAACCTTTTGTGAGTTATTTTCAAAAGCTAAAGAAGATTCTTGTTGTTTTGTAAAGTAGCATTTCAGCTGCTGCTGATCTGACCCCTTGAGGCCTAGTTTTCTAGGATTGAATTAACCTATCTCTGTTTACTCTATCCATGCCCAGAATGATTTCATACTCCTGTCTTTGTTCTTTCCTACGAGGAAGAATTTCCTCACAAGTACAGATGCCCATTTAAAGAGCCATTCACACATCTCTCTTCTAATATCTTTGGTGTCCTATGAGAAGCAGAAAGATTCTACAAGTTGGATTATCTTTCTTATGAATCTTAACTCCATTCTTGGTTAGAATGCCTACATCCCAAAGGACAGTATCACCTAGTGGCTAAATGTGTACTTTACTATCCAGGTTCCTTCAAGTACCAGCAGTATGAATTCTCCAGCCACAGTTCTTTACCTATAAATGGGACTGATAATAATAATTTCTACTTTGTAAAGTCTTTATAGGATTTAAGTGAAGCAATTAAAGAGCTTAGTACAGCACCTAACTCATAGTAATCCTCGATAAATGGAATGTTAGTATTAGGATTAGCCATACCAATTGGAATTGGTATTAGAACTAAGATGAATATCAATATTAGTACTCCATGTCTTTGCATATTCTATGCCTCTGTCTGGATTAGCCATTCCTCTGTGTTCTTTGTAGACACCAAATCATCCTTCAAAATCCAATTCAAGTGCCATATTTTCTAGGATACCTCCCCTGCTCTCCCAGGTAGAATTTATCTATCCCCCTAGTACCTTTTACTTTTCTCCATTGTCATACTGACCCCTCTAAATGGGATTCATGTATTAATGTGGTCATCTCTCCTGCTAGACTGCTTCCTGAGAGTGGGTATCAGGTCTAGTTCGTATCTGCACCACCTGCCAGAGAACCTGGCAGATCTGACCCTTCTTAAACGTTCTATAATTTGAAAAGAACTGCAGAGGCTGCTGAAGAGACGAGCAGACCCAGAAGTGCCCAGAGGTCTGATGACTAGAAGAAAATCAAGATGGAACCCTCCAACCCAGCTGCACTGTGCAACTCTAGACAGTGTTTCTTTTCACAGGAGCTGGGCCAACTGTGCCAGGTTTGGGGCATGTTGAGGAAGTTTCTGAGTTACACCATGTCTCTGCCTGCCCAGAAAGATAGAACTGGTGAGTGACTCTGCCTTGTCATGCTGTCAAATGGAGTGAAGACACTGGGGTCTGTGACAGGGAGTGTGGAAAGGGGGCACGCCACTTTTGAGTTGTTGGCATTGCTTTATTTATTTACTTTATAGGAAGGAGAGTTGAGTGCTTCATGCCAGTCCCCCTCCTTCCCTTTTATGCATGAAGGGCTCCTTTCTTCTTGGTATTTATTGCTATGAGTCACTTCTCTGTGTGCCAGATGGAAGATGCAGGAGCTTCTGGCTCCTGTGAAGAAACGTGAGGTTTAGGGTAGGGGACCAGGTTGAGAGTGGGGAGGGGAAAGGGGGCTGGGCTGGGAACATGTAGATTTGTTTTAGATGGAATTAGGCTTCAGTCTCCTCCCTCTAGTCCCACAAGGTTTGATCAGTTCTCTAGAGATGGTTGTTTGCATGTGTTTTCCCTCTTGTTCTTTGAGCCCATCTGCACATTTGCAGGAGAAATTTAATCCGTATGGGCTCATTCATTAAACTTGTTAAGCTGCTGTCTAAAGAGAACAATTTTGTGACTGTGAATCCTTCAAAGTTTACTCCTCGTAGCTACAATTTCCTGTTTGTGAAGAACTTGGGCACTCAGGTCTGAGATGTTCTTCAGGCCTCTTGTTCCAAAACTGAATGTTATGTCCCTTCCAGGGAGGGCTGGAGAGGCCATGTCTTCAGGTCGCCAGATGTGGTGTTGGCACCATAGGTCAGGATGACCACATCTATCTAGGCCTGGAAGCTTTTAGAATCTCAAAAGCCATGGTCTTTTGGACTAAGTACAGGTTACATCACTTCCATGAAGCCCGCTTCAATAGTCAGGCTGAACATGATCTCTTCCTTGGTTTGATTCTCTACCTCTCTTATGTTACCATTTTTTCCTTTCTTGTGTTATAGATAGAACTAATGTCCTCTGCTAGATGATGACTAACTTGAAGATAGTGCTTGAGAGCACAGACTTTGGGATTAGAGAGAACAGGGCTATTTTGAGTTGATGGGCATCCCACCTTGGAAAACTCAACTACCATCTCTGAGTCTTGCTCTCCTATCTTCATTTAAAACCTCTTTTAAACTATATGATGTGAAACAGAGAAAATGTATAAACCATAAATATACATTTAATGAATTCTTATAAAGTGGATGCGCCCAGGTCACACCAATCAGGGCGCAATACAAAACTTTATCAGGATCTTAGAAGCCCTGTCTCTGCCCTTTTCCCATCATACTTCATCCCTCTCACCTAAATCTAACTACAGTTCTGAATTATATGGTGATAACTTTTTTGCATTTCTTTAGTTTCACCATGTAAATAGCCCGAAATACTGTAGTCTGCTTTCCTTGCCTGAATGTTGTTAAAATGGAAATCTGTCATATGTATTCTTTTGTGTATGGCTTCTTTTCCTTAATATTATGTTGTTGTGATTCAGTCACCTTGTTGTATGTAGCTGCAATTCACTCATTCGTTATCGCACGTATTATATAGTGTTCCATGTATGAATATACCACAGTTTATATAGCTGTTCTACTTATGATGGACATTTGGGTTACTCCCAGACTAGTAATGCTGCTATGAACCTTTGTGTTCATGTCTTCTGGGGCACATGAGCATGCACCTCAGAATTGCTGGGTCACAGCCATGTATTATCTTCAATTTCAATAGATAATGCAAAAGTGTTTCTAAAGTGAGCCAATTTATAATTCTACAAGCAGTGTATCAGAATTCCCATCACTTTCTATTTTCACCAACACGTGATATGGGCCATCCTTTTAGCCATTCTGCTAGGTGTGTGATAATATTTCATTTTGGTTTTAGTTTGCCTTTTCTTGATTAATCATAGGTTGTGTGACATTTTTATGTTTATAGATTATTTGGATTTTCTCTTTTGCAAAGGACCTCTTAGAGTTGATTTTCTCCATTTTCTTTTTTAAAAAAATGTTTTTTCCAGTTTTATTGAAAAATAATTGACATACATCATTGTATACGTTTAAGCTGTACAGCATGTGATTTGATTTACATATATTGTGAAATTATTATCATCATTGGTTTAGTTAACATCCATCATCCCATATAGATAAAAGAAAAAGAAAAAGAATTTCTCCTTATGATGAGAACTCTTAGGATTTACTGTCTTAATAACTTTCCTATATGTCCTACACTGCATTCCAGAACTTACTTATCTTATAAGTTTGTACCTTTTGACCATCTTCCTCCAATTCCCCTTCCCCCACTTCCCACCTCTGGTAACCACAAATCTGGTAGTTTTTTCTATGAGTTTGTGTGTTTGATTTTTAGATTCCACATATAAGTGAGATAATACAGTATTTGTTTTTCTCTGTCTGACTTATTTCACTTAGCATAATGCCTTCAAGGTCCATCCTGTTTTTGCAAATGATAGGATTTCCTCGTTTTTTATGGCTGAACAATTTTCCATTGTGTGTGTGTGTGTATATATATATATCTCAATATCATAACTTCTTTATCCATTCATCTATTGATGGATGCTTAGGTTGTTTCCATGTCTCAGCTGTTGTAAATAATGCTGCTATGAACATGGGGTGCAGATATCTTTTCAAGTTAGTATTTTCGTTTCCTTTGGATGTATTTCCAGAAGTGGAATTGCTGGATCATATGGTATTTCTATTTTTAATTTTTTGAGGATCCTCCATACTGTTTTCCATAGTGATTGTACCAATTTACAATCCCACCAACAGTGCACAAGCTTACCCTTTTCTCCACATCCATAGCAGCATTTCTTTATTGTCTTTTTGTTAACAGATATTCTAACAGGTGTGAGGTGATATCTCGTTGTGGTTTATATTTGCGTTTCCTTAGTGAGTAGTGATGCTGAGTATCTTTTCACTTACCTATTGGCCATTCATACATCTTTGGAGAAGTGTCTACTCAGGTCCTTTCCCCATTTTTTAAATTGGATCATTTGGGGGTTTTTTAGCTATTGAGTTGTATGAGCTCTTTATATATTTTGGATATTAACTCCTTAACAGATATATGATTTGCAAATATTAATTCTCATTCTGTAGGTTGTCTTTTCACTTTATTGATGGTTTCTTCTGCTGTGCAGAAGCTTTTCAGTTGGATGTAGTCCCACTTGTTTATTCTTTATTTTGTTGCTTGTGCTTTAAGTGTTATTTCCAAAAAAATCATTGCCAAGATCCATGTCAAGGAGTTTTTTTCCTGTTTTTTCTAGGATTTTCATGGTTTCAGGTCTTACATTTAAGTCTTTAATCCAATATGTACTTTCATGTCTTACTTTTTTCAATTTCCACAGTTTTCTTGAATGATAGTTTACTATTTTTTCCATTGCTTTGATTTACTTTTTCTTTCAGGGACATCTACCGTACATTCCACTGTGCACTATACATGGATCTTTGTCTACCCTATCTTGTATTTTCTCTCAAATATTTTTAATCTCTTTACTTCTGTTTGACTTTTACTTTTTTCTCCTTTTCACTTTCCATTTCCCTTAAGGCATTATTTATTTTATTTGTTCCCATGTTCCTTCTAGTTTGACATTCACTTCTGAAACACATTTGCTTTCCTTTTCTTTCTCATTCTTTCTTGAATTCCATCACTTCGTCTCCGAGTTTTTCAATTTCTGTCATGTGCTATTCTTTTATATCTTTGTTGATTTTCTTAATCTCTTTTAGCTTGGTTTGACGTATCAGGTTACAATCTTTATCTGTGGACATGTCTTTCTGGTGTAGTTTCAGTGTCTTTAGGGATGTTATTCTGCTGTCCATTTTCTTTTTTCTCATCATAGCTTCAAATGGGTAATGATCGAGGTTCTTTCTGGTTTCTTTTCTTTACATACGAAATTAGTGTTATTGAACTTTTAGCAAGGGGGAGTGAATAGTTTTTATAGCTTTGCTTCTCAAGAACTCCTCCTTCTGTTGTTTTTGTAAAATGTTAATATAACCTTGTATCTTAGGAGACCTCCTGGCTTTTTTCCTCTTCTCCACTTTAAATGACTCTTCTCTTTTCTTTGCCCCTACTAACCCTGTCCTACTCAATTTTGATTCTTTTTCCAGCCACTTATCTCCAGTGGGGGGTTTCATTCTGGAAGGAAACTTGAGCTGCTTAGTTTTGAGAGTTTGTAGGGCCTCAGCTGCTTCAGCCATTCAAATCTGACCATAGATCCCTTGCCCTCAATTGTATGTAATGTGAAAATCCCTCCCACTTTCAGCTCCTCAACCTCAAATTGGACTTTTACGCTTTTCAGAGAATAACTGTTGAGGATTTTGTGGTTCTCATTTCAGGACAATCAAATGCCCTGTAGCTTTCCTCTGCTGTCCTTCACATACATCCTGATACTGTGTGTGTCCAGTAGCTTTCATCTGAATCACTTATGTTTGGGAGGGTGGGGATACTTTAATCTCTATTTTTCTTATAGATGTTCTTTTTGGTCTCTTAGTTTTTCAACCTTAGTTGCTCTGTGTATTTTTTATGGGGTAATTCAGAGAGATTGAAAAACAACCATTGACACTACTACAGTTATCTTCCCAGAATTCCTCTCTCACCTTTATTTTTAAAGAATACTTTTGCTGGATATAGATTTCTATGATGGCAATTGTTTTCTTAAAGGAAATAAAAAGTTGTCATTCCACTCTCTGCTGGCTTCCACTATTAATGTTGAAAGTCATCTGTCACTCATTGTTACTCCTTGGAAGGTTGTCTTTGTTTTCCTTTGGCTACTTTAAAGAATATTTCCTTTTTAAAAATTTCAATATGATGTAAGTGTGAATTTATTTTTATATTATGCTTGGGATTTATTAGGTTATCTCAAATCTATCGATCAATATTTTCATCAATTTTGGACCACTCTCAGCCACCATCTATTCTTCCTATTTTCTCCTTTCTCTTTCCAATTCTTTCTGATTCTCCAGTTACAGGTATGTTAGACCTTCTCACTGTATCCTCTGAGATCCTAGTTAGTCTTCTCTGTTTTACACATTTTTCTTCCCATAATATTTTCTGAATAGTTTCTTCTGACATTTCTTCCAGTTTACTTATTCTCTCTTCAGCTCTATTCAGTAAGCTGTGGGATCCAACCAATGAGTTTCTTTTTCAATTCTAGAATTTCTATTTCCTAAATCTGCAAAGATGACTTTAATAATTTCTAGTTCTTTGCTGAAAATATTAAGTTCAACTTTTATATCTATGGGAATAATAAGCTAATTGTGTTTTTTTAATAATCTATGACTGGAATTTCTACTGTTAGGAACACTTGTGGTCTGTTTTAGTTATTTTTACTGGTTTTCTTTTATGTTTTCTTGTCTCTTCTTGGCCTGGTTATCCTTGACAATGTGCTGGGTATTGAATGTGAAAATTAATTTTCAAAACTAATTTGATGACTATCATGCTGTTATATTTGTCCAGAGAGGATTCTCATTTGCTTTGTCCAGGTACCTGGGCATACTAGCAACATAGGATCCTCTGAATCCAATTTTAGGACTTGAGATTTTCTGAGTCACTCAGATGAATTAAAATTATTCCATATGAATGTGATTTCATTATTATTTCTAGGATCTAGTCCTTTCAGACTCCAATCCTGAGTGTAGCATGCTTTCTTAGGACCCTTAAGTTTGTCAAGCCTTGGATTTCAACTTTTGTGTCCCTAAACCTGTATGATGCTGTAAAAAGTACTTCTCAGCCTCTCATCAACCTCTGCTGCATTAGGAAACATCCTTTGGGTTAAAGAGGAACCGAATGCAGGCTAACTTTTCTGGATGTTTGTTTTCTCCCAGATCTTTGCCTAGTAATTCCATTCTAACTTGATTGATCTGTGATTATTTTAAAGGAAGATGTTTTGCATATTTCTTCTAGACTTTTTAAATTGTCTTTGGGAAGAAGATGAGCCTGAACTACCCAATCCATCAGTACTTAAGACTTCATTCCTTCATCTGTCAGAGTCCATAAATATTGATCTTATAGTATTGTTGTGAGACCCAAATGATACGTAAATAAAATATTTAGCAGAACGTATGGCATATAATGAACTCTCAATTGAAAACAGCTATTATTATCATTATGTTATTGGCAAGGACTATGTCTTACTAATTGTTACACTACGCAGCAGCTATTAAATCTCTCTGGCAGGAGGGAAAATAATCTTATAATTAGCACATCGTTGAGAACTTCAAGGTATGTAAATGGAAAGAAAGCATTTTTCCAGTTCAGGCTTACCTCTATGACTAAGACAATCAGAAGGGGATGGCAAGAAACCATTAAAGAATGGTTGGGACCCATTCCTGCTTCTTAAGTGTTTTAACCAATTATCCATTGTTAAATGGAAGGGCTATTGATTAGTATTTTTTATCTTGTTTGTGTTTTATCTTCCATATCTTGCTGGAAAACAAGTTCCATTGGCCTTTCTAGTCTTCATGTACTTAAACCTCTCTAGGATTACATGATCTATAAGAGAAGCAACACAGGACATTAATTTCTCAAAATATGGAATGAACAAAAAGTCATGAATCCTGTGGGGTAATTTAATTTCCTCCTCTGATATCTTTCTGCTCAGAGTTCCCTGTTGGCAGGAGTGACTGCCAAGTTTAGTGACACTTGAAATGAGATGATATCAGTTTGGCAATTCAGATGCCTGTCCTCCCATCTTCAATGGCTCTAACAGCTTTTGTTTTCCTGTTCAAGAGAAATAAAGGGCACCAAGCTCCCTTCGCTTCTCATCTTGCCCACTTCTACATGACACCACAGTGGACCTGTGTTCCACTTTCAGATCCACTACTGAAAGCTGTACAATAATGACAGTAATAAAATTATTACTATAACCACTGACACATATTACTAAGCATTTCACGAATTTTAACTCACTGTGATCATCACAAGAACTCTAAGTGATGGATGTTGTTATATCTTTGAAGAAGTAGAAGCAAAGAAAGTTTAATTAACCATCCAAAGTCACATCTTAAGTTCTGACTTTATGTTTTCCATCTGCAAAATGGTAAATAGTAATTGGGTTTGATGTGATGTTTGGATAAGGTAATTATGTAATAATGCCTAGCACGTGATAGGCACTCAATATTGTTAGTTGCCTACATAGGCAGAGACATTTCATAAAATTGTACGTTTCAGAGAATTCCACTAGACTGTTTTTTCCTTGGGTGGGTTATTTTGATCATTATAGGATCTCAGTGCCCAATACAGTGCTAGGTACTGTATTGATACCCAATAAGTACTTGTTAAAATGTAAGCACATAAATCTCAGAGGAAAAGGACTTCAGAAGTCACCTAATCCAACCTGACTTGTTAAAGGAATCTTTTTTTAGGGAACCTCCAAAGAGGGAAGGCAACTAATTCACCATTTTCACAAGGTAATCTACTCTCTTATTGAAAAATTTTTATTCTTAGAAAATTCTTCCTTTATGTTAAGGCAAATTATCTGTAAATTTAGAACAAGCTCTGATTCTGCCCTCTGGAAATGCATGGAACAAGGCTTTGTTTTTGTTTTATTTTGCCTGAGTCTTCCTTAAGATATGGCACTACAGCTCATAGATCCACTTGGTACCTTCCATTCCAGGCCAGATATGCCCAGTAACTCTCATCATTCCTCATGTAAACCAGATGTCAATTCAGGACAGTCTGTCCTTTGAGATTTAAATAAAATTGGCTGGAGCCTCCTATCCCACATCCTGTGCGAAATACAAGGCCCAACCCAAGGTTTCTGTGAATTCCTGGGGATTTATGTTCTTAAGGTGACCTCTGGATTTGAATTCCTAATTCCACAGAGCTCTGTCTCCTTCATGAGTCTTTGCCTTGGATCTTCTCAACTCCTCACCCACCCGTGATTGATCTTGACTTGAACTTTCTCTTGAACCCTTAAACCACACACAGTTAGCATTTAGGTGCATGACAGAGTTTAGTGTGGTGGTAACAGAGGCAATTTCCACTCCCAAACACAAACAATTTGAAAGTAAGTATTTGGCATTAAAGTTCTTCAAATCTCTTATCCATTCTGTCTCCAGGAATTTACTATTTGCCCCCCTTTCCTTGGACTATGTCTTCCAGCATATTGTCCTACCTCCTTCTCTTCCTTACTCTCCCTGATTCCTACTCCTTTTTCTAATAATATTCAAATTCCTGCACATTACCTACGCAGAGCTCTCTCCTTCTGAGCTATACCCGTAGGATCTTATCTTCCACGCCAAAGCTATTTATCAAAATATTTTCCTAAACAATAAAATGGTGCCTCCTACATGCTTATGACGTGATTTCAACCCTTCTTTTCTCTCCTAGGTGTCCTCATTAAACAAGCTTTACTTGTTAATCTCTCTCCTGGAATAGAGCTCCCAGAAGGAAAACAATGAAGTCTGAGAAAATAGCTTTAGTAATGTAAAAACTAAGTCTGACAGAGTTCCAGAACGGTGCCTAGACAGGACCTGCATGTAATATAAATGCCAGACATGAATAACATAGTATCTGTTATTTCTTCTCTCTCAAGGTGTTTCAGCCAGCCAGAGATTTAATTCACATATGTATGCACCAGTAGAATTCTTAGTTGTTACTCCAGCAAATATTCTGCACCAGGATGGGATACAGACACCCTGGGCACATGACTCCCATCCTGAGTGATAAACATGTTTTCTTAATCTGCATGTACCTGGGGAAAGTTCTATAACGTCACATGCATACTTTTGAATCTGCATTTGATTGCTTATGGATGTCAAGATGTGACTTGGACTTTTTAAAGCATGAGAAAGCAATCAGAGAGATCCAGAGTGATAATAACAACTTGGGAAAGCCCCAATTTTGGTTTACCAGTCATCATTTCTGTAGACAGTTTTGGAGCTCCCTAGAATGCTAAATTGAGATTGTATTCATAATTGATGGCTTGAAGGGCACAAGAACCTGGAATTCTTTCAGTTATAATAGCATATATTTTCTAAGTACTTACTTTGGGCCAGGTACTGTGTTAAATATATTATATCTGTTCTCTCATTTCCTCCTCCCTAATACCCTAGACTATAGTAACTTTATTCTCCCCATTTTATAGATGAGGAAACTGAGATGCAGAGAAATGAAGCAATGTACTCTAGGAGACACAGCTAAGGAGTAGGAGAGTGAGTTGCCTACTCAGGCTGGCTTGAAAGCCAGTGTTCATAACCACTGTACTCTTCTCCTACCCCACCCACCCAGAGAGCTGGGAGAAAAGAGACCGGCCGGAACATTCCTCTTCTCGATTTTTATTTTTTTGAAGGGTGCCTCAACAGCCTCCTTTTGGGTCTCTAACATACCATTATTGGCAAATCTAAACCAGGCGGCTGGTTGATTTTTTTAAAAAAGAGCCTGGGAGAGGCATTGCTTCTTTGTCTTTCCCTTGTGGGAGCCAGAGCTACATAAGAAATAATGGGAAAGTTCACTGAATTTTAAAGAGGAGAGAGGCAATGGCTCAGAGAGGGCATGAAGAGGTTACCAGGGAGATGCAGGGGTGACAGCTATCAGAGATGAACTGGCCCCATTTTGGTCTCTGTGGAAATGTCAATCTCTTTCAAAGAGGATTATTTTGCATCTTGATTAAAGTGTCTCAGGAGATGAACCTCATTAAGCAGAACCAATGGGTTGAAAGCATGTAATTAAACTAAACCATTTTTGTTCTTCATAATGCCTTAAATACCTGTTTGTGGAGGTCTGAACATCAAATAGCTTCCTCAGGCAAAAGACAGTGGGAGATGTGGAGTTACAGTAGTAAGAATTCAGTCTTCATTTCCTCAGGAGCTGAGCTTGCCTTACAAAACTTTCTACTCCTACTTCACAGAAAACACACACATGTGGACACTCACAGATTGGAATATCAGAATCAGACACTTCTTGGGACATCACCTACTTCATTGATTTACTGGTCGATTTATTCCTGCATTCATTCAACATTTACTAAGTGCCTACTGTGTGTCAGGCACTAGGAACTCAGGAATGAATAAGGCATATTCCTGGCCTCAAGGAATTTACACTCTAGTGGGAAACACAGCAGGCTTCTTTTAGTGTTCTGCAGGCATCTCTCCTGAGTCCCTTTTCTTTCCTTTGATTTTCACTTTATATTCTCACCTAGGTGAGCTTGGTCATTCTCATGAATTCATACCATTTCTATGAAGATGATTCCCAAATGTATACCACCTGTCTAGTCTTCTCTTTGGAGCTTCATACTCACTTACCTAGCTATCTGTAAGTTTTCTCAACTTAAATAACTCACATGAATCTCAAAGTTAATGTGACCAAAACTCAACTTTCAATTGTCCCCCAAAAATCCTTCTCCAACCTTCTTCCATCTTGGTAAATGGATCCATATTCCACAGGAGTCCAAATCAGAAACCTGGAAGTCCTAAGAAGCTCCCTTTTCCTCTTACCTCCCATGTCCGGTGAATCCACAAGCCCTCTCCCTGCCACGTTCAAAATTCATCTCATTAGGTTACGTCTCTTCATCCCTCCCGCCACTTCCTTACTCTAAACCTCCACCACGCTTTACCAGGACTATGCAATACCCTCCTAACCAGTCTCCTTGCTTCCATTCTTATCCATCTCCAACCTTGTCTTTACACAGCAGCCAGAGTAGTCATCTTAAAGTATAAAATATACTATCCCTATTCTGCATAAATTAGCATAATAGTCACAATAATTACAATGTTCTAAAAGGCTTCTCATATATCATCTCTGCCTACTCCCAATATCTTCCTAGAAATCTCAGCCCTCACAGGCCTGGTTTGGCTCAATAGTAGGTTGTGGTGGGGGAGAGTATGCAGGAGATTCTAAAGCCCTTACAATAATAGCTACCATGTGCCCAGCTCTGTAGTAAATGGTTTACCTATAGAATTGATCATCTCAAACCACACTCTCCCACAAGACAGGCATTAATATATTCATTCTACAGATGAAGAGATATAGACGTGAAGTTACACAGCAGTGACTGGAAGAACCTGCACTCAATCCCAGACCTCCGTCACTTCAAGGTAGACCCAGTGTCTGATTTCTCTCTGTTGTGCCACCTAGCACCCAACAAACATACTGCTTTAAATTGTACAGTGTCAGTAACTATCTGAACCAGAATTTGAACCCAGAACTCCAAAGCGTGGGTTCTTTTCATGCTACTGGGATGACACTTCCTTTTCTACTAGGAAGCCTTCCTTCAAGACCAGGAAGCCATGAGAATAGTCCTGGCTGTGCAGAAGAAATTTTAAACTTCTATATCAGTCACAGTTAACCTTGGCATGATGAAAGAATCACATGGAGAGCTTTCATAAAAGAATGATGTGCAGGGAGTCTGACTGAATTGGACTGTGGTGGAAGCTGGGCTCCAGGTATGTTTTTAAATATGCCTCAAGCGATTCTAACTTGCACCCAGGATTGAGAAGCTGTCCTAGCTTGGTTGGAAGGAGGCTGCCTGGTTCAAGTTGAGATGATCCTCTTGGGCTGTTTCTCCCTCCCTAAGCCCACCAGCCAGACCAGGTAAGCAGACAATCTCAGTGCCTGGTTGATTGGAGTCTGATGGAAAGCCCACAGGGCTCCCTGAATGGTGTTCCTCACAAGAGAGTACTTTGAAGGGAAACATGCTCAAGCAGGTTTGTAGAGGCTACTTGGTTCCACAGGGTTATGAAAACAATAGCTTCAGATCTCCTCCAAAACTTCATTTCATGCTGCGCAGCACCTGAGGAAATGTAATCTTCATCTCTTCCTAGAACCCTCTGGCAAGTTCTTTTCAAGTAGGAGATGAATGGTTCCTGAAGGTTGAAGCTCCATCCAACTCTAGGGGCTTCAGAGGCAGCAACTTTGCAAGCCTGGTTAAGTTCTGCTGGAAGTTTGGGGGAAGGATGAGGAGTTAAGGATAAGGGTTGGATAGGAGAAGGAGATATTAATAATGTCTCTCGCTTTCCTGTTCCACTGAGCTGCCCCTCGTACAGACTTCAGATGATCCCACAGCAGGTTAAAGTGGGAATTGAAACACACTACTTCTCATTTTAAAGAATAGGAACTGTAGTAGTCATATTGTTTACAGTCTGCAAGTCTTACCCTTTAGTGGAAAGATTTTCTTGATAATGGTCATCTTCCTCCTCTTCATCATCATCACATCATCACTGATTACCGTTACCAGCACTGAAATCATTGTAGTCCCAACTTACTCCCTTTATAATGGTACAGCTGTATGATTAGGACCTGAACTCTGGAGCTTAATTCTCTGGCTCCTGAGAATCTGTCCCTTACCAATAGAATACTTTAGGCAAATTACTTTGCCTCAGTTTCTCTAACTATAAAATGAGTACTCTATTTTATCTTACTCTAATTTATTGGACTTAAAGGAATTAACATGTGTGAAGTACTTACAATAGTTCCTGGCACTTAGTAAATACTGTATGGAGATGTGCTTTAAAATATCATAAAATACAGTCCACAACCAAGAGGATTAACTGCCAGCTTGTCAAACACCCAAGAGAAATCCAGGAGAATGTTTAGCTTTGAGTTTGATGGTATTTCCCATCGTAGGCACACTCTACTACGAGGTAGAGAGCAGAGAAGACTTCTCTGCTGTTCTTGCCATCTGTCAGCTCATGAGACAGGCCTGGGAATTAGCTATGGGGCCCTGAGGAGCTCTCTGTTGCATCCCCCAGTGGTCAGCAGAGATACCTCACATCCCTTGTTGGGTACTACTTTGTGCCTCTGCTCCCACGCTTTCTTAATCCTTTCAATTCTTTTGTTTCCTCCCCACTCCACTCCTTGCCCCCTACCAAGGTTCTGCCTAATCATTTGCTCAGACCAGCACAATTTATCATGAATACGCTCTCTTGCTTCCAACACTGCTTAAAGGCGGGAGGTTAGATCTTGCGAATGGAGGTAGGAAGGCAGAAAGATGCCCTTACCATGGTTTGGCCACAGGATGAGTCTCTAAATGATAATCAGACCTTTCATTCTATTAATATTGAATCTTTGCTGGTGTATTTTTTGATTTGGTATTATTCTAAAAGTTCTTCTCTGCTATTTATTTTCCTGGCTTATGATGTGCCAGCTTCCACGGGAGGTATATCTATCCTACCACCAAATCATATACAACAGCTGCCATTTGTTGAGCATCTACTATATGTCACACACTAACTTTATCGCCACTGTATATCCTAAGACCCCTCAAAAGTAGGAAAATGTTATTATTTCAACTTAGAGTCAAAGAAATCAAGTACAGAGGGATTCCTTCCTCCTCGTGGTGCAGCTTTTCAAGACATTAAAAGGGGAGTCACTTTGAGAGCCACAAGCACGAAAATAATTAAAAACTGCTTTAACCACATTTTTACATTTATTCTTTGAAACATCACACTGAAGCATTGATTATCTTTCCCATTTTGCCAATAGGGAAACCAAATTTCAGGGGATTTAAAGGGCATGCCCTAGGTGACAGCTAGTACAAAACTGGGACCAAAAGCCAGTTTTCCTGACTTGGATCCAACATCCTGCCCACTATACCAGTTGTTGTCATTACTTTGTAGCTTTTTTTAGTACAAAATTGGAGCCTGGCATGCAGTAAGTAATCACCATATTTTTGTTGAATGGATGAACGAGAAAATGAGGGCTGTCTTTGGTCCCTTCCTCATCTCTTTTCCATGTTCCTCCTGATGGCTAATCTTGGTTGATACTCAGGAATTTCCTATCCTGTGGTCCCCCAAGAAGTTTTCTATTCCTGAAGCCTATAAAAACTTAGCCATGTTTTATCTCATTTTCTAGGTTATAAGAACATAAATTTTAAACCAGTTAACATTTATTGAGTATGTAGCATGCACACATTAGGTACTTACTCATATTAAATCCTTATAGTAAATTTAAGAGATTATGATTATTTCCATTTACACATGAAAAAAATAAGACCTTAAAAATTACTTGACTTACAGAGCTAGAAAGTGCAGGATCTGGTCTTCTATCCCAGATTTATCTGACTCCTAAAGTTGAAGGTCATCCTTGCTGAACTATCCTGCCTCCACACAAAGCTGACAGGGACTGCCAAGAGTTCATTTCTTTACCCATCTGTCCCAGATGACATTTGCATTTTAATAAGATCTTTCAACACTTTAGCCCAACATTTCTCAAAGTGCAATCCACGGGCCTCGGGGATCCCTAAGAATCTTTCAGGGGGTCCGCAAAGTCAAAACTATTTTCCTAGTAACCCTAAAATGTTATCCACCATTCTCACTGAGTTAGCATTTGCACTGATGGCAGAAAAGCAACAGTGGACAGAACTGCTGGCACTCCAGAACAAATCAAGGCAGGGATACTCAAGTCATTGTACCCTTCAACAGCACATTCATGGGAAAAACAGAAAGTCAGCTTCCTCAAGAATATTTATGATGAAGCAGTAAATATTATTGTCAATTTTATTAAAATCTCAACTCACGAGTACACATATTTGTAATCTTTTCTGTGATGAAATGGGAAGTACACATAAAGCGCTTCTGCTGAACACCAAATTCTCAAGGAAAAGCACTTGTGCAATTGAGCTGTGAGCTAACTAGCCATTTTTGCCGTGGTACACCATTTTTTCTCGAAAGAAATGACTGACAAACAAATTGGTTGTTCAGACTTGAATATTTGGTAGAAATTTTCTCAAAAATGAACAAAGTTAACCTGTCACTTCAAGAAAAATAACTGACAGTATCTGATATCAGTGATAAAATTTGAGCTTTTTGAGTGAAAAGTAGAATTTTGAAAAATTTCTACCTGCCACCATGAGCTTGACAGGTTCCCAATACTTAAAGATTTTTCTGATAAGATCAGCAGTGAGATTAATAGATGTGAGACTTTTCATATTGTATGATGAAATATATCAACATTTGGAAGATCTGCATAACTCAGTGAATCAATATTTTCCAGATGATATAACAAAACCGTGCATGGGTATAAGATCTATTCAAAGTGCAGGATAGATCAATGGATTTTAACATAATTGAGTATGAAAAGTTCATTGATATGAGGTCAGGTTCCACACTGCGACTAACCTGTTTTGGTGTAGTAAAAACAGAATTGCCAAAGTTGTCTAAAAGAGCTATTGAAATACTCCTCCCACTCCCAATTACATACGGTGTGAGGTGGAATTTTCTTCATAACCTTCAACCCAAACAACATAGCACAACAGATTGAAAGCAGAAGCAGACATTAGAACCCAGCTGCCTTCTGTTAAGCCAGACATTAAAGAGATTTTCAAAAATGGAAAACAATGACAGTCTTCTCACCAAATAGTTTTGTTTTGGAAAATATATTTATAATATTTATATTTCAGGAAAAAATTATGCTAACATATATTGCTGTATTATTTTAAAAGGAATTAAAAATTATTATTTTAAAATTTTCTCAGTTTTAATTTTAAATATAGTAAATATTGAGGGGTGTAACTCACATAAACAAAAACTCTTTGGGATCGTCCATTATTTTTATGAGTATAAATGGGACTTTAGACTAAAATATTTGAGAACCACTGCTTTAACCCAAGAAAGTGATGATTTGCGTGTTTCTGGTAAACCAGTGGGGTGGGTATTGAGCAAGAAGACTTTTTTTCCCCCCTCCAAAAACCAAATAGACAATCTAACCATGTTCCTCAAGAACATTTGCTCCCAGGAAGCCCCCAGTCAAGACTTGGGTTCACATGTGCTCTCCCTACATTAGCATTTCAGTCAAATCTGTGCTCAGGCAAAACCTCAGCATGGCATGCATTTAATTCAGATTTCTTCATGGCTCGTGACCTTTAAACTATAGGAGTGAGTGAGGGGAAGTGATTCCTATATAGTACTGCTGGGAGGGTATGTTTCACTCTCAGTGTGAATCTTAGTCCGAGAACACTTCTCCGCTGGGTCTGAGAGTCTGTATCCAATTAATCACCTCTTCAGTCGCTAGAGTGGACAGCCTTGGGCAGGAAGGGAGAGGCCTGGGAGGCAGAGCCGAATAAAGATCTTAATCCAAATCAAGACTGAGGCCAGCCGTCCAGGCTGTTCTTGTGGCCACAGCTCCCAGGGCTGCTGCCCATGACAGCCCCTACTTTATTCCACTGCCCCTTGAAGGTGCCTCCTTCCCACGCAAGAAGCCAGTCCAGTGCATGAATTTGTGGGTTGGACTCTAATTGCTAGCTGAGCTGAAAGCCCGCCTCCCTCTAATTCAGCCTTGACACAAATAGCTAGAAAGTTCACTTACAAAGCCACAACTCCCACAGCAATGCATGGAGGGGTCCCCTTCTCGAGAGTGGACTTCCATTTCACTCAAGTCAACAGCTACTTACTAAGCACTTATTTGGTGCTTAGCATACCCTGCAGAGAATGACTCCAAACAGCAAATCTGACAGAATCATAAAGGCTTGGAGTTTCTAGTCATCTCAGTCTACAATTCTACCCTCACACAGGGCCCACCAGCCTCTACTTGGACCACTTCAGTGATGAAAAGCTGACCACGTCTTGAAGCATTTTTGGAGCACTTTAGTTGGTAGAAAATTCTTTCTGCTTCTCTGGGAGGGGCAGCATAGCACAGTGGTTAAGCCACATAGACCTGGATTTTAATCATATCTCGGTCATTTATGATCTTGAGCAACTTGCTTTACCTTTATATGCCTCAGTTTCCTTATCTGTAAAAAGGGAATAACAGTACCCATCACAAGCTGGTGCTGTGTCAAAATAAATTGTGCTACAATGTATTGCCCAGGCCCTAACACAAATTAGGTACTTACTAAGCCAGTTCCACCGTGTAGTCACCTTTGGGCTTTAGCAAATTTGGTGACCTCAGTTTTTTTTGTAACTGAAATAATACCTACAACATAGGGTTGTAAGGATGCATTCCTGCTTAGGAGCTCACTAGTTTTAGGACCTTGGGCAAGTTATTTTAATTTTTCTAAACTTGAATTTTTTAATCTGTAAAGCAGAGGGAGTAGCGTTGGCTATTTAAGGAGCTTTAGCTCTGTGCTTGGTAAATGGTAGACTTTATTATCATTCACTTTCATCCATTTGCCCTGAGAGATGTCTCCCTTGCAAGGTCTTTCGTCCACTCTTTGGATCTACACAGGCTAAGTCAAATCTTTCTCCCAGGTGGATCCTTCATTATTGTGACTCCCACAGGTTTTCTTCCCTCTGGTATAGACTTCCTCAGGATGTCCAAGGCATTTCTTGCATAAGGTTTTGAACACATTTCACCATTCTGGGAATGTTTCCCAGATGGCCTTCAGTTTGTCAAGGTTCTTTTCAAAATATGATATTCAGATTTAAATGTGCAACTCCAGGTGCAAATTGACTAGCCCAGAACACTTTGAGACCATCATCCTCATTGTATGTGATGCTAAGTTTCTTTGAATGAAGCCAAAGATTAAGTGGTAGACTCACCATATTGTTGATTCCTATTGAGCTTGTAATCAACTTAAATCATGAAGTTGTTTTCACATTTCCTGCTGTTAAGCCATGCCTCTCCAATTTCCAATTCCATACTCATGAAGTTTAATTTCTTTAATCATAAATATAGGATTTTTTTTTATCTCTGGTAAAAATTGGTTTCACTATTTTGACCCATTCTTCTTATCTATTTCCTTTAAAATAAATCTGGACTTTTATAGTCAGCATATTAGTTGCTCATTATACTCTCTGTTTACAGATTTAATCAGAATGCCCTTTATTTGTTTAAGTTAATTAAATTGTTGAAGAAGATAGGTAAAGCCAGAGCTCTGTGGGGTGAAAGAGAGCCCACCCTACCCCCATCCAGGTGGATTTGATCAACATTATGGAGGTCTGGTCAGTCAAATAGCTATATCTCTCCACACTGTAATACCATCCAGCTCATAGTTCTTTACCATTTCGCATACTCTGTGCTTGCAAAATGAGGGAATGAGAACATGATCTCACTCCCCCATGGCATAGGGGGTAGAGCATAGCAGAGAACAGGGATTCAAATCTTCGTTCTTTAACACACTTGTTGGGTGTCTTGTGGAAGGTTACTTAAACTTACCCCCGATTTTCTCATATGCAAAAAGACAACAGTAATACATTCCTCACAGTTTACTGAGAAAATTAAGAATAGTGATAATTACAATAAATTCTTCATAGAATGCAGATTTTTTGTATTTCAGTAACTGGACTGGAACACAGATTATCTTATATTCTTGTATATGCTTTACAGATATTAAACAGATGAAGAAAAGAGGCTCAGAGAAGTAAAGTAACACCAAGATTCAAACTCACATCTGTCTTGCCTAAAAAATCCACCATCTTTCCACAATGCCATGGTACCTTGCTGAGATAATATATGTGAAAAGTGCTTTGTATTATAAAACCCCAGATTGATATGAATTGTTATTATAATTTAGTTTACCAGCTAGAAATTCTACTGAGAAAAAAATTGGGTTCATTTGGCATAATCTGTGAACTTAAGTGTCCTCTTGGTGATTATGAATTCACCTTTCTATATATACTCACAAATCACCTTTCAATTATTTATTTTTATTAGTTTTTACTTTAGGCACAATACATTCATAAATTCTAGAATCATCCCTTCTTTCTTTAAAAATAATCAGAACATTTGTCCTTCTCCAGTTTTCCAGCACTTCTCCTGTTGAGAAATATGCCATTTTTTTTTTTTTTTTTTTTTTTTTTTTGCCTATAAAATGCTTACATGAAACTGAGAGAAACTAGACCACAGGTGAAGAGTTAAAACAGAATGTAGTCAGGTATTAAAATGAATGACAGAAAAAGAGAAATATCCCAGATGGTCAAGAAGGTGATCACTGTGGGCTGCAAGCATCAGGGAAAGCCTCATGGTAAGGATTATGACCCTAGATTCCAAGATATTGGTCCTTGGTTTTGGAATTTTCCATCGTCAAGCAAGGGGGCATTCATCATGCTCCTTGGAGATTCCAGGAATCTGTTTTCACTCTCCTGTGCCTGCCAGGTCTCCTTCTATGTGCAGTGGTACCCAGCATCAGTGCTGACTCTCAGAGCTGTCTGGTTTACTCCTGTTGGGCTGTGGTCTATGAACTGAGATACACTGAGCTTGAGAGAAACCATCAGAGGAGACTGTGGGAATCCTATGATGACTGAGGAGCAGGGGGCTAGTCATTGCCCAGAATGTCTGAAAAATGGAGCTTCAACAATCCCAGGCACTTTTGACCGAAGACTTAACTGTAGGTTTTCAATTTATTTATATTACAAATGTGTATTGAACACTTACTCTACACTGGGCACTGGGCTAAGTGCTGGAGGTAAAAAGTCAAGCTAAACATGTCCCTTAGGAAGTTTCCCACAGAAGGCAGTTGAGTTTTGAGGAGCCACTAGCTATTAGTTGGATGGAAAAGGTGAAAGGAGCTAAGGCACAGCAGCTAGTGGAAACAGCTGAGGAAAAGCATGCAGAGAAGCATGAAATAACTTGTCAAATTTGGGAAACTGCGAATGCTTCTGGGTGGCTAGACAATATGTTGACTATGAGAGAGCGATGGGGGCAAAGCTGGAGATGTGGTCAGGAGCCAGATGGTGAATAACTTTCATTGCTAAAATAGGGAGTTTGAACTCTTATCCTGAAAGTTACAGTTGGCCATTAAAGGAATTTAATCAGCAAAGTGAAATGATTGTAACTGTGTGTTAGGAAGATGGCTCTTATGTGAGGTGCGGGGGATAAATAGGAAAAGAACCATTCTGAAACCCTGAGAGTCCAGTTGGGAGGCTATGGCGGTAATCAAGGTTAGAAGCACTGGAAACTGACTAAAGCAGTGGCCATTAGTGGAAATCAAGTAGAGGAGACAAACGCAAATGATATTAATGAATTAGAGTCCTTGGTGACAAGCGGGATGAGAATGGAAGAAAGGGATTGCAGTAGAGGGAAGAGTCTAAGGCAATTCTCACATTTTTTATATGGTTTGTTGCATTGATTTTGGTTCCTTTCACTGAGATAGGTCATGAAGAGGAAGGATCAAGTTTTGAGGGTAAGACGATTTCAACCTTTGACATGTTCAGATTTGGGTCTGCAGGATTCCTAAGGGGATATTTCAGTTGGCAGTTTTATATAAGAGTCTGAAGCTCATTTGAGGGAGGAGAGGAAGATTCATCATTGTATAAAAGTGGTGGTTTGAAGCCATGGATTGACATGGCAGGAGGAGATACCAATAACTGATATTTTGGAATGTCTGTCCAACCCATACACTTCCCTAAGAACAGTCCCTTTCCTGACCCACAGGTGGACATGTTTGTACTGTGTGACTTTGCCATACTGTCCTTATGGTCATAGCTAGTTGGCCCAAATTGGACCAACCAGAAGATATGAGCTAGGAGATCTGATATTGAAACACTCTTGCACAAAATCTCTGTAAGTTGTTTGGCTCTGGAAATGTAAAGTCAGGAAGTGTGGGGCATCCATATTTTGCTATGAAAAAGCTAACCAAATTAAGTCAAGAGGAATGGGGGCGAGCCTGGAGAGAGAGATGAGAGAGAGAAGCTCCATATTGCCTGATGGCTTTTGAGACTCTGATAGTCCTTCATGAAGCCTTGGTTCCTGGAAATATCCCAGAAATCCTTATAGTAAGTCCCACTCCATGCCTTCAAACACCTGTATTTTTTTCCTCAATCTTATATGGAGTGACAATGTTACTCAAAATCAGAGGAAGAATTAGAATATAGCTATTCTGAAACTCTTAGTGAAATTATGAATCTAGGCAGTAAGTAGTAATAGCTGCTAATATAACAAAAATTAAGGCAATCGGTGTGTCTCCTAGTGAAAGTGCACAGCATTACTTATGACGTATTACTGCCAGAAAATCAGACTTGAGTCTGACCGAGTCTCTAAATCTAACTAGCAGTTTACAGGAACTACAGGTCCAGAGGAACATGTTCAGCTAAATCATGGAGATGAAATTGGCACTGTCCAGACTGTGCTGGCATTGCCAGAAAAATTATCTAATTGCTTCACGCAAAAAAAATAAAGAGATGAGGAGAGATGAAGGATAGATCTAATACGTTAAATGAGACCTTTTGTTTTAAAGATTGGCACCTGAGCTAACAACTGTTGCCAATCTTCTTTTTTTTTTCTCCCCAAATCCTCCCAGTGCATAGTTGTATATTTTAGTTGTGGGTCCTTCTAGTTGTGGCATGTGGGACGCCGCCTCAGCATGGCCTAATGAGCAGCGCCATGTCGGCGCCCAGGATCCAAACCCCGGGCTGCCGAAGCGGAGCGTGCGAACTTAAGCACTCGGCCATGGGGCCGGCCCCTAGACCTTCTTTTGATCTTGAGCCAAACAAATTTTTTAAAAGATATGAGATAATTAGAGAAATTTGTTCACTAACTTGACATTTTATGATATTAAGGAATTATTGCTTTTAAACATGATAACGATATTATGACTACATTTTTAATAGAGTCTTACACTTTTGAGATACACACCCTAAATAGTAACAGATGAAAAATATAATTGCTGGGATTTCCTTCAAAATCATTAGAATGTAGCAGAACAAAATGAGGAGTATAGATGAGCCAAATTGGCCCTGGAGTTGGTAATAATTGAGGCTGAGGGTCCATTATATTATCCTCTCTACTTTTTATGTGTTTAACATTTTCCATAATAAGAAGTTATTTTTTTATAAGGGCTTTGACATACCCAGGAATGTGAGGTCGGTTTAACATTTGAATATCGATATAGTACACCATATCAATAGAATAAAGGATAAAACCCACACAATCATTTCAACAGATGCAGAAGAAATGGTTGACAAAATCCAATACCCCTTCATGATAAAAACACTCAACAAACTAGAAATAGAAGGAGACTTTCTCAACCCGATAGAGACCATCTATAAGAAGCCCACAGTTAACATGATACTTAGTTGTGAAATACTAATGCTTTCCCTCTAAGATCAAAACCAGGGCGTCTGCTCTTGCCACTTCTGTTCAACATTGTACTAGAAGTTCCAGCTAGCACAATTAGGCAAGAAAATTAAATAAAAGGCATTTAAATTGCCTTAAAGGAAGATATGATCTTGCAGAAGATATGATCTTGTATATAGAAAATCCTAAAGAATTGACTAAAAAACTATTCGAATAATAAACGAGTTCAGTAGGGCTGCAGGACACAAGATCAATATATGAAAACCAGGGGCCGGCCCCGTGGTTGAGTGGTTAAGTTCATGCACTCCACTTTGGTGGCCCAGGGTTTCACCAGTTTGGATCCTGGGCGCGGACATGGCACCGCTCATCAAGCCATGCTGAGGCAGCATCCCACATGCCACAACTAGAAGGACCCATAACTAAAAATACACAACTATGTACCGGGGGGCTTTGGGGAGAAAAAGGAAAAGTAAAATCTTAAAAAAATACATCGTATTTTGTATACTAGCAATGAACAATCTGAAAATGAAATTAACAATTCCATTTACAGTAGCATCAAAAAGAATAGAATAAAATACTTAAGAATTAATTTAACCAATAATACAAAACTTAATAGTCTGAAAACTATAAAACATTGATGAAAGAAATTAAAGACCTAAAAAAATGGAAAGAGATACCATGTTCATGAACCAAAAGGCTTAATATTGTTAAGATAGCAATATGCCCCAAATTGGTTGATAGATTCAATGCAATCGCTCTTAAAATTTCAGCCTGCATCTTTTCAGATGTTGGCAAATTGATTCTGAAATTCATATGGAAGTGCAAAAGAATGAGAATAGCCAAAAACAGTCTTGAAAAAGATCAATTTTGGAGGAGTCACTCTAATTTTAAAACTTACTGCAAAGGTACATTAATCAAGACAGTGTGGTAGTGACATAAGGATAGACATATAACTCAATGGAATAGAATTGAGAGTCCTAAAATAAAACTCTTACATTTATGGTCAATTGATTTCAACAAAGGCTTTGGAATTTAGATCATAGAGAAGAATCCTTACCTCCTGATTCCCACTACAGTGCTCTTTCCACTAAACACCGACTGAAAGAACAGAGCAGCTTCCGGGATTTTTTGTAGTGGAAGAGATGTATGGGTAAGATGAAGCCAAAGGGGGCCAGATGGGCCTACTTAATTTTGATGGCATAATAGAGCCAATTCTAGAAAAAACTTAAAGTCTTGCCCATATGTAAAACAGTCCATGAAAATCAGAACACACAGAAAAGAAGGAAAGAGGAAAGAAGACACTAATTACAACCACGATGATGATGACAACAGCAGCCAATACTTATAAAACAATTCAATGCCGGGCATGTTTCTAAATGTTTTAAATTTATTATGTCATTTAATATTCACAAAAATCATAGTAAGTACCATTATTATTCTCATTCTATAGATGAGAAAACTGAAACAACAAGAATTTATATAACTGACCTGCAATCACAGAGTTGAAAGTATTAAGACAGGTTCTCTTGTTTGCTCATTGCACACAAGAATCATCTCAGGAGCTAATGAAACACTCAATGCTCAGCCCACTCCTTAAACCAGTTAAGTCAGACTGTATGCTGGGTTTTAAATCTCCCCAGGTGACTCCAATGGGCAGCCAAGGATAAGAACCATTGTATTAAGGTGCAGTCAATTTTTACTCGATGATTAGCTTAAGAAGCCTGCTCACCTAATATTACAACATCTTCTGGTTTAAAGATATGATCTTCAGAAGATGATCCCCAGAAGCATTGCATGAGAACTTAAAATCAAAAACTCTCAGGCCTTTGTCCAGACTTTGGATCAGTCAGAAACACTTGGATGGGACCCAACCATGTGTGTTTTAACAGCCCTGCAAGATAATTGTGATGTTCGCTCAAGTTTAAGAACCAGTAATACGAGGAATAGGTCAAGTTTCTCATCTTCCCTGGCACCATGGCTTAGGAGTCTGGAAATCTGGATTTAGTGTCACTTTGTCTGTAGATGTGTATTTACTGGCATGTATTTTTGCCCATGAAGACCTCAGATTCTTTGTTTCTGAGGTGGGAGGAAAGAAACCACTAAGGTGGCTTCTAATGTTAAAACTCTGTATTTCCGTTAGTCCTCTCTAATTTTCAGGACTGACTCATGTTCCCTGATGGAAGGAGATTTTCCTAAACCATGGACAATTACATTATAATTTCCAGACATGAGAGGTCAGTATAGCCAAGGGATTAAGAGGGCTCGTAGTCCTCACGTCCACCTCTTCCTAACTATTTGACCTTAGAAAAGTTTTTTAATCTCTGTGGTCCTCAGTCTTCATTCGTAAAATTGGGCTCATATTCATACCTACTTCTTTATAGGCTTGTAGTGAGGGTTTTAAAAAAGTGGTTATAAAACACTTAACATCAACCCAGGTATACAGTGAGCTCTCAATAAATGAAAGCTATAATCATAATTATTCGTTCTGTTTTTCCACACTGGATGTTGCATGAAATTTAAATTTCAATCTTGCGCCAATTCCCAGGCACTCCTCAAGGCCAGTTATGAAATGAGAAAGCTTTGGAAAGTAGAAGAGAAAGTGACTGTAGAGGACATGGGGCCGCGAGCAGGGACGACATAACAAGAATGAAATCCTAGGATCATTATCTTACAGCTGATAGGGACCTTAACTATCTTCTAGGTCAACAGTCCATCCCTGTGGAGCTGGGGAAGAGGGGCCAGGTTGGGGCAGAGTCTTGGCCTCAGGGAGCAGCAATTTAGGAAGCATTAATAGATGGGGTCCTGTGAATGGATGTAACTGGGGTTGGGCTCTCCCAAGAGTCCTTCAGCCTACAAATTGACTGTCTACAATTGATTCAGAGGGGAAAGAAAAGCCAACATGGGAGGGGAGGGATTTTGGATGGAGGAAGTCCAACATTGTCTTTACTGTCAGACCAAATGTCAAGTGTCCTCCCAGCTCACCAGGATGCTCCTGAAAGTAATGTGTCTTGCACACTGACAGGTGTTTCACCCATCAGAAAGATATATGTCAGACACCCACAAGATTTATCGCCTCCGCTACAAAATTCTCCATGCCTTTCCTGTGCCAAATAGTAATTTTTAAAACACACATGAGATGAAGGCAAATGAGAGAGTAGGACCCAAAATGGAATTAAGGTTTAGTAAATAATACTCGCAGGTCAGAGAAGGGCACCAGGAGGTGTTCTTGGCTATGGGGAGGCAGAATGGGGTGCTCCATCCTGGAGGCCAGAGGCATGAGAAGGAACTGTCAGGGGCAGAAAGCAGATGTGGAAGAGTATTGAGGACAAATTTTACTCTCTTAACAATTTTTATATATTTCTGACCGCTGGTCTGTGATAATCTGCTTCCCTCTCAGAAGGAGGAGAGGATGGGATGTAAAAGGCCCTGAATCACTGCAGGAATATAGCTCTTTAGGGAACTAGCTGGAAGCAGTTGTCTGGGGCTGCCGAAACAGAGCACCGCAGGCTGGGTGGCTGGAACAACAGTTCCTTCCGAGGGCTGAGAGGGAGAATCTGTTCTGTGGCTCTCTCTTAGCTTCTGGTAGCCTCAGGACTGACTTGCCTTTTAGATGGTGTTCTCCCTGTGTCTTCACATCTCTTTCCTCTGCATGTGACTGTCTCTGTGTCCAAATTTCCCTGTTTCACAAGGACACAGTCATATTGTTTAGGGTCCAGCCTAATGACCTCATCTTAACTTGATCATCTGCAAAGACCCTATTTCCAAATAAGGTCCCATCCACAGTTACTGGAGGCTAGGACTTTAATATGTTCAGGTGCATAGCAGAACCAGTTGTAAGCTCAGCTTCCTCATTCGAAGTCTAGCATTCTCCTCACTCCACTTATGACCAACTCAGTATTTATTGTACGAGGCAGTATAAGAGAGTCAATGGAAGTATAATATTTCATCGAGTTAAAGATGCACATTATTTCACATTTTTCAATCTTTGGAATAGAGATGTAATTTACAATCAATGACATATCTAATTGGCAGTATTTTCTCTTTTCTTAGTGGAAGGCAACAATAAACATGCATCTTATTTGGATGTCTTAAATCCAATAAAATATGGTTTAGGAAGCCGCACCAACCTTCAAGATGTCTCCTCTTTAGTTGGGAAGGTGTTATTTTGTCCCTCAATGTCACAATAAGCAGTATATGACAGAATATAATTGAGAAGTTCACACTAATAGCTTTGGCTATAAAAGGCGAGGAAAAGAATTGATTGAAAATTCAAAACTTATCACATCCCCACCCCTCCTTTTCTAAACCCTTCCAATGGCTTCCTCTTGCTCTTAGGATAATGGCTAAAACTCCTTACATGGGCCACGAGGCTTGACATGTCTTGGCCCTTCCTACGTTTCCATCCTCATCTTGCACCACACTTCTTCACTCTCTCCTCTGTGGTCCTCTTTTAGTCCATCATAACTGCCATGCCCCTTCCCACCACAGGGATTTTCCACATGCTGTTTCCTCTTCCTAGTGTGCATTCCTTCCATTCTTCATCCCTTCTGATTTCTTTACAAGGGTTACTTCTTTGGAGAAACCTTCCCTAATTTCGTGATTAGGTCAAACCAGTTCCTTATATGCTCTTAGAGCAACATGTATCTTTCTTTGTAGCCTTTGCCATGGACACATGCAGTGCTATACTTATCTGATCATTTGAGTAATACCAGTTCCTCCTATTAGACTTGAAGTTCCTTGATGATGGATTCCTGTCTGTTTTTCTCATTGTTGTATTCCAGAACCTAGCATAGAACCTGGTACATAGATAATGCCAATAAATATTTGTTGAATGAATGAATGAACAATGAATCTGTATATGTCTATAGAAGATTTCATGGCGGCTGTATGATTTGACCTTCATCTTGAAAAATAGTAGGCAGTGAACATAGAGAATAGCATAGTTGTGGGTCACACAAACGTAACGTAAAATCCCAACTCTGCCTTCAGTGCTATTATTGAGATCATTAAATTAAATAATATATAAAGCACTTCTGCAGTGTCTGGAAGGCAGGTACCACTTAGTAAATAATAGCTTTTATTGTTCGTATTACATGCTCATCTCTAACAGGCTGTTTGGGGTAGGGATCATGCCAGATTCAATATTTTTGTACATTCCTAATGTCTTCTACCTTCCACGTGTCCAAAAATGTCCATTGACTGAATGCGTGGCATTAAGGTTAAAAAAATGTTTCTGAGGGCAAGTACAGGAATGACTGAATTATCCTTGTACCCAGATTCACATCTAAATAATAGCTGTAAAAGTTGCCTTCATGTTTTTCAAGAAATTGTTTGTGAATGGAAGGGAATCATTCAGAACAGTAAGGAACTTGATCCAGTCTCCCTCTCAGTGCAGGTGTTCCTCAGGCAGCATCTGTGATTCAGCAGCATTTTCAGGTTTGTCATGAGTCCGTGGCTTTTAAGGGGGAACAGACTCCCTAAAACAGGTCATGGGGAGAGGGGTTCATCAGTGCCACTGGTCCATGAGTTTCCACTGTGTCCCCACTTCACAAGCTCTTGGTTCTTAGCTACTTCATCTGGCTGTCAATTTTGGCTGCAATCCTCATAATATAGAAAATTTGACACAATGTATTTAAGAATCAATTTCTTTTCGTTCATTAGGCATAGGTCTTGGTGAGTCTTTTAAGTCCGTGAATATTGGCACATTTTTCAGCACAGAAACATTTTAATCTGTTTTTACCTTCTAGTTCCATTTATCACACTCTTTGTCCGTAAATCGGATCTCTGTTCTTTTATCTCTAATTCTTTCCTTTATTTCTTTATAGTTTTGTTCCTTTTTTGTGAATTAACCTTTTATTTTGAGATCATTGCAGATTCACACGGAGTGGTAAGAAATAATATACAGAGATCCAACGTACCCTTCATTTGGTTTTCTCCTATGGTAATATCTTGCAAAAATAGAGTACAGCATTACAACCAGGATATCAACATTGATACAATCCATCAATCATATTCACATTTCCCCAGTTTTACTTGTATTCATTTGTGTATCTGTGTGTGTGTGCTTAGTTATATGTAATTTTATTACATGTGTTGGTCCATTGTCCATCACCACAGTCAAGACAGAACAGTTCCATCACCACAAAGATCCTTCACTTTGCCCTTTTATTTAATCACACCCAACTCCTTCCTCCCCCACTACCCAGTTTGTTCTTTTTCTCTGAATTAATTTTACATTTGTCTACCACATTACTAATGATTTTCTGCAATATCAATCCTGCTCTTTACTGCCTTGAGTATAAATGGTAATTCTACAGTAATACTTTATTTCCCCACAATCCTTTTTTAAAAATCTTATTCATATCTCTTGTTTTGTTATTCTCTTTTCCCCTTGTAGCTATTTTCACATGTACATAAAATTGTGTAGGAGCCTGGAGAATCATCGCCAGAGAGGCGAATTCTTGGCCAGTGTGCTGACACACATTTCTCTCCAATGGGAGACCATGCTGGTCAGATACTGCTTATGGCTTGCAGTACTCCAGGCAAATACAACCAATCAACTGAATATGGTCGATGAAAGCAAATGTTTGCCATTTCTGGTCTTTTCAATCCTTCATTTTACAGACGGAGAAACTAAGGACAAATATAAGGGAGTCTGTACAAAATTGTACAGGTAAGTTAGTGTTAGAATTGGGAATAGATCCATATTCAAAAATGATGAAATGGAAAACTAATGCCATTTGCACTTTGGTAGTTCCAAGTCTTCCCTTGGTCTCAGGGATATTTTGTATCTATGTTGGATGTATGATACTTCTAGAAGGCAAAGAGCTCTCAGGAGGAATATGCTGATAAAACTGTCTTTCAAAAGAGTTCTCTGCCTGCAGACTTTTCCTGCCTGGTAGACTTTTCCTAAGGGAGGAGAAGGAAGGACAAGGGATCTCACCTCTAAAGCTTTATTTATCTTATTTGAGACTTATCTGTCCATCTTTCTGTTCAGCTAATCAAATCATACTTTAAAAATTTGGTTGCATGTGACTAAAAATACAAAATAACACTGGTAATGGAGGAGAATATATAGCCTCAAAAACAAAGGATACGACCATCTTAGAGACCTTACTTCAGAAGAGAGTATTGTTCAGTGGTTAGGGTCACAGACTGGATCCAGCCTCTGAGATTTGAAGCCCATCACCAGCACTTATTAGCTGGATGACCTTGAGCAAGTTACTTAAACTCTTTGTGCCTCAACTTCTTCATCTGTAAAGTGGGGATTATAACATAAGTACTTACCTTATAGTGATGTTGTGAAGATTAAGTAAGTCAATATATATAGAGCACTTGGAAGTGTTCTTGGCATATAGCAAATGATACATAAGTGTTTGTCATTTTCACCATGTCCAGACATAATGTACATAATGATCTTATGAAGTAGATATTATTTTTCTCATGAAGGAAACAGAAACTCAGGAAGTTATATAACAAAAACAAATAAGTACTAGATTTGTTTTTTTAGTTTGTTTTCCATATATATTTAACTTTATTTTTTTTGTGTGTATATTGTAATATATTTTTCATTCTGTGTACATTACATCATATTACCCACCCAAAGACTAATTATAATCCATCACGACACATGTGCCTAATCACCCCTTTTGCCCTCCCCTCTCCCACTTCCCCTCTGGTAACCACCAATCAAATCTCTGTTGCTATGTGTTTGTTTGCCGTTTTTATCTTCTAATTATGAGTGAGATCATATGGTATTTGACTTTCTCCCTCTGACTTATTTCAATCAGCATACTACCCTCAAAGTCCATCCATGTTGTCACAACTGGCCAGATTTCATCATTTCTTATGGCTGAGTAGTATTCCATTGTTATATATATATACCACATCTTCTTTAGTCATTCGTTCCTGGATGGGCACTTAGGTTGCTTCCAAGTCTTGGCTATTGTGAATAATGCTGCAATGAACATAGGGGTGCAAATATTTTTATGCATTTATGTTTTTAAGTTCTTTGGATAAATACCCAGCAGTGGAATAGCTGGATCATATGGTAGATCTATTCTTAATTTTTTGAGGAAATGCCATACTGCTTTCCATAGTGGCTGCACCAGTTTGCACTCCCCCCAGCAGTGTACAAGGGTTCCCTTCTCTCCACATCCTCTCCAACGCTTGTTGTTTCCTGTCTTGTTAATTGTAGCCATTCTGACCGGAGTGAGGTGGTACCTCATTGTAGTTTTGATTTGCATTTCCCTGATAGCTAACGATGTTGAGCATCTGTTCATATGCCTGTTGGCCATCCGTATATGTTCTTTGGAGAAATCTCTGTTCAGATCTTTTGTCCATTTTTTAATTGGGTTGTTGGTGTTTTTGTTGTTGAGCTCTATGAGTTCTTTGTATATTTTGGATAACCCCTTATCTGATATATGGTTTGCAATCTTCTCCCAATTATTAGGTTGTCTTTTCGTTTTGTTGATGGTATCCTATGCTGTGTGGAAGATTTTCAGTTTGATGTAATCCCATTTGTTCACTTTTTCTTTTGTTTCATTTGCCTAGTCAGACGTTGTACTTGAAAATACGCTGCTAAGACCGATGTCAAAGAGCATACTGCCTATGTTTTCTTCTAAAAGTTTCATGGCTTTGGGTCTTACATTCAAGTCTTTAATCCATTTTGAGTCGATTTTTGTGCATGGTGTAAGATAATGGTCTACATTTGTTCCTTTGCATGTGGCTGTCCAGTTTTCCCAACACCGTTTATTGAAGAGACTCTCCTTTCTCCAATGTATGCTCTTGGCTCCCTTGTCGAATATTAGCTGTCCATAGATGTGTGGGTTTATTTCTGGGCTCTCAATTCTGTTCCATTGATCTGTGTGTCTGTTTTTGTGCCAGTACCATGCCATTTTGTTTGCTATAGCTTTGTAGTATATTTTGAAATCAGGGAGTGTGATACCTCCAGTTTTGTTCTTTTTCCTCAAGACTGCTTCAGCTTTTAGGGTCTTTTGTTGTTCCACATAAAATTTTAGGATTCTGTGTTCTATTTCTGTGAAAAATTGTTGTTGGAACTTTGATAGTGATTGCATTGAATCTGTAGATTGCTTTAGGAAGTATGGACATTTTAACTATATTAATTCTTCCAATCCAAGAACATGGAATATCTTTCCCTTTCTTTCATTGTGTCTTCTTCAATTTCTTTCAACAGTGTTTTATAGTTTTTGGTGTACAGATCTTTCACCTCTTTGGTTAAATTTATTCCTAGGTATTTTCTTCTTTTTGTTGCAATTGTAAATGGGATTGTATTCTTAATTTCTCTTTCTGCTACTTTGCTGTTAGCATATAGAAACGCAACTGATTTTTTTTTTCTGCTTTATCTCCCCAAATCCCCCCGGTACACAGTTGTATATCTTAGCTGCACATCCTTCTAGTTGTGGGATGTGGGACGCCGCCTCAACGTGGCCTGACGAGCGGTGCCATGTTCACGCCCAGGATCCGAACCCTGGGCCACTGCAGCGGAGTGCACGAACTTAACCACTCGGCCACGGAGCTGGCCCCAACACAACTGACTTTTGTATGTTGATTTTGTATCCTGCGACTTGACTGTATTCATTTATTATTTCTAAAAGTTTTTTAGTGGATTCTTTAGGATTTTATAGATATAAAATCATGTCATCTGTAAATAGTGACAGTTTCACTTCTTCTTTTCCAATGTGGATCCCTTTTATTTCTTTTTCTTGCCTGATTGCTCTGGCTAGGACTTCCAATACTATGTTAAATAAGAGTGGTGAAAGTGGGCATCCTTGTCTGGTTCCTGTTCTTAGAGGCATAGCTTTCGGTTTTTCTCCATTGAGAATGATATTAGCTGTGGGTTGGTCATATATGGTCTTTATTTTATTGAGGTATTTTCCTTCTATACCCATTTTATTTAGAGTTTTTATCATAAATGGACACTGTATCTTGTCAAATGCTTTCTCTGCATCTATTGAGATAATCATGTGATTTTTATTCTTCATTTTGTTAATGTGATGTATCATGTTGATAGATTTGTAGATGTTTAACCATCCCTGCATCCCTGGAGTGAAATTCACTTGCTCATGATGTATGATCTTTTTAATGTATTCTTGTATTCGATTTGCTAGTATTTTGTTGAGGATTTTTGCATCGATGTTCATAAGTAATATTGGCCTGTAATTTTCTTTTTTTGTGTTGTCCTTGTCTGGTTTTGGTATCAGGGTATTGTTGGTTTTATAGAATGAGTTAGGAAGCCTACCCTCCTTTTCAATTTTTTTGGAATAGTTTGAGAAGGATAGGTATTATGTCTTCTTTGTATGTTTGGTAGAATTCACCAGGGAAGCCATCTGGTCCTGGGCTTTCATTTTTGGGGAGGTTTTTGGTTACTGTTTCGATCTCCTTACTGGTGATTGCTCTATTCAAATTCTCTACTTTTTCTTCATTCAGTTTTGAAAGGTTGTATGATTCTAAGAATTTATAGACTTCTTCTAGATTATCCAATTTGTTGGCATATAGCTTTTCATAGTATTCTCTTATTATCTTATGTATTTCTGAGGTGTCCGTTGTAACTTCACCTCTTTCTTTTCTGATTTATTTATTTGAGCCTTCTCTCCTTTTTCCTTGTTGAGTCTAGCTAAAGGTATGTCAATTTTGTTTATCTTTTCAAAAAACCAGCTCTTGGTTACATTAATTTTTTTAGTGTTATTTTAGTCTCTGTTTCATTTATTTCTGCTCTGATTTTTATTATTTCCTTCCTTCTGCTGATTTTGGGCTTTATTTGTTCTTCTTTTTCCAGTTCCTTCAGGTGCACTTTTAGATTGTTTATTTGGGATTTTTATTGTTCGTTGAGGTAGGCCTGAATTGCTATAAACTTCCCTCTTAGAGCCACTTTTGCTGTATCCCATAGATTTTGGCATCTCATATTTTCATTTTCATTTGTCTCCAGGTAATTTTTTGATTTCTCCTTTGATTTCTTCATTGACCCAATCGTTGTTCAGTAGCATTTTGTTTAATCTACACATTTCTGTGGCTTTTCTGATTTTCTTCCTACAACTGATTTCTGGTTTCAAACTTTTGTGGTCAGAAAAGAGGCTTGGTATTATTTCGATCTTCTTAAATTTATTGAGACTTGCTTTGTGGCCTAATATGTGATCAGTCCTGAAGAATGTTCCATGTTCATCTGAAAATAATGTGTATTCTGTGGTTATTGGATGGAATGTTCTATATATATCTACTAAATCCATTTGGTCTAATGTGTCATTTAAGGCCAGTGCTTCCTTATTGATCTTCTGTTTGGATGATCTATCCATTGGTGTAAGTGGAGTGTTAAAGTCCTCTAGTATTATTATGTTACTGTCTATTTCTCCTTTTATGTCTGTTAATAATTGCTTTATATATTTAGGTGCTCCTATGTTGGGTGCATAGATATTTACAAGTGTTATATACTCTTGTTGGATTGTTCCCTTTATCATTATGTAGTGCCCTTCTTTGTCTCTTGTTAGAGCTTTTGTTTTAAAGTCTATTTTGTCTGATATACATATTGCTACCCCAGCTTTCTTCAATTTGCCATTTGCATGGAGTATCTTTTTCCATCCTTTCACTTTCAGTTTGTGAGTGTCTTTAGGTCTGAAGTGTACTACTTGTATGCAGCATGTATATATAGATCTTGTCTTTTTATCCAATTGGCCACCCTATGCCTTTTGATTGGAGCATTTAGTCCATTGACATTTAAATTAGGTATTGATAAATATGTGTTTATTGCCATTTTGTTACTTTTTTTTTCTGGGTGTTTTAGTAGTTCTTCTCTGTTCCTTTCTTTTCCTCTTGCTCTATTCCCTTGTGGTTTGATGGCTTTCTTTAACAATATGTTTGATTTCTTTTCTCTTACTTATAGGTGTATCTATTATAGGTTTCTGGTTTGTGATTACCATGAGGTTCCTACATAATACTCTACATATATAGCAATCTATATTGAGTTGATAGTCTCTTTAGCTTGACCTTTTTCTAAAAACTCTGCTCTTTTACTCCCCTCCTGCCACATTTTGTCTTTGAAATCATACCTGATCTCTTGTTTTGTGTGTGTCTATCCACTACCCTCTTATCATTGAAATAAATAATTTTAGTACTTTTGTCTTTTAACCTTCATATTATCTTCATAGGTGGTTGATCTACTATTTTTACTATATTTTTACCTTTACCAGTGATTTTGTTGCCTGTTTTGCTTTTGTTTTTGTTTTTCCTTTGCTAATTTTCTTATCCTTATTTGTGGTCTTCTCTTTCCCACTTAGGTAAGTCCCTTCAGCTTTTTTTGTATAACTGGTTTCTTGGTGATAAACTCCCTTAATTTTCGTTTGTCTGGGAAGCTCTTTATCTCTCCTTCCATTCTGAATGGTAACCTTGCTGGATAGAGTATTCTTGGCTGTAGGTTTTTTCCTTTCAGCACAAATAAGTACTAATTTTGAATAGAAAAGGGAAGGCCAATATTTCTAGCTTTGGGAAATCATGGAACCTTTCTTCAAAGATCAAGCAGATGTGTACAGATGGAAGGAAGGAGAGTATTAAATCATTAACAGATGGAGGAAAGAAAAAGACATGTCATGTCCTGGGTGTCAGGTCTTGTGGGGAAAGATACCAGATGCACACAAGACCTAGACCAGCCATGCCGTTCCATTCCTCACCCATTTATTGGGCATCAGTTAAATATAAACCATGAAGCAATTATGATGGGAAACATAAGATAAGACAATAAAGAAAATATGAACCCAGCCTCAAGTGTAAGTACCACATATCTGCCAGGAGAGAAGAATGGGAGGTGGAGATTGGTCATCTTCATGCCCTTTTATTGTAGTATTTCCTAACAAATTCCTGGGCCTTGAGCACATGAAATTTCCCAGAGACGATATTTTGAGGCCTGTTCCTCTGTTACTGAACATGTCATCATAGTTTGTCCTCTCAGTGATAGCTTCAGAATAGGGATTACAAAGTCAAATGCTCACAGGGACCAAAAAGGTACAGTAAACCAATGATGCATTCTGGGAATAAGTGCATGGGCACCAGAATGTAAAAGTTGGGGTGAGACTCATGGAAACCTTGGAGCACACAGCCTGGATAAGGGGCACCCACTCTTCACTTGCAGTGGCTGATTGCCAGGTCTTTTGAATCTTTGAGAGAATCCAGAAACCTAGAATTTAGTATGAAAGCTCATTATTTTTAAATATTACATCAAATATTGTAAACAAAACTAGGTGTGCCAAACAAAACGTGTTTGTCATTTTTTAGCTCTTGGCAACCAGCTAGAACTGAAACAAGCAATGACATGCAGTGGGTGCTGTTGTCTCTCCAGCTCTCTGAGAAAACCCCAAGCTCCTGCTCCAAATGCCCTCCCCTCAGATGCCCCAGCTCTATCCCCTCACTCCCACTGGCTCCCCAGACCACAAGCTGGACACTTTGAACCAAGAGTCTTACTGCCAAAGTATTGCTACTGAGGTTTTCAAGTTTCAAGTCCCTGGTTTACAGTGAGTCATCTCAAATTCAATTAGCAGATGGTTCCTCTGGGTTCTGCCACCGTTGGCAAAGGGGGAAATGACTCAGACAGTGGAGCATGCAGTGCCTAATGGCTCCAGCACGTGGGAGCTTTTGAGATTTCTGGGTATGGTGCTCATGGTGCCCAAGGGGAGCACAGAGGAGGGCTAGAGTTGCAACATGCTCTTGGCTAAACTTACTGCTGCCTCCTTTGGACTAAAAAGAATTCGAGATATTTGCATCTGACCTCAGACATAAACTAGGTCCAGCACCTCAAGGAGATGTATTATGATAAGCTCCCTAGCTCCTTCTCAAGCTTTGTCTCCTTCTGCTTGCCCAACCTGTGCACTTTGCATTCTGGCATTGCCAAACTATTTGCTGTTCTCCCATCCCCCTTTCTTGCTTCTGTATCTTTTTACACGCCATTTTGTCTCCTTGTAGTGCCTTTGCCTTTTTGTGCCTCTGGCAAACTCCTAGTTGTACTTTAAAATCCAAGTTAGACGTAATTTCATCTCTAACCCTCTCCAGTGGGGGTTAAACTTTTGCCCTTCTTTTGTACATCTATAACTTGAACTTAGTAGGGCTGTGGCACTTTTCACATTGCATGAAAATTATTTGCTTATCTGCCTGTCTGCTTGATTAAGGAGAGGCTCCTGAAGTCAGAAACTTATAACATTCCCCATTATATTTCACAATGCCTTGTACGTGAGCAGGCAGTCCATAAGGGTTTATGGAACTGTATTGAATTGAAATACTACCCAGCTCTGAAGTGGTCACAACATGACCTGTCTCAATCCAGTGGGCCAGACCTAAATCATCATTAACTCAGGCTCTGCCACCTGTGCCCTTCTGAGTTATCTGAGCATGAGTGGAGCAGTTAGAGCAGGAAAAGCAGGAATGCACAGATAATTGAGAAGTCAATAGTTTCACCCTAGCACTGTCATTCACTCAAATTCAGTAAATAGTCATTGAACAAGTACCCTGTCAGGCATTGTTCTACACACTTGGGATAGAGCAATCAGTAAGAGGAACCTATTCCTTGCTCTTCTAAAGCTTGTATGATGTGTGGTATGGGAGGAGAAATAAAGTAGTAAATATAAACAAGAGAATACCAGGTAACGTTAAGTACAATGAAGAAAATCACACAGGATAATGTGATAGAGATGGATGAGCTGGGGTGGGACTTCAGATAGAGTGGCAGGGTTGATCTTTCTAGGAAAAGAGTATTTGTGCTGAGAGCTAAATGATGGGGAGTCAGTAATAAAATGTGAGGAAAGAAAGCATTCCCATGGAGGAAACAATGACTGGAAATGCTCGAGCTGGGAAGGAACTTGGTGTGTTCCAGAAAGAAACAAGTCCAGAGTGGCTGGAGCAGAGAGGGCAAGAAATAAAATCTAAGATACAGCCAGGTGCCAGACCATGAAGGGCCTTGTAAGAACACAAGAAGTTATCTGAATTTTTTTGAGTGTGATGGGAAACCAGTAGAGGGTTTTATGAAATTTTCTTTCTTGCCATGAGTTTCCTCCAGTTGGGATGGATTGTCGCATGAGAGAAGGAAGAGAAACACTAGAACAGAATAACTGAGACTGAGATTGAGCACTGGCTGGTGCTTTGCTTATGGACTCAACTTCAAACGGAAAGACCTTTATTAGTAGTGTTGAGGTTGAGACATGGCAGTGCTATTAGGAAATTGTAGGCTCCATGAGGTACAGTATTGTTGAAAAGATTAGACAAACTCAATGGGCAATGTCTTTACTGATGGATACAGGGATCTTTGTGGGCCTACATCCATCTTTTGCCTATAAAATTGGCTAGAACATTGCTTCTAAAACCTTAATGCATACAAAATACCTGTAGATCATGTTAAAATGCAGGTTCTGATTGGTAGGTTTGGGGTGCTTCATTTCCAATAATCTCCCAGATGATGCTGAGGTGTTATGTAGTCTGAGAACCACATTTTGAGAAGCCAGACCTAAGGCCTCTTTGACCAGGATAGAGCCAAGATCCTTGAACTGTCTCCAGTTCACCTGTTGAGATTTAATCCCCCTGATTTTAGTGCTGGAGTGACCTTGTATAAAGAGAGGTAGAAGATGAAAAGGGATCAGAGACCATTTGAAATCATACCTAGGCCCATGGAACCCTGAATTAAGCAGTGAGGCCAGATGGACCATATCAAATCAAAGGCCTATATGTGTTAAGTGGTCACTCTAGACACCTTTCTGAGGCCACCAGAGCCATTTGTTCCCGAATCTCTTGGAAGACAGAAGGGAATTTTAAATCAAACCTGAGCCCTGAGCACCCAGGGCTGGCCAATGGGGCCAGCTGACCCTGATCGAATGGCTCATCATTTCTGTGTCCTAGAAACCCCAGGCTCCCCCAGCCTGCTCCCTCAAGAAAAGTTCTCTCTTATATTGCTTCAAAGTCTTACACAGGATATTAGCTACTTCCTTCTCTATAATTCATCCTTCCACTTTGCCATCTGGAATATTTCTCTTTTACAAGTGCCTAAGTTGTTAGTTTGAGGTAGTTGAATCCTAAATTTGCCATTTTGGGTAATTTATTGTTTTTAATGCTTTCTTCCCAAAATTCAGATTCTGTGGTTTGAAACAGACTCCAGCCAGGATTTCTGCTTCCTACTTGGACACCTGGTGGTCTGCCCTTTCCAGGTCTTCTCTGGGTTTATTTTTCAGCCTCCCACAAGTGACTGTCAGTTTCTTCAGATCACTCTGCCTACCACATCCATTAGTTTCCCCCATCCCATCACTGTCCTGGATGTCTTGGTCAGACCCCTTATTATAGGAACTAAGACAGAGTTAGGAGACCAGTAGGGGATAGTTTCAGTTGCAACACAAAGATCTTGTTGTAGCTAAAACATCTTACTACTGATAGCCCAAATCCTACCTTTAAAAGTCCTTTGGGTTACTGGGTCACACAAACAATAGGTGGAGATAAGTACAAGGTAAACAATGAGACTAGGGGAAGGGCACTGCTTACATGTTAGGTATTTACTGTGTGTCAAGCACTAAACCGATAGAATAGGTGATCTCACCCCTACGCTACAGATGAAGAAACCAAGGCTCAGAATAACTTTCCCAAAGGTATCCTGAGTTACAGAGTGATGGGGTCAAGACTTGGACAAGATCTAACTTCAAGCCCACGTGTTTGTCATTATTTGATGCTATCAGGTTCGTTAGATGAGGAACAAGACACCAGGCAGGGGATGAGAAGCAGGTTCTGAGGGTATTCAAGTGTGGGATAATGAGCACAATCAAGCCAGGAGGCAGAATGGGCAAAGAAGTTGCAGAACAGGGCACCAGCTACTAGACAGAAGATCTGCATTGGACTAACCTTGGCATTATTGCAAGATTTTATGAGCTTCTTATTTATGGCAAGAGCCACACTTCCAGTTTGGCTACCTTGAAGCTTGCAAGTAAAAGTGAATGGCAAAAACCTGCTTTGTGGAAATTTGGAGTAGGAGTGGGGCAAGATTTCTTCATGCCTGAAACCTCTTCCATGACTCTCTCTCTGAAGAGGCGTTTTTAGGTAACAATACCCTGGTGGTTCTCAACCTGTGGGAGTTTTGGAATAGTTAGTATACCTGGGCCCTGTCCAAGACCAACTGAGTTGGATTTCTAGCTGTGGGGCCCTGGCATCTATGCTCTCTGAATCTGTCCAGGGCTGATGAGCAGCCAGGGTTAAAACCACAGCCCCAGGATAAATGAGCTTACTATTTTTTTTCCTTACCCTGGGAAGGAGAACAGAACTAAAACACTGCACAATTCTAGGGAGCAGGGGAGAGTGGGGGAAAGGTTTCTGGTGCTGAAAGTTGGAAAACTGAATTTTTCTCATTTGGAAGGAGAAAGTTTTAACCACTTCACAATTTTGCCAAAGGACCAGCCACCCAGAGCTTTCGTTCATCCCATGCTTTGGTGAGTCTAACTTCCAAGGTTTAACCTTGACAGAGTCAAGGTCAGGACTGACCTCGGTAGTATCTGACACCTCCTTTAAAAGCTGAATTTTAAGACACATCGTACCACAGGGTCTCCTATTTGTCCAAAGTACTGGCAGCCAGGGAAAATGATGCTTTGTTGACTTTAGACCCAGAGAATCTAAGGGACAGAGTGGTTATTTGGCCTGAGCAAGGTTGCTTACTAAGTCATCTGGGAGCCAGAGCTAGGTCTCTGCCCTCCCAGAGCCGCGTTCTTTAACCGGAGCGATATTCAAGATTCTCCTGGAATGTGGTAAGAAATACAATCACCCCTATAAAATTAACAACAGGGGATGCTGAGGGGGACAGTCTCTGCGTGCCCAGCTCAATCCAGCCTATGATGCCTGCCAGAGGAGCCGTGGGGCATCCTGGTTACAGTTCCAACATTTTAGCAAGTCTCTCTCTTTTTGCAGTTGCGGCAAGACCCCCAGGAAGAAGAACTATGTCCTAGTGAATCAGAAATAAACTGTAAAAGATGATGGAGACTTCAGAGCAAGGTGATCCTGGCTAGCATTTACCCTTTCCTCATTTGTCCTCGGTCTATTTCTTTGGATTTATTACAACTCAGAAGAGAGGAAATAAACTAGACCCACTATAACTAAATAGGCTCTTTGTCCAGGAGAAGATATGGCCAAGAAAGAAAACATAAAAGTCAAACTAGACTTTTAGAGATCACCTAGGTGAGTGTACCCATCAGGATTGGGCAAGAAATGAAAATATCTCCCCCATCTCACATGAGTAATCTAATTGGTAGAATGTAATCCAAAGGCAGAACCCTAGCTGCAAGGAAGTCTGAGAAATACAATTTTTGTTCCCAACATCTCTAAATAGAAGGATGGTAAAACAGAAGGCTTAGAGAACCAATCCAGAACCAATCCAAGTATTGGCCACAACCAGTATTTTTCAACCTGTGTTCCACAGAACAGCAAAATGCAGCTAGACGGGTTTTTTTAAGAGGTTTTGTTCTCAAATGAATTTGAGTCTTACTTGGCAAAAAAGAAGTTAAACATGATTCTTTACTGCAATACACCTCAGAGTCTTCAATATCCACATGTACACCCCAATTCTTCATATTTTGAGGAACATGAATTGGGTAAACACTCATCCAGGTCCATTTTACAGATGAGGAAACTGGGATCCAGCGAGATTAAATAAGAAGCCTAATGTTGAACAGTCAGCTATTAGCAAAGCCTGAACCAGAATCCATTCTCTGTACCAGTCAAGAGTGTTCTTACTGCTAAGAGGGAATGAAAAGAAGGTAAAGGAGGCAGGCAAGCAAGAAGGAAGAAAGAGGAAACTGACAGGAAGAGTAGAAGGGCCAGAAATCTAGAGGAAGGCTATGCATCTGTGTCTCCCCTGGTTACTGAGAGCAGAAAATACAAAAACATTCTGCATGCGTCCTGACCCAAAGCCAGAGTGAATTCATTAGAGAGGTCGGAGCCCTGAACCCACGTCTCGGTCCTTTTCCACATGTGCCTGGAATATGTTGGTGATTTGGCCTCGATTAGTAACAGGGGAAACTGGTTCTGTGGAACATATCATCTTTATAAATAGAAGCAGAGTCCAGGGGTTTCTAAACAGTCAGGAGACACTCTGTCTTCTAGTGTCAGCTATTTACTTGTATTTCCGTTTCATCAAATGCGTCTTCTCTGGTTCTCGGCTTTGTCCCATTACACGCCTGCTCTCCTGCCCCAGATGTGTCGCACAGATTCCCTGGTCTCTTTACTCCAACCCCCGGTGGCAGGGCAGGCCGTGGGCATTTTCTCCTCTGGTCCCCACCAAGGTTGGCACTGTGGTGAGGATGTTTGTGTTTGTCGAGAAGTTGGAAGGATTCTGGACTTGGATAGAAATTTCTCCCGTAGATGGTGCACTTACGGAAAAGAGGAAAAAGAAAAAGACCTTTCTCAGCTGCCATGTCTCAGTGGCCCCATCTCCTTCTCTCAACCAACCTGCACACTTGTTAATTCTTTTTAAAAAACTTTTTAGTGTGTCTGTTCTTTCTGGTTTGGGGCAATCTTGTCACCCACCAAAAATGCAGAAACTAAATAGTAGTTCGGAAATGATACTTTAGGCTAAACCTGTCTAGCCTTTATTGAAAGCCTGCTGGGCAATGTGGTTGATTAGGGGGCGGATTTCTCCCTCTGCCCCTGCCTTTCTTTCTTGCACATGCACACTTTGCTTCAGGGAACAGACACAAACCTCTAGCCTCATTCAGCAATGCTGAGAAGGACATAAAGTTCCCCAAGAATACAGCATTTCCTTTTCTGATAGACTTAACTTGTTTTTACATGAACCATTCTTGAAATGGGGAACTCAATACTTTGTGAAGCGACTCATACTATAGATAGCTATTTATCTCTTTTAGTCAACACACGTTTGGTTTCAAGTAGTAGAAAAGCCAACTCAAACTGGCTTAAACTCCACCTCACCCCCCAAAAAGGGTAGTTCAATGATTACCCTGAGAATAGATGAGGGATAGACCCGCTTCTTATGTTGCTGGATCCATGAGGTCAAACAAGGTCAGTGGGATCCAGTTTCTCTCTCTCCACATCTCAGTCCCGCTTCCTCTATGTAACTTCACCCTCGGGGATTTCTCTCAACCAAGATACCCCCAGATGCCCCAGGCTCATATCCTCACAGCTCCAGGTCTGCAGAAAGACAGCTTCTGGGAGGCCGCTTGCTCTGCCAACTCCTACAATGAGTCTCACTGGACCGAATTCAACCACGATCACACTCCTGAACCAGGCGCTGGCCAGGACCTGTTCATTATCTGATTGCGAAGGGCTAGCTCACAGGCCCGCTTCTGAAGCCAGGGTGAGGTGCTGTCACCAGGATGAAGGGCAGTAGATGCTGATCAAGAAAAAATATTCTCAGTTACACTCTGTTTATTCATCTCATTCATTCATTCATTCATTCATTTTGCAGAGACAAATTGAGGACTTGTTTTGTGGTAGAAACCAGAGATAAAAGCCTTGATAACTTCTACTTGTCCTTCGTGATGCAGTTCAAGGGTCATCAATTCTGTGATGGATTCCTTCACTGCCACCCCTCAGCAGAGTTACGTCTTCCCTCTTCATGTTCCTGCTCTTCTTGGTACACACCCCAACCAGAGCACACAGCATTCAGGACTATACTGATGTCTCCTCATTTTTCTCCCTAATTTACTGTGAGCTCCTGGAGGACAGGTATCATGTCTTATTTATCTTGGCCTCCCCAGATATCAACAGCAGGCACAGACAAAGCACTCAAAAAGCCTTTGTTGAATAAATATATGAGTGATGAGCTATTTATTTAATTAGTGAATTAATACACATGTTCCCAGTCCTTGAGGATTTTGCAAACTCTCGGGAAAATAAATGAATAAATAACTAACTGGAATACAGTGTTGTCCATGGGACAACAGCCATGTAGCAAAGGGCTGGGAGGCACAATGGAAGGTGATGTGTAACAGAATTATTGAAAAATTTTAAGATAGTCTTGTTACTTCAAATCTAAACCTATCTCCCTATGACTTCTACCCACATATTCTTAGTGCTTCATTCTTGAACAACTCCAAATAATGTCTACTTATTGTCCTAGCATCTAGGACAATTCCTGACAACATGTAAGGCACTCAATCAATATTTCTGAAAAGAATTAATTGCATTTTCTCAGCCACGTGCCATTATCAGTTGTGTAAAGGTGGATATCTTATCCTACACTTGGGTATTCTCTGCCGATGGCTACACCGTCATTAGAGCAAAAATACTTTCCTGTTGACAATCTCTTATGTTGGCATGTCTACGTCCCCAAAGTCCAATTGAACACTGGCTGTTTGGGGCCTGATTATATTTTCTTTTAGGTAAAACGTGGTCAGTGGTGCTTGCTTTCTAGGCTAGCATGCACTAGCTGACCTGGTGGATATTGGTGTTGGCCTGGGACTCAGGAGTCAGAAGCCTGGAAATAGTCCCAGCCCTCATTTGAGGTGTGAGTTGGGCCCTGGGCAGAACTGAGTCAAATCTGTCTTTGGCCTCCCTTACCTGCTGGTATCCCTTTTCTTTCCTCTTCTCTTTTATTCATCTATGGGCTTCTGCTGCACTGAGGCTTCCACAGCTATGGTGGCCTTGAACATGCACCACCCAGAACTCCTGCTGTGCCACAGGGACCATAAGTGATAGACAGCCCTAGGTGCTGTGTTCCAAATCCACCAGGCCATCCCTTCTGAGGCTTTGCTTCCCTTGGGCTGCTCTCAACCAATGATTGAGCACAAGAGCAACACTAAGGCAGGCCCATTCCTGCCAGATCCTGGATAAGTTGGCTCTAGGACCCTCCATTAGCCTGGCCGAAACTTCACCAGCACTATGCTGTAGTCTGAGACTGCCGACCCTGCCCTCCTTCCTTTTCTCTCACCATCACAGGGTCAGACCTGCACTGTGGTTTGACAGCTCTCCTTTTTCCTCCGATTCCTCCTCTGTTCCTCCTGCAGACATTTTCCTAATAGATCATTTACATGTCTAATCCCATCTTGGCCTCTGCTTCTTGCCAGACTAGGAGTAACACACTTGTGACCTTGAGACTGCACAGGGGAAGCACGCAGCAGGGAGACTTCTCCAACCCCAGCGATTGGTGAGGACTTCCTTGCTTGGGTGCAGGACAGAATGGTTGGCCAGGGAATTAGGGAAGTAATTGAAGCAGGAGGAGTTGGATCTACCTAATGAAGCCAAAAAAGATCTGAGGCTCTTACCCATGCAATTAGCACCCAGTCTTTCTAAAACCCCAAGGTCAAATAAAGGATCTGCTCCTCCCCACTTCCTGACTTATATTTCTCAGTGGTTCTTGTTTTGTTTTTACTTTATTTCCACATTAGCGTTACTTTGAAGATTCATTTTGATCTGATTTTACATGGAAAGAAATGGGAGTAGGAAGAAAAGTTTTCCAGTGCAATTTCTCTTGAGTTTCTGCCCCCTCACCTCCCATCAACACTATCCACACACCCAGGTCAGACTAAGACATGGACACGTCAGATGAATAATTTGGGGCCTTTTTACACTATTATTCTTTACATGTCTATTCAACATTTAGTAGGAATGGAAACAAATAATAGAAGTAAATGCTTTTTTGTGTTCAAAATAAAGATTTATTTTCCATGTACACACTTCATATGATTTTCTGAACTGGACAATTTCTTAAAAGGCATATTAAACTTGTTAAACTTTTTAAGCATAGACATTCTAATAAATCATCCCCAGGAAAGAGCACATACAACATCGTGAATTTTCCCGTTTCAGAATATCACCAGGCTAGTCTGTTTCAGGGAACTCGCAGAGGGGCTGTCTCAAAGTTAGTGGTGAGGCTTTATACACACCATGTAAATTGCAAGTACTTGCCACAAAAATTATCAACAGAGATAGGGTGACAGCAGTAGAGAGTGTTTAATTGCAGCCAAAACAATTTATATCTCACCAGTTTTGTCAGCAGTCATGTGTGGAGACCTGAGTTAACTGGCTCCCTTCTCTAGTTTTATTCCAGTGACATTTCACAGTGGCCCCTATTGATTGGTGCTCTGGACAGCTGCCTGGTGGCTCATCCATTAATCTGGCCTGTATCATCCTTAGCCTGGGGTATTGAAGGGAGTTAGCCTGCAACACCACATCATGTCTATGAAATGCCCTCCAGAGAGCTTGAGTACCATCTGGCTGGGGGAGGACTGAGGACAGGGGAGTCTGGTGGAGATAGATGAGGGGATGCTGTGCTGGTCATGCATGTGGAAGGGTGAAGCATAGCTGTGGAAGGAAGTCACCGGATTTTCTCAGCATCTGACAGGAAAAGTCTTCAGAGCAGAGAAAGAAGGAAGGGGGATAATGGTTTTTCAACCTGGGGCAGTTTTGCCATCCCCACTGCCACCCCAGAACATTTGGCAATGTCTAGAGATGTTTTGGTTGTCACAACTGGGGAGCAAGTGCTACTGGCATCTAGTGGGTAGAGGCCAGAGATGCTTCTAAACATCCTATAATGCATAGGACAGCCCCCACAATGAAGAATTATCCAGTCCAAAAGTCAGTAGTGCTAAAGTTGAGAAACCCTACTAGCTCCAGGCTTAAATCTAGTCCTAAGATAACATACTGGTGTTTTTTTTTTTCTTTTCTAGGACGAAAGCTTTTCTGCACACATCGTTCTCTGCTTCACCCTTGGTTTGCCTCCTTCTCATCTGAGTCCTGCAGCTCCTAGAGTCTGTTCCACACCCTTGCTCCATATTGGTGAAAAGCCTGCATGGCCAGAAGCTGGGAGAGAGTGGAAGGCAGAGAGCTGTGATCTAGGGTACTCCCTGTCTTCTCTGGCTGGACCTCTCACTTGTACATGGAGGCATTCACAAGAAGGGAAACCCCTGCAGACTAAGAAGAAGGCTGGACTCAAGAACTAGCAGGGTCCAGATTTGTGCAGAGGAGGGAAAGCTCCCAGCAAAGGGGCTCCTTATTAACAGTTGTGTGGGAGAGGGAATGTGTGTGATATGCTTATGTTCCATTTGTCTAAATATTGTTTCCATGAAGTCAGAGACCTTACCGTATTTCTGACCATCCGTGATTGCATAACAAATCACCCCTAAACTAAGCGGCTTAAAGCAATTTTTTGGCATCTCTCAGAGTTCTTCCATTGGCTGCGTTCATCCAGGTGGTTCTTGCTTGGACTTTTCACATGTGGTTATAGTCAGATGGTGGCTGGGACTACAGTCATCTGAAGGCTCAACTGGCCTGGATGTCCATGACAGCTCACTCACATGGGTTGCTTTTATTGTTGGCTCTTGGCTCAGAGCTCAGTTGAGGCTGCACCTGGATTGTCTACACGTGGCCTCTCCATGTGGCTTGGGCTTCTGACAGCATGGCAGCTGGCTTCTAAGAGAGAACATCTGAAGAGCAAACTGCAAAGCTTTTTGTGACCTAGCCTCAGAAATCCCAGATTTCAGTAGATTAAGATAAAGTCACAGAGGCCAGCCAAGATTCAAGAGGAGTGAAATTAGATGACTCCTCTTGATGCAAAGAGTAGCATGTACACACAGGGAGGGAAGGGACCAATGGTCGCCATCTTTGACTATTTACCACTTCCTACTCTTTGATTCCTCAAACTCTCCCTCCCAACTCCAATACCTCAAACAAGAGAGCCTAGCATAGTGCTGTGCCAAGTAGGTGAGAGGCAGTATGGAGTAGTGGTTAAGACTGTAGACATTTAGAGGCAGGGAGACCTATGTTTCAATCTGGGCTTTTCCACGTACCAGCTATGGATCTTGGGCAAGTTGTTTAACCTGTCTGAGCCTCAGTTGGCTCATTTGTAAAAGGGTGATAAAACATATACCTCCACATATGGTTGTGGGATTTAAATGTTGCCCAGCATAGAGTACGCATTTAATAATTGTTCACTATTAGAAATAAAGGTGAAAAGAGGCTGTGCTTTGCTTCTCCAGCACCTCTTGTTTGTCCTGATCCAGCCATTGAGCTGAGCTGAGAGTATACAGCTCTAAGGGCCGCTAATGTTCAGGCTCCGCAGCAAGGAGGTCATAGAGTTGAGAAAGTACAGTCAGGAAAATAAAGTCAAAGTTCTTAGGGCCCTTAGAGAAGGAAGGAATTTGTCCTGGAGGATAATAGTGAAGGAGCAGAGTCTAATCCAGGCAGAGCATGCTGACGGAGGCAGTGTGATAGAGGGTTGGGGGAAACTCTGCCTCTGCCTCTGGCTCAAGTCCCTTCCCTTTTCTGAGCCTCAGTTATCTAACAGCAATGGATGGGTGTGATTTGAAGGCTGCTAAGTTCCTTCTAGTCCTTGCCAAGCTCAACCACGTTAGAAATCCCTAAATTGGTCCATTTCTCGTCATCAACTTGGCCACTACTCTGGCTTGGGTTCCCATTCATTATTGCTCCCTTAATTACTACAGATGCCTTTTTACAGGTCCTCCTGCTCTTAATTTTTGCCCATTGGTTCTCTGCAAAGCAGTCAGAATAATCTATTTTATAACACAGATCTGATCACGTCGCTTACAGGCTAAAAGCCTCTGTGCTGGTTAGTCTCCATTTGCACCTTTCTGCCCTTCTTTGTACCTGGTTGGGGAGGGAAGTGCTGGTCTCAATGGACTCATTTGGCTTTCTGGCTTCTGTTTGGGTTCAGCCAAGGAAGGATCCAGCAGGAGACTGGAGGGTAAGAGGTGAGAGGGTTTGGAGTATTTATTCCCAGTGGAGTGCTGCAGTTCTGTGACTGCCTGTGACTTTCCATAACCACCTCTCCTGCATGGTGGCTCTCCTTCCTGGCTCCAGTTCTTACTGTTTCCTCCCCTTGCCTCTTCAGGCCTAGGGGTGATAATAGCTTCTAGATGTTGCTTTGCTTGGGTGCCTCAACATCCTTCCTTGGTTCCTTTAACTCCACACACACTCATGAAAAGAATTCCTTCTGTAAAGAAACCCTAGCATTTCACATAAGCATGGGTCAAGGAAACCAGCAGTTTCCTCTCGTGGCCCTAAGGGCTACAGCCTCCAATGGCTTCCTATTGGTCTCAGGATGGAGCCCAAGCTCCTCTTCACACGGCCCCACAGTCATAGATCAAGACCCTGCCCACTTCTCTATCCCCATCATGTTGTTTCTGTCTCCCTCTCTGCATCCGGTGCCCTGGCCTCAACTCAGTTCTTATAATACTCATTCCCACCTCCTAGCCTTTGAACGTGCCTTCTGTCTTTCTGGAAATCTCATCCTCATTTGCATCCTCATTTGCATCCTCTCCTTTGCAGAGTTAATGCCACTTACCTTTGGCTCAAATGCTGCTTTCTTAGGAAAATCTCCATGAATCACTAGATTAGGCATTTTATTAGTTCCTTAAATTTCCTTCATATCTCATATCATAATTTATGCAATTATTTGATCAGTCTGTCTCTCCTACTAGATTACAAGAGACAGGGGATTGAACTTATAGAAACAGAGTACAAAATTAGTTGCCAGGGGCTGGGGGGTGGGGAAAATAGGGAGAGGTTGGTAAAAGGGTACAAACTTTCAACCATAAGATGAATAAGGCCTGAGGATCTAATGTATAAGATAGTGACTATAGCTGATAACACTATATTGTAAGTTGAAATTTGCTAAGAGAGTAGAACATGAATATTCTCACCAAAAACAGGGGGTGGGATAAATACGTGAGGTGAGGGATGTGTTAATTAACTCGATGGGGGAAACTTTCAGAAGGTATACATATACCAAATCATCACATTGTATACTTTAAATATCTTACAATTTTATTTGTCAATTATACCTCAATAAAGCTGGAGGAAAACAGAGGCAGGGGAGTAGGCACCATGCCAATTTTGGCTCGCCTTTATATCTTCTACATCTAGCATGGTGCCCTGGTACATTGCAGACCTTCCATAAAGAATTTTTGAATCAATACATATAATCCAAAATCCCAGATCTTATTGCTGGAGGTTGAAAAAAATGGGTTGGTGCTTCCAAGGTCATTTTAAGAAATTAGAGGCTGTGAGGAGAGCTTGAGTCACCAGATTTTGCACAACTTAAATTGCCTCTCTGCACCTTCAATTCCTTTTAGATATTTTTAGAAACCCTGTGTCCAAACAAAGCTCTGCAAGGAAAATTTATACCCCCACCACCACCACGTGTGTGGTATGCAGCAGAGCAGAAAAACAATCAGAAATGCGCTTGATGAAGGAGAAAACGGCAGAACGTGAGTCCCTGGGCAAAGCATCTTAGAGAAGCCAGCCCAACAGCTGCTTGCATTAAAAATGATTGCTCTATATTTACGGCGGACAGGCAACAATAAGCAGTTTATAGCCTATAATCTAATACAAATGACTTGGGAAAATATTCTTAATGGATAGTTCAGCTGAGGGTCCCAGGCGTTAGGAACCCCAGTAGGGAACACTCACAATTGGCCTTTGTTGATCTGACAAATCTTCTCCAACTGGCTGCATGTTAAACCATTTCTCTGCACAATTTTATATTCTCCCACTGAAGGAGACTGAAAAAGAGTCAACACACTCCGAGGGCACAGACCCCACCAGCTCCCCAGCCCCCAGAGTTCCCACTGGCTTCTTAGAAACCAAGCCATCCTCCCTGGGCTGCTTCAAGCCGGGGAAAATGAAGCGTGACCTTGTAAAATATCAGTTCCTGGCTTTTTTCCCCCCTAATTGTGGGGATGTTATCATGGTAGAAGAAAAATATCATTTTCTGCACTCCATTCTGGAAAATGATATCCATCTGTGGGAATGCTGAGCAGGCATGATTGCTGTGGCCAGGCATGGTATCGGACTGACAGGGTGGGTGAGAGTATGGTTTCCACAAGGGGTCAACTGGAAGAAAGGAAGTAGGCTCTAGGGGGAATTCATGTTCTCAACGCCCTTTCTTCTGGCCTTCTCCCCAATGCCTTGGGTCTTCTTGCTGCTCAGTGATGCCCATTTGAGCCTGGAACACTATCTTATATTGTTGGTTCCTGTGTTATACACATGTGTCCCTGACTGGACTGCATGCTTCTCATATTGGGTCCATGCCTCAGACCTCTTCATTTCTCCTGGACCTCATTGGGACAATTCTTTCTACTAGAAAACACCTACTTTCCACTAGAACATAGTAGTTCCATCTACCAGAAGGAAGACTACCTCCAACTGCTGACCACAGGTAATATCTCATGTCACTACTTTCACCAATCTCCCCACTAGTGTTAAACTGGTCTGACTTATGCCCCTTCTCTCTTTCCCCTTAACACTTGAGAGCTTAAATTCAGTATCGGGGAGTTAGGGGCCTGTTGTCTCACAGTGGTGTGATCTTTGGGGAATTATTTAACCTCTCAGAGCCTCAGTGTTCTTATCTGTAAAACGTGGATAACAATGATAGCTACCTCACAGGGGTGTTATAGATTATGATGTGTATAGTGCATTGTTTGCACAGTGCCTGCACATAGTTAGCACTCAGTCAATGTTAGCTTGTTGCTATGGTCTCAATGTTTGTGTCCCCTCAAAATTCATATGTTGAAATCCTAATGCCCACTGTGATGGTGTTAGGAGGGGAGGCCTTTGGGAGATGATTAGGTCTTGAGGGTGGAGCCCTCATGAATGGGACTAGTACTCTTATAAAAGAGACCCTTCAGAGCTCCTTTGCCCCTTCTACCATGTGAGGACACAGTGAGAAGGTGACAGCTAAGAGCGAGGAAGTGGGCCCTCACCAGAATGTGACCATGCTGGTGCCTTGATCTTGGACTTCCGACCTCCAGAGCTGTGAGAAATAAATTTCTGTGTCTAAGCTCCCCAGTCTGCGGCATTTTGTTACAGCAAACAACCCAACCGACTAAGACACCTCTCCTCCTTCTCGCCCCTTCCTCCTTTTTCTTCTTTTTATGAGGGTAAGCTCACCTTGGTCTACAAACACTTAGAGAATATAAAAAAAGTAGATGATTTCTACTAGAAACGATTGTCGTAATGAGGTCCAGGAGAGACAAAGAGGTCTGAGACATGGACTTGACCTTGAAGAGTGCACAGTCCAGTTAGTGATAAATGTGTGCAATTCAGGAACCCACAATATAAGACAGCAAGCTCTAAGTTCCCAGCAAAAAGAGCACAAATGCTTTGAGCACAGAAGAAGGAATGAGCTCCACGAGCGTGGGAAGTCTTATCAAAGCAGCAGAGTCTTCAAGCTCTCAGAAATATTAACTGGAGGAGGATAAGTATTCTGGGTTGGAAAATGGCATCAGTAAGGAACTTTAGGTAAGAAATAGAAGAGCAAGTTCAGGGGACAACAAACAGACCATATTACTGAAATGTCCCGTATGTGTTTGGAGAGTAGTGGCACATATGGCCAGAGGAAGCCTTTGCTCCAGGAACCATAGCCCCGTGGGTGTTTTCACACAGGAACTAGGGCTATTCAGAGTCATAGGATAAGTGTAGTATCTCTCCTGGAGCTTCAACTTACTTGAAAATGAAGTTTCAAATATATCATGTTTTCATTAAAATAAATACAGATATAATGTGGCGTAGACTGAAAAAGTCACATGAAAATTTATGATAAAGAATGAGAATTCACAACTATTTTGCATTGTAGTGGGCTGCTTAGAGCTTTGTCACAGACCTTACGGAGATTGTTCCATTAGAGTGCTTGGTGGCCAAAGACTGAGATTTACAACTAAACCAGAGAAGTGTTCCTGGTGATAGAAATTGTGTGGGACCAAAAGGGACGTATTTGGGGTCAGAGGAAAAGAGAATGGCAAAATGTTAGATACCACATCCCTTTTCCTAATTTTGTCTGCAGAGAGAATGAGGTTTGAATAGAAGGCACCCCTTGCCTGGGGGTGCACAGCTAAGGCTCTCCAGGGCTCTTTAAATAACAACTGAGAGACAGCTCATATGTGGGGTAGCTCTAATATAAATTGTTCTCCTGTTTCTGTGATGCTCTCTCAAAAATTAGACCTTACAAGTTGTGGTAGAAACCTTGTGCACTGGTTTTGATAGCTTGTAAATTTTCTGTGTCAAATACAAAGCTTCCTATTCAGTGATCCTGAACCTAGGCACCATTGCCAGTCTGTGAAATGCTTGTAGGATGTCTTTCCCTGGCTGCTAGTGAGTTGCAGCTCAAATTATGATGTTTTAGGCCTCCAGTCTTTTTAGCTCTCACTCTGATGGTGCCAAGTGAAGTGGCTTCAGAAGGTCTAGGGTGACCAAGGCACCCTGGATCCTCCTGGCAGTCAGGAGTTGCAGAGACACAAGTCAGTGAGGAAAATTAACCCTCCTTCAAGGGCAGTGTCTACATGGGTCCCAGAGGATCAGGGAAATCTTACCTATTCCTATGGTGTCCACACCATACTGTAGCAAGGTGGAAAAGCATTTTAGCAAACAGACTCCAGAAATCTCAATCAAGTAAGGTTTTCTTAGGACTCTCAGGAAGGTCTCCAAGCCACTAATGGAAAGAAAATACTTAAAATTCACAGAGCTGACAAAGGATTACATGCAGAAAATATAAAACTTTCTCATAAATCAATAAAGGAAAGGCTAAATCATAATAGAAAAATGGATAATTCACAGAGGAAGTCTGAAAAGCTAATAATCATGAAAAAAAGCTCAACCTCATAGTAATCTCGTAACTGCAAATTAAAACCACAATGAGATGACATTTTATATCTATCATGGAAAAAAATTAAAAGGTCTTAAAAAACCAAGTTTTGACTTGGATATTGAAAAGCCCACATCATATTCTCTATCAAAATGCTTATGACTATAAATTGGCACAACCACTTAGGATAGTATTTTGTCAATACTTAGTAGAGTTAAAGATGTCCAAATCCTATGACCTACTAATTCCGTAACATGCATACAGCCAAAATGCACTTCCACAAACGTGTGCAAAGAATGGTCATGCAGCAGTAATTTCTATTAGTGAAGAATTGGAAGCAACTTAAATTTTCATTAATAGAAAAATGTCTTAAATTTTCATTAATAGAAAAAATGAAGTTTGGAGGGTTTTTTTTTTTTTTACAGTGGAATACTGCACAGCAATTAAAATGCGTGAACTTGATCTATATTTATTAGCATATTTAAATCTTGAAAATATGTTTACTGGTATAAAAAACAAGTTGCAGTGAATAACTACAATATGATGCCATTAGTATAAATTTTAAACTACAGATCAATACTATATACTATTTTTAGACATACAGTAAGATTATAAATACATGAATGAGAAGGATACAAGCCATCTTTAGAATACCTATTATGTCTGGGGAAGAGAGCTGGGAAATCAGACTGGGAAGGAGACAAAAAGTGATGTACCTGAATGCTCTATAGCTCAGAGAGGTCAGAAATTTCCCATGAGAAATCAAATCCCCAAGCGTGTGCTTGGGTGAGTGTGAGTCTAAATTTACGCTATTTGCATGGCATAAAAATCTCCAACTGAGAAATTGATGTTTAAAAAAGCAGTCCTAGACTGATGAATCCCCTGAAGCACTTGGCAGAAACACTTTCACAACGTGGGGTACACATGACTGACTACCACACTCATGCACACGTAAATCCCTAAATTAGCTCACAAACAAAAACTACAAAATACACAAGACAATAGAAAGTGGTCCATCATGATGGAGAGTCAGCAGATACCACTAATTGGAGAATGAGCCTTCCGAGAACCTGATATTATAAAACATCCCTAAAAAAACTAAATAGTAATCAAGAAGTTCCCATTCACATTGAAGTGGCCCCTGCTAACATCTGCCCAGTGCCATTTCAGCATTGCTGCAGACCAATGACTGCTGTGCATCTCCCTTTTCTCCCTTTCTGAGTGGGCGTGTTCACTGAAATGCTCCTGCTGGGGTTCTACCACTGTGCTGGGGAAGGGGGTAGAGATTCGTCTTTTTGGTTCATAGGCCTCAAGGCAAAGAGAAACCATGTCTGGATCAAATGTGGTTTGAACTGGATGAAATGTGTAGATGGCCTTTGGGTTGCTTCCCCTGGGGGAGGGGAGGGCTTGAATGTGTTCTACAACTGGGAAGAAGGGGCCAAAAGAATATTTGGTGATTAAAAAACAGAGACAGTTACTGCTCACCAAATATTCATGTGCTCCCTGACAATTTCCAGGCCACTTGCAATTAGTCAGGACCATGTGACTATTTCTCGGCAATGGACTTTACGTAGAAGCGTCACAGGTCACTTCTCGACTGAAGCATAGAAGAGAAGGCATGAGATTGCCTGCTCTTCCTTTTCGTTCCTCAGTCACAGTGGCAGCTGCATCTTGAAATAGTTTAGCCACTAGATGGAAACAGCTGGGTTGCTGGAGCACTGCTTGGAAGGCGGCTTCAGACTTCTCATGAGAGAAAAATAAAGTTTCACGTGTTAAGCCAAAACTCATGTTGCATGAGACTCATACACAAATACACACACGCATACACAATGCTTATTGAAAAGAAGATCACATACAAAAATTAAAACTGCAAAGGGAGACAGGCCACTATGAGGGGAACAGCAGACACAGCAAACTGGGAGTTAATGCCCCAAAAGTCTGAAATAATGGAACCATATGATAGAGACTGTATTAAAAAGTACATTTCGGATATTTGAAGTACCATTTACAGAAATATAGGGTAGTATTTGGGAAATTTTTAAAAACTATTTGAGAAAGGCATTAGTAGCTGTTTTAAAAATGAAAAGCATTGCATTTCAAATTGAAAAGTCAATAGAAGACACACACGTGTTTACTCATTTTATGACAAAGACGAAACTGAAATGCAGTAGGAAGTGAAGTATCTTTTCAATAAGTTAATTTTTCATCAATTGGATACTGGTATGAGAAAAGTGAATTTTGATTTATACTTTATATTATATAAAAATTACAGATGTATTATAGATGTAAATATAAAAATAAAGTTTCTAAATGAAAACATGGAAAAATATCTTCAGGCAAAGGTTTCTTTTTTTTTTTAACTTTTTATTAAGATTATGATAGTTTACAACCTTGTGAAATTTCAGTTGTACATTACTGTTAGTCATGTTGTAGGTGCACCACTGCACCCTTTGTACCCTCCCCTCACCCCCCGCTTTCCCCTGGTAACCACCAATCAATTCTCTTTGTCTCTATGTTTAACTTCCACCTATGAGTGAAATCATATAGAGTGCGTCTTTCTCTGTCTGGCTTATTTCACTTAACATAATACCTTCAAGGTCCATCCATGTTGTTGTGAACGGGACGATTTTGTCTTTTTTATGGCTGAGTAGTATTCCATTGTATATATATGCCATATCTTCTTTATCCAATCATCAGTTGATGGGCATTTAGGTTGCTTCTATGTCTTGGCTATTGTAAATAATGCTGCAATGAACATAGGGGTGCATGGGACTTTTGGAATTGCTGATTTCAAGTTCTTTGGCTAGATACCCAGTAGTGGGATGGCTGGGTCATATACTATTTCTATTTTTAATTTTTTGAGGAATCTCCATACTGTTTTCCATAGTGGCTGCACCAGTTTGCATTCCCACCAACAGTGTATGAGGGTTCCTTTTTCTCCACAACCTCTCCAACATTTGTCACTTTTGGTTTTGGATATTTTCAGGCAAAGATTTCTTAAATAGAATAACAACAAAGTATTAACAGTAAAAGACGATGTTAGAATCAAGACTATGTTAGAATCAAGAACTTCTATTTGTCAAAAGACACCACTGTGAAAGTGAAGAGGCAAGCGATAGCGTGGGAGAAGGTATTATAGTACATATATCTGACAAAGGATCACTAGCCATAGTATCTAAGAAACGCCTACAGATTAATAATAAAGACACAAACCCAATAGAAAAATGGGTGAAAGACTCAAATAAGCATTTCAGAAAAGAAGCTTACCAAAAGCTAGTTAGCCCTGAAAAAGATGCTCAATGTTATTAGTCATTAGGGAAATACAAATTAAAACTTCAGTGAGATACCAGTACAACACTACCAAAATTAATGAGGTGAAAAAATAAAATAAGTGTTGGCAAAGATATCAAGCGATTGGAACCTTCCTCTACTGCTGTAGGAGTGTTAAATTGGTATAGCAACTTTGGAAAACTGTTACACAGTGAAATAAAACTGAACCTATGCATGCTCTATGTGGTAGGAAGAATAATGGCTCCCCGAAGATGTCCATGTCCTTATCTCCAGAACCTGCGAATGTGTTAGGTTTCATGGCAAAGAGGAATTAAGTTTGCAGGTGGAATTAAGAGTATGGAGGTGTGCCCAATGTAATCACAAAGGTCCTTAAGTGGAAGAAGGAATCACAAGAGAGAATCAGACAAGAGTGAGAAGGATTCGGATCCTTAGGATGCTGGAGAAAGGCAGGCATGAGTCAGGGAAAGCAGATGGCCTCTAGAAGCTGGAAAAGGCAAGGAGATAGATTATCTCCCAGAATCTCCAGAAAGAAGTGAAACCCTGTCAAAACCTTGATCTTAGCCCAGTGAGATTCATGTTGGACTTCTGATCTACAGAACTGTAAGTTATTAAATTTTTGTTGTCTTAAGGCACTAAGTTTGTGGCAGTTTGTCACAGCATCAAAAGAAAATGAATCTATCCTATGACCCAGTAATTCTACTCCTAGATAGATACCCAACAGGAAGGCAGAGATATGGACACAAAAAGTCATGTACAAGAATGTTCATATAGACTTATTCATAACTGCCTCAAATGGGAAACTACTCACATTTATATAAATGTACAAATGTCTTAATGCAAAGAAATACTAAACCACAATGAGAAATGAATGCTACATACAACAATATGATGGCTCTCACAAACATGTGAAACCAAAAGAGAAACCAAAAGAGTTCAGATAGAAAATTCCGTTTATATTAAGTTCAAGACTGGTAAAACTGACCCATGGTATGAGAATCAGAATTGTGGTTGCCTTGGCAGGGGGTCTAGTGAATAAGAAGGGGTGCAAACGGGGTCTACAGGGTGCTGGCAACACTCAATTTCTTGATCTGGGTGATGGTTTCACAGTGTGTTTGGCTTATGAAATTTATTTGAATTGACATTTATGATTTATGCATATTTGTGTATGTATGCTATATTTCATTAAATGGTTTAACTTTCAAAAGGCAATGGATTGGTTAAAAACAGATGAGACACAACAGAGGTGAGAATTGAAAATTGAGAAATAAATCTGAAGAAATTCTCCAGAAGGTAGCCAGAGGATAAAAAGATGGAAAATATAAAAAGGAATGTAAGAATGAGAAGGATCAAATTAATCTATAATAGATGCTACATAAAGAGAGGATAGAGAGAATAGGAGATGAAACATTCAAAGAGATTGTGCTGAAAATTTTCCAGACTTAATAAAAGATATGACTCCTCAGATTTGGAGAGCAGGATAAATAAAAATGAAAATAAATACATTCCTTGATATATAATACTTAAGCCAAGACATACCATTATTTCTTGGAAGGTAGTGGAATAACAATATCAAAGTGCTGAGGAAGAAACAGAGCAGTTAGCCTAGATTTTTTTTTTTTACTCAGATATATTAAGTATACTTTCCATAAGGCAAAATTCTCTAGTGTATGGTTCTATGAGATTTGACAAATGCCTACAGTCATGCAATCTCTGCTATAGTCGAGACATAGAATGGTTCCATCACACACAAAAAAATTCCCTATGCCCTGTTGTGGTCAATCCCTCCTCCCACCCCAGTCCACAGCAACCACTGAGCTGTTTTCTGTCCCTGTAATTTTCATTTTTCAGAACATTAAATAAATGGAATCATACAGAATATAGCCTTTTCAGACTAATTTCACTCAATATAATGCAGTTTAGATTAATCTAAGCTGTTGTGTGTATCTGTAGTTCATTTTTTATTGCTGAGTAGTTTTCCATTGAACAGATATAACACAGTTTATTTACCTATTCAACAGTAGAAAGACATTTGGGTTATTTCCAGTGTTTGGCATTTATAAATAAAGTTGCTATAAAAATCTGCATACGAAGTTTTGTGTGAACATCTGTTTTCATTTCTTTTGGGTAAATACCTAGAAATGAGATTGCTGGGTCATATATGGCAAGTGCATATTTAACTATATGAAGAAACCAATGTCTTTCTGAAATGACTATACCATTTTACATTCCTACTAGCAACATATGATAGTTCTAGCTGCTCCACACCCTCACCAGCACTTCGTAGTGTCCATTTTCTTTATCCTTCTAATCTGTGTGTAGTGATATTTCCTTGACATTTTAATTTGTATCATTTTATGTGCTCATTTGCCATTGGTATAATTTTTTGGTATATATTCAAATCTTTGCCCATTTTAGTCGGGTTGTTGATTTTCTCTCTCAATTGTTTTAACTTTATTTTGATGAACAGAAGTTCTTAATTTAGATGAAGTCTAACTTATGGTTTTTTCTTTTATGTATGATGCTTTTGGTGTCATACCTAAGAAATATTTGCTGAATCTAGGATCACAAAGATTTTTTCCTATGTTTTCTTCTAGGCATTTTATGGTTTTAGGATTTACATTTATGAGGTCTATAACCATTTTGAATTCATTGTTATCTATGGTACAACACATGGGTAGAGGGTTTTTGGTTTTGATTTTGTTTTTTCATATGGATGTCCAATTATTCCACCACAATTTGTTGAAAAGACCATCTTTTTCTATTGAATTGCCTTCACACTTTTGTTGAAATCAACTGACTATATATGTGTGGGTCTATTTCTGGACACTCTATTCTATGCCACTGATCTATGCGTCTACTTTTTCACTAATACCACACTGTCTTAATTACTATAGTTTGACATTAAGTCTCGAAATCAAGTACTATAAGTCCTCCAACTTTATTCTTCTTTTTCAGATTATTTTGACTGTTCTAGTTGCTTTGCCTTTACATATAAATTTTAGAAACAACTTGTCAATTTATATCAGAATGTGGGTTGAGGTTATGTTAAATCCATATATCAATTTTGAGAAGGATTGACATTTTTTCGAATATGGTGTCTTTCAAGCTATAACTCTGACACATCTAAGTCTATTAAAATTATTTTTTCAATATTTTTTTAGTTTTAGTATACAGATCTTGCACAAATTTTGTTAGATATATACCTATTTATTTCTTTTTTTGGTGATATTGTAAATTATACTGCTATTTAAAATTCCAATTTTTCATTGCTAACGTATAGAAAAACAATTGATTTTTGAACCCTTTATTCTGTAACATTATTACTGCTAGTAGACTTTTGGAGATTCTTTGAGATTTTCTATATAGCAATCATGTTATCTGTGAATATAGATAGTTTTATTTCTTCTTCTTTAATGTAAAAGCTTTTTTTCTTGCCTTATTGCATTGGCTAAGACCTCTAATACGATGTTGACTAGAAATCATGAGAGTGAATATCCTCACTTTGTTCTTGAGAAAACATTCAGTCTTTTAGTAATAATACATCTACAAAACTCTACAGCTAACATGACACTTATTGGCAAAAGACAAATACTAACAGTATAAACCAGCATTCCAACATCTATTGAGTGTACTATGTAAATGGCACTGTGTTAAACTCTTTGCCTGTATCATGGAATTTAATTTTTTTTACAATAGCTCTATGAAATAAGTACTACTGGTAGCCTTTCCTTATGGATAAAGAAAATGAAACTCCCTTTCATTAAGTAACTGTCTCTAAGTCACACAGTTGGCAAATGGAAAGGCTGGGTCTCTAATCCAAGTCTGATTGATTCCAAGGCCACACTAGGAGGGAATACTCTGCTTGCTTCCCTGAGTTCAAGGATCTTCTCACTAAGGTTGGGCATAGTCTCATGGGTCTAAGATCTTTCCAATCTCCCATTCCAGTCACCATAAGATATTTTATGGCTTATACTCCCCTACATGGACAACCATTCTCACATACCTATGTTCAGAGATAAGGGGCAATAATGGCATAAGACGCTCCTTTCTACATACATGATATAGCTACAAGGACTACTTTCAGAATCGTGAAGCCTAAACCCAGAGTTGAAGATGTGAAGAGACTTCCCCAAGGCACATTTGGGAAGAGATTAGAGGTTTCTAAGGGTCCTTTGAAATACAATATTCCCATTTTTCTTTTTAAAATTTTATTTTGATAAATGGTTTCCTCAATGCATGAATGAATAACTTACATTAGCATGGGCTTACTGGAAAAGCTTGGTTTTGGGAGTCAGACAAACCCACTCTATAACCTATCATGTGAACTTAGGCAGTGTGAGTATTAGTTTATTCATTCAATGACACTGCTTTTGAACACCTACTACATGCCGATCTCTGTTCTTAGCACTGGGATACATCACTAATCACAACAAAGTGCCCTTCCCTCAGGAAGTTTACATTCTAGCACAGGAGATAGTCAACAAATAATAAACATGGAAAACAAGTGACTTGTATGATACAAAAAATGCATAAGTGCTTGGCAAAACAGAAAAAAAGGCAGAGTAAGGAGGACTCAGGAGAATAGGAGGGGGGTGGAGGTAAAGATTGCTATATTAAGTCACATGGTCAGGGCAGGACTCATTGACTAGTCAGATATGAGCACAGATTTGAAGGAGATGAGAGAGTAGGGGAAGTCTGCTCCAGGCTGAGGGAAAGTCTGGAGCAAAGCAAGGCAGGAGTGTGCCTGACCTATTCAGTTAACAGAAAGGAAGGCCGTGGGGCTGGAGTGGAGTAAACAAAGGGGGAAATATTAAGGAAGGAGGTCATAGATGTAATGGGGACGTGTGTCAGACCACGTAGGGCTTAAGACACTGTAAGGACTTTGGCTTTGAGAGAAACGGGGACTCACTGGAGTATTGTAGGCAGCAGGATAGAAGCAGCCCAACTAGGGGACTGTTGCAGTAGTCAAGCAAAATATTATCACGGCTTGGAGAAGGTTTGCAGAAGTGGTGAGAAGTGGCCAGAATCTGAATGTATTTTGAAAATGGAACTGAGAGGATTTCCTGATACATATGTTAGATGTGCAGGTGAGAAAAGGGAAAGGAATCAGGGATGATTCCAAAAGTTTTGGGCTGAGAGAATAGAAGGATGGAGTTGCCATCCGCTGAGATAGGGAAGACGACAAACAGAAAGTTTAAAGGAAAAGATCAGGAATGCAGTTTTGAATTTGATAAGTTTGAGATTTCTATTAAACATCCAAGTGGAAATATTGAATAGGCAATTAAATGTACAAATCTGGAGTCTGGGATAAAGATATAAATTTGAGAGCCACCAGTATATAGATGGTGTTTAAAGTCTTGAAAATTTTATAAGATAAGATCATTGAGGGAATTAGCAAAGATAAAGAAGAGAAGAGGTCCAAGAACTGAGTCCTGAAGTACTTAAACATGAAGAGGTTGGGGAGAAGAGGAACAAGCAAAGGACACTGAAGTAGATTACTCAGCAAGGAAGGAGGAAAAGCGACACTGTGATGGAAGAAAGTCTATTGAGAGAGAGTGATCAACTGTGTCAAATAGGTCAAGTCAAGGACTTAGAATTGACCATTGATTCAGCAAGACATGGAGGTCGTTGTTGACCCTGACGAGGAGTCTTCGGTGGAGTGGCAGAGGAGGAGCACTGGTGACAGCCTACATAGAAAACTTTTTTCAAAGTGGTGCAAACATGGTGATGGATGTTGAAGTGGGGTCAAGAAGAATTTTCTTCTTTTTTAATGGGAGAGAAAATATCATGTTTTTATGCTGAAGGGAAAGGCCCAGTAGAGAAACGTAATTACATAGAAGGGAGAAGGGAGAATTGCTAGAATGATCATGGAGGAGAGAGGATAGGATCTGGTGCACAAATGGAGGGGCTTACCTTTAGATGGGAACGTGGATGGTTCATACGCAGGTGAGAAGGCAAAGAGAAGTCTATGGATGGAAGTTGGAGCAAGTGGCTAGATGTGGGTGTGGGAGCTATAGAAGTAGAAGTTATCTTGTGATTGCTTTAGTTTTGTCAGTGATGTAGGAACCAGGTTTAGAGACAGCCTATGGGAGAGAGGGAGGGGAAGCAACAGGAAGGGCAAGGGAGAGGGAGAAAGAAGAAGAGAGGCTCCTTTGTTGGTCTGAGGAGAGAGAGGATGTGAAAGTCACATATATCTTTGAGACTCAGTTATATTATGAACAAGAATTCATAAGTTGTACAGAGTTTGTGAGGGTTGGCAATAATGTATCAAAAGCTAATGTTCAAAAGCTTATGGTTATCATCATCAGATCTAGTGTATGTATCTGCTTCTCTCTCAGCCTCTCAGTTCTCTGAGAATATGAATCATGTGGTACTTTTTCTTTGGATGCTACCTAGAAAAGTATGAATTCCATTTGATATGCTAATTTTTTTAATTATAAGAAATTAGAACAAAAATTGCAAAGAGAGGAAAGAAAATAAATCACCCATAATTCTACTACTTCTCCTTGGTGTTTTACTTTTTTTAATGCCAATTTTTGTTCCAATCTCCTCATAATTAGATATCATATATACATCCAATATTAGATATTGTTTCTCTCATTTACTAGTATGTATTAAGCACTTTCCATCATGTTAATCTTCAAAACCATCATTTCAATGGTTGCATATTTTTTACTAGTACATTCATGTCAATGAACGTGCTATATTTTACACAGCAATGTATTATTACGCATTTGAATTGCTTCAAATATGTTATTAAAACTTATTATGATGAATGTCTTTGAGCATAATTGAGGAGTTCATAATAAAGCTATCTACCATTTAATGACCAGTGATTGGCTACCAGTTATGGAGCACCGTGCTAATAATTTTTCATATATCTCACTTGATGATCTTAATGGTGGAAAAAATGATTTTTATGTTGAATTATTTTAGCATATATAAAAGTTGAAAAATAATATAAAAACACTCTTGAACTGACTTATCATCTTGGCTAAATCTTCATATTTAGTCACATTAGTTTTAGAATTTTCTAAAGAAATAAAATATCACAGATAGAGTTGAAGCGCCTTATCCCATTGCCCTTCTTTCTTCCTTGTAGGTGACTGCTATCTGGAATGTAGTGTTTACCTTCCTATTTGTTTTCTAATTACTTTGTTCGTATGAATGTGTCAATAAAGAACATATGGTATTAAATGCGGTTGTTTTAAGCTTTATATAAATGACATAATACTTCACATATCATTTTTGAACTTCATTTTTCACCCAATTGTGTTTTAAAAGTATATTTATGTTCATACACAATGCTACCACTGATTTAAATACCTGCATATTTTCCACTGAATGTATAATCACAATTTATTTATCCATTATTTTGGTAGATATTTAGGTTTTCCAAAAATTTGCATTTGCAAGCAATGCTATAATTAGAATCTTTTTACGTGTGTGCACTAGATGTGGAATTGCCACGCTCTTTAAGATGTCTATCTAGATGTGAAACCTGTTAGTCTAGAATGGTGTTTCGGAATCTATAGTTTAAAGGCTCCCCAGGGCTTCTAGTGTGTAGCTAAGGTTGAGAACTGCTGCTCTAGATTTTATCCTTCTCAAGCACAGTTAAATTACCGCCCACCTTTTCGCTTTATAAACGTAGAACTAGAAGCACAAAATCCTGGTTGCTGAGGATACTGCCTCAGTGTTCTGGGGCTCGCAGATCCTCAGAGCAGCTGTGGATGTCTGTGGATATGGTCTCTCAGAAGAGAGACTTCAAAGCAGACTGGTCACTAGATACCATCTTTGCAGTTATCTGCCTCCTCTGTCTACGCTTTCACCTGCAGAAGCAAAGAACCAAAACACAAGCCAAACGAGATTCACCAGGACAGGGATGGCAAATGATTCTTAACTTACCTATCATTTGTAATCAGTTGCTGGAAGCTGCCTCAACAGAACAATAAGAATGATTGGGAAGCCTCCTAAGGGCTCTGTGGTGAAGACTGCTCTGATTGATTAGTGATATCTGCCATGGATTGGATGAAAGTAAGTGGTCATATGGGTGCACAAATTACTAACCTGCCACCAGGATTTGCCTACCAGCAGTCATCAAGGAAAAGCAGTAATTAAAGAAGAGATCTAAAAGTTGTCAGTGGTTTGATTAAGAGTAAGTTTGGCTAAGTTTTTTTTTTTTTTTTGAAGTCTCATTTCTTTCTCTCTCTCTCCAAAAGTTTGACTTAAATTAATTCCTATCCAATATGTCTTTGCTGACAGTCAGGGTGAGCTCTTGAACTGTCTCAGCCAGGGAAAGAACACACACACACACACACACACACACACACAGATATATATATACACACACACACACTTTTTTTTTTCAGTGAGGAAGACTCACTCTGAGCTAACATCTGTGCCAATCTTGCTCTATTTTGTATGTGTGTCACCACTAAAACATGGCTTGATGACTGGTGTAGGTCTGTGCCATGGATCCAAACTTGGGCCACTGAAACAGGGCATACAGGACATAACCACTCCACCAAGCAGCTGGCCCGTGCTGGGATTTTGATTGGGTATGCATTGAATGTATAGATCCATTTGAGAAGAAGTGACATCTTAACATACTGAATTTTCCAATCCATGAGTACAGTTATATCTATCCATTTATAAGGTCATCTTGATTTCTCTCATCAATATTTTGTCATTATTAGCATTTAAATGTTAAACATATTTAGTTTTGCCTCTAAATATTTCATGTTTTTTCATGCTATTGTAAATGATACAGTTTTTGTAAATTTTAATTTCCAGTTGTTCGTTGCCAGTATCTAAGAAAACAGTTGATTTTCATGTATTGACCATATGTCATGCAACCTTATAAATTCACTTATTAGTACATTCTTTGGGTTTTCCTATGTAGACATCATGATGTCTGTAAGTAGAAGTTTATGCCTTCCTTTCAAACCTGCACGCCTTATTCCCATATTACTGCATTGCCTAGGACCTCCAGTATGCTGTTGAAAATGCATGGCGAGATCAGAGATCCTCGCCTTGTTCCAAATTTTAGGAGGAAAGGATTCATTCTTTCATCATATATTAACTGTCGAGTCTTTGTTAATGTTCTTTATCAAGTTGAAGATGTTTCCTTTGTCCTGGTTTCCTGAGAATGTTTATCACGAATAGATGTCAAATTTTTTCAGACGCTTTTTCTGCATCTATCTAGATGATCATATACTCTGCTAATGTAGTAAATGACATTGATTAATTTTCAGGTGTTGAATCAACTTTTCATACCTGGGATAAACTCCACTTGGTCATGATGTATTATCCTTTGGTTTATTACTAAATTCCATCTTCTAATACCTTGTTAAAGATTTTTAATTTTTATGAGGGACATCGGTCTATAATTTTTATTTTTATAATGTTTTTGTCTAGTTTTGGTATCAGGGTAATTCTGACCTCATTAATGAATTGGAAAGTGTTCTCTCCTTTTCTATTTTCCAGGAGAGTTTGTGTAAAATTGGTCATATTTGCCAGGGAAATCAGCTAACCTGGATTCTCTTTGTGGGAAGGTTTTTGAACTGTGAATGCAATTATTTAATAGATGTGGGGCTAGTTAAGTTACCTATTTCTTCTCGAGTGAGCTTTTGCAGTTTGTGTCTTCCTAGGAATTTGTCCATTCCATATAAGTTATCCAATGTTTGGCATAAAGCTTTTCATAATTTTCTATTATCATTCTTTCAATGCCAGTCGGCCCTATACAGATTTTCCCTATTTCATTCTTGATATTGATTATTTATGTCTTCTCTCTTTTTTTTCATAAATATTCTGGCTAGATTTTTTCAACTTTGTTTATCTTTTCAAAGAACCAATGTTGAATTCATTGCTTTTCTCCATTGCATTCCTGTTTCAATTTTAGTGATTTCTGCTCTTTATTGTTTCTTTCCTGCCTGTTTACTTTGGGTTTGACACGCTCTTCTTTATCTAGTTTCTTAAAGTGGAAGATTAGCTTATTGATTTTTAACCTTTCTTCTTTTCTAATATAAGCATTTAATGCCAAAATGTTTCCTATAAACACCGCTTTGGCTTCATTCCACAAATCTTCTTATGTTGTGTTTTCATATTCATTCAACTCAAAATATTTTCTAATTTCTTTTGTGACTACTTCTTTGGCCATGGTTTTTTTAGATAAGTGATGTTTAATTTTCAAAGTTTTTCATGATTTTCCACACACTTTTGTGTCTTTGATTTCTAGTTTAATTCTGCTATCATCAGAGAATATTTTTATATAATTTCAATTTTTAAAAAATTATTGAACCTTGCTTTATGGTCCAGACTATGGTTTATCTTGGCGAACACTCCAAATGGACTTGAATATAACGTGTACTCTGCTGTTGTGGGGCAGAGAGTTCTCTAAATGTCAATTAGGCTTATTTGGTTGCTAGCATTTTTCAAGTCTCTTATGTATATCCTTAGTGACTCCTTGTCCACTATTCTAGCAGTTACTGAGATGGGAGTGTTGCTACCTCCAACTATAATTGTGGATTGGTCTAGTTCTTTTTGTTCAACCAGTTTCTGTTTTCATGTATTTTGAAGCTCTCTTATTGGGTGCATCCAACTGTTACATCCTCTTGGTGAATTGACCCCCTTATCATTATGAAATATCCCTTCTTTATCCAGTGAAATAATGGTTATGTCAAAATCGACTTTGTCTAATGTTAGTACAGCCATTCTAGCTTTCTTTGACTAGTGTTTTCAGGTTGTATTCTTTTCCATCCTTTTACTTTTAACATCTTTGTATCTTTATATTTAAAGTAGATTTCCTACAGATATCACCCAGTTGGCTCTTATGTTTTGGTTTTTTAAATCCAATCTGACCAACCTCAGGCTTTAAATTGGATTGTTTAGACCATTTCTACGCAAGGTGATTATTGCTATATGGGTTTAAATCTACCATCTTGCTATTTGTTTTCTATTTGTCCCATCTGTTCTTTCTTCCCTTTTTTCCTATTTTCTTACTTTATTTTAGACATAGTGAGATTTTTTTATGATTTCATTTTATTTCTTCTATTGGCTTTTAGCTATATGTCTTTTTTTATTTTTTGTTGGTTTCCTAGGGTTTACAACATATATTTTTAATTTACCATAGTCCACCTTCAAATAATATGATACCACTTTACCTTTAGTGTAATAACTTACAACAGTATATATTCAGTACCTTCCTCTTGTCCTTCGCGCTATTGTTTTCATATGCTTCATTTCATATGCTATATGAAATAACACATGTTATAAACCTCTTGGTACATTGTTACTATTTTACTTTACGCACCTTTATTGAGGCATGATTTACAGGCAACATAATCAACCATTTTCAGTCCAGATTGATGAATTTTAGTAAATTTACATAGTTGTATAACCATCACCACAATCCAATCTTAGAACACTTCCATCACCCCTATAAGTTCCCTTTTACCTGTTAGCAGTCAATTCCCACTGCTCATCCCACCCCACTCCCAGCCTCAGTAAAACACTGGCCTACTTTCTGTATCTACAGTTTTTCTTTACTTTATATTTAATATAAATGGAATAATACAATATGTAGTCTTGTCTTTGTGTCTGGCTTCTTACACTTAACATTATGCTTCTGAGTTCCATCTACATCATTGTATGTATCAGGAGTTTGTTCCCTTTTTTTTTTTAAAGATTTTATTTTTTTCCTTTTTCTCCCCAAAGCCTCCCGGTACGTAGTTGTATATTCTTCGTTGTGGGTCCTTCTAGTTGTGGCATGTGGGACGCTGCCTCAGCGTGGTTTGATGAGCAGTGCCATGTCCGCGCCCAGGATTCGAACCAATGAAACACTGGGCCGCCTGCAGCAGAGTGTGCGAACTTAACCACTGGGCCACGGGGCCAGCCCCAGGAGTTTGTTCCTTTTAACTGGTGTAGTATTATTGGCAGTATTCCATTGTATGGATATATCATTTTTAGTTTTTTATTCAGTTGTCAGTTGTTAGACATATAGATGGTTTCCAATTTGGGGCTATTATGAGTAATACTGCTATATAAATCTCTGTGTAGACATATGTTTTCCTTTTTCTTTGGCAGGCATTTAGGAGTGAAATTATGGGTCATATGATAGGTATGTGTTTAACTTTTAAGAAACTGCCAAACTGTTTTCCAAAGTGGTTGTACCATTTTTGTTCCCACTAGTAATGAATGGGGGTTCCAGTTTCTCCATATCCTCTGTAAAGCTTAGTAACTTCAGCCTTTATGATGTTGGCCATTCTTGTGGCTGTGTAGTGGTATCTCATGATTTCAATTTTCATTTCCTTAAGGACTAATGGTTTTCAGCATCTTTGCATGTGTCCACTTGTTATTTGTACCTCTTCATGTATCTGCTTTGATGAAGTGTCTCTTAAAGACTTTTGCTTATTTTTAATTTGGCTGTTTGTCTTTTAATTATGGAGTTGTAAGAGTTTCTTCTTTTTTTGTTTTAAAGAGATCCTTGATACAAGACCTTTTGCTGGATTTTATCTGCTGTTAATCCCACCCTGTGCATTTTCACTTAAAATATTGTATTTTACATCTCTAGAAATTCCATTTGGTACTTTTTATATCTTCCATTTTTTTCACACCTCCTAAATATATGAAGTATATTTATAATAGCTGTTTTAACATACTTGTCTGTTCATTATATCATCTCTACCATTTCTGGGTCTGTTTCTATTGATTTTATTTTTTTCCTTTTTATAAATCGTATCTTCAGAATTCCTTGTGTTCCTGGTGACTTTTGATTGGATGGCAGTCGTTATGTTTATTTCTTTAAAGAGTACAGGACTTTGTTCTATCTCACAGTTAAGTTCCATGGAATCAGTTGGATCCTTCTGAGATTTGTTTTTAAGCTTTTCATAGGGTGGGTCCAAGGTGTCTTTAGCTCCACTAGAAAGGCAATGCCCTTCTGAGGTTTCTAGCCAATGTCCTATGTATTATGAGGGCCTTTCGTGGCTGGTGAAATGTTAGTGGTGAAATGCTAACTATTCCCACTCTTGTGTGAACTCTAGGAATGATTCAGGCTACTGCTCTCTAGTGGTTCTTTCCCAGCCTCATGTAGTTTCATCTCACAAATACTCAGTCAGAGCCTCAACGGAACCTCTCTGAATGTTCCTGGAATCTGGAACTCTTTTCTGTTCAGCTCCCATCTCCCAGTATGCAGTCTTACAACTCCAGACACATTGGCTTCTCTAATCTCTGTTTCCTCAACTTAGAGAAAATGCTGATTTCTTCTCCCTGTACTGCAGCCTGGAAAAATTATCTCTAGGCAGTAAGGTGGCATAATTGTACAGCTCACCTCATTTGTTTTTCATTCCACCGAGCAGTCATGCACTTTCTATTTTCCAACGTTTGAAAACCATCTTTTTCATACACTGTGTCCAGTTTTGTACATGTTTAAGGTGGGAAGGTAAATCCAGTTTCTGTTATTCCATCATCGTTAGAAGCAGACGTATCTATTGGAAGCTTTAGATGAAAAGAATGATGTGGTCTTATGTATATTTTAACAGAATGGGGCTGCCAGGTTAATATTTGACTATAGAAGGTGGAGAATGATAGAGACAAGGAGTTTGGAGGCTATTACTATAATGCAGGCCAGAAGTGACAGTCATTTGTGGTAACAGTAGACATGAAACAAAATGGTAGAATTCGGGACTTGAAGAAAAAATAAACAGGATTTGCTAATTGCTTGGATATTGAGTACAAAAGGAAGGGAGAAATGAAGGATGACTCCAAAAATTTTAGCTTAAGTAACTAGAAAAATGGGAAGGTCATTGAAAAGAACAGTTTCAATGTTGGGGAGAAATTTCAAAAGGAGTCGATTAAAGAAAGAATAAGAGAGGAAGTGGACACAGTGAGGATAGACAGCTCTCTCAAGGAGTTCAATCAATTACATTCCATTGCTCAAGGGTCTCACTGTCTAGTCAAGGAAGGAGGGAGATGTGTGAAGAGATAATTACATTAGTGTAAGGGGTACAGTAATAGAGGTTTAAAGGCTTCACAGAGGTGGTGATGCTTGAGCTGCGTGGTGAAGGACCAGAACAATTGCAGCAGAGGGAGGAGATGGGCAAGGCATTACAGAAAGAGGGAAGAGCGTGGGATAAGTTGACAGATGGCAAACACCTCAACACTCGGAAACTTTAATTCTCCATGGCTCAGCCTGAGGTGGGAATGGGGATTTGAGAAGAAATGAAGCAAGAGATAAAGGCAGAGATGTGCTTAGTCGACAAAGACCCTTCTTTACCATGTACATTCTTTACACTTTATTCTGTAAGTAATGGAAATGCCTCTAAGGCTCTGGAGTGTGATTGTAGGAGTTGAGCAGGGAAGCCAGTTAAAGGGCCTGGATGAGAGGCCATTGAAGTCTGAACAAAGTCCAAGGAGAAGAAGAATGGGGGTAGGATCTCATAAAGTTTTAAGGTGAGGTATCAAGAGATCTTGGCAAGCTTATGGATGGGGTTGGTCAGGAGGAAAAAAGAAAATGTTAAAGATGGTTAGGTTTTTGGCCCAGCCATCTGGGTAGATGATGATGCCATTGGCGAAACTAGGGAAAGCAGAAATTTGCACAATACAATATTTTACAGGAATGCACATGCCTTACCTAGGATTGAGTATTCATTCAATGAAGTGGTAGCTCCAAGGGTTGGTTGGAGGGGATTTAATCTCCTACCCTGGTGGTCTTCGTTAACTTCATCCCTTACCCACTAGCCACATCAAAACACTTAAAAGCTGTGGGAAAATATGATGCTGCCTTAACAAGATAACTTTAATACAAATCTCTTAACTAGTTTGCCTTTAATCAGCTCCCTGTATACAAATACTCCTGGAACTGCAAGAGACTTTCTGTCAGGTCAGATGAATCCAAAAGTTTAGTCTTCTCTTCATATACACAAATGATGGGAGGAATATCACTGTCATACTTCACATACACTGGGGTCAATACAACAGTGAAGGAGAAGTAATTCTGACCTTCCCAGAACAGGTGTCTCTCCAGCTCTAGGATCTAGTCACAGTGCCCTTCTTTATGTTCCTCCAACTAGGCAAGTCATGCTCTAAGGCCTTTGCACGTGCTGTTTCGTCTCTTGGAGTAATGACCTACCCCACTCTAGACCTCATTCTATCATAGCTAGAGTCTTGTCTTTTGAGTCTCCGTCCCTATCCACTTCTTTAAAACTTTGCTAGCCTCGGTTAGTCTTTATCATATCACCCTATTAATTCCCTTCTCAACATTTTATAATTTGTAATTACATATTTATTTTATTTTCTTGTTTAATTGATTGTTTTACATCTGTTGTCCATACAAGGCTCCAAGAGAGTAGCAATTGTCTTTACTTTGTCTTCTCTATAACGTGTATAACATTAGCTACACCTAGAAAGTACTCAGTAAACATATGGAATGAATAAGAAATAAAGGGCAGATAATGAGAGTTACTATTTAAAAGCATTTCATCAATTAACCAATAGAAAGAGGCTGTATTTTAGGATGGGGGGAACTTCCTGTTGTTTCTGAAGTCATACCACATAGGTAGTAGCTTTCCTTAAGAATAGTCCTTTTTGGGGGAATGTAATTGCCAAGATGGCATTGGTATATCAGCCTGGGTAATTAATGCTAATGGCTATAATAAACAACCCCCAAATCTCAGTGCGGGGTTTAGGTTTTCCTCTTGTTACAGACTGAGTGTTTGGTCACTGCCTTCTATGTGGTGATTCAGAGATTTCAGGGTCTTCCTTTCTGTGGTGCCACCATCCTCTCAGGACACTCTGAGATCCTTCATTGGATTCCTTCTATTTATCCAGCCAGCAGGCAAAGAGGGAAGGCTTGCCTGATTATGTAAGAGGTTTCAAAGACCAAGTCTAGAAGTGGTATGGATCACTTTTGCACATGCTCCATTGGTCAGAATGAGGCACATGGTCCCAACATAACTGCAAGGGAGGCTGGGAAATGTAGTCTTCCTGTGAGCCCAGGAAGACAAAAATAGATCCGTAAGCATGGAGCCAGGCTCTGCCACAATAGGGGACTTCATTTGGTTGTTGTGAGGATTCGAGAGTTAATATATACAAACACTCAGAACAGTGCCCAGCACATCAGGGGCATCTGTGATTCGAGCTAAGTTGCAAGAGAAGTTTCTCAGAGTTTGCACTAATCACTGCTTGCTAAACAAGGCTGGTATTCTGAAGTTTCTGTCAACCCCAACAGCTGGCTGGAGAGTTTTGTGAGCCCCAGTGCCTGAGGAGGCCAGCCAAGGATGCAGACGCCACCGCCAAGTCTGTGTGGCACATCCTCATGCTTTGTTTAATTTGGTTCCCTGGGTGGGATGAGTTTTATGAGCAGGTGTTCTGGTTAATTAGGTGATTAATACTCCTCAAATTGGAGAGCCATTCCCCAGTGACGGTTCTTGCTTTGCTCAAATATGAGACAAATCTTGTTGCATAGTTTCAAAAGGCCCATGATTGCTCTCATCTGTCTTCCAGGCCTCTCAGGTCAGCACTCTGGCTGACCCCACATCTGGCTGAGTGACCATCTCAACGCACCAGTTTAGAGATACAAGAGCTCCCCAGATCATCTGGCCTCCTCTCAGACCAGGGCAAAGTTGATCTGGGGGCACATTTCTAGTTTCCTTCTGGGGATTCCAATCTGTATCATCTCTCAAGGTCAGAGCCATTGCTTCTGCTCAGAGCACTCCAACTTCCAAACAAGGTGGCCAAGCCACCTCCAAGGGCGAATCAGGCATCGAAACTCTTTTTCTCAAATTTTCTCTCAAACCAATAGAAATTTGTCCCCGAAGTCTCTCATATTTCACATTCCCAAAGCCCTCTCCCCACCCCCATACACCATCCTATTCCTGCCTCCTTGCCTATGCTTCTCTTGATGCAAAGATCCTTTTCCCTCCCATTGATCTCATAAAATCTATGCATACTTCAAAGGCCAACGAGTATTCCTCAGCCCTTCCAGTCCAGCTTGAAGTGATTTCTCCCTCTTTTGAATTTTTGTAGTACTCACTATCTGACCTACATCAATTAGCATTTAATTATATACTACATCTTTTCTCTTCTTTCATGTATCTTAACTTTGTCTTCCTAACTGGATTGTTGCCAGTTGTGGGCTGTGCTTTCTCCTGGGCGTATATGAAGTTCTCAATAAATGTTTGTTTGATTGATAAATTAAGCTAGTTGCCACTTACAATTCTGGGAAATGGGTCAAATCCATTCTATTATACCGGCTTGGGCCACACAGCTGAAAACGTGGCCACTCACTCCTGTTCTTCACATGTCTAGCTTTACAACCACGGAGGAACTGGATCTCTTTCTCCTGTTCTAGGTGGAAAAATCCCAGGGAGACTCTGATTTGCTCATTTCAGTCATGTGCCAACCCCCTAAAAGTTCAGTCTTGAGGGAGACAAGATCTTATGAGAACAAGAAAGTCCTGGACCCAAATCACATGTTGGAGTGAAAGACCAAGTAATAGTGGTCCATTACAGAGGGATCTGGATTTTGGAAGATTCTGTTTCTCTACCTTCTTCTCCATGTTAGGTTATTTATTTCAAAATTAGGTATTCATTCATCAAACACTTACCTAGTCAGAGTATATCCTGCCCCGTGCGGAAGCTCAATAGATTAACTGGCAGTAAGCCTTTATTGTTTTTTCTTTCACAGAGGAGAGAAAAAGAAGCATTTGCATTGACAAAATGGTCTCTCAGGTCCGACCGATGGTACTTCTCCCTTAACCCTGCTCTCCAGAAAACAACCTAAAATTCACATACCTGGGTTGGTCTCGCTCCAAGCAGGATTTAATAGGGATCACAGTCTTAATCTCAAAGTGGGGTTTTCATCCTCTCTCCCTCCCCTCCCTGTTCACCTACTCCTCAGGGATCTGCTTCTATGGCTCAGTGAGGTAGTATGTCAGTTTCATGGTCCCTGATAGGAAACAGATGACAAAACTCAAAGGAGTGATTGAAGAAAGTTTAATGAAGACTTAGAAAAGTGAGGCGTGGTTAAGAAATCAACATGGGATGGGGACTGCCCAAAGTTTAGCACCAGTGGGAAGCTGTTCCTACCCCTACTCTTTGAAGAAGCAAGGGGATGGGAGTGGAAGCTGGAGTTCAGGGCTGAAGGACATGAACTATGACCTTCAGTAGAGGAAGGCAGCCACTGCCAAACTGAAGTCCTTGTGGAGGAAGCCCTGGCCTCTCTCCTCCAGCTCTCTGATATTCTGCTAGTTCCTCACGTGGCCAGAACCAAGGGGTGATACAGTCTACAGAGGTCAGCCTCCTTGGGAATAGAACAGGGTGACAATGGACAGACAGTGATCTGGACAATCCATTGGAGAATGACCAGAATAAATGGTAAGTTTCAACGGGGAGAGAGCAAACACATCAGAATGGGAAAGAATGTGTACAGTTTGCGAAGAGCTCTCCCAGAGATTCTGGAAGAATGTAACCTCCCTCCTCCCCAAAATATGAAGTATCATGGGTCAAAATAAGTAAAACTGCAACAAGAGAATGTCAAATAAGCTAGCTGATTGGGAAGATCCTTCGTTCACGTATTCATTCATTTATTCACTCATCAATCATCAAAGATTTATTTGTACCTCTAGGCATCAAGCATGCAAAAACTGATTAGGCATCTCTGTATGTATGAAAATTTTTATAAGGAAATGTTGAAGCAAATGGATTATATAGGGTCACTGCCCTTGAGGATTTAATAGGCTGGGCCAGCAAAGTTTCTGGAGGAACTGACAGCAAACTGATTCTGGGCTAGCCAGATCAGAACGAGCAGAGAAGGATGACCCAGGAGGCACTTTGACGCCGCCGTGTGGGAGCGTGGGAGCTGATGAGTTAGTAGAGGCAGAAATCTGCTTCAAAGTTTAGGATTGCATTTTCGGGTCTGCATTTTGGAAAGATCCCTTGACCATCAAAGCAAAGGATCGATTGCTGGATTGGTGGAGCAAAACAAACAAATAAAGTCAGAGAATTGATGTGGGGGCCAATGTGAGCAAAGACGACGCAAGAAACCAGGGTCTGGACAATGGCGGGAGGACCACGGATGAAGAGGGGGCAGATTCAAGAAATAATCAAGGGGAAGAATGAACAGGACTCAGGAACTGAATGGCTGTGGTGTGAGACAGAGGGAAGATGCTTTGCACTGTTTTGCCTTCTCATCATCCCTCTACTTGTTCAGCTAAGAGCTCCCCAGTTTTCCGTGGAGAGCACTGCTCCAGCCTGCCCAGCTGAGTGTGGTTTCCAAGGAACCGTCACCCACAGGTTCTGGTCTTTTCTGGCCAAGAGGGTGATCATGGGACCTAAGGAGGCCGATCAGTCTTTCCCTCATGGGAATCTGGAAATTGTGGGCTTGGCACCCAGAGCCTGCCTTGGTTCTTGCCTTTTTTGAATCCTCCTTCTTCAGTTTTTTCCTTAAATTCTGTACACTATCCAAAGGCCTTCTTAAAAAGTCATTTTTTGACTTCACTTAGTTATTTTCTGTTGCTGCAACCAGAACACCTCACCTGATGATAGTGCCCACGTGAATGGTGGTTCCTCACATTTAGAGACAGAAAACAGGTGGAGGACAAGGTCTGAGATGAATCTTCTGGGGGGGACGGCTGGACAGTTTCCTTTTGAGAAGCCTATGGAAAAGTAAAGGGAAAAATCAAAAGGTTTGGAAAAAATCCAAAAATCCTGGGAGATTTGTGTGGAACTCTGAAAATCACACCACAGAGTATAAATGCCATCTCTGGCACTTAAAAAAAAAGTCCTACCCAACAGCCTGACCTCCTAAGAACTTACCCAGACTTCTCCGGGGAGAGTAATTCTTCCCTTGGGAGGCTGACACATTCTGCAGATGCCTCAGAATCAGTGGATGGAGCCCCATTCTAGGCACTGGGAGCCCTGGATCCTGGCTCTGGCTCTCTCTTGAATTAGCCAGGTGACCTTGTACGAGTGTTCTTCCCTCTCTGAGACTCAGTTCCCATGTGATTAAATACAGTGTTGAATTACATTGAGGGTTCTCCAAAAATTCCAGAAGAACTTTAAGTGTACATGAAAAAGGGTCAGATATACTGGAAAACTGGGTTACACAAACCTCAGACCAGTTTCCTTATTGCAGGACTTCTCAGGGTCCTAAATATGCTCAGCTGTGAGGCAACCACCAAGACAGGTGAAAGTGAGCAGCATTTCTCACTCCGGTTTTGCCCAAGGAAACTTCCCCCCATGAAGAAACGTGTATAACTAGCAGTCGTCAGAAGGTACTTGCAGAAATGCTGGATTAGGTGATTTCTAAGGTTGTTCCAGCCCAAACACTCCAAGAGTCTGTACAGCCAGTATCCTGTGCACCTCTTGTTTCTTCTACTTGCCCCTTCCTTAGGGATGATTGGCTCCCAGGCTTTGTTCTAAGGTGGTTCTCCCAGGGGAAACACCCTTGAATGCCTATGAAGTCACTTAAGGATCTAGTCATGCTCATGAAACCCTCCAGCAGCTTAAAGGGAAAACACCGACACACACACACACACACACACACACACACACACACACAGTGCTCAGAGCACAGACCCAGGCCCAGCCTGAAGGGATTGCAAAACATGCTCCAGCGTGCATTTGGGAAAACAAAGAAAACCCTGCTCTTTTCTGCTCCAGACAGTCTGAGACGCTTGTGTGTCCTTGGGCCTTTGCCCAGTTCTCTCATCTGCCTCAGTCCTGGTACTAAATTGGTTCAAGGTTTGGAGGAAAGCTTCAGAGGAAAGGATGTTTAGAGTTCTTAAATGCTGAAGTCACCCTAAGGACCAGAGTATAGACCCTCTATGGCCACGAGAGGGCGATGGCAAAGGCATCTGTACAGAAAGCTGCTCCCAAGAATAACAGCAGTAAATTGCATCTAACCAGTTTATGAATGATGGAGGGGCTGAAGAGTGTGCACGTGTGTATGTGTGTGTACACGTCCATACAATTGGGTGCCTAAAGCTAAGACTTTGAAAATCTGCTAAGTACAATAAAATAAAATCTACACCTCTACCATATAATTACAGGAGGTGCTCAAGTAGTTGAAATTTCCTCGAAGGAAAATGAGGTAGAAGGAATCAGAATAGCATTTATACGAAAGAAAAGGAAGAACTCAAGTAGTTGAAAGCTTCCTTGAACAAAAATGAGGTAGAAGAAATCAGAATAGCATTTATATGAATGAAAAGGGAAGAGCTCTCAGGAGCATAGCTGTTGTTACGGTGCGTGTGAGTGTGTGTGAGCATGCACGTGCATGTGTGTATGTGATTGAGTGAGAGTGTGTATATGGGTGTGTCTACATGTGTGTAAGCATGAGTGAGTGTACACAAGTATCTATGACTGTGTGTGTGAGGGCATGAGCGTATGCGTAGGCATAAATGTGTGTCTGTGTGTGAATGTGTGTATGTGCAGGGCTCATTCAGACTTTTCCAGTGTGAACAGACCTCAAGGAAGTCTGGGGAATACTTCCTCCAGTTCCTGCCCTCTCCCTCCAAACAAACAAACAAAATCATTCCTATAAGGATTTATGGAGCCTCTAACACACACGCCCCTCCCCACCGGCATCTGGAAAAGCTCAGACCTGGCCAATTTAGAGCGGGCACTGGAAGAACGAGGGCGTGGAGGGCAGAAGGGATGCATTGCATGCGAATGACTGTTTTGAAAAAATACTTTCTCTTCTTTGACGCCCCAAACAACCCAGTGAGGTGGGCCCAGACAGGGCTGTGGCCCCACTGCTTTGAGGAAGCCAAGGATCAGAGGTGACATGATTGACCCAGAGTCACTCAGGAAGTGGCAGCTAAAGACTGTGAACACAGCATTGTCAACCCAGGGGTCCAAGTCGCTGCCATCAACACTTTCAGCAACACAGCAGGCATGGAGCCTGGGCAAGGCAGGACAGGCGTCTGGGTAGGGTTTGTCAGCAGCTACCTGAACAACACGGACCACCATTTCTGTGACACGTGTGACTGTGGATTGCCTTAGTGTCGATACAGAAGACCCTTTAGGAAGAAGTTGTGCATCTTTGCCAAGATGAGGTAGGATCTTCAAGGATCTTTGTAGATGAGGTAGGGACGCGGCCTGGATGGGCTGTGATGCAAAACATGGATGAATGAGAGTGCCGCGGTTCGGGCTCCTGCTAGCTGTGTGACCTCTGGCAAGTCACTTCACTTCTCTGAGCTTTGGTTTTTTAGCTATAAAACGGGGGTACTCAGATGCCCCTTTGCAAGACGGGGTTGGGACTGAAGGAAAGAACTCAAGTAGAGGGTCTGGCCCAGTGCCAAAAAAAAGAAAAACTGCCACCAGCCTGATCACTCCTTGGCTCCTAAGAGTGAATGAGTCTCAATTGTGGGGCCCTGCTGGCCGAGCCCCTTTCCTGCCCGGTTCCTTCCCTCTCCCTCCTCTGCTGCCTCCTCCCTCCGGGCCCTCGGTCGCTCCAGCAAAGTTCCCAACTTAGTCGACATGACGCGCGGCGCAGCCAATGGGAGACGGAGCTGGCGTTTTTGGGGGGGCGGGAGGGGTGGGCCCGCGTCTCCGGTGTCTGCCCTGCTCAGTGAATGGAGAGAGCGAGCGCCGGCCGCTCACCCGGCCGCCCCGTGCCCCAGCCGCCGCCGCGCTCCCGAGCCCGGCCCCAAGCCGGACCTCCCCGGGCGCCGTGCCCCACTGCGCTCGCCCCAGGTCCCCGACCCGGCCCGCGCCCCGGTCCCGGGGCCAGCGGGCCCAGGGGGCGCTCCGCACCTGGGCACTCCGAGCGATGCGCAGCGGGGTAGCGCCGGCCCCGCCGATGGAGCTGCTGCCGCCGCCGCCGCCCGGCGCGCCCCGCTCCGCCCGCGCCCCGTGCGCCTGAGCGCCGAGCTCGCTCCTCCTCCGCGCCAACTCCACCGCCCACTCCCCAGGCCGCTCGTGCTCCCTGCGCGCCTCCCCGGGCTCCACGCGTCTTGCCCCGCCAAGGCAGCCTCCTGCGGGCCCGGGCCCCTGCACACCATGGCCCCCGGGCGAACAGGGGCCGGCGCCGCCGTGCGCGCCCGCCTGGCGCTGGCCTTGGCGCTGGCGAGCGTCCTGAGCGGGCCCCCGGCCACCGCCTGCCCCACCAAGTGTACCTGCTCTGCCGCCAGCGTGGACTGCCACGGGCTGGGCCTCCGGACGGTTCCCCGGGGTATCCCCCGCAACGCCGAGCGCCTGTGAGTACCCTCGCCCCGCCCCACCCGGGCCACCCACCTGGGTCCCACAGAGGGGCCCCCAGGCACCAGATCCTTGTTTTCCCCGTGGCCGCGCTGAATGCGGTCTTGGCTCTCATCCTCTCCTGGATCGGATCTTCACTCTGAGTTGGGGGTCTGTGGCTTTGGGCGGGTTCGGGGAGAGAGGTCTGGAAGCCCCCTGCGATAGGCGAAGAGCAGTGTCTTTCTGGGGGTGAGAGCTCCCGACTCAGGGCCCGCTGACAGCTTCCAAGGAGAACGCTGGCAGGAGGCGAGGGGAGGAGAGAACACCACAGCCAGTGAGGTCTTAGGGTGAGGCTAAGGGGTCCGCGCTCATTAAAGAGGGGGGCGAAGGAGAAAGCTGAAGGGTGATGGGGCGTCAGGGCACGGAGACAGGAGAGAGGGCCCAAGGCGACAGTGACCGGCTTGGAGATCAGCCGCTCTCTGGCTGCCCTTGCGAGGAAAGTTGAGAGTGTGCTTGAAGGTCTAACTTCTGAGGAGCCTAACGAATTCAGAGTGGGTGCTTGCAAAACCCGCCGTGCCTGGAGCGCAGCCTCGGAGATGCCAAGTTGCAGCCCGGGTGAATTTTTTATGGCTGGGTTATAAATGCCTCCCCAAACGGGCCGGAGAATGGAAATGCTGACAGCCCTTTAAATGAGACCGAGCGCTATAATCTTACAAACCGCACTCAGCCTCGATCCCGGGCTTGGCAGCGAGAGGAGAGGCGCTTGGAGAGTGGGGTGGATTGACCCTCGTTTTAACCCCAATTGTGCAACCAAATATTTACTTTTCATATGTCAACGTTTTGGAAACATTTATCATTTTGATCCTCGGACTAAATTCAAAACTTGGACTCAGGGGTGGGCTTTTCCTAGCCCGCAGTTGGGGAGTGGGGAAGGAGCGAGAATTGGAGGGGGCTGGAAAGCCTGGGAACACAGCCCAGAAGTGGGTGAGCGTTTGCTCTGGTGTGCTAGACTTCTCCGCCTTGCTCTGCCCCTTCCCCACATGTCTGAGGGGTAGGTGTGTGGGTCTTCCATTCCGCCTTCTTGACTGGAAGCTTCTTACACTGGGAGCGAGTGGCATGAGTCTCCGATGAATTGTCCCTGAGTGTGTTATTCCTGTTAATCACCGCCTGTCACCCCACCTCTCTCCTGCTCACTCTTTATGTGTCCCTGGGCGGACGCTCAGTAGAACTGCCATCCCTTTTCCTGGAGCTTTCCTTTGGCTCAAAACATTTTTGTTCAAGTGTATGATTATTGTGTGTGGTCGAACCATGCAATTCTAGAGAGTTGGAGCTGAACTTTCATTAACACAGAGAGAAAACCAGCCTCAGAAATGTGAAATGACTTGCCCAAGGTCACACAGAAAGTTGATGGCAATAAAGGGCCAGAATCCAGGTTTCCACCACTTAATTCAGACATTATATTTTACCATACTAGTGAAAAACTTGTTTTGGTAGCATTTTTGGATGCCTGTAACTCATAAACTAAATTCCCCTCCCTCCCCCACTAGGGCCAGCCACATGAGTTAGTGAAATAATAACTGAGGCTAATGTTTAATGAATGCTTACCGAGCCTTGATTTGTTTACGGGTGTTATCTCATTGAATCTCTACAACAGTCTTATTAGTTACATAGGTAATGCTTATTGGTCCACTTTACAGTTAAGCCATCTTGCCATTTGCTCAAGGTCGTGTAGCTAGTTAAGTCTTTGAATTCCAGCATGTCTGGCTCCTGAGTCCATAGCTCCTACCGCTCTGCTGGACATCCTTCAAACAAGCATCAGTTTGGGCTAGGATCTATAAGCAGACAGTCCTGGAAAGGTTCTCGCTGGGCTCCGATCTTAGAATACCAGTCTTAGAATAGGCTGCTGTTGCTGCGCCTTTGGGTGCGCCCTGCAAACATCAGCTTGCTTTGACATTAGCTCTCCTATTTAGGGTCTTGGGGCTATTTCTCTCTCATCTTCAAAATCATCTTGCATGTTTGGGAAATCGAGGAGAGTGGGCCCTACTCCTTCTGGCATGGAGAGAGTCTTCGAAAGCTGTAGGCATGGCACTGCAGCCAGCACACCACTGGCCGCCTCCCCCAGGAGCCCTAGGCAGCTTGGGGCTGCCCTTCTACTCCACAACTGAAGACACTGGGTGGAGACTGGAGTCCTGGGCATTCCCACGGGCCCCCTGCTGCAGTCGTGGTCACTGGCGGGCAATGGCAGAGTAGGAAGTCCTTTGGAATATCTGAGTCTCATCTGCCTTGCTTCTGGTCACTGGTGCTGCTTTGGCTCAGGTGCATGGGGGCCATGAGGCTGCCAAGGCTGGCTCCTCAGCTCCTCATTCTAGTCTCCTTCCTCCCCAGGAGAGGGGGCAGTCTTCAGAAGCAAGCTGGGTCAGGATGAGCGCAGGGGTTAAGAGCAGCCCACCAATGGTCCTTCATCGCCCCTCACCCTGTCTCCGTCAACTCAGATGTAACATTTCAATTCTGCAAACTCTTGGGGGGATATTTGGCATGTCTAAGCTGTGCTAAGGATTTCTTTAGGGAGGAATTTCTCATTCATTCCTCCCTTCATTCATTTGACAAACATTACTTGAGCCTCTACTGCATTCCAGTAACTGTGTATAAAATCACTGCATATACAGAAGAAAACCAGCAATTCAACTTAAAGAATGTAAGCAAAGGACGGAGAAGGCAACTTCCTCTGGTGAGCCTCTTTGGCTTCCCAGGGCTTATTTTTTCATGGGGTCTAAGTTTTGTCAGCACTGCCTCGGATGCTCGGGACCTTTCTAAAATCCAGTTTTCTGATCTCAAGTGTTTATGTTATGGTTTATAACAAAGAAGCAGCATTTTCTCCCTCTTCATTCCTGCTGCGCTACCTACCAAAGAGGCTTTTATGAAGGGATGTGTGTATGTGTGTGTGTGTGTGTGTGTGTGTGTGTGTATAGTTGTTTCTCTGGGTGTTTTTGACTTCTGAGACCTCATCCGCTCACGGTCCGCCATTCAGGAGAAGTTGCGTGGGGATAATGTGGTCACCCTTTGGACTTTGCTTCAGGCCTGGAGTGGGGCCTGTTAAATTGTTCATAATTAAGCTGGTGTCAGAGTTGGGGGTCTGTGTTCCAGCTTCTTCTCCAGAATGTCAGCGCATCACACAGAAAGAGAAACTCTCTGTCGTTTATAAACTACTGACAATTTTTTTTGCACTCAATGAGGAGGTGACACCCATGAGAAAGCTAAATAAACATAGAGGAGAACTCAGTGTAATTTATTATCCGTGCAGCAGAGTTAGAGGACAAGAGGAGAGGAAGTGAATGGCGGTGCCTGAGACAAAACATTTACCATGGAGCGCAGAGTAAACAGATGTTGCATTTACCCTTCTGAGTGCAAAAGGAGCCCACAGATGTAATTCTTCTCCAGCCACAATCTCGGCCTGGAAGAAGAGGAGACAGATGAAAATGAACTCTCACGTGGGGCCCCTTCTCCCCGTCCTGCCTCAAGGCAGGCGGAGGCCCGCTTCTCGCCTGTGGCGAGGTGGTGGCCTGAACAGCGGAGTGGGGCAGGAGTGGACATCTTTGGTTTTTCACTTGGCTCTGGAACATGCTGGAGACTGCTGTATTTAAATAAACATTTCCTGTTTGCGAAGGAAAACGGGCGAAAGGCTGAAACGTGAGAATGTGGTAACTTAATTTTCTCCATCACTCCAGATGACGGCAAGCTTCGCCGGTGGTTGGGTCCAATAAAAACCGACACCGTGTCATAGGCTTTCCCTTACTTGACCACAGAGGTCCCGAGGTCAAGTGGGAGACTTTCCAAGATGCTCAACAGCCAGGCTCTGCGTCCTGGTACTCTCAGCCCTCAGGGCCAGCTCAGAGGACCAGGGGCAAGCTGGTGAATCATGGGGCCAATCTGGGCTGACAACAGTGAGGTGGCCTTTCAGGGAAGCAAAGTGCTCTCTAGCTTGACATGAGCAGCTGAGTGCACCTGCCTCCAGTATGCTGTGCAACTCTAAACAGATTGCTTTACCTCTCTGGGCCTCATTTTCCTGAAAGTAGAATTCTAGGATAAATGGTTTTCTGTGTATAGTCTGCAGTTCACTGGTGAACTGTCACGGTCCATTTCCCCAGTGCCTAGAATAGGGCCTGGTACATAGTAGGTTTTCCACAAGTACGTGTTGAATAAATGAATGATGAGTCTCAAAAATACAAATCTTTCTTTAGTTCTTATAAGTGAAAGATGGGCAATTATAGATTTGCATTTTTATGTATGGCTAAGGGCTACTTACTAATAACCTATTACATGAGTTATTAAGGGTTTCGAAAATTTGGCTTTCATGAACTAAAATTATTGCCTTCCTAGTGTTACCAAGGACTCCTAATGAGTGATCCACGCTGGAGTCTGGTTGCCAGGCGTTGCTTAGCAACCTTGCAAAACTCCTACTGTGCACATGCCCCTGAAAAGAGCTAGAAATCTTGAACACTTAAACCGTAGGACTTTCTAATCAGGCACTCATCAGCTCCATCCTGTGCTCTCTGCGGTTTTTGATTGCTGCTCTTCTTGTATTAATTGATGTATTTGTAGGATCATTATTAAGTTTTGCTTTTGCCGATCATCTGGGTCTTAAATTATTTCTGCATTTTTGCCATTTTGATTGTTGTTTTGTTTCTCTGCAGTTCTGTGTGCTGTCACAGAGTTCTGTCTCCCCTGAAAGTGAGAACGATGGGTCTGAGAGTCGTGCGAGCTTTTGCGCTGACTGAGTGGGCTGTGGCAGGCAGGTGTCAGTGCCTGGTGGTCCAGGCATGGGCTCTGGAGACAGACAGCTCTGGCTTGACTTCGGGCTCTGTTTTGTCTTTGCTGTGGCACCCAGGTGGGTTCCTCCCCTCCTCTAGGCAGCAGTCGATTTACTCCCTTGTACGGCCTTCCCACACCAGTGATCCAGGGGTGGTAGTTGCACTGGCCCCGTGGGAGTGTTGTGAACGGGCCCTGAGGCAATCCGTGGAATGCAGGCAGCATGGTGCCCAGCCCATTTTTTCTCCAACTGCTCTTCCTTCCCCGTAACGTGTGCATAGTGAACGTTCCTCTTGGGGACGATTAAATGAAATAACGTGTACGAAGTGCTTATCACAGTACTGGCACATAGGCCTCCGCACACTAGTAGTAACAGCGACCATAGCTCTCATTTCCATTTCTTCATCTCAGGCCCCATCCAGCTGGAAGGTTTGAGATGCCCACGGTAAATGTGCCCTCTCGAGGCCACTTCCTTGCCTGCACATAGACTGTGCCCAACACTCTCGTGCCTGGCCCCCTCCCCCCTCCTCTCCAGCTAAACCCAGGTTGTCCTCTGTTCCATGAAAAGGGGATTATGGTTGAAGTGGTTTATATCTTTTCCATGGGCGTGCTGCTTTGTGGTCTATTTAAATAAGGAATGCGTTTTATTTATTTATTTTTGGAGGTTAATTTTCATGGGGAATTTTTGGCCCTGACTTTTTTTTTTTTCAATTCTCGTTCCTCCTGCCTTTCCCTAAATACCTCCTTTTACTGACTTCCCGTGTCCACCTCCGTTACTGCTTTTACTTGAAACAGCTGTATTTACTAGCTTGCTCCACCCTCATTATGTAAGGTGGTCTTAACCCTTTTTAGAACTGCTGGAGAGAAAACCACAAGGCTTCTCCAGCGAGCGTTTCTGGAGCACCACTGATACCAGGTGGGACAGATGCAGAGGGCGCCTGCTGTGGTGCCCCGTGCTGAGTTTTCAAGGCTCTCAGTGATTCGTCATTCTCCATCCTTAGAGTGAAATCAGCCTTGCCCAGGTGGGAAGAGCTCACAGTAGGGATCCTCTGCTGCTCTGTTCTGAAGACCTGGACTGTGTTTTGTAACTACTGTTATTGCTGGTCTGCCAAAGCCTATACTTTCCTTCCCACTCGCTGTGGTCTTCCGAGTTCTGTTGCCAGCACCGTATTTGATACAGCTGTTCCCTGGGAAACATTGGTCGAGGGGTGTGTGATTCAAAATCTCCAGCACTGAGTGGCTTGGGAGGTGGGAAAAGCGATGATCTTTGTGGGTAGCTGTGTAGACTCCAGACCCAGACAGGGTTCACATCCTGTCTTTACCACTTATGAGCTGGGTGACCTCGCTCTCCTCATTTGTAAAATAGGAATAATAAAAGTACCCCCTTCATAGAATGCTATGAGTGCTGAATTAACTCACATAGACTGCCCGGATCAGTAAGCATCCCCCGTGAATATTCCTATCGTTATTACTATCATAATTCCTACTGGCCGTAGTCATCCTTCCAGAGCATGCTCAAGATAAAACCTGATTAGGAAAAATATGAATCGTCAGGGTCGAAAGGGGTCCTCTTGTCCAAGTTCCAACCATGTGCAGGTTGATCTTCCACCAACATAATTTTGGGGAAAATGGTCCTTCTCTTTTGCTTGATTACATCCAGTGATGAGGAACTCAGTTCTTCCTAAAGCAATTTATCCTATTTTAAAAACCGTACTGAGGAGAAATTTTTCTTTGTTTGAAGGTTGAGCCTGTCTTTCATTGCTCGTTATTACACAGAGCAAGTATAATTCTTTTCCCGAATGATAGGATTTCAAAAATCTTATTGCTGTTATGTTTCTCACCACCCACTTACCCAAGTCTTCCTCAAACTTTGATAATTACCTCGACTATTCTGTGCGTGTTAGACTTGAACACAGGCCCTCTCCCCGTTCCTGGTGACCTTCCTCCAAATAGGGTTCCAATCTTCTTTGCCTCATATTAGAGCTCCCTCACCAGCTTGACCTCTCTCAGTGCGTTCTACAGGGACATTTCACTTGGGACAGCCACCCGCCTGGCCTGGCTCATTTTGACCAGGCTGTTCACTGCATCCCCAGTGTCTGCCCAGCACTCCCTGCTGTTGGTTCTATTTTTCCCCCATCCCACACGTGTGCGGTTGACTCTTGAGAGTCTAAGTGCAACACTTTGCATTTATCCTAATTAAATTTTGGCCAATAGTTTCATTTCATCAGCTTTTCAGGAAGATTTTCTAGTTTTATTTTCTTATCTAGCATATTACTCTCCCTCTCCCGATTTCCTCTGCAATTTTAGCCGTCTTGCCCTATGGATCTTTATCCAGGTTGTCAGGATAATCAGCAGAGTCCTCTCTGCTTTTTTCGAAGTCGTTCTAAGGTCTGGGGTGCAGATTATGTATATATACTGTCCTTTTCTGTCTGGCTGAGGTGGATGAAAATGTTGAGGTCTTGTTGGCCTGTGGCATCTTCTTTCCTTGGGCTTCTGTTCATATTTTCCCTGGAGTGATTTCCTATTAATGCTTAATTCCTCTGTTTGTTGAATTGTCTGTAAACTCTTGGTTTCTCATAGCGCTTTCCGTCATGACTTTAGCTTCCCCCTTGCCCTGTTAGGATGGAGCCCCACCAGCATGGGAATGTGGTGTGTGTAGGTGTGTGTGTGTTATTCTCTCCTGTAAAGTGTTTTAGCCTGAGAATTCTGTTAGTAGCTGCACTCAGCTGGGAAGCCTCAGTTTCTCAAAGGGATTTCTCTTAACATCTTGGGGTGCCCACTGGCACAGGGCACATATGCTTGAGTAGGGCTGGAAATGAATGCGATGGAGGTTGAAGCATAGAGGACTCTCCCCAGAGCTCCATAAATAATAATAATAATGACAGAAACAATCACCACCTCCACAACAGCTCCCATTTATTGAGCCCCTCTTTGTGCCTGGCACTACTCTCACACTTTACGTGCATGGACTCAATTAATCTACCAATCACGCGAGGCAGGGACTCATACTGCCCTCGTTTTACAGATGAGGAAACTGAGTCAGAGAGTGAAGTCACTTCCCCAGGTAGGAGCAGTGGAGTCAGGGTTCGTCCAGGCAGTCTGGTGTCAGGTCTGTGCTCCAACCACTGGTCATGCCATTTCTGCCAAAGTTTTTTGTGTCACCCTCTTCTCTGTCTTCCAAACCCAGTTCTCAGAGTACAACCAGAAGAAATAAAAAAACAGAAAACCTCACTGAGTTCCAGTTGAATCAGGGAACACCTGTTCAATGGAAGGCACCCCGGGAGGAATGCCAGAGCTATGTTCTGGACGCCTGGCCAAACAGCCATGTCCAGTTAGGGGAGTAGGTGGCATTCAGATTGGAGCTTGAGGATGAGTAGGGTTCCCATAGGTGGTAATGAGAATGGGATACAGATTTGCAGAAGTTCATGGTTACATGGAACCTATGAGACCCAGAGCCCAATAGAAAATGATAGGACCTGTGTTTTAGGAAGTTTCATCAAACAGAGGTGTTTAGAACCGAATCCAGTAGGTCAAGTCTTAGGAAAACTATCACCAGGGTTATGTGGCTGATTATTGTTTTTATTTTGAATTTGAAGGGATAAACCATCCAAGAACAGTTCTGATGGGTCTTCTTGACTAGTATTTTCCCTCACGAGTATCTGCTGACATTTTGGCAGAGAGAGTTTCCTTTCCAGTTAAATGTACTACTCACCTTCTCTCAGCCCTGATCCCTACCCTGAGAGCAGGTCCTTCTAGAACAGGATGCATATAAGATGCATCCTGGCTGGAGTGGCCGTGACTTCACTTTTTGGGGCCTTCTCACTGCCTGTGTGGGCTCAGACTCCTCTTCTCTTGTCCGAAACACCGGTCTGGGTTCCTGACCCCTGATTCATTCTGCATTTGGCAGCATTGTGGACTGTGATTCCTGAAAGTCTGCCAGCACATTTAACCACCCACCTTGACTCCCTCGAGTTTTTTGGCCTCCCTAGTTCCTGTCTGCTGCCCAGCGTACCCACTCCTTGCTCCCCTGCCCTCTAGAATTAGTATATGCCCTGACTGGGGCTGGTCTGCATGGTGTGGAGTCCATGGTCCTCTTCTTCTGTGAGGTTTGTGAACTTGACTGTAGACTTGGACATCTCTCCCTGAGCCTGAGCTGCACCTGGCTCCTGCCTTGACCCTTCCAGCTTGGCTTCTTGCTGTCTCCTGCCCTCCACGTAACTCTCTGTAGCCTCAGTACTGAATTTGGACTTCCACCATCTAAGCCTCAGGTCCTGAGATTGGATTTCAGGAGGCTCTCTGTGGCCTGGACCTTCATTGGAGACTGGAGACTCCCAACCCATGGCCGTGTCCTGGAAACAACCTCAGACTTCCTCTTCATGGCCATCTGAAGCCTTTTATGATGCCTAGGATCATAGGTAGGGGTGTTCTGGGGCTGGACTCTGTGAATGATGAATTACTTACAATGTGCTCCTGTGCTCCCTGCAACCCAAGCAGAGAATAGAGCAGATTGTTCTGTGATTGAAATGCTCAGCAATGTCAGTTTCATTGGAGAGCTGTCCTGCTCAGAAATGTGTTGCAGAAGTTTCTGGACTGCCTAGCACTTTCTGGACATTCTTTTTATTCTTTTTTTTTTTTTTCCTTTTTGGTAAGGAAGATTGGCCCTGAGTTAACCTCTGTGCCGATTTCCCTCTATTTTGTATGTGGGATGCCACCACAGCATGGCTTGATGAGCGGTGTGTAGGTCTGTGCTAGAAATCCAAACCTGTGAACCCCAGGCTGCCAAAGCAGAGTGTACGAACTTTAACCACTCTGCCACCGAGCTGGCCCCTCTGACATTCTTTTTTTCTCCTCCCCATCTGCCCAGCTCTCTAATGTAGGTAGAAAAGTATTTTGTAAATGGAGTTTCTGAGTGCTATTAGTGAGAAGCCAATGGGGAGTTCTATTGGATGTGACCTTAAATGAGTAAAAAGACCTAGGCGGAATCCTGGTTTCCATCATTTTTTTAAACTGCACGACCATGTAGGAGGATCTTTCCAAGTCTTAGTTGTCTCATATGTAACCTTTAGAATGGTAGGAATAACACTTCTCTCATGGGGCTGATGCAGGGTTTAAATGAGATCAGATGTCTGCAAATGCCTCCTGAGTTTAGTGCTATGCAAGTACCTTAATGAGTCCACCCACCCTGTCTGATTTTAACCACTAAATCCTGTATCTGAAGGATGATCAGGATTCATCTTCGAATCGTGCATTTACCGATGAGGAAACTGGGTGAGCTCCAGCGCCTTGCTTGGAGTCGCCCATGTCCTGGAACTCTTACTCGGGGGATTTTTCCTTTTTGTTTTTTCCCACTTATCAAGACGCACCTTTTACAGATGCAGATATAGCCTCACACCAGGCCTGTCAGCAACCCAACAAGGTGGAGTTTAGAGGACTTTTTGCCTAACTGGGTGATTAAGAAGTGGCAGCGTACATGACAGTCAGACCAAAAAAGGGGCCCCGGGAAGGATGGAGTCATTGAAAGGAGCCATTTATAGAGTGCCTACTATGTGCCAGGAACAATGATGAATAAAGCAAGTGAAATGTCCTCATAGTAGAACAACTCAAAATAATATGAAAATCAGTCTGAGCTGTCCCTTCCCACAAATGCCTGACAAGGCGGAGGCCACTGTGCTGGGTTCAGAGAGACTTATAGGGTGGGGGCGAAATGCTAGAACAATGGAGGACGAGACACCAAGCCCTCAGGAACCACTGATGAAAGCAAGCCCCGCTCATCCCTTTTAGCGGGTACAGATACGTAGGAAAACTCACATATCATTTAAAAAAAAATAGTAGAAGTGAAATTAAAAAAAGAAAATATTAATCTGAGAACAATTGTATCCAAGAAAGCATTCAAGTATGCCTCCGCAGCTAGCTGGCAAACAGCACAAGTTCTGCATTTTATTAGAGTCCTAACTCTGTGTAGAATACTGACCTTATTTGAGAAGCATTTCATAAACACTGACACACAGCACAGCGGCGTCTGAGGCCAGGAGGAGATACAGGGCCTCCTTTGGGTTCCTCCTTTGGCTGTTCCACCTGTATCTAGACCACTGGACATTGTTTCCCTGGGGTGTTAATTCCGTTATTCTTCTCTCTTACGTCTCACTGAGCAGGTAGGGATTTTCCCAGGGGAAAATGAGGGAGGGGGCTTTGGATTGACAATTGCCCTTTGGGCAGGGTTTGCCTAGGTGTGGGGTAGGCTATGGGGAGGCCTTGGCTTGGAAGGGAAGGGTCTGAGAACTTTAATTTGGCCAGGTTTCTTTCTGGACTTCTCTCTTGTGCCTGGAGACCTGTGATGTGTCTGTGCACAGGGAGGTGCTCCTCAGGCAGCGTTCACTTGGTTCTTTGGAATAGGAGACCTGAGGCTTTCAAGAGCCCGGAGAAACGCATGCATTACATCTCCTCCTACTAGAAGTTGGCACTTTTCTTTCCATCTGCTCCCAGCTTACAAGTTCTGAATTTCTGCCATGCAACTTGCTTGTGTCCCTCCCCCTCTTGTCTCCTTCCCGAGCCAAGCGATTTTCAGGCTTTGGAGGCATCTCTGGAGATCATCTGGTCTACCTCCTCACACTGATCTCAGCGCACCTGGACAGGTGAACGTCTTAGGGCAGTAACAGGAGGGGACCTGAGCTTTGTGAAATGCCCTCCTGAGAAGTTTGCCCTGCTTTCATTTCAGCCTCCTTCACAGCACTTGGTCTTCAGTAAAGATCCCTCAGAGCCGTAGGAAGCATCTGCAACCTGGGACGCTAGGGAGACAGAGGAGGGACCAAATCTAGTACAAAAAGAAGGAAGGATGTAGAGCCAGAGGGAAGAGGCTCCAGATGAGGACTTTGGAGGGAGATCACATCCCAAGGGTCCTACGCACCACAGTAGGTTATTTAGGGTCCAGAAAGGGAAGATCCCAGATGGGGAAAATGGCAAGGGAAGGAACGCTGGGAAGAAGGACTGGAGCAGGGATCCAAACTGGGAAGGCCAATTGCTCCAGGGGAGTTTTTAACGATGCTAGTGGTCCCCCCTCTAATTACTTCATACCACGAGATGGTAACCAATCTGCTCTGTTTAGGCGTACGTTTTAATACTTTCTGAAACATTTCCCATAAGCTTCCTCCTGCCCTGTGCCCTCCTTATATGTTCTAGAAATTTTGCAGAGACCTAAATCTCCTCTGGGTTCCTTCCTGACTGGAGCTGCATGCTGATTTGAGCCATATTCAGCCAGGAAACCCTCTTCCTGTCTTTAAAACAAGAAACATCTCCTTCCGAGAAGACTACACTGAGGTTTTCTTTGTCTGTGTTGCTAACGAACAAAGAGGCCCCATTGCAAAACAGCATTTCACGAGCAGAGCGGGGCTGATAGCACCTCCTGCCAAATGTGACTGTGTGTAGTTGTGTGGGGGGAAAACAGCTTTGTCAAGAGGAGGGCCGAGGGAGGCAGCTCTGGGGAATTTTTAGCCACTGCAGCGTGGTGCAGTGGAAAGAATGCTTGCCTGGGAATTTGGAGACCTGGCTGTACCTCTCAACACACCGTGTGACCTTGGACAAGTCACTTGACCTCTCTGGGCCTCAGTTTCTTCGTCTTTAAAGGGGATAAAGGGAACAGACTGGATGATCTCCAAGGATCCTTTCAGCCCTGTGCATCCTCACTTCTGGGGGCTGGGTTTAGACCTGAGCCAACATCCAACTAACCCAAGGGACTTTCTCGAGGCAATAGAGAGGCCAGGACAGCTGCTTCGGGGAGTGGCTGGTCCTTGATTAAGGCTCAAATAATTAGCTCAGCTCCACAGTAAGTCTTCTGAAATTAAGAAAGAAAACGATGTTTAGTTTCAAAAATAGCAGTCGGCGTTTCTTAAAACTGATCGGCTTTGGGATTTGTAGACTTGGGGGAGGGATGTGATTTCCCTTCCTGTGTAGCAGAGTGGTCTGGGGTATTGATGCTGGCGTTCGTGTGACTTGGGCTGGAATGCCGTCCCTAGCTAGGTAATCTTGAGCATGTTCTTTGACAGTCACCTGCTTCGTTGGGCTGCTGGGAGGTAACACATGGCAGGCTTAGAGTGTAGTGCCTGGTCTTGAGTAATCACTCAAAAAGCCGTTATTCTGATTACCTATTGCTGCTTAACAAACCACCTCAAAACTTAGTGTTGTAAAGCCATGAGCATTTTGTTACGCTCCATTCTCCTTTGGGTTAGGGTTTTGGACGTAGCTCAGTAAGGATGTCTGGTCTCTGCTCCCTGAGGTGTGAGGCATCAGCTGGAGAGTATGGGAATGACTGGAGGAGGCTGGAATGGCTGGGCTAGAATCGTCTGCAGACTGTTCACTCACATGTCACGTACTTGGGCTGGTTCGCTCGAAGGCTGAGCTCAGCTGGGCTGTTGATCCGGGCGCCCACATGTGCCCTCTCTATGGGGCTTGAGCTTCCTTGCAGCGTGGTGGCCTTAGAGTAGTCTACCTTCTTACATGGAGGTTTAAAGCTCCAGGAACAGTTGTGCCTGTAAACAACCCAGAGCAAAACTTTGTAAACGAAGTTGCAGGGCTTTTTATGAACTAGCCTTAGAAGTCACAAAGTATCCCTTCTGCTGTTTTCTATGTTCCAAGCTAGCCTGGAATCAAGGCTAGGGGCCACCTCTTGAAGGGAGAAGTCCCAAAGACTTTGCAGCCCTATTTGTAAACCTCTGCAGCCGTATAGTTATTGTTACTTTCTATACTATGTAACTAATCTCTCAACTAGATTAAAAGCTTCTTGAGGGCAGGAGCTATGCATTCCTCTACAGGCTTAGTACAATGCTTGTGAAAATAAGACTAAGGCAACACATTTTTAAAGACCAAATTGGATTAGATCATCAGGAGATTTGGTGGAAAGACTCTGAGCTTTAAAGCCAAAGAGATTTGGATTAAAAAAATCTGTATTCAAAATGTACCCTTTGGTAAATTACTTGCCTTTCTAGACTCAGTTTTTTCATCCAAAAAAAATTGGAGACAGTAATACCTGCTTGATGATTGTTGTAAGAATTAGGGATAATACATGCAAAATGCCCAATACACAGTTGATGCTAATGAGCATTGTGAGGCATTGTGGCATTGTGGCACTGTGGCAAGCACACAGATGCTTAAGTTAGATAGATCTGGTTTCAAATCCCATTGCTTACCGTTCTGTGACTACAGTAAGTCCTTTCATCTCTTTGAGTCTTAGGATCCTCATCTGTAAAATGGATATAATAGTAAATTCCTTCTAGGGTTATTGTAGGGATAAGAAATACATCACGTAAACCTTCCAGCTTGGTGCCTGACACATAATAGCGACTTGACACATACACCTGAAAATTGAGTAGCCGCAGTTAAAATTTATAGTTCTTTTGTTTATATGTTGATTCATCCATGAATTTGTGCATTGAATAATTGTTTATTTAATGCTAATAACTCACAATATCCTCATTTCTCAAGTCCCTGTATGCTAGGGTCTGTTGATGTCTAGATCTGGGAAGAGACTCTCATGGGATAGAGAACTGGCCGTTTGGTAAGGAGCTCAAGGGCCCAGGCCAGCTACTGGGGACAGTGCTCTATTTGAACACATCTGCAGTTGAGTTTTAATTGCTCCATTGGCTTTTGACCCCAGAGCGCCCCCTGGCTTCCTGGAGTTATGACCATTTTGCACACATATCCTCATGTCTCCTTTCCTTTTGGGGTCTGTCCTCTTCCTTGCTGCTGTAGGCAAGCATGCTAACTCTTACCTTGTGTCTGTTTTTGTTGTTGCTTTTTCTTTAAAGCATGGTTTTCCTGGTTCACATTTGGCAAACTGTACCAGTCTTGTCTGTGTGGTGCCAAACCAGGACGCCAGGTTTAATTTTTCCAGGTAGTTTCTGGGACCTCAGGCTCTGATAGGAACCCTTGACTAGGAGGTCCTCTTTTTCTTCTCTAAGATCTCCCAAAAGCCCTGTTAGCCTTTTTTTAAGAATCTAGATAAACTGATAAAATACCTTGGCTTTGTCCTTAGAAATGATTTTGAGGCCATTCATGGCCACCTCCTCGGGTATCGTATTTCTTCTGAATGATCCTATCTATTTCAATGGTTTTGATTACACGGGCTTCTGGCATTTGCTGAGTTCTACTCGAGGATCATAGTGTACCTGTGAGACTGTCTTATGTCTTCTTGCTTTTGCAAGTCCCTCCATCTCCTTCATCATAGTGGATGTGTGTTGTGTTGGGCTGCCCAGGATTTAGTCTCTTCCCAACAGAATCTCATCTTCTGCATGCACAGGATACAGTCTGGTGGATTTGTAGTCAGGGACCTTGCCCTCTCCTAGTCAAGGGATGAGCTCATGACCCAAGCCAGGTCAATTGAGTGCTTCATCCCTGGAAATGGAATCTTGACCAGAGGGACAAAGAGATTGGACGTGATGGCCTACCATTTCATCTGACCACTTGTACAATGACCAGACATGCCTACTTTCCTATCCCCCAGACCCAACTGAAGTTGTAAGACTCCCACTGAATTCAGAAGTCGCGGATAGCCTTGTAGTGAATTGCCTTTTGCTCAAGTTCACAAACTTGCAACCAAATAACTGCGAAAGCCACAGACAGCAAACTTCTGGGGAGAAAGTGGCATAATGAGAAGGATTATGCCTGGCATTTGGAGAAAGTTAGACCCAAGTTTGAATCACAGTTTTACCATTCACCAGCTGGGTGCCCTTAGGCGAGTTCATTTTTCCGTTAGGATGTCAGCATCATTGTAAAATAAGGATAATGAGTCCTGAAACCCTGATTCTCAAACTTGGCTGTGCATTAGAATCACCTGGGGAGATTTAAATATTACCGATGCCTGGGTCCTGTCCGCAGTGATTCTGATGTGATGATTTTGGGGTGCTTCCTGGAAGTTGTGATTTTATACAGCTCCCATGTATTTCTGCTGTGCAGCAGAGATTAAGAAAACTGACCTGAAGAAGTTCTTCAAATTATAGAGAATATTAAATGAGATGTTATGTAAAACACTTAGCATGATACAGGGGTTAATAAAAGTCAGTGTCTTCCTTTCTTAAGGTGAACTAGAATCACTTGCTTTTGCTTCTACCACAGTTTTCTTTGTTTGGAGTAGTCATAGCAATGCATGACAACCGTGGTGCAATATAACCCAGCTTGTTTAGACCACTGAAGGTGAAGGCCAATGGTAAATGTAGCCAGAATTATAGAATATAAAAAATGTGATTGCTTTCACATCCATGGATAACTAGGACGAGTTCAGCGATGCTTTGTGAGAGCATTCTATGGAGTAACTGCTTTAATGGATAGACGAAATTGATTTATAATTACCATGGCAACGCAAATTGGAGTGATGTCTTCCAGAGGGACCTGGGCCAGGACCCCAGAGGATTCTCTCCCAGATCTGCCCTACAGCTCCCTGAGTGACCTTGGCTCAGTTCATCTCTCAAGTCCTCAGTTTCCCCAGAGCCCATTTTGTAATCCATGCAGCTTCAACAGAATTTTTTAAGGAAGTATGTTGATGTGACAGTTGTTAAAACAATGACAAGAAGATTCTATAGGAAGCAGAGTGAAAGCAGGGTCTTGAGCCTCTTAGAGGAGATAATTATAGATGTTGGTTCCCCCATCCGCTGTCCCCCTCACCCCTACCCCAGCATCTCCTGTATCTTACTGTGTAGGAACCTATCCAAACCTCTATCTGTATAAAGTCCTTTCTATAAAGAGGACTCAAAGGGAAACCATCTAGCCCGGGGCTTCTCTACCTTGGTACTGTTGACATTTGGGACTGGGTTTTTTTGTTATGGGGTGCTATCCTGTTCATTTTAAGATATTTAGCAGCATCTTTGAACTCTCCTCACAAGATGCCAGTAGCACACCCCACCCCCACTGCAGTCTGACAACTAAAAAATGTCTCCAGACATTGCCAAATGTCCCCTGGGGGACAGAATCACCTCCAGTTGAGAACCACTGCTCTAGCCCAATCTCAATGAAGTGTGTTTAAATTAATAAAGCAGCACAGGTGTTGTGTATGCATAGTAGTTAATCTCTATGGAGCCCTCAGAGAGTTTCTCAGATGCCCCCCCGTAAGCCAGACAGCTATCAGGAATCCTTATACCCATTGTTACAGATGGGCATTCTGAGTTACAGAGAAGTTAATCGTAACAATAATAACTACAGCTACATTTATTGAGTGTTTATCATGTGTTATGTGCATGGCTAAGTGCTGTATATATCCCATTGTCTCAATACTTACAATGACAGAGTTTGCAAACCAGTGGCCAGTAGGCCAAATTCAACCATCTAATGTGTTGTGCTTGGCTTACATGGAATTGTTTTTTTAATGTCAACTTCTTGCCAACATTTTAAGATTGGGTGAATTCATATAAAAATCTATTTCTAGATTCTTTTATAAAAATTGAAAAATTTGGCAACAGGGGGTCAGCTTGGCTCTATGGCAGTAATTGACTGGCTTTTATATGAGGCATGTATCCATTTCACCGCAGTCCACGCCACTCCCTATTGTGACTCCAACTCTGAGACTGTGTATCAGCTGCCATTTGGCCTCATGATATTTTTATTTTACTCAGCCCGACTTCCCTCATTGATATTGTCTGCCTGGTTCCTCTAGGCTGTTGTATTTGTGGCTCCTTCCTTACACCAACACTGTGTTGCATATATTACTGTTCTCACTGTAAAGATGAGAAAACTGAGGCTCAACCAAAGGAAAGCTCTTATCCAAATTCACACAACAAATAAGCAGCAAAACTAGGAGAGGAATCTGAGCCTTACTGACCTGCCAGCATAGCCCTGCCTGGCATCACAGAGGAGCTGCTGGTAGTCTCCCTGCTTTCTGGAATGTTCTAGCCCAAGCTTCTAGATCTTATGGTTTCCTTGGAGAACCAAATCTCAGTGTCCTTTTGCTCACCAGGAAACCCACATGTCACCAGGATGAGAAGAGTGCCCTCTGAGTGTAGCTCCCAAGCTGTGTTTTTCCTGTGTCTGTGCCGCTCGTTGGTCCATGTCCAAGGGCTGCTCGCACACTCCCACGTAGCCGAGGGGCCAGCTGGTGTGTGCGCTTCTGCCTGAGACGAGGCCGCTCGCCTGCGGGGAGGATGTGATTGCTTTAGGAAATTAAGTGGGAGTGATTAATTAGGAAATGTACTGAGGACTCTGGAAAGAAATAGCAGAAAAGGAAAAAAAAAATTGGAACCCTAAATACAGAATGCTTCTAGCCACATGCCTAAGGATCCTGCGTTTGGTGGAAGTGAAAGCATTCAGGCCTGTTATTTCTGTTGCTGCCGCTTTGATACAGGCCCCTTGCATTAGGATGCTGGAAGGAATCATAAAATCAGCTGGCCCTTTCACCAAATGACACGTGAAGGCTCAGAAAGATACCAGGAGAAGCTGGCAGCTTAGCGAGAACAGCAGGGCTTGGGCCTCAGAAAGACCTGAGTTTGGATTGCTGATGTATCGTTGCTCGATGTGTAATCCTGGGCAGACCTCCGTGTCTTGGGCTTCTCGCTGTGAAATCAAGGCAGCGTTGACTATTGCCAAGGGTTGTTGCAAGGAATTAGCGAACAAAGGCGTGCCCAGTGACTGGTAATATGGAATGTGTGCCAGGCACTCTTGTGGCACGTTGCTTGTGTTTTCTGAGGGTAGTTCTATTATTAGCTCATTTTATAGATGAAGAACAAAGACACGGAGAGGGTACATTATTTACTCAGTGTCCCATAGCTAGTAAGTGGCTGAGCCAAGTTTCCCTTGCAGTCTGAGTCGATAATCCACGTTCCCAACCACGAAGCATTCTGCCTCTTGTGCATGTTATATAATGCATAGATGAGGTTATGTAATCAGTGAATAAAATAGGACATTTATGTGTGATATAATTTATATATAAATTATGTATTTATGTAAAATGCATGTATATAAAATTTATGTATATAAAATACATATGTATTTTTTTATTTCTATGAAATTTATGTGTCTAAAATAATTACTATATAAATGATATATATAATGCATTGTATTAGGTTGAACCCTATGGAATTGTCATTTTTGTTGGTAGAAAAGGTAGAATAGTAATTTCGTAGAGTTCATCCTAACATATGATGCATAAGTCACAGAAATTTCTCCTTCTCTCACCTTCTTTGGCAAGTTCCTAACTCTGAACTTCAGTGTCCTCCTCTGTAAAATGGGGCTGGCGTCCTAACGTGCTGCTGCTGTACCTGTCAGCAGACAGTGTGTGGACAGTGCCTAGCACAGTGCTCAGTAAATAGCATCTGTTGTTATTATCCGGTCACAGCCGCGGCTCCCCACACATCTGCAGGTGCCTGCTGGGTAATACTCCTCCCTTCATCCCCAGTGGCTTGGCTTTTGGTTTGAGGATTTCCATGTGCAGGAAAACTTTTAAGTTATAGGTGAAGTGTTGGGCCCAGGAGCTCATTTTTATTCCATGGGACTTTAATATTTTTAATATGCTTCAATCTAACACAAGCTAATACCTGTGAGGCCAAGCCGAATGCTGTTCCCATCTATGCACATGAGAATTGTGGTGCTGCCAGCGTGAAACACCACCCTGCCTGGCCTCATAGCTCATTCCTTCTGTGCTTTCCCTCAGATCCTCGTGTGCAGCCCCCTGCTGTTCTTGCTCAATTTTTGGCTTGTCAGTCAACCTTCTCTTCAGAAACTCTACCCAACTCCAGTCTCATCAGTGTGTTTCAGTGAAAGTTCTTTCTGACTTCTTAGGGTTTGCGTTCTGGGTCTTTGAGGGAGAGCCACGGTGATGGCCCTGCTCTCTCCCCAAACCATTTGTCAAAATGAGCTTGGAGAGACTGGTGGCATGACCCAGAAGAAACGGGGCTGAGTTTTTGTCTCCAATCTGGCCTGTGAGTGTGGATGGGTATTCTTGGTCCTTCCAGTCAGCTTGGAAGATCATTAGGAAACTAGGTGATGACTCTGTCCTCATCTTGGAGCCCCTCCTGCTTTCCCAGGGTCTTGGGGATCAGAGGAAGTAGCTGAAGGGGTGGAGGTTATTTGAGTCCGTGCACTAATGCTGGAGCTTCATTATGGTGAGAGCTAACTTTCACCGAGACCTCACCTTGTAACAGGCACTGTGCCAAATGCTTCTTATTGCTTCATTTAATCCTCTCACAAAAATAGGGTTAGGTCCAAGTTGAGGCACAGAGAGGATAAATAATTTGCCATGGTCACACATGTGACAAAAAGTAGACCTGAAGTTCAGGCTAGTCTGTTTGACTCACAGCTTTGGTGTCTTAACCACCCCACTCTGTAGCTTGTAGTCTTTTTACTTTTGAGGTGCTACCAAGTGGGCTTCCCTGATTCCAAATCAGCAGGTTTTACTGATTCCTAAGTGTGGAAACAAATGCAGAAAGATGGTGCAGATGGTCCCTGAATTCAAGCCCCAGGATAGTTGATTTCAGTTGCTGCCTGGAGCTCTTTTGGGGGGGCTGGGCTTCCTCATGTGAGTTCCAAATCCTGTCCACAGGAGAGTCAGGGAAGAGTTGTGCAGACATCAAGTCCAAGGGCGTACTACAGTGCCATAAACAGGAGAGCCCGTTCATTCGTTCATTCATTCGACAGAGCTGTGCTCAGTACCCCCACGTGTGCCTGTGATGCTCTGCTGAACAGGTCATTTCTTACCTCACCAATTTGCTCTTACAAAAAATGACCTCATCACACCTACCGTGATGGCTATAATCAAGAAAACAAAACAAAAAAAAACCAAGAAAATAACAAGTGTTGGCAAGGATGTAGAGAAATTAAAATGCAGGGTAAAATGGTGCAGCCACTCTGGAAAGCAGTATGGCAGTTCCTCAAAAAGTTAAGCGTAGAATTACCGTATGAGCCAACAATGTCACTGCTAAGTTTACGCTCAGAAGAATTGAAAGCGGGGACTCAAACAGATACTTGTATGTCAATGCTCATGGCAGCATTATTCCCAATAGCCAAAAAGGTGGAAACAACCCAAGTGCCCATTGATGAATGAATAAATCAAATGTGGTATATTCCTACAATGGAACGTCAATCAGCCTTAGAAAGGAAGGACGTTCTGATCCGTGCTACAAGAAAGATGAACCTTGAAAATGCTATGTTAAGTGAAATAAGCCAGACACAAAGGACAAATATTGCATTATTCCACTTTTGTGAAATGTGCAGAATAGGCAAATTCATAGAGACAGAAAGTAAATTAGAGGTTCCAAGGAGCTGGGGGGAGTGGGAAATGGGACGTCAGTGCTTAATGGGTGCAGCGTTTCTGTTTGGGGTGATAATAACCTTTTGTAAAAAGCTAGTGCAGGGGCCGGCTGGGTGGCGCAGTGGTTAAGTGTGCACGTTTGGCTTCGGTGGCCTGGGGTTCGCCGGTTCGGATCCCGGGTACGGACATGGCGCCGCTTGTCAGGCCATGCTGTGGTAGGCGTCCCACATATAAAGTAGAGGAAGATGGGCACAGATGTTAGCTCAGGGCCAGCCTTTCTCAGCAAAAGGAGGAGGATTGGCAGTAGTTAGCTCACGGCTAATTTTCCTCAAAAATAAAAAAAAAAAAGCTAGTGCAGATGGTTGCACACCATTGTGAATGTACTTGATGCCACTGAACTGTACACTGAAAAATGACAAATTGTATGTATATATATTTTACCACAATTTTCTAAAAAGGCAATCTCATCACAAGAGAAAAATTCTGCTTTGTAAAGGAGCAAAATCTTACAGAAATCCCTTTCTGATTTGTCTGAGCACCCGGCCCTTATACCCAGCACAGAGCCTGGCATCTAGTAGATGCACAGTTCTTTTTTTTGCTGAACCAAACTGGGATAGACTAATTCCATTTGTAGTTGAGCGTGGCAGTGAGGCTGTTGAGTGTACATTTTACTACCATGGCAACTGTGGAACACAAAGATGATAAATATGAAAATGCAGTTATATTTTTGGCAGGTGGGGTCAGCTGGAGGTAACATGGCCTGTTGCAGGTAAATATAAGACTTGAGAGAGAGAGAGAGAGTTGTTAGTAATTGTTATAAAAACTCAGAATCCCAGTCAGGCTGTGTTGTCTTTGTTTGGGCTGAGAGCATCCAGGTGGCTCTTTGCGCCAATTGAACCAAAGGGGTGAGCGGATGATGTCCAAGGTAGTATTGGACTCTAGGAATCTTTGTTAGAAGCTCTCGAGGGAAGACAGGAGGCCAACCACACTTCTGTCTGTTTATTCATGACACAGTTCGAATCCTCAGGAAGAGGCATTATGGGTCTACGGATCTCCTTGGCCGTTAGCAGAGTCACAGCTGGTGTCTGGGAGGAGGACGAAAGAAGGCCACAATTTGGCATTTAAGGAGGTGGACCTGGGAGGAAATAAAAGGGATTCATCTTGCTGTGTTGTTTCATGGGCCAGAATGCTGCTTTTCGATGAAGAAAATGGTCTCTAAGAGCTGACGTGAATTTTGTATTGCATTCACTTGTTCTCCCTCTGTGTTTAGCTTAGGTAACCATTTTTGGATTGGGAAGGAAAGTCTTTGTCTCCCCTCCTCTCCCATGCCCCTCGCCTCTCTACCAAAACACACACAGACACACAGACACGCAATATACAGACATAATTGTTATTAGCAAGGAGAGAGCAGTGTTAGAATCCAAGAGCCTAATGTCTTGCTGCATCCACCATCCTGCCCCCAGCCCACCTATGACTTCCCTCTTCCAGACTCTGAGTTTGGAGCCATATCCCCTCTGATGTGTTATGTGACACAGTGACACCATGAAAGAGCCTGGCCCTCTGTGACTGCCCCTGGATGAACCCTGTTTGGAGAGGTCTTTAGGCAGCCTCTTGGGGAAGTCCGGGTGTGGTTTTGTAGTAGTAGAAAGACCATGGGTTTGGAATTAGGGCTAAATTTGAATTTAGGCTTTGAGGCTTGATAGCTGTATAACTTTGATGTGTCACTAACCTTCAGTTTCTTCATTTGCAAAATGGGCACAATGATACCTATGTCCCAGGGTTCAAGTGTACAGCATCTATCCTTGAGAAGCACCTGCACACAAGCGGCAAGTAGGCAGCGATTTTGTACTATTTGGATCCGGTACTAGAGCATCCTGATGCTGGTCTGCCCGAAAACTCCCAGCCGGCGATAACTTAGCAGAGCTGCGTGCCATGAGACAAAGAGCTAACGTTTAGAGATCGCTCAGTATGTTTAAAGCATCGAGCTATCTGCCTTATGCACGATATCATGTTCAACTCTCACAACAACTCTATGATGTTGGTACTATTATTATACTCATTTTTCAGAAGAGAAAACTGAGGCTTAATGAGGTTAAATGACTCACCCAAGACCACTCAACTAGTAAGTACTTGAACCCAGGCAGTCTGACTCTAGATCCCAGGTGCACAGCCAGTACCCAGGCTGCTGTGGGTGGGGAAGCCTTTCTAGGGGTTGCTTTGGAAGCTGAGCCAAGAAGATGCCAGACTCCAGATCTGCCATATGTTCTGACCACTCAGTCTTAGAAGCCCTTCTCCTATCTTGAACATCTTCCCATTTGCCCATTGGATGGAGTCTCCATTCTTTGTTGCTTTTCCAGGCTTGCCAAATCCAGTCCCCATCAATCATGCATTAACTAATTCATTCTTTCGTTTATTTCATCAACATTCATTTGCTCAACAGCTCCCTTGTATCATGACTGCTAGTGCTGGAGATCACTTACTGAGCATGTTCTAGGCCCCAGGCACTGTCCTGATGGCTTGTACACATTATCCAATGTACTCTTCATACGGCTCCACATGGTAGACCTCATTACCACTTCCTGCTTATTGCTACCTTACAGTTGACAAAATAAGGCCATAAGGAAGTTAAAGTAGTTGAGTAAGGTCTCCAAAATTACATCAGAGCCAGGATTCAAATCCTTCAAGACTTTCATCAACCCTAGACCCAAGGAGATGTCTTCCCTTTTCCAACTCCTGTAGCATGAATTAGTCTTCTAGACTAGGGGTTCCCAAACTTGAGCAGGCATCAGAACCAGCTGGAGGGCTTGTTAAAACACAGATTGATGGGCCTCACCCCCTGAGGTTCTGATTTGGTAGGTTGGGATGAGGCCCAAGAATGTGCATTTCTAACAAGTTCCCAGGTGTTGCTGTTGTTGCTGCCTGGGGGACCCCACTTTAAGAACCACTGCTCTAGTCCAAGCTCTTTGAAGACAGGTATCCTGTCTCTGTTGTTTCTCTAGCATTACACAGTACCTGGCACAACGTAGTTGTTTGATATCTATTTGTTATTTTGAATTGTTCGATCGCACATTCATTTCTCCCTTATGTAACATGTTTTGTTTTTATTTCTCAATGTAAAAATTCTTAGTCTTTTCCATTTAGGGTTTAAACTCCTGGAGGTTAGGAATTTTACCTTGTGCTTATTAGCACCTTTTTCAGAGCCTTGCACACACTAGGTGTTAGGTAAATGTCAACTGGTTGGTTGGTTGGTTGATTCAGAGACCAACCTCGCTAAGACCCAAATTGCAAGGCAGTTGAACTCTGGGAGTTTAGCTCTTGAGACAATTTCTAGATAGCTAGTAAAGGGCCTAGTATATAGTGGGTGCTCAGTAGTGTTTGTTGAATGAATATCACCGATCTCTGAGGCTTTGTGGCCAACAGCTTGAGGGTCTACCTGATATCTTGAGCCCGATTCCAACTTGTGAGCTCAGCCTCAAATCATAGGTTGGTGAATAGAATTTTCTAGGGCTTTTAGTCCACCTGTAGCAATGATTCTCAGCCCTAGCTGCATATTGGAATCAGCTGAACAACTTTAAAATAATGTTGATACCTGATATCTATCCCCAGAGATTCTGATTTCCTTGGTCTGGAGTGTAGCCCAGGCAGCAAGACTTCGAAAGCTCCCTGGGTGATTTTAATGTGCAGACAAGGTTGGGAACCCTGATCTAGAGCATTTTGCTGTGCGATTTTCTCTTGGGCATTTACAGAGGACTGCGCATGTATACACACAGAGGTGAACACATGTGGAGTAGCATGGGGCTATGTGCTCCTTCTTGAGATGGGCAGAGTGAGCAGCTCTGACTCTGGGATGAGGGTGCAGAGCCTGGAAGTCAAGCCTTGGGTAAAAACTTGGCAAAGCCAGAGGGTACTCGAGAACAGCAAGCATGCCTGCCTCCCTCTCCAGTGGCTGCCTTTGGCTGACTGCTAGTTGCCACGTTCCCTGGCCGAGGTTGGCTCTGTTTCAAGGCTGAAGGCAGGAGGTGGTGGGCTGAATGCAGGTGGTGTGGCTGTTGCAAGGCCCTTTTGTTCACTCTTGGTTCAGAAGGGGCCATCCTCCCAGGGGCTGAGGTGTGGGGCTTAGCATTTGGCACCATGTGCATCAGTGCTGAGTTTATTCTTGGGTTTCTCAGTAGAAATGCACACGGCCACTTGAGACCCACAAGCTGGCTGAGAGCAATGGGAAAGGTCATGCCTGGGCCTCCACCCCAGCAGGTTGCTTGACTCAGCACAATCCCGGTGTAATTAAGCATGACAAGAAGAAAAAGGGGAATGGGTTGGTGCTTACCGGTGTGCATGCAGCCCAGTCCCAGGGGACCAGGGTATTCAGAAGTGCCAGCTGTTCTCAATTTTATTGGAGCCAGGGTTTGGCTCACCTACAGCCATCTGCATCAATTTGTCCCTGGGAAGTTGAGGTGTGCTTCAGTGGACCTGCAGGATCAGGTCTCCCAGAGAGATGGTTGGGTGAGTAATTTTCAGTCCCTTCCCTTCTCCTCTCTCTTCTCATGTGGCCTCAGAATGTATGCACGAGACAGGATCACTTCAGTGCATTCGAATGGCCCACTGTTCTTTGAGAAGTAGCGTTGGGGAAGGTGCTGTGCTGAGCACTGGAGCAAAGATTGGTGCATTAGACTTGGTTCCTTTCCTAACAGAGCTTTTACACTAGCTAGGAAAGCATTTAGTCTTTATACAGTCTGGAATCAAATCCAATTACCTACTTGGGCCAGACAGGTAATATCAATGGGTGAATTGGGCTGCCTGTTAAGCCATAGGGAGTGATGGGGGGTGATGGGGCCATAAGTGAACTGGACCACATGCCCAGCCAAAAGTCATTTTTTTAAAACCCTTCTTTGCCAGGCAAACAAAACAGGGTCTGTACAATGGGACTCTATGGTAGGCAACCAATGTGACACCTACTGCTAGCCACTTTGGGTGGTGTGCACTCAGCTAAAGAGCCACAGGCTCTCCCTCATGTCTGCGTGAGGTCTGGAAACTCAAAGCCTAGAATGGACTCACGATCCTGGAGACATTCTCTCCTGGAGCCAGCTCCATCTGCAGCGGCTGCTTAAGGAGCCAACAGTGACTGAGCATCTGAGAAAGCTTCCAGAATGCAGCTAGCCAAATCAGGAATTGACGTGGGCTGGTGGGTGAGGGTGGAGGCATCTGACGAGGCTACAAATGGGATAGGGAAGGAATTGTAGTGCCTCTGCCCTTCAAGTGTGACTTAAAGGCTCATCTCTCCCTTTCTGCCCTTTTAGCAGCGAGAGAAGCGAGGGACAAAGAGAAGGAACAGAGTGGGGTCCTGAGCACTCTTCTCTATGCTTCCTCCAGCTTAGATGCCACCCAGCCAGAGAATGTGGACATGGAGAGCTTGGTGGGCTTCTGCCCTGCTCCCACCCAGTTTCCCTCTGGTCTCCCTTTTTCCTCACCTGCCTGCTTTCACAGGCACTGTGCTCATTTGCCCATCATTGGACTGTGGACCCAGATATCCCAGGGGGAGGCCCTGGAGGCTGTGACTGTGCTCTCAGCCTTCTGAACTCTATCCTGCAATGCTAAGGGCTGTGGCAAGGTTTCTGTAGATCAAGAGGCCTGTATCAGCTTCCAGGGTCTTTCCTTCAAGAGGCTGATGAAGAAACACAGACTTGGGCTCATGGAAGTAATGACAAGTCCCTTTCTCTGGGGTTTGAAGCACTACATAGCTTTCAGAGCTTTCTTGCTTTTGTCGTGGTGCTATTTTTAGCATCTTTCCCCAGATATATGGGACTCTCCCACTGTTTACTTTTTATTTGTACTTGTGTTTTCCATGGAGAGTGTGTTGCAGTGAAATAGTTCCTGCAAAGCCCCTTGCCTCCTTCCTAAAACAATTTACCCCCTTGTAGCACCCCACGTCCCAATACCATGGCCCCAAGCCACGTCAGAGGGAACAAACCACAGACTGAAAATTGCAGCCATTCAGGAGAGAGAGTCTTTAATTTGGGCTTAAAATAGCCCACAGCCTGAGAGTTTGAGGGGCCGGGAGCAAGGTGTAATCGCAGAGATGGGTGCTGGAGAGCCACCCCAGGATGACCGAGCAGGGGCTGTGGGCTGGAAGAAAGGTTGGCGTGGAGGTTGGGAGTCTGAACTGAAGTCCCCCACAGCTCATTTGAAGTTGTCTTCTTGGGTCTCTTTCATAACAGAAGAGGGAATGATGTGGCATTAAAAATACATGGGACCTCCCTACTCCATCTGGAATGAAGTATTCGCTCCTTCTCTTTCGTCAAAACTCCATGCAGGCATCATTGTAATATTAGCTCTAAACAAAGCCACTATGTTCCTGAACTCCTGGGTCACCATGCGCATTCTGTGCTCCCAGGGTGCCATTCTCACTGTGTACTCTTGAACAACGCCCCCTGGAGTTGTGCAAGCAGCAGTACTGGTAATAACGAGAGCAAAGAGATATTGAGCACTTATGGGCTAGGCGTTGTTTTATCCTTTTGAGATGTATAAACTTGCTTAATTCTCAGTCCAACCCCAGGAGGAGGCCACTGTGGTTATCTCCACTTTATAGATAAGGAAGTGGAGGCTCAGAGAGTTTAAATAACTTCCCCAGATCATGTCACTAGGTCGGTCTGCCAAGTACAGAGTAAGCTTCAGTCTGGCCCTGCCGCCCACAGTTAACCATTATGCGTCACCCTCCATGTTAATGTCGTTGTGATTTTTCTTCTTGTTGTTGTGATTACTGCCTATCTTAGCTCAGGCAGCCATAACAAAATACCACAGACTGGGTGGGTTAAACAACAGATATTTTTTTCTCGTGGTTCTGGAGGCTGATAATCCGAGACGAGGGTGCCAGCATGGTAGAGTTCTGGTGAGAACTTTCTTCCTGGCTTGCAGCTGGCCACCTTCTCTCTGTGTCCTCACCTGGTGGAGAGAGAACTCTGCTGTCTCTTCCTCTTCTTATAAGGGTGCTAATCCCATCATGGGGCTCCATCCTCATGACCTCATCTAAATCTAATTACCTCCCAAAGGCCCCGCCTCCAAGTACCATCACACTGAGGGTTAGGGCTTCAACATAGGAATTATGGGGGAGACATTATATTCAGTGATAAAACTGCCATTTGCTTGTTTTTGACCCTACTGGACTTTATAAGCTGCTAGCTCAGAGGTCAGCAGACAATCCCTGTAAAGTACCACACAGTAAATATTTAGGCTCTGGAGACCGTACGGTCTCAGTTGCAACTACTCTGCCTGTAGAGCGTGAAAGCAGCCGTCGACAATCTGTAAATGGATAAGCGTGGCTGTGTCCCAGGAAAACTGTACTTATGGATACTGAAATTTGAATTTCATATAATTTTTATGTATCATGAAATATTCTTCTTCTTTTGATCTTTTTCAATCATTTAAAAACATTCTTAGCTTGTGAGCCTGATGACAACAGGCAGCAGGCTTAGTTTGGCCTGTGGGCCCTTGTTTGTTGACCCCATTGCTAGAGTGAGGGATTGGAGGTTATGTTTTATTTTAATCCGTGCCTTCCCAGGGTCTCTCTCAGTCCTGGCACTCAGTCTCCGTCTGTCAGTGCTGACTGAATGACTTACTCCGTGGTAGGCTCTCTCAGGTATGCTGAATGACTCAGGGATACCACTGATTTTCAGAGAATCAGTAAAAAGTTTCCCTTTTTCAAAACAAGAGATGGAAATGCAGTCTTTGTCACAATGACTGAGAAGAGGGCAGGAGCCTCCCTTTGTGGATGTTTGTAGGCGAGTGAAGAGAGATTTTTTTTTTTTCTACGTGAAGTGTAGAGATTTATTCTTCGCAAATAGACCTACAGAACGTGATTTGTAATAGGAAACAGATTTCCCCCCTGAAGATAAGTGGAATGTCCCCACCTCCCAAACTGAGAAGAGAATTGTTTCCTCTTTACAAAGGAAACAAATTGGATTCTCAAAGGAATAATCAGAGCCGTTTTTAAAATTGTCATAATAAGCAAGATATGGTTTCATGGATGATGAAAGGGAGATTTGCCTTCCTCGGGTCTGGACATGCAGACTGGTTGGAAAATCAGATGGGCCCTTTTCTCTCCCTGCCTAATTCCTGTCCCTTGGCATTTTATCAGCACCACGTGGGGGAGGGTGGCTCCTGCCTGAACAGGGTTGGTGGGCCCATCCCAGTCCCACTGCTTCCCTATAAAGACAGTCTCTTCCTTTCCAGCTCTTCCTCTTCAGCATGCTACTGAAGTGGGCCCCATGCCTCAGCCAAGCTTCCTGACAGCTGTAGTTCATTTTGGTCCATGGGAGAGGGCATTACAGATGGGAGACTTGCCTGAGCAAAGGCATAGTGCTTCGAATGAGCCTGGTGAGTGAGGGGGACCTGCCTGGGTGGATGAGTTGTTTGAGCTGCACTTGCAGATGGCCAGGGCACAGGCTGAGGCCTCTTGGTGAAGGGAGAGAACCAAGATGGGTTGAGGGACCAGTGCCATGTATCTGGATGAAAATCAAATCAGTTGTGTTTTGGCCAAATGCTGTTAAGCGTGGATGCCAAGAGTTGGTATACGCGCAGAAGCATGGCTGTGAGAGGGAGGAGTTGCCATCATTTGATCCAAAAGCCTTAACTCACCAGTCCTTCACTGGGTCCTGGAGACAAGGAGGGGAGTCCCACACAACCTTGCTTTCTTGTTGCTCATAATAAAGTAGACAGACTCAGTTCCTCCCATTGCTGGGGAGGTATAGGAGCAAAGAGCAGGGAGCCCTGACAATCCAGCTCTGCCTTCCAGAATCATTACCATGTGGATAATACTGAGAAGATGTAACTGGGGCAAGGTACTTAACCTCTCGGGACCTCAGTTTCCTGTAAAATGAGGATAATAATAGTATCCACCTCATAGAATTGGTGTGAGGACTCAAAAGAGATGAACGGTGCTGATACATCATGAGAACTCAATACATGGAAAAAGTTTTATTATTATTATTTTTTTGGTAAGGAAGATTGGCCCTGAGCTGACATCTGTTGCCACTCTTCTTTTTGCTTGAGGAAGATTGTCACTGAGATAACATCTGTGCCAATTTTCCTCTGTTTTTTGCATGTGGGATGCCACCACCGCATGGCTTGATGAGTGGTGCATAGGTCCGTGCCCAGGATCCAAACTGGCAGACCCCAGGCCACTGAAGTGGAGTGCGCAAACTTAACCACTATGCTAACAGGCTGGCCCCAAAACTGTTTTACTATTATTATTCATTATTATGTTTTCCTAGGAGTAACAATTTTCTACATTTGTACAACTCTTTTAATTGCTAAATCCCTTTCTCTTGCAATATTTCACTTGATATCTCCAAAGCCCCATAAGGCTCATCAAGTGGTATTAACCCCTTTTATAGTTGAGAAGAGTGGCTTACCCAAACCACACAATTAGGAAGTCAAGGAACTGCATTGGGAACCCTGAGGCTGCAACTCCTGGACTGATTGTCATCAAGTCTGTGCCGTTCTGCTTTCTTGCTGGGGTGCAAGGCTGTGTCAGCCCCATGGGTGATGCCTAGATGTGCAAGAAGTGTTCTCTGTTCTCAAGGAGCTTAAAGTCCAGTTGAAATTTGAAAAGCCTCGGTCTAGAATGGAGAGTCCACACACAAGTTAGAAGCCACTTTTGCTGTCCCCAGTAAGGGAAGGCAGGCCAGAAATCAAGTTGCCAGGAGTCTTATATGGCGCCATCAGATGACACCCAGAATGATCTTGTGCTGAACCTGCAAAGACCTGTCTCTGATTTCCTGCGTGTCACGTGGCAAATTCCCTCCATGTGTGAAATGAGCGATGAAGCCAGCTCTCTGGTGGATGTGTTAGTTCCAAGTTGCATCACATCCCGCCACCCCCCCAAGTCCTCCTTTGCAACAGACCTTAACATTATTCTGTGATTACTTCGCATCATCCTTCCCAAATGTGCATCAAATTAAAGAGTTATTAGGGCATGGCAGGACATGTTTATGGGGAAGAATTTCCTTTAAAGTCACAGCTCAGCCTGAACTCACTTTATTAGTGTTTATACAAAGTATGTAGGCTGTTCCAGTGCAATCCATGTTTATATTCCTGCAGCCATCATTGCATTCCTTGGGCTGCTCCTTCCTGTTTTCTTAAAGTGACTACTGCAACTATATTAAAAGTTAATAGTTTGTGTGCCCTGTGGCTGGTCGGGCTTGGAGGTGTGCGCCATTCAGAGAATGACACTTAACCACGATGTGTCCTGCAAATAGCATAGACTTTGAAGTGGTCTGCAGCCCAAGTGGACAAGAAGGGGGGCTCCTTAAGAACAAAGACATGGTGGGCAACAAGGTCCCCTGGGGAGCACTTCCTTTGTCACTCACCTCTATTGTGGGTATTTTGTGGCTTTAGTTAGGAATACCATTTGTGTTGCTTTTCTCAGGACAGTCCCCAACTTCTGCCTATTTTTGTGGTGTAATTATTAGTGGTGACGCCTTTGACTCACAAAAGCATTCAAGTTTGGCTGATAAATTATATGGTCCCTCTAATTCTAACTGGTGCCCAGATTTACTGATAGAAATGAAACCTGGACATTGACTTTGGGCTCGAGTCATCGTCAATGAAGGACAAATGTAACTCAGTTAAAACTGTCGATGAAAAGCTCAAGTCCAGATCATTCAGTCGTTCAACAGATATTTATTTGTGTCTTTTATGTGCTGACCTCTGAGGATTCAAACATAAATAAGATATGGCCCTGATTCCCGGGAACTTTGAGTTTATTGATTTAGCTAAAATTTTCCGTAAGTTATGAAAATTCACTAATCAGATCATTTCAGTTTGTCTTTCACCCTTCAGGACTCAGTATTTATTTCTTGCAAGTTGATTGCTAAGTTTTTAGGCACCGATACCTGACTGACTGGATATAAATGCCCCTTTGGTTCTTATCAGCTTGTGGTCATAGACAAGGGTCTTAATCTCCCTGTGCCTCCCTTTGTTCATTCATAAAACAGGCCTAATAATAGCACTGACCTCGTAGGCTGGTTGTAAGGATTCCAAGAGGCACCGAATGTGAAGTGCTCAGCATAGTGCTTGGCACGTGGTAAACACCCAATACGCATTGGCTCTTGCAAAAGAGTGACTCATTCTGAAGATAGTTATTTAGACCCTAATGTGGGCTGGCTGTAGCTTTTGTACCTCTGTTGACTGGAACTTAGGTGGCCTTTATTTTTTTTGAGGAAGATTAGCCCTGAGCTAACTACTGCCAATCCTCCTCTTTTTGCTGAGGAAGACTGGCCCTGAGCTAACATCCGTGCCCATCTTCCTCCACTTTATATGTGGGACGCCTACCACAGCATGGCTTGCCAAGTGGTGCCATGTCCACACCCGGGATCTGAACTGGTGAACCCAGGGCTGCTGAGAAGTGGAACGTGCGCACTTAGCCGCTGCGCCACCAGGCCGGCCCCTAGGTGGCCTTCTTAAAAAATGCATAGTTTAAGGTAATGTGTATTAACGGGATTCAAAGCCTATGAGAATTGTTGTGGCAGATAATTCAGGGTCAATGAGATTCTTACCCTGGGGGATCAACCAGTTTATTTTCCTCCTTTTAAAGATGGGGAGGTAGCTTTTCTAAGGTCATGCTATAAATGAGAGCACAGAGAAAGATCATGGATGCTTCCATTTTAGGCCTTTCTTTCTGACTCTGCCAAACTGCCACATGTATCAGTCAGCACAGGCAAAGCTGTGCTGCAGGAACAAATAAACCCAGATGTATCAGTGGCAAAACATAATAAAATTGTATCACTTCTTCATATTGTGGCCCAGTGCAGTTGGTTTGGGTAGTGGTGGGTGGCCTGTGTTCCACATAGTCACTTAGGAACCCAATTCCTTTCATCTTGGGACACCACCATTTTGACAGATGGCCTGCACATGTCAAAGAAGACAACAAAAGGGAAGAGAATGTAATGTTGCACAAGATGTTTTATGGCCTAACCTGGAAATGGCGTATGTCACTTCCATCCACATTCCTTCCTTCAGATGTCAGTCACATGGTTCCCTCAAGGTGCAAGCAGTGCCGGCCGGGAATTTTAATCTTGCTGTTTACCTGGGAGGAGCATGCAATAGATTGGTGAACACATAGCACTGTCCCTGTTGTCCCTATGTTACCATGCGCCTGATGTTTTTTGCCACATTTCCAAAGGCCGACCCCAGACTTTTGTGAGATTTCTGTTTCCTGATTCTCAGGGATTTGCGGAGCCATTTTTTCATGCACTCTTATAGGCAGTGTGGGGAAGGGTTTGAGAACCCTTCTGAGAAGAGTTTGGAAGGGTTTGAGATTTCTGCGGTGCTAAAGTGGAGCATAAAAGTCCAGCCTTTTGCATTGATAGTCATCACCTGGAGACCGTTGCTCAGAAAGGAATGTTACCTTAAGTTGTCGTTGGAAGGGTTTGGGAAGGATTCCTTTTTTTGTTTTTTCCTTTCTGAGAGTGAGGACTGGGATGTCCTGGGTGTGTCCTGAAGGGAGAGCTCTCTCTGCAGATGCTTTATTGAAGGATGTTCCTGGGTCGACTAGGAAGATCTAGGCAAAGAGCCGTGGGTTAAACCAGGTGCCCCTTCAAGATTACTTGAGCACTGAGGTCCCACCAACCCCTTCTGCATCTTATTTGTGCTCACGTTTTGCATGAATAATAATAAGGAAATTGATGGTAATGGTTACTTATCAAGTACTTACTATATGACCAGCCCTGTGCTAGAATCACTTTATCATCTCGTTTAATCTTCACATCCTAAGTGGTGGGTACTGTTTTTATGCCCATTTTACAGATGAGGAAACAGAAGCTTAGGGATGGGTTAAGTAACTTACCCAACATCAGACCATTGTCTCATAAGATTTGAGCCCAGCCTATCCGATTCTGGGCCTGCTTTCTTAAGCATTATGCTCTGGAGCAGGGATCTCAAATTCAAGTGCCTGTAAGGACCAACCAAGCAGGTGACATATGTGAGGGAAACAGTTCAGATGGATGAATTGCAGAGAACGTGCCCTGTCCAAAATGGGCAGCTGCCTTTTAGCTCCAGTGTACAGTAGCCATGAAGGCCCAGGGTTATCAGATCATCTGATTTTTTTGGAGACAGCCCAGAATTCCAGGTTTGTATATGAAATGCTCCCAAATTGGCAATTAATTTACAAATGTTAAAATCATTCTGAGGACCAGACTAAACATGTCTGTAGGCCAGAATTGGCCCGTGGGCTACCAGTTTGCAAGTTATATTGTGCCTCCAACAAAGAGCTGGTTATGCCCCATGTATGTCCTTTCCTGCTGGAGCATGAAGCTAAACAGAGCAAGACAGGGGCCAGCAGGGAGCCCTTCTGCTTCAAGGAGAGGAAGAGTGGAGACCCACACTCGCCACTCCCTCTTGCAGGGCCCTCTCTGCCACCACATCCCACCCTCCAGGTTGCCCCTATGTCTGGCCCATTCTCTTCCCTGCAGGTAGCTGTCTGCACAGTGCTGGCTGCAGACTTTTGCAGGTGTAAAATTATATATGCGAGCATGTTGCCAAGCCAGAAATTTAGCCCAGGGAGGCTTAGTTCCTAAACAACTGAGGTAGTGTGAAGCCAGTTTTTTAAATAAAATTCAGTTGTTGCTCTCTCCAATGCGTTTATGTGTTTTTAAACTTACATGTGGTTGTGTAACTGATGAGAATGAAGTGCAAAAGTCAGAGAATAATTGGATAATGCCTCCTGTTGTGCAAGTCAGGAGAAGGAAAGCATGGGATGGGAGCTCCATGAGGGTGATCTGCAGGGAAACATGGCTGCCTGTGACCTGGTGGGATGGTAATTTGATGGTTCTTGAACACATGCTGTTTTCTCTCTTCCATCAGGGAAGATGGATGGATGACATTAGGTCCTTTGGGCTGGGGAGAGGAAGCAAAGGAAGGAGGACACCCATTAGGACAGGGTGGTCTGAGAGCTCCTAAGAACTGCCCTTGGGCTCATCAAAGGGCATCTTCTCTTGTCCAGATTTCTGGAGTCTTGAATGGCTTTAGCTCTGCTGATCACTTTAGCTATGGAGAAAGTCCTATTTAGACTGGACCACTTTTTTCAACATTTTTTTAGGGGGGTGGGGGGGGCGCATGAGTAATACATATTTGCTTTGGAAAAATTGACAGTCCTAATAAGCAAAATGTAAAGTGTTTTGAAAAATGTTAAATTTTAACATTTTAACAAATGTTAAAAAAAAACAAACAAACAACAACACCTCTTTGCCCTAGCATCCAGAGAAAACTAGTGTACATGGCTCTGAGTGTCTCCAAGGGGCCTCACTTCATCTGAGGTGTCTGGGAGGAAGTGGAGGGAGTATAATCTGTGGTCTTGGCTCCCACGGAGCTTCACACTCCTTTGGGAGACAAGGCAAACACACAGGAAACAGGCAGCAGCACACGAGGTGGAAGGAAATGTGATGAAAGACCAAAATGAGTTGTGCAGAGGCTAAATGATGCAGAAGTTCAGAAGTTCAGAGAAGGGAGAGATCAGCGTAGGATGGAGAGGCTGGGAGTGCTGCAGAGAGGAGAGGCGGGAGGCTGCGCAAGGCCTGAAAAGAGAGGGTATCAGTTTCCTGGGGCTGCTGTGATGAAGTGCTGCAAACTGGGTGGCTTAAAGCAGCAGAAATGTTTTCTATCACAGCTCTGGGGCGGGGGGAGTGAGCAGGGCCATGCTCGCTCTGAACCCTGTAGGGGAGAGTCCTTCCTTGTGGTGGCCAGCAATCCTTAGCGATCCTTGGCTTGCAGCTGCATCACTCCAGTCTCTGCCTTGGTCATCACATGGCGTTTTCCCTGTGTGTCTCCGTCTCTTCATCTTATAAGGACTCCAGTCATGCTGAATGAGAGCCCACCCCAATGGTCTCATTGTAACTGGATTACATCTGCAAAGACCCTATTTCCAAATAAGGTCCCATTCACAGGTACCTGAGTTAGGACTTCAACGTGTTTTGGAGGGACACCATTCAAGCCATAACATAGTGGTAGGATTTGGATGGAGAAAGGATGTCGAGGGCTGTTGAGCCCAGCAAGTAGCGGGAACGTATGTGTCGCTGGAGCGCCCAGCACAGTTTCCGGATCTGGTAGGTGCTCAGGAAATGTCTGTGGACGGAAAGAGGTAAGAATTAATTGAGGCAAGCTGAGAACAGCGATGAGATCCACCTGGCTGCAGTACTGTTGTGCAGCAAAAGAAATGGTGTTTGGGGGAAATTAATCTGGTTGTGGTGGGGCAAGATTAATGTTGGGGAAAGAGGCTGAGGGGAGTTAAATCAGTCATTTCCCTGCTTGATCCTTTCTGGGGTTCCGATTGCTGAAGGCGTGAAGTCTGCCACATGGATGTTCCACAGTCTCGGTGCCACCTGCCTCTATAACCTCGTTTGGTGCCATTCTGCTCCAGTCACCTGAGCTCCTTTCTGTTGCTTAAAGCCTCCAAATGCTTTCTCTGCTCAGGGCCTTTGCACTTCTGTTCCTCCACTTAGAAACGTCTCCCTTCAGCCTCTCCCCTCATCTGGCTTCTTGTCCTTCAGGTCTCAGACCAAATATCTCGCCCCAAGAGAAGCCCCTCCTGACCACCCCAGCTAGCACCCCCGATTCCTCCCACCCTTACCTTCATTCTCCTCGCCTCACCCTGAAATGGCTTCCAAGTTATTTCCTTGTTGTAATCTGAAGTTCTGTTGTTGATTTGTAGTCTCTTGTCTCCCACTGTGTTAATTTGCTATGGCTGTGTAAAAATCATACCACCAACTTGGCAGCCTGAGAGTTCCCATTTATTACCTCACAGCTAGCTGGGGCCTCTGCCTCAAGGTCTCAGGAAGCTGCAGCTGAGGTATTGGTTGGGGCTGTGGTCTCATCTGAAGGCTTACCTGGGGGTGTATTCACTTCCAAGCTCTCGAGGTTGTTGGCAGATTTCAGTTCCTTTGCAGCCTGTTAGACAGGGCTTTGGGCTCTTGTTGGTCATCCTCAGCTCCTTGTTGGATGGTTGTGGAGGCTGCCCTCAGGTCCTTGCCTGATTGGCTTCCCTAACATGGTTGCTTGCTTCATCACAGGTAGCAAGGGAGAGAATCCTCTAGCAAGATGGGCATTATAGTCGTATGTAATGTAATCACAGAAGTGACATCCTGTCAGCTTTGCCAGATTACATTGGTGAGAAGCAAGGCAATAGGTCCTGCCCACACTCAAGGAGAGATTACATAAGGGAGCCAGCACCAGGAGGTGGGAATCATGTGGCCACCCTGGAATCTGTCTGCCACACTCACTGAGAGAGTACAAGTTCTCTGAAAGGAACTTTTTTGTTGTTGTTCAACACTCTGTCCCTAGCCACAAGCCCAGTGCCAGGTCCAGAGTAGGTGTTTAATAGACGGGTATTATAGGAAGAAATGAAAGATGGAAGGGAGAGAGAAAGAGGAAGGATGGAAGTAAAGATGGAATGTCCTACTTTCCCTTGCAACATGCTTTAACAGCCAAACAAATCTACTTGCAGTTATCCTAAGGCAATGCCTCGGGGCTTTTATACATGATGTTTCTTTTACCCGGAATCCTTTTCCTCCCTCTCACAGATTCCCATGCCAACCATCCTGGCTTTGGCCAGCTCATTCTTGAGGTCTCAATTAAAGTGTTGCCTCCTTGCCTGACCCTTCAAACCTGATTACTCCATCCTCCTTCCTCCATACTCTCCATACTTGGGCACAGTATAGAGCACGAGTCTGTAAACTGCAGCCCCCAGGCCACATCTGGCCTTCAGCCTGTTTTGTAAATAAAGTTTTATTATAGCACAACCATACCCATTTGTTTGTGTATTGTCTATGGCTGCTTTCATGCTACAAAGCTGGGTTGCATAGTTGTGATAGAAAATATGGCTGGCGAAATTTAGATTATTTACTATCTGGCCTTTTAAAGAAAAAGTTTGCCAATCTCTGATGTAGAGTGTTTATCACAGTCTGTGGTAATCGACTACTTTTTCCCCACTACACTCTGAGTTGCTGAAGGGCGGGGACCATATCAGTCTTGTTTACAGTGGTATCCTAGCATAAATACACCTGAAACTTAATGGTGAAAACATATTTGTTGAATGAATGAATGAATGATCTATCAGTCAGAAACAGAAAACAGGTGGAGAAACTCAAATTAGGATTACTCAAGGAAGGCTGATTTACAAAGGGAGGACTATTTCAGAGGTGTGGGTGTGATTCAGGGGACTAGGCCTAGAAACAAGTGTCGCCACCTCCAAACCGTAAGAGATGAGAGGAGGCCGAGTGTTCTGGAACCAGTAAATGGTCAGTCATGAAGAGGAGCCATGAGCTTTGGTGCGGACATTGAACTAAGAGAATGAATACTCTCTCCTTATCCTGCTCCCTCCCTCCTACCTCCTGCTCCACTCAAAGAGAAGAAAAAGGGCATGGAGGCAGCCCTGGAATATGGTCCATTCAGGTCAGCCTCCGGGGCGGAAGAAGGTGGAGAGCGAATAGCTGAAACTGAGGCCAAAGCCCCTGTCCAGCTTCTTCTGTTTGGTTGGAACCTTTTCTTTGCTGGTGGTAAACAAGGGGTCAGGCTGGGCTACACGACATCTTAACTCTGGCCCTTCCATCCCCTTTTCTGAGCGGGATTCCTCAAACTGGGCTATGGCATCTGGAACGTGACTGCATCACACCATCTGAAGCTTGTTTGGGAGCTTGCTGCCCTTGTCCTCAGACCTTTGCTTCTCTATGACTCCCACCATGGCCCCTGGTGTCCCACCATAGCCCCTGCTGTCAACACCCTCCCACGTGCCTCCGTCCCATCTGCTCCAGGAGGTCTTCTCTCTGAGCTCCTGCTCTCACAGCTCTCAAGTCTCTGATTGCCCACTCTCTGGGGAATCTAGACCACATCCCTTAACATTGAATTTTGCATATTCTTACATTGTTCTCTAAGTATCTGATAAGTTCTTAGTCTATCTCCTCAACTAGACTCCAAGCTCCCTGAGGGCAAGGACCAAGCCATACTGTTTAATCCCATCTGATTCTGGGCCCCCAAAATATGAGACTTAGAGATGTCAAAATTATCAGGACTTTATAGGTCATGTAGTTCAGCCTCCTACCCATCACAAGTACCTCCCTAGGCATCATGCCCAACCTGAGTTAACTGCTCATCTCTGCTTGTATCCCCCTGTAACAGGGAACTTCCGCATGTAAGGCAGCCCTCATGAATTCGCCTTATCTTCTTCCTGAAACCCAGAAGGCATCATTGTGTATACCCTTGCTGTATAAGGGGCAGGTGGTCTTAAAGTCTGATGTGATGGTGTATTTTCTAACTCTCTATGTTTCACTATCACGGAGAAACATCTCTTTTGAAGCCAATTGTAACCTCCACCTCTGCATCCTCTCCCTGCTGGTTGTTAGCTCTGGGTGAAAAGTTAACCACTTCGAATGCTGTTTAGAAAGTACTTGCTCACACAGCTTATCTCTTGAGCCTCATGATAATCCTGTGGAGCTGGTATTCTTGGTCATATTTTACAGAAGTCTCAACAACAACACTGACAACTGGAGCTCAGCAGAGTTAAGTGACTTTCCCAAAGTTACACAGCTGAGAATTGAGGAAGTGGGGACTCAAATCCACATCTTCTGGGTTTACAGTTGAAGCCCTTTTCTCTACACTCTGCTGCTTCACTACGAGTTGTTTTTATTGCTTCCCCTTCCCAGATGTGCCACAGCAAAAAGAAAATTTTTCAGGAATGCCACAGAATGAATCAGAAAGAGGGTATGGATATACATGTGCCCAGACAGGGACAGTGGCCTGCCCTGGAACATTTTTGTTTCATTTTTTCCAATGTTGTTCTGGATTCCTCTTCCTCCCCACCCCATCCAAGGTGTCAAACAGATGTGAAAATACCACAAAGTTGCAACTCACAGCATTGGTTTATGATTCACTGCTTGGGCTGGAGAAAAACAATGCAGGAGATTACCATGGAGGCGCCCGTTTATGGAGGCAACATGATAGATGATGGAGCAACGTGGCAGAAACCATGTTGAGCAAAACGGCAAGAAAGCACTTCCCCCTGGAGTTTGCAAAGGGGCTCAGCACTCCCAGCGGCCTAGACCTCACTGGGAGACAGAATAGGGAACGTGCCATCTTGCTGGAGTGGGAAGCAGCGAAGCCACTAGGAGTACCCCTTGTTCAAGACCTAGGGATGGGCAGCTCTATTCTGTTCTGTTCTATTTATTTATTCATTCATTTTTCTTTGAGTCAGCAGTTAATATGATGCAGTAGAAAATACATAGACTTTAGTTATAGATGGGGCAGCATGATGTCATAAAAGACTTGGCTTCTGCATTCAGAGAGTCTGAGTTCACATCCCAGCCTTTGCTGCTTACTGGTTGTGTGACTTCTTAGAAAGCTACTTTGTTGGTAAAATTTTATAAGCTAGGGTGGAGGTGGGGGAGATTAGGCTTCAGTTTTCTCAGGTGAAAAATGGGATCATGATGGTACCTACCACAAATGATTACAGTGTGGATAAGAGAGAATGAACGTAAAGTTTTTAGCACAGTGCCTGGGGTGTAGTTTGGGCCCAACAAATATCAGTTCTTATTAAGGTGGTATTCAGTATTTGTTGAAGGAAGATAATAGCAGCTACCTTTCAGAACTGTTGCAAAGAGAAGGAAAAAAAAAAAAAACATGGAAAGCTACTGACTCAGAGATATTGCATTTGTCAATGTAGATTGCCATAACAAATAGTCCCAGAATTTCAGTGGCTTAAGAGTTCTATCTTGAACATGTCTGAGTCTGTAAATGGGGAGACAGAAGAGGAAGGATTTCTGTTCCCTGCAGTCATTCAGGGACTCAGGCTCTTTCTATCTGCCATTTTTGGAGTCTTCCACTGGATCTACTGAATCTAGCCCAAGATGTGGGAAGAGAAAGAGTGTGGAGGATTGGGCAGGAAGTTTTATGGATCAGGCCTGAAGGCAGCATATGTTGCTTCTGCAGGAAGCAATGATGAGAACTCAGTTACATAGTTGCACCCACCTGCAAGGGGAGCTGAGAAATGTAGTCTACTTGTGTGCACCAGACAGAGGGAAATGGTGTGGTGGACATGCCAGTCTCTGCCACAATGTTCAGTGATCAATATCCACTCTCCTGATTACTAATATAACACCAGGGTGATTCCATGGTATCCTAAGCCCCACTTGGAGGGATGGGCAACCCTAATTATGCAGTCTTTACTCCTCAGAGTCTGAGAGAAGGACCAGTTCTCACCTCATCCCTAGAATGACTTGGATGCCTTTGGCCCTTGTGAGCCATCCTTGACCGTAATGACAGGACAAAGGGTCTCAAGGGTGGCAGGCAAGCTTCAGAAAGGACATGCCATGAGAGTCACATGAATGGAGTTCCATTGTTAATGGTAAATTAAATATTTGGAAGGTGACTTTCTCTTCCTTTTTCTTTCATCTCTTTATCATTGCAAAACAAATCACTCTGAAACCTAATGGTTTCAGACAGAGCGCTCATTTTAGTATTCTCTCTCACGGTTTCTGTGGGAAGGAATTCAAGAGTGGTTCTCCTAGGTAATCTGGCTCAGAGTTTCTCATAAGTCATGGCCAGATGGTAGCTGGAACTGGAATCTCAAGGGTGCAGTGTGGGCCTGACCTCTAGGCTGTGAAAACACACAGCCAGAGCTGGAACAGCTGGGGCTCCTCAGGCACCTCTGTCTGTCTGTCTGTCTTTCCTTCCCTCGTCCCCTCACATTTCTCATTGGTGGAGGCTTTAGGTCTTCTGGTCGTCTCACATGCCAGCTCAGGTGAGGGCCCCAGTGCAAGTGCTCTGGGAAAGAGCCAGGCAGTCACACGTTGCCTCTTCTGATCTAGCCTCACAAGTTCTGCAGCATCACTTCGGCCACAGTCCTGTAGTCGAAGCAGTCACAAGGGTCTGCTCAGGTTCAAGGCAAAGGGGCATAGGCTCTGCCTCTTCATGGTAGGTGTGTCAAAGAAACCATTTGCAGACATATTTTTAAATGACCCCACTTCTCTACCCCGCATCTAGACTCTGTAATTGCTTCCCCAGCCAGGATCCCCCTTGTGGGATCACGCCTGCAGATGGTTCAGATCTCGTACTAGGCTGGGATATACTGATTCTCCCAGAGGCCAAAGCTGAAGGCTGAGAAATGTGGCTAACGGTCCAGAGGAGCCTGGACTGGGAGGATGGGGGTGGTGGGAGTGGGGATGGGCCCATGAGGTAGTGCAGCACCTTCTCAGTGTCACTTTAGTTCGTTCCCGTTTTCAGCCAAGCACGTCTGTGATCCAGGCTTTGTCATTCTCACCACTCCAAGATCTGCAAGTAGGAGAGGGTTACATAAAGCATGGAGGCTCAGAGAAATTAAGTAAATTACTCAAACTCACACAGCTGGGAGTGGGAGGTGGGACAGGGATTTGAACGCTATGTGTCACCTCAAAGGCCCCGTGCTCCTTGACCCTCTCCCTGGCAGTCTGGCAGTGTGTTTCTTGGGTGGGGCAGGGGGAGAAACTGTGGAAATAGGTGTTATAGAAATGCCGTGAGGGAGAGGCAGTACGAGGGGAACACTCATGGCACTGTCACTCTTTTTATCAGCCAGAAATGCACCCCTTTTTACCTTTAGGAAGATTGCACGCCAACAGAGTCTCTTGGGATCCAGGATTCATCTCTAGGCACAGAGTTTGGGGTGCAGCGGTCATCTGCTCTTGGTGCATTGAAATTTCAGTGATTGCGGTGGGGGGGGGGTGGGATGCAGTCAACTAATGATAGTAACAATAGCTGTCATGATTGGATATTTGACAAATGCCGGATAAGCACTGTCTATGCATCATCTCATTTAACCCTTATAAAAACTTTTGAGGTTGAGATCGTCACCCTCATTTTGTAGATGGAGAAACTGAGCCTTAGAGATGAAGTGAACTGACCTTAGGTCGCTCAGTGAGTGGCAGGGCAGGGATTTGAACTCAGGGCTTCTTGCTTCTGAAGCTTAGCCTCCCAAACACTGACTCTGTAGCTGGGGCAACCCCACAGTCCCCACCCATACCCCTGCTCCCAAGTTTTTAGCAGTTCAGCAGCACACTTTGTGGCCCTTCACATAATAAATATTGATTGACAATATTGGTGCCACAGCCACTAGCACAAGCTGCTGAGATGCCATGCCGTGTCCCAGTAGTTAAACCTTTAGTTGTGTTGTCACATTTGCAGTTGTTAAGGCCCCCAAACATCCATCCCAACTGAGACAGGAGGTGAGAAGAATGCTTGTGGTGATTGTGAGCTCAGAGATTTCCGTCTGTGTGCTGGTGTGTAACTCTTGCATCAGCATCGCTTCTCTGTTTCCCTGTGTAGTTCTTGATCTTCCTTTACCAGTGCGCAACGTAGTCTGAGAAGCCTAAATACTGCCTCTCTCCATCACAGGCTGGTTAAGAAACAACCTTGATTGCTATTTTAAATAGTGGAAAACTGGTTGAGGAAGGGAGATGGTTCCCAGGTGAGGTCACTCAAGGACTCACTTGATTCTTATTTCAGTGTTATTTCCGATATTAGGAGAACAAAGTGCTAGAATCTGAAAGTTTTTTTCCCTATTCTTTTTATGCAACTGTAGAACTCAGGTCTTTGAGACATGACTGCAGGATGGCAACTTTAGGACCCGATTAGGAACACCAAAGAAGTAGTGAACATTTGGAGGGGGATCCATCATTGGGAAATGGCCTCTTAGTACCTAAAGGTTTAGGAGGAAAGCTAAGCCAGTTTATAGATACCTGGTTTAAAATCCAACTTGGCCAAAACTCTGAAAAGTTTCTCATAAGGAAGCATGGTAAATAGAAATTAATTGTTTAGCACCCCATATTAAGAATTGTAACGTATTATTCGTGGTCCTTTTTTGTGTTTGTATCCAGTCTTCTTAGATAATTTTAGTGAGCACTATATTTATACAGTTGTTCACAGGTTCATTCTTGACTCTGGTTTTTCCTTAATCCTGGTTTCCTACCCCTGTGGTGCCCTCTTCTCCCCAACACTAATGCCACCATATCATTTTCAGTTCTTCCATGGCAAATTCTTCTCTTTGAGGCCATTATCAGGAGCTTAAGCCTTGAAGTTGAGGCAAGAGTAATCCATGTAGCTGTCTGTACCTAATGAATCAGATTAGCAAAGCTCTGTCCGCTCTGTGCCAAGCACACATTCTATCATGTCGAGCTATGGAGTTAAATGAGGTAAGGTCTTTGCCCTCAGGGAATTTGCAAACTAGCTGGGAAAACGACAAGTACCTACTTAGGTACCAAAGTCAGTCAAGGTTCTTTGGGTTTCAAGCGATAGAAAATTCAACTCAAACTGGTTTAAGCCAAAATATAAGGGAGATGGGATAGACTGCCTCATGTAATCTCCAGATACAGAGGTATCTGGCTTCAGGCATGGCTGGATCCAGATACTCATAGGATAGCAGCAGGAATCGGTCTTTTCTCGTATCCTGATTCTGGAACGCTCTCTCTTCATGGTAGCAAGATGGCTTCTGGCAGTGCTGAGCAAATTAGTGACCACAGTGGAGAGAAAGCTATTGGGAATTTGAATCATGTATTCATTCCTGAAACCATTACTGTAGTCAGAAGGAGTGAAGATGCTCGTAAGCCTGGGCTTGATCAGGTGCCCATCACTGGAGCTGGGAAGAGGGGTCAACTTACACTGCATGATCTAAGAGTTGGGAGAGGGGAGCTTCCCAAGGAAAATTTGTTACCTGATGAAGGGGCAGCAGAAGCCAAGCAGCTAAATATAACAGGGCTCTACTACATACATAATGGATAATTTATTCCATACAAGATTCTTAAGGTTAGTTGGGCATGCTCAGGGGATATCATTAATCATATTATTCCTCCTTGACAAGCAATGTTCCTCCAATCCAAGTCAGTTCTGGGTTGAATGGACCGTAAGCGTAACCTTCAAAGATCTGACCCAGATTTGCTCTCCATTGCAGTGACCTGGACAGAAATAATATCACCAGGATCACCAAGATGGACTTTGCTGGACTCAAGAACCTCCGTGTCTTGTAAGTAGCACATGACTGTCCAACATTTTCATTTTTAGCTCTTCAGCCTTGTAAAAATGTTCCACTGCCCTGACATCACACTCTCAAGCACTGGGCAACAGGAGTTCACCATTCTGCAGCAGAAAGCCCTTCATTAGTGCACCCAGGTTTTCACAGGTATCTTGTTCTGTGTCTCAATGCTGCTGGCTGGGCTAGACCGATGGAAGAAGTCAGTTCCAGTGACAGGAGAAACAGAAGGCTCTACACGAATAAGGGAAAACAGAAGGCTCTACACGAATAAATTAACATGCCCAGCTTCTAGGATGACAGCAATGTCAGGTTGACTAACCATGCTTCCCTTCCATAGAGATGATAATTTCTTCTCCAGCCTGTGCATTGAAAGAGCAATCAGGACACAAGTTATTTATCTTGTTCGTTGATGGAGAGGAGGGGAGGTGGGAGGGAGAGTGTCAGACAGGGTCAGAGCCCTCGCTGAACACCCACAGCTGTGCAGACAGGTAGCCAAATTTGAGATGGACATTGGTGGAATGGGGTGGGAGTAGGGGGACAAGGAATATCAGGTTTTGTTGTTAAATATTGTGTACCTATCCCTAAGTCTATGAGTGGGAAGAAGCTGCCCAAGTGCTTGCCCATTGACAAGTCTCAGATATTCAGAGGTACAAGAGAGGAGCAATTGGACCCTCTTTCCTTCCTTACTCAGGAAGGAAATTTACTTGGACTCATAAGTGTGACTCCAGACCTAGAGCATAATCTTGGCCATTTGGTCACTGCCTTGGTGTTTGTTTTGTCGTGAAATCTTGGCAGGCAAATGTTTACTAGAAGTAGCAGCCGAAGTCTTGGTATCTGAAGCTACCTCCTTCTTTTTACTAATAGCCCTTTATAATGCAGTGACCTTTATTCCAGGGACAGGAAGTACCAGATTCTGGTCTGACTCAGAATTAATGGCTCATGTGACCTTGGGCCAATCACCATGCCTCTTTGGGCCTCAGTTTTCTCATCTGTAAAATCTGGAATGAATAGTATATTAGTTTGATAGGGCTGCTGTACCAAGTACCACAAACTGGGTGGCTCAAACAACAGAAATTTATTGTCTCTCAGTTCTGGAGGCCAGCAGTCCAAAATCAAGGTGTTGGCAGGGTTGGTTCCTTTTAGCGGTGTGAGGGAAGGCTCTGGTGCAGGCCTCTCCTAGCTTCTGGAAGCCTCAGGAATTCCTTGGCTTTTAGATGGTTTTCTTCTCCCTGGGTTTCTTCACATTGCTTTCACTTTAGGTGTGTCTGTCTGTGTCCAAATGTGCCCTTTTTATAAGGACGCCAGTCATATTGTATAAGGGCCCGCCTCAATGATCTCATTTTAACTCAGTTACCTCAGTAAAGACCCTGTCTCCAAAAAAAGTCTCATTCTGATAGACTGGGTGTTAGGACATCAACATATGAATTTTGAGGGGATACAATTCAGCCCATAACAAATTGTTAGAAGTCCTTCATTGCATCTCTCATTGTCGCACATAAAATATTTTATGGTTTTAACATTTTCATAACAGTTTGTTTATTCTCACTGCAACTTGTGGAGTATTGCTTTGTAACATTGTTTTTCTGATTGAGAGATGATGACCAAGGTGTACATGCTAACTTCCACAGATGAAGCTCTGTATTACATAGGGGTAACATAGAGGTGGGCATTATTGTTAACCTCTGTCTGCCCAGAGGAAACAGAGGCCCAGGTAGGTTAAGTGGTCCCAACTTCACATAGCAGGTAATGGAAGGAGGAGGAATCAGAACCCAGAATGTGTGCTTTCTAACCCCCATGCAGGCGCCGCTGTTCATTTGCATTATAGAAAGCTTAGGAAACCAAGAGCGTGATTGTCTAGCCATTTTGTAAATACAGCTCTGATGTGCAAAGGGCTTACCCAAGTTTCCCTGAGCACCAGTGTGAGGACACTGGGATCTGACTGCTGGGCCTCCAGCTGGCAGATGCTCTCCCTCCACGTGTTCTCCAGTCATTGTCCTGTGTACTCGCCTCTCTCCATCCTCGGAGGGAAGACCCCACCCTCTGCCAAGTCTTTCTTTTGCCCTAAGCAGTCACGTGTCTGTCAAATCACTGGCAGCCCTGACCAAGAATGTGTGGATCAGAATTGAGATTGGGATAAGAGTGGGGGAATTCTGTGGCTCAATTTTAGGGTGATTTTTATTGAAGAGATATAGGCAGTAAACCCCTGATTCCAAGTCATTTGTCAGCTTAAATAACAGACATTTAGCTTCTCTATTTTTTCCACCTCTTCCCCCTGCATCTGTGAGAGATTTCCTTTCATACAAGTCAGAAATTTCACCTAATGCTTCATTTTCTAACAAAGTCAAAAATAACCCTTTGATTTTCTTACCATTACATCAGAAAGACTAATAAAAATTCCAATTTCCATATCTGCTCTCTGCAAATAGAAAGTTTAAAATAATCACAAAAGATCGTATTAATATCCTCTGGATGGTCTACAACATTCCTTTGACTGCAGTTTATCTTTTCAGTTAATTGGTACATTCTTCTTATTTTGATAAGCAATGCCAGAACCCTCCCCCTTCCCCCACTGGATAGACTCTGTTAATATACTGTGTTTCATTATCTTCCTTATCAGCTCAAAGACAATCCCATTCAAGTGGCCCTTTATTACTGTGAAAGAATCTGCTAGATGGGATAGCTGAAATGCTTTCTAGCTAACACCAATAAAATATCCAGACATTTAAACCATATTTTCCCTCAATCTATTCTTTTTAGCTGAGTAACCTAGACAACTATCGTTTTTGAAAAGCTTTCATCACACCTTGACACAATCCTCGTATCTGTTTCTTATTTACAATTTATAGTGAAGCCAGAAAAGACTCAATAGTCCTGAATAATTTGGGCTTGCCACCCATTTCCATGCAGAACTGTTAATATGGTGCAGGTGAATGGGCAAAAGCTGATAAAATGGAGATTGGGAACTTTGGATTCATCCAAAGGCAATTTTGCCTAAATAAAGTACATTCAAAGATACGAGAATTGCCTATAACAATTCTTTATCCCACAGGGTGAGAGTAGGAGAAGGTCTCTTCTGGTGGTATCAATTATCTTCCCTTTTTTTAGTAGTCTGTTGCAAGGACTCTACTATGCCCACAATGTGGGAACCAGCTTTATCCCAAATGGGGTTAATAAAAGAGTTAAACTCCACCCCAGCCATCATCACATGGGGGCGATTTCCGATTCTGATCCAGTGTTAAAACAAAAAAAAAACCCACAATGCCAGAAGAGCTGAAAATGAACACAGTCTGTGTCCCTCTAACTCAGAACAGACTCAAGCCATGGACAGCCCTTCTGGGCATCCCGCCTTTCCTGGATCCCCTGGCCTCCTGTATCTGGTCAGTAAAATGAGTGGTATCAATGGCTTTAGCACAAGCTCCTGAATTGCATCTCAGCCTAGAAGTCTGGATAGGGGGTTCACAGCTCATCCATCCATTGATTCATTTATTCATCAAATATTGATTATTTATTGAGCCTTTAAGTGCCAGGTGCTAGGCTGGACTCTGATAGATTTAGGAAGTAGATGTGGAAGGGGCCCTAGATACCCTATCAGTCAGGCTCCCAGCAGGAAAGAGATTATACTCACACAGGACAAATGAAGAGAGCTAAATAAGGAATTATTGGCAAAGGTGTGGGCAAGGTTCGGAGAAACCAAGAAGGGATGGTGCAGTTCCCTGGAGCTAGCAATAACAGGCCTCCGGGCCTCAAGGAGTGGTGGAAGGAAGTGGGTACACCAGCCCCACAAAGGTAGGAACTACCTGCAGGACCTGTGGTCCTAGGCAGAGGGATGTAGTCAACCGGAAGTGACCTGGCAGGGAGGAAGCCTCCAACCTTGCTCGCTCTCCTTCCACCCTCTGATCTCCTGCTGGTGACTCCCATTGGTTGAACCCAACAGGAAGCCAGAGTCAAAGAAGCTTCTGATGAAGCTGATAAAAGTTAGCCTTCCAGGGCCTGAGCACAGTGGAAGAGGGGCAGATGTCTAATACAGATGTATTTGCATTTCTTCTGCTCCCCTTTCCGAAAGAACCTACTAGTGTTAGATTAATTAGTACAGAACTGAGAGATTCATCACCGGAGCTTGGAGTTCCACTCCTTCAGAAACCCAGAAGGGATGTGACACTCAGCCACCCTAGGGTTGCTCCTTGTTATAATTGGGAAGTAATGACAACATGCTCAGTGATGGATTGATTGATAGTAAAAACCCAACTGAACCAACCACTACTCACTAATATTTAACAGGTTCCCTGTTTAGCAAGATATGCTCGTGTGAGCCTATTAGCATTCCAAGGCCCTCCCTGCCATATGGCAGGATGGAAAAGGAAGAGAAAGGAAGGAAAAGAACATGTATTGAGCCTCTAATTGTACTCCAGATCCTGGGCTAGATAATTTACATACTTTGTTGAATTTTTATTCTCACAAGGACTTATGAGATGTTTTATTTCTTCTGTCTTACAAATGAGGAAACTGAGTCTCAGAGAGGTTGAGTAGATAGCCCTACATTACACCATTAGCTAGTAAGCAAGCAGGAAAAGGGTTCTAAACCAAATCTGGCTTGCAGCCCAGACTGTGAGTTAGAGAGTGCACCCTCGCTAGATGTGTGACTCTATGCAAATAATTTCTCCTTGGATAAAGCTCTTGACCTCTCTGTTCCATGGTGTCCATATATGTTAAGTGAGGAGCCTCTAAGAGGCCACCTTACAGCACCCAAAAGTGACATAACTGTGTGAATCAGAGTGGATGAGGACTGTGACAAACTGGGAGCCCGTGTGCCCTGCCTGGCCCATTCTCAGTTCTGGACAATGGTCGATATTTGGTAATGGGACAGCTAATTTTCCAAAAGGAGTTTCTTTTGGGGTGTGTGTGTGTGTATGTGTGTGTAATATCCTGATTTTTAATTGTTTGCAACAAATTCACAAAAACGTAAAATATTGTTGACCCGTAACAAAATACCCCATCACTCGGATAGTTTAAGTCAGAAACTTGATGTGTCCTGCTCCCTTTTCCTTGATAATAAAATCCATATGTGCTGTGGCCCAAAGTCTTCTTTAGTTTTTCGTCCATTCAATAAACCTTTATTAAGTGGCTGCTGTGCTAGGCAACTGTGTTAGGGCTGAGAGTTTGATGATGAACAAAAGTCCTTACTCTCTTAGTCCTTAGGCATAGTGGGAAAGATGCTTCTGAAAATCAACACAAGGGCCAGAGTGTTTAGCCTAAGAAGTGTAGGGGTTATAGAATGTCTCAGAGGTGGAGGGCTGGCTGGTGGAAGGAATCATTTTGAAATGAAGGCCAAGCTTCCTCAAGGCTACTCTTCCTTCCTTCTGCTTTCCCTTCAGATGCTTCAGGGCGCCCCTCCTCCTGCCTAATCCAGAGGAACCACAGCCCTTCCTAAACTCCACGTTCCAAAGAAACATCCTTCAATCACAACTACATCCCCCCTAAATCCCGTTCAGGTATCAGGGTCAGCCCCGCTCCCTTGCTTCCCTCCTCTGCTGTTCAGCTAATCCATTTTAAGCTGCCATTTTTTTCTTTTTAAGTTACAGAAACAAATGTTTCATTGTATGCTCAATTCTTAGGCTATGCCACATGCATGAATCAAACCTTTAATCACCTGCTTGGAGGAGTCTGGAGGTCAGCAGAGCCCGTGGCTGGGGAGACCTAGCTTTTGTGACCCTCACTCTCATGTTGGGAACAGTCAGGCCCTGAGCAAGGGAGTCGCTGCCACCCGACCAGTTTCTTCGCCACAGGCAGTTGTCTAACAATAGCTTCCCCTTTTCTACTAGGTGACCCAGAGACAGAGTGAGCAGAGAAGGCCCTTTTCAATGAAGTATTTTTGAATCCTTGGAGGAGGGCTCCAAGGGAAGAGATGCTGAATATATGTGTGGTTTTTATAAGCAGCAGCTTTTCCCTCTTCCTTTTCTGTGCAACATCCTGCAGTGCTTGGGGGGACATTTGCTGAGAACATTCTTAAAATAGAGGCATGGAAACCAATCTGTCAGGTAGAAGTGTGCAGGCGGCGAAACCCTGGATACTGTGACACCAAGCTGGGATGTGAGTTATCTTGTCCCACTGGACTGATCCCAGCTGGGGAGGCCCTGAGGGTCGGGAGGGGCTGAGTGACCGTGGCTGCATGGCCTGAAGCCTGGCATGAGGATCCCCGAGCCCCCCGCTTGTCCTTGACCATTCCTGCCTCTCTGCTTCTAGGCATCTGGAAGACAACCAGGTCAGCGTCATTGAGAGAGGCGCCTTCCAGGATCTGAAGCAGCTGGAGCGATTGTAAGTACAGCACAACCTCCTTTCTGGAAAATCTTTTCTCTTTTTTTTTTTTTTTTGTAAATTGGCTTCATTGCGACCTTGCTAAAAAAAAGTCTCCAGTGTTTAATAAAATGTTTGCTGTTGCATTTAAAGCACATTAGATGCATGTTAAAGAGACACTGAGATCCACATAAACATTTTTTCTTTAAAAGATGCTAAAATTGGCATCTGGGGTTTGCTTTTTTGCTTTCCCAGTCTTGAGCTCTCTCTTGTATCTGTTCATGGGGTTGGTTCTCGCCGAAGCCTCAGCCTTGCCTTTTGCGGAGGAAGGAAGCCCGCAGTTAGTTATCGTGTCATGGAAACCACTGTCAGTTCCCCCTGCCCCTGCTCCAGGAAGAGTCTCCCTCCTCAGGCCCTCTCCTTCCTGCACCCCCTCTGCCCCATTCTCGTGGGAGAGAAAGGACGAGAGAGTGGGCGAAGGCTTCAGTGTGCCTGTATCTGCTCTGAGTGAGCATCAGCCTGTGTCAGGGAGCCCACACATTTCCACGAGAGAATACACTGCCAGTGGTTTAAAAATAGGCCACGGTTCTGACTCTATCAGAGGGAGAGAGGAAAAGGGATGGGGGTCGGGGATGGATGGAGCCTCCATTTGTTTTGTTGATTAATGCTTTGGCAGAAAACTCTTGGGTCACTTTGCTGCAGGGGGCTGCTCAGATGGTTAAGTGGGCAGCTTCACCTTTCCTCAGTTAATCACGTCTGGCAGCTCAGAACATCTGGATATTTGCTTTCTGCCCTCTGAGTGGGGATTGTCCCCAAGAGCACTTAGTCATGCTGGTGGGCGTGGGCGGCTCTATTCCATACTTCCTTCCACGTCCTGGTTGACCTGACATCGCATCCTCCTTCTCCTGCAGTCTGGGGACGGGGCTGCCATAGCTCACTGCCCCGCCAGCTCACCTTGAAGGATCCTTCCATATTTACAAATTCTGTTGCCGAGTCTCATCTACAGAGATGGGTGTGGGTAATGTGGAGGACCTACCATCAACGTGTTAGCTTTGTGATCTGCCATCTTTTCCCATGATTCATTCCATCTGGGGTGACATGGGAATGGGAAGGGGAATCACCCAGCAAAATCCCTTACTCCCCGCTCTGTTGCATGAACTGTCTCGTTTATTGCTCTCCTTCTGGGTCAGAGGTCAGCATATGTTCTACTGTTGTTGGTTTGAAAAATGACAGTTGTTTCTTATAAGGGAAAATAGTTATAAAAATAATAAATTTTGCCTCTGTTTACACCTTTATTTTTAAGTTTCTTAAAACTTAAATTCTTCTCCTTATTTAGACTGAGGAAAAAATAGAAGTATTTTTTGAACCTGGTTCCTTTGTATGAAATATTCAACATTTCGGTAGAAGGAGAAATATACAGTCCTTTGTGAAAAGGCCACCTCTTGCTTAGTCTTCTGATTAGAAGGGCAAATAAATTTCCAGTTCATTAATTTCATGGTTGTTGGGTTGAGTACTTTGGACATGCTAGGAACTATGCCAGTGTTTTATATGCTATCTATTATTTTATTCCCACACAATTCCTGTGAGGTGTTATTTCCCTCATTTTGCAGATGAAGAAATGGAGGCCTAGGGAGATGAAGCCAAAGAATTGTCGGGGGGGGGAGCCAAGATTCAAAGCCACATCTGTCTGACATCAAAGCCCACGTCCTTTTATACTTCTGTGCTGCAGACATTAGATGAAGTGTGATCTTTAGCAATGGCCCTGCAAATCGCCTCTCACATACCCATTTAACTCCGGGGAATATCAGTGAAATATGCTGGCCAAAGGCACTTTTCTGTGGCTTGGTGAACACGGCTGAAATCCATGCATGTCTAGGGGACTGAGGGAACTACAATTGCAGGGTAAACCTGGCTGTTTCTCTACTTCGGTGTATTAGGAGGGTAACGCTAACTGTTGTACTAGATAAACCTTCAAATCTTATGGCTTAACATAGTGGAGGTTTACTTCTTATTCATAGCAAACCCAGTAAGGGTGTTCCTGGTTGCTGGGCCTCTCTCCTCCAAGGAGAGACTCAGGGACCTGGGCTCCTTCCACTCCTCGGTTCTGACATCTTTAAGTCTTGGCTTCCAAGGTTCCACTGTTTGTCTGCATCAAGCCAGCAGAAGGGCAAACAGCATGAAGGATTGCACATGGGAGCTTTTCATGGGAGAGACGAGGAATACATGTCACTTCCACTCTTACATACCTTGGCCTAGCACCATTCACATGCCCACAGTAAACTGCGGGGGAGGCTGGGAAAGATAGTCAAGCTGTACGCCAAGGGAAAGGAAAGAGGCTCAGTGAACAGCTAGCCAGTCTCTGACTCATACTGCAAGTGAGCTGAAGAAGTACTTGGTCAGGAAGAAGGTGGAGGTATAGGCAGCTGGACGAGTATACATAGCTGGATAGGCACCTTCATTTAAGGCCTTTCAGTATCAGCCAGAGGGAGTGTGTGTGTGTGAACTTATCCTGACTGGTGTTAATCTGGTTTTGGTTATCCAGTCTGTCCCCACACAGACTGAGAACTATAGAATGAGAAAATAGAATATATTTGCTGTTAACAACTGAAGAAGTTGATGGCTGATTGTGTCATCTGTACCTCTCACTCCTGACTTGCCTTACCTGTGTCTCTATATTTGGTAGTAGATTAATCTTTATTGACTTCTTGTGCTCTGAAATACAGACTGGGAACTATATGCATTTTGATAATTCATTTCTGAAGTGTTTATTTCCATTTGGATTGGTCGTTATTGGTTTGATCTCTTAAGGCTTAATGGAAAGGGGAGAGAATTCTGTCCTTCAGGTCTCAACTCAGAATTCTCTCTTTCTGCATGAAGGGACCTCTGCTGCGGACTGGGTTAGGTGCCCCTCCTCTCACAACAACACATGACTGTCCCCATCACAGCACTTATCATATCGTATTTTAATTCCCTATTTGCTTGATTGTCTCTCCCCAAAACCATGGGTATGTTGAGATCAGCAATCATGTTCCATTTAGCTGTCTTTCTCAAAGCCTTGCACAAAGGTGTGATAGTAAGTGCTTATGGAATGTTTGTCAGATAGTTGAGTTTTTTGTTCTATACTAGTGGTTCTGCGCTGGGACCATTTTTCTCCCCCATAGGATACTTGGCAATGTCCAGAGACATATTTGGTTGTCACAACTGTAGGATGCTACTGGCATGTAATGGGTAGAGGTCAAGAATGCTGATAAACTACAATGCACAGGGAAACTGCCACAACAAAGAATTATCCAGTCCGAAATGTTAATAGTGCTGAGGTTGAGAAACTCTGCTCTTTCCCTATTACGCATCCGATAACAGCTTAGACACTTGACATATGCCATCTCATTTAATCCATACAACAATATTATGAGGTTAGAATTATCATGTCCCTGATGTGACAAAATATAAAATTCAAAGCATTGCCTATGAAGTATTATTGCTAAATATGTTTACGCTAAATCTGATTTAGCTAGATCTCACTTCTGGTTTTGGGGAAGTGAACAGGATAGAGGAACAAGTTAAATGAAACCAAGAGGAAACAAACAAATTCTGTAGGTAAGAAATTTGACAAGATAACTGCCCTGGTCTCTTCAAAAAGTCAGTGTCGTGAAAGAGCTGGAAGTTGACTGTTCTAGATTAAAAGAAGCTTGAATAGAAACAATAGAAGAAAAATTGGGAGAGGTAATGGAATTTAAATGTTCTAAGATCTTTGAATTATCCAGGAAGTGATAATAGTGGTAATGTTTATTGCCTTATTAAATCAAGGATGCATGTTGTAATCTGTACAATAACCTCTAAAAACAATATTTTAAAAAATATAATAACCTAACAGAGGGATAAAGGACTTACAATAATACAAAAAAAATGTAATTAATTCAAATAACAGATAAAAGAAAATAAATAGGAACAGAACAAATGAGACAAAGAGAAAACAAAAAGTAAGATGATGCACTTTAACACAAATGTAAAGTAATTATTTCGTATGTAAATGGTAATCCCCCAATTAAAAGATATAGATTGTCAGAGTGGATTAAAAAAAAACAATTATATGCTGCTTATAAAAGACAAACATTAAACATAAGGTTAGAGAAAAGTTGAAAGTAAAAGGATAGAAAATGATACCATGAAAGCACTAACCAAAAGAAGGTTAGTGTAGCTCTATTAATAATAGATAAAATAGACTTTAAGATAAGTAATATTATTGGAGACAAAGAGGGCTTTTTCATAATGATAAAGGAGTAAATACACCAGAGAGATACAGCAAATCTCTGTTTGTGTGTGTCTAAAAACATAGCCTGAAAATACATAAAGCAAATATTAACAGAACTAAAAGGATAAATAGACCAGTTCATAACCATAGTTAAGATGTGGTTCTTATAATTGATAGAACAAGCAGACACAATTATTAGTAACAATACAGGATATTTTAATGACAAAGTTTGCAAACCTGACCTAGTTGATATGTAGAGAAAAGTGCAACCAACAACTGTAGAATAAACATTCTTTTCAAGTGCACATGGAACTTTTATCAAATACTGGTGTAGAAGTAGGTTTCAACAAAAATCAAAGGATTGAAAACATATGGAGTATTTTCTCTGACCACAACAGAAATTATTCAAGAAGTCAATAAGAAAACAATAAGTAGAAAATGCCAAAATATTTGAAAATTGAGTAATATTCTTCTAAATAACCTCTGAGTCAAAGAGCATATCACAGTGAAAATTGGAAAATATGTTCTTCTGACTATTGATAAACACAATGTGTAGATTGCAGCCAAAGCCATGGTGAGAGGAAAATGTATAGCCTTTAAGCTATATTATTCAATTTATGATATATATTATGCATAGTACAGATTTAAAATAAAATAAGGCTAAAATCTTGATTAAAGCATCTATTATAAGAAACTAGAGAAAGAACAACAAAGCAGAAGAAAGGAAATCAGTAAGACCAAAAGTATGTAAAATAGAAGTATATACATGATAGAAAAACTCCAAAAAGCCAAACTTTCATTCTTGAAACAATAAAATTATAAAAACTGGCAGTACTGATCAGAAAATAGGAAAGATAGAAGACCAAAGTACTTATAGGAAGGATAAAAAGGGGCACATAACTATGGATTTTACAAAGATTAAAATGATAATCAGAGAAGCTTTGAACAACTTTATTTCAATTATTTTAAAAATTAAGTGAAATGGAAAACTGAAACAAGAAGGGATAGAAAATCAGTGTAGTTCTTTACCCATTAAAGAAATTAAATCTTTAATTAAAACATTCCACCAAGAACAATCTAAGCTCAGATGGCTTCACTGGTAAATTCTACCAAAGTTTTAAGGAATAAAGAATATCAATTTAACACAAAATCATTCTATAAAAAGAGTGGACGTTTATCTTTTGGACAGAATAATCTTTATAGCAAAACCCAAAGATATTTCAAGAAAAAAAAATAAACCAAAGGCATTTCAAGAGAAAAATATAAACCAAAATATTTCATGAATATTTATACAAATTTCCTAACAAAATATTAGCAAAATGAATTCAGTGATACATGAAAAGGATATATTAACAATAAGTTTGGCTTATTTGAGGAAGGCAAGGTTGGTTTAATATTTGAAAGACCCACCTCCCAAATGAAAACATGCTAAACAATTAGGATGGCAAAACCAAAGACACACAGAAAACATCTACAATAAAACTAATTGACAAACTATCCCAGTGAACCCCCACTTCCCCTATAAGTAGGTGGGGGGGAAACAGCTAGTGGTTACAAGACTATTGTGTCATCTCATCTGTGTGGGAGAAAGCAGAGGGAGAGCAACTGAAATTCTTAAGGCCCTGAGAACAGGAGATCACTTAAATTACCAGTTAGTACTCATAGGAAAATACAGTGGTCAACCTGAAAATAGCTGCCAAAAATGCAAGGGAGTTTGATTAGATCTAATTCACGGTAAGTACAAAGGAATGATAATGACCTCTAGTACTGGGAGTATTCTGGGTCCTATAAACTCTTCAAACCAACAAAAACAAGGCTCTTTTTCAAAGGAAGGCCTAGCATTAATAGAAACTTCAGGGAGTAGTTGATCAGAATAGGAACAATAGTAGAAATGAAAAGAGAATTCTTGATGAAAGTATTAGAAATCACCAGAAGAGTCAGACCTTAGAAAATACAAGGCCATGTTTTTCATTAGTTTGCAAAAAAAAAAAAAAACAAAAACCAAGAATGAGCTCTAGACTCTTGAAGCTAAAAAGCTATCATTTCCCACCCCTCCTTCATAAAACTACAGGAAGTTTCTTTCACTTAAGAAATAAGCAGCCCAAAGGATTATGAATGAAGCTCATACAAAGTATTTTTTATAAGAAAAATTAAAAAGGAAACATAATAACCTCACAGAAACAATGAAAACAGGCAAGAAAGAAGTACTCACAAACAGATGAAAACTATAATAGAATAGTTCAAAACTAGCTACACAAATTTAAGATCTTATAAACTATAAAACAACAAGATAAATCTGAATTTTAAAAACTTATAAATTAGGTGATTAGAGGAAAGAAGGATTTGAAAGGAGGGGTGAATAACTCAAGAAACAATTTAGAAATGAAGTCATTTCAAAATAAATACTGCCAATGTAATACTGAATAAGAAGAACAAACTTGCAAGAATTACTCTATCCAATTTCAAAACTTACAATAAAGCTGCAGTGATCAAGACAACATGGGATTGGTGAAATAATAAATATATAAATTAATGGAACAGAATAGAGAGCCCAGAAATAGACCCATTCAAATAGTCAACTGATTTTTGACAAAGATGCAAAGACAATTCAATGGAGAAGCAACAGTCTTTTCAATAAATGGTGCTGGGACAATTGGATGTTTATATGCAGAAAATTGAACCTAGACACAAACTTTACATCTTACACAAAATTTAATTCAAAATGGATCATAGAAATAAATGCAAAATGTAAAACTCTAAAACTTCTCGAAGAATACATAAGAGAAAAAATCTACATGGCCATGGGTTTGGGGATGAGTTTTTTGATGTAACACCAAAAGCGTGATCCATACAAGAAAAAATTAATCAATTGAACTTTATTAAAAACTGCTCCACAAAGGACACTATCAGGAGAATGGAAAGACGAGCCACAGACTGGGAGAAAACTTTTGCAAAACACATATCTGATAAAGGATTTGCATACAAAATATACAAAGAATTTTCAGAACTCAGTAGTAAGAAAACAAACACCCTACCCCGAAAAAAGAAAGAAGTAGGCAAAAAATTTGAATAGGCAATACACCAAAGAAGACGGATAGATGGAAAATAAGCATATGAAAACATTCTCAATGTCATGTTTCATTAGGGTAATGCAAATTAAACAACAGTGAGATTGGTATCCGCATGTCTATTAGAATGGCTAAAATATTAAAAACTGACACTACTAATTGCTGGTGAGCAGGCAGAGTAACAGGAACTCTCATTTATTGCTGATGGTGATGCAAAATGGTACAACCGCTTTGGAAGACAGTTTAGCAGTTTCTTACAAAGCTGAAGGTAGTTATACAGTCCAGATCAGTAGTTGCTACGGGTTCAGGGAACAGAAGGGGGTGGAGAGTGGAGTAGGTGAAGCATGGGAAAAGAGGGGGCTTAGGACGGTGAAACTATGCTGTATGATACTGACATTGTGGGTACATGATGTATGCATTTATCAAAACCTATGGAATTTTACAGCACAAAGAGTGAACTTTAATGCATGCAAATTAAAAAAATCATTTAGGAATTTTGAGGACCCCAAGATGGAATGTAGACTGTGATGAATATATGAATCAACCTCATTGAAGGTGATGGAGAAAAAGGTGCTGACCTAAGTAGATCTGGAAATGAGTAGAGTGGGTAAGACTAAAGTCAAACGGAACAGTACATAAGGACTGTACTCTAGTTGACAAAGTTGTATCCCACAGGGGTATGGGTTAACAATTCCGAAATCACTATACGCGTTTATTGAAATTGCACAGTGGATGGTGGATAGTGAGGATAGGTTTCTCACTATGAAATGGGTGGTTACAGACCAGCAATGGAGAAAGCTATAATGACCCATGTGGTAATGGATTAGAGTTGGAGGCATCAGTATGAACAAATGTTTAGCCTAATGTAGATGCTTTCACTTGATCTAGATGGCTAAATACATAGAAATATTTATTGATATGTGAATATACATGGATTAGTATATAAGCAAATATTTCCTTGCTCTGTCAGCAAGAGCGCCTAGAAGCAACAACACTGCAATAGCAATGAGCATACCTAGCGCCAAGATCTCAGTGTCTAATACCATTCTCTAAGAAAAGGAACTAAAGCATCTTGGAGAAATGGGTTGATCCTAGGACTGGGGCATGAGATATGTTGTGCCAGAAAAGAAATGCTCAGAAAAAGACCAAAAGAAAAAAAAAAAAACCCAACCTCTGCAAAAAAACCCCGCAATTATGGGAATATGTTGAAAATATAGGAGCAAGTTGAAAGTGCTCCTGATGGCCAAAGTGGCAACAATTGGAGTAACGAAATAAATAAGTCAGTATTGGATTATAACCAAAGTATAAAATAAATATCCATGAATCTATACTGAAATAAATAAATGATTGAATAATTAAATAAGTGGGGAGAAGATAAATCTTCAAGGCAGAAGAATTCTAAGTAATTTACGTAGATTTTCTGCCCTCAAGGACGTGGAGCATAACTCCCCCCTCCTTAAATGTGGACTTCACTTAGTGACTTCCTTTAAAAGAGTACAGTACACTATGAGAAGGGGAGGGGAAAACAGTAACTTTAGCTTGGAGAAATATGACACACACTACCTCAGCCAGGTGATGAAGGTCATTATCAAAAGTGATAAGTCACGTTGATAGTGTGTACATTAGACATGATATAATGAAAACAGCAATTTACATCTGTGATCTTCATCTCAAAAACCCATAACCCCAGTCTAATGAGAAAAACATCAGGCAAGTCCCAAGTGAGGGACATTCTTAAAAACACCTGAACAGTCCTCAAAACTGTCAGGGTCACCAAAACAAGAAAAGTCAGTGAAACTGTCATAGCCAAAAGGAACGTAAGGAGATGTGATGGCTAAATGTAATGGGGCATCCTGAATGGAATTCTAAAACAGAAAAAAGACATAGTTAAAAGTAAGGGAATCAGAATGAAATATTGACTTTAGTTGATAATAATGTATCAGTATTGGTTCAGTAATTGTGGCAAATGTACTATATTAATGTAAGATGTTAATGATAGGGGGAACTGGGTGTGGGGTATATAAGATCACTCGGTGCTGTCTTCCCAACTTTTACGTAAATCTACACCTATTCTAATATGAAAAGCTTATTTAAAAAATTGACTGTGCCAAACCCTTCTTGAATTAAAGATTCATAAGAAAAATAAATGTTGTTATTGTTTTACACCAAAAATATGCACACATGTATTCTAGATGGAATTCAAGAGCAGATAAACATAAGGAATAATGCTTTAAGAGAAATGGAAAATGGAAAGGAGTACTTTTAAAAAATCAATAAGAAATAAATATAGACGTACAAAGGATTTAAGAGAAAGTGATAGATATAGAAGTCAGTCAAAGAAATTCTATCACACTTAATAATATGAATCTCTGAGGAAGAAGACTAAAGCAATGGAACAAAACAAAAGTAATAGTAATGAAAATTTTCTGAAATAAAAGATGATTTGAAGGTACATATCGAAAGGACACTGAATGCCTGGAAATACAGACCAAAACATATTCTAATAAAACTATTGTATTTTTAAGGAAAAAAAATCTTAAGCATTCAATCAATGAAACACTTTTAATGGAAATAAAATCAGATTTCCAGAATGCTTTTGACACCAAAGCCAGAATACAACTGAATAACTATTTAAGGAAATAAACTGTGAATCAGAGGTTTTACGAATTCTGAACCAGAGTCCTACACATATTCAAGGGCAATAACTACAGACTAACTATTATGAACATTCAGGAACCCAGGCATCATAGTTCCCATTGAGCTCCTCCTAAGAATTACCAGAGAACAAGTGTCATGCAACCAGAAGACTGAGAGAGGTTGGCATGAGGACAATATGTCTACACTTCCAGAACCCCCCTTGCCGTTAGGTGGGGACTTGTGACTGAGTTTTGGAATTCAATGGAATGAGGATGGAAAGGATGTGGTATCCATGATCTTCCATCCTTGCTTCCTTTCCCTGTGCTGGCTAAATTGACAATAGTCTATGAACTTAAAGGATGTAGAAACACAAAATGAAAGGATTCTGAGTCTCTGCTGACATGCATTTGGCTATGACATGAACAGGAAATAAATTTCTATTATTTCACAAATAATCATGTATTTCATCCCATTAATGGAATAAAAGAGAAAAGTCGTTTTATCTCCATAGGTGCAGAAAAAGTATTCAACACTAATTCATGATTTAGAAGTATCTAAAATAGTAAGAATAAAATGGAACTTCTTTACAAAAATCATTAAAAAAATCATAGTTAATGGTGAAAAACTTAAATTGCTCCTTCTGAGAGACACCTGACATCATGACTCCTATACAACATTGTGTTGAGATTCCTGATCCTGGCAATGATAAAAAAAAGACAAAAAGAAGGAAAGAGGAAGAAAGGAAGGAAGGAGAAAGAAAGGAAGGAAGGAGATAGAATAGGTGTAAGGATTAGAATAGAATTATAAATGATAAATGTCATTATTTGCAGATGACATGATTAAGTACATAGAAAACACAAAATAGGGCCAGCCTGGTGGCATAGTGCTTAAGTTTATGGGCTCTGCTTCGGTGGCCTGGGGTTTGTGGGTTTGGATCCCGGGCACAGACCTACAAACCGCTCATCAAGCTGTGCTATGGTGGTGTCCCACACACAAAATAGAGGAAGCTTGACACAGATGGTAGCTCAGGGACAATCTTCCTCAAGCAAAAAGAGGAAGATTGACATCAGATGTTGGCTCAGAACCAATCTTCCTCACCAAAAGAATAATAATAAAAATAGCCACACATAAACTCTCAGGATTCCTAGGTGAATTCCTCAGGTCAGTAGACACAAGATCAGTATTCCAAAAAAAAATAAATATAACTTCTATATACTAGTAACAAATAATTAGGATTTTTTAAAAATAATGTTTACAATAGCATCAAAAAATAACAGCTGCCCAGGAATAAATCTAGTGAAAGTTATGCAAGACCTTAACACAAAAAATGACAAACATTACCTGGAAAAATGAAAGATATATAGAGAGATACATATGTTCATTGATTGGACGACCCAATATCTCAAAGATAGCAATTCTCTCCAAATTGATATATAGATTCAGTGCAATCCTAATCAAAATGCTAACAGGCCGTTGTAGAAATTAAGATGATTCTAAAGTTTATATGGCAATGCACATGGCCAAGAAGAACCAAGACAGTCTCAAAGACCCATATATATAGAAGGACACTTGTGGTACTGTGAAGCAGCTTGGAATGAGTGATCTGTGTAATAAATTGTGATAGAGTAATTGAGTATGCATACAGAAAACAAATGATCTTGTCCCCTACCTCATACCATTCACAAAATCAGTTACAAGTAGACTGTAGATTTACACATGAGAGATAAAATAATAACACTTCTAGAAAATAGCATAGAATATCCTCGTGGCTTTGAGGAAGTTGATATTTCTTAAGCTGAATACAGAAAGCACTACAATTAAAGGGAAAAAATAGGTAACTTGGACTACATTAAAATAAATAACTTCTGTTCATCAAAATACATCATTAAGTGAGTGAAAAAGCATGTCATAGAGTGGGTGAAGATATTGGCAGTGCATGTGATTGACAAAGGACTTATATTTAGAATAAAAAGAGAATGCTTGCAAATCAATAAGAAAAAGACAAATGACCCAGTAGAAAAACGGTTAGGAGTTTTGCACAGGCACGTCACAAAGGAAGATGTCCAAATGGTTGGTGATCACATGAAAAGATGCTCAGTGTCATTAGTCTCCAGAGAAATGTAAGATAAAACCACAGTGACATACACCACACACCCCTCAGAGTGGCTGAAACTTAAGATATAGGTGTTGATGATGATGTGAAACACATTGCATTTATCATGTCCTGCTGTAGAGGAATTGATACAGTTACTCTGGAAAACTCTCTGGCAGTATCATCTAGAGCTGACCATATACATAACCCATGACCCCACAGTTCCACTCCCGTATGTGCACCCCACAAAAAGACATACACAAGAACGTTCATAGCAGCACTATTTGTAATAGTCCCAAATGGCAAACAAGCCAAATGCTCATCAACATGAGAAAAAACAGATTGTGGTATATTCATATAATGGAATAGACTGGAAATAGAATGGAAATAAACTATTGCTACATGTAACAAAAAATCTCAGAAACAGAATGAGTGACAAAAGCCAGACATGAAAGAATATATATTACCTGATTCCATTTATCTAATCTTCAAACAGGCAAAACTAATCATGGTATTAAAAATCAGAGTAATGTTTATCGTTGGAGGGTTGTAAATGGAACAAGGAATTAAGGGGTTTCTGGGGTGCGTCAGCATCTGTTTTTAGATCTGGGTAGAGGTTTTGTGAATCTGTTCTTTTGGTGCAAAATGCTTCAAGCCATACAATTTTGATTCGTGCATTTTTCTGTATATGTGTTTATACTTCAAAAAATAGTTTATTTTAAAAAGAGACTTTAGAGACAGATGTAACAACCAAATTCAATGTGTGGCTCTTGATTGAAGCCTGATTTGAAGAAAGGAAAGTATAAAGTAAAATTTGGGGACAAAGGGAGAAATCTGAAAATGCATTTGCTATCAGATGATGTTAGAATTTTATTAATTTTGCTGAGTGTGATAATGGCACTCTAGTTATGTAAGAGAATCTTCGTAATTTTTTGAGATGCACACCACAGTATTTAGGAATCAAGTGTTGTAATGTCTATAATTTACTTTAAAATGGTTCAGAAAAGAAAACAAAAAACCCCCCAAATATAGCAGAATGAAAACAACTGTTGAATCCGAGTGGTAGGCATATGAATGCTCAAAATATATTTCTCCTTTCCTGTATGTTTGTACCTTTTTTTTTTAACGTATTTTAAAAAATTATCATGTCCTTTGCACAGAGAAAAAGACTGAAACTCAGAAACTGAAAGTAACTTGCCATGCTGAGATTTGACTCCAGGACAATTCTGAATTCAGGAGCTAGGAAAAGAAAACGTCACCCTCAGGCACTGGAAGGAGACTGGGACATTGTACTACTTGGTTTCCTCATTGTGCAGACAAGGAAACAGGCTAGAGAGGAATCTGACTTCCGTGAGATGTCAGTGCAGCAATGTATGAGGGGTTGACCTGCCTTGGAGTTCACTCAGGTTTTCCAAAGAGGAGAGCACAATGGTGTCCTTAGCTCCAGCCCAGAGTTCACATCTACTCTTTAATTAGATGTGAAGTAAATAATTAGATTATATATGTAAATGTGTATGTGTGGCAAATTTCTATGTTTTAAATTCCTGCAAGATGTTATTTTGTTTCTGGTAGATAGAGTCCTTCTGGTCCTGCCAGCACTAACATGTGTTGTGTTCCTTGAACTGATCATTTAGAGACCAGACCCTCATGAATGTGGCTTTTTCTTCATTCGACCTCATTTGTAGCTACATCAAAGCCTGACCATTGTTATTAACTCAGAATTATGGACAGGGTTTTCTTTGTGAAATGTATCGCCTGTGGTGTCTATACTTAAATTACTCTAAGTCTGTGAAAAAAAAAACCCCAGTGTCTGTGTGAGTATAAGCTGCCAACAGCAGAAACACCACTGTTGACAGATTTTTGATTGGTTTATGTTATTATTCCTTATTTAAAAAAAAAACTCCTATCTTGGAATGTTTTTTCCATCGGTTTCTTAAGAATTGCAAGACAGACCGAAGGGAAGCCATAAAACTAGGGAAACGTTAGGGGGAAAATAAATGCTGGAGAAGATTTTCAAGGCCATCAGAAGGCCCAGGCAGGGCAGGCCTGCAGTCGTAGGCCAGCCTGAGTCATAGGCCAGCCCTGCAGTCAGTCATAGGCCAGCCCTACAGTCATAGGCCAGCCCTGCTTGATTCCCTCCTATCAAGCTCTTTCTTCTCTGGTTGCATTAAAAGGACTAAGGCAGATGAGGAGGAGGTTGTTGGAAGACTTAAGCCTAAAAACCTTCAAAATTTCATATAGTGGAGGATGGGACTGTCTCTCTGGAGAAAAACCCCGAAAATATAGGCTTCGTGTTGGCAGCAATTTGAGCAGGTAGGTAGGAAGGAAGTATAACAGAGCAGTAAGGAACGTGGGCTCTGGCATCCTGGCCCACACTTACATCCTGTTTGACCTCGGACAAATTAATGAACCCCTCTGAGCCTCAGTTGCCTCATCTATAAAACATCTATATATCTACCTCATAGGGTCGATGGGAAAACTAAATAGCATACATGTGCAGAATTTAGAATAGCGTCTGGCTCGGAGTAAATACTTATGAGCATTTCACTGCAGTCTCGTAAGCAGGACTGAAAAAAATGAATGATTATGTGTTCCTGGGGAGTCTCTGAGACAGACATTTTCAAACTTTTTTCTGGCCACTTCCTCTTCCACCCCACCCCACAGCAGCCCACTCATCTCCAGAGCGGGGCTGCAGGAATATGTTTCATCTTGTGAATTAGACAATTCGATGTAAGCATTTATGAAGCATCTGCCATGCACCAGGTATTGTGTTAGTACTGGAGTTTTTGAGAAGAATACAATGGAACCTTTGTCCTCAGGAAGCTTAGCTTACAGTAGGAAGGCAAGCGTGTAAACACATATCTTTCAACTTGGCGGATATTGAGCTCTCAAAAGTGCAGAGGAAATGAGCACCTCTACTGGCGAGGTCAGGGAAGGATTCACTGGGGAGGCGTCAGTTGAACCAAGTCTTGAAGATCAAATAAGAGTACAAGTCATGAGCACCAGTTCGGCAAAGAATGGTGCGTCTGGGGTCATTCAGGATGGGGTCAAGAACTGCAAGGGCCACTCTGGAGAAGTTTCCACAGGCCCTTAGATCTGCTGATTTAGTTGGAGTGAGTGTGTGGTAGGCACTGAGCCTAATGATTTAAAAAATAAGAGTTTGGATTCTAGCGTTAGGATCGACCTGGATTTGGACCTGGATAAATCTTCTCATTTCACTTACCAGCCATGAGACCTTTGACAAGTTTCTTAATAGCTCTGAGAACCATCTGTTAAATGGGGATAGTTATTGTTGAGTTGAGTTGCCTTTTAAACAGAGGCTTGTTTCTAAAGTTGGCGTGAAAAATAAAAACGGAAAATATTTAAAATTATTAACAGTTCTGTCTCCCATAAACAAGGCACGTAGGGACCATTTTATACCAAACAGTACCACTGACCAGTGGAACCCCCATCTACAAAATGCTCACCATGAGCAGCACATGAGGACTGAGAGGTTGAGGGAAGCGCAGATACGCATCTCTCATCTCAGGTCATTTGGGGGCACAGGTTTCTTGAAAACAATGGTTGGTAGGACCTTCTGCACCTTATAGTTCTTACCTTCTTCTTCTCCTTTAATTTTTACTGAATGTCTATACTTTGGTTCAATAACAGGTTAAATGCACATATGGGATGACTCCATTAACACACTTCATGAGGCTCTCGTGAGATTATCCATGTGAAGTGCTTTCCACAGTGATCAGCACAGTTATCACCCAATACATGTAGCCATGCTCCAGGACCCTCCTTCTCTTCCCTAACTTGAGAATGATGAATATGGAAAGAGAGCATTTTATTTGACCAAGTGGACCAAATGACTACTCACTGACTTTTTTCATTGACTCGTTTTTACTCATTGACTTTTTTCCATCTCTTAGGCCAAACACCCCATGCCAAATACATGCTGAATTGCTTTCCTGTCCTTGTTCTGCCATCAAAAATTGTCAAAGCATGTTTTTCATCTGAAAAATGAGCTTAACAGTATTTTCTGTTTGATAGGCGTGAGGGCGTTGCCAGAAAATACGTCTCTGCTAAAGTGCTCTAAAAAGGCAAACAGACTAAACAATGCAAGTTATCATTATTATTTCTACATTACTATCCTTATGGGGGCATGGCCACATAACCAGTTTAGAATTGTGCCCAGTTCTTCCCCCAAATGCCTTGAAGATCAAAAGAACCAATATTTTAGGTGTCTTTGTTTTGTTCTCTTTCTTTATATCGTATTTTTTTTGCTGGAATTAAAAAAATATCTGAAAGATCAATTTTCTCATTTCAAAGTGTAACAAGGAGAATTGCTCTAAGCCTGGGAATATGTCAGCCAAGTTTTGAATCTCAAAATGCATGCGTGTTTCTCTGTTTCTGTATGTGTATGTGTGTGTGGCTTCCCCAAGATGTGGAGGTTTGGAATAAAAATGATAATTGGCCTTTAACGAGAGCGCTGTGAGAACTGCTTGTGTATATTATATGGCTGTGAGCTGGATTTTAAATGTTTGATTAAGTTATTAGAGTGTTTTGCTTTGGCGTAATGTACTATAAATTCACGGTTGCCGGCCAGAGCGGTTAGTCAGTGGAGAAGAATAAATTGTTTTGAGAGGTGCTTCAAAACCTGGATTTTATTCTCTTGGAAAGACAGGGTTTTAAATAAATCATGTAATACAAATGAGAATTTCCATAATTAAGGTTCTAACTAGGAGGATCCCTGGGAGCTTTAGAGTGGTGAAATGAAGAACGACATTCCAGGATGCTTTTCTTTTCTTTCTAAATTTACGTTTTGAGTGTGTTACTTTGTTTTCAGGGTCCCTGAGACCAAACAGCGCAAAACAAGCACGCATTAAATATATATTGTTAAACAATTTATCTTGGAGATGTGAGTGCCATAGGGAGCCGGATATGCTAAACAAATGTATTTTAAAAAGAAACAAACGGTTCCAGGACACCTTTGCTTTATGGTGCTTCACATGGTCAGAGGCCCCTGTCGACGGCCCTTGTCACTACTTAGAGGCGGCCTGTTGGTCAGTCCTCACTCCTGTCACCCGGTAATTTCCCTTCCTGACAGCTTTCGTGTCTTCAGAGCATGTCCTCCTGCTTCTGTCATTGAGGAAATCTCTTTTAAATGGGAGCACCCCTCTCTTGGGGGGCTCTTTCTGGCTCTTGGCCTCGGACCCTCTCCCCAGGATTCTTCCAGCTGTTTCCTCAAGTCCCACAGCCTCCGCTCAGCACGGCCAGCTCTTCACCCAGGAGTGCCTAAATAAATAAGATGTGATTCATGTATGTGATTGGTTCTTGTACTGCTTTGTTTATTTGATGTATGTACACACTAGAGACCTTTCTACTTTACTGTGTACAAATATACCATTTATAATTGATTAAGTAGGCAATTGTGGTCATTTCTGGAAAAATATGCCACCAGGCCCTCCGTCAGGAACCTGGGCACGTACTATGACATTGTTTCTACGGGATCAAATGAGATAAAGTTGGGACTGCCGCCCTTTGTAGAAGATTGTAGAGTACAGCCCACGTTGTATTGCTAAAAAGCTGATTTTCACTGGAGGTGATCCTCACGATTAGGAGAACAGGCTGTGTCCTCAGGCTCCTCCCTGGGAATCTCAGCTTCTCCTCTGGCCAGCTGTGCAACCTTAGGCAAGTGCCTTAATCTCTCATCTGTAAAAAGGGGTAATAGAATTACCTGTCCCAGAGTTTTTGAGAGGATTAAATGAAATAATGCACGTCTTGTGTCTAGCAAAGAACTTGACACAAAACAAAGTGGTTAAACACATATTAACTGTTAATTACATCATCATCATGATTATAAGATTTAAGTGACATAATTTAGTATATAAAAATCTCTTCTAAGAGTGGAGGCAAGTATACATTTGAAGATGGACTTTTCAGCTATTCCCTAATTCATGAATGCTCTAGCCTGTGTATCTCATACACACTACTGCCCATCTAGGGAGGCCCCCCCCAGTAACCTGGCCACAGCAACTCTCCATCTCCCCAAGGGCCTCCATGCCTCCCATTTAGCCATGATCTTGTAGATGTGCTCTCACCTGGGACCCACCCTTTTGCAGGCTGGTCCCCATTTCCTGTAGGGTGGGTGCTGTAATGACAGACCTGAAGGATGCAGAGTCTAGCAGCGTGGGGAGTTCAGACAAAGTCACTGCCGCTCCTCCAGTCTTAGTATCCGTCTCCTCAAGGCATCTCCTGGGTGCATAATGTTAAAATGCCCCCTTCAGCCTCCACCTTGTAAGATGTTGGAGAGAATCTAGGCCAGAATCTTAGCAAAAAGTGAAGATGAATCTTACTTGAGACTTTGAGTATCCTGAGACCCATCTTTACGTGCTCTGTAGATTGTGACAAAGTGAGAAAAGGGATTGAGGATAACAGGCTGGCATTTTTTATTTTGGCTTTAACCTCTCCCTTAGAATAATGAAGAGCACTAACGTTTATTAAATACCTGCTCAGTCAGACACAGTGCTTGTTGCTCTATGGATACTATTGAACTTCATTCTCTGAGCTATCCTGCCGGGCAGAGATTATCATCAGCGTTTTACAGATAAGGGCACTGAATCTCAGGGAAGGTGAATCACTTGCTTTCAGTTCCACAGAACAGGGACTGATGCCAGGGGCCAAAGCTTAGACCAAAGCAAGTGCTCCAGGTCTCTATGAGTCTGGTTTTTTGTTAGGAACTGAGTAGAGGGGAAGTGGTTATAAGGCCACTTCATTTTCCATCCTAAGAGTGGGGAAGGGGCAAGGAGAAGACAGGGGCTGGGGAGAGGTCCATCCTGCCTCCCAAAGACATGTCTTGGCCAGAGATTGTCCCCCACCGAAGCCCAACCATTCAGCTTCACTCTCTAGTCCTCCCCAGCCCCCTAAAAGCTCTTGGGTTTACCAGCTCTGTACCTCTGGAGCTCCTGCTGCCCAGCTACGAGTAGTTAGTGGGTGTGAGGGTGGAGATCCCATATCCATATTGCTGTACCCAGGGGGTGGCAGGGACTAGAGGGGGAATGTAGAGCAGTGAGGGAGACGGGTAGAGGCTGCTTTCTAACTATGGCCTCTCGCTTGCCCCTTGTCTCCATCTCCACTGCCACTGAACTCATCCATGCCATCATCAGCTCTTATTTGAAGGACCGCAGACCTCCTCTCTTACCTGTCTGCTTCTACTGTGGCCCCAGGGAAAGTGTTCACACTAGAGCCAGCTGGAATGAGCTTCTCAAATATAGACCATGCTTAAAATCCTTCCAGGGCTCTTAAAGTGAGCTTCAGTTCCTTGTCATGGCTCTCGAGGCCCCATGGGATCTGGCTCCATGTCCCTCTCCAGCCTCCCTCTCCCCTTTTCTCTCCTCCTCCCCTCCTCACCTAGTAACTGCCATTCATCTTCAGCTCTCAGCAACAGGGTCGCTTCCTCAGGGAAGATTCCCTGACCCTTGCTCATCTCAGTCTGTATTTATACATTCCTTAGTGATGTGGATTGACATTTGTCTCCCTCATTAAACTATGGGCCCCCAAGACAGAAACCACGTGTTGGTGCTCAGCACAGCATCGCTGGCATCTAACATTGTACCTGGCCAGAACCCTTGCTTCTTAACACTTGTCATGCGAGAGAGCAGTGTCCCTGGTGATTCTTGTGCTTTGGAAGCCCAGGTAGAATGCTGATAAAGGTGCGGCCAGCCGAAGTGTCCTATGGTTACCCCACACCATTTCCCTTCCATCTCCAGTTAGTTGGCTCTGCTGGGATCTCCACCCACAGTGGGAATGACAAGCATCTAGAACTTCCTTCCGAGTACCTACCTATTACCTTCTCCCACACACTTATCCCAGGGGGAACCCACTTGTGAACACCTCTTCTAGAACTGCCTTCACCTCTCCTCTGGCTTTGATAGGAGACCTGGCACGTAGTAGGTATTCTGGGAACATCTGTTGAATGCTCAGCAGCATATTACTTTGCACATCCTTCTTAGTAGCAAATATTTTTTTTATTGAGGTATAATTTATATAAAATAAAATATTTTAATTTCAAGTGTTATATTACTTTTTAGAGTGTGCATTTCATTGAAAAATGGGTAAAGTGGGGCTGGCCCAGTGGTGTACTGGTTAAGTTCACACGCTCTGCTTTGGTGGCCCAGGGTTCACAGGTTCAGATCCTGGGCATGGACCTACACGCCACTCATCAAACCATGCTGTGATGGCGTCCAGGACAACCTTCCTCACACACACACACACACACACACAAAAGGGTAAACGATTTGGAGCCAGGTTGAGTAAGTATGGTATGTTGGTAAGCTGGGCAGTCTCCTATCCTAGTGATTTTCTATGCACTGTCTAATTTCTGTGGTGATATCCTATTATGTGTCTGGCGTTCATGCATTTCCTTGTTTAATCCTTACTGTAACTCTCTGCAGTACTTACTGTTATCCTCCCATTTTTCCTGTAAGGAGACTGAGGCCCAGAGAGCTTGAATAATTTGACCACAGTCTCATTGCTATGAGAAGCAGAGGCAGCACTTGGAAGCAGCTCTCCTGGCCTCTGAAGCCTATGATCTTGCCATTGCCTGATCCTATGCATCTTCTTAAGACATAAGTGATAAAGATGAGTTGTGATTACAAAGTGAAAAGCCTGCTTGTTCTGTGCATCTTGTAAACAGACTCCAAAGGTAGCAGCAAAGGTGCAGGACCCATCTCTCAGCCCTCCCAGTTCCCTGCAGCCTCCTCCCTTCCCACCCAGATATCCCTGCAGATGGCCTGGGAGACACATTTGCAGGCATTGCTACAGAAACGGATCTCTGAGTCAGCCCTTGGAAAAAAAGAAACCTCTTTGCTGGTTTTATTTTTCTTGGTTAATTTATTTGACAAGGACCCATTTTGTACATCATTTTGGAATTTCAAAATCTTTTTTATCTCCAAAGAGCTCTCTTAAAAAGACGAAGAAGAAATAAATGAGAGGCTATGGATGCTACTCCCCGGGTAATGCTTTCTAAACCCTGAGTTCTGCCTTTTTACTTCATTTTCTGACCCTGAGATCACACAGGTTGCAGAATAGGGGCTGAGCAGAGCTAAATCCCGTCAGGTAAGAGTCCGATTTGCACTAATCCCCAAAGACACGTCTCTATCACCGTTGTTTGACTTGGCAGGACACCTACGTTGCTAAACCCACAAAGGAAGAGCACATGAATTATTCACTAGAACAAGGCTTCTCTGGTGAGATTAGGTGTTACAACCAGCCAGCGAAAGGAAATGTTCCCAGCCCTGGCTGGCTGCAGATTCAATTACTGTTGGTTTTCTTTACCTGGAGGTCCAAGAAGCCCCCGTCAAAGGCCTTCAGCAGAGACTCCAGCCCAGTGTTCCTGGGGGTCGTGGCTTCAGCAACAAGTCATTTACAGAGGCATCCCTCATCCTGGCCCATGGCATGTCAGATGCAATCCAAACAGGCACCAGGCTTCCCTGGGAACTTTCTCCACTTTAACATGTGTTTCAGCTGTGGGAAAAGCACAGGGGAAAAAAAAAAACCTCAGGCTGAATTTACAGTTGCCTTTAATAACCCATGCAGCTAAATTTATTAGATCACAATGCCCCTTTGAACTGTGGTGTGGAATTTTCCATGCACAGTCCGATTTCTCCGGTGAGAAGGAGACCTTCCCGTTGGGTTTTGTTCATGTCCTTGTTGAGTGAATGCGCATGCCTTGGCCGTTTTGGTTAAGAACCGGCTTTGATCAATGATGGGCTGGGGGATTTCATCATGGCCCTTGATGCTTATGTCTGATGACAATGGCTGAGGCGCTGACATCCACCCATGTGGATTGCCGTGCGTATGCCAACTCTGCGTGAAAGGTCTGGATCTGCAAACATTCTTCCTCCTAAGGACACTTAAAGCAACGTTCTGCATCATTTTTTGCAAGCTCTGCTTTCCTCAGTGCTTTCTTGTTTTGCTAAGTGTAAGTTATGGCATAACTTTGTCAGTTTCATAGATTCTTCTAATTGAACCAAGAAATTTAGGGCTAAGATTTTTTTTCAGTAGCTTCCAAGTCTCAAGGCCTAGAAATAAGGGAAATAGCTTAGACCCTGGAATATTTTTTTCTTATCACAATCCTGACAAGTAAAGTTTGGTTAAATATCACCTAAGATCAAATCAAATCAGCAAATTGATACTCAACATAGACTGTAAGATTCCTTGCTAGCAATGGTGGGAAATAGAGTCTGAGACACAATGGAGTCTGTTGAATTCTGAGTGATTATTTTCCTTCCAAGAGCGCCAAGGTGTGACAGACATAACATTTTCATTTTAATTTTCATGGGTTTTTTTTGTGATTTGCGTTAGATAAATAGCTCTTCGTATGTGTGGCCTTATATTTTTGCTTTGATGATATTTTGCTTAGTAAAATAGGCATTTAAGTAAAATCAAAAAGTTAATTTACAGAAATATGTTAAATAAATGATAATATAGGTAATACCTAGAAATGATAACAAGGTGGTACAATAATGATTAGAATCTCAAAAGCCACTATCCTACGTGTACTTAAACACACATCCCCAAGGAAGCAAGTCAGTTTATTATTCAGGGAGGCAAGCCAAGGACCTTTGAGTGTTTGACAATACCTGGTCCTTAGCTTGCGTGGCTCACCGCACAGCCAAGCCATAGTGCACTGTTGATGGAACTGCTCTCACAAACATCCTTGTTTACATCCATTGTCCACACAACAGTAACACTGAGATGTAGACCACTCTTTGAAACCTTGACTACCTGGACGAGGAGGAGATGTGGTGGGGAGAAGTGAGCTTCCCATTAAGCTTTGCACATCCCATTCTGTGCTTTAGCTTTGGAAGTTGGGCTGCTAGAGACATGGCGAAAGGTAGACACAGCAACACGTGCTGATAGCTAGAGGTCAGAGGAGGGACAGAGGGAAAAAGATGTCTTAAGACACGGGGGCTGCTGGTCTGATGTGCCACAGCTAGTGACGGCCCATTCCTTGCAAGAGAAGCGGTGAATAAACCCTACCACACGCCCCTCCAAGGAGCCTTAAACCCATTCAGATGTGTAATACTGTTGAGTGCAGTGAATAGACTAACGTCGTCTTGGCATCTCTGCAGTGACTAATTTGTGGGCTCCCTGATTTTGTTCTGAGTTAAGTGGTCTTTATCTTCCAATTCTGGCAGCGCTGAACAGTGATATATTATGTCCACGATTCCACCCGGTTTATTGGCACTCACATAATGACAGCCTGCTGAATGGGAAAAAGTAGCGCGTAAACAAAACAGCCCAAGCTGGAGGGGAAGCACTAATTTTCTGAGCCGTATTTGCTCTGAGTTAGGCATGAGATTTTCTTCTGTCGGCGTGAGCTGGGATTTTGAATCCTGATATAGACGTAGGTTCAGTTTTCTACTTGGAGTTCCAAAAGAGCTTAAGTTTGATTACACAAGGAAATCAGGAACTAGACAAAGACATCTTTGCCTGATAGAGAAAGAGAGTTCTGGAGTCCTGATGGCTCACAGTGACTGGGGTGGGACCCTCTGGGTTTGGGATCTCAGGAGTCAGTGCAAGACATCTCACTCTAAGGAGAAGCCTGAGGGCACATCATGGGCAAAGTCCTTTGTCCCAAGAAACCAGATCAACTGATTACTACAAAGAGTGGGAGCTGAAATTAGAGGCAGGGTCAGACACCAGAGGGGCTGGTACAGAAGGGGAGCACTGTCAGTGGAGGGATGCAGGTGGATGGCATGTGTCTGTCCTGAAGGGCACTGTTCCTCATTGTCGACCCGTGTGCCCTGTGCTTTGGTGGGGAGGGGTTGGTTTGAAGAACCAGTTTAGAGTGACGCACGACATGACCATATTTCTCTCACCAAGTCCACGTGTTCTTTATCGTTGTTATTGACAATTGGAGAAACTGAAAGTAGCAGAGACTACGTATTCATGGTACAAAACTATTAAGGCTTAGAAGTCAATAAAAAGTACATGTCTTTGCTTTACCCGATTCCTGGTTCCCCTTCCCGAATGTTTTCATTGTCTTGTTTCTTTTGTATGCTTCCAGAAATTATCCTTATACAAACTTATAAAAGTGTGTCTGTGTCTGTGTCTGTGTGTGTGATCTCATACGACAATCGAGCTTTATCCATAGATGGAGAAGATAATCACTTATTTGGTGTGGTTGAAGGAAGTCAGAAGGTCCCATAGCCAAAAATCATATCCCCAGGGCCTGCCATGTATCCAAGATTATTTTTAAACCATTTGAAAATTATTTTTTAGATTTAAAAAAAGTATTGACTTTTTTAGAGCAGTTTTAGGGTCACAGCAAAATTGAGGGAAAAGTACAGAGATTTCTCCTATGCCCCCTGCCCCCATGCATGCACAGCCTCCCCCATTATCAACATCCCCCACCAGAGTGATAAACATTTGTTACAGTTGATGAACCTACACTGACACAGCATCATCACCCAAAGTCCACAGCTTACCCTGAGGTTCACTCTTGGTGTTGTGCATTCTGTGGCCTTGGATGTAGATTTTGTTTTAAACCTCCAAAATAAGACATTTCTTGCCTTTGGCTAGGATCCATCTGCCAGTCGGAATGAAGAGGGCCTGTTCGCAAATGCATTGATTTTAGAATCCTATCTCAGCCTATGGGGGCTTCATGGGAGCATTGGCCACATGGGGCACTGTGGTGTCCAGAGCAACGTGGAGTCCTCAGGACCAGGGGCAGGGGCTGACTGAGAAAGCCATGAATGCAGCAGGATCCTTGGTGAAAGTGATGCCGCGTCTGAGGATGGGAGCCAGGAGACACCACTGGGGAACTGGGCCTGGGACTGGAGCCCCAAGCTCATTCAGATCGGCTCCCTGGTTGGTGCATGAGTGAGTAGACTGAGGCTGAAGAGGCAGGCACGGAGCAGAGATCACAGCCTCCATAGTTTCCTCTGTGTCTGTCTCAACACACACACAGACACCAAGTCTCTGCAACTAGAGACTTCTTGACAACTTGAGGTCTCAAAAGGCTTCTGAGAACAGCAGAGGAAGAGCCACTCAACGAATGAACGCTCACCTATAATCGTGTGCCCTTGTTGACAGGTGCCTGTCTTTGTACTTATGGTGATAAACTGTTTCTGTGACTTCCTCTTTTGAATTTCCATGTGGCTGTTTCTTGGGATAGGAATAGGCGGCCCAGAAAGTGTCACCACTTGCTTGTGGCTGAGTCTGAGTAAGAGGAGAAGCCCTGCCTCAGGCGGAGTCTGGAATCCATCTCTCCCAGGGTGGGGCAGGCCCTTTGCTGTGTGCCTCTGCCCACCACCCTTGCCTCCTTTGGGCAGCACAGACAGCTCCTGGCCATATGGGATGGAAGACAGCAGGAGAATGATGGTCAATTAAGGCACAGAGGAGGTGAGAGTTGCATTCTGCACCCAACCAAATTCCCAGTTCTGCCACTTACTCGTGGGGTGATGAGTTGTGTAGCAGCAAGCTCTCTGAGCCTCAGTATTATCATCTGTAAAATGAGATTAATAATGTAAATAATGTAATGAGATAATTGTAAATAATAAAAATTGTAAGTGTAATAATTGTAAAATGAGATTAATAATTAATACCTTATAGAGGTGTTGAGAGGACTCGGTTAAGACCTGTGAAGCCCTTAGAACACTGCTGGTGAGCCCTCAAGAAAGGTTAGTGTTGCTACTGTTACTCTGGAACTTTATTCTGCCTCTGTGGTTGGCTGAGGCCAGAGTCTGTGCTGGAGGTGGGTCAGTCCCATCCTGTGGTTTTTTGTTCCTTCTGGCCATAAACCACTGCAGGGCAGGGCCTGAGGTTGACCTGATTCCTATCTGCCTCTGTCCTGGGGGAATGTGTCCTTCTGCGGCCCTGGTGTGTTTGCTGATCTAATCAGGAAAATGATTCAGGGCCCATTCCGCTGTTTATGTTGGCTCTGGGCCTAATCTTGTCTGTCTTGAACGGTAAGTCCAGGAAGATGGACCAGATCTGGTTCAAGTTCTCTGCTGGGTGGAACCTCTCAAGCATTTGGTTTGATAAATAAATGCATTTGGGGAGGGTGACTGGGTTGGTGATAGCATCATCTTAGTTTTACTGATTCATTCCTTTGGGAACATCTTGTTACCTAAAGAGCGGTCAATTGGGCCATCATTCTGCCTCCTGTCTTGGGCACTGAGTTTTTAATAACCATCACTGGCATTAATTGGCACTTACCATTTACAAGCTCTGTGTTAACCACTTCCATATGCATGGTCTTGTGCAATCCTCAGAACTACGCAGTGAGTCAGCCTGATTGTTTTCCCCTTTGCCTAGATGAGGAAATGGGGGCTTGGGGATGTTAAATCACTTGCCTAAGGTCACAGATGTAGTAAGTGCAGAACCAGAACTTAGGCAGTCTGTATGCAGAGCTGTAAACCCTTAATGTTCACAGGAATCAACTGGAGACCTGACTAACAGGCTGAGGCAGGTTCAGAAGATCATGGGCCTGGCCTGAGATGCTGCATTTCTCACAAACTCCTGGGTGATGGTGATGCTACTTGTCCCTGGACCATGTTTTGAGTGACAAGGCACCAACTTAGGAAACCACACAGCCTTAGCTTTGTGTGTTATCTGTTTTGCTAGGCTCAAGGTTTGACTCCATGCACAGTTGCCTGGCAGCCATTGGCTCACCCACTCGTGGCAAAGATGATGTCATGTGGACTCTCAGCAAATGAGGTGCTAAACCTTGCAAAGCTTTAGGGGGTGTACTTGATGAAGTGGTTGCTTTGGAACCATCAGAGCCAGAGCAGTCTAGGCAGGGTAGCCCCTCTCCCTTCTGTCTCAAGTCCATCCTATTGACTGAGAGAGGGCCACTCTGCATCCTTGGAAGTGTCATTTTCCTAGTCCTGGCTAGGTTCCTGGGTGTAGGGGTCAGGGGAAGTCACTGTGACCTTCATTTTGCACCCAAACCTCTTTCTCTTGTGTTCTAATCATGGCCTTACTTAGCCTCTTGTTAGCCCCAGGCTCAAATCCTTTCAGGAGTCTTTGATTCCTTCCTCAGCCATAGCTTTCCTGTGGTTGTCAAGTCCCAAATTGATTCAACCTGCGTAATTTCTCTGACATCTCTGCCTCCAAAACCTAGAAAAAGGGACAAAGTCTTGATTACCTCTGAATACCATAAGCCGTTATTTATTTGATGGCTGCTATGTGAATTATCCACTTCGTTAAGCTCTTACCACTATCCAGCAAGGCGCTATTATTATTGCTCTTGGTCTGATGATGTAAACAAGGGTCAAGAGACTTGCTGTAGGTCACCCAGAGAGTAAGTTTTGGCTCCTGGACCCAACGCAGAATCTAACCAAGTGCTGTCACTCCTAATCCCTCTGCAGTAGTGCCTCTCTCCTTTCTGTCTGTCTCTACTACAGCTAGAAGCATCATCATCAAACACTGTTGATCATTTATTCATTCAACAACTACCTATTAGGCCTCTAGTGTATTCCAGTGTGATGGGAGGTGCTGGTAATACAATGGAGAATGAGACAGGCATACTCCCTACCTGTATGGAGCTTCATTTCAGTAACCATTATTATTGTTAATTGTTAGCCACCTGACTTTTATCTGGTTATTTAATACATATGAATCCACATGGCCCATATGAACCTCAGCTTTCTCATTTATAAATAGAGATCATTATAGTTCCTACTCCACAAAGGTGCTGCAAATATCAAATGAGGTCGTGTATGTAGCTCTTGGCACTGGCGCATAGTAGGTGGACGATAATCGGACCTGAAATTACATGTGAATTAAATCGAGGTTCTTCAGCATGCTGTTGCAGGACCTTCCTTCCAAATACCCATGTTCCACTCAGGATGAATTACTGCTCTTCCCCAGGCCTGACACACTTTTTCCTGATTCTGTGACCCTACTCAAGTGCTATTTTCTTTCACTGTTTGTAACACCCTACCTGTTCTCCACTGTCAAACTCTTACCCACTTTTCAAAGCCCAACACAAATGTTGCCTCTTCCACTAAGCCTTCACCAATCTCACCCGAAAGAAGAGCTCTCCGTTCTGTGATGTAGGACATGGGGCTGTCCTCTTGGCTCCCATGTAGCACTGAATCATGCTGCGTTGTGTTCTAGTTAACCAGACTGTCTCCTGTGCTCAGTCGTAAGGTTTCTCACCCATTCAGCAAATATTTCACGAGCCCTCACTATGTGGTAGGCAGTGTGTTACCCACGGCAGTATGTGATGAAGGCAAGAACTGTCAGGATGCCTCTCTTCACAGAGTGGACGGTCTAGAATGGCACTGTCCAAGAGAATGTTCTGTAGTCACGGAGCTGTTCTGTCTCTGCGCTGTCCAATATGATAACCATTAGCCATAAGCAGCTATTGACCACTTAGATGTGACTAATGTAGCTGAGGGACTGAATTTTTAATTTTGCTTCATTTTAATTCATTTTAATTTAAATAGCCACGTGTGGCTACTAGACACTGCATTGCACAGTGCAGGTAGTGGGAGGGAGCTGTTAATTAAATAATCACAAGAAAATCAGTGGACAATTACAGTTGTAATAAGTACTATGCAGAAAGCGTATGTGGGTGCATGAAGGCATACTGGGAGGATCTGACCTAGACTGGTGGGGATAGTGGTCAGGGAAGGCTTTCCTGAGATAGTAATGATTGAGCAAAGATCTGAAGTGACTGAGTAGGATTTGGGGAGGTATGAAGGGCATGCATGCTGATAAACAAGCAGCGTGTGCAAATAACCTACGGTGGAAAAGGGCATGGCCTATGAGAAAGTCTCTGAGAGTCCAAGAGCAAACACCGTCTCCCTCCCTCCCTCTTCTTTGACATCTCCAGAGCACGTGGCACTGTGCTCTTCACGCAGTAGGCACTGAATTACATTTCAAGTTTGGAGGTGTGACACTGAGGTTTCACTTCCTGTGCAACCTCACTCATTTCCTCCTCACAACTACCCCAGCTGGAGAACCTGGAAACTAGCTCCTATTCCATCTCTGCTCTGGAGGTCCCAATCAGTAAGGAATCTTCTTTACTACATGTATGGCTGGCAACCTCCCACCCCTCAGGACTGTGGGAAGTATTCTGGGTGTAGTCTGGAAGAGATTTGGCCACTGATAGGAGCTAGAATCACAATAGAACCTGTTTATTGTACCATTTGTCCATTCATTTGACAAATACTTGAGAATACCTGCTACAAACAGATCCTCTGCTAGGTGTTGAGGATGCAGTAAAGAACGAAAGAGATAATGTTCTTGACCTCACGGAGCTTATATTGTAGTGGGGGACCCCAGGTACCCCAGGCTGCAGCAGTCAGGGCCACTAGTTCCTTGTGGAACCTCAGTATTTGTGGCAATGGATCATGTTCTCACGGGTCACTGCACAACTCAGACACACTCCCCAAACCCAGTCATCCTAACTAGGGTCCCAAATGCCTCGGCCACAGAGTCGAGCCCTAGGATTGCCAAGTACTTTAGCTGTGGACTCCTGGGAGCTACATGTAATTTGCTGTATGTTCTCCCCAGGAACTCTGCCTTGCATACAAGTGGGGAGTGTGTAAATGCCTTAGAGTCATCATCTTTTAATAAGAAGAAACAAATAACTCCTTGTTTATACCCCAGCTTGTGGTCCCCACACCAATTCCTTATTCACACCCTTAGCTCACGAAAGAACTTAAACAAAGTTTAGTTCCCCAAGGCTGGGGGAAGGGTGGAAAGTCTAATTTTTTTTTTTTTAACCTACTCAAGGTCTTGTCCAAACGAGTTGTCACCAAAAAATGAAAGCCAGATGTTATTTTAGTGAGAAATAAATATGTGGCCAAGCTGCAGATTGAACCTGAGGTCTCCCTGGATGGTTTCCACGTGTGTCGGTAGCTGGACTCCCAGGTATCTGCGACTCACATTCTTTCTCTTGTCTCTTAGCTGAGGCGCAGCACGCACAGATGGCTAATGAGCAATTAACATCCAAGCCGCACATCCCGCCATGGCGATACCCGTCGGCTCATAAGTCAGATTCAAACCAGAGCTCTGAGCTGCCGTGGGCTGCTGAGTTCAGGGTGAGAGGCATAGACCCACATCCGGAAAGGAGGGAAAAGACAAATTCAGGCTGAAAATGCTGCCTCCAGCTCCTCAATGAGGGATCTGCTTTTGTTGGGAGCCCTTAAATCGTCACGGGGTACATACTTCAGATAACCATCGAGGAATCACAGATGAGATCAGGGCCTCAGAGCAAAGAGCGGCCCTTTGGGGTTTAACATTACAGCGTGTTCTTCCCCAAGTCTCCTTCAGTGGTAAGCCTTTCAGCCAGAGGAAGTGTTTTCGGTAATTGGCCGAATCTCCGTAGGAAGACCGCTGAGCTTGCTACTGCTTCTATCAGAGCATTTCTCATCTCATGGATTTTTCTCACACTTTTCAAGTTCTAGATACAATCACTTGTGCATTGGCCTTTGAAACATGTCGTGCCGGTATTAGAATTTCCTTGGAGCACAAAAAAAAAGGTGAGAGAGGGAAAAAGTGATAGAATGGAGCTCAAAGGGTGAGTGGGGCCCAGAGCAGAGAGAGAAACCCTTGGGAAAAAGGCAAGCAGCATCCAACATGGAGACTGTGGGGAAGGGAGTTAGAGGGTGAGGTGGGCAAGAGAGCCGAATTAGGAATGTCCGTCCCAGGCTGAGTGCATGGCGCGTGGGCAGAGCAGGCTAAGGGGAGGCGTGGCTTCAGGCTGACCACACAGACACTGGGGAAGATGCCCAACCAAGGGGCTGGATTATAGGCACCGAGCGAGGGTCTCTAGGAAAGGAGGGGTCTGCTGAGGGCAAGACAGAGCCTATCTTTGAGGAGGTTTCCTCCTATATACACTGAAGATAATAGTTCATAGCTCATAGGCTTATTGTGAGGATAAAATAGATTAATCATTGTAAAGTGTTTAAAAGAGTGGCACTCAATAAATGTTGTTATAGTTTCCAGGCAGGGGGTTAGACATGTGGGAACAAGAAAAGACACAGTTTCTAAAACATCAGTTTAATTCTAGGGAACAGGTTTGAAAAACTAGATCAGCTCAGCCTTTGAAATGTACCATATATTTATTCATATCGTCATCCCATCTTTCTTTATTCAAGAAATCTGTATGGAGCCCTTTTGATGTGCAGTGCACTCTTCTAGGCCCTGGGCTACAGTGACCATTTAGAGCAGGATTTGGCAAACTGGGGCCCATGGACCAAATCCAGCCCACTGCCTGTTTTTGTAAATAAAGTTTTATTGGAACATGGCCACACGCATTCACTTATGTATGGTTTATGGCTGCTTTTATTCTACATTGGTAGAATTGAGTAGTTGTGACAGACAGCATAGGGCCAGCAAAGCCTACAGTAGTTAGCACCTGGCTCTTTACTGGAAATATTTGCCCACCCTGATCTGAAGGGATCTTTCAGTATGGCACTCGCTCTCTAATGAAAGGAAATTGCAGTGTAGTGAAATAATTTCAGAGTACCGTAGGAATGGAAAGGGGAGGGTCAGACAGGCTTCCTAGAAGAGATGCCTTCTCAGCTGAGACCTGGAGGCTGAATAGGAGTTAATGAAGTAGAGAAGAAGGGAAAAGCATTCCAGGTGGAAGGAACAAGATTTGCAAAGACCCAGAGGTGATCTCTCAGAGCAGAGTATGTTCAGGAGCTGAATGAAATTTATCATAGCTGGGGGGACAGACGACAGATGACACATAGCTTAGCAAGTATGATGAAGAACTTTCGGTGATTTTCTGAGGGCAGTGAGGAGCTATTGAAGGCTTTTCAGGGAAACAACATAATTAGGCTTGTGTTGAAGAAGATCAGTCCACCTGGAATATGGAGGCAGGGTTTAAGAGTTGAGTGAAAGGGTAGGGAGCAAGACTGGAGGCAAAAAGGCCAGTGGGGAGGCCATTTCAGTAACACAGAGGACAAGCACAGTAGCCTGAATTGGTAGAGTGGCAGTGGAGTTAGGAGAAGAGAGTGGTTTAGAGACGTATTTAAGAGGCAAGGCTCATAGCACATAATGATAGTTTGCACTAAGGAGTGTCAAGTGAAAAGGAGTGAAATATGGAGGGTCACTCCCTGAGATGGGGAGCACATGTGGAAAAGAAGGTTGGTGTGGAGGGAGATGGCAATGTCCATGTGGGACATGCCTATAGGATGTCCATGAGGAGATGTCAGGTTGGATTCTTTTCAGAGCAGCCCACATCATTCATTCCACTGCTTTAAGACTAGAGGTGAAGATGTCAGCCATTTAGATATCTGAAGTCTTTTCTAAGGAGTGGAAAGCAAAGAAAAGGCCCAAGGGAGGGTGCACCCTGATGTGTCCCAGGAGTTGCAGGGAGGCTTGTGGCTGGAGCAGGGTGAGACGGTGGGAGAGTAGGAGGTGAAGTTTGAGGGGTGAAGAAGTAGGGAGGAGGACAGATCGTGTAGGGATGTGGCCCATTACGAGGACATTGACTTTCACTCTGAGTGAAATGGGAGCCACTGGAGGGTTCTGAGCAAAGAAATGACACTTCATTAATGTGGGTTTTGAAAGGATCACTCTAGCCACTAGTGGCAATAGGGTGTAGGGGGCGACAGGGGCAGCAGGGAGACCAGTCAGATCTGCATGCCTCTCCTCCTCCTCTGTGTCAGTCAATTTTCCCTTCTATCCAAACAACCTCAGAGTTTCAATGACTTACAAAAATATTGATTTTCCTTGCTTATGGGTCATGGGTTGGCTGGGTTTGTCTGATTTCAGCTGATCTCAGTTAGGCTCAGCTGGGCTTGGATTCAGGCTGTGGATTGGGTTCAGGATCTTCCATGTGACTTTTCATTCCCCTTGGGCTAGTGGCTACCCAGTGCATGGTTTTCTCATGGCAGATAGAAGAAGAGATGAGATCAAGCCAAGTCACAGAAGCACATTTAAAGCTTCTGCTCACATCACACCCATTTACCTTCTGTTGGCCAAATCAAGGTGCATGGCTAAGCCAGACATTAGTCGGGGAAGGAAATATATGCTGCCCACTTTAATGGGAGAGACTGCAGACACATGGCAGAAGTCTTGGGTGGAGGATTCTATAGCAGAGAAGGAAGGAAGAGTTGGTACCAATAAACCAATCTACTGTGTCCTCTCTCTATTCCAATCATCCTCATCCAATGTCACAGTTTTGCCAGTCATCTTCCTGTTTCTTTCATCCGTTCCTAACTCTGGTCCCTTCAGCTCACATACTCCTCACACAATGGTCTCTTTCGTGTTCTCCCCCGTCAACTCTTGTTTTTCCCTGACAACACGTCCTGCATGTCCCTGCCTGAGTTTTCTTCCTACAGTGTTTTTTTCTTCATGCTGATCCTGCTTGGGAAACTTCAGTGACCAGCCATTAAGCAACACAAGATTCCCCAGATAGCCAGTAATTTCTGAACCCTCGTCATAGTTTTGATCAATCTAACACCTGTACTCTTATTTTGTTTGACTTCATGTCAACTTACTTTTTGCTCCTTAGCCTCATCTTAAGTAATAATGACCATGAGAGAGTCTACATTTTCTAAAAACATAAAAATATATGCTGATTAAAATAAAAATACTTGTGCATTTACCCTCTGAAATCACTAGAGGTATGATGATTGCTTTTGGGAGCCCACTGGCCTCCCGCAAGCCCATGCAGCTTCATCCCACCTGTCTAGCGTTCGCTCTCATCTGTGCATGTTTCTGTTGATGGGATCATGATGGTCCCCTCACTGTCTGTGCACCTGTCATGGAACAGCAGTTACCCATGGCTTTGCTCATTCCATGCTCTGAGCCTGGTGGACCCTACCCCTTTCTGTCTACCTGTCCTCTAAGAGTTGTCTCCTCCATGAGTCCTCTAGCCTCTAGTCAGCTCTCCCTTCCTGCTTTGCTTACAGTCGATGCCCGTTGCCCAAGGTTCCAGCTCATGCTTCTCTCAGCGTTTCATGTGTGCTGATCTTACCAACTTGGCTCACAAGTTCCCCGAGCCTCACTTGACTTGTGCCTGCCAAGTCGCTTCATCCACCCGACAGCTGTTTGTCCTCCTTCACTGTGCATGTTACAATAGGTGCTGCTTCTGTGGTGTCCCAGTGCAGTACCTGTGACCATACGTTCTCTCAGCCCTCTCTCTGTTTTTCATTCCCTGGCTCATTGCTCCTTCTCTTTCAAGATGCTAATCAAATATTTCCTCCTCCGTGAAGCCATAAAGACTTCTCCCACGACTTGCCGTATTTCCTTCTCTCTTAGCACACATCACATGTACCATCTATGCACTTGTCTTCCTTCCCCACTAGACTGACTGCGAACTCTTTAAGGAAGAGGTCTTGCTGGATTTTGTGTCCTAGAGCATGACCCAGAATAGGCACTTAGTAAACATCGAATTTCTCAATCAATTTTTGAATTAAGTGACTTGAACTTTACTGTTTCAATAGGACTATACGTTCTTTGAGGGCAGAGATCTTGCCTTCTCTCTTTTTCCTTCCCATTGTTGCTTGCCCCAGGTAGGCAAATAGTGGGTGCTTGTTAAATTTGCAGTAAGATGAGTATCATAGGAAATGCAGGAGGTGGTGGAAATTGAGAATGAAAATCAGTGCAGTTAAGATAGTTTAGCATTTCTAAGCTCTTTCAGACATCAGCTGACTTTGAACAGCAAATGTGTCTTGATTTTGACAATTGAATGCAAAGGAGGGTGTGTTCATAGTGCTTTGCCTTTGTCCATGGTTGAAAAGATGTCATTCATGTTAGGAAACTAGTCCTGTCCATTCTACATCAGCTCTCCATCTGGAGATGGTGTCGAATTCTTTTCAGGATGGAACTGTCATCCTGTGTGTGTGTGTGTGTGTGCGCACGCGTGCACGCGTGTTTGTGTGTGTGTAAAACAGAGAAAAAGAGAGATAGCAGTCCAGATGCCAACACACCTGGAATCTATTTGTGAGGATCACTGGTTCAGTCCACAGCTTGGGCCATTCATTTATTTCTCGCTAAGTGAACATCTGGGATTCAGTTCGAGACGCCAACAAGTTTGGATGGGATCTCAAAGCCATGGTTGGATGGGGAACTGCTCGCCCGAGGTGGAGGTGAAAGAGGTGAGCAGGGGCTCTTAAACTGTTCTGCAGACTTCAGTTCAAATGCAATAGCCGGAGGGTTGAGAAACCCTTCCCATTGCTGGAAAAGCATTCAAGAAAAGGAATAACCAAAGAAGACTCAATCAGATCAAAGCAGTAATGCAATCTGATAAGTGCTCCCTTTCCCCTTGCACCCTGTTTCCTTTCCATACTGCCAGTTCTAAATATATCCAGGTATCTTCCTTTCCTACGGAAAAAAAGAAAAGAGGAAGAAGAAGAAGGCACTGGCCCAGTAGTGTAGGGGTTAAGTTTGTGTACTCCGCTTTGGCAGCCTGGGGTTTGTGGGTTTGGATCCTGGACAAGGACCTACATGCCTCTCATCAAGTCATGCTATGGCAGTGTCCTGCATACAAAATAGAGGAAGGTTGGCACAGATGTTAACTCAGCGACACTCTTCCTCACCAAAAAAAAGAAGAAAAAAGCTTGGACCTGGACCAGGAAGGAAATGCTATGAGAAAGTAAAATTCTAATTGGTTATAGATGAGAATTGGTCACAGATAATTACTGTACATTCCTTGGCTCATGCCTGAGAAGGCTTAAAAGATCTTTTTTGTTGCTAGATATGTAGACATCTAGATACCTAGATAAACACACAGAGAAGCACCATGATTAACAGATCTTGCAGCGTGTGAGTGTTTAGAACAGAAATGAAAGGGAAATTTGTCATTCACAAGCTAGGAATGTTTGAATCTTTTGCTGTCAGGTCTCCTTTTCATTTCATTTCCTTTTTTTTTTTTTTTTTTACTTTGAACTTTCTCAAAACAAAAGGCCAATGGGTTCAAACAGGATCATTTTAAACAGTACACTTCCAGAAAATTTCTGCTAAGTTGCACCTGCCCTCTGTGACATACGTCTACCAGCTAGGGTATTTCTCCTTCAGTTTACATCTGTCTTTTTCCTACCTGTGGGTTGAAGGGATTGGAGACCCAGATGAAAGGCCTAGAATAATCCAGAAAGAAAATGATAAGTCTCTGGTGGGCTGCACTCATGCTAACCTGTTTAGAACCAGCTTTGCTGCTTTTGGGTATTTTAAGGGGGAAAAAGTCCTCACAGCTGCCTAAAGTATTTTTCTCTTAATTCCTAGTAGGAATGACACAACATTAACCTTAGGCTGCTCAAGGCATGCGTGATGTCTTGATGGAGTGTGCTTTCACAGAGCAATCCTAACCTCAAAGGAATTCTCCATCCCCCTCAGCAGCCCCCCAACACAGCTCTCCCATATTCATTCCCAGGCAGCACAGACAAGAGAGAGGGTTAGCTTTTGTGGGGCTTTCTGTCTTTTCTTTTCAGCAACTCTTGTTTTGCTGATATAGAAACTTCACTTGAATGCTCCACTTGTTATAGGGACCCTCACCTCACTCTGGCTTTACTTGATTCTGAAGCTGTCCCTGCTTCCCTTTCAGCCCACTATTTGACTCACATGGTGTGTGCCTCGTGCTCCAGACTCTCAGGACCCTCTTTCAAGCGCTCTGGCAAAGTGTTAAGTCTGTGCTGTTGTGATTGCAATCCTGCGGTAACCTGGTTGCAATACTCTGGAAGGTCCCTAACGAGATGCTCTAGTTTGAACAACCAGAAGTGAAATAGCAGCCAGAACAGGGGTGCAGAACAGAACATTGGGCAGCATTGCACAGCAACTTATAGCACTTTAAGTTTTTCATGAAGTTTGCCATCTTCGTCTCATTTATTCCTCAGTAATTCTGTGGGATAGCTGAAGTGGGTATTCACTCATTCATTCATTCATTCATTCATTCAACAACCAACCAAACAGCACATATTTATTGAGCACCTACTAGTTGCTAGAAACTATTTTAAACACTGAGTTGCAGTGAGCAAAACAGTCCAAAACCCCTCTTCTCATGGCACTTCATATCTGAATGGATATTGTAAGAGGTATTATTATTCACATTTTTCACATGGAGAAACCAAGGAAAAGAGAGATTAAACCCCAAGGACACACAGGTCATTTAGAGCTGGATTTAGAATTTAAGTATCCTATCCAGCTCTCAGACTAGGGAGAACAGAATAGGGATCTTAGGAATCCTCTCATCCCACCCACTGCTTCTGTGGTTTAGAAAACCACGGCTCAGACAGGGGCTGTGGTCTACACGGTCACACAGCTCTGGGAGCAGAGCTAGGGCCAAAGCCTGGCTTCCTAAGCCCCAGCCCCATGCCCTGTCCATGAGTTCTTGGACCCTGAAGGGGCCTATAATTTACTGACTGTCATCTTGTCACTGTCCATCACCCACCTAATGACCTTTGTCTTAGTCCATTTGGGCTGCTGTAACAAAATTCCACAGGCCTGGTAGCTTATAAACATCAGAGATTTACTTCTCACACTTCTGGAGGCTGGAAGTCCAAGATCAGGGTGCCAGGATGGTCACATTCTGGTGAGGGCCCTCTTTGGGGTTGCAGACTGACAACTTCTTGCTGTGCCCTCACATGGTGGAAAGGACAGGGGATCTCTCTGGAGCCTTGTTTATAAAGGCACTAATCCCATTCACGAAGGCTCTGCCCTCATGTCCTAATCAGCTCCCCAAAGCCCCACCTCCTAATACCATCACCTTGGGAGTTAGAATTTCAGCATATGAGTTTGGGGGAGCGCACAAACATTCAGACCATAGCGAACTCCCTTTCTTCCTTAACCAACATGGATTTCATGACTCATTTTCCTGAGTACTATAAGCACATTCCCTCTACTCCTGTGTCCCTCTCCTCTTCCATCATAGTTCCTGGAAAAACCCTAACCTTGGCTGAAGTCAGGCTTCAATTGTTTGCACCCTCTCACCCAGGCACCTTGGATGTGTCTGGAGAGTGAACACATGCTTATATGGATGACTCTCTCTTACAACTCAGGATCACTAACCTCAAGGGGACTTGCTCCTGCCCGCCAACCCTCCAGGCTTTTCTAGTTAGTTCACTCTCCTGCTCTTTCCGAGACAGCTGTTTCTCACCTTCTCTTCTCAGTCATCGAACACCTCCTTCCCCCACCTCAGTCTCTGCTGAGGGTCTAGCTTCCTTTTTCACCAAGAAAATAGAAGTAATCAGAAGGGACCTTCTGTAGACTGCCACCATGATATTACCATACACTGTCCCCTAACTTCTACCTCCCCTACTGTTGCCACAGATAGCCTGTCTTCAGCTCTGTCACAGGCCATTGCCATCACTTGTGTGCTGTGTGCTGGAATTTCCTCTGTTGGCTAATCAGGAGCCTCACTCAAAAGTTTTCCCCTCATCCCCTGCATCAGCATATGAGCATGTTGCAATTTCCCCATCTTAAAAAATGAAAACAACAGAACCTTTCTTGATCCCATATCCCCTGCTAGCTATCAACCCATTTTCTGTCCCCTTTTATAGCAAAACCCCTCAAAATCATTGTTTTCCCTTGATTTTCTCCTCCCACTCTTGAACCACTCCAGTTAACAGTTCATGCCTACTTCTGTACCAAGCTACTCTTTCCAGGTCACTAATGAGCTCCACTTTGCTAAATGCAGTGTCATCCTCATCTTTCACTACCTCTTGGCAGCATTTGATAAACCCATTTCTCCCTCCTTGCAACTCTTTCTTCACTTGGCTTCCATAATTCTACCCTCTCTTGCTTCTCCTCCAGCCACACTGGCTGCTGTTTCCTCCTCCCTCTGATTTCTAATGGATGGTACAGCCCAGGACTCAGTTCTTATTCCTCTTCCCTTCTTTTCTTCGTCTCCTGTGGTGACCATGGTTCATGCCCTTAAATATCTCTACATCTTTATTTTGATCTTATCCCTAAAGCCCAGATTTGCATATCTAGTTGTCTATGGGTTGTCTCCACTTGGATGTTTATAGGCATATCAAATTTAGCGTGTCCAAATCTGGTCCCCCCCAAACTTCCTCTACCCATAGTCTTCCCCCATCTCAGTGACAACAGTTCCAAAATTTCAGATGCACAGGCCAAAACCTCTGCATCATCCTTAATTTCTCTTTCTCAAGTCTCACCTCCAATCCAGGACCAAATCCCATCTGTTCTACCTTCAGAATACTTCCATCTAAACACCTCTGCAGCTGCCACACTGGTATGAGGGTAAAGAGAAATCCCAGAGAAGGCAGCAGCATGTGCAAAAACCCTGAGGCAGAAGAATTTGCAAGACTGGAGTACCTCAGAAGAGATGGAGGCATGACTCTTGAGTCTGGGGAGCTGCCTGCCCTTTTGGCCCCATTATGAACTGTGGAGTGAAGAGATCTCTATGGGGATCTGAGCTTTGGCCGCTGCCAAGTGGTCTGACTGTATGGAATGGATCTGGTCAGCCCTGAGGGGTGTACATTGACTCTGTAAAGTTGCATGCACGTTATGTCTGTAATGCATGTTACATGTGTGTGTCTATGCATTCACATGCATATATAATGTGTTTTCTCCCACCCCAGACATGTTTTCCTGGAGTCTGAACCCTCAGTGTAACTAATGTGGTTCCATGTGCAATCTACTGGGGGATCCCCAGAAACCCTGGATCATGACTTTAGTCCTAGATAAAGTAGCCTGTTGGTCACGGCCCCTGCGGTTCCCTGCAGTGTTCTAGGTGAAAATGACTTAGGCCTTATGGGTTAGCCACCCTGGAACAAGAGGACTCTCAGTGCCCTTTGGCTCGTTCTCTGTGGAGCCAGTGTATATCCTGCTGCCACGGCACAGACAGGACCTTCTTTTCCCCTCCCCCGTCTCTCCTCCTGCAATCAAGGTCTTCTGGAGGCAGGGGTATTTGGGCATATGGCAGCATCTGGGACAGGGGTCAGAGGCAAGGCAGGCTCAGGCCGCTGATGTACTCTGCTTTATCCCTAACAACCGTGTAATTGGAGGAAAATTGGTCCAATGTGAGGTGCAGAAGAGTTCAAAAGGAGTTGTTTGGGGGTCTTTATGCTTGTTTTCTTTTCATGCTGGAGTCCTGGGTTGGATCCCAGCAAGATGAGATCCTAGGCAAGCCCGAGAGCTCTCTAGAACTGTCCCTGTATCTCAGGACAAAGTCACCCGCAAGGGCCGGCAGGGGCTGAGAATTCCCTTGGAGAAGTTCTGAATGCACAGACCCTTTAGTCTGAGAGGGGAGCAAGGACAATTGCTCTTCAGAGACGGCTCAGGATTCCCCTCCTGCCTTGGAAGCAGGGATCTCCTGAGGCCGTCAGAGCCTTCTTCTGAAACCAGAGGGGCGGGATCAATAACTAGGCCTTGGACAGCGAGGCCGAGGGAGCACAAGGCCAGCTTTCTAGTCTGCTGTGATTCCGTTTCTTCAGCTATAAAATGAGCAAATACTCCTTACAACCGGCGTCCCTCCTAGGACTGTTGAGAGGCCTCCTGGTCAAGCGAGCACCAAAGAGTTAAGGAATCAGAATGATGAAGGGATTCAAAGCACAGGTTTTGGTGTCAGAGAGACCTCTGTCCAAACTTCATTCGTCAGCGGTGTGACTTTGGACAAGTTACATAACTCTCTGTGCCTCGGTTTTCTTATAGAAAATAATGATCATGACAATGTCTACTTCAAGAGTCGTTTTAAGGTGAAATGAGGTAATGCATATAAAACACCTCACGTGGCACTTAGCGCATTATAAGTGCCCTATGTTAACAGAAAAAAGGAAAGATGGAAGAAACAACAAGAACAAAGAGATCGTTACTGTTGCTTTGATGCTAAGACAAGATGGTTTTTATGATCGTTCTTACCTGATATCCAAGTCTCCCAGTAGATTTCCCAGCTTCCTTTGCAGTTAGGTTTGCGCCATGTGACTGGTTTTGGTGAATAAACTGAGAGCAGAAGAGATATGAGTCACGACTAGGTTAAGAGCTGCCATGGCTCCTCCCTCCATCTCTTCTCCCGGCACAGTGGTCTTGGAGGCCATACGTTCTCTACAGCATCTTATGGGAGAGCAAGCTCTTTAGGTGTGTGGAATCTGTGTCTACTGTGTTAACCCAGTGAGATTTTTTTAGTTCATTTGTTACTGCTAATAGTCTTGTGACCAATGTCATCTATGAAGGAGAAATATATTTTCTATATTTCTGACCTCCTGGGGCATCTGGGGATGATGATGATGATAATAACAGTGGCTGCCATTATGGAGCCTTCGAGAAACGTCGCAAAGCCCATTGCAGATGTTGAACCGTTCAGCTGTCTCAGGTACCTCATGAGGTATAAGTTTGCTGTTACAGAATAATTGTATTCCTAAAATAAACTTTAAGTTATTTTTAAAAGGGGTTTTCTTAAACAACTTCAATGAGAAAAAAACTGCTTAGGGGCAAGAGTTTTAGACTGTGACAACAAAGTTATTTCTCCTACAGAAATGTCAAAAATAAAGGTTTTTAATTGCTATTAGGAAATTTTGAAGTTACAAACTAAAAATAACAGACTTTCAAAACTGGCGTAAGCCAACCTAAATGTCATTGAGCAAAAATGCTGAATTCCATGGAAGGCAAGACTCAGGTCAACTTGCTTCCAAACATCAAAATAAATCGTGGCTTGGTCCAGAAGTGCTGTTAAAAAGAAGCCCCATTATAGCTCAGTGAAACTGCTATCAAAAAATAAAAATAAATTTTTAAAAAAAGGAAATCCCAATGGCAAAGAAGAGCCAGTTACCCGACTAAAGTGGCCATGGGTGTTGAGGCATAAAGGCTTTCTTCCCACACATGGGGACCGTTTCTGATTATGACAGTGGTATAAACCAACAACCATCACAAATCAGGTTCCCTACTGAACTGATCAGGTTACAACCAGTTTGCATTATGAAAATTTGCATAGCAGGAAAAAAGCCTGAATTTGATTTGTTTGACAGGTGAGGAAACAAAGAAAATATGAGGCCATTCTTGGCTATGGCAAGTAACTGTGGAAACAGCCCCAAAGCAGGCTCTCTGCTCTTTTGACTCTGCTCACAGAGTTCCCCTGGTGTGTAGTGACATCTGTACATCTTTGTGGATAATGCTGCCACCTCTGAGCTGGGATTCGAGGTCTCTGCATTTTGGCTCTGCCCTTCTCCTGGAGCCTGCCGTCATCCCTGGGGCTCCCTGCCTGGAGCCCCAGCTCACAGGAAGCCTTGGGCCTCTCCATCCCTCCACTGGGGGAGGTGGGGAGCTTCTGCTCTGAATAACAAAGCTGATTTGGCCCCTGTTTCTTAGATGTGCTGCTGTTTCTGAAAGTACCAGTAGACCTGGAAAGCATCCAGCTGCCTAGGAAAGTGCCTGGGAAGTGGACCCAGTTGATTTCATTACTAAAGCAAACAATCCTGGTGACTTTGGGGAGTTAGCACCCTTTGACTTTTTCCCTCCCTTAGGCCTTAGATAGGCAGCTCTACATTCCACACCTCCCTGAGAAAAGGAAGGGACTGGCAGTGCCTGGTGCTGAGGCCTGCTGCTGACAGACCATACTTCCTTCCTGCCTGGAGGCCTCTCACCCTTTCCTCGCCCAGTGAGGGGAAGCACTCAGCCCCACCCCTTCTAACTTTGCTGGTCAGTGAGGCAGGTGAGTTTGGGAGCTTAGTCTCCAAGAAGTTTCTGGAGGATGCAGACAGACTCAAGCAAGTGGGCTCTCTGGGAGTCTTGTTTACCTCCATACAGGATGGCTCCCTCCTCCTAAGCCAGAAAGGCTATTGACTCTTCAGACTCCCCAAATTGGCCATTCCTGACTTATGATTTATTCCTGAAATTCAACAGGCCCTTTTTGAAGGCCCCTGCGCATGCCTGGGGCTGTGTTGGTGGAAGTTGGGACACCAACCAGCTATTAGACGTATTTCTTACTCTCTAGGACCTTCAGAACATAATGGGAAGGTGAGACCCACTCGTTAGGTAATAAATCAGGACGGTCTATAAAGAAGTGTTAAATTAAACATCATCATTATCCATGATAGTTAAGAGTGCAGGTTTGACATCAGGTGTCTATGTTCAAATCCCATCACCATTATTTTGGTCAAGTTTGACTTTGGGCAAGTGCCTTAACTTTCCTAGGTGTCTGTTTCCTTATTATAGGGTGACTAAGAGTACTAGCCTCAAAGTGTTTCTGTGGGGAATTAAATGAGATGGTATATGTGAAATGCTTAGGACAGTGCCTGACTCGTGGTCTTAGTCTTATTACTAGCTACTGCTTAGTTGTTGTCCATACATATTTGAGAGACTCCAGTGGTATAGAAATCTGAAATCTAAACACACCACCTCCTGCATGGTGGTCCTCCCTTCAAAAGCGATTGGTAATTTTCACTGATCAGTTACCCAAGTGCGAGCCCCGGGGGTCACCTTTAAGACCTTTGGTCCCATAACTCCATCAACCGTCATCTGTATTCAATCACAAAGCCCTATTGATTGTATATCTATGTCCTACACTCCAGTCCTACACTCTCATCCTTAACCAGGTCCTCACACAACCACACTGATTATTCCAGAGTCCTGGTCTTAGTCAAGAGCTTAGTGGTCTCTTTGATTCCAATTTTACCCTCTTCCAAACTAGGTTTACTGCCATTCAAGAGAACTTTCTAAAATCCAAATCAGATTATTATTCCCTTGCTCACACCCTTTCTATGGCTCCCTATGACTCTCTGTAAACAGCCAAGCCCAAATCCTTTATCATGACCCATAAGGGCCCTTGTGATATGACTGCTGCCCAGCTCTGCAGCTTCATTGCTTGTGTTTCTCCAGTCACCTCCATATTCTGGCAATGCAGGCCTGCTCCCCAAATGCTCCTTGGTCTCCTTCCCTCCATGACCATGCACATACTGCTCTCAAACTCTAGAACCTTTGTCCGTGTCTCCTGAAGAGTCACAATCATGCTTCAAAAGTAAGCTCCAAACTACTTTCTTTGAGAAGCCTTCCTGTACCCAGGTCTGGGTTAACCTCCCCTCCTCTGTACTGCCACAATGCCTTTGCTTATAAGATCACAGTGCAACTTTTTATTTTCATGTCTGTCTCCTCCACTAACATCTGACATTCTTATTCATCTGCATTTTATTCATGCAGATGCAGGAAGAGACTGCAACCTATTCATCTTTGTACCTTCATATTGAAAAATGACTGCAGAGATGGGTGGATGGATGGACGGATGAATGGATGGATAGATAGTGGTTGGATGCATGGATAAATTAATGGTTGGATGGTTGAATAGATAGGTAAATGAGTGAAATGAGTGAATTCAACAAATGAATGGCAAAAACTTCTAATTAGATCTGAAACCCTGCTACCTCCAGGAAGGCCATCAGCAGTAGCACAAAGACAAGGCTTTGTTTCTTGGAGCTTCACAGTTCAGGCTGAAAAGCAGTATGACTTTGCAACTAGCAGCCAGTGGGTTTTTTACTTTGATGCTCTGCATTGTTCCTGGAGGAAAGCTGAGGAGTGTTGATCTTAGAGGGAAAGGGGACACCCAGCTAGGGTTTACCACATCATTGATCTGGCTTGTGGCCTGTTTGCTGACCTTGGGTCTATCCTCATATGGATTCCATTCAGTCCTTTTCTCCATCCAGGCATCACTGATTTGTTTCCAGCTTGAACTACGGCAGATTTCTAACTCTGGGCCCTGGGTGACGGAGCAACAGATGGCATGAGTGATGGAGGACACCATGGCCATAGTCACTGTCTGCAGCCCAGTGCTTACCTGTCCCTCCATATACGGACACATTTCATACTGTTCCTGTTCCTGTTCAGGACTTGGGTTTGTACAAGCCACATGAGAAGTGCACCTTATACAGCTTGGAGCCTTCATCAGCTCTTCAAGGAAAACCTTTCAGACTGGCTTGCTTCACTGTGTAAACATGAATAAATCCTGGAATAAATTGCAAATGAAATGGAGTATCAAGCTCCTTGTAATAGGGAGAACCAGCATGTGGCCCGCCCAAGCCAAAGTAGAAAGACCCTGAAGCTTTTGGGAGAAGATCCCAGCCCAGTCACCATGGAATCCTCATTCAGGGTTAATGAAACAGCAGGCAGAGCACAATTGGCTAAATTTGGTTGTGTTTTTATTTTCATCCAGCCACAAATACCGGCAAAGAGCTGAAAACGATTCCTTCTCTTCCTGGAGCCTCGGAGCCAAGCTGGTTTTATTTTTAGCTTCAATTCTGGTTTTAGGCTTTTAGCATGCTAAACACCCTACCCACTGCAGGCAGCGGTGGGCCAGAGTTTAGGATTTTGGCCTAGACTGGAGTATTGGTTGTCTGAGTATAACTCTCACCAGGCTTTGTGCAGCTGTGACAATAGAGGGTGGTTCCAGACAGACTCACATAGAGACCCAATTCTGGCCTTAGGGACCTCCAAGACAGTCCTTTTCAGGGAGGGAAATGGATTCAGGGTGATGGTTGTCTAGGTTGGGGTGGAGGAGGTGGGAACCCTGGATGAGAGGAAGCAGAGAAAAAAAGAAGAAAGGGAAAGGGGAAGGGAGCTTTCATTTATTGCAAGGCTTCCAGTAATTAGCGGTTCAGAACCAGGGCTCTGAAGGCAGACGGCCTGGTTCAAATCCTGCCTCTATCTCTTCCTAATGCTGCGGCCTTGCAGAATGTGCCCAACCTCTCCAGGCTTCAGTGTCCTTATTGATGAGATTCAGATAGTGACACCTGCCTCCGAGCTCCCCTGTCTGAGATCCTGCCCATCTAGTATGTACACAGTGTCTGACATGGAGTTAGGACTCAACAAATACTATTTTTGTCATCGTCATGCTCTTACTGCAATGCTAGACACTTATGCATAAAGTGTGTCATTAAGAGTAGGGTTATTTTGTAGATGGAAAACTGAGGCTCAGCAGGCTAGGTAATTTCCCCAAGATCCAACAGCGAGAGCATGGTATAGCCGGACCTGAACTCAGCCCTGGCCAACCCCAAAGTCAAACCACCCCGTCTGCTTGGGACCAGTGCTTCCATGTGATATAGAGGGACTTCTATGATATAGAGGGACTTACCACTGACTGTATGGGAACTGCTCAAGCAACTGGATTCCCCCTAGCCCTCATCTTCCCTGGACTCCCCCCTTTCTTTCCATTTTAGTAACGGGAACACACAAAGGGCAGATACCGAGAGTGATCAGGAGAACACTGGTCAAATTCATGGAAACAGAGGAGAATGGGTGTTGCCAGGGACTGGGGGAGGGGGAATGGGAAGTTATCATTTAATGGGTACAGAGTTTCAGTTTTGCAAGATGAAAAAAGTTCTAGAGATCTATTGCACAACAATATGCTTACCACTCCTGTACACTTAAAAGTGCTTAAGATGGTACATTTTATGGGGATTTTTTTTGCCACAATTAAAAAATAAATAAAACCCAAAAAGATCGCTGGTATGTGAGTCAGGCCACATGGTGGGGCCAAGATTTTGAGCTTATCTTGTCCAGCTTCCCAGCCTTCTCTCTGGCCTCCTTCCAGTCAGGAGTCTCCCCAACGACATCGCTGGGCCACACCTGCCCACACTCCGCCTGACCCCTTCAGGGCTGAGCAGCACACTTCTGACAGGAGACTTGCTCTGTGAAGTCTTCCGTGCTCCTCTCTCGCATGCTCTGCCCTTTTGACCTCCTGCTAGTCCCCTGTCCCTCTGAAGTTTTTGTCCATCAACCTGGGATGAAAGGGGGAAAGTAGCAAAATCCCACTCTGGGAGTCACGTCTGCCTGGTGCAGAGGGAGTGTGGGCTTTGGGGCCAGAAGCTGGGAAGAAGCTCCCCTTTTCTTTACCTCAGTTTGCTTAGCTCTAAGATGGGATCATACAGTTGTCCCACATAGCCAAACATAGGCTGTTCACTCTAAGTGGAAAACTTCAGCCAGGCTGTAGACTGATCTTTTACTGCGGCAGATTCTGGGGCCTGAGATTCTGAGGATTCTGGAGACAAAAGATTTGGGGATACTGGTTTGGGCATTCACTGACTAGGCTGCAAAAAGATGCTAGGACAGAATGGCATGAGGACAAGCAAGGAACAGGGTCTCCCTCTTGGCCTCACCCTCCCAAGAGAGCAGGCTTCATGGAGACCACAACAGCGGCTCAGTGTCCCTTGGAAATTCAGATGGCCCTCTTTCCTGTGGGCATTAGCATTGACCATTCTCAGGAGAGAGTCTGGCTCTGTTGCCACCATCCCATTGGGCATCCCTACTGGGCTGCTTTACTCCAGCCACACTGCACCCCTACACTGTGGTCCCTGACTCAGGGCTGAGTTCTCCATTAGGCTCAGCGGAGACGGTGCCCAGGGACAACAATACTTTTAGCGGCCTATGAAAATGTTTTTATTTCTTTTAAAATTAGAAGGGAAAAAAATGAGCTTTCAAGTCACAGTAAATGTTATATATAGTGTTAATATATTGTTTTTTTACTGACACAGTTGTAAAATATTAATTTAAATTTTTTAAATTTTTGTAGAGGAAAGTGTCCACAAAGAGAAAAGTGCTGAGGGCCCACGAAAGTCATCACGCAGCCCTGCTCTGGTTCGAAGAGCCAGGCTGGCAGGGTTCCATGTGCTCCCTCAGCCCATGATGATCTGCCTCGCCCTCTTCTCTGTTCCTATAGCAACTACTGTCTGTCCCTCAGCCTCCACACACACCGGGTAGGATCTGGAATGTTCTTTCTAGTATTTTATTTCTTTTTAGGGATACATTTCATATGCCAGTTCCATCATTTGGCAGTAGCTACCTGGTGCACGTGATAAGAAAAGTTGACAAGCCTTGTCTGGGGTCCTCAGGAAAGAATGTTGTGATCAATTAGTGCTATCTGGCCCAGGCTTGTGATGGGAGAGTGGCAGTTAGTATGCCATGTTCTTTCTTATGACTGAGCTTTACCTTATATCCCCAACTTGGCTACAAACTCCACAAGTCAGAACATGCCTTACACATGCGGGGCATCCCACATTGAAAGATCTAGAAAGTCTCTTAATATCTCTTGATTGATAGATTGAAGCCATGTCTGTGGATACACTTGATGTAATTTACTGCCCCCTTGACGTCCTTTTATTCTTTTTTTCATCTTTAGGCGCCTGAACAAGAATAAGCTCCAAGTCCTTCCAGAACTGCTTTTCCAGAGCACACCGAAGCTCACCAGACTGTGAGTAGAGTTGAATTGTATTCTCTGCCTGGTGTCTTGCCTGGCCTTTGTGATGTGGAGAACATGGTAGCCTTGGTGGTGTGGAGAATATGGTGGCGTTGGTGGTGTGGAGAACGTGGTGGCCTTAGTGTGTGGAGAACGTGGTGGCCTTAGTGTGTGGAGAACGTGGTGGCCTTAGTGTATGGAGAATGTGGTGGCCTTGGTGGTGTGGAGAACATGGTGGCCTTGATGTGTGGAGAACATGGTGACCTTAGTGTGTGGAGAACATGGTGGCCTTAGTGTGTGGAGCCCCGTGCTGTGCGGAGCTTGGCAGTAAGGCCATGCTCATGGAGACTTGGAGCAGGGCTTCAACGTGCTGTGCCCCACAGCCCATGCCAGGCTTGATTTTCTTGCTCCCCTCCTTCAGAGATCAGCGGCTTAAGTGGCCAGTGAGGGCTAGTGACTCGTGGTAGTGGGTCACTCCTTTGCAATGAGGGAAGAAGCTCTTCCATTTAACTTGGGTCTGACCTTACCTCAGGGGAGTGCCCTGAGGGTGGGATTTGAGGTGAGTTTGTCCACAGGAGACTACCAGTGGTCTCAGACGGCAGTGGACTGGACTGAACGTTTCGACCTCACCACCTGGCTGGCTAGAACAATTCCCGTCCTTTGCCTGCTCCCTACCCCTGCCAGCCTGGAACCCTGGATGTGGAGGTCTATGATTTTGTGGGAAAAGGAAGAAAACACCTTGAGTTTTGCTTTATCTTCTGGAATGGTCCCGGATATTATGAGGTGGGAAGAGTTGGAGAAGCCTCTGTGCATTTATTCACCGTTAGAGTTTGGAAGCTGGGAGCTGGAGATGCACGTCAGCACGGAGATTGTGATTCACGTATTGTGGGCATAAGGCAGGTGCTAATTATTGACAGTGAGCAGCTCCATGATTCGAACCTAAAAGTCCCCCTGGCAGTGACTAGTGTACCTGATGGAGTGAACTGGGTTGCCCAAGGCTTGACTTTCTGAATGGAGTGGTGCAGTGTCTGGCTGCTTAGCAGTCTGGCAGCGAGATTTATAGCCTGGCTGGGAAAACTCTGACACTACTGGGGAGGCTCCAAAGTTGTGGCCACCATTCTCCTTTCCAATGGCTGTGTTTAATACCCACTTATGTAGTCAAACAATGCATGTAGGCTCCAGGATAAATTGGGAAATACAAAACACATGTCAGCGTGTGCACTTAAGAACGAGTTCTGAATTAGGAATCTATATCTCTGTCTATCAGTACACGCACAGAAACTATATACATAAATGTATTTTAAAGGGTGCTGTGTTAGAACAAGAACAGGCAAAGATTGGCTGGTGTTTCAGTGGTACAGCAGCCTTGCTTGCCTTCTCTAGGACACACCTGTACTTTGTCAAGGTCTCCTCTTGCTGTGTACTCCATTTCTCCTGCTCAGTCCACCTGGCTGACTTTGCTAACTGTGGGAAAGAATGTTCGCTGCTTTCCACCCTTCCACTCTGAATCTGCCCTGTTGGGCGTAAGGGTGGATAAAGTGCAAGTTCAGCAGCCTGCGTGTCTAGCAGAGCTGGATAAGCAACACCAATGGGCATACAGGGAAACTAGCTGGTTTTTTTAACTTCCTCTTTCCTCTATAGTTCTTTCCCTAAATGCTCACCTAAGAGCTGTCTCTCCACCCAGCACCACGTTGTGCCTTTTCAACCTGCTTCTAACTAATAACGCGGACTGTGTGCTCTTCCTCTGGAATCAGGCAAACAGAAGGTGCGTGTCGGGCTGGAGCTTCCGGGCAGCTTTGAAGCGGGTGGGAGTGAATGTTTGAGTTGCTCCAGGATGTCAGGTGGGCTGGTTCTCACTCATGAAAGGTGGCCTTGCAGCTGCTTCGCACAGCTGTTGCATGATGCCCACTTGTGTGGGGCTGGTCTTGATCTGGGGGGAGGGGGAATTTCAGGCAGTGATAACTGGTCTCTGAGATGCTGGGCGCCAGGCCTAGGCAGGCAGCATGGGAATACGGGAAACCCCAGGGTAGTGTCCTGACTGCCACTTTCTAACTGAGAGAGGTTGGGATAGTCACTTTCCTTCTGCACCTAAACATCGTCATCAGTAAAAAGGAGACACCCGCTTCTCCCCTCTACCTACTCCACTGAGGAGCTCTGAGTATCCGATGAGATAATAGTGAGTGTGTGTTTTCTAGGGTTTAAACTACTGTGTGAGTGTAATCATTGAAATAACTATTGTTACTCCTGCAATTCCCATCTTCACAACCTCCATTTCTGATGTCCTTTCTCTGAGAGGCATGAAGAAACCAGGAGTTGCTGTGAGCACTGAGATAAATTACACGGAGCTTTTGCTTCAAGCCAGAGAGCTCAGCTGGGAAGACAGGGACGATGTTTGACTCATCATGCTGTTCATCCCGCTCCAGGTCCCTGGCCAGGCACAGAGTGTGGCACAAATGGGCACTCGTGAATGGGTGCATGAATCCATGAATGATATGGGCCAAAGGATATAGATGGGACTCCCAAGGAGCTTTGGTTCTTTTATCTACCATTCATTCATTCACTCACTCATTCATTCATTTATTCAATAAGCTTTTCCAAGTGCTTGGTCTAGCCTGGCCTCTGTGCTGGGTGTCGAGCTGCAGACGTGAAGGATGTCCAGTTCTCGTGTGCCCCATCATGACACATTTGGAATGGCTGCCAAAAAGCTGAGAGCTAAATATAATTTTTTTTCATTGAAGCAACTATATTAAGCCAGGTTTGGGTTATAATCAGCAATCCCTTTTTCTCTCTAGGCTTGATCTTTGATTTTTCTTAATGGCCCTATTGCATCTTTGTCTTATTTTGTCAGCCTCTGCAGGGCCTCTTTGGAAGGAAGCAGGGTACAAATTAGAAATCAATAAATGTGCAATCATGAGTGTGTATACTTATGCCACTGGCTCTGTTTTAAAAGAGCACTGAATCTCAATAGACGCAGTGAGCCATTTTCTAGGGAATGCTAAATTGAATCCTGTGTGGCCGTCTACCCTGTAGTATGCCGTGCAGAATAAGGAGCAATTCTGGACACACCTTTTCTTACTAGATAATAGACAAAAACTGCTTAATGCTCAATGTTTATCCAGAAAAATACCTTTTGGAAAGGCTATGAATGCGTAGTAAGACATGTTTCTAGTAGTGATAGGAAAGGGAAATACTATTTCTTCAGAACCTATGTTATTATAATACTACTACCAAGTGGTAAGTGGCAGAAATGCGACTAAAATTGGTTTAACCCAAAGAGGAAATATATTAGTTTTATGCCTGAGAAATCCAGTGATAGTTATGGATGGCTTTAGGAACAGCTGGATCCAGGGGCTTGGTGATGTCACTGGGACTTCATCTTGCTCCCTCCATCCCTTGGAATAGTGCATATGATGACAGACAGAAGCAGAAGACTCAGAGGGTGCTAATATGGCAACCCGGGAGAAAAAGGTTTCCTCATCAACAGGCCTGCAGAAAAGAACTGAGGGTAGGGTCAACTGCTTAGCTTGGTCATACATCCATGTCTGATGAATCACTGTTGCCAGTGAGATGGTGTCCTGTGATTGATCAAGTTTGGGTCATGTGTTCATCACAGTTGTTTGGGGATGAGGGTGTGTAGGGTCTGGGAATGGGTTTCTCGAAGGAAAGAATAATTCTGTTATCAGAAGACAGAGGAAGACATGCTGAACTTGAGAACAACACCTGTCTGCAAGTTTATTGAGCATCTACTCTATGCAGTTCCACGTGCTTTAATTGAGTGCTTTGGATCCGTAGGATAACATCAAGATGATAATGGCAAACATATTGCCAGGTGCTATGAGCACTTTATGTTTATAGATGGTCCCTGACTTATGATGGTTCGACTTACGATTTTGTGATGGTGTGAAAGCCATACACATGCCCTAGAAACCGCACTTCAGGTTTTGAATTTTGATTTTTTCCTGTACTAGCGATAGGAGGTATGATACTCTCCCGTGATGCTGGGCAGTGGCAGTGAGCTGCAGTTCCCAGTCAACCGTACAACCCGGAGGGTAAATAACTCATACACTTACATCCATTCTGTGCCCAGACAGCCATTCTGTCTGTCGCTGTCAGTATAGTCTTCAATAAATTACATTAGATAGTCAACACTTCATTATAAAATAGGCTTTGTGTTAGATGATTTTGCCCAACTGTAGGCTAATGAAAGTGTTGTAAGCATGTTTAAGGGAGGCTCGGCTGAGCTATGATGTTCAGTAGATTAGGTGTATTAAATGCATTTTTAATTTATGATCTTTTCAACTTATGATGGGTTTATTGGGATGTAACCCCATCATAAGTCAAAGAAGATCTGTAACTCGTTTGATACTCCTAACAACTCTATGGGGTAGGTACTATGATTATTACTATTCTATAGATGGGAAACTGAGGCTCAAAGAGGTTAAGGAACTTGCCTAATATCATCCAATTGCTTAGTGACAGAACCAGGAATCAAATTTGGGTAGTTTGACTGCAGACTCTGTGCTTTTTCGTGCTATACTCAGCTCCCTGCCTCAATACTCCCATTTTATAGATGAGGAAACTAAAGCTCAGAGTTTAAATAGCTTGCCCATATATCCCACATTTCTAAGCAGCACTACACTGGGCACTTTGCCTCAATGCTCAGACTTAACCTTCACCCCAGTCCTGTAAAGAGAATCATTATGAAATCTACTTCTAAGGCTCAGAAGTGTCATCTAACTTATCCATAGTTGTGTAACCAAGATACAGTGGAACTGGGATTTGCATGCATGTCTGTCGCTGCAAAGTACTTCAGTTTCCTATCGGGCCGCACTGCATGCTAACTATTGTGGAGAGCTGAAGTTACTCTAAAAAAGATTGATGATGGGGCTGTCATATATTTAAGTGCTTCTATCAGGCCTTGGCTGTACCCGACCCCCTCAGGTCAAGCACTGTCTGATTCGTTTATTCATGTGTATATTTGTGGTGTATCTACCTCTTCCTCTGTTCTCAAGCACATAGATTGCTCATAGAATCTGAGAGCTTGGAAGTGCCCTGAGGTTTAGGTAATATCACTGTGGTCTGTAAAATGCTCCAGAAGGTCTCTGTCATGCCTTGGCCATCAATAAATATTAGCTTGCTCCCATACTGATGTAGATCATAAGGTTCTCAAGTGTCAGGACTGTGCTTCTGCTCTTTCTAGGTTCCCTGCCACTCCTGACCCAGAGCTGAGCGTGCGAGATGGCAGTAAAGTGAAAGGGTTAAGGGGCTGCAGTTACATGCTGTGAGACCGTGGGCAAGATATTTAACCTCTCTGGGTCTCAGGTTCTTCATCAGTAAAATAGACGATAATAGAACCCACTTCTCTATGTTGTTGTGAGGATAAATGGAAATACCCATGGACAACCTTTAGCCTTGAATATAGCACGTAGCAAGTGCTCAGTGAAACCTGGCTGTGATTAACTTTTGCTAGCTGACTGATGGTACATATACTGGGGCTTTGTCATCTGTGGTGTAAACATTTCAGCACCTGGCAAAGAATTCAGGCTCCAAAATAGATGAGGGTTGAGGGAGTGCTGCACCTGGAGTGGGAAGATCCTGGTCCTCGCACTGGCTCTGCCATCCACAAGCTGTGGGGCCTTAGACATATTACTTTGCCTCTCTGGGTCTCAGTTGTCTCATCTAGAGAGGATAGGATGGAGCACAGTCTGTTACATGGTCGGTAGGCTATTAATTTCTCAATTTCTCCTTTTTTGTGTCCCCTTCCAGCTTTCTCTTTCATGTACACATGGGAGAGGGAGAGAGTGAAGGATTTCTGGTTATTTGGAGGTTAAGTGGTTAACATTGCCAGAAATTCCTTAGAAGAAGCAGAAGACAAAGTGAAAACAGTAATTAAAAGCCCTGTACATTTCACTGGATTAGAGAACTTTGAAAGGGACGAGCAACACAATGGTTCACAACTGTTATTTAAGAGTTTGAGTTTGTGCTGTGAGATGAACAGATCACCATGATCATTTTGGCCCGCCTCTCCTGGACCCAGGTCCAAAGTGTCCGTTGAATACTGGGGAGTGGTTGAAAACCTGTAGCTGAATAAGCCATTGTGCTAGGAGCAGGACAGAGACCTCCAATTATTTCCCACTCAATTCTGCGAGGTATTTGACAACTTTAAAGAAATGCCACTGGGGTTAAATCTGCTGTCACTCACTGGGTCAGTGGAGTTGCAAGAGACTTGGGAAGTTAATCCCCAGGCAGCTGAAAACAATATGAAATGTGGCCAGCCAATGTAGCCCCAAGTCACGGGAGCCGTTATCATGGCGGAGCAGCATCCCGCCCTAAGAGATAAAGGCTGTGAGACCTCAGTTTCCAGGGAACTTACTTCCAATGAACGAGCCCTCTTCTCAACTCTCACGTCTGCTAGCTTGTACCTCTCCTTCCTATTTACCGTTTTCTGCTCTTATCACAGCCATGTGAATACATGCCCTATGTCCCCCAAAAAACAGAAGCTGCGTTCAGCAAGATGATCGAATGTCTCTTTGATGCAGCCTGATATTAGAGCCAAAAACAGGAACTTTGGAACCACACAGACCTGGGTTTGGATCCTGCACTCTGCTGACCCTGGGAAGGTGTCCATTTTCTCAATCTCAGGTTGGTCAGCTATACAACAGGGACGGTAATCATGGTTCCTGTCTTAATCTGTTCAGGCTGCCATAAGAAAGTACCTCAGACTGGATGAACAACAGAAAGTTACTCTCTTACAGACTGGAGCCTGGAAGATCAAGGTACTGGCTGAGGCTTAGCTCCTTGTCTTGCATATGGTGGTCTTCTTGCCACCTCTTCACATGGTTCACGCTCACCCCTGGTGTTTCTCCCTCTTTTTATAAGGACACCAGTTATATTAGCTTAAGGCCCTACCCTAATGGCCGCATTTTAGCTTAATCTAAACCTCTTTCCAGACCTGATCTCCAAATAAGGTTACATTGTGAGGTACTGAGGTGAGGACTTCACCTAGGAGTTTCTGAGGGCACTTGTCAGCCTTTAATAGTTCCCGTGTGCGTAGTGCATATTTGCTATGGATCTGGTGCTCTGAAAACGGCTTTACATATGTTTGCTCACTCAGTCTCAGGTTTAGGAGGTTAGATACTAGAGTAGCCCCACTTTAGAGGGAAAGAAACAGACTCCTAGAGACTGAGATAGTTTGCGTGAGGTCACAGAGCCAGTAACCGGCAGAACCACAATTCAGACCCAAGCTTGGCTGACTCCAGAGGCCACATTCCTAACTACAATTTCTCTGCTATAGTTGTGAGAAGTTAGTAACTGGGTAAAGTACCCAGCACCTAGTAGAAGCTCAGTTAGTGCTGGTTTATCTCTTTGAAGAAATAAATAAATAAATAAATGAGAAATCTCTCAATAAGCCCAGACTTGTTGGATGCCTGGAGCCCTGGAGCCCTAGGTAGTGCCTTCTGCTGTTCACAGGGCCCTCTGCTGCAGCCGCCTCAGTCCTCTGACTCTGCACTAAGCTTTAAAACATAACTACATGCAATATGTATCTCCATAAAACTCTATATTGATGTGGAACTATGCTATAAAGTTGAAAAACCAGTGGAGACAACAAAAGCCGTACTACTGAATTTTCCAGCAGCGTTGTTATCTGATGTGGTGAAATGATAACAGGACGATGGGAAAACCAATTCATCAGGATGGTGGGGGCTTCAGAGACTGCCCACCTGCCTGGAGCTGGATCCCAGAGACCTTCCCGCTGTGCTCGCCAAGCCTTCAGAGGCCAGGGTACAGATGGCGAGACCAGCCTCACCGCTGCAGACGTGGGGTCATTTTTTCCAGGGGTACAGCCACCTAAAGCTCATGGAAAATGTCCTTGCAAACTGGAGCCCCGTTTCCTCTTACTTTTCCATTCTTCCAATCCCGGAACACTGTGGCGAGGCCGGTCTTCTCTTTGCCTTATGGCACGCTTCAGCAACTGCAAGTCTCATCATGTGCTTGAAGACAGGTTTCGCTTTAATCTGCGTGTGGACAGGTAATGGATTACAGTGGGTGCCATGTCGACTCTTAGGGTTTCTATTTTGCATGAGTTGCACTCTCTCTGTAGTGCCTTAAGCCAGAGCCAGGAAAGAAGGCATGGAAGATTTCTTTTCTCCTCTCCTCTGCTGAGGCTTTATCCAGCTGAGCACAGAAGCCTGTCATCTTATCCACAGAGTATATTACAAGGCTAATACTTGAATTGTCTTCTAGACTCATACCATAGAATTTTAGAGCTAGAAATAAAAGTTATCTGGCCAGCATTTCTCAAGATTTACAGTGCACCTGAACACTTGGGAATCTTGTTAAAAGGCAGATTCTAGTTCTGTAGGTCTGGAGTGGGACCTAGGAGTCTGCATTTCTAACAAACTTCCAAGTAATGTCTTGGCTTACAATCTCACTTTACAGAGCAAGGATCTGGGAGACAGTGGTTCTCAAACTTAGCGCATAGAAAAAAAATATCTTGAGGTGCTGGTTGAAATGTGAATTCGCAGGCCCTGTACCCAAGACATCTAGTTCATTAGGTCTAGAATGGACCTGGAGATTTGACTTTGTAAATAGGCACCCTGAATGATTTTGGCATACATCACCCATGGAGCATACTTTGAGGAACCGTGATCTAGCACAGCCCCTGTTATTTTATAGATTTCAGAACAGCAAAGGAACCAAACATCTCTTGAGCACCTACTATGTGCTCGGCACCTTATGTATATACCATCTTTTTCGGTCCTCCTGCAAGGTAGGTATTTTTATGCCCACTACACAGATAATGAAACTGAGGCTTGAGGAGTTTAACAAACTCGATAGGAATAAACCCAGATGTTTCCGACCTCCCAGTTCTATTTTTTTACTACCTTATTATGTGCCACCTGTGCTGAAACACACCTTGAAAAAGAGAAAGAAAAAGTAATCATGGATCTCTGAAGCTTTCAAGGTTAAGTATTTTCTATTTTTATGCCTATATGAGTAGACATGAGCACATGCTCATATCTGAGATTTGAGGTATTAAGACTTGAAACATTAAAAGAGAAAAAATATAGACTTAAATGCATGTTTGCAAGTAGCCTTTCTAAATTGCCTACAATTTGTCAAAGTTAGAGTTGGGTTTTACATTTTAAAACTCTTTAGCCCTTTGGGCCAGCAGGAGAATTTTCTAAAGCGATCAGGCAATGCTTGTACTCAGAATGTTCTGCCAGCTTGGAAAGTTAAAAAAAAATTTTTTTAAGAAAGAAAGAAAACCAAGCTGTGACTTTACAATGCTTTGGAATTACAGAATATGCTTGTAATTTTTACAATTCTGCACAGACTTCTTTGCCACATCTGGTTGATATTACTGGCAGGGATATATGGGGAAATAAACCATGGGCTGGAATGTGAAACATCCCGCAAAATGAGTTTCTTATAGGTTGCTGCATAAAACATTTTGAGTCTCCCTCTCTTTGGAAGGGTGGCTTAAGTGATTTCATGGATTTAGTATTTTCTTTGGTTCGAAGGCAAAGGTTTTAGCTGATCTACTTGGTCGGGGTTCTGTGATGGTTTTCTGAAGATGTGTGCAAAGGGTTAACCGTTCTAGAGTCATGCCATGGATCAGAGCAAGAAAAGCCATCCTTGAAGGAAGTCAGACCAACTTTTGGTGAAAAACACTGGGCACTGGTGAGGATGGGTGAAATCCTGGGACCAACTGAATTGCTGCAGAAAAAGGAAGAATGTAGGGAGAAAGGGTTATATGTGTAAGAGCCTCAAGAAACCTTCTGAGTCTCCACCCTGGTGGTGCATTAAATAGTTGATGGCGAGGGGAGCAGAGCTCCTCATACATGCAGCATAAAGCCTTCATACATTGGTGTGTTCAGTGCTACTATATATGAAAACAGTGAGTTGGGAAAATGGAAAAATAAAACAAACACCCAGTTGATACCTGGCACTCAGTCAATTTCCTCTTGGGGGACATTCCTGCCAAATTCTCAGGAAGAGAACCGTGTCACCAGGGACAACTAAAATATTTGTTCAGCACCTACTGTGTGTGTGTGTCACTGTGACGTGCTGGTTGTTGGGATGCTGAGGACAGAATGCAGACATATCTAATCTGAGCCCAGAGGGTGTGAGCATGGGCTTCTCGCCACCTGGCTCCTTCTCAGACTTCCTTGGCCGGGACCCACCTGCAGAGTTGGAACCTGTCTGCACAACACCATGTGCTGCTCTCAGCACCCTGTGGCATGTGGTAGAGTGGACCAGCCTCAGCAGGGCTGTGTGGCCATCAAATAAAGACTGTGCTCTTAGTGGCAGCATAGTGCCTCATTGAGAATGAGGACCAGAGGCCAGCCTTCACCTGCTCCCTGGGATCCTGATTCTCCTTATCTGGAGTGAGAAACTGTCAAGGGAATTGAGAATGTCAGGGAAATACCACCTTGTATATAGAAAAATATCAGCCTTTTGAAGTGGGCAGACCCCAAACACACATTCTTCAATTGCCTGAATGATGCAAATGTATTCACATCTAATAATCTTGAAATATTTGTTCTCGAACCACATTCGGCATCAACAGAAACATTTCTGAAGAGCCTAATCATCTCTCATTTTCAACCAGCATTTGGGAATCTCTCCAGGGGACAAATAGTGTTTCAATTTGATGTCCCAAATTCTAGCATAATTTCAAGTCACACACACAAAAAAGCCTGTAAGTCTGTCTTTCTTCTGCCTTTCCTATGGGCTCAGTATCCTGGATATTGAACATTAATTTCCGTTTGTAAGGTTTGCAGTCCATTTACAAAGTCCTGGAGATTGAAGCTTGTAGTGAAAGTGTTGACACAGTATTAACAACAGCAAAACTATGATAATACAGTACTCTCCAAACCAAATAGAAACAGAGAAGTTTAAGTAAATTTCACACTCTTGCCTGAATGTGGTGTGCTAGGCCTGAGTCTTTGATTCATAGTTTAGAATAATATTTTAATGTTTTATTTATGATGTTTCTTTCTTCCCATCATTCCTTCTTTAATTCTCCTCATCCTGCTTATGGTGATGAAGCCTGTTGGGAAGTCTGGCCTCATCTTGATTGGTGCTGCCTGTTGTAGAGCCAAAAACTCTCCCCATGGTTGGCTAAGTGGAGTATTAAGCTGTTGAACTGATGGTTTGGCCCCTCATTGGCAAGTCTAGGGCTCTGGACTCAAATTTTTCGTCACTGAGTCAGCTTTTGATTGAAATATATGTAGAATCATGCCAACATTTCTCCTAGTGGAGGAAGCATCTTGACTTTCCCAGGTGAAAATGCTCTGACTAAGGGAGAAAACGGCATTTCTAAGAGATTAACCGAGGACTGATCACCTCCATCTCAACTTCATTTAATTTGGGATTTATGAACCTGTAAACTTTGGATCAGGATGCTCAGAGAGACCTAACTTTAATAATTTTTTTAAAAAGAAAATCAGTGGTAGCAATACACAAAGAAATGCTGGATCATCAATTTTATTAATATCTTACTAATTAATTTTATAAATATCATGCCCCTGATCATCTCCTACGTGTGTCTCTATGCCTTCTGTACTGCTCCTCCTTTTTTTTAACAGCACATGCACTTACACATAACATATCACACACATCCACATAAAACCTTCTCTCTGTAGGAGAATCCTAGGCAGATAAATGAAGATCCCTTCCAGGCTGCTGAATCAAAGCACAGATATAATTTCACTTCAGTGCAAGATACTGACTTAAATTAGCTCAAATTATTGAGCAACTCTGTGAGGAGCTATCAGGGGTCAGAAAGGCGACAGTCGTGGTGAAGAGGGAGACACTTTGTCTCCTTGGCTCGTAATTGGTGTTTTTGGTGCATAGAGAGAGTAGTGGGAGATCTGTGTCAGAGACAGTAAATTATTATTGTAAATGTTTTCTAGTCTCCAGAGAGAGCTTCTCGTTTCCCTGGAAGAAATGTGCATGGGTCAGGCTTCTACCCGAGACCTTCGAAGACTTTCATTCCATCATTCCAGTTTACAACACAGAGCAGAGCATTGTCAACCCCCAATTCCCAAGGGCTCAGCTGTTGAACAAAATTATTTTAGGAAATGATTGGTATGGCTTCCATTGCTAATGGTGTTCTCTGCAGATCCTCTTCCCCTGTGCGTGAAGCTTCCTTTATTTAAATGAGAGGGAAAGATGGGAGATCCTTAGGCCTAATGAGGCCGGAAAAGCAGTAGCAGAGAAAGATGGGTTGCCCCGGGAGTACACTACTCGCAATGTTCTCCTCGAGGGGGGAGTCATTGACAGGAGTGGTCAGGAGATTGGGTAGAATTTGTCAGTTCTCTTCACCATACATTTCCAACTCGTCTACCACCTTCTGTCTCTGCTGCCATCACCCTAGTACAAGCCATGATCCTTTCTCGATTAGATAATGGTGGGGACCTCCTCACTAAATCTTCCTGATTCTACTCCTGTTCCCTCATCTTCCATCTTCCATCTAACAGCCACTATGATCGTTTTAAGACAAATCAGATTTCTTCATTCCCCCAATCAAAACTTCCAATGACCTTTACGTTGTCCTAAGAAGAAACCCAAGCTCCCATGTTACAAAATGTGGGCCCTGTCACTCCTCCTAGTGCCATGCTAGGCCACTCTCCACACATCCACCATGGCAGCCTCATAGGCCTTCTTCCTATTGCTCTACCACTCTCTTCTCTTAAATCAGGGCCTTGGCTTTGCTGTTACTTCTGCCTGGAACACGCTAACCCCAGATGTTGGCATGGCCAGGTCCTTCTTGAAACTCAGGTCCTGGCTCAAACATCACTTCCTCAGAAAGCCCTTTCCTGACACCCCTACCCACAGTAGTGCCCCTCCCTTCCCAGTCTTGGTCTATAATATGACCCTGTTTGATTTTCTTCATAGCACTTACTACTACCTGAAATTCTTTTGTTCACTGATTTGTTTGCTTGTTTATTTTCTACTCTTCCATCCCCCAGTAGAACATAAGCTTCTTGAGAGCAGGGATTTTGTCCGTCTTGTTGACTCTATAACTGCCAGCTACTGCATCTAGCACATAGTGGACACTCAATAAATGTTCTGTGGATGAGTGGATGAGAGAAGGAACTTGGTCTCTCCAAAATCTTCTTTTTCCTCTCGATATATGGTCAAAGGCACTTTCTGCTCCAAACCAGAGCTCTTTTCTCGTTGCCCTGAAAAATCCCCAAATGACTGTTTAATAGGATGTGTGCATGCATGTGCATACACACATACACGTACGCACATACACATGCATGCACATGCACACTCAACAAGCACACATACAAGAGTATATTTCCTTCCTCAGTTTCCAGCCTCTGTTTCACTCTGCAAAACAAAGTAGTTGAGTTTAAAAAGTAGAAGGACCCTGCTTGGGGGTTCTGAGAGGGCCTTCGTTGCATGAACCCCTCCACATACAGGTGGGCCATGCAGCACAGAGGTGAGCTGACCTCAAGGACCAGTGAGGTGGGATTTCATACTCCCACCAAAGAGAGAGACACAGCCCATGCCAGCATCCTCTGCCAGCAGATGTGAGCCCGTGTCCAAGACAGAGGGCTGGGGAGGGAATGTTATTTTTTGATTCTTATTTCAAAGACCTGGGAATAATATTCTGTGATACAATGAAATGAAAAGATTAAACTGTATGTGCTTCATCTCCAGGCCTCATTGATTTTTTTACTTCTAATGAGCATTGAAAGGAATTGTCTAGCTATTGGAAGCCTCAGCTCAGTGAAGGCTTTACAAAAAAGAAGAAGAACTGTGGGGACTCAAACAAAAACCAAACCTTAGTCTGAAAAAAGGAATAGATTACACTAATTTGCTGAATGTTGACCTAAACCTCCAAATTATTTTTTTCTTGATCTGAGATCTAAACCAGAGGTTGTTTGAAAGACATCTGGTGAATTAGTCCAAACCTGAAGTAAACCATATCTTCTAAAATAATTGAACCAGAACCATACTGGAACATCAGAATATTAGTGTTTTCCAAACTAACTAGCTCGGAGTCTCTGGCTGGTGTAGCTGCAACACCAACCTACTGTTTGCTCCCCTTCTCCCCCACCCAGCCCCCTGCCCGCGTCGGTCACTTCTCCTTTCTGCAAGCCTAACATCGTTCAGTAATGGGCTGATCCCTCATGCTACACTGTGGATGTGGGCCTTCCAGACTCTTTATGCTCCCAAGACAGTGAGAGATGCAGCTGTTCTGAGCGACTTGACATGATCACCACTTTTAATTTCACATCATGAGGAAAAGAGGAGGTGTGTTTTCACTGAGGCTATATTCATTAGGTGAATGGGGGAAAAGGGAAGACAGAATGGAAGGAAAGGAAGAACACCTGGAATAAGGAAGAGAGAGAGGAAGGAAGAACGACAAAAAGTAAACGTAGGACAGAGGTGGTAAAGATAGAGATACAGTGAAGGGAAAAGGAAAGAACATGAGAATCTTTGGGGGAAAACACATCTCAGGTTTGTTTTTGTCTCTTTCTGCTTCCTCTCAAGGCAGATGGGAGAATGTCCAGTCACACGTGTGCCTCTCCATTCTGTGCCAAGCTCTAGGTAGGCTCTTGTCCCTCCAACAACAAAGTAGCAAGCATCATCTTCCTAAACTGCCAGATCTGAACAGCACCTTCCAGATCTTCTACATCAATGCCCTTGTTTTACAGCTGGAGAAACTGAGGCACTGAGCAGTAGGGGATGCACAGCCCAGCCCTTGGATTCCTGGTCTGGCGTTTATGGGCACAGCCCGAAGATACATTCTTGCCATGGCCATGATTCTTCATTAAGTGACAGGAAGAGAAGCCACAGAAGGATCATTGGCTTACAAGGGCTCAAGGATTGATGCTTCCAGGGGCCAGGCTGGCTGGACCAGCGGTTTATCTTTTAAGAAAAAGGATATTCTTTTTTTTTTCTATTTTATTTTTTATTGAGGTTATGATCGTTTATAACCTTGTGAAATTTCAGGTGTACATTATTATTTGTCAGTCATATTGTAGACACAACACTGCACCCTTTGTGCCCATCCTCCAGCCCCCTTTCCCGTGGTAACCACTAATCTATTCTCTTTGTCCGTGTGTTTGGTTATCTTCCACATGAGTGGAGTCATACAGAGATTGTCTTTCTCTATCTGGCTTATTTTGCTTAACATAATACCCTCAAGGGCCATCCATGTTGTTGTGAATGGGTTGATTTATCCATTTTTATGGCTGAGTAGTATTCCATTATGTGTATACCATATCTTCTTTATCCAATCATCAGTCAGTGGGCACTCAGGTTGCTTCCACGTCTTGACTATTGTGAATAATGCTGCAATGAACATGGGGATGTGTGGGTCTCTTTGAATTGCTGATTTCAAGTTCTTTGGATAGATACCCAGTAGTGGGATAGCCAGGTCATATGGTATTTCTATTTTTAATTTTTTGAGAAATCTCCATACTGTTTTCCACAGTGGCTGCACCAGTTTACATTCCCACCAGCAGAGTATGTGGTTTCCTTTTTCTCCACAACCTCTCCAACATTCATTATTTTTTGTTTTGGTTATTTTAGCCATTCTAATGGGTGTAAGGTGATATCTTAGTGTAGTTTTGATTTGCATTTCCCTGATGATGAGTGATGATGAACATCTTTTCATGTGCCTATTGGCTAAGAAAAAGGATATTCTTTTGAAAGAGGTAATTCTGGTGACGGATCTGCTGCGGAATATAAGGATGAGTGCTGCATACCTATGAAAGGGTTGTTTTAGGTTCTACGGAAGCGTTATGTGGTTATTGTCATGACAGACTTGAGGAAGGGGATTGAAAGGACAAACCTCATATGAGAGCCATTCCGAGGAAAGAATCAACAAAATAAGCAATCAAAAGGAGCAGAGGCCACTCCATGGGGCCTCCATCCTGATGATAGAAGAATGGATGTACTGTCAAAAAGAAGGCAAGAGGAGAAGAAGTCTTCTTGGAGTGGGGTGATGGAGACCTCTTCTCAGAGCCTGCAGCCCGCCCAGGGACAGCAAGCCCTGGCACATCTGAATTTCCACCCTCAGAAGTTGAAAAGCTAAAATCAGCTTGATGTCAGCATCAGCAACATTTTCTTTCCCATCGCCGCTAGTTACTTCTCTAAGGACGCATCCTTTATAAGGAGCCTGTGCATTTAAGTTAAAGGACCCCAGCCTGTTATAAGCCAGCAGCCGCTGAGGAACTGACCAGGTTTTCCTAGTGGGCAGGTGCACTGCATCCAGCCTACCTACCATATATAACCCCTTCACCTGCAGCTAATTAGCCAGACTGGTGTGGAGTCCCAAAGTGCTATGCTAATGATGGCAGCCCTCCCCTCCCAAGAAGTGCTGATTTCCCAGCTCAGCATGAGGGACTTCAATAATATCTCTTTCCAATGATATAATTTGATTCCTCCATGGGAGACTGCTCTGGTCCTAGCTCACTTAGCACTAAATCTCTCGCTAGATACTCTCATTACTTAATCTTTTCAGGTCCCAGACCAGCCCGAGCCTCTTATTTATTTATCTGGGGCCCTGTTTACTTCCCTGTTGTAAATTACTTCTGGCTCCTGGCTGTCTGATCGCTGCAGTGATAGACTAATAGCTCGGAGCTCCCGCATTCGCCTTGTGTGATGAGGCAAATAATACGCTTAACTTATGGGAGAGAAGTGCACCCTCCATTTATTTCAGTGGGGGAAATATTACTCAGGGGAAAGGGCCAAATCATTTACCTAATAGCTGCTGGTGGAAGCTGGTGTAATTATGGACAGAATTATGTGAAACAAATTGCCATGCCCATAAATCTAAACCTCCAGTTTCTCAAAGGGAGAGAAGGAATTTCAGTGGCTAGCATGGGTTCTGCCTCTCCGACAGGTGGGTTTCTGAGAAGGGGCTGGCACAAAGAGGATGTTGGCCTTCTGGTTTGCTTGGCAAGGGGGATGGTCTTCCCTAGCTTCAAACTCTCTAAACATCCAAGGCCAGCATGGGCAAACTATATATAGTCTACAGGCCCATCCAGCCCACTACCACCTGCTATTGTAAATAAAATTTTATTAGAACACAGCCACACCTACTCATTTACATACTGTCTATGGCCCTATCTGTGCTACAGTGGCAGAGTGGCATAGTTGTGACAGAAGACAGTATGGCCCCCACAGCCAAAAATAGTTACAATATGGACCTTTATGGAAAAAGTTTGCCGATCCTTGGTCTACTGGAAGAGGAACCTTCAAACAAATATTTTCTCTAGAGATGGAGAGATTAATTTAGATCACTCCCGTTAACTTTCTTCTTTCAGACAATTCAATCTCATGGCAAGGAAATTCTAAAGGAACTAAGATGGTTATCTTTCACTCTGTAGCGTTTCTGAGTCTATTCATGTGGCTTAGTAGGGATTATGAACCCATTTGATAGAAGGGAAAACTAAGCCTCTAAAAGGTGAAGTGTTTTGCTCAAGGTCAGTCAGTGAGGAAATTGCAGAACTGGGATTCATACCTTGACTGGCTCCAAATTCTGTCTTCTTTCAGCTAAACCTCACTGCTTCCCAAGAAAAAGAAAGGAGAAGGCATTGGCAGTGAGGGAGGATTTATCTAGGCCTTGCCTCTCCCCACGGAGGGCTGCTGAAAGGGGACATGTGAACAGCCGAGTCATAGGAAACATAAAAGCTAGAGGAAGTGGGGGGAACTTGTTCCGTCTGTACTCACTGTGGGGTCGATGGTGGAGCAGACCCAAGAGTACTTTATCATGTTGGGAAACAGTTGTTTGTCAGGCAGCAAGAGAAGACAAGAGAAGAAGCCCAGGGTGATGAAAACCTTATTTCCTGGCCTTCGTTGCCTGTGCAATGCCAATTGCTGGAGATAGAGTGGGGTCCATGTGGCCTTCTTTTGGGGGAGGTGGGTGCCACCAGCTCTGCTGCAGACAGGGTGGAAAGATAGTCTTGGCCCTGACACCCTGGTGGAGCAGTTCTCTAGGCTTTGGGGCAGCCAGGAGCCAAGCTCAGATGCCCTGAACTTCTGCAGTGGGTGTGGGAAAGATGGTGTGTCCACAGGTCTGCTGATGACACCAGTGTGTGGCTGGAGAAATCTCAGGTGGAAATAGGACCAAAAGCACCTCTTGCAAAATAGCCTTTGGGCTGTGAACCCAGGAAGACAAGAGGACGTAGTGGAAATAACAGAAAGTAACACAGCCGTGTAGCGGTAGCTACCATTTGTTGAATGCTTCCAAAGCACCAGGCCTTGTTCTAAACCCCATAATCTTCATGACCTCATTTAATCTGGCTGATCGTCCTGTGAGGTGGGTATAACTATTCTGTTTTATTGAAGAGGAAATGAAGCTCAAAGACAATAAATAATTTGCTCAAGCTAATGTGTAATTAGTGGAACTGAGAACCCAATCCGCCTGACACCGTGACCATTCCACATACTAGGGGTGGGAGGTGGGGGCACCACAGACTTGGAGCCGTACTGCTGTAGACCAGCTCTACCACGTGGGTACGTAATTTTGCTTTTCTGAGCCTCAGTGTCCAATGTTTGAATGGATGTAAGAACAGCCCAGCTTGTGGGAACAATCAAGGATGATGGTGTATTTTAAACATAAACCTGTTGTCTGGTTCTTAGTAAGAGCTCAGCAGGCTCCTCTTCATTTTCTTCCATCTTCCCGTGGCTGATAAGACACAAACTCAAGCTTTTCCATCACTTCCATCATCATCCATGGTCTTCTGTTGAGCTCTTCAGGGAGTGGAATATACAAACCCAACCTCTCCCTTCGATATATTGTCCGTCTAAGATGGATAAATATTTATGCATGAATACATGGATATACATTTACGGACCATGCAGCCAGGGGGAGAGAACATCCTACCAAATGTGAGTGGGGAAATGTATTTTTATTTTTTATTGGCAAGGTTTAGTACAGTGCTAAAATATAAAAGGAAAAACTGAATAAATGATGTCTTAGCTCATGCTGCCATAACAAATACCATACGCTGGGTAGCCTAAAGAGCAGACGTTAATTTCTCACAGTCTGGAGGGTGGGAAGTCTTTGATCAACTAGGATGGTTGAGTGCTGGTGATGACTCTTCCTGGTTTGCGGAGGGCCGTCTTTTTACTGTGTCCTTCTTACGTGGCAGAGAGAGAGAGAGAACCTGCGTGAGAGCAAGCAAGCACTCTCTGGTCTCTTCTTAGAAGGACACTAATCCCAGCATGAGAATCCTACCCTCAGTACCTCTTCAAAACCTAATTACCTCCCAAAGGCCTCACCTCCAAATACTATCACATTGGGGATTAGGACTTCAACATCTGGATTTTGGAGGACACAGACATTCAATCTGTAACCAATGTACCCTAGAACAGATGTTGATTTATGGAACTCATTACTTCAGAGGTATTTGAGGCAGAAGATGTGAACATCAGTTCAAATGTCTAGAGATGCATTTCCCAAATATGTTCCATCTTAATAGGCGTTAAGCAAAAAAAAAAAAAAAACAAAACGTACCCTGGTCAAATAAGTTTGGGAAATGTGCTAAAGGAAATATGGAAGGCTTCTTGGTTGCAGGACTTCTCAGAGCCTTTACCTTGTTAATAAGCACTGTGAATTTCTAAGAGGTGAAAATAAGTACATAGCTAGTTCCCAAATATTTTTTGACTGTGGAATCTGTGGCACATTTCCTGGGACTTGAGTTTTATAGGACTGGTGTTGAGAAAATGTGAGGTTAGAACTTTTTAAAATTGGGTTAATTCATAGGTAAAAGAGTCATAAAAAGACCCTGAAAAAAATATCTGAGGGCAATTCACTGTTTCCCCGGGAATGCCACAGTGATCAAAACGGACCAAAGATTGGTCCATCCAGGTTGGTGATTCTGAGGCCCCATTTAATTTCAATCTCAACTTGGCCCTGAAGAGCCCTCTTATTGCTGGTTCTGATACAAGGTCCCTCTCCAGGCATTTCTTTCCACTGAGGTCAAGAAGCATTTCAGAGGCTTTCTTAACACCCATCTCTTTCTTAAAGCTTCCCCTGATTTGCCAGAAGAAAGGTGGCATTTCCCCTCTGTGCCCACTCTGTCTAAACTTGCTGGTCCTCTTCTCCCGTCCCCTCCTGGCTCACTACCCCCAACACTTCCCCTTTGACTCTACCTTTGGGGAATTCCTCTGGCCTCAAGAGCAGAGCTGGCTATACGTCCCTTAGGCATTGTGGGTGGGTTGTTGGAACCCAGATCCCTGCCTGAATTCAACATTCCCACCCAGTTCCCCTCCAGGGGTGGAGTGGATTCTTCCCAGCTGAGTCCTGTGAGATGGATACCTGCAAATACTCAGTAGCTTCCCCAAAGCAGTGAATATTCATGAATCCACAGGGTGGGTAGCATTCCAGCCCAGGGACCAGGACCTTTCCTCCTCTGCCACCCTGTCCCTCAGAACTGTGCTCTGATCTATGTACCTCCTGTGGGAAGACCCCATCATCAGCTGAGGCTGATTATCAAGGGAGTGCTACCTCCGCTCAAGGCTGCCGCCACCTCTGGAATCTTGGTGTCAGTCATTGAAGGAAGCACACAGCACAGGGAAACCTGCAGCGCACACTCATACTTTCACCTCCCCGCGGCCAACACATTCCTTGTATCCATTACGACCTCCGTGCTTTTGTTCATGCCATTCCCCTTCCCTGGGAGGGCCACCTTCTCTTCCAAGGCCTATCATATTCTAGAGACAGTGCCATATGGTTCTAGAGTGAGGGTTCTAAGATAGAAGATTATTGCAAACATTAAATGAAGTATTCCTTATAAAGCATTTAACACAGTGCCTGGTGTTCAGTACACATCGGTTGCTTTCATCTAGTCCTCAAGTCTCAAATTCTCCGCATTCAGTGAAGACTTTGTAACAATCTCGCCCCACATTGGTCCCGCGAATTCCTCAGCGCGATCATCAGAACCACGCTGATCACACCTCTCGCGATCGTTTTTGCGTTGTTTTAATAGACTGCTCTTCATCTTTGGTGTTATTAAACAGGACACTCCCTCTACTTTTGCCTTTTTCTCCCCACTGCCTGGTTGGTTATCATGTTGTCTGCTGGGGTAGACTGCATAGAATAGCTAGTTGATTTACTTGTCTGTTTAATTGAACCATACGATTGGCTAAAATCAAGGATTTGGAAAAATCATCCTTATTCTTCCTCCTCTTGTAACCACCCTTCGTTTTAAAACGATCACAAAATGGTGGTCCCACAGGTGGAATCCTGCCCTCAGATATGTTGTGTTTTTTTAAAAAATGAGTGAAATCTATTTAAAAATTGAGAGATTTCGTATAAAAGTGCAGATTGCTTGTTTCTCCCCCAATATCAGGAGCTCTGGCACAGTATGGGGCCCCACTTTAGTAACAGCCCTCAGAGCCCAGTGTCAGGCACCCCTTTTGAGGAGCACACTTTCTTCAGTTTGCTAAAATACTCATCCCTCTCCATGCCCCACCTACTCATGCTCCATGCCCCTCCCGCTCCCCTCCTGCGCCATGCTCATTTGTTTTCATAACCCTTGTAGTCTTTTAAGTTTGGGAACAACACTTTCTTTATTCCCCAGCAGCACTGCACAGAAGAGGCCACTGAGACCCCCAAGGCCAAGGCCACTGATTGGTCAGTGATGGCGGAGACCATGGAGGTGGACTGGCCATCAGGTCACTTACTCACTCACTCCCCTAGTTGAAGAGCAGGCCACCAGCAGGGCTCCCATTCCCTCTGTTGGGTTTGGAAATTGTGGAAACTCTGCTAGACCTTCCTTTGATGGTTTCCATAGTCCTTTCACTCCTGAGAAGTAGGCAGGGCAGACATCGTGATCTCCTTCCCGTAGAAGAGGGTGCCCCACAAAGTCGAGGTCCTCAGATGCTCTTCTTGGGACTCTGAAGGGCAGAGGGTGGGGAGGCAGCATGAGCCTTTCAAACGTGGTTGTCTGTGTAATCTGTGGACCTTCATAGTGCATTTCCCACCTCCAATCCAGCAAGGCCAGCCGTCCTCATCTGGGTGCAGTCAGGGAAGCACAGAGAGGATTCCACCTCGGCATCCTTCCAGGAAACCCCTTGCCTGCGTGCACCATTCCCTGTCCGAGGGCAGTCATTCCTGAGCTGCCCGCCCCCGCATCACAGGCCTTCTTCCCAGGAGGAAGGCTGTACCTGGTCACTGTGGCCAGTCCATGCTGCCTCCAGCATCACATGGTCACGATTGGGCCTTGAAGCTCCTCTGCCTTGTGGGCCTGTGCAAATAGGGGGTTTAGAGAAACGGGTAGGTCTGTTTTTGATTGAAACAGTTACTTCATTTCATCCTGAGTGCCTTGGTCAGGGCTCTGTTTTTGTGGTCACACAGCTTCTCTGTCAAGTTTAGGCCCTTCTGTCTCCAGGTCCTAGTTACGTTGTTGCTGGCGAGTGAGTTGGGGCATGCTAATTACTGCCTGAACCGAGCAGCCGTTCTCTGATAGGGACCAATTTGTGGTAACGAGACTTTCCTTGCCAGAGATCCTCTCTCTAATTTTCTGCACCGTGAAAACTTCTTGCATTCTCTCTCATTTGGCATCTCTGGGGCCCCCGGGCTCAGGCCCTTCCCACATGGAAAGGTTTGGGAGAATCCAGCTAATTTATTTTCCCGAGTTATGTCATTGAAAGCTGATTCCATTATTTATTCCATAAAAATGTGTGTTTTCATACACTTCGTGTGTAGACATACCATAAAATGATATATTAATCTGGAAGCGTCCTTTGAGATCTTCTAGTTTAGGCATGGCAAATAGATTACATCTTGTGTGCCAACTGTGATGAGCTAAATGGTGCCCAGGGTAATATGTTGGAAAGGATTCTGAGGCCCATCCAAGAACATACCCTGGAATATATTCTGCTTGGTTGCCATGGACCCAGGAGCCAGAGTGGCAGCACATTTCCTAGGTATGGCCACCCCTGATGAAGTTCAGGCTCCCCGTTTTACAGATGAGGAACCTGTGTCCAGAGATTGGAGGCAACTAGGGTGCCGCTAGCCCTTACAACACAACTCTGTGAGTCAGAAAAGGCACCCCTTCTGGGCTGACAATGCTCCAGGTCACGGGGTTTGGGATGAATCTTAAGCGAATGACTCCTAAGAGGGTTTCCCAATGCCATGGCAGAGGGAGGGGAGGCAGAGAGCTGGGTGCCCCCCAACCCTCCGTCCCAGTAGCTGCATCCCAGGGGTCAAGGAGCTTCTACGCAATTTGCCTCCTGTGACCATTTCCCGTTTTTCCTCCTGAAGGATGCAGGTAGGTCAGACATCGGCCGTCAGCTGTTAGCAGCATTCCTTCTCATGAAGAGCTTGAAAGGGATTCTGTATAACTGAGTGGTTTAAGACTGTGAAATCCAGAGAGACCTGGGTTTGAATCCTGACTATGCCTCTTCGGGGTCCTTAGACAAGCTACTTCATTTCCCAGAGATTCAGTTTTATTTGGTTTTATTTTGAAGCAGTGATACTAACACTTACCTCATAGACCTGTTGTAAAAATTAAATGAGATGATGCATGTAAAGCTTCCAGCAAGTGCACAGCATTTAGTTAACACTGTCTCAGTCAATGTTTGCTATTTTTATCATCTGACTCTGTGGAGTGCATTTTCCCCTGTCAGAGGCTCCAAGGCAGAGAATTTACCAGATTATTGAGCTGTCCCAGGGCTCTGAAACTCTGCAGTCTTGGAACAATAGAAAACAAGATGGTAGAATATTTATTATTTTCTAAAAAGTTATTTTTCACCTAATTAAAAGTGATTTGAGTGAACAGTTTTGGAAACAAGCACTAAATCACAGTTTCATAAGATGTGTAGTCTACTTTCTGGAAACTGTTTTCATTACCATGAGGTTGTAGAAGGGGTTGACTCATGCTCAGAATGGATGGCCCAGGAGGATGGGAGCGATTTGGGTTCTGTTGACCTACAGTATAGGAGAAATGCATGCCAAGGTGAAGAGGACCTCCCACAGGAAAGTCCCTCTTTAATGCCCATCTTCATTGCTAGAAACCTCGACAGGACATTAAAGTTCAGATCCTCACTGTGGAGAAGTTAGGAAATTCTCAGGTAGTGTTCCAGAGAGCTGCGTGCTCCTCTTCCACCCAGACCAGAGCACTTTCCAGAGTTCACCCACCCTCACCCCTCCTCCCCGTCACTCATCTCTAGTTAGTGCTTCGGGAAAGTCAGCGAGGGGGATGCTAGGAGACAGTTGGGGTGAGCAGAGGGACCAATGTCAGAAGCCAGCCTGCCTGGTTTCGAATCCTCTGCTACTTACCTCTGGCAGATTCTTTAACCTCTCAGGGTCTCGATTTTGTCATCTGTGAAATGCGTGTGATAATAGTACCTATCTCACAGGATTGCCATGAGGATGAAATGAGTTAACGCATGTAGGTGCATCACACCGGACCTGGAACCAAGTAAGCATACGGTTCATGTTGGCCAATATCATTGTTATTAACACATAGATGGGGGAAGGGAGGTGGCATTGCTTTGGAGAATATTTCGGGTTCTCCAAGTGACATGGGACCCTTCTGGATAGGAAGCATCATTTTTCTCATTTCTGCCATCCTGGAGTTTCTCTCACCTGTACTTTCAGTGCTATTCCTGAAATACACTGGAAACAGGAAAAGAGGAGATCCTCTAGCATTAGGGAAGGTGATGTTGGGGGAGGGGTGGGACAGAAGAACACATGGAATTGACATTCGTGGAGTACCTCCCACATTCCCAGCTCGCTGTTGGGTGCTTACTGGATTAGCCTAACCACACCTGGCAGGTTGTTCCTCTCAGTGAGGAAATGGATATCGGGAGGGGGGAACGAACTTGACCAAGATCCCACTGCTACACTGTAATAAGGTCTTACTGGGGTTCAGACTGAGATGTGCGTGGCTCAGGGACCCGGGCTATTTCTGCCACCTCACACGTCTGCCCTCTTGTTCAAGATCTCCACGGCCCTGCCAGCAGTAATGCCATCTCGTGTACCTTGATGTGTCTGCTGCTGAAGAAGCCTCTGAGCGTGAATGTGCCAAGTGGATCATTTACCAGGTGGCAGTTTTCTCATTAGGAACATGTCAGCAAATGAGTCTGTGTCTCAGCATGAACACGTCTTTTGGGGGAGTCATTGGTCTCCATGGAAAAGAAGATTAGAAACAAATGCGGTGACCCCAGAAGAGGAGGAGAAGGAGAAAGAGGATAAAAAATGGTAGCGTGAGTGTGGACACTGGTCTTAGCTCAAAAGGTGAAAGAATATCACATGTTGCTTCTGAATTCAAATCCTGGCTTCGATCTTTACTGTGTGACCTTGGGCAAGTTATTCAACCTCTCTGTGCCTCAGTTTCTTTATCTGTAAGACAGCCATGATGATGCTAATAGTACTTCCCCTCAAATGTCTGCTGAGCACCCACTCAGACACTGTTCTGTTCTAGGTGCTGGGGACACAGGTGGGAAGGAAACAGTGAATAGTGCCCTCAGGGGGTTCGTCTTCTAGTGGGCGTACATGTGACCACAACGTGAACAAATGAAACAACTAGTGTGTTGGATAGTGGTACACGCTAAGAAGAACCATTACACAGAGATGATTGCGGGTGGTGAGGTGATAGTAGAGAAGGGGGCCAGAGAAGCCCTCACTAAGAAGGTGACATCCGAGTAATGACTTGAAAGTGAGAGAAAGAGCCACTTGGGGATCTGGGAAAAGAGAATATTGAATGAATGAATAAATGAATGAGTGGATGGGCTGTGTGGATGAAATATAATCATAATAAATGTAAAGCACTTAGAATGGTGCATAGTATGTGCTCCATAAATGTGAGCTGTTTTTATATTCAGCAGATAAAGCGGGGAAATTGCTGCCATACCCCCTACTTCTGGCTCTTAAGTCATTTTCAAGATAGGCTTCAAAGAAGCCTGCAGAAACGTCTTCTGATGCAGTAGGAGCTCTTACAGGACGGCCGGGCACAAGTTAAGACTCATCACACATACGTGGGTCATGATACCGTGTCGCCTCCCTTAGTCCTCCCGTAGCCCAGGAGGACGCATGTTATTGCTGCTGTTGGAAAGGTGAGAGGACCAGGTGCAGTAGAGTGGGGGCTGGCCCAGAGAGGCATAGCATAAGTGGCCTGCTGGGGCTGACCCCCAGGCAGCCTGCCGCACAACGTCTTCTGGGGCTCGCATAGTGAGCCTCTCCCCATCCTTGTCCCTGTGAGAAGCTTTGGGGGGCCACCTTGGGGTGACTGGCCCTGCGTGCAAAGCCAGGAGACAGGGCCTGTGGTCAGTTTGCAGTTGACTTGAAGTGAAGTGGAAAGCAAGCCAGTGAGACAGACGCAGATCTGCCAGTCCCGATTGTAGGAATGCTGGAGATAAAAGCAGCCGTGGGCCCAGAGAACAATAGCCCTGCATACCAGCAGGAAAGGGCACAGTCATTGCCCCCAACCCAGACAACTGCTCTTTATCCAGCAGAGCCAGGGCCCCGAGGGTTTGGCTGGGTAAGGCCCAGGAAAAGGCTGACTCACAAGAGTTGAGAGAATAGCCCAGAGAGAGTGGGAAAATACAGAAGCCAAGTTTGCCCCCAGTGACATATACTTTGGGGCTGAGTAATGTGGCAGACAAATCACGCCCTTCACCATCCCACCCAGAGTGGAAGCACACCCTGAAGCCGCAGAGATAATTTTTACTAAAACAATTGAGCACAATGGAACCAACAGGCTTTGTTGCTTCTTGAGGAAAAGATGCTGTGGTCCGGAGCCCACGCACCGCCTTCTGCCTGGGACCTTTGGAAGTAAAGCTTTCTCCGAGGGAATTGAATCAGCCAGAAATATTTCAGATCGCAGTTTCCCTCCCATTGACTTATATTTTCTGGTCTTGGTGGGGAGTCTGAGGATGGTGTTTAGAGGGCCTTCAAGGGAAATTCTAAAACAATAGGCTAGACTTTCAAATATGTGGTCATGTAGAGATGTCTTGGTTTGGTTTACCCTGGTTTTGAAAAGGAGCAGCCAAAACATCTTGATTTGCTAAAAATCCTTCCAGAACATAAATCACTGGGGAGAGAAGGAGTGGAGAGGGTTGGGTGCTGTCTGAGCTCATCGTGAGATGGGCCCAGTGCCCGTCTCCCATGGTCTTCCAGTTGTCCTCTGCCCCAGGGCCACTCCCGCTGGGCCCACAAGCACCACGTCTGCCCATGCCCAGAAGGAACTAACAGGGCAAAAGTCTACGGAATTTGCCCTGGTGAGTTTTACAGGAAAACTAGCCTGAAAGTCATGAGATTGGAAGAGGACGGAGATGATCGTGTCACCCATCCTTCCGTTATCCAAGAGAATGACACCTAGATTGTTCCTGGGCATTTTAGTATTTCCTGATAGGCCCCAGGCAAAGGTAGAATGAAGTTTCCAGATTTTCTGCCCTGGCTCTGGACTAATAGCTCACGCTATCTGTCTAATCACTTTGATGACTCTGATAAAGTTTTAGACCTCCAAAACAGGGCAGAAATGTGGGAGAATCAGAACTTAAATTTGTGAGTTATGTTTTGGATGTTCCTCCAGTGAGCATCCAGAGAAACAGGAATATCCACCAGGATAACCACAGGCCTCTTCCTAACACCCGGTGATTAAACAGGGCCTGTCTCGGGAAGCCTGTGTCTGGGGCTCAGCTACTCTGGGATCCTGAGGGCAGTCTGGGTTTCATGAATTTGAGTCTGCACGCTCAAGGCAAAGTCCTGTGAACAAGACTGATTTGGCCTACTAACTGTTAGCCTGGAGTGCCTTTTAATTTTCCTTTTTAGTAACCAGTGGCACCATTTTCTTCTTTTCCCTTCTGTCCATTTATTGAGATTTTCACCCTGCATTGAAATCAAACTCAAGATCCCATTCTCCATAGGTCTTCTTCCCTCAGAGCCCTCTCCCCACCCGCTCCTTACCTTTCCGTCATGATTTGGCAATGAAACCTGTATCATCTGGTGGCAAATCTTAATGATGACCCCAGCCACTTAGTAACTAAGTCTTGTCGGCCACCATGCAAGATGGTTGCCCTAATTTCACTTCATCCTTAGAGCAGCCCCATGAGGAGGGTAGGGAAACCAGGCCCAGTGAGGTCAAGTGACTTCATTAAAGTCCCAGCTGGTAAGAATGGGGGCCAGGACTGGCACCCAGCTCTGTTGGACCACCAACCTCTGAAAGCCGATGCTTTTGACTCCTAGTGTGGTCTGTGCTGTTGGATAACTTTGTGCATATGCTTGTCTGGGCTTGACAGTTAGGGACTACGCTCTGCAGGCAGGAATCTCACATTGCTTTGTGTCCCCATGGCGTCTAGCACAGCACTTTGCATCAAGAAAACTTGCATTTTTGCGTGTTGTTTGAGAGGTAGATGCGGCTTGTGTTCACTTTGTACCAGTTATCTGGAGACAGGAAGGCAGGGAGCTTCCCCTCCTGCTGCGAAGGGAATGACTGTGGTGATTGACAGGGTATCGCCACCTTGGGCATCACACCCACCCAGAGGGCTGGTTAAAACATCCCTGGACCCACCCGGAGAGTTCCTGAGTCAGTAGGTCTGGGTGGGGCTGGATAATTTGCATTTCTACCTAGTTCTTGTGTGGTCTGGGATCTTGCTTTGAGAACCACTCTCACAATGGGAAGGACAACCCAAGTTCAAATCGCAGCTCTGCTGCTTACTGTCTGACCACAGGCAAGCTTCTACAACCCTGGGAGATCCAGTAGAGCTTTCTCTAAAGAGAGAAGACTAAGCTCCTCAAGCTGTTGTGAAAATTACTGACTTATTACATATATACATAGTATTTATTTACCAAACACGGATATGACTCTTACTATTTGGTAGGTACCTGCCAGCATCCTTTACAAATATGAGCTCATTTAATAGCCATAACAAACCTAGGAGGTGGTCCTCTTGTTTTCTTCAATGTACAGAGAGGTGACTGAGGCCCAGAGAGGTTCTTTGACTCTCCTGAGGTCCCCTGGCTACTAGGCGTAGAGCTGGGCTGCATCCCAGGCGTCCTGGCTCCAGAGTCCAGTACCTGTCCTGTGGCTGACAAACCTCTCCCATTCTCAGGTAGGCTAAGAGTGGCCCCTCCAAAAAGGGCAGAAAGACTGGTTTTCTAGTTCATAGGCCTATTAACCAGAAATGACAAGGAAGGGACAACTGTTTTATGACCACAGCTTGCAAATCACGTGCTTGACCTCCCTTCTGATACCAATATGGTCAGTCAGGAGTGGCTGTTTCTCTTTAAACTTCTCTGGCACTGAGGTTTATCATTGCTCAAGAGGAGGGTGCTTGAAAGAAGCCTTGTGGGCTGAAGGAGTGTAGGAGGTGAGTTGCGGGTCAGTAATAACAGTGGAAAGAGGTTTGCAGCTCCCCCACTGAGGACCTGGGTGGGGGGTCTGGCAGGCGAGTGGGTGCAGAGGCATGGCCTGGGGAAGGGGCAGTAATGGACAGGGTGGGAGGGGAGCAAATAGTTTCAGCCTGGCCGGGTAACTGAAGCCAAGAGGGCAGGCAGTGGGAGAATTCCAGCTATGTCATGGGAAATGGCTGTGACCAACGCTCTGATTAGCTGCCGACCACAAATCCCCTGGGACCCTGCCAGGGGTCAGGAGACTGGGGCACCTCTGGGATGCCAAAGGGTTGCTGTATTTTATTGTCAGAGGAAAAAAGGCGATTTTGACTGTTATCCCTGGATGTGAGTGCTGGCACTGCCAGGAGCTGAGAGCTGGGTGGGGACGTGGGAGTGAGAGGGAAGCTAGAAAAATCTACTTTTCATTCCAGGGAACACAGAGGAAAGACCAAGCTACACTGCTGGGGCTTGGCATGATCTCATAGCCTTTTTGGCCACCATCTCTGAAGCATTTTTGCCCTTTCTTCCCCTCTCTGCAAGGTGGGACGTCAGAGTCTCCCATTGCCATGTTAGAGGCATAAATGGGAAAAGTTGGCCTGGATCCCTCAAAGTGTAGATGAGATGGAACGGCAGGGCTTCTGGGAAAACAGACTTCACGAGTGAACTCCATAGTCTGCTTGTTTGACATCTTGGGGTTGAAGCTGAGCAACGAGATGTGGAAAAATCAACTTTTGGAGTAAGTGAGCTCAGTGCCCAGCCCGTCATGGGGACACCTGGAGGAACAGGGTCACATCACTTACTTCATTTCTTTAGCTTTTCTCAATGCCTGGCATCATGAAGCCTTTATAAATGTTTGCTGAATGAATGAGGGGACTGATTGATTAATTAATTGATTATGTCCAAAAGGATAATGATTCAAAAGGAATCTCAGCTAACACTTTAGAAATGCCTGATGAATGAAAGCTTTCTCTGAGCTCATCACGGTCCTGTGTGACTGTGGAAAGAAGTCCTTCAGCCAGGCTAGAGGGAATGAGACAAGCTTCTTTTCTGGGGGGATTTCACTAGATTTCACAGTACGCTGTTAAGGTTAATAGCCCAGTCCCTTAGAGTTAGACTCAGCAGGCTTGTAGTACCGGGTAAATGAGATGTGTGATCTTGGGCAAGTCACTTAACTTCTCTGAGAAGTAGTTTCCTTACCATTATAAAATGAGGATAATAGTAGTACTTTTCTTCTCAGTTCATTAAAATCATCTCTCTGAAGGGCTTGGCACGGCGATAGACCCATAGTTGCCTTCAGTAAGTGTAACTTTAGTATCAGTGAGGATTAGGTTCAAGGAATAGAAAACTCCATAGTAACAGAGTTTAAACAAGGTAGAGATTTATTTTTGTCTGAACTAAGACTCCATGGAGAGGAAGTCCAGAGTTGGTGTAACAGCTCTGCTCCAGCAAGTACTCAGAAAGCCACGTTTCTCTAGCTTTTTGTTCTGTTATCCCTATGTTGTCCCTATCAGGCCTTACCCTGATAGTCTAAGTTAGTGTGGCAGCCATCACATACACTTTCCAAGAGGCAGAATGACAAGGAAAACTCAAGAAGGCAAAGGGACGTGTGCCATTTGCCTTTTAAGAGAAGTAGCCATATAACACTTCTGCTTATGTTGCATTAGCATATACTTGGGTTGTGCTTTTTTTTTTCTTTAAATCCACCAATCTCTGTCTTTTAATTGGTATATTTAGGCCATTTATATTTAATGTAATTATTGGTACGTTAAGCCTGCCATTTTATTTTCTGTTTGTTCTGTTTTTTCTTTCTCTATTTTCTTTTTCCTTCTTGTAGGTTATATAATCGTTTTTTAGAATTCCATTTTGATTCATCTGTAGTGTTTTTCAATGTCTCTTTATATGTAGCATTTTTAGTGGTCCCGCTAAGTATTACATTATATGTACTTAACTTATCACATTGTATTGGTGTTGACAGTTTACAAGTTTGAGTGAAGTGTGAAAACCTTGCCTCCATTTATGTTCCTTTACCCTACCCAATTTATAATAAAATTGTCTTAAATATTTCCTTTATGTACATTGAGAACCACACCAGATAGTGTTATAATTTTTGCTTCAACCACCAAACATAATTTAGAAAACTTAATAGGAAAAGGAAATAAATTTTCCCATATTTTTTCTCTTTTTTTTTTTTTGGAGGAAGATTAGCCCTGAGCTAACATCTGCCACCAATCCTCCTCTTTTTTGCTGAGGAAGACTGGCCCTGAGCTAGCAACATCTGTGCCCATCTTCCTCCACCTTATATGTGGAACGCCTGCCACAGCATGGCTTGACAAGCGGTGTGTGGGTCCGCACCCAGGATCTGAATTGGTGAACCTGGGCCACCGAAGCAGAACGTGTGAACTTAACCACCACACCACTGGACCAGCCCCTCTTCTTTCTTTGTTTTGATGTTCATTTCCTTTCTGTTTAGAGAATTTCTTTTAGCCATTTTTTCTTTTTTAGGATACATCTGCTAGTGACAAATTTTCTTAGTTTCTTTCATCTGAGAATGTCTTGATTTCTCCTTCATTCTGAAGGATATTTTTGCTGTGTAGAGTTCTGAGTAGACAGGTCTTGTTTTTTCAGACCTTGAAAAACTTTGTGCCACTTCCTTCTGCACTTCATGCTTTCTGGTGAGAAATCTGCTATCATTTGAATGGTTTATTTTTCCCTTACAGGTAAAAGGATGTTTCTCTCTCACTACTTTCAAGACTGTTTTTGGTCAGTTTTTAGAGGTCTGACTATGATGTGTCCTGGCATGGATTTCTTTGGGTTTTTCCTTTTTGAGTCTGCTCACCTTTTTGAATCTGTGGGTTTATGTCTTTTCCCAAATTTGGGGAGTTTTCAGCTGTTATTTCTTCAAGTACATTTTCAGCCCTGCTGTCTTTATTTTCTTCTTCTGGGTCTCTGATGACACAAGTGTTAGATCTCTAAGGCTCTGACCACTTCCTTTCAGTCCATTTTCTCTCTGTTGTTCATATCGGGTAATTTCTATTGTCCTATCCTCAAGCTAACTGATTCTTTCCTCTGTCCACTCCATTCTGCTCTCAAGCCCATTGAGTTTTTTTTATTTTGGGTACTGTATTTTTTTGTATTTTTCAGTTCTGAAATTCCCATTTGGTTCTTCTTTTATCTTCAGTTTCTTTGTTAAGACTTTCTAGTTTTTCCTTTGTACCAACTGTGTTCTTTGTTGCTCCTGGAAGCATTTTTATGATGGCTGCTTTAAAATCTACATCAGCATTGACATTTTTTGATTGTCTTTTCAAATTTAAGTTGTGATTTTCCTTGTTCATGGTATGATGAGTAATTTTCTGTTGAAACTGAACACTTTGGGTATTATGTAATGAGACTCTGGATTTTATTTAAATCTTCTGTTTTAGCTGGCTCCTGACACTGCTCTGGCAGGGGAGAACGGGGTACTGCCTTGTTACTGCCAGGTGGGAGTGGAAGTCCAGCTTCCCCACTTGGCCTCCACCGATACCTGGAAAGAGGGCTCCTTGTTACTGCTGTGTGGGAGTGGGAATTTCAGCTCCCCACCAAGGCTCTGTTGATACTGCCTGGCTGAGAGGGCAAGAATGCCTTTTTAGTGCTCCCCAGATGGCCTCCCCAACAACGTGAGGGGAGTGGAGGTGGCCTCATTACCTCTGGGTAGTGGTGAAGTAATGACTTTCCCTGGAACTCCTCTGACACCACTTCAGTGGTTTGGTCATACGGGAGAGCCACCTTCTTACCATCAGCTGAGTCTAGAAGACCAGACACCGTGGGGCTGGATTTCACTACCACTCAGCAGGGTTAACTTGGCCTTCTCTGATACCACCCCAGCAAGGGTTTGGGGTACCTTGTCAGGCTGATGAGGGTAGAAGTCTGGGTTTCCCACTCAGCCAGTGCTAGTGGAGGTGTGGCCGCAGGTATTTCTGTGGTGTTTGGCTGGAGTAGAGCGGTTATTGTCTGGAAGTTTTCTGTTTGCAAGGCTGCTTCTCCTCTGCTCCTTTGACTAGGAGAACAGGCTTTATTTGTGTGGGCCCGTTGGCATACTGGGGTTACTGGCTTCACCAGCACCAGGTCTTGGATATGTGAGTGAAAAGAAAACCCAGGGAACTTGCCACTGTATTGTTCCTCAGGTTCCAGGTCCCTAGCCAGACTGACTTCTTCCCTCCACCTTTCGGAGTCTTCTGATACTTGTTTCAAATCATGTCCAGGGCTTTAAATTGAACTCAGAGGGAATAATAAGGCAAGGTGTCACCATCTACTCCCTCTTCCTGGAAGCAGAAGTCCCCTAAGATGGCTTTTTAAGCATTTTATCAGGTACCTTGGTGGTCCTGACAGGTCTGAACTGAGCCATTTGATGGTTTGAGCCATGGTTTGTGCATATATAAATCCACCTTTAAATCTGCTGGGATGATTTTTAAAGATTCTGCCGGGTGCCCATCAGAAATGGGGTGAAAGATGCTCTCCACTGAACTCTTGATGAAAAAGCTACTCACAAGGGGAGGAAACAGCCCAGGACAGGCAGAGAAGGGGCACATATGAGCCTTCCCACCTCCACCCCCTGGGAATGCTGCTCCTCCTGCCCCTCCCAGGACCAGGCTGCTGGAGCAGGAAGACTGTTGACAGGCTGAGCACGCCACTTGTCAGAGTAGCCATTAGGGGTGGGAATCAATCAGGGCACCCGCGATTCAGGTCAAAATGGCCATTAAGTGGGATGTTGCTTGGCCTTGTGTGTGTGGGTGGATGCTCGCGCATTGTGGCTTTCTGTGAGGCATCTGTCTTAGCTGTAACCATGTTTTCAGGGGCTTCCTTTTACCATCATATTGATTTCTTCCTCTTTTTCAGCAGGGCATGAGCTGGGATGAGAGTCATTGGTTTTCCCTTTAGCAGTCAGAAGGATGAACTGGGCAGCTTATAATAATAGGCTTGATATTTCCCAGAATGTTTCCTGAAGCTCCCACGGGCTAATAAATTAAAAAGTTTTGTGGTCAAAAACATTTAAGAAGTACTGGGTTAAAATAAGTTAACTACATTTCTCTATTGTGGGACTTCTACGAACCTTTAATGTGCTGATGTGCATTGTAAAATCTGCAGCGTCTCCCTAATTTACCAGTCATGGATCCATTTTGTTATGGAGCGTTGCTTGACACTGGGGTCCTGGGGAGACGTTGCATAGGAAATGCTGCCATAGACAAGGTTGAGCGTTTTACAAGTTTGAAGAGAGGCAGTCGTGATGGTCCTTCTAACCAAGGTAAATAAGCAGACTCTCTCCCCATCTGTGCCCACCTCTGTGCCTTCAGAAAAAGCAACTCCTTTTTTTACATCTGTCACCTGGGAAATTGGAGAGTGATGTCTTAGTCAGATCCATGTCCCTTGCAGACCCTTATTTTTAAGGAAAGAAAAAGTCCCCAGGCTCTGCCTTGGGTACCCCCAAGGAATCAAGTCCCGCAAGTTACACAGGGGTGCAGTCTCACTCCACTGATGTGAAGACCATGCTTCGTATCTTCTCCCTGCCTTCTCTCAGTTGCAGCCCTGCATCCATGTTAGAATTGAGATCTCTGCTCAGTTAGGGGTCGTTTTGCCTCCATGATTTGATTTTACCCAGGACAAAAAGTTTATACCTTTGGCAGCGTGGGGGGCATTGGGTTTTCAATAAATTGATTTCAGTTCCAAATGGTTCATGATGTTGCAGTATGGCAACGTGACTTGGACCAGGAGAAAGGCTCTGATCCCTATCAGTTGCAGACACTGAGGTGTTGACAGTCTTGGAACAGTGTTGCTTTGTCTGAGGAGGAATGCAACCTCCAAAAGCTGATTGCATTGATAGAGAAGACTTGAGTCCACTGTCCTTTTGTCAGGCAAATACGTGGATCTGCTTTGTAAACTGGTCCTTATCTGACTCCCAGACACAGGGTTGAAAGGCTCAAACACCAGCCACCCAACACTAGGTTACCAAAATCTGCACCTGCTTGTGCACATTGTAGTTCCTTTAACCTTTAACTGGCTCTTGGTTGAAGCTGGTAGGCCAAAATGTGTGTCTTTAACTTTCTCATCCTGTTTGATTCTTAGAGCTGATTTTTAGATGTTGTCCTCTGTTAAGGTTGCTAAGTAAAGCATTCTTTTTGCCACGAGGTATGTCCAAAAGATGGCTTGCTCTGAGATTCTTTGAAGGCTAATTTGGAAAAGCCTTGGTGAGCTCATACGTTTAAAAGAAAGGTTCCAATTACTCGTGCTCATTTTCTCTGATTTTCATCTCAGTGTGCTACAGATTTCAAAATAAACTTTAGAATTCCCCAATGTTGACACCACATAATTAGTATAATAGCTAATATTTACTGTGCACTTAAAAGGTACCAACATCATGCTATCCTTTCTACGTATTAACGGATTTAATTCCCTCAACACCTCCATGAGGCTATCTTGATTTTACAGTGAAGAAACAGGCACAGAGTGATTGAGCAACATGTTCAAGGTTGCACAGCCAACAAAGCTCTGGGGCTGGGATTTGAACGAAGCCAGCAATCTGACCCCAGAGAGCATGCATCCTCTCTCAAGACACACCAGGGGATGGCCCTGTTCCTGGCAATGAGATGAGGTGAACAGGCAGAGGCTGGACCTAGAAGCCTAGGAACAGGTGGAAGGGGCAGAGTCATGCCCAGCTGTAGGTGATGGTAGGAGCCAGAACCCAGAAAGTGGAGGCTATGGCCACAGGTAATGTCAAGAAGCTGTCAGCATGGGGAGGTACAATTATAAGGAGTGGGAGCAGAACACAGCGATGGAGAAGTCAGGAGTCACTGTTACTCAGAGACCTGGAAAGGCTGGCCGCATCAGGGGAGTTGGTCACAGTTTCAGCTGAGTGGGTAGGGTTCAGGGGCAGGAATCACAAGAGAAGGGACTCAGGCACCAGGTAGTTCACCTTGATGGGGTCAGGCCAAAGGAAAACGTCTGGAACCAATAACCAGACTCAGAGTCCAAGGTGGGGATTGAAGGCAAAAGTCGAGCTAAAGGTCGGGGTTAGAACCAGAGTCAAAGCCATGTGGATGATGGGGAGTCCCCACATGTGAGGCGGAAATCCCAAAACCCTCTCTGCCCAAGTGATAATTAACTCCTAGTATTGATTCAGGACAAGCCCCCCAGGCAGAATGCAAGCAGGCTGTGCCTGACACATAGCCTGTCCTGGAGCCAGAGAGAAAATCCAGGCCTGGGCGTTTCCAAAAGAAAAAAAATGCCAAGTATCTGAATGTTGTCTGGCAGTCTGTTAGCGGAGATAGGAAAACAGCAGACTTGGGTGTTGTAATACCACCTAGCCGCTCATTCAAATAAAACACTGTCTGCTGCCACAGTTTATAGGATATAATATTTGTTGAGAGAATGAGAATTCTACAAAGGGGTCTGTAAACTGCCCAATATAATTTCCATTGGTTTGTAGAGTCTAGAAGTTGGATATGAAATTTTTGGACTTCAGGAGTTGTTCAGGGAGAGAAAAATCGTTGTTTGTACATTTACCAAATACTAGAAACTTGCTCTGAGTCAAAGCAGGGTTGGGGGTTCTCCTGCCCACCTCCTGGGTCCAAAGAGGATGAGGGGTGGGCCGTGTAACTTGATTTGGGACAACTTGTCAATATTTGGCTGTGATGTCTGAAACCTGGCCCACGGGGGCAGAAGTGATGTCTTATCCAGACCCACGTCATAGGAGATGTGAACTGGATTGAAGTCAGAGCAGGGAAGGCTGTGGGGACCTCGGTGCCTTCTGAAGATATTTTTAGAATGCTTTTAACCTGAAAAAAGGGAAAGTGCCACCCTTCTGGAGACCATGAAGCCGAGAACGGCTATAACTAAACCAGGCTACTGCCTAAATTGGGGGAGGCCTTCTGGCTGCTCCCCTGGGGTCGGGGGAAAGTGCCTGTTGCTGTGCTCTGGGAATGTGACATGCAGGAGAGGGTGTAATTATAGCCGCCCACCCCCTCTGTTTAGGCTGAGACTAGGACACCTACAGCGTCAGGGAAGGAAATAATTATTCTCCATATTTGTGAATGTGGTTTACAAAACACACAGATGGATTTTATATCACTGACAGCACTGAATACTCTGGTCGGGCTTATTGCCCCACACTTTGCTGATGAGGATCTTGAGGTTCATGTCACATGTCCATACAGCTATGCAGGAGACCCTCAGCCCCTGCATCCAGACTCTCAGCTCCCACGCTCAGGACGTAAGGCAAAAAGTGTTGTATAGTCAAAATTACCCTGAAAAATAAGGCAGATCGTGCCCCTCCCCCACCCCCACCCCAAGAGCTGTGCTCGGCCAGTTTGGCTTTCAAAGTTGGAAGTGGTCAGTTTCTTCAGTGGACTGCTGGCTGAGGGAGTTGACGTGCCTTTAGAGGTTAGAAGAAACGTGGAAAGTTTCTTAATACCCAGTATGCATGAGAAGCATGCAGGAGCTGAGACGGCCTGGGGAACCACAGACTGGCGTCTCCCCTTCCACGCTCACCTGGGCGTTTGCCTTCTGAGTGGTGTGGCAGGTAACTGATTCAGTTATTGACGTTCTCTCTCTTCTCCTCTGGGACAAATGCCTGTGGTTGAATTTGCCCGGTTTAAATGAGTGTGTGCAATAAGTTACAGAGCAGGCGTTCCAGCCACAGGCCCCTGACTTCGAACCTGGGGCTCTGCCTACCACTGTCACATGGCCTCCCTTGGTCCACTGATACTCTTAATCAGTGAAATTGACCTTCCCGTGGAGAGCCGGGAATAACATAAGATGAGAAGACTCGGCCAAGGGAACCATAGTCTGCTGACCTTTCAGTAATCATAATAATAAAAATAAAATGATGATAATAATAATGGCAACAACAAGTGTTGAGATCTCATCTCGTGCTAAGTGTTGTACAGGTTTTTTTCTCCTCTGCTCTTCAAACAACCCCCTGGGACAGGTGCTCTGATTATCCCCATTGTATCAATAGGAAAACTAAGACATAGAAAGCTGGAACAAGGTCACTCAGCTTATAAGATCTGTGGGCAGGCTTTGAACCTAGATCCAGGCATCTCCAAGTCCATGCCCTTAACCACTTTGCTCCTCTGTTTCGTTCTCACCCTTTTCCTGACCACTGAGCCTTGTGTCCACATACCCTGTGAGGAAGGCAAGCCCTCAGAGGCTAGAAGGAGCAGACCTGAGCACCTGACCCTAGGCACTCTGGCTTGCTCTTCATCACGGACCTGGGAAGTTAGGAGCAAATGACCTTGTTTTCTGACTAAATAAAGTTCCCAAGAAGGATGACACTGATGCCAAGTGAAATCCTGGCCAGCCCCCTTCTGCCGGTGGTGCAGATTCCTCAGCTGCTGTGCACTGTACTCTCCAGAGGAAGCTCATCTGGGTCCCAACCTTGATTTTCCTCCTGCCAAAGCTGTTATTGCAAACTGATTTTTTTTTTTTTTTTTTGGATGATGAAGATTGGCCCTGAGCTAACATCTGTGCCAAACTTCCTATATTTTTGTATGTAGGACAACATGGCTTGATGAGCAGTGTGTATGTCTGCGCCTGGGATCCAAACCCGTGAGCCCTGGGCCAAAGTGGGACATGCGAACTTAACCATTATGCCACTGGACCAGAACTAGCTCTCTGGGGTGCCACACCTTCAGTGCGATGGGCCAGTAGAACCCAGTTCCAAGGGTACTGTGCATGGAGCTAGCTCAAGGCCCTTTCAGAAATGAGGGCAAGCGGTTTGATCCTAGTAAAGAGGGAAGCAGGGCCGTGCATGGCAGAGGGAAGTATACTTCCAGGCAGCCAAATGGTGCATTTAATGACATGGCTACCTGCTGTGCTGCGAGAGAAGGCCATGGCCAGGCCAGGAGCCACCGCTCAGTGGGAAACAGGGGCCGATTGCCGCTTCCATTTAACACATTGATACCAGTCTCCTTTATACTTAGCTTTTCTTCCTCACTCTTAGCCCCGATTCCTGGCCTGCCACCTGGCTCCTAAGTCCCGAGTTGTGTTGCTGGGTTTCTTCCACTGCTGGACGCCTCACATCCACAAGTCCAGCTGCGAAATGCTTAGGGGCCTCTCTCCGGGGAAGGAAAGGTTTGAGTTTTGCTTTCTCCAAATTGCTGGAGATTTAATTTTGGTAGATGTTTCCAGCACCTCAGGCATGAGTTCAATTTGCTGATTTCCAAAGCCACATGCAAGGGTGGTCCTTTAAGAATGATGGATAATTTACAGAGTGATAGCTGGAAGCTGCCCTGCATCCCCAGGTCCTTTGGAGACGGGTAGATGGGACCTCTTGTTCAGATGGGAGCTCTTGTTCAAGGTCACAATGCTTCAGTAATGACAAAGAACAGAAGCCAGGTTACCTGATTGCCAGGCCAGCCCTCTCACCCTCTACAGCCTGGTGCCGCCATAAGGCAAAGAGGTGCCAGAGTGGCTGCTCCAGCCCAAATCCTGACATCCCTATGGGGATGGGTGTGTGTATGTGAGAAAAAGTGAGTGTGTGTGAGAGAGAAAGGGAGAAGTTGTACATGTGTGGTATGTGTGTGTGTGCAGAGAGAGAGGTTTGGGGTGTGGGTTTATGTGTGTGTATAGGTGCGTGTTTGTATGCGTGTGTGTGTATGTGTGTGTGTGTGTGAAGTAGGAGGGGGTGTTGTTCCTTGATCTCAGCCTGGGACCGAGGCCATTTTTCTTTCCCTATTTAGACCTTTGTTTAGACTCAAGTGTCATCCGCTTGTCCCTGAGAACCTGCACAGCCTCACAACTTTGTCTTTATCTCACTTTATATTTAACCTCATTAGCCGTTCGTGGGCCTGCCTGGACCCGGTCATAACGGCAGACACACAAGGCAAGGAGCCCTGATGTTTATCTCTGCCGTGGAGTGTCTGGTGTAGTAATTAACTTTGAGGTCTTGAATATAACAGGATATGGGGGAAAAAAATCAGAAAATCCCTTGCTAATTTGCAGAAGTCTATAAAACAGAAACCAATTATTTGTTTATTTGTTGCTTGTATAAGGAATATTTACAATATCCAATTGCATATCAAAATGTAACGAAGAAGGACCTGGTTTTGGCATCCAGCTGCCAGGGCTGGAGTTCCCACTTACTGGCTGCGTGAGCCAGGTGAGTTACTTTATCTCTCAGAGCCTCAGTTTCCTCATCTGTAAAACAGGAATGATAAAATGAAGATTAAATGAGATACACAGTTAAAGCCCCCGGCGCTGTCCTTGGCATACAGGGAGGTCAATAAAAGTAGGGACTCCCGTCTCGCCTGCTGTGGCCGTCCAGTGCCCCATCGTACCTACCTGCCTATAGCCCGGATTCCTGTTGAAGTAGGACCATCTCATATTGATCATTCCTGACTCAGGAGAGAAGTATCTGTTGAAATTTGATTGCTAAGGGAGTACTCCAAGACCTTCCTAGTTCCGGATACCACTGCTCAACCACATTTTAAAAATCGTTTTACGTTATTTATGCCCTTGATCTTTCAGGTTGCACATTATCAGTTTGCCCCTCTTCGCTTTCACAGGCATAAGCAAAGGTAGTTAAATGGCAGCTTCTTTGAGCTCCCAGTTTCTTTGCTTCTACAGATTTGTGCTGATAGCCACTAGAGGGTGCCACAGGGGGCTCTGGGGTGTGGGTCTCCTACAGGTAAACTCAAAAGTCAAAAGTCAGTCATTGCAGAACCTGCATAAGGGGACACCAGACTGTAGTGTGGATGACAGGAACAGAATTTGGGAGCTGGAATTAATATGGAAGTCTCGCCACATGACCAGAAAGAGCCCATGTAGTATTCCTTTGTGAGGTTAGGCTCTTGTCTTTTTCTAACAAGACCATTTACAATGATTTTACCCCCAAACAATCATTGAGTACAAAATGCCTTCCTATAAGCAATCAAGCAAAGTCTGTTAGTATCATGTACTCTTAATTTGTCATGCAATTAGTGTGTGATTAGAATTTCTCAAGCTACGTTCCTTTCTCCTGTTTTAGGAGGCTAGGGGGCTGATGGCCGTGAACTTTACAGTTAGACCCGGCTTCAAATTCCAGCTTCCTCCACTTACCAGCTGTTTAGCTTTCGGCAGATCATGTAACCTTTCTGACCCTCAGTTTTCTCCTATAAAGTGGGAATGATGATACTCCTTTAAAGGACTTACGTGAATAGTCGATGTACAATGAGCACAATGTCTGGGATATAGTAGCTTTTCAATAAATGGCAGATATTATGATTATTTTGATTTTTTTAAATGACACCGTTAGTCGCAAACATCACTGATCTGCCTTGGAGAGCAACTTATGACTTTCAGGATGTATTTAAATGTGTCAGCTCTACTACCATCATGGTTTAAATTTGACCCATCCTGTTTCCTTGTAAAGCGCTTATTAGACTATTTAAGAAATAAGCATTTTATATAGAGTACCGATGCCAAATGACAATTAGTGACAATTTTTATACAACACGTAACAGAGGTCGGGAACTGTTTATGCCAGACGACAACAGCCCCTGAACAATGTGCAAAGAAAATATTATGCCTTCTTGGCCATTCCTAACATTTCAAGTCAAGGTGTTGCATTTAATTAATCTCTCGAAGGTTTAATCTCAGACTTATTAAGAGCATTATTTTGTGAAGGCAAACAAACAGCTCTGAGAGCGGCACCAAACATGTTTATTCCAAATAGTTAATTAAATTGTGTCAGTTCCTGCCCTGCAGCTTTCAGACTATTCTGTTTTTCTACCCGTGTGGACATTTTGTCATCATTCATTTTTATTTCCTCTCCAGCCTTTTAAAAAGAGCAGCTGAGCAGCAGCCCAAGCTTGTGTGTAGTTGGAGTATTTTGCAAAGTTAAATTGGTTAACTATGGGCCCAGTGCTGGCTGCTGGGATCATCTCCATTTTTTAAAACCGACTGGGGTTTTCTGGTGATATCTAAACAGACCTGAATGATTCTGCCTCTGAACGTAAGCAGCAATAGTGACCCAGGGTTGGAAGACTGGAAGTCCCTGGAGCTTGGCGCTGCGTGGAAGGAGGAGTATCGTAGGCTGGAATCTGGGTGCAAGGAGATTTGATGTTTGCCTTCCAAAGCTGCTAACCCACATCTCTTCCTGTTTCACTCTCACCTGCAAAATAGACATGGATATGTCAGCCTAGGCTCTTTCTCTAAGAAGTGCAGGGGCTTCCTTTTGGCTTCAGGGGTGCAGGGCGCCAGCCCTGTGGGGGGCAGGGAGGACCTGGAGGCAGAGGGAAAGGCACAGATCTCTGGTTGGCTGGGCTGGAGTGGATAGTGAGTCAGCATCAGGAAGACTCCAGTTCTTAGACATCCAAGGTCAGGGACACTGGACCTGGGGCTGGACCAGACACTCTCCGCTAAGAAGCAGAAGGCTCCACATCTCTCCACACTCCCACCCTGGCACCCCCAAAGCAGGTTAGGAAGAAAGGTGCAGAGGGCCAGGTACTCTCAAACTCGTCCACCAATAGATACATACTTGTAAGTCATACTTGCATGTGAGCATCAGGCATGGTCTTGTCCTCAAGGAGCTGTGATAATAACACCACCTGACATTTCTTGAGCACTTACTACGAGCCAGGCTAAGCAGTATCTGTGAGTTAACTGCAAACAGCTCTACAATGTAGGCATCATCATTATCTCCATTTTGTAGACAAGGACATTAAGGCACCAAGAAGCTAAGAAACTTGCCTAAGGTGAGACAGATAGTACGTGGCAGCTCATGGATTCTGCTATATGAAAAGATAATGTACTAGTATCATGAATTTATAAAATGTTTATATATATATACCAGCCAGCTTGGCATCTTTATGTGCCAAGGAGGGCCTGAGAAGAATGAGGGCTATAGAGGAGGAAGGGGTTTCAAGGAAGAAGGGGTCTCCATGAGCTGGGTGTTTGGCAAAGGTGTCATAAAACATGGGAGTTCACCAGTTGGGTTTGTGAGAACTTACAGATGTGGAGAGAAGCGAGGAGAGCATCCCAGTTGGAGACGGTTGTGCAGGTGGCCGTTGAGGCAGGAGGACTGGGTGATCCGAGCAGGTGGGCGGCAGAGAAGGGTATGTGAAGGACAGGAGGATGGCTGGGGCCAGCTCGCGGAGGGCCTTGACCGTCAAGCCATTGTCATCAAACCAGAACCAGGGGAAATGAAGAGATGAAAGCGCTGCAGCTGGTGGAATCCTGGGGTGCACCAGGCTCCATCAGGGCAACAGATCCCCTTGTCCCGAGGATGGAAGCTTAGTTAGCAGGATCACAGAGGGCCAACCACTGTGTCCTTGTTATTTATAACACCACTGGCCTGTGCTTGAGAGCAAATACATTTTGTGGTGAGGAGCAAATGCCTATGTTCTGGTTTTGTTACTTAGCTGTGTGTCCTTGGAAGAATGACTCAACTTCTCTGTAGCTCAGATTTTTCTGTGCTGCCAAATGAAATGACCGTGTGTTCCTCGCAAGGTCGTTGTAAGAATTAAAGCACCAGGCACATAGTAGATCCTCAATATGTGTTAGATATTATTGTTATCATTGTTGTTGCTGTTCTTGTTATCATTATTGTCTTCCGCTTTGAGACATGAGCATTATTCCAGAGCCCAGAGGATGACAGGGACAGACTATCTAAGAGTACACAGAGTTATCTATCTCCCTCTGTTTCTCAGCTATCTCAGGTCGTTAGCTCTGCTAAAGGGTGACAGGGTGCCCAACGAATGTGGCCTGACCGCTTGCCTAGGAAGAACTCCCTGCGGCTGCCTTGCTACAAGGCTGAAAACATAGGTGTGCTTCCTTCCACGTGGAGAGCCTCATCACATGCAGGTCTGTGGGCTCTGCCTGCAGCTCTGGGCTGCTCCAGCATCTGCATGTTGGTACCCGAGGAGCAGTGTTGGTAGGGGAGAAGCTGATGTGTGGTGCTGTGGCTTTCTTGGGAAGGCCCCGTGTCCTCAGCGGACCTAGTGGGCATCGAGCACTAATAAATTGTATTTCCTCTCCAGTCCAGGAGACAGGAAGCTTCAAATTGGACTCTAATTAACTCTGAAGGAACAATGGTTTTCTCCAGAGCCTGGCAGGTCTAAGGAGGTGTCACGCAGCCTTGGAAAATAATTACCGCCATAATGACGATGCCTCCAAAGTCGGGCTCCTGACGATACACCTCAAACAAATGTGTGTTTCTCCTTCCTCACAAGGTTGGCTGCCCTTAATTGCTACCCTGCTTCATTAAGGGGCAATTAATTTTGCGGCTGGGTTTAAAAAGGCAGTAATTATAAGGCGAGGACAAAAAGCCCGTGGTTAAACATAATCAGCTGGATATAAAAGGTGCTCCCTGGCAGGTTAAAGAAGGAGGGAGCGAGGGAGCTCGTGTCCCAGGCATGTGACGTTTTCCTTCTTGGCTTTTCTTTCTTCGGTTTACAACTGCCTCTGCTGTTACAGGGTCCAGGTGTGGGACAAGCCCATCTTTTTCTGCCCAGGTTACAAGGTTTGGCATCTTATAGGTCTTTGATCTTGAGGTCTTGGCCAGTGGAGCTTCTTCTGCCATAGAGGTCGACCAGAAGGCCTGGGTCAAGCTCAGGGACTCAGGGCCTTGGGTGGTGGGCATGGCTTCCCAAAGAAACAAGACTTTCCTTAGGATTCCGTGATGGAGGCACTTTTATTCCAGTGTCACCCTGGATGCACATTCATTTGTTTACTCATCATTCGTCAAACGTTTGCTGAGAGCATTCTAGACGCTGTGCTAGACTCTTGGATGAAATGGTGAGCACAGCAAGCATGTTCCATGCCTCCAGAGGTTTATAGTCCACTGGGTGAGCTGGGTATTAATGAAATAATAACCCAAATATATCATTAGTAGTAGCAAAACATGCCATGAAGGCAAATGGGGCTACAGGAGCATAAAATGGGGGCATCACAGTGGTCAGGGAAGATGACCCAAGAAAGGTACTTTTTTTTTTTTTTTTTTTTAGTTGAGGAAGATTCACCCTGAGCTAACATCTGTGCCAGTCTTCCTCTATTTTATGTTTGGATCCTGTCACAACGTGGCTGCTGACGAGTGGTATAGGTCCTTGTCTGGGATCTGAACCTGGGGCACCAATGCAGAGCATGCCGAACTTAACCACTAGGCCATGGGGCCGGCCCCAAGATAGGAACTTTTGAGCTGAGATCAGAAGGATCAGTTAGCCAGGTCAGTGTGGGAGGGAGGGAGTGTTCTGATCCCAGAGAAGAGCAGGTACAAGGGCTCTGAGACAGGAGTGAGCGTGACACCTTCAAAGAACAGAAAATACAAGTCAGTATAGGACTAGAGTGCAGAGGTAAAAGGCGTGGGTGTCACAACAAAATGGGGTGAAGCTGGGTAGCTTAATGGACCTCAGTTTTCCCATCCATGAAATGAAAATGGTATCACTCTCTCTTGGCTGCACCATAGAGAAATTGTGAGGACACAGCGAGCCAAGAGCTTTGCGGCTGTGTTATCTGTGCAGCAGTGTTTGTGGGGATCCCACCAGGCAGAGGCCCTTCCTTCATGGTGGAGAGACAAGGCTGGAATTACATCCTCAACTTAATGACACTACTTAGCCCTGGCATGTGACATATAGGCCCTTCTGCTTTGACGTTTCTGTATTATCTCCCCATTTTTTTTTTCACCATGTGTCCATGTGGGCCTGCCTGTTGTGAGCGCCGCCCCCTCAAACACACAACACACACAGGCATACGTATTGTTTATGGAAACAAAATTGAAATCATGCTGCAGCAAGATAGTGTGGGGGTTAAGGCACGGGCTTTGGTGTCAGGTTGAGTTTATATCCTGACTGGACTAATCACTAGCCACGTAACCTTGACAAAGGTACTTGACCTCTGCGAGTCTCAGTTTCGACATCCACAGACTGAAGGTGAGAGCATCCACTTCACTGTTGGTGTTTGGATGGGATAAGACGGTCCATGGACAGCCCTTAGCCAACTGTAAACCCTCAGTAAATAGTAACAATGACAACATTATTAGTACTGAATGGCTTCGTACAATGTCTGACACCTAGCAGGTGCTCAGTAAATGATATTATAGTTACTAAAAATAGTGCTAATAAGGACTCTTTAGGAGAAGGAGGCAGAGACACTACTTACACAAAGATGAGGACTTACTGGCTGTTAGGACTCATCCCATTTTCCTCTCTTCAGCTCAGCTTCATTCACCCGAGGGCGAATGGGCTTTCTTTTTCTTTCTTTTTTTTTTTTAAAGACTTTATGTTTTTGGAGCAGTTTTAGGTTTACAGCAAAATTGAGAGGAAGGTGCAGAGATTTCCCATATACCCCCTGGCCCACACACAGCCTCCCTCATGATCGACATTCCTCGCCAGAGTGGGACATTTCTTACACCTGATGAACCTACACTGACACATCATCACCCAAAGTCCACACTTTACATTAGAGCTCATGCTTGGTGGTGGCACATTCTGTGAGTTTGGACAAATGCACAATGACGTGCATCCATCATTATGGTATTAAACAGAGCCTTTTCACTGCAGGTGGGCTTTCTTCACATAGTAAGCAAGGTGGTCTCTGGCAGCTCCAAAGACATGCTTTTCCATCCAGTAACCAGCCTGGAAAGGGGTGTTCTATTCCAGCTCCAATTTGAACAACCCCCAATGTGGAGTCTCATTGGCTCTGCTTGGCATATACACCCATCATGTGGACTGAATACTATGTCCCTGAGATCTGAGCTGATTGGCAGTCCCCACCACGTGGTTGGCTTGAGAGGTGAGTGTTGGGGGGTGGGAGTGGGGTCTCCCACAGAAGATGGGGCGGTTTAGCAGACACCCCTTGATTAGGGGCCATGTCCAGAGTGTAACAGGCTCAACTTGCTGGTGCTCTTGACCCGACTCATCCAGTCATGTGGGCTTCAAGGATTAGTGCACGGTGGTTTGACTTAGGACCTAGACGTTGCATAAGTCCCAGTTCACACTCAGTCTCAGAGCTAATGAACTGCTTTGACATTTCTTTGTCTCTGGGTTGAATCCAGTGGGCAGTGACCCAACACCCAAGTGATTTGTGGGCCTGAAGGAGGAGGGGAGAGCTGATTATGGAGTCAGCAATTACTCTGCCCAAGCCCATGCCTGGCAGGGCCTTATCTTTATTTATAGCTGCCTGGGCCTCCCAGAGCCCAGTTTTTGCCCTTGAGTGACTAGTGCACTGCAGTTTTAGTTCATAAAACACTGTTTGTTTATAATCCTTAACGGATTCTGTTTTATTAAAAGAAAAGGCTCCATGCAGAGTATAAATAAAGTAAACTGGTTAAGTTTTAGCTTATATTCACAGTGACTGCGCGATGGATGGGCACCCACCATGGAATTATGTACACTTATGACATGACTTTATTTAAAAAAATTTCTTTAAGGTCTCTGCAGCCTGGACAAAATCTTTTCCAAAGGAGGGAGAGTTGGCGTGGAGGAATTTGAGATACTAAAATCAGCTTTGTAGCAGGGTTGTTTTTTTTTTTAGTTTCTTTTGGTTTTGTTTGTTTATTTGATGGTATTGCAGGCAGCGTGTCTTTGCGTACAGTTCTGTGATTTGGGGGATGGAATTGCGATAGACCCAGGTCTGCTTTTATCTGAATGTGTGTGTATGTGAGAGAAGGAGAGAGAGATTGCAACTCAAGGGAATAGCAAAGTCTTCTTGGAGCAGGGAGCGTTGAGCTGAGTCTTGAAGGACGGGTCAGATTCTGACCAATACAAAAGCAAAAAGGAAGGAAAAACATGAGTAAAATTCATGGTGAAGGGAAAAAGTTGGGGTTATTTAGGATGTTGCAAGAGGATCCAGTTGCAGGGGGCATGAAGATGACTCAAAGGAGGTTAGATGCAAAGATGCAGCCCTGCTGGAGGGTCGTGGCCAGATCCGAAGGGTTTAATACCTGATTTAGAAGGCAGTGGTGGGGCCCACCTGGTGGCACAGTGGTTGAGTTTGCACGTTCTGCTTCAGCGGCCTGGGGTTCGCTGATTCAGATCCCAGGTGCGGACATGGCACTGCTTGGCAAGCCATGCTGTGGCAGGCATCCCACATATAAAGTGGAGGAAGATCAGCATGGATGTTAGCTCAGGGCCACTCTTCCTCAGCAAAAAGAGGAGGATTGGCAGCAGATGTTAGCTCAGGGCTGAACTTCCTCAAAAAAGAAAAAAAAAGAAGGCAGTGGGGAAACACAGATTTTTTGAGTGAGGTAGGAGCATGGTTGGACTGACCTTTGACCTACATGTTTCTTCCAACTGGTACCATCCCTCAGAAATGGTCTTTCCCTCTTTTAACCAGCATCTTCCCTGAACCCTGGAAGAACTGCCCCACATTGCTCTCCCGAGTGCCCCTCCTCCTTGCCCGCCTTCCCTTCCTTCTGGCCTTCGTGGTTGCTACAGCCTCAGCTGGAGCTGAGCCTCTGTGTGAAGGTTTGCTCTTGGAAGGAAGGAGGGCAAACTCCAGGGTCTTGGTGAAGTGAAGGGGCTCTGAATTTCTTACCCAAGACCTGCTGGTGCTTCGGGAGTTTCTAAGTGAGCTTTGGCCCCTAGCGGACGGAACGGTTCTTAGGGGTCTTGGGATGGCAGCCTTGCCAAGGGGAAAAGAAGCCAAGAGTGAAGGTGGAGTTTTTCAAAGCAATAAAACTCTGGGAGATGCCAGGGATATCCTGCCCGCATCCTTCCTTCCAATGAATATATTTATTAAGCTGCTATTACTTACTTGGCATTCCGTGTAGATCCTACAACACTATCTTAAAGAACCTGGGAGATGCTTCAGAATCATTCTTGACACAACGCTCCAGGCAGCAACTTCCAGTGGGCTCTTAGGATTGTTCCTGCAAGTCTGACATTCTTACCAAAGTACCACCTGGGCATGCCCAGCTTCCTTCACATAAGACTAGAGGCCCACTCGTGTCCCACCCACCTGCCACCGCTCTCCCTTCATCTCTCCACCCACCCGCCCCACCCTTCCTGTACTCACTCAAATCTGAGAAAACACAATGGCCACCAATGGAACATGGCAGTGATATTTGAGGGTGGGAGTGGTGGTGAGGGCCGGGGGTTATATGCAGGACTTAATGCTACATGAGACAGGAAGCCTGGGTCCTGTTCTGGGCTTGGCTTTACTATCTGGGACCTTGGGCAGATTAGCTCACTCCCTGGGTCTCGGTCTCCCCGTCATTAAAATAAGAGTTTGGATGAAGTGTGTCTTGTGTCGCTTTCAGCTCTGACATTTTCTGATCTAATTAATTAAATATCTTCACTTTAAGAAATGAAGTTCCAGTCTTGCCTTTAGTGATAGAAGCAATGACAAGGGAAAAAGGTTAAACAGGTTTCTGGTTTTTATTACTATCTGTATATAAAAATAAATAAGAGCTCTGTCATTGTAACTGGGTGGAACTCATTGCTGGGTCTCCATGTAGACGTGGGCATCATTATCACATCTCTTGGGATCCAGTTCCCCAGGTCCCCACGCCTGGCCTAGTTTGCACATCCCTGAAGGCTGCACGAGGAGGTGATGGCGGTTCCTGGAGCTCTTTCTGGACAGACTTTGGCTCCATCCCCAGCCTGCCTGTGGCACTGCCCATCATCAGGGGCTTCTTAGCATCCCCTGGACTCTTGCTCCCCAGCCAGCCCAGTTCAAGAGCCCTGCAGATTCTTCCACCAGGCAGGAGACCCCATTTCTGGCTCTGACGAGGGCTGTGGGGAGGTGGCAGCGGGCCAGCCGCCCCCTCCCTGCTGAGGCGTATTCGCTGGCACTCAGTGTTTGAGCTGCGGTTAATGTATCAATATTTGCTTGGGAGGGTATTTGGCATGGAGCAGGTCCCCGGGACACCGGCAGATAGATTGCCTTTCCCTGTAGCATTCTTCATTGTTTTGGCAGGGATGGAGGGGGTTACTAGCTGCTGACAAGAGGCATGGAAAGGAGCCCCTACTTTTCCCATGAGCACTTCAGTCTCACAACTTGGCACTGTCTGATGCTGTCAGTGCCTCATGTTGTCCCCATCACTCACTAGTTCCCTGCATATTTCACTCACTCCACTTCTGCTAGAATTCTGTTCCTTACACTCACATTTGTTTTGACCACTCAGCTGGAAGCCCTTGGGGGTCAGGCTAGTGCTAGGAGGAGTAGAGCTTAGTAGCTGAAGGCCTGGGCCCAGAATCAGGCTGCCTGGGATGCATCGAACAGCCCGGGCAAGCTCCCTGGCCTCTCAGTCTCAGCTGTCCCCCTGGGAAGTGAGGAGGAGGATGATAGAAGAGCTGTAAGGATTTCATAGCGTCGTGCATGCAAAGCACTTGGCAAAACATCTCGTGCATGTAAGTGCTCAGTAAAGCTTGGATCTTGTTAATCATGGTTTTTCTCTTTTGATATCTGTCTGGTGATCTTGGATCCTTTTGCGGGCCTTCAGTTTCTCCATGATAAAGACTGAACCCTCGATTTCTTCTGTAGTTCTGTCTCTCTTCTAACAGCACAGTGCTGGGTATGCAGGAAAGACTCCCTGCAACTTGGTGGTTTGAATCAAAGTGTCCTGCATCAGAGGCTGGTGCCCTCACAGCCCTGGGCAGTGGCACCCAGGGAGAAGACATTACATGGGGAGAAAACTTGTCCCTAGACTTGAGAGGGCTTGCCAGTGAACAATGAGAGGAGGAACTTTCTGTCTGTGATCTCTTTGGAAAGTGGATTAAGAGAGGGCGTGGGCCTGGAGCAGGTCTTCCCTCCAGGAAGGGCTGGGACCCTGGGGGCTAGATGTAGGCAGCAGATCTCAACTGCCGTGGTCCTGAGAAACCTGTTACTGATAATGCTACTGAAACTTTCCAATGGTTACTTTAAAAATTAGAATGATCCCCATCAGAACAGTGTCGCTTATGGCCATTTCCATTCTGAAACACTCTCTTGATTTGCAAGTCAGGGATTGCGTACAGCAGGGGTCCCCTGGGCATGCCTGTGCAAGTGGGTCATGCCTGAGGACGTTGGATGGCACATGTGGTGCCACAGGGAGGGAGGTGGGGAGGGCGAGACCTGCAGTCCCATGGGAACAAGACTAAGTCACAGGAGTCAGGACGGAGCAGCCACAATGTGGGAGCTCACTATGTGCCAAGCTCTGAAGCAAGCATTTTACGTACACAGTCTCATTCAACCTTCTCAACAGCTCTGTAAGGCACGTGTCTTAGCTCCTGCTCCCTAGGAGCAGAGCCTGAGCAGGGGATTCTGGGGCAAGAGACTTGTTGAAAAAGTGTTTAAGGAGAGAACCTTAAGGAGGTGAGGGAAGCAGGATAAGAGAGGGAGGAAGCCAAGCAAAGATGGGGCTGCAGGAAGTCTAGCCTCAGCCTGATCCCAGCCTGATCAAGGGGGTGCTGGCGTGTGAATGGCACCACAGATCTGTTCTCACTGGAGGCGAGGGGGCTGGGCTCCTGTTGTCTTGTGTTAATCACTCATTGGCTGTAGGTCACACCTCCCAGGAGAGGGTGGGATGTGACTTCCCATGCATTTCTGAGAGAGCAACGCCCATATTCCAAGGGCAGCTTTTGTATACTACTTTTCTTGGTAATCATATTGCAGTATATGAATACGTCAAATCAACACATTGGACACCTTAAACTTACCCAATATGTCAATTATATCTCAAGAATTAAAGAAAAAAGTATGCCAAGGGCAGATTTGAGCTATTAGCAGCCAAACCTCAGGGCGGTTAGGGGACAGTAAGGGGAAACCGGGTGGGGCACCAACAGCATCTACTACTGTATGTACAATTAATAGGCCCATTGTCCAGATGAGGAAACTGAGGCCTGGAGTGTTTATGTAATCGGCCCACAGCTGTGTGCAGCTGGGAGTCAAACCCAGGCATCTATCTCCAGAGCCTTTAGTCTTACATGACTTACATTGCCTCCCCTGTTAACTCATGTGTCCCAGTCGAGGGCCAGCTAAGAACCAGTTAACCCAGACATAGGTGAGACCTGGACTCAGGAGGCTGGAAATAAGGTTAAAGGTCATGAGAGGAGCCCAAAGGGCAATAACAGACTTCAGGCTTCCATAGTGTGACCAATTCATCTTGCTTTGCCCAAGACTTTCCCAGTTTGGGCACTGAAAGTCCCACATCCTGGGAAACCCCTCAGTCCTGGGCGAATTGGGACAGTTGGTCAGTCTAGCCTTCTGGATGGGAGCAAGGTAAGGATGTGAGGGTCTTTATTTGTGGTGCTGTGTGGTGCCAGGTGAGACCGTTTAAAGGTAATCAGAGCTGTCGTTCCCCTAGAGCTCCTGAAGTCAGAGCCACCTCAGCTAGGGGCTATTTAGGGGACGTGGGTGAGGGGGAGCATGCCAGGAAAAGCCCCTGGCAGGAGGGTATCCTGGCCAGGAGCTGAGCAGAGAGGGTGGTCTGAGATCCAGGGTGGGCTAATGAGGGGTGAGGCTTGGATGCATAGGAGAAGGGGAGGGGAGTAAGTTACCAGCCCCCTGAGGCCTCCTCGGGGAGCTCGCCAGAAATAGATACCCTTCTCCTGCCTCCCACTTTGAAGTAGGCTGTTGTGTGTGTGTGTGTGTGTGTGAGAGAGAGAGACACACACACAGAGAGAAAGAGAGGGAGGATGTACGTTTGAATTAATTTAGTGAGTAAATGTTGTTCTGTTAAGTTTCTAACCCATCCATAGGGCTGGGAGAGGTGAAAAAGTCCCCTGATCCCATTTGAAAGGGCCGCTCGTCTGAATCCGGGAAATCTTCTGCAGACCTGACAAGAGAAGCTATCAGGAAGCCAGAAGCCATGAGACTCATGAATAATTATGTCCTTTGGTGAGGCTTTCTGGGTAAGAGACAAATGGGTGGTTAGGATCTGAGGTGCAGAGGCCTAAAAGTGAAAGTGGGTTCTGCTCCCCGGGATTGAGTCTTAGGCTGTAATGGCTCAACTCTCATATATATGTGTATAATCTATATAATATATGTATATAAACAAGTAGATATGTGTGTATATGTACACACGTATATCCATGTGTGCATATACATATATATATACATGTGTATGCACACAAACATGCGTGCACATATCACCTCCTTCTAGCCAGAAAAATACCCTGGCCCGTTTTCCAGATGGGAAAGCTGAGCCCAGGCCCAGACACGGGGGTTAGGCTTGTTTTTAGGAGTTGAAAGGAGGGGCCGAGTGTCACCGAGTTTGACCTCCAGGATGGTCAAATGAGCAATTCCTCCCATAGCGTTGTTGACACATGGTCCAGTCTGACCCACGATTGGACTGCCATTTCCTGCCATCTCAGGAGTGAAGGTGGCCATGTGATCATCCAGGGCATAGGATGGGTTAGAGCAAAGTTCTGGCTGTGACTCCCTGACTCTAGCTGGAGTGGAGGGACAGCTCTGCTTTGCTGGCAGGGGCAGGCAGGGCTCAGGGGTGGGGGAGGGAGGCAAGGAGATGTTGGGAAGAGTAGGAAGCCCCTGCAAAAGGCGATGCCTGCTGCCTCCCTCTCATTTAGGAGTCTTTCGGTTCACCACTGTGGTTTTCATCTCATATTTCATGCTGTTTTTTCTCAATTTTCCTAATCAGTGCTAACCAGGGACACGTCTGCCACTTTTGGGGACTGCTCTGTGGAAGGGCTCCCCCTGTGTCCTGGGAGCTGGGTTCTGACCGTGATGTCCAGCCTAGCTCCTCCCCACGTGACAGGAAAGTTGACAGTCAGCTGTTTCTACTTCTCCCTGTCTGGCATTCTGAGCCATTTCTTCATGTGGAGGAGACTGTCTTGGGAGGGAGTGGGGCTGAGAAGGAAGTGATTGTCTTTCCCTGTTTGGGACACAGGAGAGTATGCGGTTCAGGAGGTGGAAACAGGACATGCTTTCCCCTGGGCCGAGGCCGGTGCTTCAAGTCCCCTCTCAGTCTCCAGGGGGCAAAGAGAGCTTCTGTCCCATTGAGAAAGACCTTGCCAGCACACCCCGTGGTGAAAGGGGAGAGGGGAGAGGAATCCAAGAAGGCCAAGGCTGGGAGCCTGCTTAGAGATCCTGGGGGTTGCTTAGTCCAGTCCTTATCCAGGTTCCAGTGTTTTTTAAAACTTTCTGACGCTTTTTGTCTTCCCCCTGGCAGAAAGAGATAGGGATACGTTACATCATGACCCAGTAAACAAGCGCAGGTAACTATATAAACACTGAAAGAAGAGCGTCATGAAGCAATACTTAGCCTTCCAGTATCACTGGTGCTGAGGGGAAGTATTGTTTCTGTGCTGCTGGTAGTTTCTATGCTGTTTCATGTTTTGAAAATATTAGTCTTGACAACCACTCATTTGGTCTCATGAACCCAAAAGTAGATAACCACCCACAGGTTGAAGGAACACTGATCTAGTCCACGCTCATTGTGTGGAGGAGAAGGCACATGCACAGTGAAGGAGATGACTTACCCAGGGGAGCGCATAAGCCACATATATTTATTGAGCAGCTACTCTATGCCAGAAACTGCCTTAGGCAGTGGATATATAGGGCTGACTAAAACCAGTGTGATCTCAACCCTCCAGATGCTTAAAGTCTCGCGGGGGAGGTAGACATTAAAGAAATAAAGACAGAAACTGACATATAAAATTATAGTACAAAATGTTCTCAGTGCAATGGGGAAGCGAGCGGAGAGCTGTAGGAGAGCCCGACTGGGAGCAGGGAAGGCCAGGGCCTGCTTTTTATAGGGTGGTCAGGAAAGGTCTCCCTGAGGATGCAAAATTAAAGTCAAGAGAATCAGGCAGCTACGGAGGGGCGGGGGAGGGGGAGGACGGGAGATGAGGGCTGGAGGAGGAGTGCTTTGAGCAAAGGGAGTGGCAAGTATGAAGACTTTGGGTCAAAGAAGAATTGAACCTGAACTGAAAGAAAGCCAGTGTGGCTCCAGCACAGAGACGGGGAGAGAGGCCCTGGGTGGGTGCAGAGAGACAGAGAAGCCCACTCCTTTTGGCCTTTGGACTTTATTCCAAGGTCAGTGGGAGCCAGTGAACTATCTTAAAAGCAGGTACGTGACATGATCTGATTTATGGCTTTAAAATATCCCCTTGGCTACCATGTGGAGAGAAGGTTGGAGAGACAAGCGTGGAGAGAGGGAGATCAGTTGATTTTGTCTGCAGCATCTCTAGAGAGGCGCCAACGGATCTGCCTTTGCAGTGGCCCAGAGCTTTGCACACTTAGAAAGACTGCATTATTAATGAAACATTTTCATCTTCAGAAATGATAAAACAGGCTGCTACATGTAAAAATTAAGTAACTCAAGTTGTTTTAACAGCTTGCGCTCTAGTACAGCAATTTGTTTGGCATAGACACGGGACTCCATCTGAACAGTAATTATGCCATGCTAATTATTTTACTGCATTGTGTACATCTGACATTTAATTACGGGAAAGTATGTGAGGGTAGATTTTCTTCCTCCCTCCGCCTGCCTGACAGGTAGTTTTGTTTCCCATACCTCTTTTCCACCTACATTGTCTTTATGCCAACTTGTCGTCTGCGACGAAATCGTGTTTCCATGACAGCTTTGCTCAGCCATGTTGCCTGCAACTTGCAGACAATCACCAAAATAAACAGTTGACACAAATGTCATTCTCACCCTCCCATTCTGCCTCTCCCTCCCCCTTGATCTAGCTCCTACTATAAAGATTTTACTTTTTTCTTCCACTTTGAGAAAGGAAAGTGATCCCTGTCAACCTTGAGCATCTTTTGATACGTTGGCATGTCTCTCAGTGGCTTCTCCTGTGACCTCTGCCCTTCTCCATGGAGACTGCTGGCAAGCTGTCTCCCATGGCCCCATGCATAGATGACACAGCTCAGCAGCTGTGGGTGGTAGACAAACAGGCTCCAGGCTTTGCATTCATGGGGAGGTGGCAAAGGTGGGCTCACCGCTCAAGATTCCAAGAAGCTGGACCAAAGCTGCGACGTGCCCTTCAGAGGGTGCCATTGACAAGCACTATAAAGATGCATCAGGCTTGGTGCTGGCCATGCCCACAGTGATGGGCCTGAGGGCTGGGGGCTGGGGGAGGGCTTGAGGAAGGACAGGAAGCTCCTGCCTATGGGCAGAAATGCAAAAATCAATGCTGGGATGAGGGGAGGAAAAGGAGGATGAGAGGCAGATCAGCATCTCCTGCTGGTCTGTCATCTTCGCTGGTGTGTCTGTAATGGCCTCTCCGCAAACAGGAGAGGGCTGTCTGTGCCTCTCTGCTGGAGGGAGGTAGTTGAAAAGAGAAAAGAAGTTGTGTGAGCAGAATGAGAAAGAAGGGAATGGCTTAAAAATGAAAGCTACTGGAACACCAAAAGGCATTTTTTATAAATGTGCCTTGCTACAGGACTCTATATCTCAATAGATAGCAGAGGCACATTAAAATACACACAGAACCCTGCTATGGGTATAAAATAAATATCCGGGGGTATTAGAGGTCACGGGAGCCCCCCTGAGCCTGGAGCAGGAGCTGTTCTTCCCTCTTCGTGTTCATTATATTACCTTGTATACTTGAGGTTAGCCAAGAAATTTGGTGCACCTTAGGGAAATAAAGAGAACAGACATAAAGACCTTCAGCTTGGTACAGAATGTGGTCTTTGAGAAGTGTTGGTTCCTGCTAAGTTCAAGCAGTCTTTGATTTGGATCTTTCCAGCTTACGTTTTGCTATTTCAGACCTAAAGCTGCAAACCCTCTGGCCAGGAATTTGCATAAGTCAGCGCTCCCGCGAGTGCCAGGCCAACCTCGGTTGGTTCCCATGATGACTTTTGGTGGCACATGGACCAATATTTTTTTTAAATTTTAAAAGTCATGTATTCATTTTAGTATGCATTAAAATATGTATAACCAGCACATCAAATCTGCGTCTTAATGGGTATAATAAAGTTTCTAGTATAAACACAGGTTTGGCATGCCTTCTTTTTCCTCTCTTCCAAGGTTTTCTTGCTTTACAAACTTGTTCAAAACTTGCTTCTTTTAGGCATCCCGTCCTCAGCATCCCACTTGGCTCTCTTTAATTCTGTCCTGCTTCCTCTTCCTTCTCCTTTTAATCATCCACGGGCGTTCCTTAGAGCCCAGTGTGGGCTGGGCACATGGGAGCACGTCAGTCAGAAACGTGTCCAGCTGCAGTGACAGAAGAGTCACGTAGTGGCTTAAAGAAACAGGGGCTTTTGAGCTCTGAAGGAGGCAGAGTGGAGCTGATGCAGCCGTTTTAGAGTGATGTCAAATGTTCCTCGGGCCTCTGTCCTTCTGATATGACTTTCATCTTCATGTTTGCAAGAAGGCTGCTGCAAAGAAGTCATACCTGTGAAGGGCCTTCTTCCCTCTAGACTATGTTTTATATTTAGGAAGTGAAACCCTCTCACTCACATCTCATTGGCCAGAACTGTTTCACATGGACGTTCCTAGCTGCAAGGAAGTGGAGAGAGAGCATGTTTTTGCTTTACAGTCTCAATGGTAGAGGAGGCTAAGGGAGAACCAGGTTGTGGATGGTTTGGGAGTAGCTGCTCAACAGAGTCAGCCAACAGAGAGGATAGTAACAAGTATAGACAGTGATCTCTGCCCTTACGTTCTCCAAATTGAGAAAGTATGTATTAGAAGTTAACCTTATAATCTTATAGATTGGTGTAGAACTTGTAGAATTAGAGAAGAATTTAGAGGTCATTTGAACTTGATCCATATTTTAAGAGATGAAGAAAATAAGTCAGAGATAAAGGGGATTAGTAAAGGCTCAGCGGTACAAGAACCCTTCTCGGCAGACCCTGCTAAGCCCATGGTTCTCCTCTAGAGTAAGCATCAGGGCTTGTTAAAATACCCATTGCTGGGCCCCAACCCCAGAGTTCAGAATCCAGTAGGTCTGAAGGTGGAGGTACCAAAAACTTGCATTTTTATGAAATTTCCAAGTGATGTTGATGCGGGTGGTTCAGGAACCCCACTTTGAGAATCGTTGTGCCAACCAATTACAAGCATGTAATTTACAACCAGTACTCTATGGCAGATTTTCCTAAATTATGCTACTTTATTTTCACTTCTTTGTGTGTTCTTTAGCAGCTAGATAACCTACAGCAGATAATCAATGTGACTCATTGGCCAGCTAACCTCCATCTTGCAATTATCAGTGGTCACACTGTTTGAAAGCCAGAGTCTCTTTGCTCCTATGACCTGGCTATGCCTCAAAAGGGATGGACAGTGGTCTGTCCTCAGTCACTCTGCCCTTCCGCTAGATGACCACTTTCTTGATTTTTTTCACCACATATATCATTGTCTATAAAATATATATGGCAACCTTTTGTATATTTGCAAACATTTTTCATAAATAGTATCATACTACGTATATCGTTCCATACCTTACATTTTTTAATTCATCATTATGTTGAACTCTTGTCACAGTGATACATTTCAATCTAATTTATTTTAACTGCTTTATGTTGTTTCATTTTTATATATCGTAATGCATTTATCCTTTCCCACGTTTCAAGTTATTGTCAATACGATTTATAAGATTTTGATATTGCTATTAATAGCAACAATATATTGAATTGGGATGCCATTTTGAACTCTTCAAATATTCACTCATGTAACAAACATTTCTCAGGTAGCTACTTTGTACTCAGCGTTGTCCTAGGCGTGGAGGATGCAGTGGAGAAGGGACTGCCTCCCTCCCTCATGATGCTCACTTCATATGATACTCCCAATAAGTTTGTCAGACAGGTGCTGTTATTCACATTTTACAGCTGAGGAAACTGAAGTTCTCTGAATTTAAGCGACTTACCTGGGTTCCCATTAGCAGGGAGTTTTGCATCAAATCTTTTCCTATTCTTTTAGTATTAAATAGTACAATTGGCTTCCAGTCAGTTTCGGTATAATCCAAAAAAGAACTTGGATAATCCCAGCACTCTTTCTAACATTTCGCTGAGATTTCTGATGAGCCTAATATCAGTGAGCCTAATAACAATTAGCATTCCTCATCTTAATTCTCTTTGGAGGCCTTGATTTTTTTTTTTAAATAAACTTTTAATTTTGGAACATCTTTAGGTTTACAGAAAAGTTTCAAAGATAGTACAGAGAATATCTGTATAGTTTCCTCGTCCAGTTTCCCTCATTACTAACATCTTATGTTACTGTGGTATGTTTGTCAAAACTAAGAAACTGACATTTGTGTATTACTGTTAATTAAACTCCAGACTATTTGGATTTCACCAGTTTTTCCATTAATGTCCTCCTTGTTCCAGGATTCCGTCCAGGACACCATATCACATTTAGTCCTCATGTCTCCCTAGTCTCCCGTGGTCTGTGACAGCTTCTTAGTCTTTCCTTGTTTTTCATGACCTTGACAATCAGTGTACTGAGGCCTTGATTTAGTTTAGTTTATCACAAATGTCCAAAGGAAGCAGTATCAAGAATTTGGAGAGCCATAACCAACTCACCTGAGAGTTAGGGTTTGGTGGGTCCTGGCAGTGAAGGGAAGTTGCCATTACAGCACATCAGTTAGGGGCATCTTTTTGACACTGCTGCCTGGATGCTCTCTTGGTGCAAGGACATATGGAAACAATGGAGTGACGCGTTGTCTTGAGGCTAGAGGGGCCAGATGCTTGCTTAGTATGGCAAATTCTAGGTTTTGGTGAACAAGCAGCTTACCAAAGGAGTATAACCTCCTTCCCCTTCATGTCCTATTCCAATCTCAAGTGTCTTTTAACCACAATTTGATATGACTCCATCTCCCCCAGCTCTGCCGTTTCTGTGAATATCTGTGTCTCTCAAAAGTCAATCCTTGCTTCTGATAACTCCAAATAAAAGCCCTTTTTTAGTCACAAAGGGATGAGAGTGAGCTTCCACTGCCTGGGTTCTGTGATGCTATCACCAGAGAGAATTGAATAATTACATCTGCCAGACCCACTGTCCAATTGGCCAGCAACGTGAAGGGATCTGAGAATTCTTTGAAACAATACCCAGATTGTTAGTTCAAAGTGTTAATTAGCCTACAAGATGGAAGAGCCCAGAGAGGGTCATTCTTAGAGCCTACTCAATAGCTAACTGCTTTCTTAGAAGGGCAGTGTTTGGAAAACTTTCTGTTTTAAATTTATATGTATAAATATATATATATTTATTTTAAATTTATTTTATTTTTAAAATATATTTTAAATATATATATATATATAATTATGTTCACTTTCACCCCCATTATAAAATAAATGTTCACTGCAAAAACTTTAGAACATTTTTGGAAAGTAGTATATAAAAATAATTATCTATGATCCACTTCCTAAAAACAATTCTTGTTGATATTTTGCCTGTTTCTTTCTAGATATTCGTACTTTTTTTCTCAGCACGTTATATAATATACTTTTAAACATGTTTTTCATACGACACCATCATAAGCATTTTTACCTGTTTCCTTTAAGTGACTATTAAATAAATACATAATAGTTTCTCATTTAAATAGTCTTTTAAGTTCACTTAATCATTCTATGATACATTTGGTAAATTTTCAATGCTGAGATAAATATTTTTGAAAGTAGAGCTCTCCTCTTTTTGTATATTAGATTATTTTTATAAAATAGAATCCTAGAAATGAGATTAGTAGGCCAGAATTTATAAACATTTTTAAGGCTTTTGATACCTTTTGGGGTAGAGGGGGAACCCATCTTATTAGAGTTCTGTAGAAGCCAAGTCATCATGCTGAATTTCCTGACTTTGTCCTCTGTCACTTCTTGCTCTCTGGGCTTAAACAAACGTTGACGTGGCCTCAACTGAAGTTCTGCTTCATTCATTCATTCATTCATTCATTCACATAAGTCTAGGTGTCCGGCACTGTACCAGATGCTGAGGATAAGATGCTGAGCAAAACCAGAACTCCTGCTGTCATATCCAGAACAGCATCTGGCTCAGGAAGACCCTGATCTGGTAGAGAAGGGACTTGGATAAACCCTTTTGAAAGCACGTCTTTTTCACCACAGGCTTGATGGTTTATGTTGACCGTCTACTTCCAGTTTTGTTTTTCTAATTAAGCTGTTCTGATTTTAGAGAAAGGTGGCCACTCCTCATTCTATCTCAGGGATGTTTGGTTTGAGCCCAGGCAACAAAACTAAAGCGTTTTCTCTGCGTACGGGCAAACCATTTTGGTTAGAAGGCTGCTGCTCATTGACCTTGCTGCTGCTATCTCCTGCCCACGGTTGCAATGCACTTTTATTTCTGATAACAATGGAAGATGCAGTCTAAAGCATTTCTCCAGTGGTTTCAAGGATAGTGCCTGTTTTACTGTTCTCTGCATTGAAGAGTAAAGTCCCTGATTTTATGACCCTGCCCTTCAGATGCTCCTCACTGATTATCTTAACCTCATACGAAGGGTTTTCGTTTCACTTTTTCCTTTTTTGTGATGATGACTGGGAGTGAGAGGTGCCATCTTGAAATGGCTTCCCAACAGGACTGGAGGAAGAAACGTCTGCTCTTAGCAGCCTGTGACTGAACTCAACAGAAGTAACTCTCAGACCAGCTCTCTGATGATGAAGCCATGGCCAGTTGTCTGGGGAACGTTTTGTCTAAATCACTGAATCATTGAAGTCAGTGCACACTTTTCATCGTAATTATGTGGATCATGATGTCCTGATGACTCCCAGTGGATCTCAGGAAAGAGTGACTAATGGATCATGGGGTCATGGGGTCATTTGGTTAAGTTGAGGAAAAAAATCTGGGCAACCAAGGACAAGGCTTGAGGCAGTCACCATCTGTGGCCAGCCTCCAGCAAATGCTGTCTCCTCCTGTCACCCATGGACTCTGACTCATCAGGGCCTGCCTTCCCAGCCTCATCAGAGGAAATTTCCAGACACCGGCAGGTTCATGCATCTCCAGCTCTGCCCCTTGCCCCTGGTGCCTTGAGTGGTTGATATCACCATGTCAAGAGGGCAGAGCCTGTGTCTGTGAGCAGAGCTGCCATGGAGTGCTTGTGAAAGACAGAGCTCAATGTCAACCATGATGTCATTTGAGAGAATCAGCCCAGCCCAGGCTGTGCTCTTCATGTTGTCACCACTAAAGTCCCTTGGCCCTGAATCACAGTAGTTTCTCTTATGCTTCTTTTGTTAATTGGTAGTAAGAGAGGAAAGAGGCTCTGAGGATCACCAAATATTTCATGTTAGCAACACCTTGGTGTTCCCTGGGTGAGGTATTGTATCTTTCTCTTTCTTTCCCCTTGGTCCTCTTCCTGTCCTGCTCTCCTTCTCTCTGTCTCTCTTCTTTATCTATATACATTTGCTTTTTAATTTTTCAGAGCACCTGTCACTTCAGTATGTAAATAGAGTGTCCAAAGTGGATGATTTTTAAAGTAAAAATTTATCACAGGATCTTAAATGGGAAGATATTCCTACAAGGTTCTTTGAGGTCGAGCAGTTCGCCATTGGAGAGCTGGGATCCCGCATGGCCTCTCTACCAGTCTTCCTACGGTAAATGTAGTGTCTCCTGCTGTAATTCTATGGGGCCCTTTCTCTCTATGGGTCCCAATGCAAACTTGTTGTCATGAGATGAGCTCAAAAGCAAGCTTTGCACAATGAAGTCCCTGAGGTGTGTGAACTCTGGGACACCAGTTGACGTGCTCTTCCAATAGCCAGGCTAGAAGCATATTTCATCTCTTGGCAAGCTGGTTTCATCTCTACCTGAGGAAAGATAAAGACCTTTGCTTAGGAAATTTGAGCCCCTGTTCCCAGGCCTTGTTCCTCTCAAGCTGAGGGACAGGTATGGAAGGAATGCATTTGTTGGCAGGAATTAGATGGTGCCCAGGCGCAAATGGAAGTCACGTTCTTATCTGTCCTCTCTCTGCTTTGGGGGAAAAACTGTGGTGGAGGGGGATGCTCTGCAGGGAGAGCAGTGCAGAACAAGCTTTCTCAGTTTCAGCCAGCTGCCACTCGTCAGTGGTTTCTGATGGCATCTGGCTCAGTGAGTGTGGAAGCCAGGAATGTGCCTAATGGTGGAGGCAGAGTGGCCAGTGGGAGGCGAGGTAAACCTTCACTGCAAGTCAGGGGCAAGCTGCAAGGATTTAGCTTGCCCTGGATATATTCTCCCACAGAAGGGCGCTTCCCCACCCTGTGCTGTTAATCAGTCATAGCTCCATCCTAACTGCGAGGCTTGGTGCTCCCTTTGCTTATATTTCTAGCCAGATGAATTTTCAGGGCAAGTAGGCAACTAAGACAGGAATGAAGAGACCAACTTAACCTGAAGTTCCAATCACACGATTGGCCAAATGCATGACAGTTCAAGAGAATGCTGCATTGTTGTAGCAAGTGATGCTGGGGATATATCTTAGCTAACGTACAGAGATGAGCATATGATAGGCAAAAAGCAAAGGCCATAAGCAGTATGTACAGCACACTACCATGTTGGTGTTCTTTATATATATGTATTTGAAAAAGAAGAATGGAAAGCAATATACCAAAGATTTAAATGGTCATCATTTCTCAAGGTGATGTTACTGGTGATTATTGTTCCTTTGAGGTTTTTCTGTTTTCCAAACTTTTTCTTTCCTCTGGTGACTTATGATCACTCTATTCTAGCAACCTCTACTATATCTGTATTCCATATGCATCTATACCCTTCTCCAGAGCTGCTCTGTGTAGTGAAACAGGTTGTGCACTGCACGAGCACTGGTTTAGGAGGAGTGAGTGGGGTCTCAAATCCATCTCATGATCTGCTTGCCAAACCAGCCCTAGGCTGTGTCTTCCCAGAGGAAAGGGAGCCTTTTTCTAATTTATCTGTCCAGAAGAGACGCCTTTTTCTGATTCATACAGTGACACTGGATTTTCTTGCAGCAGCCCTGCTTTTGTGTGTATGTGTATCTTTATACATGTGTTCATGTTAATCATTTTGGCCATCTCGTATAACCACTATATCGCATTATAAAGGGGAATTATTTCCCAGTCTAAATGTAGCAGGGTTCTTTATACTCAAGTTAGGATTTTAGAAATGGCTTTCTGTAGGGCTAGGTAAAGTTCAAGGCGTTCTTCAGAAGGACCAGCTTCTTTGGGCCTTGCTACTACCCTTTCGTGTGCTTAAATCCATATTTACTAGGGATGAGAATGGGTTGAGGGAGGAGCAAGAATATTTGACTTTGAAGTGTTAGTCATGACGCTGACCAATGAAAGACCCAAGTAACTCCCAATGCCAATAGGTTGGAGGCAGCCTTCATTGTTCCGGGAGGTGGTGATGGTGTCAACAGTGGCGTAAAATAAAGGGACAACCTGACCACGTGGCTATGCTCTGGGGTGGAAGATGGTCAAATTTTTTCATCCTCTTTTCAATCTACATCCCTTTGTATAGTCTTATCTTTGTTATTTGGGGGAAACTGAGTTAGCTTCACAGAGAAAGCACACAGTAAGCATGAGTTATCAAGCAAGCATGAAGTAATGGAACCCAGTGGCTCCCAGAGTTCTTTCCTCAAGTCGGAGAAGAGCTGTAATGAGCGAGGAGGATGCTGAGTACCAGAGCCCAAGGCTTTGATGCACACACGAAAGGCAGACATGTTCCAGAAATAGCTTCCCTGACCCCAGAGACTGAGACGGCCTTGTTTTAATTTTAGGGTTGGAATAATGACAGTTTTATGAACAACCAAATAGTTACTCCGGATTCTCCTCTTGAGAGTGTGGTCTGAGACCTTGGCTTGTGTGGTCCAAGTGTGTAATAACATCTGATTGTGCTGCCAACAGTCCCATGGCAGCCTTCACTTTGAGTTCTATTTCAGAAGACCTTCCTGTCTGGGAGCACCCAAACACAGGAATTAAGAAGCAGTGTTATCTACAGGGTAGTCAGGGGCCAGGCTGGTGAACTGCCTGCTCTCAGCTCAGTGACAGACAACAAGACGTCACCCCCCCACATTTAGGGGATGGTAAAAGGAGCTACCATTTGGTAAGCAGTGGGAGTGTCCCAGAGTGGCTTATGAGCAGCTCAAGAATTCTCTGGGAAATCAGTAGAATTGGAGTGCCAGGTGGTGATGTGGGATAGAGGAAAAAGCAGTGAACTCCTCGGTGTAACCTCGGGTACATCATTGTCCTTGATATTATCATTTCCAGTTCATCACTAGGGGCCCTTCCTGCTCTAAAACCCCCCTGGCTTTGTGAGCAGAACCACTAGCTAAGGCTGACTTAAAGGAAAATTCTTCACAAGGAAAAGCCTTCAAAAAAAGTGTTGATTATTTTTCCCCTCTCTCTCTCTGCAAAATAGATGCCTCCAATTTTTACAGACAGTGGAGTTTTTAAAAAGGTTAATGATGCTACTGTGTTCACCTTATAGAGTGGCCTCCAAAAGTAGATAGAAAGCAGCAAGAATATTGAGATGAATGATCCCTTGAACACTGGTTGACTGTGAAAACCAAGCCCTTTCCGTTCTGAACATCGAACATGGACAGAATGGGACAGGCTCGGTGGCAGTCAGTGGTTGGAGTAGACAGGCCATCAGGAGTCAAGGGAGAGTCTCCCTGTGGAAGAGGCAGCTGTTTGAGGCCTAGACACGATGGGCACAAAGCCACAGGGGTAGGGGTTGGGGGAGTATTTTTTCATCACTGCAGTTGATGAGTCTAAAGTTATACAATCAAGAACTTAGATTTAACCTTGCTCTCTCTTGAATGAAATCAAGTAGAGATTACGTCAGTTTCAACTGTCATCCTAAAGATGTAGGTATTGAAGTTCCTAAAGTTAATTCTGAACCACTGGGGGCTAAGTGATAGGGCTCTGGGCCGCAGCTCCTGGGGTCTCCCTTTGGGGTGGTTCATGAGAATGGCTGTGCTGAAGAGTCCTTGAACACATAGACTTCAGAGTTGGACAGACCTGGATTACAATCCTGGATCTACCTCTTAGTAGCTGTGTAAATTTAGGGAAGTTAATACCTCTCTAACTTTAGCTTTCTTATTGCCAAATGGGGGAAAATATGGTATGTTCCATATAGTGAGTAGTTATGAGAAGTTAGAGATCTCATGGTAAATTCCCAAGGAATGGAGGCTAGGATTACAACAAAGGATCTTATATCAATCCTGAGACTAAAACAGTAAGATCAGACTCAGCAGCACTACAACAGGGAGAAGGGGGCTAGCTGGATGCTGGAAGGTGGTGGTTGGTCAGAGGCAGAAAAACCAAGACTATGGTAAATAGAAGACCAGTGGGAAGCTAAACACAGATAGACACAGCTATGGGGGTGGGCACAGAGCAGGTATGAGTACAAGGTAGAAGAAGTCTTGGATCACATGCTGTATTAGTTTCTTACTGATGCTGTAACAAATGATCACAAATTTAGTGGCATAAAGCAACACAAATTTATTGTCTTCCAGTTCTGGAGATCAAAAGTCTGAAATGGCTTTCACTGGGCTGAAATCAAGACCTCATCAGGGCCACACTCCCTGTGGAAGCTCTAGAGCAGAATCAATTTCCTTGCCTATTCCAGGTTCTAGAAGCCGCCTGCATTCCTTGGTTCATGGCCCCTTCCTCCGTCTTCAAAGCAGCATTATAGCATTTAAATCTCACTCTCTGTTTGTGTTGTCACATCGCCTTCTCTCTCCTCCTGGGCCGGGGCGGGGGCTGGGTGGGGGGTGGACTCTGGTGGGTGGCACTAGATGGAAATCATTTCCCTCCCACAGGATTTCTCCAAAGCATGTGTTCCCAGAGCAACTATATGAGGAAGATAGAGAGAAGGCTAGAAAATTAGTCCCTGTTGCTTCTCCATCTTATGTCTCATGCTATCACCCCCAAGCTGAGCACTCTGACTTTATCTCTATGATCAACTGTGTTTCTTGAAAGATCAAATTAAGTCTAATTTTAAATGGGAGGAAAGGTAAGACTCTCTTTACATTATTACTTAGGATGATATCCATCTTGGTTCTGTTCTGTTCCTGCTCATGGAATAGGGTTTTAAATAGCCAGATCCAGGGCTGGATTTGAAGCTGTTGAGTGGTGCAGCTATGAAGAGCTTTATGATGAAAAGGGCTTTTATTGGCCTCCCATTAGTTAGCTGATTTTTTCTTTCTTTAAATAATATGACAAATGAGTGTTCTGATAAGGTTGTCTTTGATGTGGTTTAATGAGTTGACATAATTAAGAGCCATTTCCACTTGGCAATGCTGCAAGAAAACCTTCCAAGTCAGATGAACAAGGAAATTACTTAATTAGCAACTCAGGTGAGCACTGGCTCTTAAGAAAGTGGATGTTAAGATTGGAGGGAAGACGGGAGACACACAGATAGCGTACCACGGTTGGGTGGTCAGCCAAAGACAAATTCCCCCATCCCTTTCCTGCTGCCCCTGCATGAGTATTTGCTTACTGTACCCCTGAAATGGGATATGGATGGGCTCTGCTGCTGCTGCTCACCTGTTGGACGGAGCATCAATGTCAAGGAAAAATGATTGTGTCTTTGGTTCCCTCCAGTTCTCGTGAAAGAAATATCACCTGGCAATTCTTTCTAGATTGATTAGTCACTATTTCATTCCCTTGGGTCCTTCCTGCTGGTTTAATCATTGTTCTAAACAATGGCAGCATTAATCTGAATGATGACAGTTTCTAGTCATTAACAACGTAACCAGGTTTTGTCCCTATTGTAGGTCCCCTTATCAAACCATCATGAAGATTGGAAACTCATTCTATAGAAGATGCTATTTCCTGGGAGAGCAGTCTGTGCCTATGTAGGGGAAATGTTCCTGTGAGAGATTTAGCTTTGGATACTTTCCAGGGGTCATCTGCAAGGCAAAGCTGAAGAAGTCTGTTCTGGTGAAACTCCAAGACCGTTGCTCTGGGTCAGCCAGTGTCTTTGACTTCCATATGTCTCCACCCTGATACTTTTAATAGCTGCAGAGGCAGTCCAAGTACCACGGTTCGGTAGGCAGGTTTTGGATCTAGACAGACTTGGGTTCAAATATGAGCTTCAGCACTAAGTGGTCGTGGGAGCTTGGGGAAAATTTAATGCAGGAATAAACACAATAATCTATGTAGAATATCTTAACATGGTGCCTGGTACATCGTAAGGGCTCCTAAATGGTAGTTTTAAAACTGAGAACACCACTGAAATTGGTAAGTAAAAAAAATTCACAAGACTCAGTCTGTTTTCTGGGACTTTAGCATCATGGAGTACGTCGTGAGGGGCAGAAGCAAACCAAAGAATGTCATAAGTGCTCTCAGGTGAAAAGGTGGCTAGGTGTTCTCCTGTCCTCAAACTGAGTCACTGTCAGAGTGGCAGGTTTGCACATAACCAGGTTCCTGCAGATGCCAAATAACACACCCACCTCTTTTAGAAACTGTTATCAGTTTCATCTCCTAATGATGGCCAGGGTCCTGAGTCCCCCAGACCTGTGCACCATCCACACTCCTGGGTCATGTCTTCTCTGGAGCGGAACACTTGGGAGACATCTCACACCTTTACCTTAAAGCGTAGCCTGAGCCCTGCTCATTGACCCCAGTCTCCTGTGTTGACAGCCTAGTCTTGGCCTGGTCCTGCCTTAAGTTTCAAGAGGGCAGGATGAAACTAACTCTAAATTTTCTTTCCCCTTCTTAATCTCACCTGGCCTTTCAAATTTCAAGGAACTCTCAAAGACCGAAGGGAGCATTCAGGCCTGAGACATCTCCAGGCACTGTCCCAGGAGAGACAGACTCAAAGAAAACCAATGTGTGGTCTTAGCATCATCTACCAAATGCTTCTCCGGCAGCACACAAATGTCCTCCATTTAAAACTTCATTGAATGTATCACACAACTTGTTTAACACGAATTATTGGGGAAATAAAGACTCTGTTATACATACACATTGGAAGGGCACACATTTCAAAATATTAAAGTGAAAAGGATGCATCATAGAATCAAAGAACTACAACATTGTTCTGGGCGCTTATCACAGCATCTTTTCCTTGTTATGCCAACTCATGCTTGGGAAACAGTCTGGAGAGTTCTCCAGTGCTATTTAAATGGTTAAGGGAGAGAGCACAGAGCTTTAAAATCTATTAAATCTATTTCTGACTTCACTGGCAATACTCAGAGCTCACCTTGCATAGAAGAACGAGAGAGAGTTCACCTCCTGAGAATAGAGACCTTTGAGTGGCATGGAATAGTATCCATCAGAAATCTCCAGGGAATGGGAACCCTTGGCTGAAGGTTGGGTAAGGTGTTTTAAACAAACAGAGTTCTCACTACAAACCACTCATCAGTGCCTAGAAATCCTCCGTTCCTCCTCCCCACATCAAACTTGAGGTGAAGTTCAAGTTGGCAGCAGCTTGGCTCTGCCATCATGTCCAAATTCCACGATTTCTGGCCTGAATTTGCTTTTCCTGGCAGACTCGAGCCAAGTCCCAATGAAACATATCCATGGCTTTCAAAATTACGGGCAAAATCAGGCTGGCAAGAGGTGTGGGAGCAGCGGAGGGAGGGGCGAGGGAAGAGCGTCCAGGGTAATTGCTGTGAATGGCCCAGTGATGAGGCTCCACATCCAGGAAGTAATTTCACGAGATCTCTGCTCACTCACTTCCGGTTTGGCTCTCCTGGCTCCCCCAGGCCGGGCACAGAGCCGGGCTTTTTATGGACTGTAAGTGCATTGTGAAGTTATGTATCCTGGCAGTTTGTAAAGTTGTGTTTTCTTTATTTTTATTGGTGCCCCAGGACAGTGCAGACGCACACGTTTGTTGGTGCCTTCCCCTTTCACACTCCCCAATCAATCAAGAAGGACTGTCCCCCACAAGCCCTTCCTAGGAAGCCATGTTCCTTCTGGACCCAGGTCAGCCTCGGATGTGCTGTGTGTCCCCGGTTGAGGGTCCCCCAGCCCATCCCGATGTTGTGGGAATGAAGGAGGCATGAGGATGCAGCCCTCCCTGAAGGGTTATGTAAATCTGAAAGGCTTCATGGACTTTGAGGCCAGCCCATGGAAACCTCAACAAATCAGCTACCCTTTGCTTTTTATTAGATTCCCTATAAACAACTAGGCCATGATTGCCGTGGGAATCAGAGGACAGGAGGCTGTTTCATGCTTGAGGACTTTTCTCCAGCGCTGGTGCCAAGCAGTTGGAGCCTCTTCTCATAATGCAGGCTTGATTAGCCTGGTTCTCCCTCCAACCTCAGCCTTTTGTTGAGGGGAAGAAGTATTTGTGGCCAAAGGAAACGTAATTAACAGAAAGATCGTGTACACGAACTATCATCTTATCAGTGATGATAATAGACCTGATTGCCTATATTTTTTCCAGTCAACCACCATGTTCTATCAGCACAGCCTTCACAATTCCCCTTCCATTCCATTAGCAATGTCTTCAGACTTGTAGTCTTTCCCTCCTCAGATCCATCCCCAACGTTATAACCAGGTCGTTAATCCTGGAGAGAGATCTTGGCACCTTGCCCCAAACATTCAGTAGCTCCCTATTTCCAAGGATAAAGTCCTACCTTTGTACCTGACATCTGAATTCCTACACAGCATGGTCTCAACCCACGTTTATAGCCTCATGTCCTGTGATGCCTCTGTAGAAACCAGACCAGAGAGAGAAACGTGGCCCCTCAGACACCTGCCTTACCACATCTCTGCTCCAAATGGCCTCCCTTGGCTGGACTGTTGTCAGTGATGCTCTGTTCAAATCCTCCTCCCTCACAGACCATTCTTGACAGCCCCAGCCCCAGGGTCTCTCTCCATCTCTTTCTCTGAGGACCTTTGGCACTTGCAGGCTTGGAACTTATTTTTCACCGCTTTACAGAACACCTGCCCTAAGTGTGGAGACTGTCCCAGCCGCTCTGCAGGGCCCGCTGTGCCTGCTCTGCTCAGTGGGCCTTGTCCTAAGGGGAGGGGGGTGGACGTGGAGGTCAAGAGCACTGGTCCAAATCAGGATGGCTGAGGCCTGAATCCCACCATAGTCTGTGACTGGGCAAGTTCCTTCATCCCTCTGGTCTAGTTTCCTCATTTGAAAAGTGGGGAGAGGGGACTCATTTGACAGAAATAGTTGTAAGGATTCAATTAGATACTCTGGGTTAGTCACTTGGCATGTAGCGCGATGCATTATTATTTATTCTCATTCTCATTCTCATTAAATAGGTGTGTGTTGATGAATAGACTTTGGTAATGGGATCCAGGGCCTTTCTAGGGGTTGGATATTTGGCTTGGTCTGTCTGTGGAACCCCTGGCCTGGCTTGTGTAAATTTGACTAAGTCTCAGTGTCCTCGTGTGTAAATAGGGAAGTACAGGACTTGTAAGAATTACATGTAAGAATGTGACGATGTGTGTAAAATGCCTACACTTGGGAGAGGCTCGCTAGGTGAGAGAACCGTGGACTACTGAGAATTGCTGTGGGTAAGTGGTCAAGAGTTCTGACCCACATCGCATCTCGGCCCTTCCTTGGTGGGCCTCAGTTTCTCCAGTCTCTACTTTGAGTCTAGTTGGGGTGGAGAAGAGAAGCTTCCTCTGGCTCCGACTCTCTGTAATTCTGCTCTTTTGCCCCTCTTTGCCCACTCAGTCCAGACCAGAGCTGGGAGAATTGTGGGATTTCAGAGACGGCTTCGTCTTCCTAGTTCAGAAAGATGGGGCCCTTCAAGTGGCTGAGATGGATGGATTACCTGTTTGTCCCCAGATGGCTCGTCAGACCCGTCCCTGCAAATGCTTCTCCATGAGCACAGAGCTCCCCCAGGAAAAATGTGCTCTGGGTGTGGGATCCATCGCAGACAGACTAGCACCCCCCTCCCTATCCCTGCCCCTTCATTTCATCAGCTTTATCCTGAGGTGGATAATGTTTCTCTAACTGCCTAATTGGGAGAATTTAGCTGGAAAATTGCCATCATGTTCTCTTTTAAAGGGTGCCAGCAGCTGGAGGCTGCCAGCTGTAATGTCAGTGGGTAATCCTGGCTTTGCTGTCGTGGAGCCAGGGAGCACCCCTCTTTCTTCAGTCTACTTTCCAAGTGGTTATAGCAGGCCACCAGCTCTAAGAGAAAAGAACCCCAGAGAGCAGGGCAGAGGGGGCCAAGGACACTGCTACAAGCATCGATCTGTTTCCCTCTCGTCACTCATGCCCCATTGGGAATGAAACGCCATGAATTGGAATGTCTACCCAGGCGACTTAGCCTTGTGGTGCAGTGGTTAGCTCCATGGATTCCCACCACAGGAATCCTGAGTTTAGACTGGGTGTGGGGGTTGTCTGGGAAAAGGAAAATCTAATTGTGAAGCCTTGTTCCTAAGGTCAAGAGAGACAGTGTAGAGCAGTGCTTACATGTGTGGACCCTGGGGCCAGACTGCTTGCTTGGCCTCAAATCTAGGCTCTACTACTCGCTGTGCAAGTTACCAAACCTCCTGATTTTATCATCTGTAAACTGTGGATAACAATACCAGCGCCTACCTCTGCTCCATGCATCAAGGGACCCAGGCTGATGGTGACTCCGCCATCTTTAACACGTGGCATCCAGGATCTTGCTGCAAAATGGGAGTCTTCCTGTATAAAGGATTGGATGGGGGAGGGTTTGATGGGCCAGGATTAGAAGGAGGGTGCCCCACTTCAGTCACATTTTACTCTTTAGAAAGCAGTCATGTGGTTCCAGCCTAACTAGGAAAGGGAAGGTAGTTAGCTGGTGCTCAAAATGAAGAGGCACTGCCACCCAGTCTCTTCCACACAGAGAACCCTTCCTAGTAACAGCAGGTGTTTACTGAGTACTTGCTGTGTCAGGCGCTGAGCTAACTGCTTTACATATATTAACTCAATTACTCAAAACGATATGATGATCGTAGGTATATATTGTATATCACTAAGAGTCTTGACAGGAAGGAACCCAGTGGAACCTTTAAGGGGACGGTTAAAGAGGGTTTAAGGATATTTGCATATGCATATTCTTAGCAGCATTATTCACAGCAGCCAAATGGTAGAAGAAACCCAAATGTCTAGGGACAGATGAATGGATAAGCAAAATGTGGTATGTACATACAATGGGATATTATTCAGCCTTGAAAAGTAAGGAGATTCCAACATGTTGCAACATGGATGAAACTTGAGGATAATTATGCTGAGAGAAATAAGCCAGTCACCAAAAGACAAATGCTGTATGATACCACTTGTATGAGGTACCTTCTTAGAATAGAAAATTCATAGAGACATAAAGTAGAATGCTGGTTGCCAGGGGCTGGAGGGAATGGGGAGTTATTGTTACATGGGCACAGAGTTTCAGTTTTACAAGATGAAGAGAGTCCTGGAGATGGGTGGTGATGGTTGCACAACAATGTGAATATATTGAATGCCACTAATCTGTTAAAATGGTAAATTTTATGTTATGTGTCTTTTACCACAATTAAAAATAATTTTAAAAAAGGGCTTAAGGAAGGGGGATATTTATAAAAATATAGATGGGCTATAGGTGCCAATGAGTGATGGTTAAGCACAGAGGGAAGCTACTTCCGCCCATAGGCCTGAGGGATAAGCAGATGGAGAAGTTACCAGAATGAGGTGAGAGCAGTAGCCATGGGAGAAGGGCCACCCAGCAGGATCTGATAGGAACTCAGCACTTCCGAAGCACAGCCCAGCAGAGAGGCACCAGGGGATAAATACCCGGACTTCTGTCCTGCTGCCCATGACTCCCACTGGCCGCACCCAGCTGGAATCAGACGGCAAGATTGCTGGTGATGTCGCCCATCAGGTTAGCCTCCCCAGGGCCCAGAGAAGGGCAACAGGTAAAGAACAGACCTAGGGGTGCAACCAGAAAAGATTTGGTGCAGCTACCGTTATTCTCATTCTGTAGATGAGGACACTGAGATAAGGGAGCTCTCCTACGGTCACACAATTTGCAAGGCAGGCTTTGAACCTGAGACAACTGGCCCCAGAGCCTCTTAAGGCAAAGGGCAGAAGCAAAAATGTCACGAGGATCTACACTGTGCCAGGCACTGTGCTTTCTCCCCCTGAAGGAGTGAGAAAAGAGAGAAACTGAGAGCTTAATTCAGTAACCTGCCCAAGGGCAGGCAGCTAATAAGCGGCAGATCCAGGATTTCAGACTGCAAAAGCCAAACTCTTTCCACCAACTGCAGGGACCTTCAGGCAGGCGGTCACTCGCTGGCCACCACCATTATCACCAGCATCAGGATGCAGTCACTGAGCAGCGGCTGCATTGTGCCTTGTGTCTGGACAAAGGGAGCTACTATGCACACCCGGTGCCTCTCCTCCTCCCTCTGAGTCTTCAGGCTGGGGCACCTACTTTGTAACAAGCCACGCTAAACACGGACACACAATGCCATCCATCCCGTCAGCAGACACCAGAATGCTAGAGCTGAAAGAGACGTTTGAAACCATGTATCAAACCGCCTCATTTTTCCTGGGCCAAAATGACCCTTAGTCTAGGGGGAGTTCAGTTCAGGAGTTCAAGGTTTACTGAGCACCTGGCCACACCCGGCATGAACTAGACCTGAGGGAGGCCCAAGGTGCAGACCTGGATATCTTGTACACCGTCCCCTTCTTTTCATCTGCACCAGCATCGCGCAGACCTGGAGTCCAAATCCGTGGTCTGTGGGCCAAATCCAGCCTGCTGCCTGTTAGGAAGTTGGGTTTTACCGGCACGCAGTCACACCCGCTTGTTCACCTACTGTCTGTGGCCGCTTCACATTATTGAGTAGTTGCCACAGGGACAGGCCGGCCCCCAAAGCCAAAAATATTGACTTTCTGGCCCTTTACAGAAAAAGCTTGCTGATTCCCAACCTAAACCAAGTGTATTAGTTTTTTAGGGCTGCCCTAACAAAGCACTGTAAATTGCGTGGCTTAAAATAACAGAAATTTGTTGTTTCACAGCTGGAGGCTAGAAATTCGACATCACTGTGTCAGCAGGGTTGGTTCCTTGCGAGGGCGGTGAGGAAGAACCTGTCTCATTCCTCTCTCCTGGCCTCGGTGGCCTCAGGCGTTCCTTGGCGTGTAGATGGCCTTCTCCCTGAGTCTTCGCGTTGTCTTCCCTCGGTGGATGTCTGTCTCTAGGTCCAGATCTTATCTTTGGATGGTCCTATTGGATTTGAGCCCATCCTAATGACCTCATCTTACCTTGATCATCTGCACAGACTGTATTTCAAAATAAGGTCACCTTCACAGGTGCTGGGGGTTAGGGCTGCCACTTCTTTTGGGCAGACACAATTCAGCCCATAATTCCAAGCTGCATTGTTTCTCACCTAGACTATTGCAGTAGCCTCCTAACTGGTTTACCCACAGCTGTTTTTGCGCTGGACCCTCACCCCATCCTCGAACTCTTATTTTGCAGCCCACTATCCACTCCTCAGGTTAATCATTTCACAGTTTACATTGGATTCTGTCACTCTCCTATTTGAAACCCTCCAGTGGACACCAGTGGGTCAGGGCTGAACTCTCTAACGTGGCCGGCAATGTGCAGTGTGGTCTGCCCCAAGGGACCTTACCGCTTCCCCCTACCCCACATGCCTTCTCTCTCCTAGGGAGCCTTCCCTGGCCTCACTCACTAGGTCATGTCACCCGTCGCCAGACTTACGGCACCTTCTGGCATTTACCCACAACCAGAGTGCTCTGGGGTGAGTGCCAGTGAGTCCAGGATTGATCTGTCTCTTGGTCAGGATAAGAACAGGATCTTCATGCTGTCACTGTTGTTTGCCTTTGTATCCCAACAGCTAGCACACTGCCTGGCCCACTGTGAACTCTCCAAAAATATCTGCCAAAGGGAAGGAGAACCGAGGAAAGAAAACAGAAAGACGGGGCCCTGCCCTTGGAAAGCTCAGGGCCTAGTGAGTGAGGTCAACGTGCAAACACAAAGTGACAATATAAGGTCAGAAGCGTTATTATAGCACAAACATAGGGAACTTTGTAGGAGCACAGATAAGGGACCCCTAAGATGGGAGCAGAGTGAAATAAGGAAGGCTTCCTGGAGGAGGTGGTGCCTAAACTTTGTCTCTTGAGAGTCTGTTACTCCTACCTTTCCAGATGGAGGAATAGCATAATTAAAGGCTTGAAGGCTGTGTTACTTTTCTATTGTTGTGTAACAAATTACTGCAACCTTAGAGACTTAACACATTATATTATCTCACAGTTTATGTGGTCAGGAGTCTGGGCACAGCCTGGGCCTCTGCTCAGAGTCTCACGGGGCTGCAATCAAGCTGTTGGCTGGACTGCATTTTCATCTGGAGGCCTGACTGGGGAGGAATCCACTCCTTCAGATCGTTGGCAGAGTTCATTTCTTCGTGGCTGTTGGACTGATGGTCCTGCTTTGTGCTGGCTGTTGGCTAGAGGCCACCCTCCTGTCCTCGAGGCCCCCTGCAGTTCCTTGCCATGGGGGTTTCCTCGACATGCCTTGCTTCATTTGCGCCAGCATGGAGAACCTCTCTGCAGTCCAATAAGACAGAGTCTTGTGTAACTGGACATAATCGCAGGAGGGACAACCCATCACTTTGCCATATAACATACAGTAATCATGGGAGGGATGTCCTGCCTCCTTCGCTGTGTAACTTGAGTGAACCGAGGAGTGGCAGTCCATCCCCTTTGCCTTAGTGTGTTGGTTAGAAGCGAGTCACGGGTCCCGCCCTCACTCAAGGGGAGAGGTCACACAAAGTCAGGGACAGCACTTGGCAGGGGATCCTCAGGGATCACTTTACCGTCACCCACCACAGAGGCCTCCAGGAGAATTGTGTGAGGACTGCAGCTGTTCCCTCTTTCACCCAGGCGGGATCGCTCTGAGCCAGGCAGCGTTCTTGCTGCTGGGAACACAGTGGAGAGCAAGACCGACCAACCATCCGCCCTCCTGGAGCGTCTCCGTTCGGAGTGGCTGGAGTGTGCAGTGGGGGAGGAGGCGACTTTCACTGGGGTGGTCTCTGGCATCTTCCCTCCAGCAGCCTGACATGTAGAGGGCCTTCCTTCTCAGAAGCCGCTCCTTCCCCAAAGGGCGTTAGGCAGGGTCCTTGGCCCAACCATTGGTTTAGCCATCCCTCAGACCTCAGGGGTTATGACGCCCCAATCACCCCCAGCAACTGAAGCTGCCACTGTTCACTCCCACAATAACTGAGCCAAACCCTCATGTCCTCATGCCCTTCTCCTGTCTCTGCCACTTCTCCAGCTCGGCTTCTTCCTCAGCCTCCAGGAACAGCTCTAAAAGCTCCCTCTGGACTTCAGACCAGTGGAGGGCACCTCCCCTTGGTCTTTTGTGTTGGTCCTCGGAGCATGCTGTACCAGCCGTCTCTGTGTCTGCAGAAAATCTGTTCTCAAATGTAGCGGCGCCAGCATCCAAGTGTCAGGGCTGAGTCTTGAACCTGGTCACCTGATCCTGAGGGCCTTTCTCTTCACTGCACCTTGCTGTCTGGGACTGAGCGCCCCTGGTCCTTGCTTTCCATTTATTTATTCCCACAAGTGTCTCATTTATTTCACAAGTGTTAGTTGAGTGCCTGCTTGATGCCAGGCTCTGTGTTAGGTGCCCTTGGGTGGAAACAGACAGAGTGCCTGCCCGTAGCGAGCTTATGGTCTAGTGAGGGAGACAAGTACGGATTGAAATATCATACATAAGTGGAAATGGCATGTGATTCCATCTGTAATAAATGTTAAGAGTGAGCAGAACATGGTGATGGGAGAGCCTATGGGCGTGGCATTTGAACTGGTTAGTGAGGTCAGAGAAGGCACCTCTGCCTCAGGGCTTCTTGAGCTGAAATTAGGAGGAAGAAGAAAAGTTAGCCAAGCGAAGTGCAGGAGGGGAGGCAGTGAGAGCAATAACCTAGGCAGGGGGCATAGCATGGACAAAGGCCCTGAGGTAGGAGAGAGTTTGGAAAAACTAAAAGAAGGCTGACTAGGCTGGAGAGAAGAGAGACAGGTGGTTGTTCTTGCTCAATCTGAAGTCAGACAGCCAGACCCAAATAGAGTCAGTGAAAAGGCTGTCAGCCTGCCTCATTCCCAGGCTCCTGTGAGCCCAGCAGGCCAGGGCCTCCCATTTATCATCTGAAGGGCCTTGCCACGCCTCCTCCCTGGGGCTGTCACCCCTCGGGAGAGGTTATCACCATGCAGAAATCCAACCCATCCTCTTACCATGTTAAGGCACACAGCTTAAAATAATAACAGTTTTTTAAGCCTTCAGAAATGTCAGACCCACATCTACTTGGAAGGAAAGACCAGTGTTACAACTCTTAGCACTGGGGAAGCATGCAGGCCACAGCTCTTAGGAAATTAAATAAAGCCAACAAGTGCATTCGGCTCTGCAAAGTCGAAGAGGGAAGCTTGATTTCCCCCCCTCCGTCGGCCCCACACAGCCTTTGAGTTTAGGAAGGCAAGCTTGAGCTGGGAGGGGTGGGAGCTGCAGGGTTGATCTATGAAAGAGAGAAAGGGAGACAGACAGACTCACTCATCTTGTCCACAAGCAGCGAGGAGCAGGGTCCAGCCATATGGGCAGTCACGAGGAGGCAGGGACTGTGTGCCCTGCTCAGCGCTAATTAGAAGCAAACCAGGGCCTGGCTGAAGCGGCTGCAAGGACACCCAGCGGGGACCATTTCCTGCACAGGGCAGGCAGCCCTGGATGAGGGAGCCGACAGGTGCTGCCTCCTCTGATACTTTTGGCAGCATCCCACCTGCTCCTACAGCTCGTCTCAAGATGCGCGTGACCTTGGAATGTCCAGGGAAGCTGGGTTTGGCTAAAAGTTCTAGAGATGGCTTTCTATAGGAAATGACCGTCTCCCTGTCTCTCTCTTTTGAGGGTTTATCTGCAAAAGCTGAAGGGCTTTTTCTTCTTTTGAAGTTCAGCACAGGGGGTGTGTGATATTTTGACCTAGCTGTTTTGACACAGGATCATTTTGACATGACCTAGAAACCAAGCCAGTAAATTGTCACGTTGCAATACATGTTACAATGCCTTAGCACGCTCAGGGAGTCAGAGGGGGTGATGGGACATGTGCAGTAGCATCAGGAGTGGAGGAAGCTCAGGACTGAGACAAAGATTGAGGAGAAGGTCAGAGATAGTAAAGGATCAGGAATAAGATGCTCAATACTGGTAATTTTCACAACAGGATTTTGTATGTTGATGCAACATTTGTAGTGTTGAAATGACTGTGAAGATGATCATATCAGAATGACCCACTTTGCAGTGGCAATGCTGATGAGAAGGATCCGTTTGACATAAATCCCCATGGAGTTCCCCCATCTCTCCTCCCCTTTCACACCCTTGGCCTAGACCCTCATTGTCACTCACTTGTACTAATTGCACTGGTGCCAGCACTGGTTACTCTGTGGTCTGCCCTCTGTAGCCAGAGGGATTGTTTCCTCAAGTACATCTGTTTAAAAGAGAATCCTCGGCCTCTTCATCCCAATAAAAACCCAACGCTGCTGACCCCGATCTCTGAATCCTATTCTTTCTACTTCCCTCTGCTCTGGAACGTGTTGGTTTATCCAGTGATGTCCTCGGAGGGCATTGTCTGGCAGATGAGTCTTGTCTTCACAGGCCTGATACCCCCTGAGGCTGCCCTCCCCTCAGAAGGTGTCCCCAGCCTTGGTAACACTCAGTGTGCCTTTGGAGGGTTGGGCAAGAGTGTGCTCCACATGGTTGAGTCCGGCCCTCTTGCATTCCTTTGCCTGAAAACTGTTTTTCCATGAAGATAAAGAGAGGGCAAGAAGTTGTACCTTGGGTATTTCCTTGGTTTAAAGGGGGAAAAAAGCCTTCTCAGTCTGTGTGAGCAAGTACATGTATGTGCATGAGAACTGTTAATGTTTCTTTGGAGAGAGGTTCAATTTATGTGTGGTTTAACCGGACGTTGTGTCTCCAGCGGGGGAGAAAACCGCCCCCACTCCATTAAACAGTATTTGTGATGCATGGAAAAAAAAAAAAAAAAAGAAACCCTGGACTCCATGAGCGTGAGAAAACAAAGGGGAAATCGAAATTGTGGATCTGCCAGAAACCTGCCATTCATAGAGCCCACAAATCACAGGAAACAAAGAGAAATGGAAAGATTTGGTATTAAAAACCCATTCTTCCCTGAACTTGTGCCAGCATCTATAAAACAATTACATGGGATCATACTTGAGGCTTTTCCGAGACACTAATTCTTCTCTTGACATTAAAATGTTGTGCATGTTGCTTTCAAAATGTCGCGCCCAGTCTAGCAGGGGGCACATCAGAAGGGCAGACTCGCGCGCAGGGCACGTCGTTAGCCCAGCTCCTGAAAACTGGGAAAGCTCCATGGTTTTCTGCCTCTTCTCCCTGGAAGTATTCCTCAGAGCTGCTGATGTGTGACCACCACGGTGTAGTATCCTCTTCTGGCTCCCAGATGGCTCCCTGGTTGCCAGGAGACTAGACGAGGGGGTGGATGGTCCCTTGATGTCCCCCCACCTCCAAAATATGAGAAAAAGTCACGAAAGCTCGTGACCAAGAGAAGGCCATAGGCTCCCAGCATGGCCCAGGGTAGAATGAATGTGTGCGCTCAGTTTCTACGGAGAAGGCCGACCCAGGGATCCATTTGTCGGTGTGAAGTTCCTCATTGCGTTCAATGGGTCTTTGATTTAAGGTTAAATAGGGCCCCTGTGTGAAATCGGCTGTTAGTTTTAAAAGCCCTTTCATTTTGACAGGTGAAAACCTCATCAGAATTACCCTATGCAAAGATGTCAGGGAAAATATACAAGAGGAAATTGGAAAATGTGATTGAGCCCAGCGCGCGCTTCCTCCACCCTGGCGTCTCTGCACAGGCTTATTTATTTCTCGTGCGTTTGCTGTTTAAAAGAGCCTTCCCCCTAATTGAGGCTTAGATGTAAAAATGCACAAAAGCAGGTGATTCCAGGGCTTTTGGCTTCTTGCTGGCACGGCCCCGTGGGTACACTTCTCAGCAGGGGACCCACCTTCGGATCAAATGTGGGGGTATTTCCAAATTGAGGTTTGAGGGGTGGAGCCCGGAGAAGGAGAGGCAAGAAGAAAAATAGGTGAATTAAGTGAAAAGCATGTTGTAGGCCAATTTAATCAGGGCTAATATATCAGGCCCCATATTGTTTTTGGAACTGGATTTGGGAGTAACAGGATCCCTGACAAGTTGTAGCCAGCCCTGCTAACGAGTGACTACGGAGTTCACAGACCGGTCTCGAGGAAACCCTGACACAGAGCAGAGAGTGGCAGGTCCACTCTGGTGGCAGGGTCAAGATGCAGGGCCAGCCACGGCTGACCCTCTCCTAGGTCTTGCAGGGCCAGCCATGGCTCACCATCTCTTAGGTCTTGCTGCCCTTCCTGCTGACGAGAGACTGAGGCTGGGTGCTGAGGCTTCTGGGCAGCACGGCCAGCTCCAGGCCTGTGCGGGCCGGCCCCTGGCCAGAGGGATGGGTGTGGGTAGGAGTGGGATGCTGGGCCATGCTTTCAGAAAGCTCCTATACTGTAGGCTGCAAACTGTTCCACTGGGGCCTAGAAAAGGGGCAGACCCTCCTGTCTCCCATTCACAGCCTAAGGAGCCAGAAGAAGGGGCTTTGAGGTGTGTAATTTAATCCTGTGTTTTGCAATTTGGAAAGGAAGGGCGCAGGGTGGGAAAGCGGTCTCCCTGTCCATGTGTGCTCCCGGCCCTGGCCCAAGGGACGACTCTGGATGCTGAGAGCGACTTGCATAAGAAGCTCATCAGGCAGAGCTGACCTTTCTCGCTCTGGGGACTGCAGGATTGCATGTCCTCGGCTTGGTTTTCCCCACAGATTCTGAGGATCCCCTGAGCCAGGGCTTCTCAGACCCCTGCTCAGGGGCTACACTTGCAGGGACAGTGTTCCAGGGCAGGGCCGCACCCCCACTTCCAGGAGAACAGGCAGGATTTGTCTGTTTACATAACATGCGGGGAAGGCACCCTACTCCTTGGGTGCAACCGCAGCCCTCCCTGTTTACCAGCCACGTGACTTTGAATACGTTATCCCACCTTCTCTTTGCCCCCAGTTCCCACCTCTGTAAAGCAGGAGACGAATAGCCCCTATTTCACAGGATTGCTGTGGGGAGTCAAGGAGTTAATGTATGTAAAGCACGAGGAATAGGTCCTGGGCATGATAGTCACTTAAAAACGTTGCTGCTGAGCCAGCCCGGATGGCCTGGCGGTTCAAGTTCAGCACACTACCTCGGTGGCCCAGGTTCGGTTCCTGGGTGCGGAACCACACCACCCGTCTGTCAGTTGCCATGCTGTGGTGGCGGCTCACATAGAAAAACTAGAAAGACTCACAACTAGGATATACAACTATGCACTGGGGCTTTGGGGAGGAAGGAAAAAAGGAAGATTGGCAACAGATGCTAGCTCAGGGTGAATCTTTTAAAAAGAAAAAAAGTTACTGCTGCTATTTATTAGTATTATTGTGGTCATTATCATATTAGAGTTGTGGAGAAGATTCAATTTGAAGAAAAGGGGGCATTTTCTGAAAACTAAAACATGTTGGAAATCCATTGATTTGGAACAGAAGTGACCTGTGATGGTTAATTTTATTTATCGACTTGACTGGGCCTTGAGGTGCTCAAATATTTGGTCAAACATTATTCTGGGGGTTTCCATGAGGGTGTTTTGGGATGAGATTAACATTTAAATCAGCAGACTGAGTACAGCACATGGCCTTCTGTAACATGGGTGGGTCTCATGCAATCAGTTGAAGACCTGAATAGAACAAAAAGACAGAGCCTCCCCCAAGTAAGAGAGCATTCCCCTGCCTGATGCCCTTCAGACTGGGACATCAGCTCTTGCTGGTTCTCCAGCAGCCTATTGGCCTTTGAACCGCGACATCAGCTCTGCAAATTTTGGACTTGCCAACCTCCATGTAATAAATCTCTCTTATGTCATATATACCTCCTATTGATTCTGTTTCTCTGGAGAACCCTGACTAATGCATGACCTAAGGGCCAAACGGGGCTCTCGGCAATGTGTATCTGTGTATGCACACATGTACGCATGATTGTCTATGGGTTTTTATGCTAAAAATAATCTAAATATTCAGGTTCTTTGAAAAACCAGAGGATGTGGCAGCAGTAGTTTCAAATGAGCTGGAGGTGCTTTCAACTGTCCCTATCAGACAGGGCATGTGATCTCCAGGTCTCACCCCCCACCCCGACACACGTACTTCCTTTTATAGCCAACTCCACATAGGCAATGGAGAAAAGTTTTGAGGGATGCTGGGGAAGTTGGCTGCCCTCCAGAACACAGGAGTCATTCATAGAGTCAGTATTCACTGGTAGAAGGCGGGGTCAAGGTGAGTAAGATATGGGTCACTTCACTTAAGGAGCTCACAGTTTATTGGAAAAGACAAATGTGTAAGTAGAGAACCACAGTGCTGAATGGTAAGTGCTAGGACAGACGTAAGGCCGGCGTCTCTGTGGTCATCCAGTCTGGGGTAGGGAGGATGTTAATTAAAGAAGGCCACTGCAAAGTGGGGAACCCTTGAGCTGAGTCTTGAAGGTTGCATAGAAGGTTAGACAGGTGGAGAAGAAGATGAAAGACACTCTAAGCAGGGGGAATAGCATGTGCAAAGACCCTGTGGTAAGGGAAGCAAAATGGATTTAGAGAACATTTTGCCATAGCTGGAACATATCATAGCACTTAGCTGTGAGGCCAGAGAGCTAAGGAAAGCAGAATCATCGGCTCATTTTTCTTTAAAATGATTCAAGACCATTGAGGGGATTTTAGCAGTGAAATAACTGATGTATTTCCATTTTACGAAGATCTCTCTAGCTACACTGTGGAGAATGAATTGAGAGAGCAAGGTGTAGGCCAGGAGACCAAGGAGTCTCCGTGGCAGGTGCCTAGAAGTCTAAGATTTCCATTCTAGTAGTTAGAGCTTAGTCACTCTGTGTGTGGGATCAGATCATCTCTTATCACACTTTAATGTGAATGAGTTCAGTGACTTTCCCCAAGGGCAAGTTTCCATGGTAGGAGAGGTAGAAGGTACTAGGGCATTGAAAACAAACTTCACCTGCCTCATGAGTTTGCCCAGGTCCTGTACTGTAAAGAGGGACCATTCAGGAACTCAGTAATGACCTTGGGTGGGATGTTTGTGGGCTTTTCTTCTGCACTGAACGTTGTCCAGCGAACCAAAGGTCTGATTGTTCCCTGATGCTCATCTTCACGGCTTTCTTCTTGGAAAGTAGCGACCAGTTTTCCTTTACTTCCTAAGACCATCAAAGTGAAACCACCAATTTCAGACATCCATGAGACTCAGGATGAGGCTGAGCGTTCAATATTAACTTTTCCTTTGTCAAAACAAACAGAACTCAAAACCAGTTAGCCAGGGCGAGCCCCTGGGAGGAGGGCTCGACTGTCGACTTTCATTCTGGCTCCCACGCTGGGCTGTTTGTTTAAAAAACAGGAGGACGTTTAGAGAGGCAGCAACTGGCATTTTCTTGCCAGCAGATTTCACTGATAAATGGGATTTCCCTGTGTCAGCTGCTCGTCCTCCAAGGGCCATAGAGAACCCTGGGGAGTCAGCCTGATCCTAAGCCATGAGGCATCCCTTTGGTGAAGACGGAGGAGCTGGAATTAGACAGCAGCACTGGAAGATGGGCTGACTCGCTGTCTGCTCCAGCCTCTCCCTGCACCACAGGCTGAGAGATGGAAGCTCTGCTGCAGAAGGTCACAATGAAGGGAGTGGGTCACGTTATTGCTGTCTTTATATCCCTATTCTCCCCACCTCAGTGTCTGAAGGAATGACCCAGCATCAGAAGGGACCTCACACAGCATTTGTTGAGCCACCAATTACTCTCCTCTGCCTAGGTGAGAACATGGACCCATATTCCTGACTCCCTTACCTTACAGAGCACCTTGCCTGCATTCATTTACAAAGCACTTTCTTTCCACTCTTTCCTTTGTGCCTCCAACAACTCTGTGAAGTGGCTCTCGTAATCCCCATTTGACTAATAGGTAAACTGAGGCTCTTCTACTTTGAAGGACTTGACCTAAGTTCTCAAATCTTCCATGTGATTGCATGAGGACTGAACCCAGCTGTTAATCCAGAGTATTCTGCTGCCCTCTCCTCCCCGTCCAGCTGGTGGTGTTGAGCATTGTCTCTTCGAGCCCAGGGGGATCCCGCATTTGCCATTCTTCCTTGGCTCTTCTTGCTTTGGACTGGATCCTGCACTCTGCCTGGCTGTGCTCCAGGCTCGCACCTCTCTGCTCCTGTGGCCAGCACACTCTGCTCTGTGTTGTCACTAGATCCCAAACATTTGTGGTACCAGAGGAGGGCTTGACGGGGTGATAAGATCAGTCAGGGTGAAGCAGTACAAGGCACCCCAAGCTAAAGGCCAGTGGCCTCTCTGACATCTGCTCCCCAGGGTAGATGCTGCTTTATGGCTTATGCTCAGTTGGCCTTCATTTAAATAAACCCAGCAAGTGGGCCTGGGCCTTCCTCTCCCAGCTGGCAAAAGTACTACTTGCCTTCAGGATTCACCTTAGATGTCACCTCCTCCTTTCACTAGTCCCCATGGTCCCTCCCCTCAGGCAGGGTTAGATGCCCCTCCAGTACACTTCGTCCTCCAGTAGCACTTGTCACATGGTGTCTCAATCCCAGTGTTACCTGGCTGCCTCGTCCACTGCACTGTGAGCACACAGAGGGTGAGACCAGGGTCCTGTGGAAGGCCACTACCAAGGTTAGAACTAGGATGGGCTGTGGAGTCAGACTGCCTGGAGTTGAACCCCAGCACCAGCACTTAAGAAGTATGTGACGCACTTAGAGGATCAGTTTTCACATCTGTAAAGTAGGGTTAGTGGTCATACCTCATCAAAAGTTATCATGAGGATAAAATGGCATAATTTCTAGAAATATTCAGCACTGTGAAGGACCCACAGTAGGTGTTTAGCACATGTTAATTATCATTATTTTTATATTGGTATCCCCAGTGGCTAGAAAGTGCAGTGGATGGGAGAGAAGGAAGGTGGGGAGGAGGAAGGAAGAGTTGGTTGAATTAAGAAATGACAATGATTGGGTAGATGATGAACAAGTTGTATAAGCGTATTAGTCATGGTATTCCGAGAAACAGAATCAAAAGGAGAGAGAGAGAGAGATTTATTATAAGGAATTGGCTCATGCAGTTATGGAGGCTGAGAAGTCCCAGTCTGCCATCTGTAAGCTGGAGACCCAGGAACACCAGTGGTACAATTCAGTTTGAGACCAAAGGGCTGAAAACCGGGCATGCTGATGGTGTAAATTCCAGTCCAAGGGCCAGAAAAGATGAGCTGAGATGTCCTAGCTCAATCACAGAGGCAGGAAAAAGGGGTGGAATTCCTCCCTCCTTTACCTTTTGTTCTGGTCAGGCCCTCAGTGGATTGGATGATGTCCACTCACGCTGGGGAGGGCAGTGTACTTTACTGAGTCCATGGATTCAGATGCTCATCTCACTCAGAAACACCCTCACAGATGCAGCCAGAAATCACGTTTAATCTGTGCACCCATGGCCAGTCAAGGTGACACAGAAATTAACCATCACATACAAGCATGAGAGTAATAACAGAGCCCCCAGCGATACCGTGAGTCTTTCCTACCAGCGTGGTATGTCAAGGCCACTGTCTTTGGGATGCCATACCTATAAATCACCCACTTCGTGCAAACACAAACTGTAATCTGAGGGGCCTATTCCACACTGATTGGAGAATTCCAGACCCAAGGGAGGACAGTCAGAAGAAGATGAGATGGCTGAAGACTGGGGAGAAGAGGTGGAGTGGGGAAGATGCTTGCTGAAGTCTTTGGGTCATCTCTGGAGAAGGTCAAGCAGACGCGGCAGATTTGTGAAACCTTCACCAGGCTCCTGGCAGCAGGCCTCGAGCTTTTGTGCTACTATGAGGGGGCAGACGTCCGAGATCTGATCTCAGAGCTCAGTGTTCTGGCCTTTTCCTGCCTGCCCAGGTGTGTGACCCTTCTCCCCCCTGGAATGTGGCTGTGCTGGAGATGTAATCAGCAGAATTCCTCTGACTTCTCAAGAAATGCCCCTTTGGGAGGGAAAAGTACAAACAGGTTGGGAAAATGTGAATCCTGTTTCTTATGCCTTGAACAATTGCCCCTTTGTAATGACCGTGTGCCGCAAAGTAGAAGTCTAAGATTTCAGATGACATCTTTGTCAGAAGCCATCCACACCTAACTCTTATATCGTTTACTGCATTTGTAGGTGGGCACGTCATCTCCACCCACTCTCGCTGTCGCGTGTGTTTGCTGAGCTATTTCACGTCTACCAAATTGCATGCAACATCTCCCTTTCTGGAATTATCAGAGCTGTAAATACCTAGAACTAGAGTCAGAGGCGCGTGATGTGTGGAATAGTAGGTGGTGAATCTATTGATAGATGGAGTCCTCTGTGCCTACCAGCGTTGGTTCAGATTCTGCTTTAATGTCATAAAAATAGTCTCCCCTGAGTCTCTGGGCTCAGGAAAGAAAACCTTCTGCATCTGCTAGGAATGGATTAACACTCAGGCCAAAAACGTGCCTAAGATTGTGCTTAGTTATGGGTTGCACGTGTGAGGTGTGCATGCACGCACTTGAGCACAGTTTGGGCAGGGGGTGCCCATGATAAAAGAGATGAGGTTCTTTTTGTGCAAGGAAAGATACTTGGTCACCTGGCTCCCTGGAAAGGGACGTTCTTCCTGGAGCAATTTGTGACGGAATAATGAACTCCAAGCCATGAAACACCGTGTGGGAGAAGAAGCCAGCTCTCCAAAAGAAAGAAAACCAGGTCGGGCCCAGTGATAACCATCAGGAAGGTACGGGCAGCTTGCCTGGAGTCAGAGTTTTCCTTTGCTCTGGGCATCCCTTCTGACAGATTTTCCCCAAACTGGGAGTAAGCACTTGTCAAGTATATTATTTAAAAACTTTAAAAGGAGGAGAACATTTTGAATGGTCCCTGGTTCAGGCCCTTGGGAGTTTCCCACTTACTTTTTTAACAGCTCAGGCCTTGGCAGGACTCGGCTTTCCAGTTGGCATGAAACGGAGTAGAAAATGCATTTGATCCTCCAAGTTGTGCCTGGGCATCTGGGTTTGGACCTAACAAAGGGCAGATGAGGAACAGCATTTGGGGACCCTTGGGGGCTCCAGAGCAAGCTGGGGAACACCAATGTCAAACTGACGGCATTCCTGCTACTGACACTTCACCTGACTACTTCCCCCAAGAACCCCCTATGGCCAGAACTGTCCATGGCTGCTAAGCTCACGTTACCTCGTAACTTCTCTTCTTAAGCAATAAACGTCTCCCTGGTATTCTGCCCTTGACTGTCTTAGTAGGTCCCCAAACTGTCCCTAAAAGGTGAAAGCATATTAGGTAAATACAATTTTGAAAGGGCATATACATTTAACAATGGGATTCTTTTTTCCCTTCTCTCACCCTCCCTCCCTCCCTGCCTCCCTCCCTCTCTCCCTCTCTCTTTCCCTCCCTCCCTCCCTCTCTCTCTCCCTCCCTCCCTTCTTTTCTCCTTCCCTCCATTCTTCCCTTTCCCTCTCTTCTTCCCTCCCCTCCCTCCCAACCACCTCCCCAGTGACCTCTTTTTCCATCCATCCTTTCATCCTTTAGTGGGTGAATGCACAAGCCAGCATTAATGCCACTTCTCAAACTTACTGGACCAAAGCGGGAAGAAAATTAAGGCTCCTTATACGAAGAGGAGAGTTAAGAGCTACAGTGTCTCAGGCCTGTAGGCAGAGGGTGGTACATGCTGCTGGTAGAGCAGACAGGTGGTGGTGTTTTAGCAGTGGACAGATGCTCAGCCACACTGGTTCCTAATATAAGGAATCTTAAGCTGAGGCTCATGGGTGACACTCAGGGGCTCTCTGAAGGACCTGAAATTGTAGGTAAAATGTATGTGCATATTCCTGGGGAGACAGTCCACCAGAACCATCAGATTCTTAGTTGTCAGAGCCATCTGGGACATCAGTTACTGACTGGCTATGTTTTGACCCATCTGCACTCTACCTCTTCTCCCCTTAATAGTAGGAGGACACTGTGCTGTTGCAGTTAAAAACCTGGGCTCTGGAGTCATGCTACCTGGATAAGAATTCCGGCTCCCCTAGTCACCAGCGGTGTGGCCTTAAAGAATTGTTTAATATCACTGAGCTTCAATTGATTCCACTACTTCATAGGAGTGTTGAATGGATTAAATGAAATAATGCAGGAAAACCACGTAACAATGGGCATGGTTACTAGGAGGCTCAGTAAATGTTAATAATCATTGATGCTTTGGTGTGATGGCCTAGAAATACCATAAAGCACCCATGTTCTAGATGGAAGGTATTCCCTAAATCAAAGGACAGCGAACTATGGACTGTGGGCCAAATCCTGGCCACTGGCTGTTTTTGTAAATAAAGTTTTATTAGGACACAGCCACATGCATTCATTTACATATTGTCTATGGCTGTTTTCAAACCACAGTGCAGAGGTGAGTAGTTGTGACAGGGATCAGATGGCTGACAGAGCCTGAAATATTTGCTACCTGGCCCTTTACAGAAGAACATTTGCCAGCCCCTGCTCTAAACAATTAGAAAACAAATAAGTGAAATACAGTCTATCCTGGAGAAACTCAAAGTGCACAAGGAGGCATAGACAAGGATGTTTATAACATCATTATTTTACCCTCAGATAACTGGAAACAATCTAAATGTCAATCAGAAAAGGAATGCTCTACTCATGCTATAGCAGATAAAAAGAACTTTTTAGATCAATGTTCTATCTATATTGAGTAACATGGAAAAGCCTCCAGTAGGGATCACTGAGTGAAAAAAGCAAGGATGTTACCGTTTGTGTAAAACATGCAAAACATATTGTATATTTTCTACCAGTTCATATGTAAACATGCGAATGCAAAGAAAGAACTCTGGAAAAATATGCAGCAAGCAGATAATAATGCTTGCCTTTGAGGAGGAATGGAGCTTGGAGGTTTTTATCAATAGAGGCTTCAGCCCTATCCGTAATTCCTTTCCATTATGACCAGGAGTATGCATTCATGTACTTCTTGTTTAATTGAAATTGATTGAAAAAGTACTGTATACAAAATGTCAGAAACTTGGACAGAAAATTGAGAGGTGGGTGTGATTCTGATAGATGTGACAATGGAGGAAGAATGTGATGCCAAGCAGAGGGACCACAAGAGCAAAAAGATGAGGGTTGGAAAGGCACTGATGTCACTGGGCTGTGAGGACAGTGACTGATGCGGCCCAGGAAAGGCAGGAGAAGGTGAGGACTGGGGAGGGGGAGAAGAGGATTAGCAAGGAGGGAAGTCGTTTATCACGGCAGAGGTCATAAAGGGGAATTAAAGTGTCACACCTGATGCCACAGGGGGCCACTCCTGAGAGAGGCAGCGGGTGGGAAGGTCATGGATACTTACACTGAGGCTGGACAGAGCCCTGGGTCCATCCGGCCTGCCACACTAGGGCGAGGCGTTTACTCTCCACAACCCCCACCCCCACCACCACCTTGTAATTTTTTAGGTTCTTTAGATTGTCTTCTAGCAGGAGGGGACCAGAGAACTTGTTCTGCTTCTCAGGGCTTCATAAAACTGACTGGACAATTGGATTTGTTTTTTAGCATTAGGAGAAAAAAAATGCCTGTTTCTAAAACAGTTTCTGTAATATGTAAAAGTGGCAGTCAGATGTGGTTTGGGGCAAGATGACTCTGCATTCATATTTTTAACATTAGGAAATCCACCCAGTTGGTGGAGAACTTAAATGTGCTTCCCAGGATGAGCAGTGGTTATGCAATGAACAAGAAGAAACTGAGTAGGTGGCCAGATTGGGGCTCTTGTTTGAAACAAGGGTGTACCCTGGGTCTGAGCACTTGGCAGAAACAGGAAGTCGGGCAGGGAAATAAAGAGTCAAAGCTACAGAGGTGACTCTCAAACTTCATCTCCGTGATTAGGTATTAGGGAAGCAGTCATTCCTCGCTCTCCCTCTCCACCGCATGGTGGTCCCTGTGCTGTAAGATGGAACCAGTGAGTCATGAGCCATCCTGGGTCCTCTGCAGGCTGGGGTTGGTTGGCAAGCTGTTTCTGTAAAGAGTCAAATAGTTAATATTTTAGGATTTGCAGGACATGTGGTTTCTGTCACAACTACTCAGTTCTGCTGTTGGAACATGAAAGCAGGCATTGACAGTAGGTAGTTGAATGAGGATAGCTGTTTTCTGATAAAACTTTGTTTATAAAGACAGCGGCAAGCTGGATTTGACCCATGAGCCATAGTTTGCCAACCTCTGTTCTAAAGCAGTGAATCTACACCTTGAGGTGTCAACAGTGTGTTCTGCCCCAGGCGATTTGCAGTATGGTGGGAGGTGGGTAAGGGCAGCAGCTTTGAATTCTGGCCCAAAGCCCTTATTAGCTCTGTGTCCTTGGACAAAGAGTGTGACCTCATGAGCCTCAGTATCCTCATCTGTAAAATAGGAATAAGGCCCACCTCACTGGGCCCTTTGAATATTGGTCTAGATTAGCAAGTGGAAGAAGGAGAGCATAGTAGTTAACAATATAGAATGCAGATTAACCAGACTCAAATCCTGGCCCCAGCATTTATTAGCTGTGTAATCTTGGGCCAGGTTCTTTATATTTCTATTCCTCAGTTTCATTACCTGTAAAATGGGATTAATAAGGATGCTTGCATCATACTGTATTAGGACTACGATGTGAGTTGACAGGAAGAGCTTAGAACAGTGGTGGGAATATAATATATTTAATAAACATCAGATACAGGTAGTAAGTGGTAATTATGACTTCTGCTATAAGTACTTTGTTGTAAATAATAATAGACTTTGACTTGCCTTAAAAATTAATAAACTAAAGCTGATTTAAGGCCATCCTTATAATAAGGTCATTCTTACTCACTTGCATTGCAAGACGCTTTCTTTTTTTTGAGAGGGTGAGAAACAAATGGAGCACCAGTTTATAATCAACAGCCTGTCCTATACCTCTCACAGCCAATGGGGGAGACAACTAAGTTCTACTAGTAATGTGTTAATTGTAAAAGAATAAAAAATTTTAGAAACATGAGTTACTCTATCGTAAAACTTTACGTCCCATAAGTTGAGTAAGTGGGAGTAGTCGGGGTGAGAGTCTTCAGCAAAATGTCAGAACGTTTAACTGAGTGGTGACTTGGCCCCACAGTGCCCTGCAGACCTGGGCCAGTCAGCCTTTGCCGGCTGCCCACCCACCCCTGGCCACAGTTAGAGTGAACAAGCGACCCAACTTTGCCCAATAATAGTCAGTCCTAGGATTTTGCTGGACCTTTTGGGAACATAAGCCTTTTTTTTCCCTACTGGAATTGCTAAGCTGGTAGGATACAAGCATGGAGGAGCCAGAGACCATTACATGAACAGAACCTGCCTGAGAATGAAGCCAGCAAAGAGGAAAGCAAGAGAGAGAAATTCTTGACATGACGTACCTCCCCAGATCCAGCTGTACCTGGATCCTGTTAACCCCCATGCTTTACAGTTATAAATAAATTCCCATTGTTCTTAAACCAGTTGCTGTCACTTGTGCCTCAAAGAACCCTGACGAATATATCCAACCTATTATGCCGTGACAGAAAGAAAATTTTGAAAATCATTTTCCAGAACTCTGCTCCAGGGCAATCTTTCCTCACTTCCTCCACATTTAGAAATAAGCCAGTAGACACTCTGCATCAGGCCAGGTTAATAATTCCGAGGAACAGAAGTCTACGCTAGCTGAGGTAAACAGCAAATTGATTTATGGAAAATTAATCAAGTGGGTCTCAGAATTGCTAGAGAGCTGAAGAACTGGGCCCACAGGGATGGGAACAAGGGCAGATGGTGCACCAGCACCACAAAGGGCCAGGACGGAGAGAAGGCCACTGCCACTGCCAATGCAGGACGCTGGTCCTGGACACAGACAGCCTTCTCTGGCACTGCTGCCCTCGCAATGGACTGCGCTATTGCCTCTGCAAGAATTCTGCCTGCTGACTGACATTGCTTTTTCATGAAAAGTTCATATTCAAAAATCCCAGGCAGGTGTCTGATTGTCTGAGCCTAGGTCGCATGCTGCACCCTCGCTGCAAAGGAGGCTAGGAAAGCGATCTGGCCATTTTTGACTTCTAGAGTGGAAGGCAGACTGCATTTCCCCTGAGACTTTCGATAGCAAGAAATAAAAATGGAATGGAATGGAGTGAAGTGGAGCGGAATAGAGTAGAGTAGGAGTAAATAAAATAAAATGACACATATCCACTATGGTCTGCCTTCCCTTTCCTAGAAATGCTCCCACTCTGTGTGAGTATCTGCTCTCCATCCTTGGCCCTTTGTAACTGCTACAGCTCACCTCCTGCCTGCTGTGGGTCACCCAGAACCCAGGACCTAACCAACCCCGCCCACCTCTGAGTCACTTCTCTGGGCCACTCAGTGATTTCCCTGGGACACCTCCCTGGGCCGCCAGCCTTGGGCAATGTGATTTCTAGAAGGCCCTCAGCCTGGCTCATGCTATCTGTGAGCAGACTCTAAACCCACCCACAGCACTGAGTGATAACTAATTATCAGGCCAGTCCAGCCTCACCACAAGGCTTTGCACACGTGTGCTTTGCATTGTGGGCAGAAGGAGAGTCGGGCAAGGAGCAGCAACCAAGGAAGTCACGGGTCCCATCAAGCCTGCCCTCCCTGTCATTTCCCTATTGTCTCCCTGGAAACTAATCCCGTCCCTCTTGACGACTGCACAGCGAGGCTTCTTGCTTCAGTGACCGTCAAGGTAGCTTATCCCCTCGTTAATTAACTGCTCAGAAAAATGCTGTACAACACTATGCTATTTGGCTTCCAGCTTGTTAACACGGGGGACTCCAGAGAAACTTTGACCTGGCCCATGGCTGTGAGTTGGATAGAGCAAGAGAAGAGCTGGATGGAAGAGGTGCTTTCTTCCCCAGGGCTCACCGTCACTTTCAGGGACTATGGGTTGGATAGGTGGGAAGGCTGGGACCACAACTGCCAGTGGGAGACTATGTTTTCTACCACCTAAAGCAGAGAGTGTCCCTTGCAGGGCCTTGGGAGGTGGGGGCTGGATTACAGGGTAGAGAGACCTGCGGTGTAAAGTCTGGCTAGACAGATAGAAATATTAGAATATTGGCCTCTTCATTTGGGCAATATTGTCCTAAGTAAGAGGTCAAAGATAAGATGTGGCTTAAAACCTAAATTCCATTTAATAATATTTATTTGTCTCCATTACATGCCAGTCACTATGCTGAGAACTGGGGAAAGAACTAAGACATAGTCTTGTCCTCAAAGTGGTCAGTCCAGTAGAACAGATAAGACAATGGAATAAGCTACTTCATTGCCAAGGGACATTGGCCACAGGGGTAAGCAGGGGTGCTGTTGTAGGAACACAAGTGAGGGGTACCATATTAGCTTCCAGTAGCTGCTGTAACAAATTACCACAAACTTGTAGCTTAAAACAACAGAAATGTATTCTCTCATGGTCCTGGAGGCCAGAAGTCTGAAATCAAGGTGTCAGTGGGGCTGCACTCCCTCTGAAACTCCAGGAGAGAATTTGTTGCCTGCCTCTTCCAGCTCCTGGTGGCTGTCGGCATTCCTTGGCTTGAGGCTGCGTCGTTCTGATCTTTGAAACTCCCTCTTGTTTTCACATCACCTTTTCTTCTGTGTCTCCCTCTGTGATGGGTACTGGTGATGGCTTTTAAGGCCCATCCAGAAAATTCAGGATAAGCTTTTCCTCTCAAGATCCTTAACTTAATCATATCTTTTGGGACATAAGGTAAGATTGTCATATAAGGTAATATTCAGGGGTTCTGGGATTAGGAAGTGAATATATATTTGGGGGACCATTTTTCAGCCTACCAAGACCCCTAATCCAGCCTGAGACAGGAACAAGAAAGGGTTCCTAGAGGAGTTAAGAACCACTGATCCTAGGCCTGTTTGCCTTTAGAGCCATTCCCTGCCCTTCCCCTATCCTGCTCTGTGTCTCGGGGTGGGGGGGGGGGGGGGCAACCCCTGTGTTCTGTGGTTTCCACGCTCCTGTGTCAGCTGGCTTCCATCTGAATCTTACCAAGGAAGAGTCCTTTATAGGAGATGTTGAGGGAGGAGGCTGGGAGGGAGATGCCAGGGTCTTTGTTCTTTTTCCTTCTTCTTTGCCTAACACCCTCTCTGGTAGGGGCTGTGTCTCCTTGATGGTTACATCTCCTGCCAGACAGGTCCTTGGGCTCTGGTAACATCACTTGCTCTCATTATGCCTCCAGCCTTGGGATGGGAACATCTTCCTACTGTTGCTTATCTACAGGATAGCTCATCATCCTCTGTTGGGCTCTCATCTCCTCTATCACCTGCATAACCAATTCCCCTGCATTAAATTCCCTCTGTAGGAAATACTTAAAGTGTTTTTTATTTTCCTAGGAGGACCCTGGCCGACGCCAAGTCCAAGCTGAGATTTGAAGGACGAATAGTCTTGGAGAGGGTGGAGGAGGACTATTGGGCCAAGAGTACAATGCCAAGCCAGACAGATAGACCCTGCCTCATTGGAACCCTCAGTCGATTGGAAAAGACAGACACTGATCAACTCACGACACAAATAAATATGTGATTACAAACAATGGTCAGTGTCTGAAGGGGAAGTAGGACAGCTTTGGAAAATTACAATGATAGGACATCCAATCCAAGGTGGAGGGTCATTAGGGCTCCCTAAGGAGTGATGTTTGAACTGAGAGCTGAGTTAGGAGGTAGCCCAGCTGAGGCATTCCAGAGAGAGGGTGAGGCCTATGCAGAATTCCTCATGCAGGCAGGAGCTCTCAGGGGTGTGAAAGAAAGTTAATGTGACTTGAACACCACAGCCCGAGTAAAGACCTTCACCAGGAGGGGCACAGAGGATGTGCAGAAGGCCGATCATGCAGGGTCTTGTGGGGTTTGGGTTTGGGAAAAGGAGTCAAGTGGTATTGTTTCCTTGAAGCAAAAGGGAATATAGTCTGAGCTGGCAGCTCCCTAAGCAAGGCCTTAGCTGGGCCACAGGAGATCAAGGACAGATGCCACCTCCCTCCCAACCCTGCTGTGAGGTTTGAGCAACCAGTTTTCTTCTCAAGAAATGAGGCAGCAGAAATGGGTGTGAGGCCACATGAGAGAACCTCAGGATCCAGACACCAGGAAGAGGTTTCTAGGAGTTTCTGGTCACAGGGCGGCCTGCCAGCCCCCAAAGAAGCCCTTGAACTCAATGATGGGTAGCCAGAGTCAAGGACAGAGAAGATTCGGGCTGTGGCTGGAAAGGGGTTCTAAGATAGCTTAGCAGTTGTGTGCCGGTGAGGGGTCCAGGGCTGGCGGCATCAGAATCCTGGCATGTTTGCTCAAAACATAGGTGCTCCAGCCCCACTTCTGGAGATTCAGATTCAATATTTCTGTGCAAGGGCCTGGAATCTGTATTCTTCAAAGCCCGCTGGAGATTTTTATGGACAGCCAGATGTAGCAACCAGTGCTCACAGCTTGATCCTTCGATGGACGCCTGCCCCCGGTCTTATTTGTGGTGTAAGAATTGCTTCCTCCACACTACAGCCCTCTCTCTGGTCTTGCTCACTTCTGGGCTGGTTGTAAATCCCTGGTTCAGAAATGCTGGTTTTATGCTATGATTCTTTCTGGGGTGGCTGTTCCAGTGCCCATTGTTTGAGTTGTTATTGTTGCTCTGGTGGTGGTAAAGAAAGCTTCTTATAAGAAAAACTTTGATGGGGGGTGGGGAGCAGTGTGGATCTCAGCATCTTACAAACTCCCTTCTGGAGCCTTTGTAACACATGTTGTGTCTTCTGAAACTTCCGAAGCGCCATATGCCACCTGGCTAGGATGAGAACAGCTTAAGAGGAAGGACAGGCTTCTCTCACTCACCAATACCAGACAGACAGACAGTCTCTCCACTATAGGAAGTATAGTTGCTTAGTCCCCACCTTATCTAAAGCCATCATCCTTTGCTTCCTACTTTAGAGAATCTAGGGAGAAATTGGGCTAGAAAACAGCAGTAGGGACCACTCTACAAATGTAGAAAGACATCAATATTGGCATCTAGGGGCACTCCCTGCCTTCCGGCCTCCTTTGCTCATCTTCTTAGAAGCCAAGGAAGTCCCCACTTGTAAGTGGTCTGGGAAGGATAGGGGGGGTAGGAAAATAAAGATAATGGGGGGGAGGGTTTGGGGAGATGCCAACACGCTTTTATAACTCAAAATAGTGACTCTGGGTCCCTGGGTTCTGATGCTAGCTGTTTTGGCGTCCTGCAGTCATTTGTTTTGTTCATGTGTAAAATGGGGTGGTTGACCTGTGTAACCTCTAAGCTCTTCAAAAAAAAAGGCGTTTGTGCTCCTTGGCCTTGACCATTCCCACAGGAGAATGAAAATCAATTATATAGGATGCTGGAGCTTCTGAAGGACACCACGTGGCTGTGAGTGGAAACACCCTTGGCTGTAGAGGAGGGTTTTTTGCTGAGGAAGCTGACTACCTCCAATGAAGGCCTCTGAGAAGAGATTTTGGGAGCACCCATGGAATAAAGGTTGGTACTGACTCTCTGGGCTCGAGACTGGTGCTCTGTGGCTGAGTCAGCTGGCGGTCAAAGATGCCAACATTAGACCAGCTTTGAAAGAGGACAAGATGGTGCTGCCTGGCAACGCCCATGTCATTTCTGCCTGTGGCTTGAACATGCTCTCTATGCAGCTGAGAAAATCACAGAAGGAATTTCATGAACTCACAGACCTTTCATTATTCCAGAAACTAGGGAGAGGATGGATCAGTATTAAGACTGGGGTAAGCATTGCATACCTCTTCCTGGTCCCTTTAAGACCGTAATCTGTCTTCCTGAGCTGGGGCAGGCTGTGTTTAGTTTTGGTATTGACACCAGGCAGTTCTGATTCACAGCAGTAACCTTCTTGTTTCCATTTCATTAATTTTCATTAAGGCTTAAACAGCCATGCATGTGGCCTGGATTTGGGGAATTAGGGTGGATCTCAACAATTAAAAGTCCTTTAGGTCTTGCAGGTTATCTCTGAGTAGAGAAAGACCAGAGAGAAAAACTCTCCCCGCCCCACCTCTTTTACTGCTGTGTTAGTTGAAGTGATTTCAGTGGGACAAATTGAATATGGGAGTGATTTGCATTTTATTGCCCAGGTCTGCTCATTGGGTCAGAAGATGTCATAAAAGCAGAAGCCCACAGTTGCTGACAACCTCAGAGACAGCAGGCTGCTTCACAAAGAAAGTGGACTGGCTGTTCTCATTCTTTAGAACGCGGCGGTATAATAAGCCACATGCGTTTCCAGCCGAACTGCTCTGGCTCTGAGAGTCAGGTTTTGTGTTTTTCCAAGACCCAGGGAAGCAAATAAGCCTGAGCAGAAGTTGGGGAGGTGGTCTGAATTTAAGAAAGCAAGAAACGTGAGGTCTAGAAAAGATTAGACTTGGATGGCAACCTAGTAAGAATTTTCTCTAAAACGTGGGTAGAAATCTAATCTATGTGTTGGTGCTGTTGGACTTGTAAAAAGTTTATAGCTGTAGGTTCTTGTTGTCTGAGGCAAGGATTAGACCCTCCTGCTGGGAGAGGCAGGTAACACGAATGGGCGAAGTGGGTCAGGTGGCCCATAGGGAGCCTTTGTGTGAATTAGGAAAAGGGGCCCCTTCCTCCCTGTGGAGGCCAACTGGGCTGCCTTTGATTTCAGCCTTTCTGGGCCCCCTCAGCAGGCACAACCTATCCAACTAAATGCCTATCTGAAAGGGGCACCCTGCTCAGCTCAAGACAACATTTATCATGCCTGGGTGTGGACCCCACTTGCTAACAGCTTCTGATTTGTTTTTAAAAACTGGAAATTTAATTTTTTTGTGTGAAATATCCTGATTTTAAAATGGAAGCCACATCTTCAACTTTTTGTTCCCCCTAAATAGTGTTGGAGTGAACCACCCAGGCGTGTGTGAGGGGTGGATTGGGCTGCAAGTTTTCAGACCCTGGGAGGGTAGCGTAAAGGCGTTACTAATACTCCACCCCTACTCTGACACACACACACACAATTGAAACAAGAGTTCAGGCTCCTGGGATTCTTTTCTTTGATTCTTACACCCAAATGAGCACACTTTTGGGAAAGAACAAATGCCAAGCCATGAGCGTCTTCAGACTGGTAAGGAGGAGAGTGCTCTCCAACAGAAGAGGGTAAAAACCCAAGGAAGTGAGATGCAGGGCCCTTAAGAGAGGGCCTTCATCAAGTGAGGTGAGCGCGGTTAACCAGGAGGGACATTCTGCTCCAGGTGGTGGTCTTCTCTAGCCCATGATGAGCTTTGCCTCTTTAATTGCCAAGCTGACTAGAAGAATTCCACGTCTCCCCCTGGGGCATTAAAAATTGGGAAGGCAAAGGAGGAATTCATTGAGGGTGGCTGGCACGTCAGCTCCCTGGGGGGCCGAGCTCTGAGCAATGCCTTGTGCCTCCCAGAGGCCCGTGACTCCGGCCCTGACAGTGTTTGGTCTTCCCTGCTGAGCCCAGGTTGAGTGCATAGAGATGGCTAATTAAACTCTGAACTGACAAACACTCTGGAGAGACCCTTCTTTGAAGAGCAGGAGATCACAGGGACAATTTCCTGTTTGCCAGTTTGCAACCCCGGGTCTCATCGGTTTGGGAATGTGTTAAGTTTAACTAAGGCATGTTGATGGCATTCAGTACCATTCCCCTTCTGCTGAAAGTTCTAATCCCGGATTGGTGGTGATCTCTTTTCTTCCCCCATTTCATTTTCAGGTGTGTGTGCTTTGGAGGGGGAGGGGTATGTTAGATCAGTCAAGCTTTAAGGGCGTAGTTAACCCAGAGAGTCTTTTGGTATGACTGTTCTATTAAAGGAAGAAAAGTATGTCCTTCTGCCCATAGATGTATATTCACGCATGTATCCAGATTTCCATATGCATTTGATAGGTAGATGCAAATACACACAATATATATGGAAGTAGAGTCAACAATGTGGTTAGTTTGGTTTGGGGCCTTTGTGTGTCCTATTCCCCTTCTGGGGTGATCAGTTGGTTCCCAAATGGTACTGAAGGACAGTGCTTCTCACAAGCAACCAAGGGGACCAAATCTTTCTTTCGGGTAGGATGTGTTGCATATGGTGGGCATCCAGCAAAGATCAGTTTATCTGATTTCTGTGATTGCTTCATTTGCTTTCAAGCTGTAAGAAAAATAGATACGTTCAAATTGTGGATTTGCCCTGTATTGAACTGCTGGGATCACATTTATCAATGACTGTGGGAATGGTGCTGTGGAGGCAGGGAGGGAGCAGGGATGAGCTTAGCCAAAAGGATATGAAGTTGCACACCATTGCTGATGAAGGTACCAGTCAAAGGCAAAAGACAAACAGCAGGTCTTGCAGAAAAGAAGTATTAGCATCACCTCTTGACCTGTCATTCTCACACTGTTTTCCATGGTCACTAGGATACTCTGAACTGGTTAAATGGCAAATGGTGGCGACTCTTCATTGTTTGTTCCTCGTGCAGACATTGCTCCCATTTTGCCACATGATTTTATACGCACACACACAGGGCTTTGTGGTGGCGGAGGCAGGATACAGAGTCAGTAGACAAACATCCAGCCTCGAGGAGTTTCCAGTGTGGTGGGGGAGGCTTGTGGATTTTTAAAATAAGCTGGCTCATTATCTTTTGGAAATAGGTGAGACATACAATATTTAAAAAAAATTACCCCAGCATTATCTTAACTCGATCTTTGGCCAAGAATTCAAACTGGAAGCTCTGTAGGTTAAAAAAAAGAAAAAAATTTAGAGCATAAAATATGAGCCCTTTATCTTCAGTGTCTGTGAGCTTCCTTGTGGACTATAAAGGGAAAATACGAAAAAGCTAGGAAAGATTGAGGGTTTAAAACTAACTACAGAAAGCAGTGGTTTGTCTGGCATGGTTTTCCACTCATGGACCAGTTTGCTGCATTGGCCGTGGGCTGTGAAGTTCTAGCTAAGAACAGTTACTGTGTTACTTTGTACAAATCCTATGCCTCTCTGAGCTCTGTCTTCATCATCTGCCAAATGTGTTTAATAATAAGGACCTCACAGAGTTATGTTAAAGGAGAAAATGAATATATGTTACCTTGTACAGTACTCACTGAGTGTTATGATATGTGGGGATCTGGAGTCTGACTGACCTGAGTTCAAATGCTGGCTCTGCAGCTATCCAGCTATGTGGCCTTAGGCAAATCATTTAGCCCCTCTGAGCTTCCGTTTTCTCAACTGAAAACCTGGGCTGCCTTCTCAGTGTTGTTGTGAGGAGTGAGACGGTGCAGGTAAGAGAGCAAAGTGCAGGGTCTGGCCAAGAATGAATGTTTAATAAATTTGGGGTGGTCTTAGCTGCTTTGAATGTAATTCATTCTACCAGCCTCCTACTACCCCCAGTGCTGCCCACTACTTGTGCCTCCCACTACCTATCTGCTGAGCGGGATGTACGCTGTTCAGTGGAGGAGCTTCTAGGGGCTTCTGGGCTTCTTCCCCAAGCAGGCCTCCAGTTCTGCATCCTGCTCTCCTTGGGACCCTGGTGGAGGAAGGTTCTGAAGCCTCCAGTTCTCCACAGCATGCCATAAAAACCCCAGGAGAGAGCCCGTTAGCACCTGCACACTTGGGGACCCGTGTCAGCAGGATGGCCGGGAGCTTCCTGCTGAAACCCGAGGGCAAGGCGGGTTCACTGAGGCCCTTCATTAAGATGAGTTATGAGCCCGCGGGTCTCTCTGGCTCAATTTGGCCCAGGCTGAGAGGCTGAGGCCCAGCCGGCCCCCTGCCTGCACGGCATGAAACCCTCTTCCTCTGCTCCCCTCCCTGGCCGCTTCCCACCCCTCCGCGTACCCCCTACCCTCCTTTAATGAAAGAGAAAGGCATCAACCCCTCCAGGGGGTCCTCAGAGCAAGAGGTAGAGATCAACCTAAGGAACTGTTTTCTTGTCACTGGCAGGCACCTGGCTGACCAGGCCTGGCCCAGGCCCTTTGTGACATGTGCAGAGCACCCCCCATCCTCCCCCTCCTGCCACAGGCCATTTACAAGTCCACACAGCCAGGAGGGAGCGGGGCCATGGGGGCCTCAGAGCTAGCTGTGCATTCATTCCCATCCTAAGCCACAGGTCAGAGGTTATCCTGTCAGCTCCTCCAGGGTGCCTGGCTTTTTATGTTTTTGTTTTTTTTCTTTAAAACCATGCAATATGATAAATGGCTGTTCAGAGAAGCCAAGCTCAAATGCTGTCTAGAGCAGCAGTTCTTAAATGTTAATGTGCTTGCGAATCACCCGGAAATCTGGGCAGAGCGGGGAATGCCTACAGTGCAAAAGCGACATTCGGGGGCACCAGCTGAGGCCTCCGAGGGCTCCGTTTGCGGCACGAGGGATGGATGTTAGACACTGACAAGGTCTCCCCGCCCCACCACAGAGCTGGCTGTGCGCTAGAAGGGAGAGTGGCTGATGGTCAGCAAGGGCAGAGGTTTGCGAAAAACAAATTCCCCAGAGGTGTTTTAAAAAGAGAAGAGGAAACTACTATTTACCGAGCGCCTGCCACATGTTTGACAGCTTTCCCCAGGGAGGCAGCGTAACCTGGCAGTGCGTGCGCGTGTTCTGGAGCCCGACTGCCTGGGATCCATCCTGGCGCCATCGCCGACTGACGGGGTCTTGGGCAAATTATGTCCTGTCTCCCACCCTCAGACGCCTTCCCTTTGTAATGAGCATGGTGGTGGTACCTGCCTCATGGACTTATTTAATTGTGGGTTAAATGAGATACTAGACATAAAAGCACTTAGCATGGTACTTGGTATATAACCGTTCAATAAATGGGAATGTTATCATCATCAGCATCATCATCATCTTCTTGTGGAGCCTCATAGCTTGGGATCCTGTCTCTGACTTTCCTCTCTCGGCCTGGTCAGTGGGAGTCTTCCTTTCAGCGGAGAGAATTGAAGTTCTCTCTGCTGAGAGACCAAGGATGCGACGTAAACCTTCTTTGTTTAGCGAGAGGCTGTGAAATCTGAAAACAAAAAAGCTGAAAGGAGGCAGGTGTGTAACGACACGCCTCACTCTCTAATTCTCTGGTTTACACGCCACCTGGGCAAACCCCGGCCTGAAAGCCTGGGCCCCTTCAAGCAGGTTTGCTCCCAGATGGAAGCGGAAGGAATTCATCAGTGAGTCACTGCCTTGTGATACAGCGGGATGCCGGCCAAGGAGCTGCTTTTCTCTCTCTCTCCCCATCCTTCTCTCTCTCTGCCCCCCTCGCTCCTTCTGTCTTTTCTTTCCTGTTCAGAGAGAGCTAAAGGTGAAGCCTGATTCTGGGAAGCTACATTTTTTCTGATATCCCCCCAAATTCTGTGCCATTAGAAAGTTTGAAATCTGAAGTCAAAAAGGAGGATTCTGGGTTTGAGCTGTCCCATTGAGGAGGCTAACTCACTCTTCCAAGCCTCAGCTTCTTTATCCTTTGAAAACAAATGATAATGGGAGTTTCCGCTACACTGGAAGCCACTCGAGGGCAGGAATTGGATCTTTTTTAACTTATCTCACCAGGAGCGCCTAGTATGACATCTGCCACCTGTTAGTGTTCAATACCTATTTGCGTGCATGCATACCGCTTAGCTGTTGGAATTATTTATGGAGATGCTGTGTTCGAAAGCCCTTAGCCCAGTTATTTTCATTGTATGTTCATTTTTCCTTTTCTCAGCTTAGACCTGCTCCTTAGAAGGAGGAAGATGAGGGATAAAGGAATGAAAGTGATGGGGAGGGGAAGCTGGAGAACAAGTGAAGAAGGAAAGGGCCCAGGTGGTATGGTAGGAAGGGCTCCAGGTCTGGGGGAGGCCGCCCTCTCATCACACACTAGGCCTGAGATTTCCGCTGGCCCATTTGACCTGGTCTCAGACTCCTCATCTGCAGGATGGGAGTGAAAACATTCATTTTACTGATGGTGTGTATCCAGGGGGAAATATATCTGTGACGGCAGCCCCGAGAGCTCCTGGTCTGCATTAGGTACACAGTGGTATGCGGTCTGAAGGTGGAGAGGAAAAGAGAGGGAAAAAAAAAAAAAAAAGCCTAGAAAGAAGGAGAAAATGAAGCAGGGGAGGCAAAAGGAGAGAAGAGAAGAGTTTGGATCCTTTTCTTCAAAATACGGCCAGTTCCTGCTGCTTCTGGCCAGTTTGGGTTGGAGTTAAGCCTGAGAAGTCATTGTACTTGGCCACCACCTTCTTGCTGAACCCTGTAGTTTGTAACCTCATGTGATTCAATGGAAGCAGTGGATGGTTGAGGTCAGGAGTGGGTAATGTATGCACAGGATACATCCCTATGGGGGAAGCAAAATAAATATATGGCCCCAGACCATGCTCCTAGAAAGTAAAATGAGGTTTCCTAGGATTCTGCAGCTTTCAGACAGCTGTCTGGATCCTGTGTGGGTTGGAGGCTGGAATTGTCAATTGGCCCAATATTCAGGCAACAAACTGGCTGTGTGGACAAAGACATGGCCTGCGCAAGTGCCCCTGGGAAGTATTCTTATGGTTTAAAATAACATTTAATATTTTTATAATGACATTTTCATTTTTAATAATTAAGGGAGTTGTGGGCATTCGTTCTGGAAATTTTGGAAAAAGTAGGAAAGAACACTTATAAACCCATCAAGAGATAATCCACCATTGACTTTTTGATATATACGCCTTCATCTGTGAGTGTGTGTATGTGTGCCTTTCATTTTGGCGAGGATGGTATAAAATTGGGGTATATTTTTATTATTTTCTAAGTGCTTGGATAGTTTTCTCAAGACCCGTCAGTTCAATGATATTTCGTTGACTATGTGTCAAGTCCTGTACTCGGTGAAGTGAACTGAAGTCTGTTTCTGATTAGCTTTTCTCAAGTCCTTGAAGTTGAAAAGAATATTCTTGAGAAAAGTTGGTAGTAGCAATATTCTCCAACTTAATCTAGTATCTCCCAAGACTAGAATTTCCAAAGATTGGGTTATAATATATTCCCTGTTTCTCTTGGGCTCTCAAGACAGATTTCTTCTGCCCTCTCTCTCCTCTTAGAGTAAGTATGTGAGCAGGAAAAACCAGAGTTTGACTTTTTCTTTCCTGGATGTGTTCTATAAAAAGAGGTTTTAGTGAGCTGGGGAGAGAGGTAGGGAGAAAGGGAAAGTAGAGAAGGAAAGGGAGGGAGAGATAGAGAGGCAAAAACTGTGGAAGAAGGAAGGCAGAGAAATGAGAGGGAATCCGGGGTGGTGTTTCTTAGTGTGGAACCTGCATTAGTCATCCATCTGGCTAGTATTTATGGAATGCCCATCATATGCTAGCCCTGGGTAGCAATCACAGCCTCCTGAACAAACCCTGGCCCTAACATCCAGTATCTTTGATCTGTCTCAAGTCTGAGAAGGACACCCAATTCCCTTGGCCTTTGAATAGCACTCTTCATAAACTACTGGGAAACTCAATTTGTCTTCTTTCCTGTAATCCCCTAGCAAGTCCCTAAGGCCAGGGTCAAACCAACCCAGTGGCAAGGCTAGCACCAGGCCTATCCTCCCCTGAATGCAGCCTCCCCTGAGGGTCCTGCCCTGGTTGGTGGGCTTTCTACAGGGAACTCTCCCCAGAGCACCAGGGGGCTCAGCTTTGTTGAGGAACCTGCTTGTGACACCTTTCACCACACTGTGGATTCTCAAAGAACCAGGGTGTAGCTCATTGCCCCACCTCCAGAAGGAGATACCTTTCCTCCCCCTCTGGTGGGGATTTGTTGTCTTACAGCCCACAGAGAGGACAGATCAACTGATCTATCAATAGAGAGGGAGGGAGGGAAGGTTGCACCTTGTAGTGACAGATTAGTTAATTCCTTCATTCAAGAAATGTTTACTGAAAAAAAGATAGTAAGGTGATGGGTGTGTTAATTAACTAGATGTCAAGAATCCTTTCACAAGGTATGAGTACATCAAACCACCACAATGTATATCTTAGATATCTGATAATTTTATTTGTCAATTTTACCTCAATAAAGCTGCAAAAATAAATAAAAATAATTTGAACCAAAAAAAGGAAATATTTATTGAGTGCCTACTCCAATTTTGCATCAGGCATTGGTCCAGGCCCCGAGAATGCTCAGATAAACCAAACAGACAAGTTCCGTGGTCCCACTGAGTCTTCAGAGACCACAGACACACAGACACACCGAGGGTGAAATGGAAATGTCAAGTTCTCGTAAGTACTATGCAGAGAACGAACTAGTAGGGGGAGCTAGTGGTGGTCAGGAGCGGGGAGAACCCGGCTTGGGAGGTATGATAGTCAGGGAAGGTGCCCAAGGTGACAGGGAGGTGGTGACATTCAAGCTGAGTTCTAACTCAGTGCTTCTCACACTTCACATGGATAGAATCCCCTGGGGGCCTTTTTAAAAATGCAGATTCTGACTCAGAAGACCTGGGTGGGGCCTTAGACTGCATTTCTGAAGACCTCCCAAGTGAGGCTGATGCAGCTGGTCCATGGACCACACTTTGAGCAGCAAGGTTCTAAATGCCAATGAGGCCTCACCTAGGGGGTTGCTTTAGACCTTCTTGCAGAGAATGCTCCAGGCAGGGAAATAGCCAATGGAAATGCAGATGAGGACCAGCTCAGCTTGTTAGAAGCACCGAAGGCAGACTAGCATGGCTCAAGAAAGGACTAGAAGCAATCAGAGAGAGGCGGGGAAGAACCAGATCATGGAGGGCTCTGCATGAAAGGCAATGGGAACTCTGAAGTGAGTGCTGTCATTAATAGTTTTCCCTCGATTGTTCTGTCTGTATGTTAGACACTGAGTCCCTCCTGTGCTTCTGCCTAGAATGTTCCTGGGCCTGAACCAAGCTCAGTCAACCCATCACAGATTTGGGGGACCTTGCAAGGAAAACTTTCATATAGTCCACTCTGGCATAGCTAAAATTTAGGCAAATACTTTCCTCACTCTGGAGTTTCAGAAAGGGAGAATTTCTTGACAAGATACCTTCAAACTCACAAAATTTTAGGACACAGCTTTTATCATTTCCCAGGATTTAGGGACACATACACCAGCAGCACCAAAAACACACCTAAAGAGAAAGCTCTGGGTCCACCGCATCCCCCATGCAAAGACACTTTATTCCCCAAGTCTGCACTTATTGGCTCAAAACAAATAAATGTAAAAATCCTGGCCTCAACAAATCCCCTCCTTCCTCCATCTCCTACCAGAGTCACAGTTGCTTTAGACTTCCTTGTGGAAGGAGAAGAGACGACTAAAATTCAAACCCTACCATCATCCCAGAGTGTCTGGTCCAAAATTAGAACAAAGAGAAGACAGTCACCCCCAGGTGACAAATCATGAGCTGGCCCTAAGCAGGGCCTCTAGGTGATGAATTATGTTTATATCCGCCTCTCCTTCTCTGCAGTTGGCCTTCTACAATGACTTTCCTGCATTATAAAGCTACTGTGTGTGCAAACAGCCCAGTCTGCACAGCTCTCAGCCTAATTAATCCAATCACGGGATGGTGATTAAGAGGTCAACAGTGACATTTCCAGAGAGCACCCTCTGTCTTCCCAGCAGCTAGCTTGTCCCAGGGCCCCAAACTCCTCGGGTGGCTCTGGACCCAAGGAGCTACAGGGGCCTGCTCCACTTTGGGCCCTCCCTCCTGTCATTTATAGCAGGGCTGACCAAAGGAGAAGGCCACAATTCAGTCTTTCTGGGAGAAGTTTCAGCCTCCCCACAGAGGATACTTGATGGTGTAAGATTCCCCCTTAAAGAAAGCTCGCCCCAGGTCCAGACACGAAGGAGCCAGAGTTGGGAGCCCAAGCACCATGACTTTAATTCCGAATTCAATACATAAGCCTGCTCCTTAGGAAAGGGTGACACCCGGAGACCGTCTCAGAGTCACTTACCTCTCCGACCTTCTGCTTCCTCAACTGTGAAACTGGGTTACTGATAGTGCTTATTTCATAGGATATGCTTCAGAAGTAGATGAGTTATTATATGAAAAACTTTGGGACAATGCCTGGAATGTGGAAATACTCAATAAATACTAGTTGTTATTACTATTAGGAGTAGTGGTACCAGTTGGTGTATCACTGAAGATTCCTAGTTTCAAGCCACATAATCAGACTTAGTTGATTTAGGCAGAAAAGGAATGTATTACAAATGATACTGAGTGGCCTACAGAATTGCTCCGAGAGATGGAAAATGAGACCTGGAGACCACCCAGCCTGGAGCAACATCCAAAACCATCCTGGAGACTTGCCCTTGAGGGCAGCACTGCCACCCCTACCCAGCTCCGGAGATTGTATGGTGCACAACACTGCCCTGTACTCCATCTTGCTGAACCTCTGAAAAGGATTCTTCCAAATCCCCGATTCTTCGAGAACCCCACCCCTCATTCTATGGATCTGCTCTGTCTGACTGGTGGAGCCTTGATGGTCTACCTAATGATAGTCTCCCCATCATTACTGCAAGGGAGTCTAGGAAGCAAATATCTGGTATTGTCTGGTTCTACTGTAGAAGAGGGCTTTGTCTCCCACCAAGACTCAAAAAGCGGAGAATTCCCCAAATGTTGGAAGAAGGATGGGGGAATGTGCAGGATTGGCCTTGTGCATGGTGGTGACAGTCAGGTAGACAAGCCCTGCCCCCCTTTCCATGTGCTGCTGCTCCTGGAAGTACAGGAGAATTAGGAGACTGAGTTCCTCGACCTCCAAGAAGAAATGAAGTAACATGAAGGCATGGGGGAGGGGAGGTAGTAGTGTGAGAAAAGGAGTGTTAAAATAAGCCTGACAGTGGGACGTGAAGGATCGGGCCTGAAGGATAAAGTTCCAGTGCTTTTCATGCTCCCTGCACTGGGTGAGCATTTACCAGTAAATATTAAATGAGTGTGCTGTAATTACTGGATGAGCCCCTGGCCACCTGAAGCCACCCGCGAGTTGGAGGGGGCTAGGGTCTGCTGTGGAGGCTGGCAATGTTTCAGCGAGTGGCACGCACCCTTTACTGGACAGTTCAGGCTGCAGTGGACTGCACCCTTGCAGTGCTGCCAAGCAAGAGCGAGGGTGTCAGGGGCTGAGAATGGCCAGAGGCGGTAGGAAGAGCCTTCAGCTACTCAGACAGGTGTGGTCATAAGGATGCCTGAGGGATTACTGTGGCCAGTGACCCAGCCTCGTAGAAGAATTGGTGTGAGTGTTATCTTCCCTGGCTAGGGCTCCACTGCTCTGTGCTGACTCCTGCCCAGGGGGAGTCTAGAAACATCCCTAACCCTCTCTCTGGGTGGCTATGTCAGGATGATAAAACCTCTCTAGACAGGCGAGACTCAGCACGGTGGCTCCGTTTGATCAATCTGAAACTCTTTAGGCTTGAATAATAAGTCACATCTTCGTTTGTACTCACCTTTCATCACAGTCCCTTTGGAGCTGGAGAGACCTGATGTGAATAATGAAAGAGTTGATTTTATACAGAGACATACATGCTGTAAGTCATTTCTCCTCTCAACCCCTTGCGGAAGGGCCAACAGATATTTACAGACCTCATTTGATAGACGAGGGAGGCGTCTGGGGTTCAGGAAGTTTATGTGACTTCTCCAAGGTCACACAGAGTAAGTACAGGACTAATCTCAGGTCTCCTGGCTCCCAGTGCAGTTCCAGTGCCATCATCACTGTCCTCGTCTGAAGATGCATCCATGTAGCATGTAGGAGAGCACAGTGCTTGACGGCCTTGGGACTGGCCTTGGACTGCCCAGGTTGCTGTAAGGATTAAGGAGATAATGCATGTAAAACACTTAGCACAGGGCCAGTCAATGACGGCAGTCAATAATGTTCTCACATTTCATGTTTATCATTATTCGCTGCTATTCTCTGGCACACACCCAAATGTCTGGACCCCACCACCAGCACACCTCCATCACTGCAGAAAGTCCCCTCTCTTGATACAATACTTTCAAATGGGGGCCTTCATCCTCTTCCTAGTTTCTGGAATATGGGGGTAGTAATTCTCATACCTGTTAATAAAGGACCCTGGCTCTTTGGGGATCAAAACTGAGCTATTGTTCTAGTCTCAACTCAAGCCAACTGAGGTCTAAGAGACATCAAAAGGAGCTTTCGTTACCCTCTAGTGTTTCCCTGTGACTTTCCACGAGCCCTGCACCTGTCATTTCCCCGCTTCCTCCTCTAACTGTAAAGACCCAATACCTCTCCTCTGCCCACCCTGTCCCACCCTCCCAGCCACTCACACAAAGAATTGAGAAGCCAAGAGTGGCTGTTTCCTGAGCAAGAGGCCAAGTCAGTCGTGGTGGTAACTCAAGAACACAAGGCCTGTGTGGTGGAAAGAGACAGGGCAGGCAGTTTCCCTTCCAATCGAGATCCTGGATTCTAGGCTCACCCCTCAGGATTTGATTCCCTGTGAAAGGGCTGCCACAGAAACTCCCCTCCCATGGACCCTGCTGTTAGGGGGCAATGGGAAGCAAACTAAAGGGATGCAGCTTCATTAGAGGGGCTGCGACCTGGAGGAAACTTCTAGAGGGAGGAAAAGCCTCTTCTAATGTTCTTTTCTACTATAGTCGTTTGTCACACTGTGGGCCCTCCACCACAGTAATGAGGGTTTTGTGAACTGCCTTTCCCCCGAAGGCTCTTTCTCCTCCCTTATTTTACCAAATTGAGAGTTTACTTAAACTCTGGATTTCTCCTGCTGCTACTTCTTAGAGCAGTGAAATAGAGTTGAAGGTACTGGATTGCACAGAAGTTATTTTATCTGTGGCTTCTGCTTATAGAGAAGAAAAACAACCACAGTCCCTGGTTTTGTGTCAGCTACATGGGCCTCCATCAAGGACTGAAACTAACACGCTTCCGTATGACCAAGCTTAATAAGGCTTTCTGATCACGATGGCCATACGTATCAAGGACCAGCCAGTGCCATCACTGGTGGTAAGCACAGTCTAAAGACGCGTCTCCTATTGCGTCATAATTACCTTACCCGTCAGGTAGGTTCTCTTACGGGTTGCATTTTACATTTGGGGAAACTGAGGCTTAAGGAAGTTAAGTAACTTGCCCAAGGACACACAGCTAGGAAGTGGGGAAGCCAGGATTGAAACCCAGCGTTCTGGTTCCCAAGCCTTAAGTGCCTACCTGTTTCACCTGCTTCCTTTTAAGGAAGAGTGTTGATGAGGATTCAAGTGGCTCAGCAGCATGGGATTCTAAAAAGTTTGTAAGGTTTTGAAAGTTTGAAAGTTAGGGTGTCAGGCGCTTTTTGGAGGGAAAAGAGTGCGGGCGCATGTTGGTAGAAGTAGCACAATGGCATTCAGGCGATGGGTTTGGGAACTCAAGTGATGAATCTGGCCTTTGCATCTTTAAATACCTTGGAAGGTCAGATTAGCACAGAAACCCTGAAGCCGAACCGAACACTCGGTCCTCCCAGTTGGCAAACATTAGCTGGTTGAAATCCTTCCTGATGGAAATACCGATAACATGCTGACAAAAGTTCAGACTTGTTTCTAAAGGTCATCTCAACCAGCAGAGCAATTAGTTCAAGTTTGCCTTTTGCTTTTCCCTGGTGAGAGTTTTAGCAGAAACCTCAAATTTTAGTCCTCTTTGCAACATATGGTCAGCGACAGTCGTCAGTCTGAGATTATACCCGATACAGAACGAGCAGTGATCAAGAAGTTTCTCTTCATCTGGGCAAGACGCAGAGTTAGACATTCATATGGGGACATAGCAACACGCAGCAGCCTCTCCAAGGTGGGGGAGGTCTCTTCAATCTGTTATATGGGCTACTCCCCTGGGATGCTCCCTGAACCTCAGAAACATCCAGTTACCTCCTGGACACATCAGTTGAATGTACCACCCCATTACCCTGTTGACATCCCCTAAAGCGCCCTCTCCCTTCCAGATCACCGTCACCTTCAGCCAGAACCCTAGGAATCGGCTTCAACCCTCCCTCCTACCCAGCATCTGATAGGATTGTCTGCTTCCCTACTCTCTTCTATTTTCCCTTTTCTCTTCCCACTGCCACTACCCTTGTTTACATCCTAGAACCTTTTGCCTGGTCTGTTTATGGCTACTCTATCTTCATCCCACCTTCCTGTACCTCCTCCATACACAGGTGGAGTGACCTTTCTAAAACCTCCATCTATCTGACCTTGACTCGATCCTGTTTAAAATCTTTCAGAATTCCCCACTGCTCTCAGAATAAAGCATGCAAAGTCTTCCATGGCCTGGACGGGCTCCTGCTTGCTTCTTTATCCTCGTGTGTTACACTTTCCACACTCTGTTTTCTTCATGTTCACTCTGTCTGTCTATCTGCCTCCCCACCCCCTCCCCACTCCTCCCCTTCCTCGTCTCCCTCTCCTCTTACCAAGTCCCTCAGCTCCTAGAATATGCTCTCTTACATATTCGCATGTTATATTGCTGCTACCTGTAATAGCCTTACTTCATGCAGAGTATGCTGAGCACCCATTGGAAGTTAGACATCTCTCTTCCAGGCTCCCAAGCCCCCTGGGACCACTCCTCATGGACCAAGGGCAGGGGCCCTCTCTCTCCAGTGAATTGCATGGGACCTGGAACACGGTCAGTGCTCACAGCTGCCAGTGGAACAAATGGGAACTGAACGCGCCTTGGATGCCACTGCTTATCTTGCTGACTCTGGTCCTAAAGTGACTCTGATTGTGAATCTCCTGGCTCATGCTTCCTGGGGCCTCCAGGGCAGTTCCTCCACATGCTTTACCTGCCAGCCGTGTGTCACTCTTCCTCCCTTCCTTATATGGGAGCATTTGGAAGACAGTACCCGGCTGTGATGGACGGTGTCTGCATCGGGTTTGCATTCAACTCTCATCTCTGAGACTGAGGATTTCCATACTTCTTCTGTCTTTTGGGGATAGTAACCTCTCTAAAGCTTGTTGTGAGGATTGAGATAATTTGCATAAAGCACATGGCCCACCTCTCCTATTCAGTAAAGAGTGGTAGCTGCTCATTTCCTGTCTGTGCCTTTTACTCCATTGTAGCAGAGTTTACGCCTATCTGCTTATTTCTCCTGTATGTTGTAGAGGCTAAAAACAAACCCAACAATCTTATTAATTGAGATGGAATTGCCCCTGAGCTGATGCTCCTTGAGAAGGTAACCTTTTCCTAGGGGATCAAAAGAAGAGGATTCTGCACTCTTTTTTGAGGCTTTTAAAATTTAGGTGTTTAATAGGAGTTTCCTCATACTAAGCAGAGTAAAAGCACTATAGCAAAGCTTCTCCACTGGGTGGGCTGTGTGTGCGTTGTGCACACATGCACATGCCCAGGTGTGCTCTGCCATGGAAGTCTCCTCACTCATCTCTCCCACCAGACACCTGGGGACTGGGGCCCCATTGCTTTGGGCCCTTGAGGGGTAGCTGTTACTGAACTGCTTGTCTGGCTTGTGCCCAGGGACATCATCAGAAGCAGTCCTGTGTAACTTTCGAGGATATCACCTCTTCAAGTGTATTGTGGGGGATATTGTTTTCTGGGCACTCACTGAAGAAATTCCTTTTAGCCTTTGCTGGCCAGGAAAGATTGTATTTCTAAGGAACAATTGCTATGTTCTGAACATTTGTGTCTTTGCTTTGGCCACTAGGAAGCTCAGAGTATAACTTACCACCTGGCTTAAACAAGTCCCTCTGGTGGTCAGTATTGTCTTCCCGCTTTACCCCAGGTTTCATCTTAGTGTCCTACTTTATTTCCCTTTTACTTTAATCTTTTTACCTCAGCACCTAGCTCAGTGCCTAGCCCATAGTAAATAATCATTGACCACAGTCTGTTTCCCAAAGTCTACTGCCAACAGACTAACCTTCCTATTTTTTTTGTAGAAATGTATATATATGTATGTGAAGTTTTTGGAAAATGGCAAGATATAAATGAAGAAACATCATTATTAGCATTTTTGTCTCTCTCTCTCTCTTTTTTCCTCCCTCATTGTCTCTCTTCTTAAAACATGGTGAGAGTTCCCTCGAAGCAGGATTTATTGTACTTTTACAGCCGAACAGGGAATAGTTCTTACTAGCCCGACTGGTGGAAAATTTCCAAGCTGCACAGTTCACTAGTTTATATTACCTAATAGAGAGATAAATAAGCCATGATTCTTCTTAAGGACTGGCTTTTAATTAGATTTTTAATGGATCCTCTTTGACTTTCCCAAGCATAAGTACTCCTGTATTAGTTCATTATTGTGATTAAAAGCAGCTAATAATGATCATAACTAAATAATTTTCCTCAAGTATTCCAGGTCAGTTTGATGCCCTGCGTGTTAGCAGTCGCTGCCTGAGCCTACCTCATTTTCTTTGCAGTACACAACAGAGCTGCTGTCTGCTGTTGGAGGCTGGGAAGCCTGCAGACCCAGGAAAGTGCAGAGACAGAGAGCTCCGGCTCTCAGGGCCCATGTCTCTGTGTTTAACGGAGTGCTGTTCACAATACCCTCCACTACGTCCCTCTGATGTCAGAGGCTTCTAACAAGCTTAGCCCAATTGGAATACTTCCCCAGGTCTATTTAGGTCACCAGTTGGGCTGTAAGTTGGGAAGCCCAACTAGCTGGAGGTGCACGAGCTTGCAAATGGCTGACTCAGAGCTCAGCTGCCTCCGCGTTGGCCACTGGGCTGCGAATTAAAACTTGCAGCATCCTCCCTCTGTCTGCCAGCTCCTTTGCCTTAGAGCTGCAGAGGTGATTGGATTGTCCTGTATGTAATGGGGATCCCCATTGCCTATGAGGTTTATATATTATAAAATATATTTATTTTATAAACAATGATGTGGTCATTGTGGAAATGTTTGAAAATGCCTAGAAGGAACAGAATAACAATCACAGTTTGTTTTACTATTAATATTGCATGTTTGTTCTTCTTGGCTTTTTCTAGCCATATATTTATCTCTGCGTTTTCTTTTTCAGAAATGGCGTCAAGTTATTACCTTAGCAATATATTGCGAACATTTTCCCATGTCATTAAATCATCTTCTAAAAAATCATTTTTTAAAGTCTGCAAAGTATTTTATTACATAGATGTACCATAATTTATTAGTATATGCCTATTGGACATTTGAATTATTTTTAAGACTTATATTATTATAAGCAACAGTGCAATTAATATCCTTTTAGAAATATATTTGAGCACAGCCATGATTACTTCCTTGGGTGAAAATTTTAGGTGCTGGTCAAAGGGAGTAGAGAATTTTAATGTTTTTGCTAATGTTCTCCAACACTGGGAACCATCATTTTTATGATTAATATTCTTTGCTAGGTTTCAGGGCACAGGGAATGGTAGCTGATTTAACTTGAGCTTTTTTCTTTCCATACAAGTCGAGTTGAACATTTTTTTCATGCATGTATTGGCCATTTGAATTTCTTATTTTCTGGATTGCCCCTTCTTTTCCTTTGCCCACTTCGTGTTGTGGTGTTAATTTTGGTGTGATTATCTTTGGAGGGGCTCGGAGTATCCTGCTTTACCAAAAAAAGTAACTGACTGGCTATATTACTTCACACTGAAGGTAAGGATGGGATCGACTCTGGGTTTGAGATGGGGAAATATCTTGGTACCACTGCATTCAAGTCTAGCAAAGTATACATAGCAAATTCCAAACATATTTTTAAATTTTATTGCCAATTCTGGTGTTATTTGTGTTATTATACTTAGACCGTGTTTTAGTCCTGACTCTGCCATTTACTAGCTTTGTGCGCTTGGGCCATGTTGCTCACCTCTCTGAGCCTCAGTTTCCTCATCTATCAAATGGGATAATGACGTCTGTCTCACAGAGTTTTCTCTAACAGCAAATGTGATAAAGCTTATAAAGCAGTGTCTGGCACAAAGATGGCAGCCATTGGAAGATGCCATTAAAGAGACTGTGCAGAATGGTGTCCAATTTTCTGCTGAGACGTGTCACTTTTGAGTAGCTTCAATGTAACTCTTGGGGCCTCCTTCACCCTCTCACTCACGCTCTGCTGATGGGACCAGTGGGGAGAGGTGATGCTGTCTTAGAAAGAAGTCTTCCAGCTTCCATGGAACAGGCCTTCTTGGTGATTTGCAGATGTCCCACCTCCATCCTAGCCCACATTGCAATGGGAAAAGAAGCGCTCCCAGGACCCAAGAACACCTTAGGGAGGACGACTTGGCTTCCACATGCCCCAGCAATGAGTGGAATGCCTGATATGGTCAAGACAAAGGCCAAGTCCAAAAGGGGATCACTTTGGTGGTCAAGATCCTCTAGTTCGTTCCCAAGGGACACAGCTTAATAAAACTTATGGGGACACCAGAATTCATTCCCAAGGGACACAGGCTCAACTCTACAAACACCTCAGAGGAGCCACCCAAGTGGAGGGAAATGGATTCACGAGGATTCTGACATGAACTTTGGGCCCTGCTCTGTGTGATGACTTCCACATTGTCCACTCGGGATGGAGTAGGGAGAATTTCTTCTGTTGTTTTTGATTCTAGCACCTGTGTGATACACTATAAACAATAGCTGCCATAAATGTAGATGCTGAATGCTTATCTGATAGTTGGAGAGGAGATATAGCTGTGTATGAAGCTGGTTTGAGACAGGCATTAATCTTACTTCTTATGAACATCTAAGACTCTCTAAGGAATCCTCTTGGAGCATTTTAGGTAGTGTCTACAGGTTCAGCTTTGACCCTTTCTGCCAGTGTTACATACAACTGTCTAACCATGTGAACTTTGCTCCTCTGGCCTTCCATTTCTTCAAGGATGATAGTAATAATTCCCATGCCTTCCTCAAAGGAAAGGTTTTGAGGATAAAATTAAACTAATAGCAGGAGTGAAGGTCAAAGCTCATAGTGTCAAGATGAGCAATTAGTCTGGGCTCTAGTTTCAAAACTGCCAGGGAAAAGCCCTCTGAGGCTTTTGTTTCACCATCTTTAAAATGAGGAGGTTGAGCTGGGTCTGTTAGAGCTGTAACATTCAGGGGGTCTATATGAAATGTCCAAAAGGATTCGTCAACATCAAATCCCTGCAACACAGACAGCACTCCTAAAACTGAGTCAATATTAAAGGAGATCCAGCTTCACAGGATGGAAGATGTGTATAGAGAGGAGAGATCATCCTTTCTCGTAGTTGCAGTCAGGCCCGGGCAGCAGTAACACTCAGCATACGGGGCAGCATTGCATTAAAAGTACATTAAAGGGGTCAGCCCGGTGGTGTAGCAGTTAAGTGCACGTGTTCCACTTCAGTGGCCCAGGGTTCGCCTGTTCAGATCCCAGGTGTGGACTTACACACCACTTGTCAAGTCATACTGTGGCAGGCATCCCACATATAAAGTAGAGGAAGACGGGCATGGATGTTAGCTCAGGGCCAGTCTTCCTCAGCAAAAAGAGGACAATTGGCGGCAGATGTTAGCTCAGGGCTAATCTTCCTCAAAAAAAAAAAAAAGTACATTAAACTTGGCAGCAGAAGACCTGGGTTCAAATCTTGGCTTGGTCACTTTCCAGCTATGTAGCTGGAAATAAGTCATTTTCCTCTCTGGCTTCAGTTTCCATCTCTGTAAAAAAAGGATAATATATCTGCTGAGTCTTGTAAGTGGCAAATAGGATCACATGCCTAAAAATACTTGTATATTACAGGGCCTCACACAGAGTGGGCATTCACTAAAGTGACCACCATTGCTGTTATTGAACTAAAACAGAGAAGGCAAGTTTCGATTTCAGTCACCCAAAAAATCAAGATTCAGTGGCCCCGAGCCAAGAAATGTTCGAGCAAAGATTATTTGTTCTGTCCCCCAGTCTCACCTTCCCACTTCAGTTAGGGTCCTTACAGGAAGTCACAGGTGAGTCATAAGAGTTAAGTTTGACCCTTAATAATCAAAGACAGTGCAACTGTTTGTCTGTTTAAAGCAGAGCACTGGAATCCATTTTTCTGGCACCAAGCAGAATGGAAAGGTGTTCATTTGTAATGGGCTGGTTTCGTGCCTTAAACCCTTCCCTTATGAAAATAATTTACTCTACTAATTACATCACGTTAACCAACTACTCCAGGTATAGATTAAAGGACTGGTTTTTCAAATCGTTCCATAAATTAGAAGCAGTCCTCCCAGATACATGATTTCATGGATACATACTGCATTTGTGTTGTCAGAATTTATGTTGAGAGGAAATGGAGGAAATGTATTCTTAAAGAAATATTTTGCAATAGTTGTTAACACCTTCCGCTCCTTCTGCTTGCTGCTTCTAGTACCATAATATAAATGTGCAAGCTGTTAGCATGAGATGAACATTCCGGAGCGTCAGGGGCCACCTGCCTGCGTGGCTGGCTTGTTGTTTAAATTCCCTTTGCATTTCAGATTTAAATACTGCCAAGGTCCTGATTTATGGTGTCCACATCACACACATAAAATTTTCACTCGGATCTCCCTCTTTCTCACGCACAGAAGTCAATTGTGGCCGTGGGTGGAATGGATTGTGGGACTAGGGGTCGCCAGCAGGGTGTAAAGACCAGGAGAGAGCATCCAGAAGCCAGCAGAACGTGGCAGTGTTGGAGAGCCTCTGTTCTGACAAGGCTGTCCCCCTTCCATCAGCCACAAAAGAATTAAGAGAACGTGGGAGGATCGAAGGAGGAGAGACGTTTAGAATTGCTGAGCGGTATCATCTGCTCCTGGTTCGAAAGAAATCACAGCCCCTCCTTCCAGAGACAGATCTGATGGGCTGCCGAGGAGCATTCCTGTAAGAGGGGATTGAACTAAGTGACCCTGGAGAATACTGAACTGACTGTCAGGGTCCTGTGTCTGGCATCCTGGCGAGTCGTGGCCCTCGTGCACAAAACCTCACAGACAGGGTCTCTGCTCGCGTGGAATTTATATTGTCTTGGAGAGAGACAGACCACAGGAACCAAGCACATGAGTAAATGAAATAGTTTCAAAAAGTGTAACATAGTAATAAGAAAACATAATAGGGTGATATAATAGTGACTGGTGGCGGGGGCAAGAAGGGGCTGGGCTTGGCAAGTTCAAAGGACAGAAAGGAGACAAGTTTGGCCAGAGCACAGTGAGTGGGGAGGGGGAGTGGAGGCAGATAAAATCAGAAAGGAAGGAGAGGCCGGGTATTTAGGGACAAGGTGGGGACTCAAAGATGAGTCCTTGTCTATACCGTGAAGGTAAGGAACAGGATTAAGTGGTGACCAAAGTCAGTACAGACATTCCTAGATGTCTGTATAGACTCAGCGAGCAATAACGTGGTTCCTAAAGCATTGTGAGCGCTAAATAAATTGGGTGGATTTATCTTCCAGCAAAAAAGAGTCTGCGTACTATGTCTGGCAAGTTTCTGTCCAGTCAACTGTCTGGAGTTTTTTCTGGGATGACCTAAATTCTAACTGTCCCCAAGTAGAGGGATAGACTCAGCCTCTCTGGGCACCTTCCTGACCCTAGAGGGTGGAGGGTAGGGGTGCAGAATGATTCTATCATCGTGACACTGGTCTCCAGCTGGAGGGAAGGGGGACTGTTTCTCAGGGCATAGGTCATGACCTTAGATGAATGATGTTCCAGCATTTTCCCAGGAGGGGCTGGTGGTGTCTCATTGAAGCTTGCATTGAAGCCTTCCTAGTCCAAGCCCTCATGGCTCCTTGTGCTACCTTGTCTGGTCAACCTCAGACTGGAGTCTCACTGAGGAGCAGGGCATAGAGCTGCATCAGAGAGCAGAAGACATGCAGAGTTCAGATCCAGACTCCTGGTGGGTGATACTCATGCTGCAGTTGTACCTAAGGTGATGGTGACGTAAGGCAACACATAGAACTAGAGAACCCACATAACCTGTGGGGCTGGGCAGGTCATCTGAGGGACGAAGCCAGCCAAATGCAAGTCTGTCCTCCGTCAAAGGGGCAGCTGCTCCTCAGCTTCCAGCTGTCAGGCCCCTTGGTAATGTGGGGCTGGTATACTCAGGTCTTTTCATTTTGTTTTAAGGCAAGCCAGAAATTTAGATTTTTAAAGGTGACATCTCCCCTCTTTAAAATATTGGCGACTAATTTTTTTAAAATTGTTTTAATGTGGTGCTGGGCATAGTAAGTGTATCTGTAAGCTGAAGGAAGGCCAGGGGCTGCCCATTTGAGACTTCTGCATTATAGCAGTGGGTTAAAGCAAGGGCTTTGGGACAGACAGCACTGGGTTCAAATCTCTCCTCTTCTACTTCCTGGCAGCGCAACTTACGTAAATGCCTTGACATCTCGATAAAATGGGGATCCTAATGCCACCTTGGGGGCTTGCTGTAGGAATAAAGAGGTAATGCTTTTGAAATGCCTGCTGCAGTCCTGACAGGTCGTAAGTGCTTGCAGAATGTTGCTGTCGTCATCCCTGTTGTCAAGCAGGTGTGAAGAGGGGGCTACCTGACTTTGCCCCTAGGAAGAGGTGCCTTCATCTTTCTGTATCCTTTGTAGAATCTCTGTGGTCTCCTAGAACTAAAGAAATTGTAGCTTCCTGTTGTCAGGAGCATTCTGACAGTGAATTCCTTACCGAGAAAGTCAAAGGTTGCCATGAGCTTGTGATCCGCTCCTTCGGCACCAGCTCCAGGACAAAAGCAAGTGTTCTTGGAACTCAGGCTCCAAAGTGAACCCTCCCCTTCAGGGTTTCTCCTCGGTTCTCTTGGCAAACTCTCCCCCACCTGTGTTCCTCACTTTGAACATTGCAACAACCTCACTGTGTTTGGTCTGTGCAAAGGGGCCTGAGATGGTGGCTTCCTGGCGTGGAATATTCTGGAAGCTCTTCTTGGCCACCCTCTGGAACAGCAGAGAGTCCTTTCTCTGGGGAGATGCACTTTCCAAACCTGAGGTTGTCCTCCTCTGCCCTCTGGTCTCAGCCTACTATCCGAATCTCACAAAAGGAGGGAGAGAGTCGAGTGCTCACTGCCGAGGCCGAGGAGCGCCATGGCCAGGGTAGGAAGCAGATTAGAAATTAGTGCAATCCGTAGACAGCCATGTTGCTCCACAGCCTGTCCCAACACAGCATTCAGACAGAACCACGGATTGGCGTCCAAAAACAATGCCCCAAGTTACGGCACAGGATTCCATTCATAACGCATGACAAAAGTTCTCTGAATTTGCCCCGTATCGCACATGTCAGGCCGCTGCCCCCTGCCCCCCAGCTTCCCCCAATATTCTCCCAAATGTAGCCTGAGCTGCCCTTCCTCTTTGACCTGCTTTCTCTCCTTTCAGATCTAGTTGCTTCCTGACTCTGCCTTTCCCGTGTAAATCAGGCTCACCTTCCTGGCTTCTCCTGGTCTGTGCCTCTCCCAGAACTCCAGGCTCTGCAGTGAAAGAATCCACACAGGAATGTCAGTGGGGAGGAAGGTTGTCAATATATACGCATTTGCCTTTTTCCCCATCTCATTAATACAGTATATGTAACAGGCTCCAAGAGAAGCCCTTTGGGAGCTCTTTTTTTTTTTTTTTTTGAAATGAGGAAGACTAGCCCTGAACTAACATCCGCTGCCAATCCTCCTCTTTTATTTATTTATTTATTTATTTATTGCTGAGGAAGATTGGCCCTGAGCTAACACCTATGCAAATCTTCCTTTATTTTATATGTGGGATGCCTGCCACAGCATGGCTATATGAGCAGCGATGTGTCTGCACCTGGGATCTGAACCTGCGCCCCCTGGGCCGCAGAAATGGAGGATGCAAACTTAACCACTATGCCACCGGGCTGGCCCTGGGAGCTCTGTTGATAGGCAGACTGTTTGAGAAGCAGTGTGAAGAGCAGACCTTTCATGTGAGAACAGGGCAGTTCCTACATCTGCAATGGGCTCACCTCCTTTAACACTGAAGGAAATTCCATTCTTTATACCTTGTGGGATGAGGCTGGTCTTCTAATTCACTACACGGTGGGACAAGCAACCATGGTAACTTATTATTTTATAGCCAGTCTCATCTTGATTTCAAGCCGCCATCCTGCTGAAAGGGGAGGAGGAACATCCCCAACCTTTCTAGTAAAAAGGAAAGCCATCTCTTTTCGCTTAAGTAGTCTGTTTGGGGCATAGAGGGAAGCTTATGTACCTCTCTTGGCCGGGGTTGAGGTGAGATCCTTAGATCTATGTGCTGGCTCCATCGCTCCTGGTCACTGGCATCCATGGTTGATGAAACTTGTAGTCTCTTCTCTCAGCACAGTGGGGAGTCGTGAGGACCCCACCCCACCCTCCCTCTGTACCTGGGCTCTACCTACATTCTGCAGCTTCTCTGTTTCACACATGTTTTCCTTCCAACCCCCTGGCTCGCTCCTCCTCCTCTTCTGTAGAGGGTCCTCTCAGCCCTCACATGATGGACCCACCAGCTCCCTACTCCTAGCCACTTTCCACATCCCCCCCAGGAGCTCATGGGCCCTTTGCAGACTCTGCTTTCCATTCTCAAATCTCTATTTTGGGATTCTCTCTGCCTAAGCCCACCCTAGCTGTATTTTCAGGCTTCCCTAGCTGCCCCACGCTGGTGCCAGGGCAACTAGCAAGGCGATCTCCCCCGTGAAAAGGGAAGAGAGAGAAAAGCCCCACTGTGCTCAGCCTCTTCCCAGTCCATCTGGGTTACTGTCCTTGACGCATCCTTCCACGTCTCAGCTCAGGGTTGCAGGGTAGCAGAGCATCTCCCCCCTCCACCAAGTCTCATCCCTCTGAATTTCTCCCCTATTGTCCGAAAGAGCATTCTTTTCCCTTCCTGGTTAAACCAAACTCACCACTTTGCTATATCCTCCTACTCACCTTCCCTAGGTTACAGGTGGCAGTTGCCCTTTTCTCTCCTGGAACATCAAACCTCAATGTGGCCTTAATGGGAGGTGGGATGTAGAGAGAGGATCTTGCTGACCAGAAAAGAGGAAATATATCAGCAAATATTTTTAAAATCTTAACACCGTTTCACTGTCAACATGCTTGCTCTTGTCATTATGGGGACAGGTAAGGTAGATAGCATCTTCCTATTTTACAGCTGAGAAAACTGCAGCTCAGAGAGGTTAAGAGACCCACCAAGGTCACACAGCTTGTGGGTGACACAATTGGAAGAGCACATGGTTGTTTTGACTCCGGTTTGAGTGCCCCTTCTGTGACACCGTGCCACCTCTCCTGCTAGGGCGCCCTTCTCCTCCATGGGGCTGTGAAGTCAGCCGCAGGGCACCATCAGCTCCACCAACCTGCTCCCCTGTCCCTTAAAGTGATTATAAAGTGGAGACCATGCAATCAGCAGCTGCAAGAACGGCAGGAATTCTGCCTCAAATAGGCACAAATCCTGGAAGCCAGCAGTTAATGCTGAAGTCACTGTGAGCTTCATTTAATCTTTTTTTTTAAGAGATTGCCAGCTATGAATGTCTGGGAGGTGGCCAACAATCCGTTGTAAGCAGTAAATAATTTGTAAGCCAAACCTCTCTATCGATGGCAATGTGATGTTGAAATCACTCAACTTAACAATGCACATGGAAGAGACGAATCAGTTATCCCTGGGCCTCTCTGAAGGTGGTTTGGATATGTAACTATGAGTACACACATTGCATTTAATGGGCTACAGAAGGAACTAACACTCGCCTAATAATGGTGGAATCTTGTGGACTCTACCCTTCTCCTTGCTGGAAACCTGCCCAGCCAAGAATCCACAGGCCCCTGAATCAAGTAGGAACCCCCTCTTCATCCATGGGGCTTAGGAGAAAGTGAGGCTCTCACTGCCCATAGCAAAGGCTCCGGAACTTACTCAGGCCCCTTTCTGCACAAAACTCTTACCCGAGAAGAAAAGATAGGGCACCGTCACTCCATTGCCTCCTCCAAGCCCCCTTCAGCTCCCCTCTGAACTTCAATGAAAACAGCCTAACCAGTTAGCCTCCTTGACTCTGCTCCGACCTCAATGATCCATATCCACAGAGAAGCCAGAGTAGTCGTTCGAGAACCAAGGTCAGATCGTATCTTGCCTCTGCTCAAGCCCACCTCCACTGGTGGCCCGTTGTATCTAGAATAAAATCCCAATTTTGTACCGTGGCTGATAAAGCCCTACATGTTTTGACCACTCCCTACTTCTCTGACTTCTGCCCTTGCCCAGTGCTATTTCTAAGCTGTGGCCTTCTTTGGCTGTTACTTGAACAGGTCAAGATGTCCTGCGTCTGGGCCTTTGCTCAACCTCTGCCTGAATGTCCAGTTTTTGACTTAGCATCTCATTCAAGTCTAATCTCAAATGTCACTTCCTCTGAGAGGCTGAAACAGGTGGCATTACCCTATTTTACTTCTTTTAGCACATACCTCTATCTGAAATTTACTTATTTACTCAATTATTATCCATCTTCCTGCAATAGAAGGTTCCAAAAAGCAAGGACTTTGTCTGTTTTATTCCCAGGTGCATCCCTAGTACCTAAAGTGCTGGTCTCCTTCACTAGTTGAGAAACAACCATATTGAAGTTTACCAGAGATTCAGTCATTCATTTTTTAAGTTCGTTGGTTCAATAAACATTCTCTAATTCCCTACTATTTGCCACCCTGTATGCCAGGCACTGGGGCCACAGAGTGGTCTCTGACCTCAAGAAATTCAAGATCAAATCACAGTGTAGGCAGGTCCATGCACCTTCTGAAGTTTCTAGAAGAGGATCCTTTCTTGCCTCTTCCAATTTCCAGTAGCCCCAGGTTGTCCTCGGCTTATGGCAGCATCATTCAAATCTGTCTCTGTCTTCATGTTGCCATCTTCTCCTTGTGTGTCCCTGTCTTCATATGGTGTTTTCCTTCTCTTATAAGAATACAGGTCATGTTGAACTAAGGCCCACACTAATGACCTCATCTAGAGACCCCATTTTGGCATAAGGGCCATTCACAGGCACTGGGGTATCATAGTCATTTCAGGCTGCTATAGCAAAATACTATAAACTGGGTGGCTTGTAAACAATAGGAATTTATATCTCACAGTTCTGGAGGCTGAGAAGTCCAAGATCAAGGTCCTGATAGATTCAACATCTGGTGAGAACCCTCCGCCAGGTTGTAGACTACTGACTTTTCGTTGTATCCTCACACAGCAGAAAGCGAGCTAGAGAGTTCTGTGAGGTCTCTTTTGTAAGGCACTAATCTCATTCATGAGGACTCCACCCTCATGAGCTAATCACCTCCCAAAGCCCAAATCCAATGCCCTCACATTGGGCATTAAGTTTCAACATATGAATTTTGGGGGAGACTCAAATATTTGATCTATAGCATGAGAGTTTGGACTTCAGTATATCTTTTAGGGGAACATAATTCAACCCATAGCAGGGAGTGAATGGAAAGAAGGGGGAAAATTCTGGAGGTGCATAGAAATGGATTCAATGAGTCTTGGAAACTAAACAGATGTGAAAGTTTGAAGGAGAGGGGGTAATTTAGAAAGATTCCCATGTTTCGGGTTCATGCAATGGGGTGGAGGGTGCAGCCATTTATTAAAATAAAGAATATATCATACAAGGCATAGAACCCAAGAGCCCTGTTTCTTTTCTTCAAATACTTAACACATCCTCCAAAACAAGCTTATAGCCTAAAGAACTCCATTAGCAAGAAATGACAATGAAGGCAACAGCATTGTAAAGCAAGAAGGAACATTCCCGTCCTCAAAATTCAGACCAGAAGCTGAAACGGAAACCAAATTACTGAATTCAATTGATTTCTTAAAAACTAGAGCCACAGACACAACCCGAGTTTTTCTTGTGGAGGAAAAGGAAGGAAACCTATTTTCCCAACCCAATCTGTTGACCCTTCATTCATTTGGGAGCCAGGTTGAAATCAATAGCGTCTTGTTTGGGTGAAAAACCTTAGAAAAGGGAGGCCAACTCTAGCCACAGAGCTTATTTCAGAAGAGCATTCACATGCACAGGAAACAGCAGACTACAGGTATAGCACCCTCCACTTTGGCCCCAATAATCCAGGGTCTTATTTGACATGGTTCATCCGGTACCTACTGCCGGGCCTCTTTGATGTGCAGACCAAACGCAACCCACTTTCCCATGGGCATCGGTGCCTTTCAGCATGTTTACCTGGAGGCAGTGGTTCTCTGCGACATCCGCCTATGCTTTGAAACAGAGTGGGGTGGAGGTGAGTGGGTGATCCCCCGTGAAAAGGCCGATTGAATTTGTAGGCAGCAGACAGAGGCGATGATACAGTATTTCAGCAGTGGTTCAGGGTGGTGTGGAATGAAATCCACCTTCCTTCTGCTTAGAACCCAGTTCAACCTTGAAAGACCTCAACAGCGTGTTGGCTCATTGGGGCTGAGACATTGCCAGGTCAAGGCCAAAGAGGATGTGACCTGCCACGTTTTACAGATCGTTGACAGACAGGCTCACTGGCCCTCACACTCCATATTCTTCTGGACATTTTCCCTCCCTCTGGTTCTTCTGACAGAAAGTCTTGTGTGGCTTAGCTGGCCTTGACGAGCTTTCTGTTGCCTAAGGCAGAGAAACCACCTCTGCTCCTAACCTGACCCGGCTAATTGGCCCTGAGGAAGTAAATTATGTAGAAAGGAGAGCTGTCTATGACTTTTGCCACATATATCTCCTAAGTATAGGAGACACAAAGAGTGACCACAGCCTGCTTATAAATCTGTTATGGCCTCTTGACCTCTGAGCAATAATAAATAGTATTCTCGCAGGCTGTCCTGAAGATATGAAGACGTTTTGTGAGAACATCTGGCATTCATTGACTCAGGAAAAGGAAGAAAAAAACTCACAAGCCTTGGGACAGAATTTCATTTTCTTTTCATGTTGCCATGTGGGTGAAGGAGCCCTCTCTGTCTTTAAGGAAACGTTGCGGGGAGAGGGTGGGGGGACTTGGTGGTGGTATGTGAGCTCCCTTTCAAGTTTTAAAGGGGGCATAAAAATGTACATGCATTTCTGTGAAGAAGTTCTCTGGCGGAGGTAGGGGGGCATCTTTTTGAAGGGGGCTGGGGATGTCCGGTTATTGTAACTTGCTGTCAGTGTGTCTTCTTTCCTTCTGCTCCTGTGAGGTTTTCTCTGTGCTGCCCTCTGGGAAGACCTGGGTCACAGATTATGGGTTCTGTAGGTTGGTTAGGGGACACCAGGGTGCGCAAGCTTGAAATGGACAAGAGCCCAGAGGGCTCGTGTGTATGCTTACTCATTCTCTCTCTCCCTGTTCTCTCTCTCTCTCTCTCTGCAGTTCTGTAGAACAACCTGGCTCATAAGCTCAAAAACAACAAATTTAGATTCCCCTTGGAATGCAGTGGAAGTTCGCTTCTGAACGGTGGATTTTCTTCTTTCCCACAGGACGAGCATATTCTCTCCTTCCCCCACACAAAAGTTGGCCTCTCTTTGATCAGTGAGTTTAAATCAGAATAGGTCTTAGGTAGCCAAAGTGGCTTAAAATGTTAGCAAACAGTGGGATCCCTTTTAATTTTTAAAGGGAACTCTAATTCTTCCCCTTATGACTGGCTTAATTATCCTGGGCCCCTGAACAGCTGTCTATTGATTCCAATTAACGTGATTGACATCTCCTCTGGAAGGTAGAAGCTAATCAACGACAAGATCCCCCACTGAGAATTCATTTCCTTCTTGGAGTCATTCCTGGGCAGGAGGAAACTTAAATAGAGAATTGAGATTCAGCACCCACAGCTCTGATTTACTCTTTTATATACAGCCCCGAAGTATCTTGTGGAAGAAAAAAAAAAGTTAGAAATTTCAAAGAAAATGGCAATTTATTTTTGAATCAAACTAGCATTAATTCTGTTGGCTTTCATTTTCCTTCCTTTCTATTTTTTTGTGAATTTAAATTGATCCCTTGAATGTTTGATTTCCTTTTCCTTTACGGTTCTGAAGGACCCACAAAGTCTACTCTTGATTACTTCTGACAAGTTCAAAAGTTGACACGAGCTTTCTGATACAGCAAACTTTCAATTTTCCGTATTTTTTTTTTTCCTAATGGTTTGGAGGCAGATCTTGAGGGCTTTCTAGTGGTATTTTCAGATTAAAAAAAGCAAGTAAGAGAGTTTATGTTAAATAACAAACCAGCTCTATAAAGATAGCAGAGGGCTGGAATGATGCTGAATCTACATATGAAACACAAGAAAATAAAGCCAACAAATTCATTCAACACATATTTCTGTTATGTGCCAGGTACATGGAAACTTCTAGAAGGAGTGGATGTGATCTGGCTGTGATACCTGTGGCATCCCCTTCTCTCCTTGTGTATTTCTCCTAGTCAGAAAGGAAATCTTAAGTGTTACAGTTGGCAGCAAGCTCAATATGAGCAGTGCTTTGTGGTCGCAAAAAAAAAAAAAAAAGTGCTATTATAAGCTGCACAGTATCCACTTCAAAGGGAGCAGTGGTTAGGCAAATCCTAACATTAATTGGCATTTTATTTGACTATAAATTTCATTAGGGCAGACACCATGTTGGTCTGGCTGATCACCACATTCCAATAGCCTAGCACAGTGCTTGGCATGTCACAGAAACTGAATGGATATTTGTTGAATGAATGAATTCTCTGGGCATGGACCCAATAACTCCAAAGAAACATGGGCCAACTTTCTGCTCAGAAAGCTGCTCAGAGGGTAATAATTATTGGATGGATGGATGGAGGGATAGATGGACAGACTGAATAAGGTAGGATAAGAGACAGTGTGATGAGATTTTGTTTTGGACAAACAATGTAAGATAACTGATTATGGGCAAATAAGGCTCAATGTGCATTCTCAAGAAAGAGCTCATGGACTTTGGGTATTTGTTCATGAGATGTAGCATTGCATCCCTAACTCACGAGTGACTCTCCTTTAGTTGATGATGAAAGAGCCCTTGACATCAAGCAGTGTGGTCCAGCAAATCCAGGGTCTACTGATATGTTTATTCCACTCCTTTGCTGACTGGAGAAAATACTTTCCCTGACACACCTCTTCTTTTATCTCTCGTTCTGGAGCCATGCCATTTATTTGAAGGAGAAATGGAGAGGAAGGGAGACAGCCAAGAAGGAATAAATGGCTCAACTAGCTAGGAAACCAGTGTCCAAGCCTAATGTTGCAAGGCTGCCACCTCCCTGGCAAAGATAAGTGCTCGTGGCAGCCTTTCTTGACCAAAATGGAGCAAATGACAACAGACAAAAACAATGCCACAAACCCACCCTGGGAGCTACAGAACACTTTTATTTTGTTTCTCTTTCACCCATTTCCGAATTTAGGTTTTCATGTCACAGATTTAAGCATGTTGCCTATCATTTGTCAACCCCAAATGCCAGTTTCTGTATCTTAATGTCACCTCCTTTTACCACTACAATAAATCTTCAGACGATTAGAAGCTTCCCAGCTTTCTGCAGGGCGTCTGGGGCCCTAGACTGTACTTCTGGAGGGAAACAAGTACTTCTGATGCTTCTTTCAGGACCGTTTTAAAAATTATAATCTCTCTGCATTTTGCATTATCCTCTTCACTTCTCCAGTTCCGTTGCTGGTGGGTTTTTCTTGCTTATATAGCTTTTTTGAGGGGCACCGTAGGGGTTAATCACGTAACCTAAGAGACCAAAAGCAAAATGAAGCAATACTCTGATTCTAAGAAATATGTAGATTGATCCTTGCTGACCTGCTCTGGTCATCTTAGCACCTGTAAAAGCCCTAAGAGCTCTCATTTTTGGAGGAGCCCCACCTTCCCACCATAGCAAACATAGTGAGCTACACTTCTATCACACATTGAATATCACAAATTTGCAGAAAAAGCAATTTTTATAATTTTTCTTCTTTTAATTTTGATCTTATGCTTTTTTGTATATCGAGTCTAATACATCTTTTCCAACTCCAAACATTTTCACATGCCCTCAGAAAGTTCATGTGGCATAAGCATTGACTAGCAGAAATGGCCCTGCCTGCCATGACAATTCCAGTGACCCCCTCACAGCCTGTTATCTTTCATGAGAAAACTGCCTGACTGTCCTCTCTGTTCAATCAAGCTGAAGTTTTAGTCACCCACTGAAGGTCCAGCCTCTGCTGGTCATGGTGTCACTCGACTTCCAAGGGCCCCAAGCTCCTCCCTGTTCTTTGCTCAGTCTAATCTGGCACTCCATGTTTTAAGAACAATATCTTAACTAAATAGGGAATTTTTCCCAGTAGCTCAGCCAATGGGGCAAGGGAGCTGGGTTCCCTTTTCCAGATTGTGATTCCTTCCAGAAGAAGCCCATGCCACCTGCTGAGATGAGATGGAGGCGGTAACTATAACAACTTAATATGGTTATTATTATCTGAAGCAAAAATACTGTGGCATTTAGTCTGTATTACTATACTGGAACTCAGATCTGACGCTACTTTTTATACTCAAAGCTAAAAAATACAAACCATTTTGAGTCCTTGGCAGCAACACTGGAATAAGTCTGTCAGCAAACTAAACAACTCTTATGGTGAACGGCCATATCTATAGTGATGCTTAAATTCTGATAACTCTGGTTTAAGAAAATCAGTCTCCTTTTATTGTCACACCTCATCTGCCACCCTAACTAGACTACCAGCTTTACCGGGGTAGAGATTGTCTTATAGTTTGGGGAGCTGTGTTCAGTAGAAGATCACTAAGGACGATAATAAAGAATAATAAAAATTATTCACTGAATGCTTACCAAGTGCCTGGTTCTGTTAACAAAATGTTTTACACCTTATCCCACTGGTCAACAGTAAAGGCAACTCCCTGTAGCCGAGCTGATGATTCTGTTTAAGACTGAGGAAACTGAGGCTCTGAGTCATTAAGCGAGCTGAGACCACTCGTGGACAGAGTGTGAATATTTAAACCTTTGTCTGCTGCAAAGTCTGTGCTTTGAGTCTCCTCAGTTTCTTCTTTCCAGCTTGAATTTCATTCATAAGAAAAGCTAAATGAGTTTTGGGGGCAATATGTGGATCTTGAGAGCAGAGAGAGACAGAATTTGACATTTTCTTCCATTTTGTTTCCTTCTTTCCTTTCTTTCTTCTACAAATATGTGTTAGACACCGTGGTAAGTTGACTGTAACGTAGTCCTGCTCTCAAGTTGCTCATCACCTGGAAGAGCAGATGACAAGGCGGTGCATCCTTGTGGCACCATGGGCTGAGGACTATCAAAGAACTGTGTCCTGGTTAAGCAGCCAGGGAAGTGGGGGTAGCAAGTATCCCAGCAAAAAAAGAGGCAACCTTGTGTGTGAAGGCCCAGAAATGTGAAAGCATACAGCATATGCAGGGAGTGGCACTGTAATCCGGGAATTCAGTGGGACCAAATGGGTGGAAGGAATCATCGTGGGAGATAATGGTCATAAGGCTAAATGGAAAGGTAGATTACAGCCGTGCTGTGAAGACCTTTGGGGGCTGCTGAAGGCAGAGATGGACGAAAGGGACGATGTTAGGACAGAAGGTCGCAGAGGTGGGGTAAAGGATTGGATTCAAGAGACATTTCAGCTGTAAAATCCACAGGACTTGGAGACAGATTTGAAAAGTGGGGAGAGACGTAGAGTGGAAAATGAATCTGAGGTTTTTAGCTGGAGCAATAGGGTGGATGGGGGATGCTTTTTACTGGGATGAGGATGAAGATGTCGCTTGAGATGGTGGTCAGGAAGTCATTAAGAAGTGCAGTTTGGGACATATTGACTTTGAGAGGCCTGCAGGACATCCAGGTGGAGAAGTACATCTTTTCAGCTATGCATTGTTATGTGTTTTTGTTTTTCCCAATCTACCAGAAGGACTTGAGTCTTCCTTAAAGAGGTGAAGCTGCCAGTAAAAACAACGTTGGAATTAACGGGTCTTGACTGTGGCCTGAGTAGACCCCCTGTGGCAAAGCCCAGAATATAGAAAGCAAATGGTGTTTTTGGCAGTCTGGGACAGGAACCCAGCTGCTAAGTAGAGGTTTAGGCCGGAGAGGGGGCCAGGAGCAGAGGAGTTTTGGGGGAGGATGGAGAAAAAGGGGGCAGGAGAATTATCTCTAAGAAGAAATCACTTTTGTTTTTAATTTTACACACATGGGGCTCATAATACTTGCAAGAACAGGACTTAGCAATGGAGAGAGATGGAGAGATAAGAGGGAGTCTCCCTTCGTGAGAGGCTGGGGGGCACTGTTGCTTTCTGCGGAACAGATTCCGTTGCTTAAAAGAATGTATTTTTAGTGAAGGGCAAAGAGACAGTGATTCGCAGCCCTTTCATGGCTTTCTTCCCGCTTTCCTAAATGTGCAGCCCAGCTCTCAACTGTGATCTGCACAGAGTGGACTCATGAGATTATGGACCCGGAGAAGTTTCAAATACGCAAAAGAGATTGTTGTTCTCTCTTGTGCCTTATGTTTACTTACTTATCTACCTACTTTTAAAGCAATGTCAAAGGCAACCAATATCCTCTGCCGTGTATCTGATTCTGGGAGCCTCACCTCCCTTCTTGTGTTAATTTAGGAATGTTTCATTTCTGCAAAAATGGTGCTGTGATCTTTGCTTTTCTATGCATGCCTTTCATCTGGCGCTCACAATGTGCTGTACAGATGTTCCACTGCCAGACCCCGGTGCCCCCTAATTTGCTTTGAGATCCCCAGCTAGTTACGTTCCTCTAGGCAATACCACCCCTTTACCTGCAGCTAAGCACACAAACAAGGTACCTTGGAGGGGAGGGGCTCTCCCTCCACACACTGCCTCTCACTTCTTTGCTTTTGCCGTCAAACCCTTTGCATCCTCTGCCTTCTCTGTTCAGCCTGTATAACTGCCACTCATTGAGTTGTATTCGTTTATTAATTCAGTATGTCCATGTTGGGTGAAACATTAGGTCCTGTGCTTGTTGTATCCACAGGGATACGGCAGTGAACAAAACACAGTCAGTGGGGAGATGACAGGAAAGTGAGTGTAGACTTACAATCTGATATGGCAGATGCTGAGATGTGGGTAAGGGTTAGGTGCGATGGGAACACAGAATATAGGCCCCTAACTCACCTTGGTGAGGCAGAGTGTGCTTCCTGTAAGAGCCAGCTTGCTACGGTTTGGATCCTGGATCTACTGTTTACAAGTTGTGTTACTTTAGGCAAGTCACTTAACACCTCTGTGCCTTTAAAACGATATAATGAATTAAAACTTGGTAAAGTACCTAGCACATAGTAAATGCTCAATAAGCACGTATTCATTCATTCATTCATTCATTTAGTAACTACCTGTTGAATAGCTCCCATGTGCCAGGCAGGGTTCTTGAAGGTTTGTAGAGGTGTGCCCAGGTCTTGGAATATCAATACTTCTAGGAAGGAAATTACTTCATCTCAGCCCTTTTTCTTCTGCGTGGACTGAATTTGGAGAGTCTTAGAAGTAATATCAATGGAAGTTCTCTTTTACTGCCTGTTGAAGCAGCAACCACGAGGACTTTCGTGGGGTGAGGGACGCCAGGCAGTGAGGAAGCAGCAAGTGTAGCCAGGCCCAGCTTGCACATTTCAGGTTTTCTTCTCACACGTGGCTCCCACTGGTTCCAGCCCTGCAGGAGTCACCCTCTTCCGCCAGACCCTCCCTCCCACCCCCACCTCAAATTTAGGTCTGCTTAGCATGACAGGACACATAGGAATGCATTGTCATCCTCTCTTGCTGTCAGAAATGGCCTAAAAACCAACTAGGAGGCCTTAAAGTTTTACAAGCACCCGCTGCTGCTGAATCCGTGAAATTCTTGGAAATGTACTGCTCCCAGGAGCTTCTCCTCAAGGGGAACCTGGCCATCTCACTCGTGTGTCCAGCTGCAGCTGTCTCAGACCTCTGACACAGCAAGGAGGAGACTGAACCACTGGCCCCCCTGAAACTAGCATGACCCAGCATCTCTGGGACTGCCTTGCCCAGAGCAACTCCAAACCGGGGAGGAGTCCTCCCCCTGCTGTGATGGGCAGGTGCTGCTTCTCCAGAGAAGATAAGCTTGCACAGCAGGGAGCTAAGGAAGCTTCTGCTGATTGTTAATTGACGATGCTCCGAAAATGCAGCAAGAAGTAGTCTCCTTCTCCGGATCCAGAACACAGAGCTGGGTTCTTCAGTCCCATTTGAACTGAAAAATGCTAAAGCACCGCAGTTTGGGGCCATTCTCCTTCCATCAAACCCCTTGCCCTTTCTTTTTTTTTTTCTTCTTGATATATAATTCAAATAACAGTTATGTGTAATTGTAATAACAGTTCACAGTCTTAAAGTGTGTAATTCAGTGGTTTTTGATATATTCACTATGTCTGCAACCATCACCACTGTCTGATCCCAGAGCATTTCTATCATTCCAGAAAGAAACCCCACTACCCATAAGCAGTCTCTCCCTCTATCCCCCTCCCCATGGCCCAGGCAACCACTAATCCGCCTTTAGTCCCTACGGATTTGCCTTTTCTGGGCATTTCATATAAATGGAATCATGCAATATTTGGCCTTTAATTCTGACTTCTTTCAGCTAATATAATGTTTCCAAGATTCATTCGTGCTTTGGTACGTAACAGTACTGCCACCTTGTTTTATGGCTGAATAATATTCCATTGTTAGATATACCACATTTTGTTTATCTATTCATCAGTTGATGGGCATTTGGGTAGTTTCCACCTTTTGGCTATTATGAATAATGCGGCTATGAACATTTGTGTACAAGATTTTGTTTGGATGTATGTTTTCAGTCGTCATGGATATGTACCTAGGAGTGGAATTACTAGGTCATATGGTAATTCTGTGTTTACCGTTTTGAGGAGCTGCCAAAGCGTTTTCCACTGGCGCTGCACCATTTATATTCATACCAACAATGTATGAGCATTCCCGTTTCTTCCCATCCTTGCCAACACTTGTTATTATTTTTCTTTAGTATAGCCATCGTTGTGCCTAGTGGGTGTGAAGTGGTGCCCTTTCATATGTGTATTAATTTGGCCACTCTAGGCTTTTTCCACCTATCTAGGATCCAGAATTTTCCCTGGAATGGAAACAAAGATGACAATTTTTAATATTTTGTGTCTGTCATAGTTACGTTGTTCTTAATGCTAACCTGGCCAGAATCTGCATTGTCCGAATCTTGAGCTCCCAATTCACATGCTTGCCAAAGATTAAGATCCCTCTTGCTCCTGTTCTTTGCTAATTTTGAGGTCTGAGTTTGATAAGGCCAGCCACCCTCCCTGCCTGGGCAGCTGCAGAGAGGAGAGAAGGAGCTCATTGCTTTCATATGCAATCTCTTGCTTCTCTTTGTTTCTAAACCAAAGGGTTAATGAAACATACAGTGAACTTTGGTTGGAAGAAATTAAAAGCAAAGCATAATCATATCAAGGCTAACTATTCAAGAATTTGTGGTCCCTTGAACATAGCTGGTTGAAAGTGTCTTCAAGAGGGAATTTGCTTTGCAGGTTATCAAGTTATTCTAAACCAACTTAGGGAACAAAGTATTTTCATTATGTGTTTCTATTACCTCTATATGTTGGGGTTATGACTTATAAATTGTTCTTAGCATTAGAGTCCTGAAGGATCTCTAGCAAACAGTGAAATCCCCAGTTCATTGTGTATACTTGTGGGTAATCTGTGCATATTTTGTGATTCAAACTTTTCCAGCAAATTTAAACTGTCACGTGTCTCAACCAGCTCAAATTAATGAGATTTTAGAGTGTGACCATTGAATCTGGTTTCTAAAAAGACCAGAATAGTGGAGTGCAAACAAAACAAACTTTGGCTTTGAATTCCAGCTCTGCTCTGGCTGTGTGACCTCGGGCAAGTCATTTTTCTCTAGTATAAAGTGAGATTCTGATATGTAGGTTATAGGGCTGTTTTGAGAAGTAAATGAGACTACTGATGTAAAATATCAGCACGGGGATAGTCGCATAAATACCAGGCGTTCAGTAAAGGGAAGCCAGCAGTGGTAATAGTGCAACAGATGTTTCTTTCTTTAAATGATGGGTGTGGTGCGGAAATGGTGCAAGTTGACATCTTTTTATTTTTGTTTTGTGGGCAATGAAACATAGTAACCAGACTAGGGATCTGGTTTTTAAGGAACCCCATGGTGAATGGATGAATTCTAAATGGATGAATCGCTTCTAGTTTTATCTGGTTTATATACTTTTTATTTTTGAATGGCGGGGTTTCTTAAAATGGGACACACCTGTCTGGAATCCTAAGCCCCCATCTCCTACCTCTGCTTGAAAATGTCACAGTGATTCTCTGTTTGGTCAGTGCTGGTGTGGCAAACAAACACCACCCCTCCTTGATGTGACTGGACTGTGTGTGAGAGCCCGGGGTCTTGGGGTCGAAGGTGGTACTGGCTCCTGGGAGAAAAAGACTGATTTCACTGATCTTGCTCTCCATTGGGCTTTTAAGGGAAATCTCACAGAAACATTTAGGTTAAAATGAAAGCAAAAGTGTTCAAACCCATAATAAGGATGTTAATTATAACCCTGGGAAGGCAGATGGGCACTGGATTTGATAGCGGACCCTTTTAGGACATCTGTCTTTGATAATTTCTAAGGCAGAGTGTGGAACCTTTGAAATTAATTGGTCACTCCAAAGCAGTGTTTTCAATAATTGTAGAACAGTCCTTACTGGTGCTGACTTTGAGGATTGAATTAATTTTTCATGAGTTCATAGTGCTTTAGGCTACCGTTCCAGCCTCTCCTAGTTGCTGAGCATCTTTTTAATGTGTAGGGTGATTTGTTTTGAACATTTCTGTGTGGAGATATTTGAGGAGCTCTATTTTCTCCTTGGTCCCTATCCGGAAGAGTGATTCTGTAGAGTTTGAAAACTCACCAGTAGGCCCTATGAGCTGGGCTTTCCCATTTTGCTACCAAGCATTCTTCATCCATCTTCCTTGCATGTGCCCTGTGTGCCAGCAGTGTACACACAGTCATTGAACCAAGAAGGCAAGTGGGAGAATCAAACGTCCCTCTTGGAGTTCTTTAGAACTGCAAGATTTGAATGAGGGATGAGATCCGCAGCTTAATTTTTCCTATTCGTCCGGGGAAGGGGTCTTAGGGCTGTCTACTGACCCACTTGGGTTCCTAAGAGGGTCTACCCTCGTGAGTCTGGTTGCTGGAAATGAAGGTTTTGTCTAATGGAAGTGGGAAATACTGACTTCATTATTACCCGATCTTAGAAAGCAAATTCAGCCTCATTTTCTAAAGCATCTTCCAAATACTGTAATCCACACAGATTGCCCCCATTCTCTGAACTCCTGTAGCAACCATACTTTCTGCCACATTAGGTATAGCCTTTAATCATCCATAGCCCTTCATCAAATAATATGGATTTGTGGCAGGAGAAAAATAGAAAATACCTTTTAGCTTGCCTTTCCCAATATTTCTTGAATATGTCATATTTCACTAGGTTGTAAATGGAAGAGTTGAAGAGTTTCTGACGTTTACTTTTATAGGAAGAAAGGAAGGGAGGTGGGCAGGCAGGCAGGCTGGGATATGGTTGTTCTGTAGTTTAGAAGACAGTCTAAGTTCTGAGGCCACTGCAAATGGAATGGATGAGAAGATCTCTGAAGAGCCTTCCCTGCTCATCCTCCTACGTCTGAGGGAGATGTACTCCTGTGTGTCCCTATGGCATCTGGTACTTGGCTCCTCCCAGCACTGTTCACACGCAGTATGACTACCTGTGTGCATGACAGTCAGCCCCACTAGACTGTGTTCCCTGAGAACAAGGAACTTGTTCTATGCCTGTGTCTCATTTGCAGATCTATCCCCAGGGCTTAGCACACAGCCTACACACAGCTCAGTAAATGTTGAATGAATGATTGAGTAAATGAATGAAAAAGCCACATAAATTAGTTGAGGCCCCTTCTCAAAAGAAATGATACTGAAAAATAGGATGTGAATGTCCCAGATATTCAGAATTGATTTGGAGAAGGATACCGTACTTCTGTAATTTGGGCATAATACTACCAGGAATCATGGGAAGAGTGACAAATAGGCATTATTGGTCCAGTAAGGAAATTGTGGGAGCTGAATGTTTTGCAACTTTCTTCATGTTTTATTGACAGTACACCTATTAATCACCACCTCTATCAGAGCTTATCAGCCTCACGGTAATGCATCGATCATCATTTGCAGAGGCGAGGAGTAGCAGAAAGGAGCCGGCTGTAAGAAAGGTTTCTACTCTTAGAGGAGAGCTAGTCAGCAATGGCCTGATGCCTATTGGTGGGATTCCTCGGGTCCTAATGTATGCACAAGACCTCTTTTTTCCCTTTATTAAGGGATAATTGATTGAGGTCAGAAGTTTTGGAGAGTCCTGGGAGATTTTTAATCCAGTGCCATCATGCGAGGCTGACTACATCAATAAGACGGTTCCACAGGGGGATGGAGGAGTAATTGAGATGCCACACCAGCTGGAATCCAGATGAAGATACATTTGGAAGCTTAATCACAGTCATGTTCTACACTAAATATTCATCCGTCTGTCTCCCAAAGAGGACAGGAAATTAAGTTGTCAAGGGCAGGGGGGATGAGGGTTTAGCTGAAAGAAGAAACCCACACCTCAGCCTTAATCTCTAAATATGCAAGACTGTCTTGGACGGTGGAAGCAAGAGCCTCTTCTTTCCAGTTTTATTTCCTGAGAAATATTTGAGCTGTTTATACACAATTTATCAGCTTTACAGTTACCAAAATGGACTGTTAAGATTACTCAGCCTCCTCACTGTGGGATTAATACAGATGAGCAATGCCATCTCAATAGAAAAATGTTTTATTGAGCCAATATAGAAAAGTATTAAAGTTGTGTAAACATTTAGGAAGGAGCAGGGGAATTCCTAAACAGAGCTGACGGGCTGTGATGGCACACGCCTTGATGTACTGCATCCCGAAAGCTGAACTAACCCCTGGATGTAGTCAGTAGGAATTACATTACATGCTGTGGGTTTTCTTTCATTTCTTTTTTTATTTCCAAGTTAAACTCTTTATGGTCCCTTCAAGGCATCTAAATTTCATTTCAAAGGGGGATTTAAAAAGTGCCTGTTGCTGCCGTAAATCAGATGATAGTTTCCTTTCAAATTCTGGCCCAACAGTGCGAATCAAACATTGGCTTTTATTAAAAGGGACAGTGAAGTTCAGTGTCATAGTATCATGTGAGGACGTTGCATTAGGCAGTGTCTTTGGCTGCAAGGAACAGAACAATCCCCACTTGAATTAGTTTTCATAAGGGAATGTAGTACCTCACAGGGTGGGAGCCTTTGGTCCGGGGATACCCCAGGTGCGAGACATTAGGGCTCCCACTTAGCTTCTCTGTGGTTCTCTTGGCGCTCTGCCATACTCAGTGTGTTGACACCATCCTTTACTTGGGTCTTAGATGGCTATAGGACGTCCCAGCTGTCTTATCTTGACACTTTAATCTCCAGCAGACGGAGCCATCTCTTCTCTATGCCTTTCTCTTAGGAAGGAGTAAACTTTTCCTAGAAGCTCATTAGTAGATTTGCTCTCCCTTGTCACCTTCTTGGCAAGTCCACTGGTGATTATAAACGTCTTTGCCTGGAGGTGGTGGTAGGAACACACCCATCCTTTTAGTACCCTCTGTGATGTGACTAAGATAGCTGCCCATGGCACTACCAAATTCACATGGTGCAGTAGAGTCAGAGTGGCCTGCGTTTGAATCCCGTCTCTATCACTGAATAGCTGTGTGACCTTGGTGAATCCCTTACCCTCAGTGAGTGTCACTCCCCCTTGGGTAAAATATGAGCAAAAACCCGACCCACAGAGAGCTCATGAGAATTAAAGCATGGAGCAGAGAGCACTGGGTGGGCTCTGCTCAGTCATAACTCCATTTCCACATGTGCCTTTTCTGTGAGTGGGTCTTGGTGCCAACTTGCTAACTAATATGCTTTTTTTTCCCTTGGTGTAGGTCTCCATTTTGTAATCCTATCTTCTAATTATGTGGGTGATATAAAGTATAATTTAATTGAATGTATGGGTATACAGCTTTATTTGGTATGAATGTATCATCTATACGCATGCATTTTTGTTATGCGTACATATATATATGTGGTCAACCAACAGTGACACATTGAGGAGATATCCTGTATTCCACATTGTTTCAGGCATTCCAGTGTTTTGGTTTAGTGCTACTCAAAGTCTGTCCACAGACTGGTGCCAGTCGGCAAACTGTGTTGCTGGTCTGGGACAAGATAAGTACAGAAATTGAGAGTAAACATTTAGACACATTTATAGTAATTTGACACTGTTAAGACATCCGTGCCCATGTTCATTTTCTAATACTTCATTTTTATTATATTCTACGAAAGTATTGGTGCATGATACATTGCAACTTAAAAAAAAACATTGTGTTTTGCAAATCCAAAGCACAATGAGATAGCACCTCACACCTGTCAGAATGGCTATTATAAAAAAGACAAGAAATAACAAGTGTTGGAGAGGATGTGGAGAAAAGGGAACCCTCATACACTACTGGTGGAAATTTCCACTATGGAAAACAGTATGGAGGTTCCTCAAAAAATTAAAAATAGAACTACCATACTACCCAACAATATCACTTCTGGGTATTTATCTGAAGAAAACGAAAACAACCTGAAGAGAGGTGTGCACCCCTATGTTTACTGCAGCATTATTTACAACAGCCAAGATATGGAAGCAACCTAACTGCCCACTGGTAGATGAATGGATACTGAATGAATGGATATTTATAATGGAATATTACTCAGCCATAAAAAAGAATGAAATCTGCCCGTTTGTGACAACGTGGATGGATCTAGAGGGTATTATGCCAAGTGAAATAAGTCAGACAGAGAAAGAAGAATACCATATGATTTCATTTATATGTGGAATATGAAAACAAAACCAAACGAATGAACAACAGAAAAACAAGCTCATAGATACAGAGAACAAATTGGAGGGGGTTGGGGGGTTGGGCAAAATAGGTGAAGGGGATAAGAGGTGCAAGCTCCAGTCATAAAATGAATCAACCCCGTGAGGATGTAACGTACAACATAGGAAATATAGTCAAGAATATTGTAATAACTTTGATGACAGATGGTCACTAGTCTTATCAAGGTGATTATTTTGTAATGTAAATAAATGTCAAATCACTATGTTGTACACCTGAAAGTAATGCATTATTTTATGTCAACTATACTGCAATAAAAACGAAAATACCAGTTGGCCTTTCCCAGAATCGTTGGAGAAGCTTGCTAGGATGGACATGTGTTGTAGCTACTCCTTGACTTCCAGGTGCTAAGATTTATTTGATGTGAGAAGAGGTGACTACACGGCATTGTTAACCAACAGAGCAATACAACAGTGAAAAACAATGTCATAAGGCAGTCATAAATGATCCAGCGCCACACCACTAGGGGCGATAACACTTGCCACAGATGTCGGCGAGAGGAGGAGGTCACAGGGTGGCTGGCGGTCGTCAGAGACATCTTCCCTGAGCAGGTGGATTGGCTTTGATTTCTCCCGCATCCCGGGCCTCCTGTCAGGGTCGGTTCTGTCCTTTCTCACCCAGCAGCCTGACGGGTTAATCCCCTGGTGGGCGAGGGCCTGCGAAGGAAGCTAGCTGGAGTTATATGTCAGACTGTAGCAGGCACGCACTAAATATCCCGCTCCATTATCCTTGACGGGGCTTTGATGTTAGCGTAAAACACGTCAGACTACACGGGATGTCATGTCATGTGTCACATCAGCGTTGGGGCTCCATCCTGACACTTTGATTAGTACGGGTGGAGGGAAAAGGTGTATTATTTTTCTATTTCAAGGCAAAGACCCTAACACCCACTGAGAACTGTTTGGTTATACCCAAGCCTGAATGTGATCTTCTCTCCTTTTAAAAACACAGCCTGTACCCCCTAGGATAATGGCCATAATGTCAGCTAATGAAAAGAGCCGTGGGCGGGAGGTAAAACCTCACTAGATTCTAGTCCGCTGGGAATGGCTTGTGTGAGCTGGCTACGTCTCCCAAGTGTCCTCATCTTCAGAACATAAATGCTCGTTAATTATTGACTTTGCAGGTTTCTCAGCCTTAAAAAGTAGCTATTATGCTTTTATGTATCTCACAGGAGTATGAGTTGTTGAAATGAGATAATACCTATGACTGTGCTTCCAATGCCAGGAGCTATGCTAAGTGGGCAGGCAGGATGGAGGGGAGGCAGGGAGAAGGTGCAGTTAGAGACCTCTGGTTTCAGGAACCCTTGGTCAATTAGCAGTTTCCCTCACCGCTGCAAACACCTTGCTTTGCTTGTGCCACTGCAAACAGGTATGGTTGTTGGACTTCCGGGGTATATTCCACCCAGAAAAGTGTCTAGACACTACCATAGCCCTTTGCCATTTGTGAACGTGGCCCTGAGGAATGAGAAACCTGCATTTTTCTCTCTGCTCCCAGAAGAAGGTCGTCCAACTTAATTCTGAGTGAAATCTCTGAACGTCCATAAGCCGCGTTCATTTGGACACCTAGACTCCTGTAATTAAGACCTCAGGTCTGGTGCTTCACTTATCATTGTGTGTCGATTCTCATTTACATGAGACTTTAGTTTTTCCCACATCTCTGCACAGTGCCACCAAAAGAAATACTGTTAACAATGAAAGGGCTGCGGATAGAGTTACACAGCCCATCATGTCTCTAATCCCTGCTTAACATTTCCCTTAAAAAGAACATTGCCCTATTCAGAAGTTAAATGCGATGTGTTTAAATATTCTTTATGGAGGGAGAAAGGAGGGAGGTTTTCCATTGCTTTATTTTGAGCTTGAAAAACATCCGACTTCGTGCCCTTTATTCGACTGTGCAGCGGAGTCTGCTGCACAATTGTAGGGAGGTTCCTTCATCTCTCTCTCAGAAAACAACAGGCTCTTCTTGCCTCCCTGTGCTGGGTGCTAAAAACTGAGGCGGGACTCAAAGATCCCCTGGATGTGTTCATCCCGTCTTGTTTATTCAGACTGAGGTCTGTTGGGTGTAACTGGATCCTACAAAGGAGAAAAGTGCCTTCTGGGGCTGCTGGAAACCATCCTTTCCTCCCTCCGGAGCTTTCTCCAGGGCGAGGAGCCGTGGGCACCCACACTCAGATATCTCCTCGTCCTCCAGCGTTAATAGCGACAAGGCAGAAGCGTTTATTTTTGCAACTCGAATGAGAAAAACCGTGTCCAACAGAAGTTAGGGACTTTCACGAGACCACACATGTCTTTGGCTGTGTGACCTGGGAAATAATTTAGGCTCCACAGGTCTTCATTTTCACATCGATAAAATGTGTTCATCTGTAAAATTAGGGATGGAGAAAGAGGTATAATAAACAGGCACCGAGAAAGGAGCTCCTGGAGTTTATAAAACAGGGTTCTAGGCCCTAAGGTTTCTGTTCTCAGCAGGAAGCCGTCAAGAAAGGACCGGAACGTGGGGTAACTCTCAAGGAACCTCCCAGTCCACCTCTGCCACTTACTGCTATGTGAACTTAGGCAAGTTACTACACCTCTCTGGGCCTTAGATGCCTCCTCTCAGAAATAGATCATTATGGTGCTCCCTTCGCAGTATTGCTGTGAAGGTTAAATAACTTTTTTTTTAAAGATTGGCACCTGGGCTAACAACTGTTGCCAATCCTTTTTTTTCTGCTTTATCTCCCCAAATCCCCCCCATACCTAGTTGTATATCTTAGTTGCAGGTCCTTCTAGTTGTGGCATGTGGGATGCCGCCTCCACATGGCCTGATGAGCGGTGCCATGTCCGTGCCCAGGATCTGAACCGGCGAAACTCTGAGCTGCTGCAGCGGAGTGCAAGAACTTAACCATTCGTCCATGGGGCCGGACCAAATAATTTTTATAAAGTACTCAGAAGAGTGACTGGCATACAGTTAGCCCTCAATTAACGTTGCCTATTGTTAGTAATATTACTACTATGACTACTATTTATCCAGATGGCTGTCCACTACTGAATGAGACAAAAGTGGTGATTGACTCCTCTACCGCCGGGTTCTCCCCTTACAGTCTGTCCTCAGTATCTGTCCAATCCTAGGAGGTCTAAACAGTCCTGAAAGGCATCCAAGAATCTAAGTCGGTGGGTCTCAACCTGGGTTCACAGAAGAATCACCCCGGGGAACTGCAAACAGTACTCATGCGTGGGTCCTGTGCCCAGAGATTTTGATTTAACTGAGCTGGAATCCAGCTGTGCATCAGAAGTTTTAAAAGCTCTCCAGGTGATTCTAATGTTAAGAACCACTGGGCTAGGGGAAGACCCTGTTAATTTTGATATTGAACAAAGTTCCTGGGATATGAATGACACATCCTGTTGCTTCTCTAGTGTTTACTGCTGGTGTTATGTGACAGCCTATTCGATCGTTTACATTATTTACGTTAATAGCCCTGCAACTATTTTAACGTGAATTAGGGAAAAAATATAATTAGCATATCAACCCTATGATTTCACAAGTAATATCCTTTAGGCTGAAATGTCTTAAAAACAGAGTGGAGAGGAATGTATACAAATTCAATTTAAATAAAATATCAAGTTAATATTTACACATTTATCGTGTGACTGGTACATAATGACTAGGTTTTGGGAAATGTAGTATGAAAGATATATGATTATAATTCTGAGTGAATGTAATAACTTTAAAGAACAAAATTATTCAGTAATTTTATGATTTTTCGGCATTGAAAAAATAAAGTTAGATTTATGAAATATGGTGAAACTTCTAGCCAATGTAAGAACACAAAATTCTTGGTTTCTAGTAACTTATTTTCAAGATACAACCAGAGATAGAAGTGTTATTCCGTATTTACTCAGAACTGTAATTATAATAACTTGGTGTGTATTGACATGGTTAAAGATAATGACACCCTGCATTTTAACAGTGCTTTACTGTTTACAAAGCACTTACACTCACATTATTTAATTAGGCTTCCTAACAACTTGCTGAGGCTGGATTATTAGCCACTTATTATGAGGCTAATGAGGCCCCAGGGGGTTAGTTAAATGGCCTGTCCCAAGTTACACAAAGGACTAGAACCTCATCCTCTACAGCCAGCGTAGAACTTTTTATTTTTTACCCCTCTTGCTCTTCTGAGTCTTGTCCACGCTGCCTGCTCTCTCTTCCACGTGAAATTATAAAATCCTCGAGGATGCTTCTCACTGGGTGACGTGGATCCTTCTGATAATTTGCACGGCACTCGAGGGCATTAAATGTTGCCTCCAGTACCAGAAATTTGGCCAGTTGGGTTGCATGTAAAGGAGAACCACCTTAATCGCCTACTCAAGATCTCTTCTGTTACACTCTTGACCAACCCCAGTTTTTTCTCCGGACAGTAGTCAGAATCATCTTTGAAAACATGTCAATCCATCTGACACTCCTTACTCCTGCACTGGCGCTGGCTGTCTAAGGATTCCAAGCCCTGCTCCTCCTGACCCGTCTCCCATCTCCTGCCGCTCTGGTCTTGCTCCCTTAGGTACCAGTCAGCCTCATCTCCTCTCGATTCCTCAAACAGGGCACAAGCTCATCGCTTCATGTCTAGACAACACTGTTCCATGTGACGGAAATGCTCTCTTCCCTCTGTGCTCTGCTGAGAAAACCTGGCTTCTCTGTTACCTGCACAGCATGGAACTCCCTGACCTCCTAACCCGATGAGAGCCCCCCTCTTCACTCTTTCCTGCAGCAGACAGATCTTTCCTTCGTAGTTCTTGTTGTGATTTAGGATTATTTGTTGGTGTGAAGCTACCTGAGGACAGAGATGGAATCATCTCATATTGTTTTTCTACCATTCTAGTCTCAGACCCTAACACGGAAGTTAGTACATAGTAACTGCTCAACAAATACTTGATGAATTAATGAACAGAATATGAAAAGGCTGAGGGTGGCTTAGCCTTCCTGAGGAGAGGGTGCAGTTGTCACTGCCTACACTGAGGGCAAGCCAGGGGGTACCAAGTGCTTGCAAGAACTTCAAGGCTGATCAGAGCCACCTGCGAGTGTATTATCCTGAAGCTGCTGTCTACACTGGACTAGTACTACTGCAATACTGGATACTCTAGACAGGAAATGAGAAACTGTCAGTGGCTTCCAAGCTGCTTTTTAAGGGAAGGAATAATCTAAGTTAAACCCAAGGTAGAATACCCACAGCCCTGCCAGCCCCACCTTTCTGTGGCTCCCCAGAAGTCCCTGAGGCAGTATATGAGAACCCCAGGGTCTCAGCAACACAATTTTAAAACCACACATCTAGTAGATAAATGCAGCACCAGAAACTGGAAATCTGTCTTCTCTTCCCAATGATGCCACTTTCTACTTCTGAGCTAATAAGTTGCTTTTATTGGCCAAACTTCAGTTTCCTTACCATTAAAACAGGCGTATTATTGCTTATCTCACTTAACTTATTGGATTGTTTTGTAGAGAAAATAAGATAAAAATAAAAATACTTTGAATAGGTAGAAGCACTTTATGTTATTATTTGAGCTCAAGTTACACAGATATTGATGTCTTCTCCATACAGGCTTTTCACTGAAGGAAGATGCACTGTGTTTCTAGATACAAAGACATTCCAAAGACACAAACAGTGGCAGAACAAATACATTATTCATGAGCTTTGTGGATTTAGGTGGGTGGGCAGAAAGAGATGAGTTCTGTAGCAGGAAGATCTTCGCCTCCTGCTCAGGAGACCTCCGTTTGAACCAACCTTGTCATCCAAATTCTAGCTGTGGGAGTTTGGTAGGTCACATAACCCCTGGGAGCCTCAGTGGCCCCATCTGTAAGCTGCAAGGAGTGGGAGTGGGTGGGGAAGTGGAGATTGGTAATGACATTATGGTAGTCTGGAGTATCAAATAAAACAGCAACTAAGAAAAGCCTTTGGAGACAGCAAAGGGCCTTAGCAATGCAAGGTATTAGCATTATCCAAGCACTTGCGTTATTTAGCCAAGGGGCAGTCAAGGAGTTGTCAGGGAAGGCTGCCCAAAATAGCAAGGAAGTATCAAGAATGACTTGCATAATAGCAGGGAGAGGGCAGGTCTAGCCAGAGAACCAAGCTTCAGGCGAGGGTGCAGCCTGGGAGAGACCTTATTTCCAAGGGGCTGGCTGGACCCAGACACCATGGTGGGTCGTCCCCCCTTTCCAGGAGCTGAAGTGGCTCCTAAAAGTGCTGGATTACAAGGCACAGGACAGCATCCAGGTGGGCAGAATGTGTTAAAAGGATCCCAGGTACACTCAAGGATGTTTGTTTTTGATTAGATGATAAGGATTAACTGGATTAATGGAGCCTCACGATGGAGAATGTGCAGACGCTAATTGCTCCTAAATTACAGTGGATTCCATTGGAATTGTGTATTCTCCTCCGCAGGCCTCACCACCGCTCCTCCTCCCCTCCCTCCCTCTCCCCACACAATGCTAAGTGAATGTGTCATTGTAACCAAGATGAAAGGCCTTGAAATTTATTTTCCACTTTCCTCTAAGATCTCTTGTTTGCAAAACAGAGAGGAACTGGGTTACTAATCTAGTTCATTTCATACCAAAAAAAAAAGTGTATTCAGGGATTCAAGTTTCTGGAAGGCTTTTCCAAGCCCTCTTTCCTTGCTATGTTCCCCTACCACACCAATGACCTAAGTTGGTGTTCCCATAGTTGAGTATGCATCAGAATCACCTGGAGCCCCTGCTAAAGCACATTCCCGGGCCCCACCCCAGAGTCTCTGATTCAGTAGGACTAAGGAGGCCCCCCAAAGTTGCATTTCTGACAAGTTCCCCAGTAATACTGCTGGTGGTGGTCTCAAGACACACTTTGAGAACCACTGAACTAGGGAAATATCAAAGTATTTTAAAGAACCTGGTCAAAGAAAAGAGAGTACAGACCTCAAAGTCTTGGGGCTGCGTCTCCTTGGAAGAGGAGGCATAATCACTCAGAACTTAAAAACTATTTCCAAAGTCAAATATGCATATATTCTCTTGGATTTTATAAAGCTTATGGATGGCTTACAGGTAAGCGTGCTTCGCTATGGCATAGAAAATGCAAAGGAGTTGGGAACTGGGGCAGGCTCTTTCTGGAGGCCCTCACCCATCCTTCCACCTGTCTGGTTTGCACACTCTCCTCTTGTTTTAATTGTTATTGTCAAGTAGTTTTTTGACAACTCCATGGCCATCACACCTCCAGACCCATGAACATTCCCTCTTCCTCGAGGCCACCAATGTGTGTCCAATCCTGTTCCACATTTATTTACAGGTCACTTCTGTACAAGTCTGGGTAAGGCCTGGGCTAATTTTCCTAACGTTTCCAGAACTTTGCAAAGCCCTGAGTCAGCAGATTTGGGGTTTTAGCTCTGGCCTTGCACCTGGCTTGCCACGAGACTGTGGAGAAAGCACTTTAAACCTCTGGGCAGGATTTTACTCATCAGTTAAAAGAGAGGGTTAGTCTAGCTAGATTAGTGGTCCTGCCCCTTTACAAGAGAAAGAAAATGAAATATATGGACCTCTTCCCAGGTCCAGAAAATGCACAGGTGCACAGAAATGCAAAATGTTGCTTGTAATTTTGAAACTGTGTAAGTAATGAGTGCCAACTACGTGTCAGGCACTGTGCAAGCGCTTCACATGTTACCATATTTAATCCTTACAACAACCCTATGTGGTTGTAATGCCCAATTTCAAGACGTGAAAATCATGGCAGAGACCTGTAGGAATTAAGCAAATGTCACCCTGGTAGTAAGAAGCAGAAGGGAGATTTGAGGCAGTCTACACTGTCCTGAAGCTGATAAGTGGTCCCCTGGGCACGTATGACCCTGAGTTAAGAATGGACCCTCTTTTGGTGATATTTCAAGTTCCTTGAGCTCCGAAGTCCCAGGATGCACAGTTTTTTTTTTTTTTTCTTCAGATCCTAAGAACCAAACACTGGGGAAATGACCTGTGGCATTCTCAAAGCTTTTATGCATCGCAAGTGGTCACAAAACTTAGAATTTGAAGGAGATTTGGGGTACAGATTCAGAAAAGCAAGCCACTTCTGCCCTCGGTGTCTGTCTCAAAAATGCATGCTTTCTTATCGCAGTCTCGAACCAGAGGCAGCCTCCTTTCAAGGCAAGGGGAAGTACCCATCTCAGCTTGGGCAGGTCAGTAATGTGACGAGATAAAGGGCTGTTCCTTAATGAAAACCACTCTGCCTCCTGCCAGCAAAGGAGTTTTCTTAGTGCATTTCAAGTCTGCTAACACCTCTTCCCAGATCAATGGCTTTTCATAAATGCACCAGGAGATCTTTGAACCACTAATGCTTCAGGGGCTGTTTGGGTTTGGAGTCAAACTGTTTAATATAACTCTCCTCCAAGTCTGGCTCTATTGAAAGGTCTCAGGAAGCAAGGCGAGGGGATGTATAAAAAGCAGAACTGCCATGGCCAAGTGACATCCCCCCGCCTTGGCCTCCTGTTTATACAAGCAAATTGGACCAGGCTGATTACTTTCAGGAGGGGAAGAGGGGAATGAAATGACATGTGGGTCATGGTGGAGAGTTGAGTGAAAAGGAGTCAGATTAAAGGTGCCCTTTGATTGGAGTGGAGCAAGTCATTTGCTTAGGAAGCGGGGAGCCATCGATTGGCTTCATCAGCAGATTAAGTCACTAACAGATTAAGCACTACAATCAAAACTGCATTGTGCCAGGGAAGTGTGGGCCCGACTTCCCATGTACCTGGGAAAATGAATGCCGTTTAATTTAAATACTTGTTTAAACGCTTAAGCTAAAGGAAGGGTCTTTTTCAGAAGGTAGATGACTCTGCACGTCCAAGAGACATTTTACCAGAGGGCAGTCTTCTCTTTAAAGCTGCTCCCATGCTTGCTTTCCCACAGAGCGCTTTGTGAGAATGATGACATAGTAATAAGAATAGTTTGCATTTCCTGCACGTCCCCACTGCAGGCATTGTGTTATGTCTTTCCCTCATCTAAACCTCCCAGCAAGCCTCTGAGGTGGCTCCTCTACTGTCATTAACCCCATTTTCAGAGGGGGAAACTGGACGTCAGGGCAGATGAGCAGCTTGACGAAGATCACATCAATCTGGGATGGGAACCTCAATGATCCTCTCCTCTTAAGCACCAAACTATGTGTGTGTCTACCCATGTGAATATGATCCAGCGCTGTGTAATGTTTAGCTCATTAGATCTGCCACTGAAGATCTGTGACTTAGTGGTCATTCACATGTCCTCTCATTTAGACTTCAGGCCCCTTGAGGGCAGGGACCATGTGGTCCATGTGCCTCCCACCATAGTAACTTGGAACAGTAGAGGCCTGATCCCTATCCTTTATTCTTGAAAAGTTGATCTAAAAGTAGCTTTAGGGTTTTATGGGGTTTTTTTTCTGATTATGATATTAATACAGCTCATTGCATAAAATACTGCTTTAGGCACCCAAATTATATAAAGATCAAAGGAAGAAACCACCAGAGATAATAGGCATTAACGTTTTGGTACATGGCCTTCTACTCTTTTCCTCATGTATATGTACACATAGAGATGTGCTTTGAATAGGATTATACTATGTATGTTGTTTTGTAGCCTGATTTTTTGCTAACAATATATCATGGGCATTTTCCATGTCAATAACCATGGCTCTTCAGCAGTTAGTCTGTCGTGATCTAGCACAGTGTTCTGTTGTGTGGTTGTGTCAGAATTCACAAATCCACCGTTGAGGGACCTGGGTGGTCCCAAGTGTTTGCTTGTCTCTGCAAAGATGCAGCAAACATTCCTGCACTTGCAACTTGGTGCGCCTGACTTTCAGTCCCTGTTCTTGGCCCCGCTTCTTGAAAACTTCACACCCACAGCAGTTGCTTGGATTACGTTTCTCCTAGAGATGGCAAAGCGTAGACGTAGTCTGTTTCAGGATGCCTTGGAGATTTATACAATTCAGGTTTTAATATAAAAATTAGGCTGTGGCATTTTCCTTGGAACAGAAGGAAGTCCCAAGTGCCCATTCCTGACTCAGTCCCTCAGGATATTCCGGTTTCCTCTCCTGTGAGCACTCTCTCCCTGGAGTCACCACAACGTGGCACTTGGAGCTGTTTCCATAAATGCCCTGTCTGTGAAATGGCTGTGGACAGCCAATAAACCCAGGGTCAAGGGTTAATGAATACCAGCAAAAGCATGGGGAGAGGAGGCAGGCTGGAATAGGAGTTTGGGGAGTGAGCCCCTCCCCTTTTAGGTTCGTGGGCTCTAGTACATCCTGGAGAGTCACAGGTGGCTGTGGCTATGCTGGGACCAAGCAGGTATGCAGGTGGAGCTGGGGGCAGTTGGGGATGGTAGTGCAAGTTAATACAGAGTGCAGGCCCCAGGAGCCCTATTTATTATTTGTCATCAGCCAAATGAAGGCAATTTTTAGATTTAGATTTTTTTTGATGAGCTGTCACCATGGTGATAGAATTGGAAATTCTTTTTCTGACAACATTGCTGTTAAACCATTTGTTGAATTATTTGCATACCGTGACTCCAAGAGGCCCCTAAGCTGCGTGCTTCCCTCTCTATGAAGAGGAGAGATGCCGTCTCTTGGATTCTTTACCACAGAGAGGTCCAGGTTTTCTATGTGCCTGGTCTCCACCAGGTGTGGAATGAGGCTCCTGGATTCCCCGCAATCCCTCCTACAAACGGAACCCAGGAGAGAACAAGACCAAAGAGAAGGAAAAAGAGTGGAGAATTTACCATCTGCTCCAGGGAAATGGTTTTGAGTCCCTCCCCATCTTCTCTGGACCCACCTGGTTTGGTCTCTTGCACATCATGTCTACAAATTCCACCACAGGGCAGACGTGTTGGAGACATGCAGTAAGTATGACCTTCCAGAATGAGCCGGGAACTCAGGAGTCCAAGTTGCTGCTTCTCTTACTGGGCTAGAGCCTTTCCTTTCTTGAGTGATAGTTTTTTTAAGACTCCAGATGAATTCAAGATAATTTATTTTGAAAATCCTCTGTCTTAACTCTCTGTCTGATTCCAGAACTATATCCAGAAAGGTCCCTTCTAAGCATCCTTCTGTGATTAGGGCCCAGCAAAGAGAAGAGGTTGCATTCTGAAACTTCCAACACTTTGCCCTGACTCACACTTCTGTCCAGACCTGTTCTCTGGAAAAGTATCACCCCGATAATGAAGAACAGTGTCCTGATGAGAAGTAACTTAATTTTCCAAACTGTCTTCTCATTTGGTGGGGTTGGGAGGTGTCTGGAGACTTCAGGAGTCACCATTGATTGTCTTCTACTCCCCTGGCCCTTTGAGGATTCCGTGTGCCTACAGAGGAGTTGCTTGAACTGAACCTACGTCTTGGGTTTGTATCTTGTCCTTATTTTGTCTCTCTTTCCCCCATTACTCTGCTGCTCTTCTTTAAAGACAAGCAGCAGGGGCTGGTTTATTCTGGGCTGTTATCAGTTTGCTCCTGGAGGATGTGGTGCATGTGACAGTTTGGGCAAGGCGTAGAGCCCAGGCTGTTGGTGTCACACTCCGTTCCCACCGACAAACACTGCTGCTCGCCTCCCTGTCCAAATCTGATAACACGTCTGTTCTCCCACTTCTGTGCTGTTGCTCTGGAAACGGAAGCAGCAGCACAGTCTGGAGTCGGATCCTGGCCTGGTCCACCTGAAAACTCTCACAGCCGTTCTGGCAGCTTCCACAAGGAAAGTGCATCTGCTCCCCAGTGCCCAGGGAGACGTTTTTGACTGATGGCTTTCTCTCTCCAGTGGAAACGTTTGCCTCCTGAACTTAGAGAGTGTATCTGCCCACAGCTCACATTGGAGGTGGTGTCGTTAGTTGGAAGAAGATTCAAACTCTGGAATTTCAACCTAATCCCAGGCCTGCTGCTAACTAAACATGGCACACAGACGGTGCTCAATAAATACGAGCTGCTGTCATATCCCCTTCGAACGCCCCTCTGCTGCCTCCCTGGGGGACTGGCCATCCTGGAGTCCCCCCTGTGCTACGTCTCGGTGCTGCGTTCACATTCAGTACTTTGCTCTCAGGGTTAAGTCCCTGGCTCCGAGGCTTACCAGCCGGGGGCCTGATCATGTGCTTCACCTTTCTTATCCTCCTATTGGTTATTCATAAAAGGAAAATAATTATGCCTACTTGGAAGCTGGTTTTTAAGGATAAACAAAATAGTGTGCACGAGGTCCATAGCTCAGGATGCACCCAACATGACCTGCTGGCAAAATCAAATTATCCAACTTCGGTCTATAAATCTTACCACCGGAGAGAGAAAACAGCCCTTTCCCTATCCCTGGATTCAGTCCTTCATCCCTTTCTAAGGACACCTGCTCCCCTCTGTCTGAAGAGATGGGTAAAGCCCAGGAAGAAAACCCAGCCTCTGACCCCTTTCCTCCCACACTCACGCACCCATGCAAGCGTTACTGCCTCTGCTGGCCCTGCGCAGGCAAGGCCTTCGGTATGGTCGGGGGAGTCCAAGAGTTTAGGGCGAAGATGAAGGCAGGGTGAGGATTATAGAAGATAATAGTGAGAGAAGGTAGCTGGGGCTGGGAAGAAAAGATAACAGAGGGTAGAAATATGAGAGGAATGAGGAGGAAGGAGAGAGAGATCTCCCAATGAATTGAGATGTCTCCGAGTTTCATAGAAGCCTTTGGGAAAGTTTATCGTACCCTCTTCTCAGTGCCCACAGCTACCATCCCAGAGGTCCAGATCTGTCTCTCAAGCAGATGGTAAGGGCTTTGAAAGTCTTTAGTCTTGTAATTATTCTTCTTTAAATGAAAATTCCACGCCCCTCTCCCTATTGTTTTAATAGAGCCCAAAAAGAACACAACTCATTTTTTTGCAAAGAACAAATCATTTTTCACAGTAATGGAGGAAATTAAACCCCAAGCGCATCTCTGTGGAGGCCCTCCCTGCTCTGGACACCTGACCGTGGGCCTCCTGGAGGTACTCACACCAAACCTTGGCTCCCCGGACCCTCAGTGTGTCTGCGTTCTACACAGTTCTATGTTTCTGGACGTTTGGACAACTCCTCACCAAAAGATGGGCAGCAGAGTGATAAAAATGTGGTTGTCATGACAACAAATAATTAGGAAATTGCTCAGGAACACACAGAAAGAGAGTATGCTCAGATGAGGGAAGCAGAGAACACCACTTTAGAATGGGCGAAACTAGAGTACAGACAATTGAGTGCTTTTCCCGAGAAGGGGATGCATTTTCACCTGTTCTCCTTTTGCTCATTTTCTGGAGGAACAGAGCAGGGCTTTAAGCTTAGATGAGATGTGTTGTCTCTCAGTGCGCGTCTGTGTTTAAGCTTAGAGCAACACTCAACTGTTGACTTGGCCTGGCTCTTGCTCCCCTTGGGAGGGGTGTCAGGGCATACGCTGGAGAATTCTGTCACCACTACACACCCCGCGTTTCATCTACAACAATGAGGGGCCTGAAACCTCCTCCTGCATCTGCCCATTAACCCAAATCTCATTGTGTCTAATAAGATGCTTTTAGGTGCAAAAAATAGAGATCTTTGGCTCACATAACTTTCAACTTTTCCTTGTTTTCAGCATCAGGATTGTTTTTGTACAAGGCAAACACAAGAAATACATAGTGGGAATAAACTCAGTCTGCAAACATCAGTATATATAACAATTTCTCACTCATGTCCACTTTCTACTTTCCACATAAATTAAATCTCAGGCACTTCTGAGTCCCTCTGCCCCCTTTCCCAGGGCTGTGTCCAAGTTCCAGGGTGTTCATGGTGCCCAGCATGGGGAAGAGGTGATGGGCATCTAGTTTGTGGAACTTGAATCTTTCCACCTTGGCATCCAATGAGATAGCCCCGTCTCACTCGGCTCGCGTCTTCGGTGCAATTCTCCAGGGCACAGGAAATTATCCTTCTACTTCTTTGCTCCTTGGTGGCTCTGGGGAACTCTTGAAGGCTGTCTTTCAGGCAAGGCTGCTAATTGCCACCCTGAATCCAATATTCATCTGATGCCCCTGCACCGGGAGGAAGCCAAGGGAATTCTGAGAGGAGCTGCCACCTCACTTGGCTCCACCTGTGGATGGGTGAACGTCTTGTCAGACCTCAGCTTCTGTCCTTCCACTTCATCCTACTCACTTCCAGTCCCAGTACTTGGCAGAGAGACGTTAGGAAAGGGGCCTCTCACCAGGTGCCCGTCTGTCTTGGCTCCCTTTACTATCCTTTTAATGTTTCCCCAGTTGGAGAAATCTTTGGAGGAGGGAGCTTGCTAATTCTGACTAATCGAGCATGCCTCGAGAAAACTTAGGGTTTCCATCAGCGCTGTCCAACAGAACTTTCTGTGATGATGGAAGTGTTCATTATGGTAGCCACAGCTGCATGTGACTGGTGTGACCAGTGAACTGTTTAATTTTAATTGATTTAAATTCAAATAGCCACATGTGGCTGGCTAGTGGCTGCCATACTGCACAGCACAGGTGCAGATTTTTCAAATTTAAAGGCCAAGAATTAATGTCTTTTTTCTCTATGCTGTACTGAGACAATCCGTTCCTAAGGCAGAGGTGGAATATATTCTCTCTGCTTGGGGACAAGATAGTGTGCCTGTACTGGAAGGTGCAGCATGGAACACATCAGCTATTGCTTCAAAATACTGTCCCACCGTAAGTCAATAAAAGGTTGTGTTGTGGGCCAGCCCTGTGGCCAAGTGATCAAGTTCACACACTCTGCTTCGGCGGCCCAGGGTTTCATCAGATCGGATCCTGGACGCGGACGTGGCACCGCTCATCAGGCCATGCTGAGGCGGCGTCCCACATGCCACAACTAGAAGGACCCACAGCTAAAATATACAATTATGTACTGGGTGGGGGGGTTGGGGAGAAAAAGCAGAAAAACAAACAAAAAGAAGATTGGTGACAGTTGTTAGCTCAAGTGCCAATCTTTTCAAAAAGAAAAAAAAAATCAAAAAAAGGTCGTGTTGTGTTGGCTGAAGCAGTGGGCAGCCCAGAATCTGCCCATTTTTGTTGTTAGTGCTGTCAAGTCAATTCCAACTCCTAGCAACCCTGTGCACATCAGAGTAGAACGCTGCCTGGTCTTTCCATGCCGTCTTCTCACCTTCCAGCACTATATCAGACATGCTCCACTGCTATTCATAGGGTTTTCATGGTCAATTTTTTAGGAAGGAGGTGGCCAGGTCCTTCTTCCTAGTCTGTCTTAGTCTGGAAGCTCCACTGAAACCGGTCCACCATGGGTGACCCTGCTGGTATTTGAAGACTGGTGGCGTAGCTTTCAGCTTCACAGCAACACGCGGCCTTCACAGTATGACAACTGACAGATGGGTGGTATGGTTCCCTGACCAGAAAATGAACCCAGATCATGGCAGTGAGAGCACCAAATCATAGCCACTAGACAACCAGGGCTGGCCAAGCTGCCCATTGCCCGTCTCTTACACATTGCAGAAGATACTGAGGCATCTCTGAAGGATCACAAGGGTCCTTGGAACTTGTTTGGAAACCACTGAGCTAAGTATATCTAAAATCCTGGGTCAGCTCTGGTGGCCTAGTGGGTAAGTTTGACTGACTCTACTTCAGCAGCCTGGGTTCGATTCCCCACCATGGACCTATACCACTCGTCTGTCAGTGGCCATACTGTGGCAGTGGCTCATATACAAAAAGAGGAAGATTGGTAACAGATGTTAGCTCAAGGAGAATCTTCCTCAGCAAAAAAATAATAAAATCCAGTCTGGTTCCGACACTCTAAGTTGTAGACCATATAGATGAGGAAGTCATAGCTTCAGAGGGATGGTGACTTGCCTTAAGCTACATAGCTAATTTTTGCAGGAAAAATCTGAGAGCCAGGTCTGCCACACCTTATTCAGTACTCTTTCCCCCAGATTTCATAGCTTTCTATAGGATTCTAACCTTGATGCTAGACTGTTCCATCTCCCCTGGAAATAATTATTTTCTGGAGAAAGAGGCAGGTCTCCTCCTCTAGCACTGTGAGTGGCAGGGCGTCTACCACTCGTTAACAGAGAGGATAAACTCATTATGCTGGCATTGTAGGATGTGAGTAGAGACCTCTGGAAAAGTAGTTCCCACAGCCACTGCCCTCTCTGCTTCCCCTCCATCCTTCTCTGTCTCCTGTACACAAGTAGCAGTCCCTACACTTCCCATCCATGCTTTTGGAGATGCTACGTGTTCTGAATAAGGAAAAGACCTCACTCCTTACCTCTAACTTCTACCTCAGGGAGGAAGCTCCGTGTTTAACTTAATCTGGGCAGCTATAACAAATGAATTTAATATCATGTATGATGACTCAAACTGATTAAGGGTTATTTCTCTCTCCTACAAAGTCTAAAATAGCTTTTCCTGATGAGTGAGTGGCTTGCCTCTAAGTAATGACTAAGAGACCCAAGCTCCTTCATGAGACTCTGCCACCTTGAGCAGGAGGCTGCCTAGGTTCAAGGCTAGGCTTGTTGGCAGTATGGAGGATCAATTCAGGGAGATTTAATTGGCCAGGTCAGGCCAGGCTCATATTATGTCCTCTCATCTCTTTGGCCAGAACTCAATCACATGATCACGCTTAACTGCAAGGGAGGCTGGGAAATGTAGTCTAGATATGTGCCCAGGAAGACAAGGAAATGAGTTTGTTGAACAGCTTGCCAGTCTCTGCCACCCTTCTAAACCTGCATTTGGCAATTGTTTTCTACAAAAGGCCAGATAGTAAATATTTTAGGCGTTGAAGGCCATACTGTCTCTGTGGCAAATACTCACTTCTGCTGTTGTAGTATAAAAATAGCCATAGACGATATGTAAACAAAATGGCATGACTGTGTTCCAATAAAATTTTATTAGAAAAATAGGCAGTGGGCCAGCGTTGGCCCAAGGACTGTAGGTTGCCAACCTCTTTTCTAGACCAGGGAAAACGCTTGTTCCCAAGCAAAACACAGAACAGCAACATTTTAGATTATTTGCAAAGAACTGAAAAAAAGTATGTGTATTTTTTCTGGGTGCTGGAGGCCGCAAAAGAAAACAAATTTAAGGTAATATAAAAGGAGTTGAGGGACTTATTTAATTAGTCCTTTATAAAAGAGAAATGTTTTCAACTGTGCTTCAAAGGAAAGGAGTGATAGCTACAAAGAAGTTTGTTTCAGGAGATTCCACTCTCAGTATCTTTGGGCTAGGGCCCAGGAATCAGCATTTTAGCATGCTCCCCAGCTAGTTTTAAGCAAATAGTAGAGCTGGTGGGTGATCACAGTTTGCTAAATACTGCTAAGCTGTTAGTTTTTCTGGCTCTCGTGGATGTAACAGTTATGATACAGTTATAAGCCTTCGGGTACGTAGGAAATAAGATGGAGCATATGTACAAATCCACTGATCTAGGTAAGCCTGTTTTCTTTTTCCTTCAAGGAGGCCATCAGAATGCAAGGGAGTGGGAGTGATGCTATAGGTCTTTCTAATTTATTGATTTATTTTTTTGGTGAATTAACTTGGGACTCTAATTAGTAACAAATTGTATACAGCACAACCCACAATTGTTTGGAGTCAAGACTTGTGACTGGGCTGGAACGGCAGGCAGTTTTGCCTCTTTTAGGTATTCCATCGCTCGCTTCCCTGCTCAGAACAATGGCGACCCCCAGATCTGAGAAGGGACCGTGTTTGCACTGGTGAGAGAGATTGGTGTTCCTGAGGAATGAGTTGACACAGCTGGACGATTCTGATTCCTAATGCCATGTCACTTCTCTTCCCTTCCCTACGATGCAGCTCAAAGTTCCATGAAACAGTTAGCCCTGGCCATTCACTTCCCTTCCTGTTGTCCAGCAACCCAGGGTGGGCAGAAGCAAATTGGCCTGGGAGAGTCAGGAGTGGCTAGTGTCGATGCAGGGTGCTAGTGGGCACCCCAGAAGAGAGGCAAAATATGCTCTGGGTGGCCTTGAGAAAGTCACTGCAAGAGTGCTCAGGGAAAAGGGTCCCATAGGCCAGCCCATGTGTTCATGTTCCAAAGATGTAGCAATAGAAGGAAAAAGAAACCTGCCTTCGTGCCCCCTCCTTTTCCCTAGAATTAGCCAGTTGCCTACCATCAGAATCAGGGGGATGTTTTCAGTTCCCTTAGCAAGGAGACTGCAAAGCATTGGAGAGTGAAGAGCAAATCAATAAGTGTGTTTCTGCAGTTCACCGCCCAACTCAGAGATAAGAGGGGGGAAAAAGATAAATTACTCTAAGATTCCTTTCTCTAGTAGAGGATGGCAGTCCTGTGCTCACATCTGATTTCTGGGCACGGGAATTTGCCCCTAACTGAAGTTTCTCGCTATCCTTCCAGGATGAGGCCTGGCAGCCCCCTCTCAGCTGTCTGTGAACAAGTGTTGCCAAAACCAAAACCGATTCTTCAGCTCATGACTTGGCAGTGCCCTGGGCTCAGGATGGTGCTGTGTCACTGAGCAACCCATCTCCCTGGAAAAAGCAGCTTTCATTTTTATTTTAGTGCCCTTTCCGGAAGCCCTGTGATGAGTTTGGTAAAATGTATACATTCAGAAAGTTCAAGGTGAAGGGCATCTTGCATTGGTTCACATCCCTGAAGCAGACAGGGGCTACCCAACGACTTCAGCATACACAGGAATCACCCTGGGAACTTGCAAAATTGTGGGCTATGGGGCATCCTCCTCCCAGGGATTCTGACTCATAGTCTTGGGTGGAGCCAGAGAACTTGCATTTACATAAGCTTTCCAGGTGATTCTCATACAGATGGGATAAATGATGCAGGTAATTCTGAGACAAGTGTGGTAAGTGGGAAACATACAGGATTCTAGCGGGGTGGGAGGGGAGTTTTGTTTTGTTTTGGAATTGTTTTTTTGAAGATTTACGTGTAGAACCATAACCCCACTCAGCAGTGAAATCAAGCAGTCTTATCAGCCTTGCATTCAAAGAGGACTTTGTTCTGTCCAGCTGGAATTTTCCTCCAGCTTAAGTCCATTTTCCTTTCTTTGATCCTCAGTGGCTCCACATTACTTTTTTGACCACTCCTCAAATAAGCAAGCAAACCAAATAAAACTTTGGAGCTGCTTGAAGACGCTAAGCCATTCCTTACGCTTTTCTTTTTCTTTCTTTCTTTTTTTTTTTTTTTTTTTTTTTTTTGCCATATAGACAAAGTTCCTTTCGGACTTCCTCATAGGAACAACTATGCATGCCATTTTTGCCACCCTTCCAGGAGTTACGGCGGTAGCACACACCTTTGAGGTCAAACATTTCTACAGGAAGTTTGGCCCACTGCTCTACAGAGGTTCACGGGAAGCCTTCAGCTGACTCTGAGGAGCTGGCTGCAGATGGTGTGCAATTTGGCCCGCCCTTTCCAGCCCTGATGCAAGCAAGCCTGGCATAAGTGTTATGAATGTTCCCCAAGCTGCCTATGTGGCTGCTTTCCTTTCCTTAAAAGCTTCCTTAGGTGAGAACCTCCAGCGTCCCCAGGTCTGTGTCTTTCTGGCCCACGTTTCAGGCCATAGTTCTTCTTGGCTTGTTCTTGGACTTTTCTGTATTGGGGTCCTCCAGCGCCTAATGTGAGCTGGGTCATTAGGAAAGAGCAGAAGGGAATGTCCCAGATGAGTCTGGAATAGGGGCTTGGCAAGGAGGAATCACAGATGATGCATGAAGCAGCCTATCTACCTACCTCAACATAGAGACCGTAGGCGTCTCTAACTCCAATTAAGGTCCGACTGGATATGCCACAAATTTGCACAACCTTTCCAGGGCAAATTATTTGAACTGCAGATCCATATGACTTTTAAAAAGTAGATTGCAGGACAAGTCACACAGAAGGCGCCAAGTTAATGTAACATTTAAAGAAGTTGCCATCAGGCAAACTTGAGTTTAGTGGTAATAGTTTACATACAAAGGATGACAGAGAATGGTGACAGACAGATGGAGCTCATCCAAACTCTGTACTAGCCATTTGACCTCAGACAGGTCACTTGTGCTCTCTAGACATTAGTAGCCATATGTAGAAAAATGATGCTAACAATAAAAGACATTTATGGAGCATTTACTACATTTCTAACATTGCGTTCAGTGCTTTATGTAATTTTTTAATTGAAAAATCACACCAACCCTGTGAGGTATACACTGTTATTTGTCTCATTTCACAGATGAAAAAATTGAGGTGCAGAGAAGGGCAGGATCTGTGTGAATATTAACATGCTCTTAACACTATGCTAACATTAATCTCCCATTTTATTGTGAGGACTGAATGAAATGCATCTGAGGAGCTTAGCACAGTGCAGTGCCCAATAAATGATAATTACATGTATTATATATGCCTAATGGATGAGCCATCCCAGATGAAGTGATTTCTCAATTTATAGGAATAGAGGCACTTAATGAAGAAGGATGATAGGATGAAATTAATTATGTTTCACTAAACTCTTACATCATTGCGCCCTCTCCTAGGCAGGCTTTCTGGAGCCATAAAATTCACTCCTCCCGTAATCAGCGTGATGTCTTAGTTGCTAGCATTTCACCCATTAGCTCAGAAATGTTGACTTTCTGGGTGTACCTGTTTCTGTATTAGCCCACTTCTTGGTGCAGTGACTGTATTTATTGCTCTGTACTGCCAGGACTCAATCGGGAGACCCTTGCTTGCAGACTGGTTTTTCTTATTCATTGCTCAACAGGAGACTTGGGAATTTGTCTTGGAGCCTAATAACTAGATAAGTGGATCATAATCGTAGGACATCAGCTACTCCAAACCTTGTGACAGCAGTTGCTGATTTGCTGGCTTCCCTGGTTGGCTGCTGGAGGTCCTGGCCCTTGTGAGGCAGGTGAAGGGGAGTTGGCCAAGAAGGAGGGAAGAAGAAAGGCAGCAGATGAAAGGGGAAGAGCAAGGGAGAGAGAAAGAAAAGAGCAGAGCGTAGAGAGAGAGTAGTGTTTGTCATAGAAGTGTGGAATTTTTAAACTGGAAGACAGTACTTATTCCAGTGTCTTAATTTTATCAATAAGGTTAGAAAGTTCCAGATGGGTTATTGCACAAAGTTACAGTGCTATGGGTTATGTATCACTTTTGGAAAATCTTGGCAGAAGCTTTGCCCCTGCCTGTCCACACGTGCATGCATACATGCATATCGCCAAACTCTGGTTTTGGGAACCCCCTTGCTAACTGTCTCCTGGAAGTTAGAATTCCAGCGTCCCTCTGGAGAGCTAGCCACAGCCGTTAAACACACACCTGCAGGAGCTCCCCCTCTGGATGCAGGGTCACTGGAAGACACACATTTGAACCTGCCCTTGCAAGAAACTTCTGGTCCTGAGCTTGGGAGCAGCCATCTTGGAGGGGACGGCAGCCATAGTTACCAGGACGAAGGAGGTGGCCAGAGCTGCTTCTGTTTTATTCTTTCATAATATACAGGAAATCCATGCCGGGCCAAACATGTCAGCTTGTTGAGGGTGTTGCTTTGTTCTGTTAGTTGGTTTGCAATTTATTTTTGAATGGATGCGTAGCCCTCCTCAGTGGCTAGGTTTGCTTTTTGCCCTTCTGGAAGTTTTGCTCTGTTGCCTATAGCGTCATCGCAGCCTTTGGAGGTTGCTTCTTAATCCTCCTGCCAACATGGCTGCTCCTTCTCTCCCTTCCCTGCAGCCCTGTGTACAGAGGCACAAAAGAAAGCCTGCGTGTCCATGAGGGAAGCTAGCTTGACAGAAGTCTTGACTGTCTTTTTTTGTTAATCTGTCTTAGATGTCAGCCAAAGGCAAATCCTGACTGTTCCTCATCTTTCTCCTGTCTTTCATCTCACCGTCTTCTCCCTACCACCCATATTTCAGGTTTCTTGGCTCTCATCAAATTTATACTGACTACTCCATGTGCTTAGGCATCCAGGCCCTTGCCAATTTTGGTTCAGAAAATTCACTCGATACCGCTAGAGAGAGACACAGAATATGAATATGTATAATGTGTACTGGCAGGTGATGCTTCTGTATAAAATTATCTTGAATTACTCAGTCCTTGAGTTTGATATCATGAAGAGTATGGTCAGTCCATGAGTGTGTCTTAAAGCTTTGGGACATCAAGAATAAAAGAACATAGGGGCCGGCCTGGTGGCACAGTGGTTAAGTTTGCACGTTCAGCTTTGGCGGCCCGGGGTTTGACGGTTCGGATCCTTGGTGCAGACGTGGCACTGCTTGTCAAGCCATGCTGTGGTAGGCATCCCACAAATAAAGTGGAGGAAGATGGGCACGGATGTTAGCTCAGGGCCAGACTTCCTCAGCAAAAAGAGGAGGATTGGCAGCAGATGTTAGCTCAGGGCTAATCTTCCTCCAAAAAAAAAAAAAGAATCAAAGAACATAACTGTCCTTCTTCCTTCCTCAGAACGTTCTCTGTACGCCAAGCCCCACTGAGAGGCAGGCCTCTTGGTTTTTGTGTGGTGTTTTATAAATCTTGTACTCTTTTCTCCTTATCAACTCAGTGCAAAAACTAGCCCCTGCTGAGCCTATAGCACGAACAGCACAGGGAGAGTTCCTCTTCTCATGGAGCTGATGGTCCAGGGGCAGCAAGCAAAAGCAAGTAAGCAAATATATAAATGAGATGCTTTGGGATACGTGGCATGGGAAAATAGAAAAGGACATCGTGCAGAAGAGATAAGAGGTGTGCAGTTTTATATTTGGATGTCCCGGAAGGAGTCTTAGGAGTGGATGTTTGGGCAGAGGCCTGAATGAGGAGGAGGAGCCAGCCTTGCTCAGAAAATATTTGTCAACGGAGGATATGCCTCTGGCCCTGGCTGCCCTGCACTGCCTATTCAGCCCAGGTTTAATTCCATGTGAGTCTTCACCTCAGAACGAGCTGACGAGGGAGAGGTCAAGCAGCTGCTGAAAAGTGGAGTAACCCAATCTTGGGGACGGGTCGGCCCTTAATAAGCATCCAGGTAGTCCTTTGAAAAATGAAACCTGTGGTCAGGTCTCCCAGAGCCAAGGGATCGAGTTTCAGTTTTAATCATGAAACCCAGGAGATGTCCCTACCTACATCCCATTTTGCTAAATTTCAGCTCCCCCTAGAAGAGGGTTTCCAGTCTTCGATTCTGGAGGCCCTGGTATACTTACCTTGTGCAGATACGAGCTGCTCTGAGGAATGCTGAACGTGGAACTTGTGTTGGACGGGCTCACGAAGTGGTAGGATGGAAGCAGAGGCCCCAGATGTTGTGTGCGAGGGGGTGATGAAAAGCGTGTGGGAGGTGAGGACTGGTTGCAGGGGTTGTTAGAGTTCAGATCTGTGGGCTGCAGCTCAAATTCTGACATCACAGGAGATGGGACAACTTGCCAGTGCAGGAGCATGAATGGATCTTTTCCTCTTAGTTCCCGTGCATCTGGCAAAATCTCTGTTAAACCCAAGACCGAGCAATGCGACGGAAGACAGGCAGTGCCAGCAAAAGCCCCCCGCTAATAGCTCACATTTTTGGTGCTTGCTCCGTGCTACACACTTGGTTAAGCAGTTGACATGCAATACTTTGCTTAACCCTCTCAACATGTTATACAGTAGGTCGTGGTACTGTTCCCATCGTATACATGCAGAAAGTGAGACTCAGAGAGGTTAGGTAACTTGCCCCACATCATCCGGGTAGTAGGCGATGGCCAGGATTTATCCAGTATGACTTAAGAGTCTGTATTCTTCACAGTGTTGCTTCACTGGCTCTTTTTGTAGGCGCCAGACCTGCCAGAGTAAGACAAATGGAAAGAGGTGAGCTCCCTTCCTACAGGCGTTTTCTGAAGTGATTTCTAAAGATGTTTGATATGGGCACCTTTCCAGAATTAGCTCAGTTGTGAGCTGTTTAATGGATAAATAAGTGGGATTGGGGTGGGGGTGAGAAGCAGTGAAAGGGAGAGACATGGGTGGAGAATGATTTCCAAGCCTGGATCTTTTCTTTATTTGACTCTAGTAAATTTTAACGAGGCCCTTAATGAAATCCCAGTGCTTAGCAGAGCCTCCACATTTACAAGTCGCTGGCAGGGGCGGGGGGGGGGGGCGGGGGTGGGGGGGTGGTGGGGGGGGGTGGACGGACGGACTGGAATCCTAGGTCTGGGCTGGGTCCTGCTGACCTTTCATCCTCCGTTCAGATGAACAGGCTGGTGAGGGGAGACCACGCTCTGAGGGGGACACTCCTGCCCAGATACATGGCTGAGAGTCCTGATGCTGACACAGGCCGGCCCATTCCTTGGAGGTGGCTCCTTAGAGGACAGGCCAAGTTGATGGCTGCCAGTCAGTGAGATCCTTGAAAGAAATACTCAGATCCAGTTATCACAGGTCCACAGAGCTTCTGTCATTTTGCTTTGGAAATGTTACAAAATAGACATTTGTACTGAATGTTTTGGCGTTCATCAAAATCCTTGTCTTCTTTCCCAGTTAGAAAATGCCCTTTCCCACATCCCAAAAATGTCCACCACCAAGAGTTATTCTTGTTTGTATTAACTATTTGGTGGATAATAGATGATATTTATGACATATCAAGGTATAAAGAATAAAAAATGACAAGAAAACTGGCTCCTATCTTCCAACACTTTTTAAAAAAAGAATATTTCCCTGTCCTTGAAGTCCTCTACATAGAGTGAAAAATGACATTTTTATCAAAGTGGGCAGTGGTATATATATGGGGCTTCCCCAGGATCATATTCTTTATTTCCTACGACATACTTTAAAAAAAACACCACCAGCTTTTGTAATGGCAAAACCAGCTGCGGCCCATTTGCTGACAGCAGCACCAGGTAGCTTTTCAAGTCTGGTTGAGTTTTTTTCCTTCCCTTTGACCTGATGTCCATAAGTAAAGCTTTTAGGATGTGTAAAACCCTGCACTCTGACAGAGCAGGTCCCTCCCCCTAGGCAATGGCTGTCTTGAGTGTGCTGGACAGTGCATTCCTCAGCCTTGTCTCTTCGTGGGTCTGTAAGGCATCCCAAAAGTCTGGCCTCGTCCTTTGCACAGCTCTCTTCTCCATAAATCACCATCCACACCATCCTCACTGAGCGGGGAGCAGTCAAGCCATCTTATTTGTAGGTGGGTGTTGCCTGGCCTAGAAATGATGAAGGTAAGGATTAGTAGCTAGACCTGTTACAAGTCATGTCGTCTTGGAACCCACGGGCAGTGGGGACTCCGCTGTGGTCACCTCACCATGTAAAATCATTTCCTGGTTCTGGATCTGCTGCAAACAGGGGACAGGTCATCTGGAATCAGACACCCCTAAAACTTCATCTTCACAAAAGCTTGTGAGAGACATTTTGGACCTGAATCCAAAAGGACTGAGTAGTGTCCTTTCTGGAATGCTGGAACCTGGGCTGGGCTGGGCCTCAGAAGTAGCGCAGGGTGCAGAGCAGAGCTAGTCTGGCTGTTGCTTACAGCTTGGGCCCACGTGGATGAGAGTCTTCAGCAGGCTTCGCTTCCCTGAGCCGTGTTTCTTCTTCTGTAAATAATTAGACCCGCGTTTCTCATCTCATCAGGTTATTGGGAGAATCAAATGATATAGTATATGTGAAAGGGCTTCATAAACTGGAAAGCACTCTAAAAATAAAAGGCATTCTGTTCGAATGGGTATAAATCTCAGTCCACAAATTCAGTTCTACAAACTTGGGTATGAATTTTAGTCCACATCATTTTTGTCAACTCAATTTCAACTTCAAGCCCCATCTAGGGTTGCAAGATTTAGCAAATGAAAATACAGGTTGCCTAGTAAAGGGCACCTTGTATTGTGTCTGGCCCTCAGGCCACCAGGAAACAGTGGAAGGAATTGCTCGTGTTCCACCCTTAGTCTGGGCCACAGTCCTAGGGACTTGTGAGGTGTCAAAGGAAGGCTGAAACCAAGTAAGTTAGTCTGGGATCGCCCTTATCCCCTCCACATGACAACGTTAGGGCTAGCAGCTCTCTGTGGTCAAATAGGGGACCTGAGAACTTTTTTGCAGAGTCATCTGTGGCCCTTTGCCTACACATACCACACAGCCATTGCTTTTTGGGCTATTGCTCAGTTAAGACTCGTGAGGCTAAGTCCCCTGTGCCCAGGCACCCAACCATCCCAGCCTCAGTCTGTCTCATTCTTGTTCTCCCCCTACAATCTGCCCCCCGCCCAGGGATCTTTCCTTCTATTCTGGGAGAAAGCCTCTGTGTACCTTGAATTTCTCAGTTCACTTTGCTGCCTCCTCCAATTCCTCTTTTGCCTCCTTCCTCCTCCATAAACCCTATCGGTTCAGCTCTGGGCATCAGCTTTTGGAATATCAAAGCCAGGGAGTCTTACAAGCGACTCCTTTCTCTCTGCGTTGTACCTTCTTTGAGGCAATGAAGGCAAGGCTGATTGGCTACTTGTTTGAGAAAAGAGGACAGGAAAGAAAAAAGTAGATGAAAAATAAATACCAATTAATAGTTCAAAATATGTCCTAGCCATAATGAAAATGATGCTCATTTCGCAGGTATTTAATTATAGCCTATACTGTGGCATTTCTTCACTCGTCTTTTCCTGCTCTACATTTATAACCTGGGGAGGGATAGGCATGATCCTTTATCATGTCTGCTATCTGAGCTGAAGTAAGTGCTCAACCAGTGTTTGTTGAACTTGTTTTGGTGACTTGTGTGATGCTAGGATGCAGCATCAGTTAGCTACCACCATCTGGATCCTAAGCACCTTTCAGGAAAGTTGGCTGCCCTCAAAGACAGCAGCAGACCAAATATTACCTCCGTGTTACTGTTGGTTTGTTCTTCATCAGCTCGGATAGCCAAGTGGGCTGGAGGAGCCTGGCGCAGAAAGGTGACACGGAGAGGAGCTGGTAGCTACACAGAGTGCTTGCTCTTAGGGACGGAGGGAGGAGACTGTTTGCAGATGGGCTCCCCATGTGACACTTGGCATCATTTCTGACTAACGATATCTTTCCGAGAGTCTTGCAGACCTTGTCAGCTGACTCAACCAAGTTACGATCACCCAGAGACACAACTACAAGGGATCTGGAAAGTGAATTAGCGGGCTATGGGTCTCCAAAGCTGCGGGGGAGGACATGGATATAGCATCGAAGTTTGAAGAGGAGGAAGACAACTTTCTGGTTTTGATACCTTTTGAGGACTTTTCATGCTTGCTTTGTGTTCCAAGGCGATCTCTCTCTCTCAATTTACCTTTCCTGGTTTCTTCTAAAAAGAGGGTAATTGTTGCCCATACTGAAATGTTACCTTGGGTGCAGAAAGGTGGAGCTGCCTTTGTTCAAATTCCAGCTCGACCACTTACCAGCGGTGTGACCTCAAACAAGTTACCTCATCTCTGAACTTCAGCATCCTTGTCGGTGAAATGCAAATAATAGCAGCACATACATGGGAGGTGGTGCAAGGGTCACGTGAGAAAATGTATTAAAGTGATGGCTGTGGCACCTGGCAGATAAGGGCATGGTGAATGTTTGCTATTATTGCTTTTGGAATAATTTATCTGTGGAGCAAAGGAAGGGCAGGGAGATTTCTTTCTGAAAAGGGGATGGTGAGACCAAGTGGCTTGTCCAGACTTACAGGAGAAGTCAGTAGCTGAGCTGGGAGCCCCTCTTCCTCAGTAAAGAGGTGGACCTGGCCTTGACCAAAGCTGTGTGGATTTCTCTGGCTCCTTCCAATGGCAGTTCTAGCTCTTATTATGGCCTCTTCTCCAGGCCTTTCTGCTCCTCTGCATGGCCAGGGAAACCAGGCCCCATTCTCTATGTCCTCATCCTCGCCTTAGTTAGTACCTGCTCCCCAACTCCCGGCTCCATTCCCACAGATTAGGCTGACTCAAAGAGGATTCACCACAGGAGTCGTTGTCCTTGTTTCACAGGAGTCTAAAGACCCCCTTCTCCATGGGACCCAGAGTTTTTTCTATTCATATCCTGCCAGAGATGATTTTGTCCCATCACAAAGAATTGATCTTGTTTTTGCCTTTTAATCTCTGTCTTTCCTGGTATAAACTTTACCCAGGAGAACAATGAAGTTATCATCTCTTCACTGAGAACCATAGAAAGCTGGGAGTGTACACCCAAACTTGTTGCAGGATAACTGCTCTCTCTTGGGTGACAGCGAAGGAGAGTGGCCAGTTCTTCTCAGACTGGGCTCCCTGAAGCCCGATCTAGGACCTCCCGTGCAGGCTGGTGGCTTTGCAAGGAGAGCACTGTTTGATGTCCCATTAAGGCAACAGGGAAAAGGGAGATTAGCAGGGAAGATTAACATTCAAATTAATACCCAGAGATGCCTTCCTTGGCTCTGAGCATTCCGGAGAGAGAAGTCATAGGAAACCCAAGATCTCTAAAGGCGAAGTGTGTGCATGTATCTGTGTGTGTGTATGCATGTTACATACACACACGCTTGTCTGTGTTCAACGTAACTGCATTGGGAAGGAGCCATCTTCAGCTCTGATAAATCTTGAGAAGAAAAGCTGTTGAGAAGAGCTTTCTACTTTGAGGAAGGATGGTTAAAATTGTGGCAAAGCGAGTCGATATGTATTCAGTTAAGCAGACAGGCTGCAGTGTGGGTAGGCAAACACACACAGACTGTGTACTCTAAAATACACACTTTCAGTATACACACACATGCACAGGTATAATGTAAATGCATTTTCACACCTATCCAGAGGCTAGACCCTCTCCACCTAATCTCATTTTAAAGTCTATTATTTTTAGATCAAAGAATATCTAGAATAGGATTGGGGCCAGAGGGGTAACCTAATGTCCTGCCCTTTCATCCTTGAGGATCAGGGCAGGTCCCCTGAAATTGTCAATGAGTCATGATGACAGAATAGGGAAATGTCCAAAATTCTAAGGCCTGGCGGGTATGCCAGAGGTAGTTGGGGAGTGGGGTAGACAGAGCTATGTGACGGGAGTGGCTCACTGAGTGTCCAGGCCACTTCCTGGGGACCACGTGTGCCTCACTCTCAGCCAGGGAAGGGCAGCTGAGAAGGCCAAGGGGATTGGCTTTACCCTGTGGTAAGGGGGATGCTTGGGTGGGAGGCACTCAAGGTTCCTGGCAGAACAATCTCTCATCTAGGGAACTTTGGGCAGGAAAAAACAACTGGAGGTGACAGGGTAGGTTTTCTCTCATTTGGGTTTTCAAATCCTATTTCTAATAGTGAGCACCAGGCTGTCGTCTGCTCTTTGTGCTCAGAGAGGTGAGAGTATGAGAGAGAGAGAGAGAGAGAGAGAGAGAGAGAGAGAGAGTGTGTGTGTGTGTGTGTGTGTGTGTGTGTGTGTAGAGAGAGAGAGAGAGAGAGAGAGGTGGGGGAGGAGAGAGTCTTTAAATTTTAATTGGTCTGCAATGAAAGATTTAACTGTTTAAAAAACAAAACCCTCTTAGTCCCAGACCACAAGTTATGTGCTAATGTGGGGGGTGGGGGCTGGTGAAGAAAGAAGGAGGGGAGGGCAGATTCCTAATGGATCCCAAGGGGGGCCATGCTGTTCAGGGGTAGGGGAACCAGCCATATGGACAGTAGAATACGATTCAGATGTACTGACTCTCCAGCTGTTGTCCCGTCTCTTGGGTAGGGAAGGTGGTTTTCCTTTCCTCGTTTTTAAGATTATCCTGTTAACGCAATAGACAATTAGAGCATGTGAAGTTGGTTTATCATATACCCCACTTCCCAAGGTGATCTAGCTGGTGGATGGTTATGCTGCCAGGCCCTGAAATACAGTGAAGTAGCGGGTGCCTTGGGGATCAGGCCTCGCCATTTGGTAGATGACTGTTTTCTTGTCTGTCTTCCCCTCCACGACATCATGAGCTCTCATCTCACAGCATTCCCAGGCCCAGCACAGTGCCTGGCACTGAGGAGGTGTCAGCAAAAAACCTGATGGATTTTCTGTGGGCATTTTGGGGAAAGCATAGCCCCAAAGTTCCTGTGGCGCTGACAACTTCTGTGTCCTGCCATTTGGTTGCAACACTAACCCTGAGCAGTAACTCAGGTGTCCTTTGAGGCATCTTGCACTGTGCTTGCTGAGGTTGTGTTTCAGCCCCACTCCCAGCCCCACAGCCCCAGTGGTATGGGTGACTATACTCTCCAGAAGGACAAGGACTGTGTCTGCCCTGCTTCTATCTACCACTCTAGAAAAGTGTCTGGAACAGAGTAAGTACAATATTTGTTGAATGAAGGAATGAATGTTACAGCTATGGCTTTTCCTATATCCTGATTGTCTAGCTGAAGAGTGAAACTGGGGATGTACGTACTCGTACTATCCCAAGTGCCATTTGCAAATCCGTTCTAAATGGCATTGAGTTGAGTTGAATTTGTCTCTTCTCATTCAACCCTGACCCAGGTCGTTAGGGAAGATATTGGTGGTGTTGGTGATGATGCTGATGCTGATGCCTACTATTGATTAATAGCCTACCATGTGCCAGGCACTCTCTTACACATTTTACATGTATCATCTCATTGAATCCTCATAGCCATTCTGTAATGCAGTTATTCGATTTCTCTCTATTTCACAGTAACTGGAGCTTAGGGGAGTTAACCCACGTATCCAAAACTACATAGTCATGAAGGCGTCAAGGCAGTATTTTAATTCAATCTGTTGACCGACCCCAAAGCCCCTTCTCTTACCTCCACGCCATGCTGAGCAATGTCACACTCGGCATTGGAGGAAGGCCCAGAGGGGTCAGTAAAAGCAGCAGAAGAAAAACAAATTGTAGGGAGTCTATTATAGTTGATCTTAAAAGCCTTGTAATGACCCCTATTTTCTCCAGAGGACATTCTGAAAGCCAGTGATTTACTGTGGCTCCTTGGCTGGGGAAAGATGTCCAGGCAGCCAGTTCCCCCTCCCTGTGCCTCGGGGCTCCGACCCTAACCCAGCAGGGACTCCGGAGGGACTGTTCCGTCCACTTTTACTTCTCTTAGATGCACAGAATATCAGCCCCTCCGATTTTGTGTTTTTTGCCGGGAGGGTCATGGGCTTCTAGCCAAAAATCCTTTCAATTAGTGGACTAGGAGCAGCACCCATGAAGAAAATTAGAAACAGGTAAGAGAAGGGCCCCCGTGCTCTGAGCAGAGGAAGGGAATAATTCTTGGATTATGCTGATGATTTACCAATGTTTTCCTAACGTGAGAATCGGTCAGCAGGGGCCCGGGTTTTTTATGAGGGAGGAACCTCTTCCAGACAGCTCACTCCCCAACAGCCCCGATAAATCCCCGCACCCCCACCTCCCGTGAGAAGGCTGCCCTCTCCAGAGTCGCTGTGTCAGAGCCTGTGTAGCTGTTCTTTACTTATCAGCCGCAACCCCAACATTAGTTCATGCTTGGAATATGAAGCCATTTCATATTTAGTCTTGTTTAATCTGGCAAGGAGCCTTAAAAAAGAAGGAGTCCCCTGCTGGTGCTGTTCAGCTTTCATATCTTTATAGTCTCCTGAATTGATTTGACAGAGCAATCGTAGGCCATGGGTGAGACCAAACCCTCTTCTCAGCAACAGGCTAGAGGACAGACAGGACTGCACAGCCACTCTCCCTGGGTCAGGTCCAGCGTGGCCAGGTTCTGCCCTGAGGAGGGGTGTGCCCGCCCTGCCCACTCTGACCCATGCTGACCAGCACCATAGAAAGAGTTTCCTCATGGCACTTGTCTGCTGGGAGCCTCCAAAAACAGCAAGGGTATCTGAGGAGCCCTTGGAATGGCTTTCACCACAGAACATTCTAGAAGTTGAGTGGGGTCAGACTCTCCCAGAGGGTGTTGCAGGCTCTTGGAAGGACTCCTCCAAAGCCACAGTGAGCTTCGGGAAGACTTGCCAAGCGACCTGGCCTGGCAGGAAGCTGAGGTTCACATTCTATAAGCCTCAGATAAGTCAAAGGGGTTTCAGCTCAAGGGATAGTAACAACTCAAAAGAGTATGCAAAATTGTGTGTGCACGCAGACCTGCACTCAGTTTTCTGGGAAAAAGGTGTATAGATTTTAGGACGTAAGCAAAGGCATCTGTGACCCCAGTTAACTTAAGAACTTATGCACTAAGGCAGCTTTCACTGGTGGTTATAGGTGATTTTGAGTTCAACTCAGACAAACTTCTTATTTTACTGGCCATGTACCTGTTTTCCTGAGGGTTAAAAAATATATATACACAACTAATATATCAAGTTTATGATTTTACAGATATTATAGATCAAGGCGAGGCTAAAACGATTATGTTAAGCAAATGTAAGAGTCAAGTTATTAGTGGATAAGGATAAAATAAGTAAATAGCAGTGCAAGTTCTATGCATCTATGGCAATATTTGCTCATGGTGACTAGGGAAATAATTCGATCAAGGAAGAAAAACATGGAAGAATCCAGCCCTCATAACCTCTTGTCCCAATTATTGAGATGTTTCTAAATTAGACCCCCTGATTCCAGTCTCTTCCACCAGTCGCCTACACACCATTGTGCAGTCTAATACTCACTCAGATCGTAAGCCTCTCCTGTGCTAGAACACACCATAGCTCCCTGCGGCCACCACGTTATGGCCAAACTCCTCTCACTGGGTTTTCAAGTCCAGCCTTCCACCTGATGTAATCTCGACGGTTTCCTACATTGGAAGCTCTTCTCTTGCCGGACCATTCTTTTCACTGTCCTGCCCAACTCCCCAAATTCCATATTCATTTCTGCCTCGTTGCTTTTGCCAGTGTAATTACCTCCATATCCTGTGCGTATTCCTCTCTCGAGTCCCCTCCCCCTCTAAAAATCTGTTTGCACTTCCCACCAGCCTCTCCCTGCTCTGGAGTATTGCTGCCTTGCAATTCTGCACGTCAGAAATAAGGGGACTTTTGGTTAATTACCACTTCATTTGGCACCAGTAAGCCTAGACAGAGAGAGGAGCTATAGCCAGGAGTATAAAACTTCCCTTTTGGCTTGTTGACGAAATGGGATAAGTTTGGGATTAATCATTGAAAAACAAGTGAGATAAACTCCTGGTTTCCAGAGATATTAACTCCTTGGTCCTCATCCCAGCTTAGGTTATCAAAACCAAGAATTGTTCGTTTTTCACAGTTTATGACGTTTATCTTTGGCCTGTCATGAGATGCTGACAGAAAAATGAAAGTGGTCTGTTCCTAGACTAGTTTGCTTTCTCATTCCCACTTTCTTATAACAAGTTGAAATGCTCCACTGTAAACAGTTGAGGAGAAAAAAACAGACATGAGCGGTGAATGTGCATGCACCTCCTACAGTTATTTTGCGTTTTTATCTAAATCTTTTTATTTCCAAGGCCAAACGCAAAATTTGGGGGCCTCTCCCTTCATTCCAAGCAGAAGGTGGATTTTAAGTGATTTAGTGGGGGAGGGTGACTGCACATTAATAAGTGGGGGTAGTTTGAGAACTTGTGATTTTCTCAGGATTAGACAGAAGAGATACACGTTCAAAGAACTAATCATGGAGAGGTGTTAGATGTGAGAAACTTCTAAATGTGTTGGCTGAGATGTTTTTCATTTCCTGCGCATCAGACATTCATTGAAAAATAGCAAAGCGTTTGAGTAAACATGAAAGTGGTTTGAAATGTCAAAAGGACTCTGTATTTGCAGAAAAACACTTTATCAATTGAATGGGATTGTTTATGCCCCTCTGACATGTCACAACTTTACTAATAAGTCGGATGACAAAGTGATAGACTTCTTAAGGGGACCCTGCTCAGTACAGAATTCACTAAAAAAGGTTTCTGAAACAACTCAAATGACAGGTTAGCAGGACCATTATTCAAGAGAGGTTTTAGAACTAAAACCTCCAATAATGAGCATCTAGGATAAAATAAAGAATGACTTAAAAATAGTTTCTCAGGACTGTTTTTTTCTTTTTTTTTTTTTAGTATGCTTTTTGGTGAGGAAGATTGGCCCTGAGATCTGTTGCCGATCTTCTTCTTTTTTTTTCTTCCCCAAAGCCCCAGTACATAGTTGTATATCCTAGTTGTAGGTCATTCTAGCTCTTCTCTGTGGGATGCCGCCGCAGCATGGCTTGATGACTGGTGCTAGGTCCACGCCCAGGATCCAAACGGTGAACCCTGGGCCGCCAAATCGGTGTGTGCGAACTTAACCACTCGGCCATGGGGCCGGCCCCTCTCAAGACTGTTATTATTGAACAATCAGTTGATCAATATTCATCACACACTTAGTATATGCTCAGAGTTTTTCTAAATGGCAGGTGTGTGTCTTTCTTTTTGTGGCTATATTTGTAATAAGATAGTTTCTGACCATTCTTCAGTGTGGTTGATGCTTACTAGGCCTGTGGTATTCAACTCGGTAGTATATGCTTCATCTCATGCTCTGACTTCTAATACCAAAAAGTATTTTTTTATTAGTTCTTACCTAAAGGTTTTTTGTTGTTGTCTTTACTTTTTAGGTTGTTGAACATTTTCTGTGATGCCATTATTGTTTTTCTCTTTGTATAATTCTGAATTGTAGACTTAAGCATTAACGCAACTCAAAGAATTTTGCAGTTCTGGAAAGGGTCATGTTAATAACTTACAATTTTTTTAAGGCAAGGCACATACATGCTTCAGAATTTCCAGACTTGCCCCAGCAGCCAGTGGAGTGGCGGTACCACACAGTGATTAGGGGCACAGCCCTGCAGGCAGACCACCTGGACTTGAATCTGGGCTCCCCTACTCACTGACTGGGTCATCCTTGGCTACTGGCTGAGCATCTTGTGCCTCAGTTTCCTCATGGTAGAACTGAAGTGAATAACATTATACCTACCCCAGAGTGGGGTTGTAAGAATTAATGGGTTAATACATTGATTAACCCAGGCCTGGCCCACACGCAGCTCTCCATGTGCGCTGACTATTGCTATTCCTACCTGCCAGGAAGCATTCAGTGTTTCCATTGTTTTTTCCATGTAGCAACCTGGAAACATCATATCAGTTCTTAATAATGATCACAGCATTTATTGAGCACTGATTTCTGCAAGTGATGGGACTGCTTTACCCCTACCTTCTTATTTCCACAGAGGGGCAAGAAATCCAAGCCCCAAGAGGAAAAACTGTGAGGGGCCTTCAGGCTGTCTTCTGCACTCCTTCACTCACTTCTCCCTGCTCCGAGCCCTACGCTACAAGATCCTTGAGGTCAACAGCACCAGTTGGGCCCGGCATATCCCATTTTGTATAGATCTGCCAGCTCCCAGGTGGGCATCAGCTCTGTGCCTGCAGCCGCAGGGTCTGCCCCTGGGGTGGAGCCAGGACCACCTTTGTGAGGCCTGTGGGTGCAGCCTCTGTCCACACTCCTGAGGTTTGACAGCACGAGGCAGTGATTCAGGGTAAACATGCCTCCTCTGCACACCCAACTCATCCCATCCCCACCCCACCCCCACCAGGGACATTGTCCAGAGTTTTCAGAGCCAACACTAGGAATTCCAGGGGTCAGTGATGGCCACACACCTGAGTCATATCCTTTATCAGAGGAGCTTTATCAGCAATAAAGAAAACCACCCCTCTGGTCTCCATCTGCTTGATTCATATTGGTCTGGAACTTAGAAGGGTTGGGGTTGTGATTAGTTTTCACAAAGCATCCCCAAAATACCCACACCAGGCTCTGTGTAGCTGTGCTGTTTCACTTCACCCAACAACCCTATGAGATGGGGATGATTATTACTGTTTATCAGATCAGAGAACCAGGCTAAGAGAGATGAAACCAGCAGCACAAGATAAGCAGACTGAAGATCTGGGATTCAAATCAGGTCTGACTGACTGAGGAGCTCGGGGTCTTGAACCCACACCAAAGGCTCTCATACTTGGAGGTTCACAGCATCCCCCGGAGGACTCATGAAAACACAGGTCGCTGGGCCCCCTCCCAGAGGTTCTGATTCAGGGGGTCTGGGGTGGGCTCAAGAATGTGCATTTCCAGGAAGTTCCCAGGCGGTGCTGCTCCTGCAGGTCCAGGGACCCCATGTAAGAACACTGCTGTATACTCAACCTCATGCTGTCCAGTGTCGTTTCTTAGTTCCAAGCTTCAGAGTTCACCAGTACATGAGGGTGGTATAAAATTTTGGTACAAAGCATTAGAACTAGGAAAGTAAGCTTATTCGAATTATTAACTAAGATATCTATGATCATGCATAGAAGACAGATCCTTTTGAAGGCATTTTGGGGTTTGCTGTACTTTCTAAAGCTAAAATGAATCAAGGAAAGGATGAAGGATGTGTCACTTTAAGCCATGACAGAGTATTTCATTCTTAAAGTACATTTTCTGGTAACATTTTATTCTGGAGACAATCTGAATGACTCTCCTTCGTGTAACTCTGTGAAACAAGGAACTATCCGTGTGTCCCAAGTGATTCCTAGAATTTATGACTGAGAGCTTCCACCTGGTTTTGAATGTGAACAGTTGAGAGACAGAAGGAGAGAGAGAGAGACTGGAAATTGATCCCAAAGTCAGGGCAGGGTGACTACATGATGGCTAGAATCCCTGGTCCTTTACAGACACCAAAGATAAGGCCAAAGAGGCTACAAGTGGGTGTGAAGGGCCCAGGACAAACTCAGGTGTGCAAGAAATACCAATCCCACAAACAAGAAATACCAGTCCACATCTTACCGGGCTGGTTGGAAATTCTCTGTCACCTTCTGGGTCTTCTCCCCTTCTCCCTTCCAGTACCCCTCCCAGCAGAGTTAGGAGTTTGTGTGGTGCCCAGAAAAAAAGGATGGCCAGCACTGGCCCCCCATTGCCTAGGTCCACTGAGCTCCCTTGGAATGCAGTAGCACTGCTTTTTCTGAGTTTTGCTGGGTAATGGAATTTTTGGCAAGGCTTCTAGACAGGCCTCACAGCTGTGACGCCTGGGGTCTTTCCCCATCCCTGGGTCACAGCAGGGAGCGAGGCCTCTCCCAAATCTTTGGAGCCCATGAGTATCTACCCCCATCCCTTTCTAGTTTGGGGGGAAGAAGCCCCTTCCTACCTCTTTTCTCGGCCACCCTTCATCTCCCTTCAAATTCCATTCTTCCCTCATAGAACTTGATGTCCATTAGACCCAGAGCTGAAAATACTCAACTCTTTCCTGGAGGTGCAGAAAAATAATTGCATTCTATCCTTCTGCCATGGAAGAAGGGGTAGGAAAATCAGGAGAGCTCCGATTTGATCCTCAAATGATGTGACTGACCTTAGATTAGAGCTGCAGTTCTCAGCAGAAGGGTTCCCCTTCTGGGACCAGCACACCGGAGGCACCAGGCACAGCCTTCCCCAGATCACAGTGTGAACTCTCAGGGGACCAGCTTCCAGGCCCTGTGTCCTGGAAAGTGATGATGTCACTCTTAGGGAAGGAGCTGGCAAGTGTCAGACCCTCTAGAGTACAGGGCAGAAAGTTGAGTTCAACTGGGATAGAAGTGGTGAACATAAGGAGATTGGGGAATCTCTGTCAATGAGGCAGTTAGTCCCTCCCTCCCACCGTGATTCCTCGAGGGGGCTCTAACCTTGCCTCACGGCTGTAAGGATGACCTGCTCACACAGCAAACCTGCAGCGGTCACCTGATGGTTCTGCAGTAATGGAAAGGCTCCTAAACTCAGCCAGACCATGAGCCAGATTCTACTATCCATCAGCTCCTCCCCCACTTCGTGAGGCAGGCCTGGGTCTCATTTGCTTCTATATCCTAGGGGAGGCCGTAAAAACATTGGTGGCCGGGGCACCTCACTGTCAGGAGCACTTCTTCCTATGACCCTACCTAGGGATTGGATAGACTGGCCTGACGCCAAATCACTGACCAGCCCCGAGTGACATGACCACAGATGAAGGGCCATTTAAAAGTCTGCCGCTGTAACTTTCATCAGGGAAATTCCTGCAGGCTAAGAGTTGTTGAAGGTCAGAGCAGAGTTCTTATGGGCTTCTGAATTCACCATTTTTAAGAAGTCAAACAGTGGCGTCATGAATGGGTTTGACATTGTAGCTGAAGCCCCTAAATATATCTAAGCAAGCCTGGGGTCTTTGGAAGCCGTAGATTATTTCTCTTGCATAAGTTTGGGGGTGGGGTATAAGTACCTACTAAAGAATATTTTATTAGTGTTCATTAAAAAAGAAACTCAAGCTCCAGTCCTCCCACTTTCCATCCCCCATCCACTTAAAATGCAACCATTTATGTCACTCTGCTGTGAAATTGGAAAGGATATTTCTAGCTCAAAGGTTCCCATGTTGACTTCAGCCCAGGTAAGTCACGTGTCTCTGGGGAGGAGGACAGCAGGCTGGGCTCTGGAAGGGCTCTGCTCTCAGGCCTACCTACTGCCTCTGTGTTCGTTCCTCCGTCTGAAAGAGCTAAGGCCTCCCTTGAAGGGAAGAGCGTCCCCAGAAGAGAAGTCTATGCAGTCCTTCCTCTGCCCAGCTGCCCCCAGCCATACCGAGCTCCTGCAAGCTTTGTGGCTTTCCTGCTCTGTGCCTGGTGCTGTGCTGCAATGATCTTGGCAGTCACCAGTGGAACTTGTGGAGGTGGGAGGGTGGTGGGGTACTTGTGCTTGGTCAGGAGGAGCCAGAAAGGATATCCAGTGCTAGAGACATTGGCTTCAATGGCCATCTTTCTCTGGGAAATCAACCATAGTTCTCAAGCTGTATAGGAGAAGGGAGGCCCAGATGTCCAGTGCATTTGGGCCTTCCTATCTGGGAGCTGGGCTGTGTGCAGAGTGGCTGGTGCCAGATTGATGCTGGTTGCCAGGTAAGCAGTTATGCCACAAAAGGGGCAGGAGGTGGGGGGAGCAAGGGAAGCCGCCATTGAAGACCACAAGGTCTCAATCCAGTGGAACCGTTTCTATCAGACTAATGAGAATCATTTATTTTGCACATGTGTCAAGTGGGTCATCTCAGGGGAAAAGCCTGCTTGACAGTGCAGATTCTCAATTTTCTGACAGTAGATTAGCCAAGCTTTTTTTTTCCTCCTTACCCCCTAACACGATTTAAATCATTTTCTTTCATCACTTAATCATTGAGCACTCAGGGAAGACGAACTAAGTTTAGTATTAGCTTGTGCATACCGTAACTAAGGTATCACAATTAGGAACAGGGGAAGTATATTTTAAAATCATGTAATTAATTTGATAGCAGAATAAGTGAACTTTGGAGTGTCCACCCTGTTGGATGATCCACGTGGCTAATTTTTTCCTGTCCTGTCCACACTGCCCCCGTTTGTAGCCAAGCCCTCAAAGCTCCTTCGTGAACATTTTTCTGCTGCATGTGCAGGAAAGCTCAGCGTGGTCTCACACTGTGTCGGTTTGCTTGGTTGCACTGTGAAATCCTTAGGTGTCACGTGCATGTGGCATTTGAGGGACGTGCGTAAAAGATGGGGCTCTTAAGTAAGACTGGTTTGAATCTTGCCTCTATCCCCTACCAACCGTGTAATCTTAGGACACCAATTCCTCTGTGCTTTGGTTCCCTTGTGTAAAAATGGGGATAATAGTAGCTCCCAACTTCATAGGCTTGTTATAAGCACTAAATAAGAGAATATGTGCAAAGTAGAAAGCCTGACACATGGTGGAGCTTAACAGCACTAAATATTATTATTCTGGTTGTCACCATTTTGACCAGGGGATGGAGGGGCTGTTAATCTTGGAGGCGAGGTGGGATTTGTGTGAGCGTGTCAGTCAGTCATTTGGTTGGGAGTGGGAGGAGACTGAGATGGAGAGATAACTGAATCCTGGGGTGGTGCCTTTCACTCATTGGAGTACAAGCAAGTTCCAGGTGGGAAAGTGTGGAAAATAAAGGTCGGGGACCATATAAAAGTGAGGGCTCTTTTTCTGTAGGAATCCGGAAGATGTGTTTGATTCTCTGTGTGTCCCAGAAAGCCCTGAGAAAGCGTCTTAACCAGCTGAGCATCACACCCCTCCCAGCACCAAGGCTCCCATTTCCCCTTTTCTTCTTCAGGGTCATGGGTCTTACAGTCCATGGCGTTCTGGAGCCTTCCGAGGAGCCCACCAAGCCTTCCCATTGCAGTGCCTCTGGGACAAGGGTGTCTGTCAGCAGACAGCCTTGAATAATCCTTTTCTTCTCCTTCATCTTCTCCCAGCGCCACATGGCTAGCCTGTTAGGGGCAAAGTCAGAAGGAGAACCCCAGCCTCTGATTTCTCGTCGGCATCCCCCACTGAGACCCCAGGTGCCCTACAATCATAGCGATTGTAGAAGCCCTCGGTCAGCTGCTGCTGGAAACTTACGTTCTGTAAAGTTTGTGTTTTGCTTTTGTTTTATTTATAATATAATATTACATCAAGACGAGTCCATGGGCTTTGCCAGAATGGGTAAAGGTAGGATGATTTGAAGACTTTTCTTATGTGGCTCTACAGTTGATGCAGCAAAGAAGCTGGGCACCGCCCAGGAGCAGGGTGATTGCTTTCCAAGTCAGTCATCACTTATTTTTGTTTTTGTTTTCTGCTTTTCATCATTTAGTCAGGATTTGTTTCCTGGTTACTTAAGGAAGTATATGAGAAAACAGAAACCCTTTTCTATCAATCTAGGTGAGAAGGTAGAAAAGCATATAGTCACTTCAAATGGAAAATCCTTCTACAACTAAAGCACCTTCAGAGCGAGACAGGAGGGCACGTGATGCTGCTGGAGGGAGAGTGCCCACCTGGGGGATTTTGTTGTCTGACCTTTTACCCCATGCTGCCTCATTCTCCACATCTGTATAGTGGGTTACCATCTGTCCTACCTGCTTCAGAAGGATTATGAGAGAAGTCTCTGGAAAAGCAAGAGGCCTGTGTAAGTGCAGACCAACCCATTGGAGCTCTTCCCCCGGAGCCTGGAGCAGAGCAGAGCCCCTGAGTCCTGCTCTATCATATCACCCCGTCAGCAGCTCCCCAAGGACCTGGCCATTCCGCACTTGGCTGACATCTCAGGTTTTCTTGGTCCTTTAGGAGATGGAGAGGAAATGTGTATTTTCAGCTTAAGAAGGAAGATAAATCTCTAAATGTCAGACCTGAGGCTTGGCGTGAGCACATAAGGGCTGTTTTCATTTGGAGCCTGACAGAGCTGTGTGGGTTTCCCGGCCCCCAAACACCCACCTCCTGAAGCCCCAGGAGCTGACCCTCCCTGAACGGCTCAGGGGTGAATCCTGCACCTTGTCCCCCGTTCCAGTTAAGAGAACTCTTTGAAGCTCACGCTCACTCTGCTGGTCCTTGTTCTGCATGTAAAGAGCCTTTGCTCCTGCCCACTGGCATTTTCTAGTATAAGGGGGCTCTGTATCAACCCCCACAAAACGGAAATGCTAATGACACTGGGATAGGGAACCGTGGTTCCCCTTTTGTGCTCAGTAATCCTGGGAGGCAGCGACCAGAAAATACGTTCGTTGCAAGGAGTATTCCTGCAGAGAGAGCAGAGTTTCTCAAACTGCCTCCCTCGGAACCCTGAGGTTCCAGGCCCTACATCAGGGACTGAAGCAGGGGTCAGGGGTCAGGGGTCAGGAGGAAAAGGGCAGGGAAATGGGAAGCCCAGTGGGCAAGGCTTCAAGTCTCCCACCTCCATTCCGGAACTTCTGCTTTCATCTGTCCTTTATGTTGTGGTTCTGCATACTGCTTTTAAAAAGATTTTGAAGACCATGGACTGATTTAGAGGTTCTTTCCACAGGATTCAAGCTATAATTATATCCACAGGAAAAAATAAATAAAAGCCCGTTTACAAATCCAGCTTAATTAGCCCTTGCATAAAGTGAAAGTAAACCTCAGCAGAATTCTACAGGATTCCGAGTTATCATCATCCATTTGTCCCTTTGGGACATAATTGAGGGTCCTTGCATCCGTTGTTAAGCCCCCTGTTCTGAATTCATAAGGTCGCCTTGCACTGTATGTCAGTAACTTCCGTGGACACTGGCTGCAGAGGGAGCAAACTGGAAAAGTCTCCGCCAGCCCTTATAAAGTGTCTGAATAAAACGTAGGGGGTCATTCTCTTTTCTGCAAGGGGCAACTCTTGAACCACTGAATGGTGGCCCAGGAGAGGGAGCGGGGGAGGGGCAAGTCCAGAGACAAACGCAATGGCTTTGGGCCAAAGGGTAAAATGCACGTTTTCAGGAAAATTACAGAAATTTGCCCGAGGCGGGTCCTACTTGCACACTGAGTTCTTATATGGGCCCTTTTATATTGCTGTTTGCTTTGCTTTTAAATAAAAAACGAGTGCCTGCCAGCCAGGGGGCCTCTTGGGCCCTGAAAGGGCCTGCACAGCAGCCTTGTTCCCGCCCCACCCCCAGCCCCAGGCTCCCGGATCAGAGGCAGATGGGAATTGCAAAGGCAGTTCAAGAGGAACACATGGGGGTAGAGCCCGGGAGTCTGGACTGGTGTTGTAGGGCGAAGGACAAGCAGGGGCGGCCACTCTGAGAAGGAGGCTTTCTCCTCTCAGGTTTCCAGGGCCAGTCCTTCAAATCAATTTGCCTGCTGGAAAGACTAAAGAGGATCTTCAGAGGGACCCAGACAAAACCGGCAGAGAAGGGCGAGACTTGATCTGGTTCCCCCGACAGATCCCCATGGCGCTGTATTGTCCCACACCAGCATTTCCCCAGTCTTGGTTTGCTGCTGGGGAAAAAAGCTAAGGTGGACAGCCACGGTTTATGATGCCTGTGACCCAGCCTCTGCTCCTAGAGGGCTCCGTCTGGCAGAGCACCTGGGGCTGCCGTGTCCCCCCGGAGCCTGGGGCATCTGGCCCTCTGCTCCCTTCAGGGCAGGGCAGGTGGCAGGGCAGGCCGTGCAGGTGCTGGTGAGCGATAGCAAGAGCCGTGGAGTAATTCGGATCCTAACCCTACCACTTCCTCCTCTGGAGCCCTCTGAGCCTCAGTTTCTTCAGCTCTAAGATACAGATACGAGTAGACCTGCTTTCTAAGGCTTGGCAGAATGAAAGAAGACTCGGCTCAGTCCTGGATACATAGTAACCACTCCCATAAATATCAGCTGTTGTTAGTTAGTTTAGTTAGATATTCTTGCTGGGAAGCAAGCACTCTAATACAGTGTTTAATGAGAGCACATGTGGTTTGCAATGAAAAAAGATCTGGGTTCCAGTCTCAGCTGTGCCAATTTCTCGCTGTGTGATTTTGGATAAATTCTTTGACTTCTCTGAGCTTCGCTTTCCCCATTTACAGAATAAAGATGATAATGCCCATCTCAAAAGGCAGCAGTGACAAATGAAAGGAGATAATGCAAATTTGCACAGGGCTTGGCACTTACTAGCAAACAGTCAATAAATGAGAGATATCGTTATTAATGCTAGCTCTCACATATGATATCCTCCAAGGAGAACCTAAATGTTTTTTTGTTGTTTTCCTAAAGCCTCAGAGTGTGTTCCCCAGGCTGAACCGGTGGGCATAAGTCCTGATCCACCTGAGAGGGTCAGGGCTCCCCCTGCAGGCCCTGTCCCCAGGTCCCCTTGACTGTCCTTATGCAGCCATGTCGTTCAGGCTCCTGGCTAGGACAGGGACAAGTGTTTTAAATTTGTTGATTCTCATCACATTTAATAAAGATAATGCTCTTAAGGCTGTGAGGTGATGGTGGAAGGTATGGTGCTGTGAAAGTGAAGTAGGAGTGACAGGATTTCACAGGATCTGAATCATTTAAAACAAAACAAAAAAGCATCTAGCATGAAAACCTCAAGGCTTTCCCTGAATGTTTTAGAGCAGGGGCTGGAGTTTCTTGCCCTGTCCCATCGTCCCCAGCCCCCATTTGCTCTCTCCTCTATTGACTGGTGGGTGGTGGGGCGAGAGAGGACATTGTGGGGAGGGACGATGCTCTTGACTGAGATGCCCACAAGGCCACAGCTACCACGGGCAGAAGACGGACATCCTGATAGCCCCACGCAGAACCACATCTCTACTCAGCTGGACTGGCGTCAGTTCACTGTGGAGCCCATCTCCTCCACATCTTTAGGGGAAAGGAGCTTAGGATCTGCTGGCTTGGTCTGAGACAGGAGCTCAAGACACTGTTCTGAACCCAAAAAATAGTGGAAGAGGCAGCCGTGGAATTTTTCTGGAATGGGCCTGGACTGTTTTGTCTCCTCCGTTCAACCACTTGACTATTATGTGCCAGCTACATATTTATCACAGAACTGTTAGGGATCAAAGGGACCTCAGGGAACCGTCAACCTGACCCCATCACTTTACAGGAAAAGGAAATCAAACCTCAGACAGGTGGATAACTTGTTCAGGGTCCTGCCACTGGTTTCTGGCATCTCTGGGATTAGAGTCCGGATCTCTCAGTTGATTCTCTGTTTCTTAGCTTGTTCTCTCTGGCCCTGCCATTTTAGTATAGCTATGGGCCAGTGACCACCACTTCCCTTTCAAGGTCTTCTGCCCACACTGCTTTGCATTTGTTTGTATCTGCCTTTTCCATTCTTGTGGGTATTGGTTACAACTCAGATTTGCCAGGCTCTTTTAGGGTCCAGCCAGCTTCCACGGAGAACTTTTGGAATTATGTTGTGCTAGATGAGAAAGGTTAGGTGTGACTTGTCTGCACAGCCTTTCCCTGGTTGGGCTCTCCCTACTGACCCTGGGGAGGGAGACAAGTGTGCAAATCCTACAGGAGATTTGCTAGAAGTCCCTCTACTGTGCTCTTAGCAGATTCCTTTCAAGGAGCTCACCCTGAGTTAGCGATTCATCTTCTGTTTTGTAGAAGAATGACTTGGGTTTGTACCTTCCTCGTGTAGATGCTTCCATTCCTTGCAAAGTTTGTTTTGGAAAACCAGTTTCTGAGAGTTGTTGTTACTAATAAGAATTTTGTTTTGTGAGAATTTTTAACCAAAAAAGACAAAAAAGATCACTTCTTAAAGATGTATGCTTACCCTATACACGCACTAGTGGATTTGCCTGGTTTTCATGGCTTTGTAAACGGAGCATTCTTTTTATCCTGTTCTGCAAAGCTTTCCTGAATTCGGTGTAGCTTTCTCATGAAAAACTTGAACCCAGTGGTGTGTCTCTGAGGCAAATCAACTTGGTACCGGGGCTGAGGCGGTGGAGATGCAAATGTCCGATAACATTGAGAGCGAAGGTTGACTTCAGTGGGATTTGTTAATGAAAATAAAGCCAGAAAATTTTGCTTTCTGAAGTGAGCAAGGAGGGCAAACGGCTGGCACGGCTGAGCTGGGGCGTGCCAAAAGATTCCTGGAGAAAGCCGGTGCATTCTTTTTTCTGCAGGCAAAATCCAGGATGGCTTTCCTCGCTCAATTCTTGCCCTGCTGGCCCGGTGGGGGGTGGGGGAGGGAGAGTCTCCTAGTTCATCCTCCTCCAACTTTCTCCAGCCCACCGAAGTGAGCTCTGGGAACGTCTGCCACCCCGGTTAAATTTCAATCGCACCCCTTACCCTCGTATAAAACGTGCTCAAATTGAGGAGCACAGTAATTGCCTCCCTAAGCGTCTGATGTGAAGTTTTCTTTAAATTAGATCTTCCAGGCTCCCTGGGTGCGTCCTGTACTGGGTTGTTATTTTCCAGAAACTATTCTGAGAGAATGACCAGGAATCCAGCCACCCCTCCTTCTGTATCCTGTGGCTCCAAGTGGACGGGCAGCCCATGGAAAGGGCTGCGGATGAGACTCAAGGTTCTGGATCTTTCCTTGCCAACCCATCATATGACCTGGGCAAGCCCATTCCATCCTGCTCATTCTGAGGAGACTGAATGTTGTCTGCGTTCTCTTCCAAATATAAAATTATAGAATTCTAGGGCTTTGGCAAATTACGTGCCCATGTCATTGAGAAAGAAAGGAAAACCACGTCACTGAGTTAAAGGAACAATGTGGCGAGAGATGTCCTAGAGTGACCGGCCGTCCCAGTTTGCCTGGGACAGAGGACTTCCCAGGACACAGGACTTTCACTGTTAAAATCAGGAAAGTCCTGGACAAAACGGTCGTCCTAGCTGCCCTTACGGTGCCCTGGCCCTGCCTCCCTGACGCCATAAAATTGATGTCGGATGGGGGAAGCCAAGCCTAGGGGGGATTGCTACACCCAGTGGGCTTTCTGACGGAGCCTGGCTGATGGAATGAGGGGGATCGGTGCCAACCGCATTCCTCAAAAGATACCACCTTAGAGTGTGGTGGACTCGTTTAATCTGCTTCAGCTGTGCCTCTGTGGGCTTCTGTGTACCAAATTAAACTCACCGAAAATGAAGCAGGAGCTTATGAGGATTTTCAGTCCACCCCCGCCTCCCTCCACCACCAAAAGGGAAAAGAAAAGTCATGTCTGTAGTCCATAAGAGATCATTTCATCCTCTCCCTGTTCTGGGAATAGAAGCTGCCTCTCTAATGGATAGGCTGCCACCGTGTGGCCAGTAAGGGGGAATGTGGGAGTGTGCAGGTAACCAGAGAAGGAAATGCCCCAGGATTAAAATCGATTCGCCTCCTACATGGTATGAGTCAACAAGCTAAGTGCCATGCAACTAAGACTATAATTAGGTTAACAAGGGTAGAACTTGATGTGTACACATGAGAAACAAATATGCTTAGCACTTTATATCCAGTGTCTCCTGGAGTGTTCCCAGCAACCCTGAGAGGGGGGTATTATCATCCCCATTTTACAGATGAGGAAACTGAGACTGAGAGGTTGTCACTTTTAAGGTGACAAAACAAAGAGCTGGAATTTGAAACCAGGATCACTTGGCCCTAAAGCTCATGGCCTTGACCCCTTGGCTGTACTGGAGGTAAGATTAGGATGACAGAAACACAGGACAGCATAGACAGTCAGAGCGGGAGAAACAGGTCATCCTGAATTTATGGGAGAAACCCAGTGCATGTCATGGAGTGGCTCTGATGTCAAATGCAGTAAAATCCAGAGTAGAGTGGGAGAGAACTATAGTTGTCGGGATTAAAGATGAAGGGGGAAGGCAGGACTTGAAGTAGCCGTTGCAAGACAGGTAGGAATCAGGTAAACAGTGCAAGCCACTTCTTAGTGACCATTAAATGAGGTGCAGACAGAGCCCGTGCTCAATAAATATTTGCCTCTATTCACAGTGTTTATTATTATTAGTTAGACCCATGCTGAGGGTTCGATACATAGCTCATTAATTTTCAAAAGCCCTTGAGATCTGTGTTACTATGCCCCCATTTTATAGCTGGGCAAACTGACCCTTAGGTTGTCACTTACCCGTTGTCATAGCAATGATAAGTGGGAGAGAGAGTCACAATTTGAACCCAGGTCCTTCTGACTCAAAGCCTGTGCTAAAACCTCAACATGGTTACTGGTGGGGCAAAACAAAACTGGCACAGACACAGAGGGCAATGCCCACAGCGTGTCTGGGAGAGGTGAAGTCATGCAAGTGATAAAGGAGGGTTTGTGCAGGGGAGAGGTGGGCCAGGACACTGGGAATTGATACAGGGGCCTGAGTGCCAACGTTCTGGCTGATGGTTATGTTGAAAGCCCTCTCCCTCCAGCTACCAATGTGGGCCAAGAGCTGCCGAAGGGAGAGGAGGACCATGTAGCCCACAAGAGAAGGACCCCACAGTCCAAGTGTTGACTTTCCCTATCCATCCGCTGGCAGGTGCATTGGGGTGACTCCTTCACTGATCGGTCGACCTCAGGCAAGTGAATTCACCTCTCTTGGTCTCAGTTTTCTCGCCTATGATATGGGGATCAGCATCTTTGCCCCACATCATGCAATTTACCTACTTAGCAGCTAGCAGCTTAGGAGGAGAATTGTGAGACTCAAACGTAAGAAGAGATTTGAAAGAACTGTGAAAAAAGTACGAGCTGTAGGATGTCTTCTGATTTCCAAAACAGAATGTATGTGCCTTATGGGGAAGACTCGGTGTCAGCATCTTGTACAAAGAATGTGAAAGTAGTGTTTTCTTTGTGAGGCTGGACAGCTCATTTAAAAAGCCTTACTATATTGCTTAGGCGTCTTTCAGTTACAAAGTTTTAGAAACAGCCAACCCAAGTTTACTTTTTTAAAAAAGGAGGATTGCCTCATGGATCTGGAAAGCCCCAGAGTAGGGCACCCCACATGATGATTTAATCAGAAGTTCAAATACAGCCACCACACCCAGTTTCTCCCTCTCCCCTAGTTTTCTCTGCATTGCCTCTGTTTGCAGGTGGGTGCTCCCCTCACTGGGGCACAATGGCGACCACAGCTCCAGACCTCACATCCTCCAGGTTCAAGTTGAGTGGAGAATAATACCTGCCTTTTTCTTTGTTCCAGCATTCCTGCAAACACACCCCCTCCCATGGTTCCAGCTGGATCATGGGACAGAGAAATGAGAAGCTCTGATTGGCTCAGCCCAGGGCCACATGCTCCGCCCACCCATGCACAGAAAATGTGGGAGGACTAGCTCTGCAAACCAAAGTGAAGGCTGTTGCAATAACAAATGGGGAAGGAAATGCTGGGGAGATAAACCGTCAGTCAACATTGCCCTCCGACATCGCCTTGCCCTTCAGTCTGGGATATAGACTCCCACTGTGGAACAAAAGCTGCGTGTTCTGATGACTTGCTGATGATGACAGCAAAGCAGAGATTGCTGAAGCCTAATCTCGTTCTACTTCCTAATACCTTGGAAAATCCAGGAAAATGAGCAGAATAATCTTGGGGCCCAGGAGGGCATATTCCTGGCTCAGCTCAGATGGCAGCCCTAGAGGGAATTGGGTCCTGACTCCTGAGCTGGTTGTTGGAAGAGTTCAGTTGAACTTAGGCTGCAGTTTAGTTCCTCTCCCAGGAATTGAACTCCTACTGCAGAGTGCAGAGCCCAGGTGGCTGCAGGTACAACACTGAAATCCCTGGCCTGAAGGGATTCTCGTCTAGCGGAGAAGGCACTTGAGGGTCAAGTCACTGTAATTCTATGAAATAACCTGAAAACTTTAGATGACCCCTTTATGGTTTCTTGTTGCTTTCCTCTTAGCATTTCTCTCCTGTGTGTGATGTTTCTGGGTCATTATATCTTTAAGTTTATTGTTAGAATCATCTGGGTGCAGAACTGGTCCCACTGCAGACCTAGAGATGCAGAATGGGGAGTGCGGAGAACGGCAATCTGCCTGTTTAACAAGCACCCTGCATTGCTAGGTCCACTGAGAGTTGAGATGTTGTTCTGTTATGTATAAATTTCCCCTGTGACTCACATGTTGTCAACACTTAACTGAAAATCAGCCTCCTGTTCCAATTATTTTCCTCTGAATTCTAGAAGTAGTCCATTAAGGAGTAGAAAACGTTGTAAATGAGGCTCCTCCCCTTGGAAAAGTAGAGAAAGCAAGTGGTTTACAGAGTTACCCTTACATTTTCCTGACACGAGGTCACTAGGCCCTGTGCAGACTCACCTTGATATTTCACGGGGACTGGAAAAGGTTTCTTCTGTTGTTGGCCCTGAATAGACAGCGTGGCCGCCCTAACTGCATGATGATCAGAGGCCTTAATGGTTAAAGACCGAGCCAGCTGAGAGAGTATTACAGGAAGCAGGCCAGGTGACTTAATTGAATTTGGGCAATTCCGAGGGGTAGCTGGTTCTCATTTAGGAAATTCAGATTGAATAACCAGCTCCCTTGTTAAAGAGGGCGATGCAATTTGAGGAGCTCGGCATCAGGCACTGACACCCCAGCCAGTCCCCACACTGAGTTCCTGACCCTACTCATGTTTGCTGGCATTTTAAATTCACTGGGCATTTGTCTGTTTCCCTCCTCACCTGGGATTCTTTCAGGTTCTTTTATTATTTTTTTTAATTTTAGGGTAGTCGGTTTCAAAGTTAAGTGATATCCTGGTTTGTCACAAGTGCATTTTACAGTGTTTACCCTCCGTTTATCCATCATTTTTTCTATCAAATTCTCTCTTTCTCTTTCTTTTCCTTTCTTCCTTGGCCTCCTTTTAATATGGTAAGGATATCCTCATGTAGTTTCCGTCCAAGACTCAGATGCGGGGGGGGGGGGGGTTGGTTCTTTTGAGAAGGGAAAACTTTTCTATGATTTCTCTGTCCATATCACACACCTTAAAAAACCTTTTGGAAATAGCTCATACCCTCTTAAATAGGTAACTAATTATTGCAGCTAATATTTACTATGTGCCAAGCACTGTTCTAAGTGTTTGTAATTTAATTTTTACCATAACTCTAGGAGTCAGCTTCTCCCATTTTGCAGAGGAGAAAACTGAGGCACAGAGGGGTTATGTGATTTCCTCTGGGGCCCAAGCTCAAAGGTAGTGGAGCTGGGAACGGACCGCAGGCCTCTGCCCTCTCCACCCCCTGTGCCACCTCCTGAAAAGAATCTTTGCCTTGGAGAAATGAGGCAACATCCAAGCCGCACTTAGGATTTGCAATATTTCTGTTGAGGAAGATATTTGCTCCCATCCCAGGGGAGGGGTTGCAGGGCTTAGGCGGAGAAAAGCTTAGCACTAACCTACAATTGATTTATATGACAAGATAAATTGGCACCAGACGCGGAAATCCCTGGCTTTACGTAACCTTGGGGAGTTTACCTGGTGGATGAGGCTTGTGAGTTCTCAACAAAGCTAGGAGCATTTTATTGTACAGAGTAATGTTCTGATCACTATGTTTTCTGGAGCCAGCAGACGGCAGGAAATCTGACTTAGCCTTTTGATGTTCGAATCCATCTCGAACGTGAATGGAAATGTGGGTGAGCCGGGGGCATCAATTCACCCAGGTCTCCAGAACAGCAGTATGACCCCTCTCACCTTCCAGGCTTGATTATTCCATGGCTTAAATAGCATGGCTTAAAATGCACAATTATCCTTCTCCAAAGAAACTAAGCAGGTAAGTTAAAGCTAGGGGCAGTAATATCTTATCCTCCTACTATTGCTATATAAATTTTCTTGTAGCAGAGGTTGTTTTAAATAAAAGTTTAATGTTGCTGGATACAATTATGCAGACCACAACATTTGAGTGAAATTACGAGAAGGCAGGGAGCAGTGGGGATATTGACTATGTTTGAAATAAGGATATTAATAATCAGGAGTCCCTTGGCACAAAATAAGGAGATTATGCTCCAAAATTCTTTCAGTTCCTTGACCTTGCCATCAGCTTAGTCCACAGAGATTCTTAGAAGGCCCTGATGACCCTTCTACGTGCCACCCAGCTGGAGTTCTACTCAAAACCAAGGCTGCACCTCAAAGGCCAGCTGCGTTCAACTCTTAATCATCTCCATTAATACAAAAAGCTGAGAGGACTGAGCCCAAACCTACTTCGTGCTTCTCAAACTATTTGTGGAGGTGGACGTTTTTTCCTTTTTTTTTAAAAAAAAATCTCCAATCTGTAGATGAATACATTTGTAAAACATAATAAAAATGATTTACTAGAAAAATGAAAAAAAACCAACATAGAGCTCAAAAATTTAATTATTAAACAGGCATAGAATGACATTTCAAAAAATATGTAATCAAAATACACATAATAAGAAGAAAGGAAAATAATTACAACACTGGACATTGATGGACATTGGTGTATATAGGTGACTAATATATGCTAGGATGTGGCAATGTGAAATTGTTATAAAAGTTTCTAGATAACGTACTCTCAGCTTCTGTACTGATTCTTCAGAGACCGCTAATCAACAGTTCATGGACTGGTGGTCATCACCTGAGAGTTAGTGGGACTCAGTCTTGGTTCCAACCTTTAGTGTCCTTAAATATCCAGGGTCCTAGAAGATTCTTTGGGAACCATATGCCTTGGATAAAATAATCCAGGGCTCTAGGAATAATGTGCCTGACATTGATTCAAGCCATTTATCAGAGGAATATGAGAACAGATGATGTATCTTTAGAATTCAGGCATGGAGTTATTGATCAGAGAAGAAATTGACTTATGGTTATTATAGTAGAGGGTGGGAGGGGGAGGGCAGCAGAGCCTGGGGACTGGGTAACCCATTCAGCTCGACCTGCAATAATTAAAGTCAGGGAGTGTTGGCTGGGAGCAGTGCCAGCTGATTAGGCCTGCTCTTGGCTCTGCTGGCCCTGGTGGCCCTGCCACCTGAGGCTTTATTTATTTCATTTTGATGGGCGTGAGGGAGGGTCTATGTATGGAATGGTCGCCATATGCATTGCACTCCTCTCACCTCCTTCCCCAATTTCCCCAAGCCTCATCACAGTCCTTTGTCTTCTCCACCCTGTCTGTTTGGATCCCATCGCCATCTCCCTCAGATCTCCCCATTCACCAAAATCTGACCTGTTGCCTAGTCAAATCCCTGTAAGCATGTCCCCCACAATGTGCCAAGGACACGTTGATGAATAAACCATCGTGTGATTCAAACTACATGTATTTTGATAAACAAAGGCAACCTTGCTTATATATAATATCATCATCACACACATAATGACAAAATCATATATTGAGACAGTTTCTAAAAGTAGTGCCTTCCACATGATTGTTGAAAATTTTTTTTAATGCTTTTTTTCTTATTCAAAAAAAATAATGTCTTTTGGGGAAAAATGAAAATTAGCAAAAAGAAGAAATCCTTTTAAGTCAGTACTTGTATAGAACACAACCATTCTTTTCCATAGCATCATAGTATTCTATTATATAGCTATAACAAAATGGATGTATCCATTACTTTATTGATGGACATTTGCTTACACATTCATGTTTTTCACTTAATGTTACCTTGTAAACATTCTCACGTCATTAGTCTTCTATCCTAGTGATTTAATACTATATAGTATTCTACTGTATGGATAAAATACTTTATTTAACCAATACTGTATTTTTCTCTCAAATTACTGCTTTTATCAATAGTGTTATTGAACAGCCTCATAAATATGTCTTTGCCTTCATGATTATTTTCTTAAGTGAAGTCCATAGCCTTAGACACACTGGATCAAAGGGTGTGGAAAATTTTAAGCCCACAAGACCTTGGACTGTAGAGAAAGACAGGCCTTAGTCCTAATCTTCGCTCTGCCACTTGCTGAGCTGGGTGACCTTTGTTAAAGACTGACATTCTCTGGACTTCAATTGCCCCGATATAACATAAGGATGAAAATAAAAGCATTGACTTCACAGGACTGTTTTGAAGCGCAAATAAAATCTTGCATTTCAAGCCCTGAGCACAGTTCCTGGCCTAGGAAGCAGCCTTCCCCTTGGTCAAATGATGTATGAGCAAGGATGCATTTTTAACTGTCTGCCATCTCCATCAACTTCTACATACGTCTCAGACCTGGGCATCACTCCATAGTACATTTTAGGCAGAGGAGAAAGGGTGGGTGTGGGGACTGGAATTTCAAAGGCATGCAGAACTGGTCTTAGCTTTATAATCTCTATTCACAGAATAAAATCTCCCGTGAATTAATGGTTAGCAGGTGAAAAGTGTTTGGGGTTGGAGTCTTCTGAGGGTTGTGTGCCGTTCTCTAGAGGTGTGGGGACTCAGAGTTGTGTGTTTTTGCTTCCTTGATGAGCAAGATGATGATGTCAGGTTCTGAAATCCCGGGAGCTGAGGGAAGTCCCTTTTTGCCCAGTTCCCGCTCTCCCAGGGTTCTTTGTGAAGCACACTGAGAGCTGAGGAGAGAGAGGAATGACACCTCCTGATCCCCAGCAAAACTACGCACACCTCCCTTGATCTGTTTTGGTTGAAACCTGCAAAGGTTACAACTGAGAACGCCCCAGGGAAGGCCAGAGGTATGAGGTTAGCTGTGTTTGGGAGCCTGCGTCCCTGCGTCTGCCCTTGCTTTTGCAGAAGGCACATTTGTGTGTTTGGATTTTCCAGAAGGGATAAATCACACAAACAGAGCACCTCGGGAATCCTGCGGGGAGTCCAGCTCTGCTCCAGCCCCCTCCTGTTAAACACATGCCTCATTCTCCAGGCCGTGGAGAGCGTACACACACTATCCTTGTCTGAAGAGCTTTCTCTGGAAAACTCATTCTTGGAGAGAACTTTCTTTGTGCGATAGTTCAGCCTTTTAGACTAAACAGACGATGTGAAAATAGTGAAGCAAAGGAAAAAAAAGAGCTCTTTTGGTAAATAGAGAAGGGAAGGTGTTGCTTTGGGTTTGATATTCTCTACCTCTCTGATTCTTATCCTCCATGTTGACAGCGACACCCAAGCCAAGAAAGATTTTGAGAAACAGACCCTGTTTTTCACTAGCGTCGTGTTTTCTCTTTGTTTTCTCATTGCTTGGATGGTGCTGCGAGCCCGTCTGGCCTCCAAGTGCACATCTTGTCCTCCTCGGGGCCCCAACACAGGCCTGCGGTACTTGGCCCACAAAGCAGCATTCATCTGAAGTCAAAGCTTTGAAGATTGGTCTGGTTTGAGAACAATCTGGGAGCATGGGATTCCTGGGCATGTGGGCCCCTTAGGGCTGAGGAGAAAGAGGAGAGTCTATGTTTCCCAGGGATGAGCCCAAAGGGATGCTAAAGAATAGTCTCCTGGTGGTGGGCCCGGCTCTGAAACCAAAGCCAGGACAATTTCCCCTGTCCTCTACCCCTGTGCTTCCTCCACCTGGGCTGGTCTGTGGTATATACATCCTGTTTTTATTACGAGGTGCCTTTCGCTTCCAGCCTCTTCCGCTCCAGCCCCCGCTCCCACCCTCCCACCCCCATGAGATGAGTCCCAGTTCCATTAACGTGCTGATGGAGCTCAGGGCAGATGACAGCACCCGCCCAAGGTTGAGCTTCCAACCGAGGAGGGAGGGAATCTTGGACCGGCAATTTCTAGAGACAGTTAAAAGATTAGATAGTAAATTTACTTAACAGAGACTAATCGCCTGGGACTGGGTTTCATATCCTGTTTTGAAATAATGTATTTTCTTTTGTGCTCTGGTCTGAATCTGTCATCCCTCCTCTAATAATGAGAGGCAGCGGATTTTTAATCTTTGACCCTCCTCTATATAATCTAATCACAGTGGTTTTGTGATCCTCTTCTCCTTATTTGGTGAAGTTCAGGAAAGAGAAACAACGCATTCTCCAGCATCTCTGGCCAGTCTCTACTTCTTGCAAGGGGCTGGGCTGACCGGTAAAATCTGACCATACCTGTTAGAGGTTCAGCTCTGTGCTCCTCAAATGGGGAGGGGGCACAGAGAAGAAGAAAAGAAAGGAAAAGAAGGCCAAAGGCTTTTTTTGTCTGAGTCAGATGAATGAAGGGTGGCAATTCAGAACTACAATAAAAGAGTTGTGACCTCTGTTTCATCAAGGCCACCTCTCAAGCTGTGAGTCACAACATGAGAGCAGTTTAGGTGAGGCAGGCCTCCTCCCACAAAGTCTCTGAGTTTAACAGAGTTAGGAATGAGACCCAGGTAATCCTCCGATTGTCTGCACATGGAAACTTTTACGCCTCCAGCATCCTTCCTTTCTCTTTCAAGCTGGGAGGTCTTTGGGTGTCTCTCCTTCTTCTCTGGGTTTGGCCCATAGGCAGGTGCTTGACCCCAGGCAGCCCGTGCTGAGCTCTTCCCTTTGAGTGAGTGTCTCTCCAGGCTCTCTGACTTTGGGAGTCACCCCAACAGGAATCCTGGAGGCTGGGATGTTGGGTTCAGTTCAAAGGAAAAATGGGAGAAAATGAACAGAGGAATGCCTTCACTTCCCCTCCTGCCCATCTCTCCGCCTCTGTGTGGTTGCTACCAGAGGCAAAGACAAGACCTCTTACATCTCCCTTTTTACCTTTTCCATCTCTCAGGACTCAGAGACACTCCAGATAAAGCCAAGTCTGTTGGCTGCTTAGCCAGAGTTCTCTGGTTGAAAGCAACAGAGCACAACCAAATCTAGTTAAATAAAAAGGGATTTTTGGAAAGCACATGGGGTGGGGCATCTTGAATCAAAGAGAAGATCAGAAAACAGGACTGGCAAAGACAGGCACTGACCATCTTCAAAGGGTCTTGAGAGCAGCAACCACTCGACAGTGGTACCCAGGCACCAGTGCTAATGAATAGATGCCAACTGCATTGGGTTTTTTTTTTTTCTTTTTGGTCCCTTTTCCTATAGTTCAAATGGCATGAAGGGAGACTCTCATTAGCCCAGTTTGGGCCATGCATTTGGCCAGAGAAAGGTAGGGCATCTTGATAAAAGGTCCTACCAGATTATATGCAGAGAAAGGAAATTCTTCAGCAGGTAATAGGACGGTGTGCTGTTATCCAAAGAAAATGTAGATGATCGTGGGCAGCCAAAAACCAACAAATTTCCACCCAGCATCCACAATTCCATGTCTCACTAGGATCTGACCTTGCTGGCTGGGCCTTGCTATGGCAACATGCAGAGCAGAACAGTGTAAAAAACATTGCAAGAGAACCGGGTGATGCTCTCTTTCCTTGCCTCCTTCCCTTCACTGTACCACCATCACTGCTCCCACATCCATCCTCCTGTCAGTATCAGAATGAGCAGATAGACTCCCAGAATTTGACCTTTTTGAGTTGAGGTTATTTTATTTCTTTTGAATCTCTAAGGTTCTAATCTTCACTTGTCTTCATTAATTTCCCTCCTGGGCCTCTTTGTTCCCCATTCAGATCCCTGCCACCACTCACGTTGTCCCAACCCTCCCCCAAATTCACAGCTAAGATAAATAATTCATAGGCAAAATAAATATCCAGTCCCCACCCCCAGCTCTGTGTAATTACCTCCCTGGTGTGCGTTGGCTTCGCCCTTATGGGAAATGCGAGAAGGGAAATGGGTCCTTTTAGCCTGTGAATGGCACTTTATTATTTTGATGCATGAATGCGGAAGGAATAAGAGAGAAAATAAAGTTAATAATACATTGCAGTGTAGATAATTCATCACTTAAATCAATAGGAACTGCAGGTCACTGAACTGGAACTGGTGTTACTGTGATGCAAACATGGAATTAATAATTGAAACTACACTGATCTGTCTTCCTGGAATGGGAAGGCAGACAACCCCAGGGATAGATACATACAGCACAGGAGGAACAAGGCGCTAGAGATAGACAGATGATTCATTTAATTCCTACAGCTGTCACATACAGTAAATAGGAAAATCTGCTTTCTATCTGGAATCAGCCTCATTTGGGAGCGAGGTTAGCTGAATTATATCCTCAGCTGTGTGTTTATTTTTTCATTTATTGCAGGAATTTCAAATGATTGGTTAGCATGGAATGCCACATTCTCCGAGGTTGAAAGAGCTCTCTAGCAATGACTGGGCAGAGGTATGCACAGCATATGTGGCCCCATTACCTCCTCTGCACCTGCCTGGAAATTCTGGGTCATCAATTTCCCAGGAAGTTAGGTTCTACAGCCATGTTGGGGTCAATGGAATCAGTGACCTGTAATGAGCAAAAGAGCATAATGGAAGAGTCAGGAAGCTGACTTCTTAGGAGAGTCCTCAGCTCTAGAACCTTGGGCCAGTTATATATTCTCTCTGAGCCTCGTTTCCCTCCCTGTAAAAGGATGTAAAGATAGCCCCTGCTTCATAAGGCGCTTGAGGACTGAATGAGATAACGAACGAATGCACTTAGAATCATGGCTGGCGCCACAACGCTTCACGTTCTCAATGGTGGTCATGGGTTACGAGGTCAGGTAAGGCTGAAGTTGGCAGTTTGTGGAGAGACACTTATTGCTGTTTAAAATTAAAATGGACCCTAGTTCCTTTGGCTCTTAAAGCAGTAGAAGCAATTGTAGAAGTTAATCTCTGTCCTGTTGCCTTCTGCTGTGGAGTGAGAATGAATGGCAACCCGAGTGGGGGGCCTTCTCATAGGTCTGGACACATTGCAAGAGTAGGAACTCATCCTGGAGGTGGGGATTTGGCAGAGTTAAATTGTCCTTCCTAATAAAATGGGAGGAAGTGGGGTGAGGACCAGATTTCTAGAGGGCTCTTTCAAGAGAGGAAGGCAAAGGAGAGAATGCAGGGATGAATGCAGGAGATGGGCCTGACAGAGAAAGGCGGCTGAATTTTTGACGAACAGAGATGCTTAAAATTCATTTTTAAACCTCCCTCCATCTCTGCAACCTTCACATTAGTCTGCACCTTACATAAATTCTCTGTGTGTATGTGTGTGCCTATACATGTGTATGTGTCTGTGAGTGTGGGTGCAATGTTCATAAATAAAAGAAAAGTAGGTTGGGTTTCCTGGCTGGGGTGGTGTGGTACATGACAGGAACAGCACGAGATCCGCCAGATGATCCATAAACTGATCTGTTTTAGCAGAAGTAGGAATCAGAACCCAGAGCCAGTTAGGAAAAGCCCTGGTCCTAGCCCCTAGCCCAGGCCCTGGGGAGACTGGGTGGACACAGGGCTTCCTCAGCAGGTGAGGTAAGTCCTGCACTCACTTCATTGGCTCCTCCACCTCCACCTGTGTAGGCTGTGGAGGGTCTGGCTGGACGTCACCTGCCAGGTATGGGGAAGTACATTGTCCAGAAAGTCACTTCCTGTGTTTACCTGCGTTTCTGCTCAATGTGGGATCTGCTTGTCCTTTACAGTGACTTTTCTACCTAACGGCAGCACTGGTCTGAGGATGCCATGGGGATGTGTAGCCAACCCTGGGAAGGAGAATGGTGGGAGACCAGCTCCCTGAGGTGAAGAAGGAAGACTCAGCAAATGAGCAGGATTTCCAGAAGGGACATTCCCAGTCCTTTCCCCATCCTCAGAGGAGAGGCTAGGGGTGTGTTAGCAGGTGGAAGACCAGGGCCACCTCCTCTGAGGATTTCCTGAATGCCCTAGAGCAGCTGGGGTCAGATTCATGGGAGCTGGGCTGCCCCAGTATGTTGGTGGAAGAGAGACTGGCTTGGCTCAGCCGCAGTCTGTCAGGCAAATGGCCCAGGGTAGAGAGAAGGTGGGTGACAACCCCTCCCTAAGGATAGAGGTGACCATATTCTGAACTGGCTTTTTAAAGGAGCCACCTCTTCTCTCCTCTCAAGATGATTCCAGAGCCCAACAGGCTCTTCTAGGTGGACCTGTTTTTGGAGGGAAATACAATATAGTCCATTTAATGTACGCATTTGGTTCTAAAGTCCTCAGTGATGTGCAAATCTGTACAATCAGATATACCCTGGAAAACCCATTAAATCACCTTTAAATCTCCAGAACCTCGTCCCCTCAAAGCTCAGAAACCAAAAAGGAACTTGCTTTTAAAACTTCTGTTTTCTTTTGGGATCTTACCTTTCCTGGAGTAGTAGAGGCCGAGATTTGGATTGAACTGGAGAGATGATAGGGGTCAACAAAGGGTTTTTCTCTTTTTTCTGAGCAATATAGTTCTGTTTCATACATCAGAGGCCCTTACTGATGTGACTCCAGTAAATAATGTTAAGAGTGAAGAAGGCAGTGAACCAAGAGGCAGAAGACTTCAGTTTGGGGTCTAGCTCCATGGCAAATGAGTTGTGTGACCTTGAACAAGATACTCACCTCTCTGGATATTAACTTTCCAAACATTAACACAAACTCAGTGAAAAAATTTAGATAGGTAGGTAGATACACAGACAGATATGTAGATAGATAGATCAAACAATCCTGACTTTAAAAAAATGTATGGGGGCTGGCCCAGTGGTTAAGTTCGCACGTTCCGCTTCTTGGCGGCCCGGGGTTTGCCACTTTGGATCCCGGGTGCAGACATGGCACTGCTTGGCAAAAGCCATGCTGTGGTAGGCATCCCACTTATAAAGTAGAGGAAGATGGGCACGGATGTTAGCTCAGAGCCAGTCTTCCTCAGCAAAAAGAGGAGGATTGGCAGTAGTTACCTCAGGGCTAATCTTCCTCAAAAAAAAAGTATAAACTTAAAATATTCCAAACAAGAGGAAAATGGGATGTTTTTATAAATATGGCTGTGTAATTATCTGTATTCTTCATGAACTAGAAATCTAGTCTTTCCCCCTTGATATTGTTGAATTGGATTAAAAATGGCCAGAATTTATATACAAATTGTTGAGTAATATCCCATTTTAGGAATGGAATCAGCTAATATTTGTGATATCCTCCTTGTCAACTAGTAAAAATCCTTCCTTACTGTGTTCTAGATGCTCTGTGTATTGGAGGTAAAGATGGAAAATCAGAGGCCAGTCTTCCTTGACTATTTGGTGCCTCAGGTCCTAGACAGCTGTAAAGGAATGGTGATATCTTACCGAATTTGGAGGGCCCTACTCTTGAGGACTTTGTTAATTTATACTTTTATGGAATTTTCCTCTCAAAGTCTGAATTTACTCAAACAAACCATGAGGATGTTGGGCTAAATCATTGGTCCTCACATTCTTTGATTGGGTTCTCTGGACATGCCCTGGGGGCATTTCAGGAGTGGGGTAGGGAGAAAGGACATGAGGAAAATCCTGGCTGTCAAGACTCCAGGTTCCCTAGACTCTTCCTGCAAGGAGTCAGCTCTACTTTTATCTGATTTATGTATTAAGGGTTTCATGTCAGATTTCATTGAAAGAAATGGTTCATGATTGGAGAAAAAAAGAAAGAAAAGAGACAGATGATTTTTAAAGTCTAAGGTCTCCCGTGTCTAAGTTTTTGTGATGCTTAAATAGAGAAACAGACAAAAATTTGAGTTTATGAGTCCTGGGCAGAGAAGCCCTGAGTAGAATACCCAGCCTTTTGCTCGTTCCCAAAAATAGGCATAGATTCCTCTCCGTCGTCCAAGTCATCCTGGGGCCATGAAACCAATATGCAGTGAGTTCTCATTATCCACGGTACTTACATAAAGTCACCACAAACACTGAATTAGTGAATACTGAATCATTGCTCCTAGGGGAAATATGTACACACACACCTACATGCACACACACACACACACACACACACATAATCACATATCTCACATAGATTGTCATCTTAAATCCTATAAAACAACTCACCCTGGTAGATTCTACTTTCTATATTTTACAAAAGAAAAAACAAGGCTCAGAAGTGTTACATGGCTTGCCTGAGGCCACCCCACTAACAGGTGCCAGAGTTGGGATGAAACTCCATCCAACTGGCCTGAGACCCAGAAATTCTTGCACTGCATGGCCCCGACTCGGCACCCCCTGGTCATCTCTGTATGAGACCTGAGACAAGAAGGCAGAACATGGCCTTGTTTGACCTTAGCTGGGAACCTGTACATCAGACAACTCAAATGTTTTGCTGCTTTGCGCACATCCACAAGTGACCTCGAAAACTCTGTGAGTATTGATTTGGGGGTTACAAATAAATTTTAGCAAGTAGGCAAATTCGCAAAAATGGAATCTGTAAATAATGAAGATCAGCTATCTATGTAATGGCAGCCATTTGCATTCTAGTCAAAACTAGGTAGATTATTCATTCATTCTGCTATTCTGCTGTTCATGCGCACGGTACATTTTCTGTATCTATTTGGCTTTCATGGTAATGTATTGGTCAAATGATCTAGACGGGACTCCTTGAACAAATCAGAATTTTCCCATTCCTACTAATGAAAAAATGAAGTGAAGAATGAATGCATTGTAAGAAGACAATGTCATTATATGTAACAGTTCCCTCCTTCTCTGCCCTTTTACTTTTCTCTGCTCCACCATTCCCTGCTATCTCCCCTGACTCCTACTCCTTCAAAGGAAAGTCCTGTCTTTACCAACGTTGTTCCTGGATGTCTGGTGATGTAAAATCTGGGGAATGGGAAGAGAGACAGGACCTGAGAGGTGGAAAAATGGCACCATTTTGATTGACTGAGGGAGGGATGTGTTGGCAACCGAGTGTTCAGAGCATCCATGAGGAATGTGTGTGACCCATGGAGATCAGGGAAAGGGTGTCTGGAAAGTCTTCCTCCAGATAGGTGTAATTTAAGAAATCCAAGTAAAGATTGGAATTCCTTTTCAACCGTCCATGGTTGCTTAACTGCTTCTTTACATATAACGCCATGTAGACACAGGGCCGCAGGACCTTGGTTTTATCAGGGTTATGGGACAGACCTACAGTCATGTTTGTTCATGCATATGCTTACTTATGTAATCTTTGCAGCGTTATTTTTCTATATTGAAGTCATTAGAGGATGGGGGCTAGGTTTGGATGCAAACTATGAAAGGGAGTGTCACTTCTTTTCTGGGAGAATGAATATAAAATTGAAGGAATGGATCGCTAAGTGTCGCAGGGAATGTGACCCCTTGGAAGAAAAGTTTTTCAGGATCAGTCTGTGTCTTTCATGTGTGGTTCTCCTAAGAAGAGAAACAAACCTGGGTAATATCTAGGAGTTTCTCTTTCCTCTTATGTTACTTAGAATCTATAAGCCTCGGTTTCCTCATCCATAAACCAGGGATGGTAACGGTACTTGTCTCAGGCCAGTCATGTGAGGAGTCGGTGAGATGACCTCACACAGTTCCTGACACCAACAAACAACACAATATATATTATTTGTCATGATAATGGTTATTACTATCCTGTCAGTAGGAAAACTTATTTAAAGAGAAGTTTTAGAAAGCTATTTCTAAAGAGAAATGAAAACATATGTCCACATAAAACCACATACACCAATTTTTATAGCAGCATAATGGTCAAAAGGTGGAAACAAACCAAATGTCCATAATGGACAAATGGATAAACAAAATATGGTATATCCATACAATGGAAGATTATTCAGCCATAAAATGTTATGAAGTACTGATGTGGGCTACCACATGCATGAATGTTGAAAACATGCTAAGTGAAAGAAGCAAGCCATAAAATCCCATTTAATTCATATGATAATCCAGAATGGGGGTATCTATAGAGACAAAAAGCAGACTAGTAGTTGCTTAGGGCTGGAGGTAAGGCAGAGATGGGGGATGAAGTGATAGCTAAAGGATATAGGGTTTCTTTGAGGTGATGAAAACTGTGTAAGTCTACTGTGGTGATGGTTGCACATATCTGTGAATATTCTAAAAACTATTGAATTATATGCTTTAAATGGGCAAATTGTAGGGTATATAAATTATGTCTCAATAAAGCTGTTTAAAAATTTAAATAGAGAAAAAAAGCTATTTCTGGATGATTTTGCTTCTGACCATAAGTCAGAAGCCAACAGTTAGAAAACTATAGTTACATTCATGACAGACACAGAAACAAGACAGAAGGAACCTGTCTGCGTCCCTTCATTCCTTTGCGCTCTGCAAGGACAATACCCAGTGTCAATGTTAAGCTGAAGCTTAGCATCCTTCAGTTGGAAAGAATTTCAGAGGTCATCTAAGGAAAACATACCCCAGTCACTACCAGCATTTCAGCTCAGCCCTACACTTCTTAATCTGCTTTTACCGGGAAATTACACCTAGAAAGGAGAAGAGAACCTAAAAATCCATGTGGAGGATATTTGTGGCACGGCTTGGGGGGAAGGAAGGACTTCGGAAAGAATGCATTTGACCCCGAGAATGGGAGGAGAGAGCAGAGTGACAACAGCTGCCCTGAAGTGTGGATGAGATGTTGCATGCTGCCCACACCCAGAGAGAGGCACGAGCAGACTCCGAGTTAAAACAGGCAGAGACAGGTATGAGTCTGTAGAAGACAGCAAAGGGAGGAGAAAGAGAAGGAGCCAACAGTCAGGGAACCCTCATCATGAGTTACATGCCACACAGGGGGGTTCACAAAGGGCATCCCGCTTAATCCCTAGAACATCCCTGAAGGTGGGTATTATTATACCACATTTCAGATAAGGAAACTGAGGCTCAAAGAGGTGATGGACCTGTTCAGATGGTATTCAATTAGCAAGTCGGAAACTGAGATTCAAGCATAATATCTAGGGTGTCTTCACCTATATTGCCCTAAAGCAGGCCTGGGAAAAGGGTTCGCCATAATCCACCCAATTGCTCCAGCCAAAAACCCAGGAGTCATTCTTCATTCTCTGATTTCTCCCCCCAGTTTGCCCCCTCACCAGTCCATGAACAAGCTGGGTTGGGTCAAACTCCTCACCCGGCTCCTCTTTCCCCGTCCAGCCTCATCCCATACCATTCTCTGCCTCTGGCTCACTCTTCTCCCAATCCACTGGGAGAACAACTGTGGCTTCTGCCTGGAAGGCCCTTCCGGGTCTTCTGACCACTGGATCCTTCTCATTCTTCAGATCTCCACTCAAGCGTCTTCAGGGAGACTTCCCTGGTGGCCCGTCTAATATGGCTTCCTCCAAATACTTTCTATCCCATCCCTGTGATTATTTCTTATGTAACACTTATCTTAATCTCCAGTTATTTTTTGCAGTTTATTTACATGGAGTCTTATTTGTTCCTATGTCCCTAACTATAACATAAATTCAGGAGGGCAGGGATTCAGTTTTCTCATTCCCCGGGACAGTCCCCGAACCCAGGACAGTGCCTTGTACTTGGAAGATGCTTGAGAAAGGATGGGCAAAAGGGAAGGTGGAGGGGTGCTCTCTGGAGGTGCCCCACAGAGAAAAGAGCTCCAGAGCAGACATTTCTAGGCAGCAGAGGGCTCTGGGATGCCCTGGATTTCTGCTTACTTTCTGTGAACATCTGAACACCTTTCCCATGCGTTCATTCCCACAGATATTTATCGAACACTTTTTATTAAAAGTAAAACCCACTTCTCAGTATTGAAGACAGATATCCTGGGAGGCAAGAAATATGGACGCTAAAGTTTAAATTTGACCAAGAGGTGCAGTTAGGAAGTCTGTGTTCCTGAGATATGGGTGAGAAGGGGCAGGATTGTCAAGGAAAAGAAAAACTCCAACCTATTTTAGCTTACATTCGGTACAACCATGTAGACTAACGGGGGAACGGAGGAAATGACGCTCTGGTCCCTGCACGCAGTGCAATGAAACCTCCAACTACCTGGCCAACTCTCCTCACAGACTAGATTCACCCAAGCTCACAGGTGTCCAATGCACAGATACAGCCTGAGAGCCCTGGGTGCAGGCCATGTTGGGGACAATGATCTGTGATCTCAGGTGATCCACACATGATAATGATGAAGATGATGATGATAGAGCGATGTGACCATATAGTGCACACTCTCAATGTGCCCACGCTGGGCACACTTCCCTCCCTTTGTCTCTTTTGGTCCCCACATGACTTCTCTACAAACATAAGCTCTAAGACAGCAGGAAACTTGCCTTGTTTGCCGTTGGATCACTAGCATTTAGAGCTGATTGTTTGTTGGGTGAATGCATAAAGGAGGTGGGTCCTATAATTATCCGCCAGCATGCAAGCTGTTTTAATGCAAGGGGCTTGTTTGGCTAGTGTTCCCCACCACAGATGTGATGCCTAGAAGATGGCTGACATAAAATCAGCAATAAGTAGTGGCTGAATAAACAACTCCCCGTTTCACAGATGAGGAAACTGAGGCCTAAAGAGATTACGTAACCTGCCCAAAGTCACATAGCCAGGAAGTGGTAAAATGGTGACAATCCAGGCTCTTAATTATTATAAGAAAAGGGTACTTCTGGTTTATGGGTGGGAGTAAAAATCTGTATAGAAAAGAATCGGGGAGCGTGCAAGAGTGAGTTTGAGATAACCCACAACGACAATAACAAAATGCTGTAACTCGCCATGCCAGCTTTAAGCAATGTAATTTGTGGACAGATGGCAGCTCAGTGCCAGAAAGATGCTGCTTCTGGGTTCTCTAATGCAGTTCAGTTCAGAAGTTTGTCTTTGTTTTGGGGAGGGTTTTTTGTCTTGTTCTTAATGGAAAGGATGGCGTGGAAGAATTAGGGTGTTAACTCATCTTCCATCACTGCGAGAAATGTTGTTTTGAGGACCCTAAAGAGAACATGAGATAAGCATTCGCTTGCCGTCTCCAGGAGCTGGGCCCGCTGCAGGGCAGGAAAGCAAGTTCACGGAAACCGCACCTGTCACAGACAAAGTCAGGCTGCCTCATTCCCATTTATCAAGCTGTCAACTCGCAACCTGTCAGAAAACCATCTAGACGTGTTGGAGTTCATCAGCCAGAATGAGCAGAGCTGCCCCGTCCGGCTGCTTTTCTTGCTGATAGCTTGATAGCTGTTTTCAGGACGAGCTGAGAGAGGGAGGGAATCTCTTCCTGCTGCTGTTTCCCTGAAATGGGGAAAAACAAAAAGAAACAGAGCCCCACAATTTGGGGTGATGTCGGAGCCAACGATAGAACCGCCGATGGCCAGGGATGGCACAGTTAGCATGGTGTATTTTTGTCCAGTTAAACGCTGGCGCCTGGGCAGTAAGTGGCTCAAGGTACAACATGTCAACTGAGGAGAAAATTAAAGCCAAAAACCTCTGTCTAATTTATTCATCACAACCTAAAATTGACTGCCTGCTTGTCTGCATTCAGGTTGAGCTCATTTAACTGCTTCCGCTGTGTCTGTTTAAAGAGAAAACAGAAGAATCGGCTCAGGGGGTAAGATAAACCAAAACACAGAAACTGCAACAATTCTTTCATTTTATTCCTCAAATGACTTTGTTCCTCTCTGCTGGTTAAGATGAAAATGACTCTGCATCGAAATGATTAATTATTATTGTAATTTCAAGTTTGGTGTCTCTGAAAAAAAGAGTGCTCTGGGTTTTTTTCTGAGTGAAAGTTCTCTAGACCAGGAAAACAAAACCCCAATCATAGACTCCAACTAAGTTTTCTTCTGTTTCTGAAAACATCAGTGCACATAGGCTTATGGTCACCATTTTATAGATGAAGATCAGAGAGGTAAGTGACTTGCCCAAGGTCACACAGCTAGAAAGAATCAGAGCTAAGACAGACTTAAGTCTGTCTGAGTCAAAGCCTCTAAAACTTCCCTGAGTTTCACGTAGGACAGTGTGGTAGGGCAAAGACCTACAGAGGTATGTAGACACTTCCGTACACAGTAAAGTAGGAGGTGGATTTGGTAAAGAGAGATGTGACTCTAACTTTAGAAAAGTAATTTGGGTTGATAGGTGAGGTGGGAGCCAAACTGCTATCGATGAGCAAGTTAAGGTTTATGTCATATCTCCCCATAGAGATTTATGCTCCTTGAAGACAAGTATTTCAAAAGAGTGTATAATTCGGTCTGCAGAAGGATTTCCTTTGTAAATGCACCAAACAGAGCCAACTACAAAGATACCTCCCGAAATTTACAGTGATACTGTTGACAATGATGGCAGCGAAGGATGGCATCTGCCAGGGTGATGACAGGGATGGGATCTGCTGCTGTCCAAGTGTGGAGACTGGAGCTCCCATCCCTGCCATATTTGGGAAGAGAAGAGTTTGAAATTCCAGGCTAACAGGGAGAGGCGCATGAGAAGATTTACATGTTGTGTTGGGAGACACAAGGAGAGTAACGGTTGAGCAAGGGCATGGGGGAAGCAGAGATGGGGAAGCTTGCTGATAACGAAGGTGATGAGCCATATCCCCAGCCCCACTGACCTGGGAAAGCAGAGGAGGAGATAGGCTCTAAGAGAAGGAATGCCATATTTAGTGTGAGGGGAGAGATAAATAATTCTTAATCTTTATGTTCATGGAGGAGGGTGGTGAGGAATCTTAAAAACCCACTCTGTTTTCCAAGACCCGGGGAGTGCAGGGAGGAAGGAATTTGAATGCCTGCCAGAGCAGGTGAGCAAGGCTTGGGAAGGGAATCTGGTGCAAGCACAGAGACGCGAGCAGGACGCGTGAGTGTCTGAGAGTGCAGACCTCATCTTTTCTGCCAGCTTTGCGGTGGTAGGAAGTGGAGTGGGAAACCCATGCGTTCTTCTTCCTGCAGAGAAAGGCTGACCGCATCAAATATCAGAGCTGTAGACCTTTGAGAGGGATAGGCGTCGCTAAGATAATGAAAAAGCCCTCAAAGATTTGAGATGTGGGTGCCAGAGGCATGCAAGAGTTATTTTTTAAAAATCGCTACGTAAGTGTTATATATTCACTGTAGAAAAATTGCAGAATACAGAGAAGCCAAAACAATAAAAATAATTTACTCATAATCCCTCACCTAGAAAGAATCAGTATTAATATTGGATGCAATTTTCTCCCAGACTTCCTTCTCCTTCACACACACACACGCACGCACGGACATTTATATTTATGACATTGAATTACAATATGTGTATTCTTTGGAAACCTCCCTTTTCAGTTTAAAATATATACAGAACATTTTTCTGAGTTTATGAATAGCATCCTTCTTCTAAACGGTCTTCCATTGTAGTGGTGGGCCATGACGTCCAGCTCCTACAGTTGGGAAGTTTAGGTGGTTTCCAGTTTTTTCCATCATCAGAAGTGCTCCAATGAATAGCCTTGTACTTATTATCTTTTGTACCTCTGTCAGATGATTTCCTCACAAATAGAGTTGCTAAATAAAAGATTATGTACACATTAAGAGCTTTTGAGATATATTGCCAAGGTGCCCAAATGAATGGTATTACCAGTTTATATTCCTTCCAGAAGTGAGTGACGGTGTCTGTCTCTCCCCATCCTCACTCGCACAGGGTATAATCATTTTAAAAAATTGTTAATGCTGTTAAAGTGGGAGAGGCTGGAAGGAACACCATGACCCACCTCCAGCCCCCCATGGCACTCTTCAAGCAGGAAAGGTTTAGGCGTTGGAGATATGTAGAGCCCTTGGAGGCAGATTTTGAGGAATCAAACCACATATAGAAGGATGCACTTAACATATGGGTGATGCAGTGACTGCGAGGTTGTCTCTCTGTCAGGTTTAATATATGGAATCAAGAGACAGCTTCTGCCATCAGAACTGACACTTTAAAGAGGAGTTTACACTGGTAGTAGGGAACCACGCAGATCAATCTCGTGGTGGTGTACAGAAAGGAAGCACCATGCCGCCTTCTCTTAGTCCTCTGGTCTCAGACTTCCTGGGGATTCCAAGCAAGGTCCAAACATTTTGTCTTTCTCTATAAAAATCACCCTGGCTTTAAAATAAAGAAATCCAGTGAACTCCTCAGACTCTTCTGGGCAAAAGATTGAACTTCATCTGGGTCCCATTTGAGAACAGCAGGCATATAAAAGTCTGATATAAATGGTGCAGATAAGATCAAGAGCTCACCTGGGGAGAGTTACAAGTGTTTCACATTCAAAGCACATGTCTCTAATGCTAATCAGATAACCGTAGCGTTTAGTTCTTACATCTGGCACAAAACTCTTGCTTTTATGTTTCCTATTTTTTCCCCAGAAGGAAATAAAATTCACAATTGTATCTCATAATCAATATAGCATCTCTTCAGGCACTTCTGCACATTATGAGCACCTAAGCTCTGGCCTGCTTTAGAGAGGAGAACCATATGCTGTTGCTTATTTTTCCTTGTTGAGATACTCAGGTCTGAGATCTTGCCATTGGGTGACTTAGAAGACAGATTTTGTTTCCCCAACTAAACAGGGTGGGGTGAGACAGAGAGAGCCAGGGTGGGTTCGCAGTTGGGAAGATAGACACTTGACAGTACATTCCAATGAGGATTGTTGAGCCATACCTAGAAACCAGAAGCACCAACTCAGAATCAACTGGAAGGTTTGCCCTCAGAAAGACAGGGAACTTTTAGGTGTCATTGCTGATAAGTGATAGAGAAGAATTCTTTCTGTACTTAGAGAAGCCATATAATATCAATTTGCAACACTGGTGTGTCAGAGTGCTCTTGGCATGAAGCTCATTTTGGATGACCAACAAGAGATATGCCGTCAGGGACCCATGCTTGAATAGGCAGAACACATCATATTTTCCTGAACTAACTTAATATTGCTCAAAATGCAATGCAAGTCACAATTATATATTTGGGGACTGACTAGAATGGGCAAAGTAATTTAGTATTTTATAGCTATCTCAAGTTCATATTAGAGAGTAAGAAGAGGAAAAGCCCTATCAGAGTTTGCTTCTTAGCTATTATGGTCTCAAACTTCATCTTCTTGTTTTAGCTTTAAGTGTTTTAGTATCTTTTCTTGTTAAAGTGAGCAAATTTCACACATAATTAATGTGTTACTTATCTCCCAAATGTTGCGAGAATAAGCTTATGCCTTAATTTTGTTCTTACCATTTTGTCTTCAATAGGTATTTATAATCTAAAGATTTTTCTCTTTCACGAAACTCTAAATGAAGGAAATCCTCATTTCTTCTCTTTGAGAGTGATCCATGCAGGCTTAACTGTTCTGAGAAGAACGAAAAGTCCTTGTCAGAGCCTAAAGTAGGTGAGACGAGCAAGATGCCCAGAGGGCACTGTTCAAGGAGGCGCTCACTCTCAGGGATGTGTAAGTGCAGTGTCGGCACCTAAACGGTGTGCTAGGTGCCTCCCTAAACGGTGTGCTAGGTGCCTCCACCAGCCTCACCTTAGTCCTGGCTCTGGGCCCGGTCATGATCTGCAGACTTTTGTGGACACATCAATGACACCTGGCTTTTAGAGGCTTCTTCGCTAGAAATTTATTGAGAGCCCTAGTAGCTGTCAGGAAATGTACTTTGTGGTGTGTGCAGGTGATGGAGAGCAGACACGCCTTATGGTAAAGGGGTCCCTTTTTGCTGATCTCCAGGTGGCTCAGCTACTGACAACACAGATTGACTGCCGTTTCTTCACTGCCCATCCTAGTTTATGTTATATCTTTGCCTCCATTACAACATTTGGGCCAAAAAGATTTGAAACAAATACCACTTGATGACCAGAAGTCCCAAAGGTTGACTGTGTGGAACTGGATTATTTTACATTTTTTCAGCTTTTGCTTTCTTTGTAAACAGTAAAGTTCACTTGATTCACCTGGATTCTTACCTTCTGTTCAGCTTGAACAATCAAATGAGTTCATTTTGGACACTATGTATTCAGCAGTCTCCTAATCTCCCCTCATACGTCTTGTTGGCCAATAATACATGAAACCGTGCCCCAGGCTTTCTGCAAGTGCATGTAAATATCTGTCCCTCTCTTATCTCATGGTAGTACTTTATCCAGGAAACTTATTTCCAACAGGTTAGGTATTAAACTCTTTCTTCCATAAACCTACACTGGATGTCTCTGATCAAATTATGATTTTTCAAAGTATTCCATCACTGAGTCCAGTTAAATTGTTCCTAATATTTTTCCATGATTGGGTAACTTTAAAAACCTTGATTGTGCTACAAAGATGTTCTCCCAAATGCTTCATTAAGTAAGATTTGTCCAAATGCTCACCTTTTAATCAGCAGGAAGTCTTTGCCCACTTGTAGAGAAATCAAGATAATGAGTTTTTTGGTTTGTTTTTTTTTTTCTCTTCCCCAGCCCCTTGCATCTCTCTCCATTTGGGCTGCCTTCTCTGAGCTTACTGTTGTAACTAGGGACAACCCTCTGTGGCCTCATAAATCAGAATTGTTAATATTTATGGCTTTGGTCTTTTGAAATCCAGTTTGAGGGATTTTTTTCCTCTTCTCTTTTAAAACTTTACCTTTTGTTCTTTTTTAAAGACACTATGTTATGGAACAAAAGTAGCTTCTCCTAGTTTTTAACTCCAATCCAAGTATAAGACGAGCCTTAAACAAAGCAAAAAACAAAATAAATAAAGTTTAAAGATGGAGGTCATCCTCTTGGTTATTGACTCAGCAATCCCAACCTAGCATTTTCAAGGGTCTGTCTTTCAACAAATACTTATCAAGTGCTTATTATGGGCCAAACTTGGCTCTAGAAACTAGGAATACACTGATAAAAAAAGACAAGCTTCGTCTCTGCCCTCGTGGAGTTTACTGTCTAAACTTTTCCTTTAGTAGGCCAGAGAGTAACTGTCTCCGTATGGAAAGCCATACGTATGGTCTCTGCCACGGCTCAACTCTGCCATGCATGGTGAAAGCAGCCACAGACCATCTGGGAAGAAATGGGTGTGAAGGCCTGTGTCCCAGTGCAATTGCATTTACGAAAACAGGCGGTGGATCGGCTTTGTCCGTGGGCCATAGTTTGCTGACTCTCAGCCAAGTGAAAGAAAGAAGTGACAATAAGTAAGAACTAAGTATAATAATTACCACATGTGATCATTGCCATAAATGAGACAGGGCGCTGAGCTAGACAGTGACAGGGGACTTGCGTGGGACAGGGTAGTCTGGGAAGGGAAGCTGCTGTAGAGGTGTCGTTTGAGCTGAGTCTTGAAGGAGGTGACGAGCAGCAGTGAAGTAGAGGATTTCAGGCAGTGAGAACTGCGTGTTCAAAGGCCCCGAGGAGGGGAAGTGCTTGGTCAGCCTGAGGAGCTGAGAGGCCGCTGGGGCCACCACCTCTCATCCCTCCCAGCTGCCTTCCCGCCTGAAGTGGGCTGGTCCTGTGAAACATAGGGAGTCTTTGGCACACCCCAGAATCTGGCCGTGAAAGTGGCTGCTCAGGCTGCCCTGGGGGACCCTTTGGGACTTCCAGTGTGTGGATGAGGACCTCTCCCCTAGCCACCCAGGGAAGATGGGGGTTGGGCTCACTTTTTCTTTTTTTCCTTTTACTTCTTAAGGGAGGACCTTTCACCAGCACATGGAATACAGAAAGCTTGCTTGGAATGTGTCAGGCTAAGCAGAAACACATGGGCTGGATATATTCTCCTAAAATAGAGCAAGAGAAAGGCGGGAAATAGAGCAGCCTCCCATAAATCATCATTTGTCCAGGGAAAAGGTTTCTGACAGATATTCAGGGTACTGGTTTGTGTGTGTGTGTGTGTGTGTGTGTGTGTGTGGTTCGATTTCCAAGGCAGAATTTCATCATCTGGTCCTGTCTGTAGAGCAGAATGCTTGTGCTTTCTACAGATAGAAGCCATATCTCTAGTGTGGCCAACCACTGGAGAGATGCCCTGAACCCCATGAGATATTGAAAGCCCCTGTGGGTACCAAAACTGGCCAGAGATCTCTGGTGGGGACAGGAGTTGAGCAGGTGGGCAGCCAGGGATTCTAGAGCATCGACATTCATGGTTCTGCCCAGTAAGAATGCTGAAATGCTGCAATCCTGTGCAATGCAAGTGTCAGCAGAATCACTGGGCTTTGTGGCCTCCTCACACCTCACTGACCTTCCCCATCCATGCTCCATACAATACCCAGCGATTTTTTCAAAGTACGGCTCTGACCAACTCTTTCTCTCTCTTTCTCTCTGTGTGTCTCTCTTTCTCTCACATGAACACACACACACACACACACACACACACATACAGACTTATACCTTAAATAGTGCCTCATTGCTTTTAAGATAAAGATAAAATTTCCTAACATGGCACAAAATATCCCTATAGTTAGGCCCCTGGGTTCTTTCTCTTCCAGAATCATCTTCCCTCCAACCTCACTGAACTTTTCATCAATTCTGCCCACCCATCCTGCTTCCTCCTGGACAGAGCCTTTGCACATGCGTGGAGAGCTCTATTTGCTGGTACCTCTTCACCTTTTTAGCTCAAACACCTGACCTCCTAATTAGGTCTATTTTCTCTTCTCTAAACTCCTATAGCACCCTTTATTTTTCTTTCAAAGCACCTATTACTACTATAGTTTTATATTTGCTTATATTAGTTGATTAATGTTGATTAATCTTTGATTAATCTTGCTTCTCACCCCCCCACCCCTGCCCTCCTCATCAGTCCTGGGGCAAGACAGGGCAGGGTCTGTATATAGTTTTTGGTTGTGCTAATTCTGTTTTTGGTATGTTCTGTTTGGTCATCATTGCACTAAAGTGGTGTCGGGTACGAGGTTAAAACTAAATACATATTTTTTTAAGTGAATGAGTGAATTTGCTGGCCATTTCCTCCTGCAGCAGGACCCTGCGTAATCTTCAGTAATTCCATCCTGTACCTGGAGGCTCCTCTCTACTGGGGCTTTTATCCAATCAAAGATGCAGCGGTCGCTGACTGATATTTCAACAGTGAAAGGGGAAGGGGTGGGGGAGAAGGAATTTCCTTTCTGGAAATGAAGATTTTTCTGAACAAAAGGGGATGTTACAGATTATCTGTCGATTCCTTGTTATACAGGTGAGGAGCTAAAGGTTTCAAGGTCAAGAGCTCACTAGATTACCAGCATCTCTACAGCCCAAACTGTCAGTTCTTAGGACATAGCTTCCTACCATAAGCCTTGCTGGATGCCCTCAGTCTCAGCCCAGCATCCTTCCTGAGGCAGTGCCCCCCCTTTTTTCCCCGAAAGCAGGGTTAACCTTCAGCCAACTAATAGAGCTCGAGCTCCCCTTCCCCTTCCCTCTTGGATTCCTCCTCTCCACTCTCATTGTCCACCCCTGACCAGGCCTAGGTCCCCTTTCCACTGTGAGGGTGCCCAGCATCTTCTAAAAGGTGTCCCTATGCCCACCTTCCTGATTTAATATCATCCTCAACATTTACTTGTCCTGTATCCGTGTACATTGATTATAATTTTGCTGACTCCACTCTCAAACAAACAACCTAGTTGTGGTCATGGGTTTATATACAGTTCAGCTCAGTTAACACCCACGTTCGAACCAAGGACCTCCTAGAGCTGGGTAGCAGTGGGAACTTGGGACACTGTTGCAAACCAGTGTGGGAGCTTTTTACCCCACTTATGTTCATTCAGCTCTCTTCTTAGCAGAATAAGCACTAGATGTCCTCTCTAAAGCAGGGATTCCCAGGGCCCGCCTGGTGGCATAATGGGTAAATTCATGTGCTTCGTTTCAGGGACCCGGGGTTCACAGGTTTGGATCCCAGGCACAGACCCACACACTGCTCATCAAGCCATGCTGTGGTGGCATCCCACATATGAAAAATAGAGGAAGATTGGCGTAGATGTTAGCTCAGGGACAGTCTTCCTCACCAAAAAACAAAAAAACAGGGATTCCCCCAGCCCTGTGTATGTTAAAGGCTGCCTCTGTTCATCAAAACTGAACTGACTTGATTTCTCCATCACTTTCCATCTGTATATGGACTGAAAGTTAATTCTTGAGTGGGATTTATCCCATCCCAGTGTACCATAAGTCATTCAGGTCCACATCAAGCTTGCTGACATGTGGACAGTGCAGAATTCCCTGGACTCTGTCATTGGCTCAGCCACACCATTCGGAGCTGTCCCTGCCTGACCTGCGACTGGAATATGTCCCAGATCCTTGGGCCTTAACTTCACCATCTGTAAAACATTCCAACTCAATGACTCCCTTTTGTGTGTTTCTAGGTGCCTACATGTTCTTTCACTTAATTAGGGAGAAGGGGGCATGAATTCGATTCATTGTCTTAGTACCTAGGAAGCATGGCTAAAATGAGCCAGGTATCAAACAATGGGGAGTGGTGGGGAGCGTGGTGAATTAGAGAGCACATACTCACCAAGGGGGACAGAAGGATCTAGTGGACAATGAGGCGCTATCTCTGACATCAGTCCTGCCCCTCCCCCACTGCGCAGTAGCCATGTGCTTAGGATGGGACCTACCCCAAGCCATGTGTTATGCCCCTAATGGAGATAAACTAATCAGAAGAATTAGTTTATCTGATTAGTTTATCCCATGCACCTTGCTATCGTGATTGTTTCAGGTAATCCAGTTTTAAGCCAACTTACAGCATGGTATTCCCAAAGCCACAGATGTTAGTTCAAGGTGGCCCACTCAGCCCAAAGCTCAGGGTCTTTGCTAGAAATTCTGAGATGCATAAAGCAGTAGTAGAAAACAGTAGAAAATGCAGTTTGTAAAGTCTAGAATCACAACTGCCCTTTTGTCCCCATGAGGGAGACAGCCTTATGATGAAGCCAATATCTTAGAAGGAAGAATGGAGAAACAGAAAGAAATCAGGTCCTTGATGACCTTATCGAGCTCTAAATCTAACCAACCTTGCTTCACGTCCACCTCCGGTCTGTTCAGGTATTTGGCTTGGGTTTTCCTTTGTAACAAGGTTCTTACCTGATTCAGCTTCCTCCAGTATTCACCATGTGAGAATGCTGGCCCACAGTTTTTGGATCTTCCTTTTCTTCCCCAAGAATATCTGGAAATTTAGATTTTGAGCTTAAATTTTATTATTAAAATAAACTTAGGCCAAAGAAAACATCTCTGTGAGCTCCTAGTCCACACTTCCCAATGCTCTAGGGTTCTGACTTTAATATTCCTTGGTTCTGTGACTACAAATCCTTGCTAGACCCCCAGATGTTTTCCTTCCAAGAGGAGACCTGGCTGTGTATTGTTGGCTCTGTCTTAAAATCTTAGCATTATCTGGGAAGAAACAGCCACGAGTTCCTGTCATTGAGCTAATGAATGTCTGAATGACTTAAGGGTTTTGAAACTTCACAAGGTTCAGGCAAGTTGGGAAAAATTAGGTAAACAAAATCTAAGGGTAGCATATCTACCTTCTCAATGCTGTCCTCTTTACCAGCACCTCCAGCTGGCCAAAGAGCCCCTTCTCCCAGCTCCAGCAAGACCACGCTACATCTTCCAGCCCTTTTCTGGGCTCTGTTTCTTCCACTGAGTCACAGACCATTAGAATTGGGAGGTCCTTTAGCGATCGTTTGCTTGAGCCTCCTCATTTCACAGATGGTCCCAGAAAGGGGAACAACTTCCTATGGTTACATAACTAGTTTAGTAAAGGTGCCAAGCTAAAATCCACAATTTCTGACACTCAGTTTTATGTTATCTACATTCTGCTCTGCTATGCCTCTTTATTTTCTCCCAAACCAACTATCCAGCCCAAGAAGGTATCTTTGACTGAGGCATCTTTGACCAGCACTGGTTTAATTTTGGACTCACGCTAGTGAAAACACACTGTCATGGAATGATCAGAGCACTTCTGAGCCAGTTGGTCCTGAGTTTGAATCACAGCTGTGCCATTTAAATCTGCATAATCTTGGGCAATTTACTTAAGCTCCCAGAGCCTCAGTTTCCCCCATATGTAAAGGAAGTATGAAATTGTGCCTCATTTGGTTGTTATGACAATTAAGTAAACCAATCATGTAAAACATTTAACACAATATCTGGCATATGATGGGCATTTAACAAATATGTTTAACCTCCTTTTCAGAAAGCTTAAAATTCTAGGGAGGAGGCATTGCTCCTTCACTCTTTGCTGGATTTTATTCCCTCATCTATTTAGCATGCATTATAAGCAACAGACTTGCTGAGCACCAACTACAGGCCAGGTATTTGCTAGGCACCAGAGGTACAGTGGTCAATAGGTAAGACATGGCCCCTGCCCTCCTAGGGTTCATAATCCAGCAGAGAAGATGGTCATGTAAACAAGTGTAGAAAATATGCAGCAGAGTTCCTGAGTCTCTCCAGAGCCACCGGCTGTGTTAGGGAAATGGTAATAATATGTGGCTAAAACGAAGGCTCTGGAGTCTGCCTGCCTAGGATTGAGTCCTGGCTCTGGCTTTTCCTCCTGTGTCACCTTGGGCTGTAGTTAACCTCCTGTGCCTTGGTTCCCTATCTCTAAAATGAGGATAATAGTTCCTGCCTCATAGGACTGTTGCCAGGGTTCAAGCATATATGACAGTACCTGGCGCAGAGAAAGCACTCAATAAATGTTCCCTATGGTTGTTATCTGGGGTGACGTGGTTGTCCCTAAGGCCAGATGTCTTCGTTTTTGCTGGGAAGCCACAGCTGCGGTCTTGCATGTCTGAGTAAAATGGAGGAGAAGCAGCTCCAAGCTGACTCCCAGGCACGGGGAAGACAGAGCTGGGGGCCTGGGGGCTGCAGAAGAACTTGGCCGCCATGTCCTCAAGGGCCCGGATCCCTCTGCCAACATCACTAGGATGGATTCTTGGCCCCCACCCCTGAAGTTCCATTCCGGAGACAGGAATGGACCAGACAGCCAGGGAGGTGGGGCCTCTGCCAGGTCATCACTCATACTTGGAAAGCACAATATTGTGTTTGCTTTTTCTTCCACTTACAGACACTTTATCCCACGAAGTCACAGAGCATGTAGGATGGTGGCCTCTCCATGGTGGTTTACATGTGTGTGTTTTAGGGAGCGGGTAGCAGATTTTCCTACACAAGTTTGGCCGTGCCCTCATATTAACAGAACCTTTCTTTCCTTGTGTGAGCTCCACCTGGCCTTGAACACCTGTCAGAACCTAGGATGTTATTCTTGGGAGAGACTTTAGATTCTCTAGGGTGTAGGCCAACTCCTTCATTTACAGATGGGTAAACTTAGGCCCCAGCTGAGGCATAACCTGCCCAAGGTTACAAGCAAGTTAGTGCAAGAACCAGGATTAGAACTCAGGCTTCCAGATTCCCAGACAAGTGCTATTTCTACTTTGCCACAGTGCCAGTAAAGCTTAATGCCAAAAGGCAACCACTTTCTTTTCAAATCTCCACCCGAATCGATTGACTGTGTCTGCTGGGAGTCCTCTGCAAGGGAGGGTGGTGAGGCCACATTCAGCCTCCTGAAGAAAAGAGCAATGATCGATTAGCAATGTCTGCCACGTATGGCAGAGTGAGACTAAGTATTGCATATATTTATTATCCTTGGTATAATATAAGCCAAAAGAGACGCCACTCGTGTTGGAGTTTCAATCATAAGCCCCAGGTAGGAAGGAGAATCTAAGGGGTTAGGTTAAAGTTGGGGGTGGGGGAAGGTGGGGAATGTGGATGAGAGAATGTCAGTACATGACTTCACCGTCTCCCACCAACACACATAATCCAGTTGCCCCTTGCAGGCAACCCTCCAATTTCCCTCCTCTCCATCCCCTCCTCCTCGTCTCTCCGCCCAGGGCAGTCTTCCCAGTCTGTGTCAAGGGATTGCCGTGGGGTGCAGATGAGAAACGTGCGAGTGTAGCATAGCAGTAAAGGGCACAGGCTTTGCAGGCTTTGAAGCCCAGCTTTCCAATTGATACTTGGCTTACGTTGAACAAGTTATCTTCTTTGGGCCTCAGTTTCCTTCTCTGTAAAGTGGGGATGATAATGCCTATCTCACAGGGTTTTTGTAAGGATTAAAAGAGAGAATGCATGTGAAACCCTGAGGACAGTTTTTGGCATATAATAAACTCTCAGAAAGATGGCAGCTGGACATGAATGCATCTTGAAAATATAAAGTGCTGTGCAGAGTTCCCTCAAGCTGTGAACTATTAATCAGTCATTCTTCCTGTTGGATAACTGATGTTCGTGTATAATGAGGCCCTCAGAGCCCTGTTCACTACTAGAAAATTTTCTGAATCAACAATGGGAGTTTTAAAAGGCTGGCTGTATTAAGTGAATTTTATTATATCCTAATATCTTGAAATATGAGTCAGTGGCTTATAGAGTGACCAAATATGGTTAATAAGGATGCTTCAATTATCAGAATATTCCATCCAGGCAATATACTGGAGTGGTCTGAGTGACAGGACCAAAGGCAACAATTCTCAACAGTCCGTCGAAAATGTTTTAGAAAGGCTGCTGTTGGGTGGGTACAGGGGAGAGGAAATGGTTTGGTGATCATTCCAGTGTTTAAAATATTTTTGCTAAAAACAGGAAGGAATTTACATTTAGGTAACCAAACTGGGCTACTTATATCAAACCCCCACCCCAATGTTTGAGATGAAGATCTTGAGACTTAGAGTGGTTAAATGACCTGTTTTAGGTCACACAGGGAACGAACAGAAGAACCAGGACTAGAAGCCATGGTATCATGGCCCTCCCTACCCCAACAGGCGCACAATAAAGGGTACAACTGAATCACTGAGGGGCTTGTTAAAAATACACACTGCAGTCCCATGAATTCAGAGTCTCTGGGTGGGGCCCAGACAGAAACCTGTATGCTTAAACCAGCTGCATGGGTGGTTCTAGGGCACAGTCTGGTCAGGCAACCCTTACTAGACCCTGGCTACTCAGTGGGCCTAGGGACCAACAGCATGGACATCACCTGGGAGCTTTGTAGCAATGCGAAAGATCCCAGGCCCCAGCCCAGACGTCCTGAATCAGAATCTGCACGTTAACAACATCCCCTGGGTGGTGTGCGTGTACTGAAGTCTGAGAAGCTCCAGTCAACAAGATGCTCAACCGCAAGCCCTTCCCCGCCAGTTCCAACACCAGCACGCTTTAAAAGGGGCTGAGACTAACGAAAATCTCTGCCTGAAGCTGAAGAGAATATACAGACCTGGGGTGAATTAAAATTGATCCTTTGACCTCGTGAGTATCACCAATATTTTCAAAACCCAGCAACCTCAAAGACAAGTCTCCTCCATGTTTCTTTGCAGATCGGCTGTTGGTGACGTCTCACTGCAGGTCAAAGGTGGTTTGATTTTTTGGGGAATGAACCTTAATATTTCTTCAGATGGACTTGCATCAGTCTTACTATTGCCTACATAAACATAGACAGGTTTCCGCAAGTTGTCCTTACATCACATCCAGAGAACATGTTTACCTTGACTTTCTTGTGCTGATTTCTCAGAGACCCTAATGGTTTTTTACGCCCTTTGGAGTAGCAGGTTGTTGTTGAAGAAGTGTTTTGTTCTTGTGTTACTTCCAGTGGTGGGTGTATGTGAAGTGGGTGATAAACAACCTTTACCTTTGAAATAAGGTGGGGAGGAATTTGATTTCTCTCTAGGAAAGTTTATTGTTTGATTTCTAGTTTTACAGTTACCGTTTGTGAAATTTTCCCCCTTTACAACCCAAAGTGAGTTCCCCTGTGCGTGATGTGGCTGCATCCAGAGTTGGTGTTGCCCAGGCCAGCAGATTGCCACCCGCCATTTTGCCGGCACGGCTGTAACCCCAATGTTTTGTTGGCTGGTTACTCCTCTTGCTTCTTGAGCTACATAACCAGAGACAGCAGGAGTCACATCTCGAAACCTGAAATCTTAGCCACTAATGGAGATGCTCCCACAGGATTTATTGGGAGGGGTAAGAGGGTCAGGAAAGCAGCTTCTATCACAGGTCACAAAACAAAATTTAAGCAGACTCATCATTAGAGATCTCTCCCCTGCTGCTACTCTGTTGGGTCTCGTCTCCCTCCCTCACCTCAACACACAGTCTCTAAAATCCCCACTCTTACCCTAAAACTTTCAGCAGTGGCCCAAAGCCCATTGCTTTCTGGGCCCAGCAAAGGTTTGGAAGTTGGTCCAATGGTGACATGTTTTCCAAGCCTGCCCCTTGCACGCATCAGTTGACCTGGCCAAGTGAGCAATCCTGGAATGTATCTACCAGGATGTGGTCAGGGGCACAAGTTTTGAACTCGTGCCTTCCCCATCTCTTAGTCTTCAAGGACTAGAGCAGCCTGACTCACAGGAAGCTCAGTAAACTCCAGCGAGCTGAACTAGTGAAGAGGCTTGAGCCTGCTGGCTGCCGGGGGAGGTGAGGGAGGGAGGGCAGGAAGCGGTTTAGTCCTAACCATTAGTATTCGCAACTTAGAGAAAGCAGCCACACGGAGTCCCTCTTGGGGGAGCCTCCAGGGAGCATTGCTGTCTAACCTGCAAAAATAGAAAAATAATTTTCTTTTCAAAAACGCCACACTACCCAATTGATTTGCTAATGGGTTCTGGCAGCCTTTGTATTAGTCTGAGAAGCCATTCAGACCACCACTGACAGTGTCAAACTTATAAATTGCTCTTGTTAAAACCTGCACATCAAAATTAATAGAAAACACCTGGTGAGCTGGGCCCCTGCCATGGGGAAGACCAGAGTGCCACTAGGTGGCCGGAGAAGCGTGGCCAGGGAACAGGCCTTCCTCCAGAACACCCAGAGACATTCTCAAGTCTTTGGAGGCAGAGGTGGGGGATGGGGGCAGGAACCTGAAGGACTTTGGACTTTAGGTCAAATCTGACACATAGGCACTTTTTTTTTTTTAAGTTGTCAGCATTAAAACCAGGGGCTGGCCTGGTGGCACAGCGGTTAAGTTTGCAGGTTCCACTTTGGTGGCCTGGGGTTCACCGATTCCGGTCCCAGCTACGGGCCTATGCACTGCTTGTCAAACCCATGCTGTGGCAGGCATCCCACATATAAAGTAGAGGAAGATGGGTACAGATGTTAGCTCAGGGCCAGTCTTCTTCAGCAAAAAAAAAAAAAAAAAAAAAAGGATTGGTGGCTGATGTTAGCTCAGGGCTAATCTTCCTAAAAAAAATAAATCCAGAATTTTTATTTTGCTTGAAAATCAGAAGATCTGGCCACCTTGGCCAGCATTCTTTCACCACAATAATCAGCTAGAACAACCATCCCCTTTAAACAAGCCCTCTACTCTCCATTTTACCAAACAATGGCTTTGCTTCCAGCCACATCACTGTTCTGCCTGACCTGCCTGGCCCCCACTGGTGTGTGAATTTGAACTCCCTGAGTTCTTAGGCTTTGAAGACAGAGAACCTTGGCTTCAAATGACATTGGAAAGGTTGCATCCTGCCTGTAAGCCTTGTTTTCTCATCTGTAAAATGGAGGTGGTGATACCCACCTGGTGGTAATATGTCAATGAACCGATAGACCATCATCTGCAGGAACCTACTTTTCAGAGTGTTAACCAGCTTAAAACTGTGAGACAGCAATCTTAAAGGCATTAGAAATGAAGATTCTTCCTTTACTCTCAAGGAGCTTTGCTCCCCAGACCCCAACCAAACTAAGCCAGTATTTCTAATAAAAAGTAATAATGATAACAATAGCTAGTATTTCTGGGAAGTCTTACATGTGCCAGACACACTTCTCTCACTTTGTGTCCCTTATATGTGCTCCTCCCAGCCCAGCCCAGTTTATCGGTGAGTAGTCACGGCCCAGGAGTTTCAATAAGGTGCCCAAGGTTCACGCCTTTGGAGAAGCCGTCACCAAAGCATTCTCCCCACCTGCACTGCCTCCTTCCTTCCTGTGCTTGATCATCCAGCATAAGACAATTTTCGGTGAATTGAAGGGCTCTGGAGTGACACCTGTTTCCCTGGAACAGAAATGACACCTTTGAAGTAAAATTTTCTCAGCTCCCAGCTCCACAGGAAAAACCTATTTGGGGGCCCATTATGGCTACATTCTAGAAGCCGTCAACTCAGATGCTTAAATATAGCATTTCTTCAGTTCTCAGACGCCAGGAGCAGGGAAAACATTTTGAAGGGCAAATAAATATTTATGTATGAGGGCTCTTGGTACACAGTGAATGTTTGATTCTGTTGCCCCAATTCCCTGGGCTGAGAGTCAATTATGGAGCCCAAAAGAGCGTTGGAGTAAATATGCATTCAGCACCTATATTCATTCAGCAAGGGGCTATCCAGCATCTAGTTGTGCAGGCCCCGAGGCTGCATCAGTGATAACAGGCTATGAAGTGCTTGCACGTGCCTAGAGACCTGCCTATTGCTTTGCACTAATTATCTCTTAATTGCCACAACTCTTCATTTTACAGATGAGAACAGGCTGAGTTTGTTTCTGACCTCTTGTGCGTAGACACGAACCAAGAAAGAGACGATAATATTCTCACTTCCTTTTCTCCCTTTTCCCCTCTAAATTCTAAGCTCATTGAGGGGTAGCTGGGATGATAATAGTTGTTAAGATGCTACTGGACTCTTCCTAGGGGACAGCCCCTCTGCTAAGCACTTACTATTTCTTTGAATCCTCACAACCACCCTCATGACACGGGCATAATAAATTCCCCAGAAATGCATGCCATATGAATGAAAAGTTGTACCAGTCTGCTCACGGCCATGGTAGTGGGAGGAGAAACATCCATTTGGGTTTTACCTAAATCTCTGAAGGAGAAGGTATCAGAGCATAGAAATCCTCCAATTGGGTCAGCTTCTTATGGAAAGAAATACAGTAGTGCCCCTTATCTGCGGAAGATAGCTTCCAGGACCCCCAGTGGATGCCTGAAACCTCAGATAGTACTGGACCCTACAGTAGTCAACCCAGTTGACCACTGGTAACTGAAACTGTGATAAGTGAAACCCTGCATAAGGGGGGACGACTGTAGTGTTCTCCAGGGTTGGATTTGCCTCCTCATTCTCTTCGCTCCCTCTCAGTTTTCCTTATTACCCTTTCCCTTGTCTTTTCTTCCTTCATAATTTTTCCTTTTTTTTTTTTTGGTCTCACTTTTTCTGCTCTTTCTGGCATTTCCTCTCCTCCCCTCCCCCCATCTTTTCTTCCTTCCCCTTTCCCTTCTCCTCTTCCTCCTGCTCCCCACAAAGCCAGCCCTCAGGTGTCTGAGGTTGTAGAGGAAATGTTTGAGGGAATCTTGGGGGGGTGACCGAGCCGGGGTATGTGTGCAGCAACTTGGGGGAAGTGATACCAGATGTAACATCGATGCCAACAATCAGCCCAAAATGTAAACGTGTGCTGAGCTCCAGCAATAAAGCTTTTACAGCTGGAGTGCTGGGAACGCCAGAAGGAGGGGGAAATGAAGCCTTGCTTCTTAACCAGAGATGAATCAAAATCTGATCTTTGCATATATTTATGCCTCCAACATCCCTTTTTGCTTTTTCAGAAGGATGATCCATCTTCCCCCAAGTTTATTAGAGGCAGTTTTCCAACACTACTTATAAAATATTACAGGCAGCCCCATGATTCATGATCTCATTTATAACGCACAGCACTTGGGAACTTTGGGGGACTATTTCTCATTAAATCGATTTCCCAACTCTTTGGAGCCGCCTCCCACTTTCCCAAGAAACACCACGAAATTCAAGACAGGTTTGAAGAGTGGGGCAAGGTGGATCTCCTGGTGTTGAGCCTGGATGACAAGGATGAGGGAGAACAGAGAAGAGGAGGCACACTGTGGTCTTCCAGGGGGGTTTCTTGGGGCTGTGCAGTGTATTTCTCGCATCCATAAAGGCCTTGCACACCTGAGAACTTAAATCTTGGATCTGTTTACTCTTGGCTCTGCGTCTTCCTTTGGCAGAGGTCTCTCTTCATGTGACAGTTTTGTAGGGGTGGACAGAGAGAGTGACAGATTAGGCCAGGCCAGGAGTGACCCTACTGGTCAGTAGGAACCCTTATTTTAAAGAGGGCTCCCTTCTAGAAGGAAGAAGCCAGGAGCTCATTTCTTGGACTTTCCCATCAAATGGTGCAGCTCCTTTCTGTTGCCTGAAGTGATTTTTTCTTAATAGTAAGCATTGTTTATAGCTGGGGATCAGTGGTTCCTTTAACCAGGGTTGACATTGTCATTCTGCCTTAAATACTAGGCCAAGTATCTGCAAGGCTTTCATAAGAACTTTTGTGCTTTGACCATTAAAAAAACAGAGTGGTGCTATTCTCTTGCTGAATATTGGCAGTAAGAAAATTCTGAGCTCTCCTGTCCAGCACCAACAGCTGCCCTTACCTAATCCTCTGCCTGGGGCTGATTTTTCTCTTTGTGACTGCCATCTTACAAGCTAAGGGGATAGAACCTGACTTTTATAATATTTTCCCTTCCTGTCACCCATGATTTAGATGTGCCATAGTCTAAACCTACAGGATATAGCATAACTCACTGAAATTAAAAAAAAAAAGACAGTGTTTGTTTTTATATTTATATATTGGGTTGTGAAGGGTTATAATCAGATTATGGAATTCAACTCGGTGCTCAGCAGTGAAAGGCAAATAAATCATTTAGATATTGGGTGATTTCACCTGCCATTCTGGTCAATGTGTACCCTTGGTGAGCCTGAGATGGGAAACGTGAATCTGCTGCTCACGCCTACCCCACATCCTTGTGGGTAGTATTTTGAGACAGATGTTTTTTATTAAATAGGTCCTTCGCTCTTTATTCTTTAAGAGAGGGACAAACTATGGCTTGGGAAATTGGCCTGAGGGCCAAAGACTGCTTGTCTTTGTAAATAAAGCTTTATTGGAACACAGCCATGCTCATTCATTTACTGTCTGTGGGTGCTTTTACGTTACAGCAGCAGAACTGATGAGTTGCAACAGAGACTGTATGACTGAAAAAACGTAAAATATTGACTATCTGGCCCTTTAAAAAAGCCTTCCTGCCACTGCTTTATATGTTAACATACACTGACTGCTATACAAAGCTGTACACTCAGAGCCATCGATGCAATATTTTATGGGTGATTGAAGGGATTTTCAAGGGCAATTTAACCAGCTGTGACTTTGCCTTACACACTGGCTCCTTTGTGTAAGATTCCCCAGCAAAGATTCCACTCCACTGTGGCATGCTGGTGGTTATGGTGGTAGTGGTGGTTTTGCCCAATCTGGTCAGCTATTTTGGGAGGATTCCCAAAGGAAACCTTCTCTAGAGGATGGGCTGGCTGTAACAAGCATGAGAACATCCCTGTGATGTGTTCCAGGGACTGGGGTTTCAGGGAGCCACATGGGTGACATACTACAGAAAGGAGCTTTCATTGATGACCCCATTGCTTTACATTTCTCATGCTGTCGTTCTTCTTGGAATGTCCGTGGAGATGCTGAATGGTACCCACGACTGCCTGGACGTGCTGTGGCCTGCGCTCTGGGGCCACATTATTGAGTGGGAAGCTGAGTTTAACCAAACCCAGTCAGGTTTGTTCATGGTTAAAAGCAGGGCTGCAGAGCCGTGGAGCCCCTGCAGGTGAAGGGGTCTCCAGGTCAGCGTGTCCTGGTACTCCCAATCCGGATCATCAGAATCCCCAAAAATGCTATGAAAAATACAGATGCTCAGGTGCTTCCCCAGGGAGCTCTGATCCTGGAGATGTGGGGTGGGCATGGGCACCTGTGTTTTTCGCAGCTCCACTGAGGAATCCAGAGAACTGCCAGGCGTGGGAGCTGCTGATCTCATCCACGCTCCTCCCGTGAGAGCTCAGGAAGATAAATCCAAAACTGACTCCGGCAGATGACTGGCCAGGACCAAATCCTGGGGGCTTTGACAATTCGTCCCCATCGGTGGTTTCCATACCCATGTCAGCAAAGCCCTGGGGTTTTCACAAAGAGGCCTTTGAGGCTGCCCTGGGGAGAGAATGACAACCCAGGGGTGGTCCAAGTAGCAGAGCTCTGGCCTGGTCCCTGTTGAACCAGACTCACTCCATTTGTATATTTTATGTATTAGCTCATGTTAGATTTTGTTTCTGGAGCAAAAGCAGGCAAGAAAAAGTATCTGTAATGGGAAAAAAAAATGGAAACTCTCAGGCTTGCATCTTGCAGCAAATCAATCCACTAAACCTTTTCCACCAGATTCTCCTTTTCTTAAAAATCTTCAGAGTGGGGGACTCCACTACTTAAAGCTGCCAAGGGTCTCCCGGCCATCACCATCATTTCTCTCCAGAGCTGAGAGAATGCTGCTGCCTGCAGTCCTGCGTCAGTCCGCAGCTCCCATGGGCTCCAGCTCTGTTCTCTATCTGTACCTAGATCACAGCATACCTCAATCCTGCCTGCTGCAAACTGAGCCCCTTCCCTCTCTGACTCCCTCTTCTAGACCTGGAAAACCACAGCTCACCTCGGCTGCTCCAAGGCCCCTGTAGTCATGGCTATGAGTCAGATAGTGGCTGGTCACCCACTATGCGTCAGGCACTGTGTAAGGCCCTGGAAAGTCAGGCATGATGCTCGGGTGGACCGTCCAGTCTGGAGAGAAGAGTTAGGGAGGAATGCAGTCCCTCACCACCCTTCCACAGCAGCAGTTTCCAGTGTACTTCCCTCCTGCCTTTCTTCTAGGATGGCACAAACTACCTTTCAGTCTCTCTCCCCATTGCCCAGGCCTTGAGTCTTTACCCTGCCTCGGACCCTGGCGATGGGGCACATGCTTCAAGAAAGATTTCACCAAACCAGACAAAGTGTGCAGGGGAACTGGCCCCAGTGGTAATGCTGGCAGCCCTCAAGCTTTGCTCAGCCTGTACGGGCGGTGGCCCCCTCCTTCCCTGCACAGTGATGCAGGACTCAGCATCCCGGTCTGGTTTTCCTTTTATGCTGCTGCTTTCGGCCTCAGTCTTGCACAGCATCTCTGCCCTGCCACCTCCTGGCCAAAACAGGTAGCGAACAGCGGCCTGTGGGAGTGAAGTCCAGACATCTGCGCTGCCGGCGGCCGCCCTCCCCTCAGCTCCTGAGGGATCTAAGGAGCATCCTGGAGTACAGTTTGCGGAGACAACGGCCACACCCGTGGACAGGTGATGGGCAGACATCAGCCCACATGCTCCCCCAGAAAATGGCCCCAGCGGAGGCAAGGATCTGTTTTCTCTCTCGTTGCATTTCTCTTTCAACCTTTCGGTTTATGTTGCCCCTGGTGTCTGTTTAGATGTTTCAACGCTTGCATGTTTCTGTGTGTGTGTGTGTGTGTGTGTGTGTGTATGTTTAAGGTCTAATTATGTGCAGTGTATGTTCCTTGCTTCCATAGACAACCCTTACTCTTTATAATGCAGATCAAACCAAAGGGAATAGCACAATGAATATGAATGATGAAAGGATAATGAGACATAATAGTAATAAGAAGACACCCCAGCACATTTGCTTGTGAAACTTTTTCTCTTTGAAGGAATGACTGAGCTAATATTTACTTGCAGAAACTTCTCTATCATCAGGTGGTGCTGATAGAAGGCTTCACGGATAGAGAGGCATTTGGGGGCGTGGGGGGAGCTGCTGTGTGTTCAATTAGGTCAAGTTAGAGACGCCTTCCCTAAGTGCTGGAGTCGTTGAGCTGAAGGCTGGGGGAGTGGGAGTGGGGGTAGGAGGGAGGGGGTGAGAGCTGGGCTCAGGGGAGGGCATGTGGTCAGTGTAGAAGGACCCCAGGCAAGCTGCAGAGGGGATTACTGACTGACAAGCCTGCAGATACCCGTTCTCTGATGATTCAGGGTCTGTGTGCTTATAAGCAAGCCAGAAACCGGCAGAAGATGCTGGAGCCGGGCAGTCCCTGCCATCACCCAGCCTCTCCCCTGGATGTCACTGTTGTGCTGTGTGAGGAATGCTGGGGAGCACTTATGGGCCCAGGAAAAACCCTCCCTGGAAGCCGCCACCCCTTAGGGCTGGCGGAGGCCCAGTAGAAAGAGGCAGGACTGGGCCTCTTTGCAGGAATTTGGGAGCTGGGTGCTGCCCTGTGATAGCAGCTGCAGGTGACACCAAGGTTCTCTGGTCCCACCAGTCTTGGGGCGAGACTGACTCTCTAATACAGATGAGCTAGGGTGGCTGAGAGAACTGGGGTCAGCCGCACACCCTCCCTCCTTGTGGCTCTCAGGCCCTTGGCCAGAGGTGGCCAAGTCAGAAGCCGTGGGAAAGGGTTCAGGGCCAGCGTGTGCAGTGGTAACAGCACAGACCTGAGCCCAAACCCCGGCCTCACCTCAAAGGCCAGGTGAATTTGGGGAAATTGTCTCATCACCTCCATTAAATGAGACTCCCTCACAGCATCGTTATAAGAATTAAATGGGGATAGTGCACATAAAACTTAATACATATAGTGCAGCTATTATTATAACAAGGAATTTAGAAAGAGGACAGAGAGCCTTCCAAGTCCTTAGCCTGGGAGGAAAATCTTGTCTCTAATCCAATCGTGAAAATAAGCACTAGCTCAGAAGTTAGAGCAAATCGAGAGATTTGGCCCAGGTCTAACAGAACCAGTGCCCTCCTCTCCTTTTCCTTGGTTTTGGGTTTCCTAAGACATTGGCTGCCTCTTCCCAGAACCACATGTGCTTATGTTTTGACCCATGTGTTGGGAGGAAGCACCCGAGCTTAGCCCTAAGGCAGTCAAGGAGTTTCTTTTTTTCCTATCTCAGTGTTGATATATTTGGAATAACTAAAAGCAGACCCAGAACATATTAAAAGGAAAGCGTGTGGACTGAGCTCCAAGCAAGGTCTCTTGAATTGACGGGCAAGAAGAGGCACAGACCTGCTGAGGTGAGGCCAGGCCAGAGTTTATCAGCCTCTCCCGTGCCCTAATAGTGGATTCCAATCAATCAACAAGCCTTTGATCTTTTGGTTTCTTCCCTGTAGTGAGATTTCACATTGTAAATTAGTAAAACAATTCCCTGAAACCAGTCGATATGACGGGTGGGTGTGAGCTCGGTTCACCAGGGTCTGGTTCTGTTTGCACAAGTTCAGCATCAGTGTCGCAGATCAGCTGAGCTGGAGAGAGGTACCACCTCAGGGCCTCTTCTCTCCCTCCTCCTGTCTAACATCACAGGTCCATCCCAGTTAGGTTCTGACACTCATGTCCATTTCATCAGCATCCTTTTGATGATTGGAGGTGCAGACCCTTCTAAGTATTGAAATGGGCTCAGTAAGGTGGAACCACCACTCTCAACTCAGAGTAAGTTAGGGATACAATTGAGAAGCCCATTTGATATTAAAGAGCCATCAAGTCCCCCTGCAGAATAGCTTGGGGCATGGCAAGCCCTGACTTGCTAAGGACTTCCACCCATAGACAGTCAAAGAACAAACTGAGAGGTGGGAGGCACTCTTTCGTTTTATTGTGCATTTGAATTTTCTGTTTTTAGGGAACACTTTTGGCATCTTAATTTCATAATCACTGACAAAACTCGTACTTCCCCTTTCAGAGTGTTTTGGGCCTAGGGCCCCGAAAGAGGCTTTGTATATCTGTGTCTAAAGAGTAATGAGGAGAACAGAGGCGAGTGTGGCATGCTTCAGTGGGGGAAAGGAAAATTGGAAAATGAGGAGGGAAGCCGTGCCCAAGCAGCTGCAAAATTGTTCAAAACCATTTTCTCAACTGGGTTAATTGTTCTTCCCCATGGTGCAGAGACACCTACGCCTTTCGAAGTCTGCGTTTCTTTATTGCAAGGAGCAGCCTATTAAGAGAGACAGATCATCTACCAGGAGCAGCTGACTCTCCACCTCTTCTTCTCCTTCCCTCCATCTCTGTTCTCTCCTGCTAACACCACAGTCCCCCCAAGACAGCGCTCATCTGACTCTCTCCCCTTGGCGTTGGCTTTCTCACTGGGAAGGGTTGTCAGTGATAGGAGGAGGGGGTGGGCAGACTCAAACCAGCTCTGCTCGAAGAGTAAGAATAATTACAAAATCTCAGGCCGTTATCCAATTACTTTGACATGTGGCCATTCTAGGGAGTTCTAACTGGATTAAGTTCATTATAAAAAGATTAGTCCTAGGATGGGGACTGTGCATAACAAAGTGAACCTTCAGAATGTGTGCTGCTGGGCCACCAAGGACTTTGGGGGTAAAACTGAGTGAATGGCTTTGTTTATTGAATTACTGCTTAGGGATTTGCCAAGGAGTTTTGTTCAGATAGTGTGTGGCTTAAAGCAACTGTCAGCAGTTTCCTGTTTGTTTTCCCTTTCTCAACACTGTTCTTCAATGCCATTGTAGTTATTGTCAAAGCACTAATTCAAGGGGTGTGTCCCTAATATTCTTTATGAGCATGCAGGTGAGATTGTTGATCAGAGTGGATCTGAGACCCATGGAGCTCATGTATTATTCATTAGCTGTGTATGTACACAGAGAGAGAGTGCGCCCACAGACTACCTTGTATTTGCATAATGCTTCATAGCCTTACAGAGCACTTTCTCATTCCTCATTTGACCCACACAGCAACGATTTGGGATAAATAGGCATTGTTTTAATGATTTTACAGGTAATGAAACTGAGACTCAGAGAGGATAATCCGTGGTCCCCCAATTAGGTAGTCCCAGAACTGAGGTTACTGCTCAGATCTCTATTCCTAGCCCAGCCTTCTACAAACACACGTGAACTCAGTGTACAGACGTATTTGAACACAATGTATGTGTTCAGCTCATGGCAGTTGAATATTTGGATTAACCAAGTTGGTTGAGATCAGATCTCAGTTTTGCACAACGAATTTAGTTGCTGAATACTTTCTTCTCCTTCCTGAATTCTGGAAAATTTTGCATGCAGCAATCATCATGGGACCGTTCTTTAGGGATTACCCCAAACCCTTCTTCTGAGATATTCACTAGAGTCTGTCCTCCTTCAGGAAACTGGTCATCACTTCACCTTCCTAGACTAAATGGGAGGATAGTGGGATTAGAGATGTGGGCATTAGGGTCCGTGGAAAGATGTAAATTACTAGTCAATCTCTTATTATTTCACTTAGCATGGCTTAGTTTTTTTGGGCCTCAGACTCCTCTAGGTGAACTACAAGAATTAAAACTCTAAGCATCTCAGCTCCTGATGTTTTTTAGGATCAGCACTGCCTCCACTTCTTCCTCCTAAGCCACTGCAGACATTGCTAATGGACCCTTCTCTCCTTAGCCTAGGCTTGGACTTCCAACACATCTCAAAACTGACCTCAGGCAGCCACCACCAAGAGTCAAGAAGTGGCTAGCAAGATGGCATCTCTTTACCATCCTGATCCTAGACTCCGATGACCCCACAGAACTCCAGAGGCCTTGAGGGGCACAGCCATGCCTGTCAGTCAGTCCCTTTATGCCTCATACCATCTTTATGGCCTCATTTGGTGATCAGCAATTCAAGACACCCAGGGAAGGTCAAGGAGAATGTGGAATGATGAAAAAGGCTTTCAATTTAGGGAGTGAATATATTCAGAGTACAATTACAGTAACGATTAGGGCAGAAGCCAACTTATAAGACAAGATAGGTTTGTGCATAAGCAGAAATCTAGATTGCTACAGACCAATGATTCCATATATGTCCTCTTCCCCAAAAAGAAATACACATGGATACAACACTTTGTATAAGCTTTTACTCCCTAAAGACATCTAGCTTATAGGCCAAGGTTAAAAACAAGCAAACAAAACCAATTAGACTGTTGAAGTACAGTCAGGATTCTCATTTGCAAATAATAGAACCCAAATTCAAAATGGCTTTTAAAAAAAGGAAAGGAAACTTATTGGCTCATTAAAACAACACTTCAAGAGCTTCAGGCAAGGCTGGGTCTAGTAGCTCAATAATGTCATTGGGACTTTTTCTCCATGGTGGCTCCCAGTATTTCTATGTTTATCTCTTCAACATATTCTGACTGGGTCTGGCTTGATCATGTGCCCATCTCTGAAGGAATCCCTGCTGCCAGGGGATGCACTACTCAGATTGGCCAGGCCTGCATCATGTGGTCTCCCTGGAGACTAGCCCTGCCCCCTCTCCCCACACACATCAACTACTTACACTGAAAATGGTGCAGATGTGGTGGATTAGAGGGAAAGTTGACAGCCTCTCAGTTGACTGCTTGCTAAGTACCAGGCCCAGTGTGAGATGCTAAAAGAAGACATTTTAAATAGGTCCAAAGCTTAACAATTTGCAGACTCTTTTTATATAAATAATCTTATTTGACCCAGACAAACACTACAAGATAGATATTTTTATTATTACCATCGTACAGATGAGGAAAGTTGTGTTCAGAGAGGCTTTGTAACCCACTCCAGTAGACCTGGCACTTGACCTTTGATTTATTCGACTTCAAATCCTGTGCGCTGTCCATGAGCGCTGTGTCTGGAGAGGTGAGAATGTTAACAATGAGAAATTGAAATTCCTCACTCATTGATCTGAAAGAGGCAAGTTAGAGACTGGATTTTTTGTTTCTCCACTTAGGAACAAGCCCTGAACCCCAAATTTATGATAAGGAGGACTGTATCTTCTCCTCTTCATTGTACTTAGGTACAATTTAGAAATAAGACCAGTGATAGTTTATTGAGCACATATGATGTGCCAGGGACTACATAAGCACTTTACAACGAATTTAATGGGGAAACAGCCCTATGGAGTAGCACTTCTTATTCCTATCAGAGAGCTGAGGAAAGCAGGTCTCTGGAGGGTGAAAGGGCCCAACCTGGGCAGTGTGTGGAGACATACTTCGAACTCAGCTCTGACTCTGCTCTGCTAGTCTTCCTACCGAGAGATGAATGAGCCTGATGTCTTTGATTCAGTCACTGACTGATTAGACTTCCTTGGGAAACTGGGTAGAGATGGGAGACGAGAAAAGCATCAATCCTAAACTTGTGGGATCCCAGAAAAAGGGGAAGAAAATTACATTGTAGACAAATTCCTGGCGATTCAAAAGGCCTCAAACCAAAATAATGAGGAACAAGCAGGCAGACTATAGGCCAAAACAAGAATATCGTCTTTCAAAGATTTCCGAAAGTTAAAATTGACTAGGTTTTAATTGGTGAAGCCCTGTGGGCTCGTTTGCTTTCATATGAGCGTCTTGTGTTTCACTAGCTCCTATAACTCACTCGGGAATGACAACAGTCCTTGGGGGATCCTGAGTGGTTCCATCTGGAGATCCGGGCAGACCAGCCAGCGCTTCCTAAAACAGTGCACACGGCCCTTCTCACAACCCCATCCTTTGCCATGTCTGCTTGCTGCAAACCGGCATTTTCACATCGTTTATACTTTTCAAGGTACACATCTCATGACAACAGTGGCAGCTTTCAATTTATTAGGCTTATTAGCAAATAAAACTGTCCTGAAAAGCCCAGATTTGATATCTGGAAGATTCATTTCAGGATTGATTTAATGCAATCTGCCTCATAGTTTATTTCACTCCTCCAGGTTGGGACTAAATCACCCTCGTCTTGTTGATACCCTTAATATGATGGTTGGTGTTTGGAAAATAGGCCAGGCTGTAAAAGAATCTGAAGACTCTAGTTGCTTCCTTTTTTTTTTTTTTTAACAGAGATGATAAAAATATTTTATAACTTTATGTGTCTAGGAGGTTCTGGGTTTTTTCTTCTTTTCCCTCTTTGCTATCAATGATGTTGTTTGAATATAAATAGTGGTAAATATATTCAAGGATGGGTCCTTCTTAACTGTGAATTTGCCATGGTGGGAAATCACTTCCTTACTCTAGTATTACCACTCTGCTGGAGGGACTGGTGACATCTGGCGTTCAGTAGGACAAACCTATAGAAGCACCATCCAGAAACAGTCCATCATTTAAGTTGTCTTGTTCTTAAGCCCTGGGCAGCCGTCATACTTTTTCGAGATGAAGACTTTAACAGAACAAATCTGTTATTACCAAACCAGCCAATGGCACTTACCGAGGGTTATTACCCTGTTAGCATTTTCCCGCGCATCTCATTTGACGCTTATCATTTATTGCCTGACAGTTTTATTTAGCTTTTATCTTATGCTCCTCCACTGTTTGACCATCTGCTGAGAACATGGGCCATAGAGTTGGTCCAATCCACTTCAAATCCCATCTCTGCCACTGACTACCTGAGTAACCATGGCTACTTAACTTACCCGGCAATCTCAGTTTGCTCATCTGTAAAACAGGGATAAAAATAGGATAATAGGATCAAATTAAGTAATGTATGAAACATCTCGAACAGAGTGCCAAGCACATGGAAAGTGCCTAATAAACGGTAGCTGTTATTATGATTAATAGAGGAATAATAGTACTAATAGCATAAAATGTGGTCTTAAATGTTACTTTCCGTTTTATATACCAAAGTGCCTTGCATAAAAGTAGATAACGTGCATCTGTGAAAACTCTTGATTGTAGAACATTTATGCAAAAAAGATCCATTTCACTGTATTTTAGAATTTTATATATATCCTAAAGTGAAATAGGGACAATAGCGATGCTTAAGGCAGCTTACTTTACCGGAGATCGCTTAAAGCCGTCCAGAGTGCTTTGAATGCTTGGTTTTTCAGGCAACGTAAGTCTCCCTCTGTCATGTCTGCGTTGGTAAATTGTTTAGCCAAGGCTTCCTTCACAGAATATACTCAGACCATCTTAAGTCTTTCTGAATTAACAAAAATCCCAAATTTTTGAAGTGTGAGAACCTACAAGTTTTACTGTATTCCTGGCATATACTGTGCTCACCAGACAGCAGTTCTAACTGGAATTTCTGAGCCAGCTCCACATTCCACATTTCTTCTTCTCTGCTACCTATTTTAATGCAGTAAGTCTGGGGCCAGGCTGGCGTCCCATAGTAAAATGTGCCAAGCACAGCGGTGCCCTTGAAGAGCCCCTCTGCAATCGCCGCCTTCACCTGCAGCCTGTCTGGACTTTTAGGCAGGTGCCTCTCCCTGGCCTGCTGCTGCTGTGTCTGCCTTGGGTTCTCCTTCATTCTGTGTTTCTGGTTCCTTGCCTGCCTCCCCCTGGGGATCCATTCCTGTGTTGTCTACAGGGTTTCATACACCCAGTGGGGACATTTTCTTCATGTCATTGTCCTGTAGTGGATCTGGAGGGGTAGCATGTCTTCCATTTTGATCAACTATCTCTACCTTCCAAGTTGGGGTAAATTGGTTTCTGCTATAATTATTGTATAGAAAAATGGGTAAAGCAGGATAGAGGGGATTAAAAATCAAATTTATTAAATTATCAAATTCGATGTCCCGGCATTTAAATTTAAGGTATTTAATAAGTACCCTGAAAAGGTTCTTATAAATTACAATACTCAGATATTGTAGTTTATTCTAGAACTCAACAATATCATTAGCAGCACAATCCTGCCACCAGCTATTTGTCACTAGATACCAGACAACATGCTAAGCACTTACATGCATTTCTAACCCATTCCTGTTTAAATGCCCCTTTCTCTCACACACTCATGGCTGGTATTAGAACCAAACATTCTCTATAAAAGTTGATGCTAAAATCCATCCATGCTGACAGTTCAATGCTGACAGGATGTTTTTAGGTATTTGTTTTTCTAGTAGTGAGCCAGAATGCACCTCGTGTTCTCTCTCAGCAAATTGTACGAATTGGAAGTTTACCCCTCCTCCAAGTGGTTGACTCCTACATGTCAGACGATTGTTGTGATGTACTGGTTTGTTAGAACAAGGACTTTATTGCCATATCCTGGTGAGGAAAATGTAATAAATACCCAGATCTGCAGTGTCTGTGATGTGGATGGAACCCCCTAGGATTCTGACCATGTTGGGTACTCACATTCCAGAAGTCAGAAGTTTCTTCTAAGGTATTTCTGATCAGGAGCTTTAGTGTGAATCTGACAGTTGGCACTGGAAAAAATACTAATAATGATTATAACTGCTGCCACTTATTAGAGTCTTTTATATACCAGGCGTGGTACAGACACTGTAATTTATTCTAACCCTTAAGAGAGGTACAAGGTCGTTGTTGATATTTACTCCCATTATTCAGGAAAGAACACTGAGGTGCATGGAGGGCTGCATAACTCGCCCAAGGTCATACAGGCAGTAAGTGGCCAGTCTGGGCCCCTCACCCATGTCTGGGATCTTCCTCCCCAATCCAGTCACTTCCAGTCTCGGGCTCAGAGAATGCCAGAACCTGCCATCCAGCTGCACAAGGCTGCTGCCATCTTGGACCCACCTCCCCCTTACTTCAACCCCATATCTCATCAGGCCGGAACGGATAATCAGTCCACTTCATTTTTTCCCACTGCCACCTCCCAAGGCCAGGCTGCCACCACCTTCTGCCTGGACCACTCCCTCCTAAGTGGCCTCTCCTCTCGCACTCTTCTCCCTGTCCGACTCCTTCTCTGTGGAATCCATGTCTCTTTTCCCAAACGCACATCTGGTCCCCTCACTCTCTGCTGAAAACACTTTAATGGTCCCCCATTCCCTTAGGGTAGAAATTAAACCCCCCACATGGCCTGCAAGGGCCCTGCATGATCTCACCCCAGCCTCATCACCACATTCACTCCCTCGACCTCTGTGCTCCAGACACTCTGGCCTTCTCCCTATCCCTCCAGTGTATGGGACTCCTTTCTACCCCAAGGCCTCATTTGAGCTTCTCCTCTGACTCTGCCTGGTTGAGTCCCACTCATTCTTCAAACCCCAGGTCGGGTGACCTTCCTCCAGGAAGCCTTCTCTGACTGCACCCTGGCTCCCATACACATCTGTATGTGCCATAAACTCACTTACGTAGCACTAAGCTCAGTTATAATTAAAGAGCTACTTGTGTGGTTGTTTATTCTCTATGTTCCTCCACCAAACTGGAAGCTCCAGGAGAGCAGAGATCATATTGAAATCTTTACCACTGTAGCCCCAATTCCTAGCATGAGATGAACACTTAGCAGGTACTCAATAAATATATGTTGATTGACTAAAGGACCGAGTGATTCCAAAGCTCCCTCCCTTTACTGAACACCACCCTGCATCCATTGACGATTAGTGACAGCATGTCACCCAGCCCAGCAACAGGGCATTACAGGTAGTCACGGGACGTGGAAAGCTATGTACTTGCTATCCTAGCATGATCTGGGCTGCTCACAGAGTTAACTTCCTCCCTTTTGGGGACATTTATTCTTTCTGGGAGAACACTATGGTTTGGGAGGTCTTTGTATGACCATTTGCTTTGAGTGGAAAAGCTGCCGTCCAGGAGGGGCATGTGAATGAGCTGGCCCCATCTTTGGTGTTGGCCTAATGATGTTGATTTCTCATCCACAAGTAGTGGGATCTGAGTACCTTAGTGGCAGGGGCAGCTTTGGTTAGAATCTCTTCGTTCCGTTTCACTAATTTCACATCCATGTGGTCCTCCCTAGGCTAAGCATCCCTAATTGTGAGGGGGAAACTAATTCTAACAATGGGATTCCAGAGCCTTTATGTGTGAGGCCAGGTTCGTTTCACTGTTGGATATTTGTGTTCAGTCCAATGCGTTTTTTTGGTTGCCAGACAAATATAAACAGATTTTCTTCTTGAATATTTGTCATCTTGGAAAGAATATTCTTTAAACGAAAATCAGACACAGATACAAAGGATGCTTCTCAAAGAAACCACGCCCACGGGGTCTGTGAGCGCTGTGAAGGGATTGTTCTGAATTTCTCCAGGGCCCTGGGAACTCAGGACAGAATGTCGTGATTTGTGCTGAAGCTCTCTTTCCTTGCTGTTCATGGTACCCCTATACGTCCCTGTTTATGAAAACACCATGGAAGCTGCAGTGCACTCAAACTTCCCTTTCCGCCAAGCATTAGAGACCTGTGTAGACCCAACAGGCTTTTCCATTTAAGACGATCATCTCATCAGTATGGTACTGAGACAAAAGAATGGTCAGTCAGCAAATACTCCTTAAGGTGCTGTGAGAGAGTTGAAACAAAGGAACGAACAAACATTGACACAACAGAGTGGAGGCTGCAGCCCGACTTTGAGGAAGGTGCTCTCTGGCTGTGGAGATAAGAGGGAATCCAGAGATAACCAGGATAGGAGAAGATCATTCCTGTAGGCTGGGGAAGTCAAGGGAGGCTGCCTGGAGGAGGTGTGGCCAGAGAAGTCCTCAATGCACAGCGTGGTGGCTCTGATTTCAGGACCTAGAGGGAGATGACCTGCTTCCGAATCCCGATTTCACCATATTTTAACAGGTGACCTTGGACAAGTTAGCTACCCTCTCTGAGTATCGACTTCTCATCTGCAAAATGAAGGCAAAACCTACCTGATGGGGTTATTATCTTGTTTTGTATTTAAAGTTATATGAGAGAGCATACATAAAGCATTTAACATAGTGCCTGGCCCACAATGAGTGCTCAAGAATAATAAGCCATTATTTATTATTGTCGTTTTAGTTTCCAAAGCAGGCTCTCTGCCCTCCTGAAATCCTTGCCCAGTTCAAAGGCTGACTTGGCTCTGCTTTCGGGCCTGAACTTGAATGCCAGTTCCAGTAGGAAGCCTCCCCCTCGCCTTGTGGCTCCCGCGGCCTCATACTTTCCCCATTATCACGGTGTCACATCAGCCTGTCTCTCCCATCATCCTGACATTTCCTGAAGGCAGATACTGTCACATTGACCTCTGCTTCTCCCCACAATAGGTTCAGTAATTATTAGTTGAACGAATGAATGAGCTATTTCTCTTCTGTAGTTTCGCTCTGTGCAGAGAAAGGGTGAATCCGGGAGTGGATCATTTAACGACTGGCTACTTAAGTAGAACCCCAGCCAGCAGGAAGGGGAAGCAGGCTCGGGAGCCTCAAAATCAACAGTCTGTTCAGCTCTCTAGTCTCATCCCTTAAGCAGGAGCTTCCAGTAGGTTAATTATTCCTTTTGGGAGCTCTTAGTGAGTGTTTATCACTGTGTCATCTGCCAGGAGGCCTTGCCCACTTTGGCAAATGGATCTCTTTAGAGGATGACAGAGCTGAAGTCCTGATGGGCTTTTGGGAGGCAAGTCAAGCCCTCAGTAGTCCGTGCATTCGTCAGAACTCCAGAACCACTGCTGCCCGCAGAGCAGAATGCAAGCTCCCAGTTAGAAAGGGAGGAGATCAAGCAAGCAATACAGGCTCGGCACCAGGCTCAATAAATATTGGTTGAATAATAAATGAAGGAGGAATTCCTCCTTGCCTCTCTCCACACTCAATGAGCCATTTCGCCCATCCCAGCCAGGTCCATCCTCTTAAGAAAAATCTCTGTTACCGTGTCGCTCTTCTGCGGAAAGACCTTCCTTCCCTCCCGGTTGCTTATGCCATAAAATCCAAACTCTCCCATTGGGCCTCTGCCTACCTGGGTCTGGCGCCACATTATCCTTGTCATTTTCCCTCTGACCCTTTACCCACATGGATGCTTTGGAGCCAGAGGCCCTGGACCCAAGTCCTGACCCCTGCACTTACTAACAATGCTCTCCATCTCCTCATCTTTAAAAAGGAAATCACAATTTTTGCCTCCTTGAGCAATTACAAGAATTAGCAGAGATGCCAGTCAGAAATGCAGACTGGAAACCCTTTTCTAATATGCTAGTGATTATTAAATGCCCTCCACTTCAGCCCAGTTGCTCCATTTAACACCCCTGCACATCTCTGCCTTGAATCTTGGCTTATGCTGTTTTCTCTCGCATCCTGTGAGATTCTCTTTATCCCTTGATAGTGAGTGTTGTCATCTCCATAAGCTGGCAGTTCTCCGTCTTCACATGGTATATTTGGTGGTATCATTCATGTGAAAGGCTCGGTTATAGTGTCAGCTTCCAAAGACAAGGATCACACCTTATGATGATAGCTGCTGTCCACTGAGCTCTTCCTATGGGCCAAGCTACCCTAGAAGGTTATGTGTGTTGCACAGTGTTCAACTCTATGGGGCACCACCCAAATTGTTGTCTATGCTGCTAAAGTCTTTACATGCCTGGCGCTGGTTTAGATGCGCTTGACCTCACCTAATTCTCACAACAGCCCTAGGAGGCAGGCTTCCCCATTTTACAGATACGGAAACAGACTGAGAAGGGAGGAATTGGCCCAAGTCACACAGCTCGGATGTGGAGGAGCTGGGATCTGACCCCAGGGCTATTTCCCTCCCAGTTCATTGGTGACTTTCTACACTGTCCCATGGGCTGTCCCTGGATGGTTGCTTACCCACATCACATGTTGATTGATTGACTGAGATGAGTACACTGGGGCTTTGCTGTCTGTGAGGAATTTTGCCAACCGAATAAAAGCAGGAACGACTGCTCCTTCTGCCTCCTTGTAAGGTGGGGGCCTGGGGACACTTATAGAGAAGAAACCCATACACATGTGTCGTTTCCTCTTTGTCTTCTTTCTCTCCTTCTTATCTGGTCCAGAAGATTAACTCAAAAATTTATGGTACCTTCTACCAAAAAGAAAAGTGTTAGGAACAGGGTGGGGAGTTGGGATTTGGGGCTGAATTGGGAAAAATGGTCCCAACAGGTCCTGGCATATGGCAGCCACACTCGGGCAGCAGGCAGCCTCCCCTCTCTCTGCCTGTCCGTGGTTCTCAGTGATGGTGTGGTCCTGGCTCCACCGTATTTGAAATCACCATCACCCCTCTGGGAATATTGCGATGGCTGCAGGCCTGGCAAACAGGCAGGGTTCCCTCGCCACCGCAGTTCTGTGGCTCAGAGTGGAAGTGTCAAGGAGCATTTTAAAGCCTGGCTCCAGGGCTTGGGTACGTGGTGAAAACATCTCCAGGAAGCTATTAAAGCAGATGTTGCACTGGGAACCTCCAGGAGTCGTCTCAGGCCAGCGTGTCCTGGGCAGTGCTCCTTGTGCAGCAGCGCGTGCTAACAGACACCCATGCCACAAACCTTCCGGCCACAAATCACGGCTTTATGCGCCGACACTCACTTAGCGCAACGTAGTGGCAGAGCTGCTGAAGCCAGGAGGCTGGGCCTGTGGCCGAGAGATCCCTGACCGTCCAGTGCCACCCTACCCCATCCAGCCTATTATATGCTCTCAGACACACCATGCCTTTCCTTCCTGGAGAGAACTTTTATCAGAACTCTGAACTGTGACTTGAGATTTTTGTGGAGAGGAGGATGGGGTAAAGATCTCTCTCCCACTTCAACCTGGGCTCAGTGACATGAGGGACCATGTCTTTATTTTGCTCACTGCTGCATCCTCAGATCCTAACACAATGTCTGGCACATAATAGATGTACAGTAATATTTCCCAAGATGAGTGTAATGAAGGATGGATGGATGAATCAATCAGTCAATCAATTAATCGTTTATTATTTCAACTCCCCCATCTGATTTTTTTTTTTCCCCCAAAAAGGCAATTGCAGGGTAAGATGCAGTCTAGACTTCATACAGAACATAAGAGAAGGCAAAATGAAATTAAATATGGCCTCTCTCTTTTGGGGGTACCTTTTCCATGGCTGCTCCGACTTGCCCTGGGGAGTTGGATCTATGCCTGTGTTTACTTTCTGCCAAATTGTGGGCAGTACCAAAAATACAATTAGGAGGGTCTCCTGGGCTTTCCCTGATGGGGCATAGAGGGCATGGGGCCTGGGCTGGCTGTCCACAGGCAGGGCAGGAAACGGGATTTGCAGAGGGAGGCAGCAGCCTTGTCAGGCCCGTGAGATGCCAGGAGGCTCTGCAGGATCCCTGTGGATTTGCAGCATTTATCCTCTGAAACAGGATGTTACATCTTCCATGGGCCTGAAAGCCCATGAGTTATTGACCAGAAGGCCCATCGCTCATGGCGTGTGGCACTGTGAAACAGGACAAGGGGCTCAGTGTGCTAGGTGGATCAGGCCTCCCGGGGGACTCCTGGTTTGCGATCTCCAGAACTGGAGCTCAGCTTCTCAGTGAGCTGAGCTGCAAGTGTCCCCAGGGTTCTGTCTCTAGACATGATGGGGAGGAGGACAGTGCCCCAGACTTCCTCGTTAGTCATAACAATAGCGGTAATGGTGCTAAGGGTTTGTACTAATTGAGTACTTATTATGCACCAGATGCTAAGCCCAGCTGTCTCTGTGCTGTCTCCTCATAGCTGCCCAACAACTCAGGTACAGGAGGAAGGGTTATTTCACTGTGGCAAGGAGGAAACTGAGGCCACGAGTGGTTTGGGTAACTGGCTCAAAGTCACGGGGCTAGAAGTGACAGAGTCCGTGTTGGAAACCAGATTGTCTGACCTCGGAGCCTCAAACAATAAACCATTCAGCCTCCAAGTGTGTCTGCCTGTTTCATTGTTTGATTAAACGTAGAGGCGGGCCTGTGTAGAGAAAATTAAAAAGAGTGTAATCTCCACACTGATGGCCCTTCATACAATGGATGGGTCTCCCCGCTTTCCAGCCACCTTTTCTTTAGGCAAAGATGCAGCCACGGGTTCTCAAAGCTGAGAAGGGTAAGAATCTCTTTAGGGGTACTTGAATTCCCAGTCCTCACCCCCGCAGGTGCTATTTCATCTGGGGGAATGCCCACTTCTCCCCAGCAGTGTGGGTGGGCCACTTCCCCCACCTGTGTGGCACGGACTAGGACCTCGTTTCTGTCTCATGAGAGTGATGTGCTGCAGGGCCCTGAGCTCACCATGTTATCTCCACCCCCGGCTTCCATAAGTGTAGACAGCAGGCCCAAAGGTGGGCGTGGTCCCCAAGGAGGTTCACCCCGCAGAGTAACCCAGCTGGGGCCTGACTGCGAGGAGGCCAGCCCCAGCCACTCCCCAGCGGTCCGTGTTCTGTGGCAGCCTCTCTCAACCACAGCCCGAGAGCCCGTGTGAACTATTGGACAGTCTTCCCAGGCATTTCCCTTCCCCCTAGGAGCCAGGCTTTATTTGTCTGCTCATGTGCAAATAGACTTCTCAGCGAGACTTCAGATAAACAACCTGCCAGTCAAGAGAGACAGCTGTCCCTCCAGAGTAACGGGGGATTTTAGTCTCATTTCCAGTTGTACAGGATGCCCCCTCCCCTTGTTCTTCTCTGACCCATGCCCACCCTGGCTCCAGTGCATGCCTGGGTTTGAATCCCACCTCTGCCAGTGTTTAATTGTCCACACAGCTTTGGATAGGTTGATTAACGGCTCTGTGCCTCAGTTTCCTCATCTGTCAAGCAAAGGTCATGATAGCACCTACTGATAGGATTGTCATGGCGATTAAATGATTTAAATCACATAAAATGTTTAGCACAGTGTTTGGGACATAGTAAGCCCTCAGTGAATGGTGGCTATTGCCATTATAACAATAGAAACAATAACAATTCTTATTATTATAGAACATTAGGTGGGGTCAGGAAGCACTTACTGGTGTCACCTCGAGTGGGTGACCTAACCTCTGTTAGCCTTTGTTTCCCCATCTATGAAATGGACACTGGAAGAGTCCCTAACTCACAGGGTTGTTGTGAGGATTGAATAAATTCTTAGAACAGTGCCTGGCAATAATAAGCACTCACCAAGTATTAGCTATTATATTGCCATTGTTATTACTCAATATTTTTAATGAATAATCTATTATTTATTATTGGGTCCAAGCCAATGACATATAACCTGATGGAGAGGGTCTTATGCTAAGAGTTAAAGGCATGTGACATTGAGTGGCCCAGGGACTTTGGGCAGAGGTCCTTAGATGATTTCAGCCTGGGTTACTCTCTCCATCCTTAAATAGCGCCTGTGTCCCAGCTTCCTGCCAGAGATATTATGACGAGAAAATGGCAGAACAGGTATAAAAGTGCTTTGGCTCTAAAAGTTCTATTTTAAGTAAAGTAGTATCTAAAATATTAATTAGATTCACTCCTCGCTGTTTAAATGTTAAAAAGAAAAATTAAGAAATCCTCCAAAGGAGAATGTAGAATGTCAACTGCTAGAGGTTTCTAAATTATGTTTGGCATTTCCTCCTCCTAGAAAGACTGGAGCGTGCGTACACAAGGGACCAAGAAGCGGCCCCCTGAGCCCAGTTTCTAGGCAGAGGGAGGAAAGGTAGGCAGATGTGACAGACACAGCAGCCTCTGTTGCCTCTTTCCTGGGCTTGGCCCAAAATCCACTCCTTGCCTGAGATCCTGGAGGGACACCAGAGTGGCATGGAAGCCAGGTGCTCATCCTTTAAACCAGCGTTTTCCAAAGAATGACAGTCAACATAATTTTAGGGGTACATGGCAAACGTCTTAAAATTTATTATTATGAATTTAATTTAATGTATAATTGAGAAAAATATAGCTAGCATATTAAACCCTTGATTTTACTGTCTTTCCTCTTTAAGTTTTTAAATGTGAGCCAGTTTAAAGAGAGGTGTAAGTAAATATGACAAATACCTTGAAGGTGAAAAAAAATGACAAAAGTTTAGAAAATGCCACGTTAGACAAACCTGTCCTGAGCACCTATTATTTGCCAAGCACTCTGCTGGGTGCTGGGAATGTCACGATTAATAATGTATGATCCGGGCTTGAAGCTCTCCATCTGGGGAGAGCAATAGCCACGTCTGCGCTAACTGTAATACAACGTGATAGCTGATGTACTAGCAGCAACTGAAGAGAGTGCAAACCAGACCAGATGAGGGAGGGCTCCGTTCTGCTGGGAGAGCTGAGACAGGCTTCAGAGAGGACTGGTGTTTGACCTGGGTGCTGGCCATGCCTCAGCCATCCAGCTCAGAGCAGACCCTCAATACTGCAATGAACCATGTCCCTCAGGTCACAGAGCTGGCATTCCTGCAGGCCAGACAGGCGAAATCCTAATGGTCAAGGAAATCTGTGATGCAAATGCAAGTCTTGACAAGTGCCATGAAGAAGACAAGCAACAGAAGAAGCCTGGAGGAGCCATCCAGGGGCTCTCTGAAGAGTAAAGCTGAACAGGAATGGTAAGAAGCCACCGGCCATAGGAAGGATGGCTCAAAAGTCTTCCAAGCAGAGGGAAGGGAGAGGGCTAAGGCTTTGAGGCAGGAAAGAACTTGGGCCAAATCACAAAAGGCCTTGTGGGCCAGAGTAAAGAGTGGCTTTGATTCTGTACTCAATGACAAGTCAAGAGAGTGAGTGGGGGGTCGTCAGGCAAACATATGGAGAAGTGGACACTCCAGGTCAAGGGGATAGTTTGAACAAAGGCCCAGAGATGTACAAGAGCATGGTGAGCTTCAGGAGGGGCCAGTAGAGTTCATCGCAAGAAGAAGGAGGGGGAGAAGCTAGAACAGCAGGTTGGAGCCCTTTGGTTTAAGGCATTGAATGCTATACTGGGTACCTTGGACATTATATCTCTTCTTTTAATTGTAGTGTGATATATATAACATAAAATTTACCATCTTAACCACTTTTAAGTGTACATTTTAGTAGTGTTAAGTACATTCACACTGTTGTGCGAGCAATCTCTAGAACTCTTGTCATCTTGCCAAACTGAAACTCTATACCCTATTCCCTCACCACCCCCGGACCCTGGCAACCACCACTCTCCTTTCTGTCTCCGTGAATTTGACTGCTCTAGGTATCTCACATACATGGAATCATACAGTATCTGTCTAGTTGTGGCTGGCTCATTTCACTCAGCATAATGTCCTCAAGGTTCATCCATGTTGTAGCATGTGTCCGAATTTCCTTCTTTTTTAAGGCTAACATTCAATTGTGTGTATATACAATTTTGTTTATCCATTCATTTGTCAATAGACACTTGGGTTCCTTTTACCCCTTGGCTATCATGAATAATACTGCTATGAACATGGCTGTGCAAATTTCTCTTCAAGACCCTGATTTCAATTCTTTTGGATATAAACCCAGAAGTGGAATTGCGGGATCATATATAACTCTATTTTTAACTTTTTGAGGAACCACCTACCACTTTCCATAGCAGCTACACCATTTTACATTCCCGACAGCTGTGCACAAGTATTCCAGTTTCTCCACATCCTCTCCAGCACTTATTATTAGGAAATAATGATTTTTCTTAATAAGAGCCATCCTAAAGTGTGTAGTGTGGTATCTCACTGTGGTTTTGATTTTTATTTCCCTAATGATGAGTGATGTTGAGCATCTTTTCATGTGCTTGTCAGCCATTTGTATATATCCTTTGGAGAAAAGTCTATTCAAGTCCTTTGCACATTTTTAATTGGGTTGTTTTTGTTGTTGTTGCTGAGTGGACTTTATCTTTTAAGCAATGACCAGCTAAAAAGTTCTTAGGCAGGGCATTAACATAGTTAGATCCTGATTGTAGAAATACAGTTCTGGCAGTAGGAAAGATGAGCTGGAGGGTAGAAACACAGAGCAGGGCTCCCAGGGAGCTGGCTTTGTGATGAGTCAGTTGAGAAATGATGAGAGCTGGAACAAGGCAGTGGTGATGGCTAACTCAATAACTAATTCTGTCCCCTCACTCCTGAAAATTGCAGTCCCCAAACCAGAGATGTATGTTCCCTCCTAGAGAACTGAGCTCCTTCTCAGAACCTCACATGCACCCTTCCCCGACGGGTGGGTGGAGGGACTCAGCCTTCCTGCTCTTTGGGAACTATGGCTGGTAGTTTTACGGTGATCCTGAATTCTGAGTCACTGCTCCCAGAGGAAAACACCGTTGTCACTGAGCACCCTGTTGGATGAAACATATCCTGTGCAGATCACTTTCTGAATGGTGAGTTGCTGGAAAAGCTGGTGGAGATTCCAAGTTCACGGTCTGACCCTTGTCAGCTGACTTTTAATCAGTTTTCCAGCAGCTATCTGAGCTGTGAAATGTGTCATTTTGGCAGTAAGGGGACCAAAGCCTCATTTGGTTACTGCCTTTGAATATAACAAATGGCATTCTCTTTCATTATATTAGAAAAAGCAATGGGGCTTAGAGTTGGCAAACCTGGACTTGATTTTGGACTGAGCACATCACCCTCAGAACTCTGGTTTCTGCTTCTATAAAATCAGGGAAATAGCCTCTCTGTTTTTTACAAGACGAAGATTGTAGATTGCCTCATTCAAACATCTGCTCCAACTTCTTCCTTGGCACTTTCCTATACTGCAGAGATGGAAAAGCTAACAACGACAGTCCCCAGACTCCCGTGAAGCTAGGACTCTGGGGTTGATTTAATACCTGCCATCTGATGTGCTTATTCAAGACTGGAATCCAGAACCGAGTCAGGTGGGAAGAGAGGAGGCTGGCCACATCTTGCTGATGTGGCTCCTGCAGGCATGGCGCAGCTCTGGAGCCAGCAGCTCTGAATGTAACTTGTGAATTCCCGTGTGGCAGCTAAGATGGTCTGATTCTGGAACCAGCAGTTGGGGCAGCTGTGTCCTGCTTCCCCAGCTTGTGCACAGTAGCAGCTCTCTTCGCTGGCCAGTTCTGCAGCGTTGCTCCTGCGAGCTACTCCCAGAGGTACACTGTGAGCCCGCATCTCCAGCCTGTCTAACAAGTCTATAAGCATCTAACTGACTTGCTACAAAATTGATAGACACTTACAAAATTGTTGGTCTTCCTGCTAAACCTTCTAGAGTGAGTAGCTCCTGTTACCTGCAAATGAACCCTGACTGGTTTACACGGTTTGGTTTAGGAGGACAACACAAAATGACAAGCAAACATTCCTAGCACTGTTCTCGGCTCATAACAGATGCTCAATAAACACTAATTGACTCTGAATCTGAAATTGGGGCTGATCTTCACCCTGGTGGAGGAAGCCACTGCTTTCCTCTGTGATGGGACCACAGGCATGTGAGCAAAGAATTTCTCTACCTTTTTCCCTCCACTCTGCAAAGTCCTTCCACCTCCTTATTGATCTCCAGAAGATTTTTAAAAAGGGAAAAGGCTTTCTCACTTAGAAATAAGGCTCAGAACTTAAATGTCCCTGTTTTCATTATACTGGTTTGAGTTGAGATGCAGTGGTTCATTTGTGGCTTTTTTCCTAAAAGGATGGTTTGAGCAGGGAGGAGTTAGAGAGATGGAGAGTACTGGGCCTCAAGCCACAGGAGGGAAAGAAGCAGGATACAGGAGAGAGAAGCCAGACAAGGACTGGAGCCAGGAGTGCCCTGAGTCCAAAAGGCTTGTCCCCCAGAAACATGGAATTAGGATGCTCTACAGGCCATGCCAATACATGACCAGTTAGCCCCATTTCTGTGGCCCCTGTGAGCAGCCAGAAGTTGGCCAGAATGACTGAAGTCCCAGGAGCAGGGGATCAGTGGTGTGAAGAGAGACCGAGGAAGAAGGTGGTGTCAGATCATGCAGAGCCTTATGGACCATGTTAGGGACTCTGGTCCAGCCCAGTGGTTGGCAAACGTTCTCTGTAAAGGGCCAGAGTCTCTGTCACATCGACTCAACTCTGCTGTGCAGCATGGAAGCAGCCATAGATGGTACATAAATGAATGAGTGTGGCTGTGCTCCAATAAACTTTATTTCAAGCAGCTGGCTGGGTTTGACCCACAGGCCATAGTTTACTGACTCTTGGTTTAGTCTAAAGACACTGAGGAGCCTTTAAAAGATATTTAGGAATGGGGTTACCTAATCATATTTATGTTTGTAAAAGAGCCCTCTGACTTCAGGGTGGAGAGTTGATGGGAGGGGAGCAGAGGGATGTGAGCAGCCCAGGAAGAGGTGCTGGTGGCTTAGGTGAGGATGCTGCCAGTGGGGATGGAGATGTGGACCGCACAGATACTGGGGAGTAAAGATGATAGAGCTTGGCAGTTGGATGGATATAAGGATTAAAGAGAAGGAACCATCAAGACTGACACCCAGGACTCTGGCTTGTAGAATGTTCTGGGGGTCACCTTGTTCACCCTTCTTTTTTTCTTTCACCTGAAGATTTGCCAAAGTAAATCAATTCCCAAAAGCATTCTCAATCCAGGCATTTGTCTTCCGTTGCTGGACTCACTGTTGTTGTCCCAGTCATAAAGGCTCCAGGCTGGAATCATCTTTGACTCCTTTTTTCCTGCGAGCTCCACTCTCATCTAATTAAGCATATAATCTGTCAATTCAGCTACTCAACGCCTCTTAAATGCAAATATCCTTGCTTTGCACATCTACTCAATTCCTAGTTCAGATAGCGAGATTTTTGATATACTATGTTCAGGTAGCGAGGAATGGAAATATTTGTCTGGATAAGTTCAGTTCCCACCCTCCACTTTTTGTGTTCTATTCAGGATTGATGTTGTTTGCAAAGAGAAAGACTTCAGTTTGAACCTTGCTCCTTGCCTTGCTAACACTGCAGCATAGGTCTGGTTACCTAACTTCTCAAAACCTTAGTTTGCTCATCTGTAAAATGGAGCTTATTTCATTAACCTTGCAGGGTTGGTATGAGTATTAACAGGGAAAACTCACATAATGCATTTAGAAGGTGGCAAGTGTTCAGTAAATAGTGCTCTCCTTCCCTCACGTTCCCTAAGAGTGGTTTAAATAATTAAACAAGCAGTTATGGATAAAGTGCCTAGAATAACATCTGGCATATAGTATATGTCCAATAAAGGTTGACCATCCTGTTCTTATTTCATTTGAGGAAGTATCAGGCAGAATTTATAAACAAATCATTCTCCCTCTGTTTGTCATTCTGTCATGATGATAATCAGCTTTGGGAAATCGAAGATTGAGGATGCTACCTGGGCAGGGTGGGTAGGCAGCTTGCAGCTGGGACAGGAAGAGACACAGCCAGAAGCAGAGGACGGCACTAATGGGTGCATTTCCCAAAATCAACTACACCTAATTTTTAATTTTGCTAATGGCTGGTCTTTATTTGAGATGTCATGCTGAAATAACTCTTTTAATAAAGGAGAACTAATGCACTCATTTTTCCCTCCCTTCCTCTACATCAGCAAGGACTTGGTGCAATGATGTATATCACCCTTTTATTTTAATTAAGCATATAGCTGTGAGAGGCTTGTAAAAATGTTGCCAACAGAGAAATGCTTTAACGGATGTGAACTTGAGGTTGGCTTGTCCCATATATCTTTACTACATAAAATTGCCCTCTCCATCTTGCACGTGAGGTGAATGGATGAGGCCCGGTGTGCGCCTCTGCATGGAAGCGTTGAGGGAAGTAGATGTTTGGGAATGTGAGGAGTGTGGGATGGTGAGAGTTTTCAAGAAGATTAGAGAGAGAGGAACAAGAAAAAGGAAAGCTGTTTTCTGTGCATGATCATAGAAAGACGTTCTCTATGATTTATCCTTCTACATGTCAGGCAACAGATGATGTCTAAATACACAGACTTTGAGAAAAAAAAAAGTAGGATTTTAAGTTGGAGATCTTGGATTTAAATGCAAGCAATCTGACCGCAAGCCTCTGCATTCAGCCGTTATGCTGTTACTCCCCTACTGAAGGAGCAGAGCGATGTGTCACGATAGTGAGATTGCAAACAATTATTCCATAGGCTAGAATTGAATGAGTGAGTGATGCATTGGGGATATTTATGCAATGCTTTATATCTATCAGTGAGTGCAGCGTGGAATATATGTGGATGGTGTTTGTGATTCCTCTTTTTTAAAAAAGAGAGAGAGAGAGACTCAGTTTAAATAAGCCAGAAAAAGAGAGACAGAGTCAGACAGAGAAACTGACTTAAACCAAAGAGAGTTTAAAGAGAAGAGACTTCACCCACACCCAGAGAAGTAAGCTTGAACTGGAAGATGGAGAGAGAAAGCAGCGGTTTTGGAATCGATGCAGAAGCTCCTTGAATGCGAATACCCTTCATTCACAAGGGCTGGAAAGATGCATTAAAACTGAATGAGGAAGTTGGTGAGATGTAGCCCCACCGCGGGCATCTGTATTCCCTCCCTGCAGCCGTGATTGTCTCGCTGGTGAATAATTCATTCTGAGATGATCCTCCCTGCCTCTAGTTAAGTTGTTGCTCTTGCTCTTCGCAAAATTGGCCCGGGTGCGTGAACCTGTTGTGATTCCACAGAAGTAAGAGTGAGGCGTGCTGGAGAGGGGAAGTTAGCGGTCCTGTGAAGTTCATAGACTCCACAGATGACAGGGGTGGGATGCTGGCATGAAGGGGCCAGAGGCTCCAGCAGGCTGAAATCTTTGACTCCCAAAATATAAACCAAATTAAGCGGACAAGTATGCGCATCTTCCCCGAAGGCAGGACTGACTTCTTACGTTTTTATTGTCCTCTTCTAGAATTCTGCCCAAATGGGGCCAGATATTCAAAAGTCCTTTATCTTCCCGCATCAAGGTCATTATTTCAGAGAGTTTGCTGTTTCGGGAAACTCAAGGTGCCAGAGATCCCTGCTAGAGAAAATGACAGCCACTTCCATGTAGTAGAAGCCAAAATCCCCATTTGATTTTAATCCCTCTAAATCGCTTAGTATGTACTGATTGACATTGACTCTTAAAGCAAAGTCCTTGAATAGAGAAAAGCATATTGAATAATATCAACCTGAGTGTAAGTCACCAAAACGTGGCATGTAAGAAGGTTCCTTGCTTGTATGTTCTCACTTTTTTATCAATAAGGAAGTGACCTTAGATAATAAATGTATAGAATCCAAAATATCATCTATTATTATTATTATTGAAAAATTAAAGCACTTGGTGTTTAATGTGGACAGGAAAAGCCTAATGTGCGATTCAATTTATCTTTATTAGATAAAGATTTTATTTTTAGATTTTAATTGTAAAAATAATAATGTTCTTTGTTTTTAAGAAATCACATCTTACCTAATCTTACAACATAAAAGTCCCTAGGCCCTCTCATATTCTCTAATATTCAGAGGGAGCCATTATTAAAAGCTTGGGTGTCTTTCCAGAAGCTTTCTGCCCATAATCAAATGGAATCAGATTGCATACTGTCCTGAAGTTCGCTGTTTCACTTAACAATCTATCATGGCTATGTTTCCAGGTCAGAACATAATTCTTTTTTAATAAACTGCATGGTATTCTGTTGTCTAGATACACGAGAAGTTAGTTTAACATTAACCAGGTAATTTATAGATGGAGATTTCAATCCTTTCTAGTGTTGCTAATACAGTGGTACAGTAAACATCCTCATGCATATGTCTTTGCATATCACTCTGAGTATATTTATCGGATAAAGCTCTAGAAGTGGGATGGCTGGGGCAAAGGGTATGAACACTTTCTATTTGGATAGGTATTGCTAAGTGGTCCTAGGGAAGGTATTTTGAGTTTTGTTTTGAGAAGGAAGTTGGTATGTCTGCAGAACATTTTTCAGAAAAAATGAAACGGAAGGAAATTAAAGCCAGGGTTCTTTGAGCTGGACAAAAAGCAGAGCCTTGCCATCCAGGTACAACCTTGAGTGCATCCCTGAGGTTGTGACGTCTCCTTTTCTAAAGAGCTTTAGGCAGAGCCACCCCTCGCCCAGGCCCCTGGTACCGCACCGCCACGCTGGTGCCTAGGGAGGCTGTAGCCGTGCCACGTGTCCATCCAGGGATCCAAACCGCTGAGAGCTGACTTCTTCCACCTGACCATAATTAATGGCAAGTGCAAGGAAGTTGTTGGAAACACAAATCGGGTTCACAAACCTCTTATAAAATATCTTCTAAAAGCCCTCACCTTAGTGCAGCCGTTGACAACATGGCTGGGGCCGCAGTGACAACTGATATACGAACTTCCTTTACCAGAGTATTACTAGCCCCAGGGACCCTTTAAATTTCATTTTCTTTTTCTTTTGCCCGAGTCAGAACATCAGGTAGAAATGCATATAAACATAAGATGAATGCAGTGCACAGTTGAGATTTCTCCTGCTTTGAGTCTCTCCACACCTTGGATTTTGGACTTTCAAGCCACTTTTAAATTCGGCTTCATTTTTCTTCCCTGTCATTACCTGATTTCATCTGAAAATCTCAGCATGTGGTTCTCTTTTCCCTTAATTCATTAGATTTGGCATTGCTGTTTATTATATCAACGTGACATCTGTCTAATATAACATCTTTGAAGCACCAGGATGTTAAAAAAAAAAAAAAAGAGGATTTAACTCTTCAGGGCTAGCTGGAGACTGTTTAAATTTATAGAGGTGACTTTAGCCCTTTGTAGATCTTCCTCCAGATAGAAATATATTTGTAATCAAAATGATAATCCATATTCCCTCATTCCTCAGCTGAGATGAATGGAAAGAGCCTTGCGGGAAAGCTGAGCTATTTATCCACAGATTGTTTAAAGTCAGAGTTAGTCTGTCTTGGGAGAGAAGATTGTATTAGCTTGATAAAGCCAACCCTTTCAGCCTGGGGAAAAAAGGAATTACACAATAGTGCTGCAAAGGTTTCCTTGGCCTCTCCAAAGAAGAATTAGATTTTAACATGCCAAAACCTTCCATATTGAAGGGTATGCTTCTAGAGATAATATGGACATAAAAGCAATACCGAATTTTTCTTGTTTGATGGGAAACAGGAGACATTACAACAGACCCCAGGATTTAGAGAGAAGGCTGGCAGGGAGCCACAGGGGCATGGTGGAAAGGCTATCTTCCTTCAATACAGACAGAATCTTGTAAAAAATCGTCATTACTGTCTGCAGCAAGATGTGCCTTATTTGGAGTTCTGGTTGGAATTCTTCAGCAAGGAGTATCAATAAAAAATAAATATGGGCTTTGACTGTGATTTATGTCAGGGGACCCGTTCTTTCCTGCCGTGCCACACACAGATTCGGAAGTAAGCAAAGAAACAAGCTGATATATACAGGCAAGGCACAATGCCCCAGACAGAGCTGAGTGGGAGGGATTTGGAGCTGCTAAAACCTGGCTTCTAAGTCTCAAGGTGTGGTAACACTAGGACTTAGCAGGAAATTGCTGTTGACTCAGGCCCTGGACCCTTAAGTTCACTCTACACTTGACTTTAGCTAGGGTGTTGATTTCAGATTCTTGTAGAGTCTCTCAGGCCCTAAACCTGATGATTATTATGCAATGATGCTCGTGGCTGTCTGTTCCTAGTTACTCATCATCCCACAGGAGGGACAGAAAAACTCCTGTTTAGCGATCCCTTCATTTATTTCCGTCTCCTTTGTACTCTGAAGCTGAACATATTAGTCATGTTGTATGACAAGGATTGCAGGGATATTCCCAGCTGTTCGGAAGGAGAGGGGGAGAAATGACAGGCAGAGAAGCCGCTATCAATAATACAAAGCACCAGGGGTGAGGTGTGCGGCATTTTGGTGTTGTCAGCAATCTAGCCAGACCTCAGTCAATCTCCTGGATGAAACTTCCCCAGTGGAGGCGAAAGAAAAGTTGCCTGTAGAAAGAGAGATGGGGGGGGGGGGGGGGGGGGAGAAAAACATTCCATAAGACTGGGAAATACATTATTTCTAAAATTGGCCATCCTTTTTGATGAGTTAAGTGGAAGCGAGTTATGATCTAAATCAATAGAATTGATAATGTTTTCATCTTGAAAGGTTAACTGTATTTTTGACACTCCCCTATCTCCCAAGCAACTTGGCTTTTAAGAAAAAAGAAAAAAATCCTCTGGGCAAGGAGCCTCGGATACACTTAATTTAGGGCTGATGTTTATGACTGGTCATTGACCTTGAAATTCCATTAGCGCTAATGAAGGACAGTGCTGGACGCGTCCTGCCTGGAGTCCGGTAAGTGACGTGCTTGGCGCCTGAAGGGCCCCGCCCCTCTTGCTCCGCGCTCTCGGCTAGCGCCTGACTTCGCTGGGTCCTGCTGCCTCCGCTGTAGCTCTGCCTGCAGGGCTCCACAGACAGCCTCTCCGGGCTGTAGGTTCTCCCAGGCCTTTCTTTCCTCCAGAGGAAACGGGAAAGGCCCCGTTAGAGTGAGAGCTCATGCTTGCTGTACATATACGCTTCTCCTTTCCCAGAGCAACGGAGTTCAGAGGCAGACATGCAACTGGCATCCTAAAATTTTCCATCCGGAAGAGATCTTAAAGATCACTTAGATTGAGATGCTCATATGCATCACCTAGATTTAACAGTTAATAATATTTTGCTATTTGTAGGGTTGCTGTTGTTTTGCCAAAGTATTTTAAAGCAAATTATAGACATTGTGACACTTGACTCTTAAATATTTCAGTACACCTCACTAAAAAGTAAAAATATCTTTTACAAAACTACAATATGTAGTCAAACCTAACAAAATGAAGAATAATTCCTTAGTGCCATCCAATATCCATTCCATGTTACAAGTACCCCAATTGTCCTGAAAATGTTTTTCAGCAATTGTTTTGTTTAAATTACAATCCAGATGCAGTTCATGCCCTGCATTTAGCTACTATGCCTCTTTCAGTCTAGAATTCTATTCAGAATAGAAGCCTCCTGTGGCTGATGAGCCCTTGAAATGTGGCTAGTCCAAGTTAAGATGTGCTGTAAGTGTAAAATACACACTGGATTTTGAGCACAGTACCAAAAAAAGAATGTAAAATATCTCATTAACAATTTTATATTGTCTGTATGTTGAAATTATAATATTTTGGATATGTTAGGTATAATAAAATATATTAAATATATCTAATGTGTCTTTTTACTTTTTTAATGTGGCTACTGAAAAATTTGAAATTACATCCGTGGCTCACATCATGGCTCATATTTCCATTGGATAGTGCTCATTTAAAACATCACTCTCCCCTTTTAATCTGGACAGTTTCCTCCTCCCCATTTTTTTCTCATGCCATTGACTTGTTGAAGAAACCAGGTCCTGGAGCATGCCCCACCTTCTGGATTTTTCTGATGGCTTCTCCACCCTATAGTTCAACTTGTTTCCTATCTCCCATATTTCTAGCAACTGGTTAATTAGGCTTACTTAGATTCAGGTTTAAGTTATTTGGCAAGAATGTTCTGTAAGTGACACTGTGTATTTCAGAGTTCATCAGGATGCACCTAACATTCTTTTACTCTTCTTGTGCTAAGATTAATCAATGACAGTTCAGGTGGTTACAATCTAAAGTTGCTTTTCCACCCTCACTGCCAACAATAATCTGTGACTAATAATTTGGCACTCCGAGTCAACCTTTAACTTGATGATTTTAGCATCCATTGATAACTGTTGCCTGAATCAATTACTTACTTCGAGGTTACAAAATAATTTTTACTACTATTCTTTTTACCTCTATTAGTTAGAATTTGTATGTAAAGAAAAGCTCAGAAACATGGGCCAACTGCTTACCCAAAATGCAGTTCCTACAGGAAATACCAGATAAATGCTGGATTCTTTCCCTTTACCGATTTTCAGAATACAGAGTTGGTGTAAAAGCTATCTCTAGTGATGACAAATGAATTTTTTTTGCTTTCTCTTTTTGAGTATTATTATGAACTCATGGATTTTTGTATATTAAATACCAAATAGAGTGAAATTTTTAAATCAGTTTCCAACATTTAAAAATCTAGGAAAAGAAATCAAAAGTTTGCATAAAACCCATATTTCTGGATTCCCATGGAAAACTGGGAGATTACAAACGTGGGCCCACATGTTCACCCCCTAGGGTCCTCTGGAGTGCAGTCTGGCTCTGTTCTTAAACATGGCCTGTACTCCCCTGTTGGCAGCCATCCCCGCCCAGCCACTGAGTTAGGTTCTCTTCCTCGTCCCTGAGGGTATTTGAATTTGTGACCCTGAGTCAACCCATGTCATAAATAAAGGAATTAAACTACAGAGAGGAAGGGGACTGGCTGAGGGTGGAACAGCAAAGTGAGGGGCAGAATTTCCTCCCTCCCAGGAGGACACGGTGCTCATCCTCAGTTATGAAGAGGCTGTTGCCGGAAAGTCTAAGCAACAGTACAGCATCTAGTGGAAGGCGCCATTCAGTATATGCTCTGCGTTTTCTACATGCAGACGACAGCTTAATGCTGCTGCCACTGTGGTTCTCTCTGAGCGTGATTAAATTTTTCCCGAACCCTGGGCAGATTCTGATGCTGCCCCAGCATCAGCTCTGGTTTGGGGCCCTCCTTGGGGACTATGACCTACAGAGTCAACGTGAACTACTCAAAATTAATGGGATTAGTGCAACCTCTTTGGAGACCCCTTGGGCAATATTTATCAAAATTTTAAGTGCATGTACCCTTTTAGACCCAGTGATTGCACTGCTAAGAATTTTTCTAAGAGATATTTTCATAAAAGATTCCAAGATAGCTGTGCCTTAAAGTTCACTGTCCTCACAGAAAACTAGAAGCAACCTTTATTAGGGGAATGGTTAATAGTTTATGGCACATCCACATAGAAAGGAATGGTATGTGGTCATTTAAAAGAGTTAGCTAGAGCTATATGTGTAGCTGTGGGAAAGGTACAGTTAAGTTTAAAAGGTACTATTAAGTAAAAAAGAAAAATGTAGAACAGAATTGTATATTATTTTCTTATTTGTGCCTATTTTAAATAATATGTATAAATGCCAGTATATATATATGTAAACATTATCAAGAAAATATTAAGATCTTTAGAGGAAGAGACTAAAGGTCAGAGTGAGAGAAAAAGATATTGATTTTACTTTTTATTTTATTTCTGTCTTTATGGCTTTTTAAATTATGGACATGTATTAATTTTTTAAATATCAAATTTATAAACAAGTTTGAGTGTTCCAATAGAGCAGCTGGGTTAGGTGCAGTTTTTAAAATCTGGTCATCTGGTCACTGAACAGAAGAGCAATAGTGCTCCTCAAACCAGCAGCAGCCAGTGCATTATTCTGGATACCTACTGAGCTCCAGAGGTGCTAGACACTGAGCAGGGTGCAGTGGGGGAGGCACAGGCCAGTGATAAGGAGCTTGCTGTCCAATTGAGGACAAAAGACCAGTAGACCTAAAATGACTCTGAATAATAGCAGCCGGTCAGGAATTAAATGCTGATCTTGGCTTCTAGATTCTTGGTGCTTCAGAAAACAAGAAACGCCTATCCAGAGACCCATGAAGTAATCCCTCAGCCACGTGAACTGTAACGGATGCATCCTGGCTGGATCTGCACAAAGAGGAGGGAGAGCCGTTTGGGGAAAGGATAGGCAGGACCAGAGCAGTGGAGCTGAGAAGGACTGAGTGTAACAGGAGCCGTGCAGAAGGTGCAAGGCTTTGGTTTGGTTGGATGTGGGTTTACAGCCCAACTTGGCCACTTGTTGAGGGGCCATGGGCAAGTAAGGGCATCCTAGTGCTCTCATTTGTAAAATATATCATAGAGGTATTTTAAGGATTAAAGGGTATAATACACGTTCAGTGGTCAGTCTGTGTGTAATACACACCTGAACATTTCTAACTCCGTGTAAATATACAAGGGAAGAGAGAGAGAGAGAGAGAGGAAAGACAAAGGCAGTGTATGGTCATGAGCGCTGACTTGGAGTTTGGATGGTTTGGTTCTAATTCTTCACTCTCTCCCTCTCTAGCTGTGTGACCAGGCTTCCCTGACCTCTGGGATCCTTGGTTTTCTTGTTTGTTAAATGGAGAAAAGGTGAAAAAACTGGTGCGTACTAAGTGCTTGATAAGTGGTAGCAGTCGTTGTGCAAATAAAAGTCAGTACAAAAAGTTGAAGGTGGTGCAGCACAGCCAGCGTTTATTCTTGCAGTCTAGGTTTCTGGCAGTTTTAAAACTATTATATCGAATCATCTGCAAGATCTAAGATAAATGAGGCAAGGGAGCTGGGACTCAGTGAGGGAAAGGTTTCTCTAAAAGGTGATGGAGCTCAGACTTGCAGCTGAGTCTGCTATGCTCCGAAGTGTCGGCTTTCCCCACTACTATCCTGACATCACTTGATGCTAGCTAATATAAACCTCCTGCATTCTGAAATCAGGGGCTGGGATTATTTAGAAAGGTAACCGGAGGATGGTTAAATGACAGCCACTTCTTATTGTGAGAGTGCATGTATATGCTTTCATTACGCTGACAAGACTTACGTGTGTGAGACCATTTCAAGAAAAAATTTCCTAAGCCATGCGTTTAATTTAGATTTTGCAGAACCCCATTTTTAATCAGAGACTCTTCATTAAAAGCATACTCATTGGAAGCTAATTAAAAGTCATAGAAAATAAGTTTGTATCCACAGTGCCGCTGTTCTCCAGTGTGCGCCAGTTCTCTCAGCATTTGGAGACTGTGCAGAAAAAGGTGAACCTGGTAGGACAGTGACCACAGCTCAGATGCCCTATAAATTATTCAAAACTTCTGCACTGAGGTCTAACATACATGTATGTGTTACATATGTAATCACTCCTTCACAAGTGTTTTTAATCATCATTTGGGATTTAAATTATCATGCACTATTTGTCTTGGGAAGTCAGGCTGAGATGAGAGTCAAGACTAGAGAGAGGATGCTGGCTTTCATCAAACCAGTGGAGAAACTGATTTTTAAACGCAGCTTTTTCTGCTTTTACTTCTGTACCTGGTGCAAAACATCAGGCTGCACTCTCCATGTCCCAGAGTCTAGGATTCTCTTTGGTGTTTTCTTTACAAAAGAGGGATGAAGACTGTGACTTCCCTCATAGTCTCATAGGTAAAGTTCCAGACGCCCTTCTTCAGGAGACAAAGCATAAACTGTGTTTTAAAAGAGGTTCTATTTGCAGAGGTTGTTTTGATCAAGTATACAAACCCACTGTTATTTCCGTCTGACTTTGCAAGTGTCATGTGATGGTTTAATCCATCACTGGTGCATGGCCGTGTGTGTGTGAGTGTGTGTGTGTAAATGCGTAAATATACGAATGTGTGCAGGTGATTATATAAACGTGTGTGCGTCTGTGTGTGTTTATGGATGAAAATATTTCTTTAAACAACCAGAGTGAGCTAATGTCATGGAAATTCTGCTCTTTAGACATTTTAGTCTTGAAGTTGATTTTTCTATGACAACAGAGAGTAAGTTACATTGAACCTTTAGTTTCATTACCATGTAAGTAAACAGACTTCATCTACGTAGCTAGATTAAATCAGCCAAAGAGCTAAATACTCTAATGTGATCCACCACCAAGGGGAGAAAACAATTATTTTAAGAATCTTGTTTGCAGCCCAGATGGTTCGGTTCTGCACAAAATCATTTGATTATATGTTTCTCTCAGCTTTGAAATCAGGTACCTATCTGTCCGTGTTTAACAAGAAAGGGAATGCTGCACACTTGTGACAAATTAAGTTAATGGATTTAAAGCAGAGCGTGCAAAGGGGAAGGTGGGGCATCTTTTGGGAGAAGACTGGAATGCACAGCCTAGTCTAGACAAGTCTCGGCTCAGTGCACCATGAGCTTCAGACCAGAAACCCAAACCCAGACCAAAACCCAGTTTCGATGCAAGGAGAAGCTGAGCTGGGGGAATCACCGCAGCACAGAAGAATGCGAAAGGCATCGTATTGTTCTTTGTGTCTCTTACTTAATAATGCCTAAATAAATCTTCAGGCCATATTCTCAAAATTCTAGGCAGGGATTACAACTCAAATGCCTTCAAGTAGAGTAATTGAGTGAAGTGTGCAGGCATAATAAAATTATTTCTCTGTGATAGAAACAACAATGCAGGCCTCATGACAAATGGCAGTGGGCAGAGGGACCTTAATGTTAGGAGGCAACAGAGACTTCTCTGGATGATGCTGAACTCAAAATGAAAAGTGCCTGCACCTTCCACAGGGGGCACCTGGCACCGAGCTTTGTCCCATGGGAGAGAGGGCCGGAATTGATGGCTATTTGGATTTTTCAAAAGTAGCCAAAAATCCAGATGCTTATATGAATTTCCTGACTTTAAAATGTTGGCTCAGGTTGGTTTTTTTTTTTTTTTTTTAAGAACTTGCAAACCAAACTAAACAATTTGCAACATCTGCTGTTGGCAAAGGGAGAATCCACAAGAAGTATAGCTATGCCCTAAATATTGGTCCTCCGTGTGAGAACGGTGCAGGGAGTATCCTTTGCCATCTTAGATGCTATTTATTCACATATACACACAGGCACGAGGGATTTGTTCTTGGGAGGACAGATGTCTGCGTGTATAACAGGGGTTGATGTACAAAAGCCCTTCAGTGTATTTGGAGAAAACCAAGAAGACTGGCTGGGTACCCTGATGTGGTTTCCACATCATCTTTGTATCTGTAAGGGAGGTCGCAAGTCAAGGTAGGGGGATTAGGTAGATGTTATGAGCATCAATTGGGGGAGCCTCTTGCATAGGGTTTGTGAGGTGTGTGCTTCCATGCAAGAGATGTCTCCAGTTCCTCCACAGGTCTTACATGGGAAGCATTTTCATTTGAAATAGCAGTTGAACACCTTTATTATTCTTAATATTATTATTCTTAATATAAGACATAGGGTAATCAGGATTGGAAGAATTGCAGTGAACTTTATTATCTGGCCTGCTTTATTATATTATTTCATGATGAGGGCGATCTATAATAAGCTATGTTTGCTGGTCTTCAGAATTCCTTTTTTTTTTCTTTTCTTTTCTTTTTTTTTTTGCCGAGGAAGATTTGCCCTGAGCTAACATCCATTGCCAATCCTCCTTTTTTTTAGCTTGAGGAAGATTAGCCCTGAGCTAACATCTGTGCCAGCATTCCTCCACTTTGTATATGGGTCGCCGCCACAGCATGGCTGATGAGTGGTGTAGGTCTGTGCCCAAGATCCACACCTGTGAACCTGGGCCACTGAAGCAGAATGTGCCAAACTTAACCACTACACCATGGTGTTGGCCCCCCTTTTCTTTTAGTGCAGGTCCTTGCCGTATTTCTTTGCGCAGTTTGGTACCTGATTATAGGTGTTCCAAAATCCCTTGTTGTAAGAGGAAGGAGAAGGCCCTAGAGCCACCTTAGGAGCGATTCATCCATGCACTATATCCCTTCTCAGTTTAGCAGTGTGGTCCATGAAAGGTCTGGGAATTGGAGATGCTATTAATTCAGGCTCTTCGGAGTCTCCTGTCCTCCTCCACTGCTCATCCTTCTTGACATCAGGATTCATTCCCATAGAATGACATCAGCTCTGCTGGAAACCTGCCCTCAGTCCTCCGCAGACCAAGCCGTGGACCGCATGCTACTCAGGCAGCTTAGGAGGAGAGGCTGGGCAAGAGCGTGAGAAGGTCCAGAGGTCCAAGGTGATGGGCCGCGACTGATGCAGTGACTGACAAGATCACTGTCTTTTCCAGAATATTTGCAAGGAATATAATGCAGCCACTTAAAAAGACGAATATACAACATGCAGTAGCGTGGAAAATGCTTACTACAATATGGAATTACATTTTACTTTAATCTATTTTAAAATAGGCAATATATTCAAATGGCTCAATATTCAAAAGATACAAAAGGATGTACAATGAAGACTCCTTCACGCCCCTGTGCAGAGCCACCCAGGCTGTGATGTGATAAGTGAAAAAAGAAGTATATAAAGCTAAACCTTTCTCCCTCCCTCTCTCTCTCTACATATGTATATTTGTTTATATATTTATTTACATGTATGTATACAAAAATGTGCAACACAAACGTATCCACAGAAGAAAGACTGAGAGAATAAACAAATGTTTACAGTGGCTATTTTGAGTGGCATGGCTACAGGCAATTGCTTTTACCTTCCTATATTTCCTAAAATGTCTGCCTTCTATGTGTATTGCTCTAAGGAAATAATAAATAAATTTCTTTATTCTATGTATAATACCATCATTGAAGTCACTAGAGCAAAATTGGATATGACCAGTGATCCAAAAGAGGGAAATAAAAGTCACTCATTTTCTCGCAACCCAGAACTCCCAAGTGATGGCAGTTAATATTTTTATGCACTGCCTTCCTGGCCTTTTCTTTGCATATACCCGACCATATTTTAATACTGTTGAATAACTTGCCTTCTGATTAACAAAATATTCAGGGTATCTTTTCCATTACCTGTATGATGGAAAAATAACTTTCAAAAGAAGGATGCTACATCTGCATGCATCCAGGCGTTGAAGGAATTAAGAAAGAGAGGTCTTCTAACTGGGAGGCTGTGGGTATATTTGCGCCCTGATAAACCAGCAACACAGACGAGAAGAAAGGATAGTGGGCAGTTAAGCGCAATGATCTGCTTTTCAGTGTGAGGTCCGGGGGCTGAGGCCAGACCTCCTAGCTCACCCACAGCTGTGGTCTGCACAGACCCGGGGCTTGGCAGAGCCAAGGGCATCAGCCGCTTGGAACACAGAGGCTTAAAATACTTGGTGAGAAAGTGTAAAAAAAAAATCCCCACCTTGCTCCCAGGGACAGTAAAAGGGAGGCGTGAAAGTGTAATCACTCCCTTTAATTTTAAGTTTCAAGTACACACAAGTAACTGAGAAATACTTTATCATCAAAATTACTTAAAATAGAAAAACATCGAGAGTTAGAAAGTATATGTTTCGCTCATATATTTTTCTTTTTCTCTGTTTTATTTTCTTATTGAAAAGAAATATGTCAACAATTCCCCTCAACCCCCTTCTTCCATCCCACTCCTCACTGTAGAGAAAACAATTTCGGATGTAGACCGGACTTTCGGAAGCACTTGCTTCCGAGTCCGCAATCACGCACAGACACATAATGGATGCACGCTTTTTTTTTTTTAATTAAACTTAAACTCTTGGGTTTTTTATCCCCTGGGCTCTAAGTCTCACTTATTCTAAGCTCTTTTCCAGAGCAATAATGTTTCCCACATATGAATCACCAAATGCTAAATGTGCTCTTCTCAGCAAATGCAATTCATTTGAGAATAACTCCCAATAAATTGCCTGTGATGTTTCTTTATTGCTAGAGACAACGGGCAATGCCAAGGCAAGGAGGGGTCATACCAAACCAGTCATTAGTTTTAATGTGGTCCGGCAGTTTTAATCCTTTCGGTATTTTTGAGTATAATAGCGTGGTATGGTGTGTTAAGATATTTCTTTTCATTCTTCTTTCCTATCTTGAACATTAGAATATAGGGAGAGGGCAGGGAAGAGAATGTGATGTTTTCTTTATGAGAAAACATATTGCTAACCCTATTTCTACAGCCTCTGTAGGATGTGGGGCAGAAATTAAGACTTGCTGAGAATAGGGTTCTGGGCCTGCTGTTTCTAGCACTCCAGCTGGGTCCTCAGAGGACCCTTATATTTCTTTAGCTCTCACCCCCTCTCCGTGCTTTGCTCTCTAACACTCAATACCTCAACCAAGTTTACTCAGAAACCAACTTCCATGTGTGAGCTTATGCTACATGACATGGGACATCAGTTAATCATCTCACAAGAGACTGCCTCTTCAACTTCTTTTGTACCCCCAGCAGCTCAATAATGCTAAAGCTTTAGCATGACCCCAATAAGTGAAATGCGTTGAAATAAAATACTATTTAACTCCAGAATAATAAACAATATTAAACCAAGAAGATACCATCTTCTTTCCAAGGTCAGAAGGTCTAGTCATCATCTCTGTGCTCACAGGTACCTAAGTCTGCCCTTCTTTCTAACTGGGTGCTGTCGGGGAGGGGTGGGGGTACAGGATGGGTGTGATGAACAAGGCTCCTCCAAGTAAATGTGGGCTAGCCAGGGCAGGACAGACACGTTCAATCCCAACTCCTCTTTGCTCTGTGCCCTTGGGTAAGTTGCCTCATATTTGAACTGTGCTGTCCTTATATGTAAAATCAGAATGGTAGTGCCTGCCTCATCATGTTTTTGATGAAGGGAGCACACAGTAGGTGCTCATCCAATGCTCATCTCTCTAAGTGGGAGTGGAGGCGAAGCCATGCCTCCCAGGATTTCCTGGTGCTCTATGATGCATCCCTGTGGGTGGGCAGGGTTTGGAAATCTCTATCTTTTTAAAGAAGGTTGTGAGATTATAACATTGAGGAACTCCAGGATTATCTGGAACTTCTGTGCCAGCCCAGGGCACCCTTGTGCTGCCAAAACCATGGCACAGAGGAACTGCCGACCCCCAGGGACCAGTGGTATGGCCCCTTTTGTTATGAATTCCTCTAATTATGCACACGTGTCTATCACAACTTATTATCTCCATAGCAATGCACCTTCCTGCCATTATGCCTGCCCCCAAAGCTGGAATTAGCATTTTGCAGTGACATATGGGAGTTTTTTCTGTGTTCTCCTGATAGGAAAGAGAAATTGAAACCCATGCCAAAATGCTTAGGAGGTATTATTATCATTGCTATCACTATTATTATTTCTAAAGTAAAGTTTTCTGGATTAGCCCCACAGAGGAGGTAAGAGTCAGCAGATTTAAAATTTCATAGCTTCCTCTCTGAGGAGAGCTCTGAGTCACTGCTGTGAACACACAGAGACTGATGATCCAGAATGGAGAATTAAGCTATTTGGGTTTTTTTCCCCTCACTATTCACCTTCTCTCTAGTTTTCTACCCCAAGCAACTTAGCAGGAGAGGCTGGGAGGGAGATGAAATGCAGTTTTTCTTATCCAGAATGTGTGGTCCCCATGTTGTTATTATAGGAAGCAAGTGCTGATGCAGTAAGCTTTGAGTCTGGATTGAGTACCGTCTCCCCTACTCGGAATGTTTCTAAGCGGATGGAAAGGAGTGGGAGGGAGCTGGGTGCTAGAAGTAGGAGTGACCAGTCTGTGGTTTCAGGACCTGCTGAGTGCCGCAGACAAGGCATTGACCTCTGGGCCTCAGCTTCCTCCTGGGTAAACTGAAGTGGTTGGTAATGTTCAAAATGAGTCAAAGTGCCCTAAATTATTGGGGGTGCAACCCAGCTGGGCTCCTCTATCACCCCCCACTTCAGTCAAAGAAGCTCCAGTGTGATTTTTTTGGCACTGTGCAAATGCCCGTTCACCGACAAGATAATTCTGCATTTAAGTAATAGTTTAAAACCCACTGAATGAGATGAAAGCATGCTGGAAGGAAACATTGTGATTGATATATACGGAGAGTAGGAAGGGATGGATAGTAGATTTGGGTCAGGGGCAATGATAGAGGTTAAGAGAGGTGGGCGGGACCTTGAAGGGGCCGGTGAGAGGCCAGCATGCTCCAGCCGTGTACCCAGAGCTGTGGGACCAGGTTCGAATGCCCTGAGACGCCCAAGTCATTATTCTATGTCCCCACAAGTGTCCTCTTTTTGCCTGGGCAGCTAGAACAAAGAGCAAGGGATTCGGGGCCCTGCCCTGGCTTTCTGTGACATTGGGATTTGGGGGCAAAGCCTTAGCCCTCTGGGCTGGAGAACAGGACCCAGCTTCCTCCTCTCATGAAACGCTGAAGTGCCAATAAATTTATAACTCATCAAAAATGGTCAAAACAAGTAAAGCCTGACAGGGGAAAAACGTGCTGAAGCAAAACCTCTGGGGTCCCAGGGGCACCAGGTTTGCACCCCCAGGGAGCCCCGCTGCTTCTGAGTTCTTTGTTTATCTCCTGCCCCGCTTCTGTGGGGAGACTCAAGGCTTATCCCTCACTGCAGAGAACTGAACCAGGAGGAGGCATATGGTGAGAGAGTGATAGTCTGTGGCTTTTTAAATGAAAATTTACATGTAAATGTGAATTCATTAAAATATCAGTTATTTTTTAATTGGCTTTCCAAATCAGCATAAGGAAGGCCTATTCCTGTTGGTCTGCCGGTGTAGGTTGGAGATTCTCATCAACATTCAATGAAGAATTGTCCTCATCTTCTGCTTAAAACCTTCAGTCGCTCTTTCTTGTCCTGGGATCATGTCCGAACCTGATCCCATCGCCATCTCCTCCTGTCTTCTCACCAGCTTCCACTGAGCCACTACCCTCCACTAGCCCCATTCTAGCCACACTTGCCTCCCTCTGCTTCTCGGATTGCACATGGCGCATGCTTAAGCGTCAGAGTCCTCACCACACCCATTCCCTCTCCCAGCATGCTCTACACCAGTGGATCCCTGTTTGTTACCATCATGTGAAGGCTTGGTTATGACACAGGTGGCTAATGCAATGCTGGACTTTGTTTAGATCTTGACTACAAACCAACTTCAACGACTTATTGTTAATTTTGTTAGGTGTAATGATACTAGATGGTTAAATTAAAAGTCTTTATTGGTTAGAATTTCATACTGAAATATATATATATATATGGGTAAAGTGATATGGTGTCGGAGATTTGCTTTTAAAATACTCCAGAAAGAAAAAAAGTGTGTATATGTGGGCAGGGGAGGTGGGAATAGATGAAAGGAAATTAGCAAAATATAGATAATTGTTGATATTGATGTTTATTATACTATTTTCTCTACTTTCGTATATGTTCTTAAATTTCCACGAAAAAATTTATTTCCTTTGGAAAAAAAAAAGCCCACAGGTGGCTGTTCCCCACCCCCAAAGTTTCTCATTTAGAACATCTGGGATTGTGACTGAGAGTTTGCATTCTAACAGGTTCCCAGCTGGTACTAACACTGCTGGACCAGGGACTGCACTTCGAGAACCACTGCACCAAGCCCTCCAACGCACACCCTTCCCTGTGTGATTCCTACGTATCCTGCATGTCTCCATTTGAGCTTCAGTTCCCCCGGCTGCCTAGCATGGATTGAGTTCCCTTATTATACATGTTTGTATCATACGAGCATCTTGTACTTCTTCATACTGTCCGTCTAAATTATAAAAGCTCCTCTGTGCAGTGATTGCCTTATGTTTGTCTGCCCTAAGTTCTGTAACCTCCGTGCACAAAGAGCTAGTTCACCGCCTGTCCCTTGGTCCTAGCACCATGCCTAGCATATAGTAGGGGCTCAGTAAATGTTTGTTGGATGGACGAATGGATGGGTGGATGGATCTAGAAAGACTACCCATTTTGAATGTGGTCAGAGGCTTAGGAGGGCTGTTCCCATGTACAGGGCATGTTGCAGAGAGGGAGGACACCTGCCCAGTTAGCCGGACCAACCAGGTGCTCCTTGGCAACCAGAGAAATGACAGCTACTGCACCAGGACCTGCCTCCCGTCCTGCCTTCTTTATATAAAACAGAAACAACACCCGCGCTGGGCAGGACCCTTCTCCACCGTCAGAGTCCTGCGTTCTTGCCCCAGGCTGTGTGACTTTGGGCCAGTCCTTTCTCTTTTGGGGCCTCAGCTTTGCCATCTGTAAACCAAGAAAGTTGGATCTTTTACCTCTAAAATTTGTTGAGAATCATGGATTCTGAAAAAGATGCTTCATTCTGAATTGTATCCAGTAATGGTTGGGGTGTTTGGTCCTTTCCCCTAATCTTAGCTGGATCATGTCAGTAGAGGGAATCACACTGGGAGGACTGACCTGGTTCTTGCATCTCTCTGGACTGTTTGGTGCCATCCTTCCCCAGGTGCTGACAGGGGGGTTGGCTGTCAAAGGATGAGAGACCACAGATGCAGCCCTCACACGCCAGAGTCTCAGGGGAATCAGGGCTCACAAAAGTCCAAGAGCACCCACTCCCTGTCACCCTGTTTAGGGCGACATTCAACACAATGGCGTGGCAGAGGTTTCAGAAATGGACTATTTAAGCAAGACTTGAAATACCCTTGTGTATTTCAGATGAGCGCCCCCAAATAGTTTCTCTTTCTTTCCTCTTTGTTTTTTGCAATCATAGCTTTAAATAATAACCCTGAATCCACGCAGCAGTACTCACAGCGTTGCTCATTCTGTCTGTGACTTACTGGGAAGAATCCACGACAGCAGTGCAAATGGCCAGCATCACTTACTCACAGGTTTTATCTTCGCTTTTGGTGTTTGTACATGTCTAGAAGGTCTTCTTTTTGTTTTCCATCCTTAGGGAAATAGACTGTGGTTATATACAGAAATAAATTGATTAAGAAATGATTTAGAAATGCTCAGAGAGCAAAAGAGTCTAAGAAGAAAGAAGCGAGAATCTTGACTTTCTTGCCACATTATTTAGTTGGAGAAAATAGGCTTTTAGCCTGGCTTGTACATAAGAGATTAAGAATACCTTTACCCAGGTGTTTTGATGTTATGGGAATAGCCTTTTAACCTTACGTCCTGTTTTGTTTAGGGTTTTGTCTGTCAGAGCAGCAGTGTTTTCCTCTCTGTGGGTGTACCAGGGAGCTCCAGTTGCAGATTATTAAATAAGCAAGTTCCAAGGAACCAGAAGAAAGTGAAGGCGTTCGTAGGCTCAATGGTGTGGGGCTTAGAAAAGTTGATAAGAAGGATTAGAATTGAAGGATAAAAAAGACTCTTGAAAAGCCAATCCATTATGGGGTCCATTACTTTATATATATTCTCCCAAATCACATGAATAAAGGGGAAAGAAAGGCAGGAAGAAAAAAACTGGCTTCAGTTCAGGACGTCAATTATGTCTTTTTCTTAATCCGCTTTTCACAATTTATTTGACATTTTGAACAGTGGCCAAAAAAGCTATTATAACTATAAAGCATATTCATTGGTATAAATCTCATTAGTTGAGCGATTTAATTAAGGTATTGACATGCTTAATTGATACGTGTAAGCCAAGACCATTTTCATATCTCATTTCCATATGCTTTCTGCTTTAAGAGAAGTGAGAAGCTAGGTCTTTAAAAAAAAAAAAAAAGAGAAACTCCCTCCATAAAAATGTTATAGATTCATCCGCGCCTGACATCCCAGGGGACCACTTTCTGCCAGTCTTCTTGATTCCGAGCCAGCTACTCCTCTAAGTGGCGCTGCTCAGAGGGAAGGTGATGTATACCCAGCTTGAGTGCCTGTCAGGCCCTCTTATGATCAATAAGAGAATATTTATATTAATAAAGCACCAACTTAATTAAATAAAATGGTCCTCTGGGTAAACTTAAGATACTAGAGGATGGGCAGGAATCGATATATTCTGCCATTTGAACATTAAGTATGTGCCTTGAAATTTTATGGAGCTTTTAAAAACTCGCTTTGTAACATAAAAAGTTTGAAACCTCCACAAGTTTTCTCTGCCAAAACCTGTTGTGTCTGGCTTCCAGAGCTGAGGAAAGTGGAACCGCTGGAGATGGGAGCTCAGGAGAAGCCCCTTCTTCTTGTCTGGGCAGCTCCCCTCCTTATGGGGGGGGCAAGAGTTGTCTTGGCGGACCAGGCTTGGGGGGAGGGATGGAGGCCTGAGCTCAGTGCAGGGTCCACACAGCGGGGATGACGCTTCCTTTTCCCCAGAGCAGCCTCCCACGTCGGATGTGAGAGAAGCCTTGGGCTCCTTCCTCTTCTTGGTCCCCTCAGCCTGGGAAAGCTCAAACGCTAGGATCTTTTGGAGAAGAATCTCTGTGTAGGCGCCTCACAAAACCTTGCTGGCTCCTGCCTGGTCCTTTCCTCTTGCTTTCCTCTGTCTCTTGTGCTCTCAGCCTGGCTCTTTCTGTCTCTCTTCTTGTATGTGTGTGACCCTGTCTCCATCCTGTTTCTCTTTGTCTTGTGTTGGTGGATCTCTCTTTCTCTGTGTCTTTGCCTTCCACGGTCTTTTCTGTGAAATTACTGTGTATGTGTGATTCTCTCTTTTTTCTTGTCTTTTCTCTAGTTTCTCTGTCTCACTGTGTCACTCTTTCCCTCTTGGTCTTTGTCTCTCTGCCTGTCTGTCTTTTCCTCTCTCTTTCTCCATCTTTCCCTCTCTCTCTGTCCCTCTGTCTATCACCCTCTCTTTTCTTTCTCTCTCCCTTCCTCCTTCTCTCCTTCTCTGCTTAGGTTCTCCTGCCCATCAACCACTGACTTTCATGATCTCTCGTTCACAGACTGCCCCTCCACACCAGCACTCAGAGGCTGACTTTCTGGTTCTATCCCCTTGTTCCCAGAGCAGCCTCCTCCACTGGGTTTGGGGATAGGAAAGAGGACAGGGGCTCACTATGTCTTGCCTCGAGCAGCGGGGTCTATCGCAGAGGTGATGTTCATTTCCTAAGAGGTGACATCCTACTTGCTGTCCCACTTTGTCCTCTCCCATAGACTATGTCTTCTCATTTTCTTAGCTTTGACCCACAGCACCTAACTCTCTGGGTACCTTGTGGTCACTCCATTAATGATGACCCTTTATTGAAATGTAAGCCCCAGGATAGTTGTAACAGGGTAGTGAGGATTATCTTCACAGGAGGAGCAACCACATAGGGAATTTGCTTTAGCAGCAGATTTAACTCACCTTCCCACCTTGGCTGATCTCAGTTTTTCCCCTTAGGGCTCTTTCCTGCATGGTTCGAGACCCCTTGGAAGCTCACACAAGACCCCAGCCCCCTTCGGAAGGCAGAGGGACACTTCATCTTGTCCCGAGTCTGTAGAGAGGCTGCTGGATCGACATTTGTTCTTAGCTCAGAACCCATGTTTGTATTGAGGCCACTTCCCCATCTAAACTCTGCCCGGGCTGTGGTCTTAGAGCTCTCCTCCCAGCAGTCCCACCAGCGGCCTTCAGGCTCTCCTTCTTTTCCTTCCTCTTTGTGGAAGTCTCCTGCCAATTTCTTATTGCTTTCTTTGGAATTGAGCTTGACTTGGAGTTGCTGCTTTACGGTTTTACGGTTCTTCTGTAATATTTTCTGGGACAAGGAGGCAGGGGTTTTCTTGTTTCTACTCATAGTGTTTGAATGCAGACTTGAACAGATGCAAGTACTCATAATAATTAGTATTTATTAAGTGCTTATTATAAGCCAGGTAATACGCAAAGAGCTCTAAATTCATTAGCCATTTCAAAATAATTCCCTGACATAAGTATTTTCATTGTCCTCATTTTACAGATGAGGAAACCGAGGCTCAGATAGGGTAATCTGCTCGCACAAAGTCACACAGCTAGCAAGAGGCAAAGCTGGAGTTCACGCTGAGGTCTTCCAGGCTCCTGAGCCATGCTTTCAACACTGTGCCTCACTGCCTCCTGGGGTCTTGACCCTGTGCAGGACCTCTGGGGTCAGATATGAGAGGAAGGGAGTTGAGTTAACCAGGAAGAGTACAGCTCAGGCTATAGTTGATGAACAGTCTCGGAGAGGCAAGAGAGGTATTTCAGAAGAAGTCTCTCCTTTATCCCTTCTCTCGTCCCCCAGCTCCTACCACGGAGGTCCTTTTCCCTTTACCTGGGACAGAGGAGTTTATTATATTTGGCACAAGACTAGCGGCAGTGGTCTCACATTCATCACTAATTAATTTAATCTTTGCGGTTCTCTGGCTTTTCCCAGGGCTCACATCCCTTGTCTAGTGCCTTTCAAGCTAAATGGCCAGAAGCAGGTCTGGGATTAAATATTAGTGTTAACTTCAAACTTGGTGTAAATCTATTGAACTGCATCCATTTTTACATAAATAAGCAAGAGAACAGCATCTATTCTCCCTTAGTCAATACCAGGACAGCCACAGGTGTGAGTTATTAGCAATAACTGTAATTGCTTTGAATGGAACAATAAATAGCGCAGGGGGTCATGATGAGAAATGTCCTTCTATAGTATTAACATAGCTTAATGGCTTAAGCTGCTATATGCCTCATCCAATACTGGGCTCCGAGAAGCTGGCCTTGCAACTCAGGGTGCTGAGCTCTTGCTGAATTGCTTTCCTGCTTCAGTAGAAGATAATTTTGAGCCTTTCTGAAGCCACATTGATTTTATCGGCAGATGGCCCCAGGATAGCATCTCACCTCCACTATTGAGGTTTCACTTGTTTAATGGGGTTCTGAAAAGTTACAAGAAAGAACAGGAATCTACAAGCCGCATTTCCTTGAGCTGCAGCCCTGCATTCCAAATTGCAGCCTCTGGGCAGCTGCAGCCCAAGCTATAGCCCCGCCCCACACACTCTGACCCTGCCCCCACCTGCTCACATTTCTTCAGTAGAACAGAATGGACCACAGAGGAGTGACCCCAGTGCTGTATCCCCTAGGGTGGAAGGAAGGAGTTGTCCAGTCTGCAAAACGTTAGTCCAGGGTCAGGCACATACGTAGGATCCAGAGGAGTGTTCAAAGCATCCTTTCCTCATGATCAAGTTGAACATTAAAGGTTATGCGGGTAAAATCAGGAATTGGCTTCAACTGCTCCCAAACTACTATGCCTTAGCCCTCTGGACTGCCTCTCTCTTTCCCACCTCCTTTTCCTCTTCTCCCACCGCCAATTTGACTTCTGCTAATCCTCGGGCTCCGTGAGGGTTTCCAGATCTTTTAGACAGTTTGGCAAGGAGGAGAACGATCACAGAGCAGATTATCGCAAAGATAATCAAAACTTTCTCACTGCCAATCATCCCCTTCTAACATCTCCTGGAGCTTGATGCTAAAAGTATCTCCTTCTGCACCGGGAGTTTCATTATCTATGTTATTCTTGTCTCAACGAGTGCCAGAATTCAGACATGGGAGATGAAACGTTGTCAGGCACACAGCCCCTTCTGGATCGAATCCATTTTCCAAATCTGTTGTACCCTTTCAGGCCAGGTTTAAACTCTATTCCGAAAAACCTAATCGCTTGTCTGCTTAGCCTGCTTCCCAATCTAACTGCACATTCCCACGCTACAGCTTAGCTCACTACACCTTTCTCAGTTGGAGACACTAAATGTGGCTCCTTAAAACACAAGCCTATTCCAGTGGCATTAGTTCACAAGCGTGACAGTCCACCAGGGAGGTGGAGTTACCAGGGCAGGGGACTAGGGCAAGAGCTTTTCATAATCTAAAGGGACAAACTGGACTTGGAAAAAAATCCCCATAATTTGAGATTTGTTCTCGATCATCCATGAACATGGCAATGGCCTGAAATCATTTTCACATATTTTTTTACCCATTCAACAAATATTTTTTAAGCTATGCGTCAGGCCTCATGTTCAACAAAAGTCTCTGACCGCATGAAATGAATAATCTAGTGAGGGGGCCAGTGGAAAAGACCATGGTACCTTACCAGCTCGACCTCCAGTCAGCATGTAGTGAGAAGCAATGAGCAATCTCTTCAGATCCAAGCTCACTTTTGCCTGTGCCCACATCCCTAACTTCCTTTAGCTTTTTGGTAAAGTCAAATTAAACAGTGCCCTGGGATAGCAATTGAGTTAAAAGGACCACATTGGAGGATGGTCAGCCATTTTGCTTGAGCTTTCTTTTTCAGGAAAAGGGAAGAGGACATTGAGTCAATTACAGACTCATTCCCTCCTTCCTGACGCCAACAGAAATGGACCCAAGTGGTAACGGAAAATATAAATTTGGAATCCACAAGAAAAAGATGTTAGAAGGCACAGTCTCCACCCCCTTAATTTTTTTTCACTAATTATTGCACGAGCCGATCTTCACCTTTGGGATATTATGCCTCAGAACCTAGGCTATCAGAACACTGTCTCGGAGGCAAATGAGGATGGCCAGGTCAGCAATTAATCACGAAGCAGGCCAAATGCACACACTTCATTTCAGAACAATTCCATAAACGTCCCCCCGCCCCCAGCCACCTCCCCCTCGCCTCACTCACAAGGTTTCATCTCCTAATTGCAAAAGCTTTTTGGCATGGGAATGTCTTTGTAAAGAAGAGAGGACTCAATTTGGGCCATCTCTCTAAAGAAGACACGGGAACAAGGACGCTTCTCCAATTAATCAGCAAATGCTTGGCTCCAGCTTTCGGCCAAAGGATCGATTTACATAAAGCTACTTCTCAAGATGAATTTGCCTCCCCCTCAAGTCCCCCTGCATTCCCCTTGTCCAGCCAGCATTAGACATGCTACTGGATTTCAGATTGACAGTGTCAGCTACGACAATCAAATTAGGTCGAAAGCTTCACAGGGCTGCCCAGGGAGAGGGTAGAGGGGGAAGGAGGGAGTGGAAGAGTATGTCAGCCTGGGAGGAGAATGAATTGCACAGAAATAGGCTCCCTTTCCCAAACTCTATTGGGCAGACGCATAGCTTCAAACAAAGGAAAGAGAGAAAACACTACTCTCCATCCTTTTGAACCAGGTGGACCCCTTCCCCCAAACCAAGATCGATAAATTAAACGAAAACATCTCATTGGGCCTAAAAATTGGCAGGCGACTATCTCAGGTATGTGATTAGATCCTTATGATCAGATGATTTTCAGCATCAGATTTCTGCCCATGATGTAAGGGCACCAAAATTGCAGTTGTACTGCCTGAAGGGTGCATGGGGATGGATGTGCAGATTCGAGTCAGATGCTGGTAGTTGGAATCCTGGTGATGTTTCCTGGACCGTGTAGTGACGCAGGGAAATCTGGACCAGAACAGAAGGCACAATTGGGCTGATAATGAGAGCTCCCCAATCCCATCTAATGTAACTGCCTTGTCGCTAAATTGTGATAATCCCAGGGATTAGTGAGCTGTTGAGAAGCTCAAGCCCTGTACAATTTGCTGGAGAAGATCAGTTAATTGTGATGCTGTTTCATGAACACAAAGAGCCTTCCTAGGACTTGCATATGCTAATTAAATGAAGAAAGCTTCTGTTTGGGCTGGAAGCATTGGTTAACCCTGCCTGCCCTGGAAGGGTGTTGGTTTGAAAAGCTCAAATTAAATCCTATGGCTGGAAGGATTTACGACTGCTCCTAGGAGGGATGGCTGAATGACTGGAATATTTAAAGCTCTGGCTTTCTTTCCTAAACCCAAAGATTTCTATAATGGCTCCCCTTGGTTCCCCTCTCCTGTTGTATACCTGAACTCCCCAAGGAGACCCACTTTGGGCTCCTTTAGATTAGTTCCAACATCTAAAACTCTTTCTCTCTCTTGGCAGTGAGTGCACTCAGAGCTACAACGTCCAACTCCTAGCCTTTTCCTAGAACTGCCCTGTCCAGTGCAGTAGACACTGGCCGTGTGTGGCTATTGAGCACTTGGAATGTGGCCGGCCCCAACTGAGATGTACATAAAATGCACCAGATTCTGAAGACCTGGTATAAACAAAAGAATGTAAAGTATCTCATTAGTAAATTTTTATATTGATTATATGTTGAAATGATAATATTTTGGATATATTGGGTTAAATAAAACACTTTATTAACATTCATTTCAGGTATTTCCTTTTTACTGTTCTTAACGCAGCTAATAGAAAAATTTAAATTGCAGGAGTGTCTCATGTTATATGTCTATGGGACAGCACTGTTCTCGAATTAGCAGATCTGGGGTTGGCCCTGTGGCTGAGTGGTTAATTAGCATGCTCTGCTTTGGTGGCCTGGGGTTTGCTGGTTCGGATCCTGGGTGTGGACCTATGCATGGCTCATCAAGCCATGAGGTAGTGGCATCCCACATAGAAGAGCTAGAATGACCTACAACTAGCATATACAACTGTGTACTGGGGCTTTGGAGAGAAAAAAAAAGAGGAAGATTGGCAACAGATGTTAGCTCAGGGCCAATATTCCTCACCAAAAAAAGTATGGTTAAAAAAAATTGATAGAATTAGCAGATATCCCCTAGAGGGATATTGGCCTCTGCGCCCTTCAGCTATGGGTTGAAGTGTTCTGTTGGCCAGCACAGAAGGTTGTTTTTAATTTGGGGGAAATTAATTCAGATGGGCCCTGTATTCCCCTCTTCACTGCCTCACTGCTTTTGTTGTCCACGTTCAGCCTGCTTTACTCATTTACTGTAACCTGCATAACCCATAATGCATTTGTGATCTCTAGAACATCTGCCCATAAAGAGATAGAAAGAGGGCCCACGTTGGTGACAGTGGAGCAAACCAATAGCCCCAGCTCCGTTTGCAGCCTTGTAGCAGCTCGCAGCCCTCAGTCCTCCCGAGGTTTTCTTCGCTCCCTTGTGCTTGAACACCAGATCCTCCTCATCACAGCTCTCCATCTGCCTCTCAGCCTAGCTGCTCAGTCCTGCTCATTACCTGCCCTCCCGTGATTTCTCCCCTAGATTGCAGCCCTTCTGGGAAACGGTAGGAGATCACTGGTCTGTGAGGCCCCACCAGAAGTGTCCTAATCGCAGTCAGCCAGTCTCCCTACAGGTTTGGGCGAATCCGAGGGCAAAGTGCTTGGTTTTCTTCTGCCGTATTTCTGGGATCCCAGGGAAACATCCATGGACTCTTACCCCCTCTAGGAAGGCCTCCAAACGGGGCCCCTTAGTGGCTTTCTAAAATACAGATTAGATGTTGTCACTCTGTCCCTCTTCAGCCAGCTCCTGTGACCCTCTGTCCCATAGCTGTTTTGCCCAGCAGCAGCCGCAGGCTCAAACCTGAGACACAGGAGGCCTTTGCATCTTGGACCCAAGATTTTCCCTAAAATCAGAATAGACGCAGAGAGTAGTAGGATGCTGCATTTGCTAACTTCATGCTGATAAAATGAAGGCAGTGATTTGCATTTATATAATGCATTAGATTGTAGAAAGCACTTCTCCATTATCCGCAAGGTTTATCCCAATTTCACAGAAGTACAAGTTGAGGCTCAGAGAATTGAATTCTTGCTCTTAAAGACACACAGCCCATTAAGTAGCACAGATGGGACGTGAACTGGGCACCTAATCCCATGCACTAATCATGCCACCCATGTTCTCAAAGTTGCTCAAGGTTTGGACTCCAGAGCCCATTCCCAGGGTGTCTGATTCAGTAGGTCTGGAATGGGTCCCAGGTATCTGCATTTAAATTTCTTTTATTGCGAAAATTTCACACATATATAAAAGTCAAGCACAGATTATAAATGAACCCCCTTTGGACACATCATTCAGCTCCAATAGGTATCAACTCATGGCCAATCTTGTGTCATCTGTACCTCTACCCATTTCCCCCTCTTCTGTATTATTTTTAAGCAAAACCCAGACATCATCATTTCATCCTTAATTATTTCAGTAGGTATCTCTCAAAGATTAAGACACAAATGGAAGGAAACATAACCCACAATGCCATTATCATACCTAAATAATTTTAAAAACCGGGAATCTGGATTTTTTCAAAGCACCGTCAGTAAATTCCGATCAGATAGACCACGAGCCGCAGTGTGAGAACAGCTGTCCTGTGCCACTCCTACCCTCAACGACCTCTTCCAAATGTCCTGATTTCTATCAAACTGTCCACTTTGAAAGACAAAACCAAAGTACCTGAGGAAACAAGCCTGCATCCTTGCAAGTCCCGGGGATGGAGATTGGCATCTTTCCCCTTTTTCCCCCCAAAACTAAAAAGATTTTGGGCCTCGAATAAAACAAAGCTGTGAACTATTTTCCGTGGTGCTTAAGAACAATCTGCGGTGTGAATTTAGAGACAGGCTTTCTTCTTGCTGAAAAGGAAAAAGCAGTCAATCTTCAGCTCTTACTTTTGAGGTGTCTAGATGTTTATTTTACATCCATGTATGTAAAGGCTCTGTTTCTTTGTGTCTGGGATCAATGAGAATGCAAACTCCAGGAGGGCAGAAACTTGGTTCTGTTCACTTCTGAATCTCAACATCTAACATAGTGTAGCACATAGTAGGCACTCGATTCATTTCTGGTTGAGTGAAATAAGAGTCTGAACTGACATTTAAGCCACCAGTATGAAACATCTGAATGGTATGACTAGGACTTTTCTAGCAAGCTGGTCAGAGAAAGCAGAATGGAAGGAGTTTTTATTGATATCTTTCATTCGGTAACTTTTTAACATCAAGGGAGCAAGCCATGTAAACTCCTGCTGCAATGAAATATTCAGAAACCCAACTGGAGCAGTGGGAAATAATTGTTTCTTTTGTCCCCCATTGATATTTTGATTCTCTGGATCCCTGAGATAGGTGGCGGTTCTTTCAGGAAATGATTCAGTTACTCCATTGTCATCTCCATCGGACAAAGGATGCCATTGACTAGACACCAGCTGGAGGTACCAGGGCTTCTTAGCCAGGACATATGCTTGGGCTCATTTGGTTTTGACAGTGACCCAACTGCAAACATCTAATCTTGCTTATTAAGATAAATTGCCTGCAGAAGAGATTTACCATTTAAGATGAATCCTCCCTGAAGTCTACATTATAAAGTCCCCAGGGAACAATTTTTCCTGCATGTCTGTCCCTCCTGTTGTATAAAATAAGGGAAGCAAAGCGATATCTTTCTCTTTAGTTCCTAGAGCCGAGTGATGTGTCACAGTTACTATATATTAGGAGTTGGGGGTGGGGGAAGCAGGGTTCAGCTTTGTATAGGGTGTAGCACTGAGAGTACAAGAAATTTTAGATTCGTGGATTATTCATCAGAAATGTTTAAAATCCCTAAGTGAGTTTTGATTGATACCTACTGCACCAATGGGCAGGTTTCCTCCCACTAGGCAGCAACACAGAGAGTAATTTTAATACATACTCAGGCCAAAGAGAATCAGAGTGGTAATCCACTACGTTGATCCCAAATCCAGTAATGGTTCCAAATGTAAATGCTTTTAGATCATCCCCTGGTGTCTGGTTGTTAAGATCCTGCGCTCTCACCACCACGGCCTGAGTTTGTTTCCCTGTCAGAGAACCACACCACTCATCTGTTGGTTGTCATACTGTGGCTGCTGTGTGTTGCTGTGATGTTGAAAGCTATGCCACCAGTATTTCAAATACCAGCAGGGTCACCCATGATGGACAGGTTTCATCGGAGCTTCCAGACTAAGACAGACTATGAAAAAGGACCTGGCCACCCACTTTCAAAATAATTGGCCATGAAAAGCCTAGGAACAGCAGCAGAGTATTCAATAATACTCTGGAATAATACAGTGCTGGAAGATGGGAAGATGGTGCAAAAAGACCAGACAGGGTTCCATTCTGCTGTACACAGGGTTGCTAGGTGTCAGTATTGATGGCACTAAGAACAAAGATCATCCCCTCTTTTAGTTTGTCTAGTCAAGAGTTGATAGATTTTTTTTTAAATGTTACTAAAAAGGCACCTGATTGGTGTCAGTGAAGGAGTTTGGGGAGGTAGACAAAGAAGGTACCAGATTGGGTTGTTCTAGTTTTGTTTGCTCAATTAGCTTCCCCCATGGCCTCTTGATCCTTGGTCCTGGATATGTCATCTTTCAGGAAAGATTGTTTTAATCTTTTGAGAACTTCCTTATTCAGGAGAACTGTCCTTGAAGCCTTCTTATGAATGCTTTGGGTTGGATCCCTTGAGACCCCTTTAGTGGCATTGCCTCTCATCTCGTGTTTCTTTGGACTTTGCCAAAGGTCATGGCTGGGAACCTCTTCAGCAATCTGTCCTTGAGATGCTGGAGTCACCTCGTCCAGCCTTATGGAGAGCAGGCAGAGCTGGGGAATTTGCATCTCTCTTGGGTGCTTCTGAGAGAGCCCAACCTAAGACAGATCTTTTCTCCAGAATCAAGCTCTCCTGTTTCATCCAAAAGAATCTAGAATCAAGTATGGCTACTCCTTTCCAGATGATAGATGAGGGAGACTTTAATACCTCCCTCAGATTTTATGGAAGGGATATTAGCAACGTTTATGTCTTTTATTCTTTGCAGAATTGTATGCATACGTCCTGAGGATGAGGATGATAAAAGATGTTTTCAGCAATGTAAATCCAGGGCTAAATGGGGGGAAAGTTCAAGAAATAAACGCAACCATTCGTTGAATGCCTGCAGGGTTCCAGGGACTGTGCAAAGTGCCATGTGTCAGCTCATTCTATCCTCACAATTAACCTATGAGGTCAGTAAAATACATAGCCCCACTGTAAAGATGGAGGAACTGAGGCATAGAGCATTTCAGTAAGTTTGCATGATCATGTAGCTAGTTAGTGGCTTCACCCACTTCAGAAACAAGAATTCCCCAAGTTTTGGGAGAACATCCACATCCCATTTTGTAGTTTCTGAATAATTTGAGATCGACATCTAGGAGCAAATCCCCCCACAAACTGCCATTGAACAGACAGGACTTCCTGGTAGCGTGAATGTGACTAAGACAAGCACTTTGTCCCCACCAGAGCAAAGAGGAGACCATTTTCCTCCTCCTTGTCTGGCGATCTTGCCTGGTAAACATGGGGTGGGCAGGAGTGGGGTGAAGGTGGGGACTGTCATTCACTCAGAGCATTCATGCTCCGAGAACAAAGCATGCCTGACATTGCAGGGAGAGCCGGGGAAGCATTTCAAAAGCTCCATTGGAACTAGACAACCTTTCAATCCATTTATCAAAGTGTCTGCAGTTCCCGTTTCAAGGTAGATGAAGCAATAATAAATTTGCGAAGAAAGTTAATCTGCGTCCAAAGCATTTTAGTAAATTAAAAAGGGTTGGAGGGGGTTGGCTGGAAGGGGAATATATTGGTTCTTGCCAACTCCTATTTGACTTAGTGTCTCCTTAATAAGTCCTCTTTGGTCTTGTGTTTTGGGATGGAATAATCAGTCGGTTAATCATTTTCCGGAAGCAGGAAAATGCACTTTAGCTAATGCAGTTCTCCTTTCCTTCGGAGTCCTAATTATTTAAAAAGGCATCCCAATCTGGAGCCCCCCTTCCCAGCCAAGAAAGCCTTTCCCACGAGTCGTCCACCTTTATTTCCCAGGAAAACCCCAGCGCACCTCTCACTCTCTCCCCCTACTCCAACCTCATGTCTTTTATCTAATGTTTAAGAAAAACAAAGCAAGTTCCCTTTCCTTAGTCACTTCTGAGCATTTTCCCTCAGGAAGGGTGAGGCATTAAACCCCCAACAAACAATTGGCCGGAACTAGACTCTTGGGCACGACGGATAGATTTTGTTCTTTTTATTTAAGTGTCAGAGGAAAATGGTGGCTCTTGTCTCGCTCAAGGATAGTACTTAGCAATAGCTCCATGCTCTGGCATCACGCTGAGATAAACACACTATTAGGAACCCTCACAAAGGCCCCGAGATCATTGTGAAGGGACGGTTACCGAAAATGAAGCACCCAGCCCTGAACCCGCCTCCACGCCCCATCAGTAACACCATTAAAGCTGTCAGTTTGTCAGCCCACTGGAGGTATTTATGAAATCAGTATACAATCCTGCAGATGGATGGCAGCGGTATTGTTAGCCGGAGAAGAGAGGCTCAATGGAAAATAAAATTAATAAAATTTACAAGCAGATTGTCATGGGGAACAGATGAATTCCCTACAATCTCCTGTGTTTCTCAGTTGCGGCAGGATGAAAGTCATGGCAGGGAGGTGGGAAGAAAGCTGTGCTCTAATCTGGGCTCCTTAAACTAGGAGCACGACTGGGTGTATTTACAGCAGAATAGTGAACGGGAACCCAAGTGGCTGCCCCACCCACGTGCAGAATTTTGCCTATGTGACTGCTTTTGTGGAGACTTCTCAGCAACTCCACCAGATTTTTCTCCTTAAATATTGCTCTACTCTCTTCAGCCCATCATACTGCAAACCAGAACCTTCGTACAATTGCTATTCCTTCAGTATGTTTGAGCGCCTTGAACTCAAAGGGTTAATGCATTATGGGAATCTATGCCCCTTCTTCTGGCTTCTGGGCATGGTTCGAGCTGACAGTTCTAAACCTCTCTCCTGTGTGTACCTCCTGCCCCTGATCCTGGTCATCGGCCATTTGCCAGAAGTGTGACCTGAGCTGTTTCCCAGAGCGGCCAAAGATAGCAGCCAAGCCTGGGAGGCTAGCAGGCAGGGGCTTGCTGTCCTGGAGACCAGCCTTCACTTGGCAGAAAAGACTGGACCCATTGTGGCTGCTGGAGCCTTGGGTACAGCCCAGATGCCTGGTGGAAATTGCATTAGCAGGATGACAGGACCTGGGCCCCCTTCTCCTGGAGGCTGATGGAGAGCAGAGGAGTGGCCTTGGTGACACTGCCTGACCCCTGCTGTCATCCTGGGCTTTGTTCAGCGCCCCGACTCCAGGCTGGAGCCCTGCTCATTGAATCAGGCCCGGCCGAGGGAGCCTGCAATGGGGCTCATTGTGCGTCTAAATGTACTTACATCAGTTGCAGGCAGAGGAAACTGGATTTGAGATGGAGGGCACCCCGTTATTCAGCCCCGGAAGCCACTAGGATTCCTATCTGCACCCTACCCCAACTCTGAGCCTTGCCTAGGGGCCTAACAGCGGCCCCAGGCAGCCCCCAAGAGTCTGGAGTTTCAGCCAGGCCCTCAGAGTGTGGCAGCTCATCTCAGCAGGTGAGAGCAGAAAAGTGAATGCCGCTCTTCTGTTTTCTATTTTCTCTCCTGCCCCCTTGCAAAACGTTAATTTCAATGGCCCTAGTTTTAGTGGAGGATGATTGTCTGACCTCTGTTTCCGAATATATTTGGAGTCAGCGGTATGTTTTGAAATCAGCGTGGGAGTATTCACCGGTACAGTCTGTCTCTAGGACAGCTCAGCACTTAAAGATGTGTTTACCCTGTGACTCCTTTTAGGACTTTATATCAAGGAAATGTCCCTAAAATTTGTGGGCAGGAAAATTCATCCTAGTGTTTCCTTAAATGGCAAATGAATACATAAATAAATACCCATCAATGTGGGATCATATAGCCCCACATTGGATGATATGCAGCCATTAAAAATGTTGGCATACATGCAGTGTTAATGACATGAACAGATGTTCTCAAGATAATAAGTGAAAAAAGAAGTTATAACAGACTATATACTCTGAGATCATATTGGTGAAATTTATACATATTACTCCTAATTGGTAACAGTGGTTATGTCTAGGTAGGTAGGTAATTTTTTTTACTTACTATCTGAAGGTTTTTGTGTTCCAGAATAATGGAGATATATACCTATATCTATAGATATACATATGATTGATATGTATGGGTCTATGTGTGTGTGTGTGTATGTGTGTGTGTGTATACGTGATTGATTGCTCACTGAGATCCCAAGCAAACTTGAGATATGAATGAGAACAAGTGCGTGTGTTTGGTCTGGCAAAAAATAAAACCAGAAATCAAAATGACAAAAGCTGCATGGGTCTCAGGAAAGGAAATTGAGGCTTTGGGGCTTCCTCAAGAGGACTCTGGCACAAGACTTAGGTGTGAGCCAGTTTCGAGACCTGACACTTACTTTGTCTCTTACCCGCCTCCTCAGAGCAACATGTTAGTACTGCTTAATGCTAGATGAGGTGCCAGGGGGACCCCCATTTTGGATGGGTTTGGGGAAATGCAATTTGAATTCATCATGCCTGTCACTAGAACAATACAGGAGGCCCCAGGGGTCTCGGGGGCTCTAGAATAAGCGGAGGTGATCATCCCCCATCAGAAAATCAGGATGGCCCGGCTCTGGCTCCGTTCCAATCCCAGATGACAAAGGCGGAGAGTCCCCGAGAGATGGGAGATTGAGTGATGTTGACCCCGCTGTGGGGGAGGGACGTTGTGGGGGAGGGGGGCAGGGGTCATCTCTGGGAGGTGGCAAAACAGAGAATTGGGTGCAGTGTGTGCAACAAATAACCCAATCTTGGCTCGTGGCCTGGAGGTGCGAGACCACCCACAGAGCCCGCCCTGGAGGCGAGCTGCTCCGCCTGGTAACCATTTCAGCAAAGGCCATCACTAGAGGAACAATGTGCAGGCTTGTAGCAGCCTGGGGCCTGAGACTAAACAGTCCCCCAAACCCTCCTGAACGCAGAGGCAGCCCCCAGGGGTTTTGTTATCATAATGAGATGCAGATAAAGGCGGCCTTGTGGCTAATGCAGTGTGCCTCTCCTCTTCTTGTTTAGAGATCTGAGCGAAAACCGGATCCTGGGGATCCCGAGGAAGGCGTTCCGCGGCATCGCCGACGTGAAGAACCTGTAAGTGCTGTTTCTGTTGCTTTGCTGCGGCGGTGGCTCTCTGGCCAGAGCAGGGGTGAGGGACGAGACAGGAAGGCGGCATCACTGTGCCCGTGCTGCCTCGGTCCAGGCGCCTTTGAGACAGGTTGAGGGATGTGCTTAGCGATTTCCAGGGCACACACGTCAGATGCCAGGACAGCTCCACAGAGTCCTGTTCCCTGGTTATTTGTCCCCAAGTGTGAGCATAAGAGCCCCAAACCTGGGTCAGAGCCCGGCCCCACTGTGGCTCTGTGGCCTGGGGCTCAACTCAGTGGCCTGGGGCTCAACTCAGCTTCATCCCGTTATAAAATAGGGATGATAGCCTGGAGGGTGTGTAGATGCAAACAAGAAAATGTTTTAAACTCCAGTGCCTCATACATAGTCAGTATTCAATAAACGGGAGCCTTGAGGAGGAGGAGAAGGAGGAAGATGATGAAGATCATGATGGTGAAGTTCTCACCGTTACTAATAGGATCTTGTGAGAGAACACTGAGATTTGTATCCCAGGACCTGGGGAGACATGGCCAGATCCACTGGACGAGGTGCTAGGTGTTTTTTCTTTTAATTTTTATTTTGAAATAATTGTTGATTCATAGGAAGTTTCAAAAACAGTAGACAGGTCCACGTACCCTTTTACCTAGTTTTCTCCTAATGGTGATATCTTACCTAATTACAATATAATATAAAAACCAGGAAACTGACAATCGACGATCCACAGACTTTATTCTTCAGATTTCACAGTTTTACACAGACTTTTGTGTGCGCACGCATGCGCGCATGTGCAGTTCTATGTAATTTTACCACGTGCAGATTCCTATGCCCGTTGCTGTGGTCGATGCAGAACTGTTCCATCACTACGCTTTTGAACTTGCCAAATAACCTTTGTGATTTGCTGCCTGGGCTCCACTGTTTGCTGCTTATCAGTGACTCCTGGGCCCTTCCCTTCAAAAGGAGTGTGCTTTCTGAATTTTACATGGCCATGTGTACTGCTGTGGCCATGTATTTGGAACATGTATTGGGAGAGGGGCCCAGAAGAAGGTCTGGTTTGTCTGAGCAGGCATTTCTGCCCTCTGGCCTCTTCCACAGGCTCAGGTTCAACTTGAGAAGTCTTGCAGGAGGCTTTTTAAGAACTACGTCTGCTGTCATTTTCCCCTATAAGGACCTCAGGGATTCTAGTGCACTGGGAAGCTGGTGATGGCTTCCAGATACAGGCTCTCTGCCTCCCCTGTTGCTGAGAACTCAGTGGAAAGCTTTTGGTGTTTAATATGCAAAGTACACAAGAGGGCAGAGGCATCTCGGGGTGAAGGGAGCAGGGGGCAGAGAGGACTTTTCAAGGGGCTACCAGATAGGAGGCTACCCACTCCTTCATCTGGGAGTGTTTGCCCAGGAGCAGGAGAAGGCGGGGTGCAGCCAATAGAGCCGTGGAGAACGGGACTCAAGATTGTGCACAGAAACCAAAACTATGAGGGTATGTTAATTAGCATCCCAGAAAGGCAGGGCAAGAGGGGAACTTCGAGATCCTCTAAAACTGTACGGGCCAGCAGTGAGAAACTGAGGATCAGAAAAAGACAGTGTCTAACTCAGGGTCAACCAGCTTCTCCATGATGGAGCCACAAATTTGCATTTTACATGTATAAAGTGGTACATCTGTCATATCTCATGGCTCCAATCTTAAATGGGCCAGTTAACCAAAAGAATATTGCGGTGACATAGAAGCAGGGCTATGTAATTACCACCTACATTTGTGATTCTCAAAAAAGTGATTAAATCTCACAATGGTCCTCAATAGTTGCTGGGGTTTTGGGGGTTTGTTATTGTCGTTTTCCTTTCGTAGCTCTAACTTCATAAAGGCCTCAAGAGCTAAAAGATTCCAGATTCTGCAAACACAGGCTCCTGAGTCACTCAGGAGCTACTGTCAGGTGCTGCTGCTGCAGGCCACGCGGACACGTGTTACTCCAGGGCCTGCACAGTTAGGATCTTCTCTTATTTATACCCAGTGCCAGCCTGTGGTCCTGGGGGGAGAGGCGGGTGTAAGCTTTCTGCTTAAAGGATGAATTTACCCAACAAGACTAAAGTGGTGGATCAGTTCCTTTACACTTCTAATCACGTCAGTCAGCTCACATTTGTTGGCCAAAACCTAGAAGGCCAAGAGGTAGAACTCATATTCTCAGGTGGCTTACGGTAAAACTGGGGTTGGGAGGCATGCATACAAGAGAATGTTTAGTGATTTAACGGCCCACGTGAAAACTTGCAAATGAGCGGCTATGCAGAGTAAAGGGCCATCAGAGCTCAGAGAAGAAAACTAGCTTTAGGCAGTACAGCCTAAAGCTTAGCAACGTGACTTTAGCAGTCTGATAGATCTATGCCGGATGTCCAGCTGTGCTGCGTGCTAAGTCCGTGACCTTCCATACGTTACTTGACAGTTGTGAGCCTAGATTTCCTCCACTGTAAGATAAGTGTAAGAATTGTTCTTAACTTCCTTGAGTTTTTGTGAAGGCTAATAAAATAAGGTGTATAAATAACTTAGTACCGTGCTTGGCACATGGAAGGTATTTAGAAAGTTGTGGCTACTGTTACTGCTGTATTCCTTTGTTGCTGTTAGAAGTGTGAAGGCTTTAGCTGGGCCTGAATGGTGACTGGAATTCACAGAGCAAACAAGGCAGACAGTGTGTGCACAGTGTAGAGGCACACCTGTATAAGGTATGTGTTTCAAGGGCCCGAGCAGAGCCATCGCATGGGAGTGGGGACATTAGGAGGCAGAAAAACAGGTGATAAGGTTAGAAAGCGAGGTGAGACCAGGTGGTAGGGAGTCTTGCCTGCAAGGAGTACAAACTTTAGATGTACTGAGAATGTGGATGGCTTCTGACATGGCAAAGATCAGGGTGAAGACTTTTATTCTGGAAGAGGAACCTAGGACAGGAGGAGGTGGAAAAAGGAAAGGCCAGGGGTGGGAGATGAGACTGTGCTCAGATATCAGGAGAGAGCAGTCAGAAGTGAAAGGAGGAGTCCAGAATAAGCCCCCCAATGAGGACCAAGTCACCAGAACTTGGCAAACAATAACTCATTATTAGAGGCCAGGAGAAGAGAAGTGGAAGATGATGAGTTCCAAGCTCAGACGATATAGAGAACGATGGCAAATTCACAGTCATTCATCCATGCAGCCATCAAAATGTTTTTTGAGCTACTAAATGCCAGTTTTGGGGGCAACCACAGAGAGTAAGGTATGTAGATGTGTGAGCTCTGTCTTCTTGGAGCTTCCACTCAAGGGAGATTGAAAGGCCGGGAGGAAGAGACCCAGGCGGAAAGAGCACGAGTTGGGTATGAAGAAGTGATGTCAAGTCTTCCACGGGCCGTGTGGATGGAGCATCTTCTGTATGTTGGGAAATTAGTGGACCTCACGTCCCCTTCTGTTCCTACTGGTTGAATGACTGTGGTGTGTGGGCTACAGCTCCGTCTATGGCCTCAGCTTCCACGGTTTTAATAAGAGGGAGTTAAACTAAATAATCTCACAGCCTTAAGAGAAAATGTCATGTTGGTAATTGGAAATACAGGACCGGAGCTGAGGAGCAGGTTGAAGGAGGGGAGGTACCTGGGTAGAGGCGATAATTGAAGTTGTACGTTTAAGTATAAGTCGGTACCTGTAAAATAGGAGACACTTTGTAGAAATTAAGTTTGTGTAAAACCTGTTAAAGAAACACTGCTCCTACCAGACCTCAATTACCCACATGTAGACCGTCTCTCTTGTGAGTGATGAGTAGCAGATTTAAAGTCTCAGGAAGGTACGTCCCTGTCATCGGTCTGTTTGAGACCCACCTTCCGGCGCCCGGCCTTCTCCATTACCTTGTGTGATCCCAGAGAATGTAACTCCACTCTGCCATTACTTAAGGATAATAGGAGTAGAAGACAAATTATTGGAGTATCAGGCTGTGAAATGACAACAATTGGGCCTGTCCATGATACCACGTGCTTCATTAAGAGAAGAAAATCAAGGATTATCTATTTTTTTATAATATTGTAGTTTGGACATGAACTTTCTTTGCTTGTCCTGACATTTCCCTTCAAGAGGAAGAGACTGTGATACCCCCATTTTCCAGATGGTAAAATTCAGTTTCCGTCCGTTGGTGTAATTTGGTAAAAATCAGCAGACACAGTTGGGCCTCAGCCTCCCCGCTAGCCTGCCCTTTGTGACCCACCCAACCATTGTTTGGACTCTGTGCATAGACCCCTCTGTACACCCAGCTTCCTCCCCGCTCAGCCATGCTAGCAACAGGAAGAACAACAAAGTAGCCAAGGAGGCCGCTCACAAGTGGAGGCTGATTCACGGAAGTGAGCAGGCAAGTGTGCAGCTTTGAAGAGAGCTGAGCGTGAGGATGCAGGCAGCCTTTGAACCCTGTGGGAATAGGGAGCCACCGATGTGATCCTGGTGCTAGAGGGCCTTGGCACCCTGCCCCCCAGGCAGCGGAAGGAAGCCCCTAATTGCTTCCTGCTTCTCCAAAGAAGAGAGAGAAAATAATTAGCCAGGGATCCCACTCTAGGCAATTACTAAAGGCTGGTTTCATGGGCTGATCCCACACTGCTGCCTCTCTGGAAGGGGGAGATGCTGTATTTAAAGAGAGAGAGGCAGTTAGATGGACAAATTGAGCTGGAGAAAGAGACACTCAGAGAGACTGACCTGTGGATGGACCAACATTCAGTGCACAGCTATGACATCCTACTCTATGCAAATACTGTGCTAGGTACCAGACAAAGACACAGAGTAGGAGAGAGGGAATAACCGGAAAGACACAGAGATAGGAAAAAAGAAATGAATTGGAAAAAAAGAGATGACAAGCCACAATCCAACAAAGCATAATAAGAAAAAGACAAAAACCAGTATAGATTGTTTTTAAAAAATGTCCCCTTGCCCTATCTTTCTCGGTAGTCATGTTTTCCTCTGTTTTTCAGTTTCTATTTGCGAGGACTCTGTAGGACATGCATTCCAGAAGGGAAAATCAATAACCCCTGTCTCTGCCAGCTAGCAGAATTTGGAATTGACGGTTTCAAAACAAAGCTGGGCAGGCGGCCTTTGTGTTCTCCAGTGAGTCTGAGTTGCTGCACTGCCCTCCCCCTTCCCGAGATTAATGAGGGCTATCTCCGCCCGCCTGTGAGCAGACTACCGGTAATGTTGTGTCAGGGTGAGGGAGGTGTGGGGAGGAACACGAAGCACCTATTCGTTGGTAGCATCTCTGCTTGCTAATCTGGGCGGCTGTTCATTCTGTCACTGTACCTGGAACAGAATCCACGCTGCTGATCATGCCCTGCAAGAGTCTACATGATCTTGGTCTTCTCTCACTCGTATCATCCTTCCCGTGCTCCATTCTGTCCCTTGAACACCCCAAGCTCCTTCCTGCCTCAGGGCCTTTGCACATGCTGCTCCCTTTTCATGGGATGCAAAGCCCTTAGATGCCCACATGGCAACTCCTCCTGATCTTCAGATCTCAGCTCAAACGTCAGCTCCTCAGAGTGGCCTTCCCCGACTCATCTGAAGCAGCTCCCCCGGCCCCCACTTGCCTTCCTCTCTTTCATTACCCAATTTTATTTTTTCAGAGCACTTATTGCCCTCTGAAAATATCTTGTTTATTTACTTGTCAACCTGTCTCTGTACGTCACAAGAATGAACATGTGTACACAGGGACCCTGTCTCAGTTACTGTGGAATCACAGTGCCCAAACAGTTCATGGCGGAGAGTAAGGTTGATTAAGAATGCATCGAATGAATGTATTTGTTCATTAATTCCTGAAGTATTTGTGGTTGGCCTATTACATACAAGAAATCAGGCACTCTTGCTAAAATTTTTAATATGAAAATAATATTATAGAAAGAATAAGACACCATCCTTGTACTTGGAGAACTCACAGTCTAGTAGGGGGGCAGACTAGTAAACCAGCAGTTGCAGGACATGGGCTGGACTCTGATGGAGATAAGGACAAAGATGTGGGAAAGCCTGGGGAGACAGGCCTCATTCTAGCTTCACTCAGGAAGTGACATGAGTTGGGTCTTGAAGGATGAGCAGGAGTTCATCCAGGGGAAGGGCATTCCAGGCAGAAGGAACAGCATGTGACAAATCACCAACTTGAGCAAAGGGAGCAAAGCAAGAGAAAGAGTTGATGCTTGCCAGAGATTCATGGCTGAAGCATAAGGAGCAAGGGAGGCAATGAAGAGATGAGGTGAGTGAGGTAGGTAGGCAGGGCGTGGGGGAGTGGGAGGGAGGGAGGACCTTGTACGCCAAGATCCACAGAGCAACAGGGATCCACTGAAGGGCTTTTAATAGGGGAGCGGCGAGATCAGATTTTCATTTAAGAAAGACAGCTCCAGCATCATTGGGGGCGGTGGATTGCCGAGAAGAAGAGACTAAAGTCAGGGTGTCCAGAGAAGACTTGTACAATTGTTAGAGATCATGGGGTCCTGAATCAAGCAGGCAAAGTGGACCTGAAGAGGCAGCGTCAGATGGCAGAGACCTGCCGGAGAAAGCCAGTGGGCTTTGGGGGCTGACCAGGTGAGTAAGCTGAGAGCCTGTCTGCAGGGCTTATCAGGAGAGGCAGAGGGGGCCTTCAGTGCAAGGCACATCTGTGAACTCCAACACGGGACCAGTGCCTGCCTCTCCCGATGAAAGCGATGCTGCCTCTTGGAAGGGGGAATGGGAAAATCTGCTCGGAGGCAAGCAGATGCTGGTTGATCCCCTTCCCGGGGTGCAGCAGGTGTTCCAGCCTTTCCTCCTTTGCATTCCTGGCTGAGTGTGTCAGGTTCAGAAGCGCTGCTGGAGGAAGTTGGACTGGACCCCAATCTGCTAAGTGCCACCCAAACAAGCTATCCAAAGAAAGGGATCATGTCAGCCTGCCTCTCTCCTTCTCACTCTCTCTTCCTCCCCCCTTTCTCCCTCCCTCCCTCCCTTCCTTTCTTCCTTCCTTCTGCTTTTCCGTTTTTCCATTCTCCCTTCCACAAATCATCACAGAGCCCTGACCCTTGCCAGACCCAAAGCAAGTCCTGGAAATCAAAAGATGAATAAGACACAGTCCCTGCTCTTGAGAAATCTCCTCTGCAGAGGGAGGCAAACAGACACACAGAGAGTGTGTAATATGATAAATACTCCCCTAGAGCACTCGTCTGTATCTGCCCCATGGCCAAGAATGTAAGTGCTCAATAAATTCCAGTTGATTTATTAAAGTCAGTCCCCTGAAATGGGAAAAATAGTAGGAGATACTGGTAAATTAGAGCCCACTGGTTTGGGAAAGATACTATACAGCATTATCCAAAGGCAAAGAGACGGGAGTGGTCAGTACCCCAATCCCAGAAGTTGGGCCTAGAGTTGGAAGTTGCGTAGTGACAAATAGAATCCCTTCCAGGCCAGATTACAGTGTTGTAGACTGTGTTAGAGGCCCTCTGTTGGGCTTTCAATATTTCTTATAACCCCCCACCCTAAGTTGTAACTGTCTGCTCAGTTCTCTTTCTCCTCCAACAGCCTGCAAGCTACATAGAGGGAGAGGTCGAATCTGTCTTGTTCACTGTTTCATTTGCAAGAGTTCGTTCTATCCCTGGGACGTAGTAGGTGCTAAATAAACAATGAGTAAATGAATAAGTGGATGACTTTCAGAACAAAGAGACCCCAGCACGGAGAGAACCACTAAAACCCTGGATGAAAGAGCACGATTATATCTAGGAGCAACGAAGAATAAAAACAAGGCAGCAAGAACCAGCCCAGAGAAGCCCTCATGTTTTGCTGGGGTAATGGAGACCATTATTCTGACCCCAGTGCTAACATTTATTATCTGGGACATTTTTATTTGTGGACAAAATTCTTTTTCAACCCGTCATGGGTATTTAACCCCTCTGAGCACTAAACCCGCAGTAGCAAGGGGCTTTAAACAAGCGTGGAAAATAGAATCCCATCTCTCCTGCACCTTGGCAGGAAGGCTCAGTGATTCGGGGCCCCTCAGAGTTGGGCTCAGTGGTCTTATGAGGCGTTCTCCATAGGACTGAGCTTTGGTCTGGAAATTTTTAGCTCCAAAGAGAAATGAAACAGTTTCAAGAAGAGAGCAGATGAGTCTTACGGTGGAGACCACACTTTAAGTCTCTGATAACCGTTGGTGTTTCGATTCTTTATCTCATCGGAGTCAGTGTAGTGTAGTGATTAAAAGCATGAGTTTTGCAGTCAGACTTGATTTTTTTTTTTAATTCCAACTTTGTTGTGTATGACCTATGTGTCTTTGGGCAAATTACTTAATCTTTCTGAGCCTCAATCTCTTAATCTATAAAATGGGAACAATACTAGTGAGGAGTAAGAGAGGGAAGTATGTGCCTTATATGTGTGAGTAATAATACTCTGTGGTTCACCCAAAGCCTTCGTGGGTACTATCTTGTTTAAGTAACACAACAGCCTTGCCAGATCGTTAGGAAGATGTTTATTAGCCTCTAGATAGAGATGGGGAAGTTGAGGCTCAAAGAAATTCTGGAACTCTCTCAAGGCAACCGTGCTGGTCAGTGGTGAGGCTGGGACAGTGTCCCAAGATGCATCTGGATTCTCAGTGTTTTTCTGAGTGGTTAGCTGGGAAAAACTCTGAGATTTGGTAAACACGGAGAGATGTCTTGTAGGAAACAGCAGGTGCAGATCAGTGGGGAATGCTGGAAGAGCATTTCTGATTTCCAGCACCAGCTAAGTCCCCAGGCAGAGACAGGCTGAGATGCCCACCATTGGGCAAGAATTGCTGAGAAGACCATCAAGATTGTCTGAAAGTGTGACTTCTTTTTTTTTAATTAACAGGCTTTACTTTTTAGAGCAGTTTTAGGTTTACAGAAGAACTGAGTGGAAAATACAGAGTTCCCATATATCCCCTGCCCATAGACGCATGGTTTCTCCTATTGTAAGCCTCATTTTACTGTGGTACATTTGTTACAATTGCTGAACCAATATTGATGCATTTCAGTAAGATCCATAGTTTACATTAGGGCTTATTCTTAGTGTTGTACATTCTGTAGGTTTTGGCAAATACGTAATGATGTGTAACCACCATTGTAGTAACATACAGAATAGTTTTGTTGCCCTAAAATTCCATCCTCCACCCATTTATCGCTTCCTCCATTCTCCCAAGCCCTAAATTGGGAGCTTTTAAATGTACAGGTAAATCCCTTAATCCTCTCACAGCCCTTCACCATAGCTTATATTTATTCAGTTCTTCAGACTCTAACAACATGAGTCTTCTTTTGTCTTCTTTGAGAGAGGGTAAGTGACACCCTGCAAGTTTTAAGTGCCCTAAGCAAATCAGCAGGAAAGCCAGGACCAGCCCCAGCTTTTCCACCCGTAGCCTGAGGTAGGAACATTAGAATTTCTTCCCAACAGCTCTCCTTCACGGAAGACATGTGGTTCAAAGAACCGGCCCAGGCCCAGGCTTGTGTATAAACTCCAAGGATTTTAGGTAATGGTTAAGTACTCAGGTTCTGAGTTGGCTGCCTGGAGTCAAACCCTGGCTGTTACCCCCTATGCAATCTTAAGCAAATTACATAACTCTTTTGTAGCCTCAGTTTCCTCATATGTTAAGTGAAAATAATATTACCCTCTCATGGTGTTGTTATGAAGATCAACGGTATGGGCATGCACTGCATAATGACATTTCAATCAACGACGGACCACAAATATGACAGTAGTCCCATAAGATGAGTACCACATAGCATAGTAGGCTACACCATCTAGGTTTGTGTAAGTACATTCTATGATGTTCGCACAACGACAGAATCTCCTCATGACACATTTCTCAGCACGTATTCCCGTCATTAAGCGACGCATGACTGTAACTATTATTATTGTTGCTTTTATTTCATCTGAGAATTAATTTGGCCGAAATTATCCCATCTAATGGACTCACTCTTCCCTTCCTAGACAAATACATATCCTAAGAAAAAGGTTATATTTACAATGTTCTGCTCCGAGGTAACCTAACTCTTAAAAATATTTAACAGCATCATGCCTTCTCTTCTTTCCTCCGGTGGTGCTGTCCTGTTCTGGTTTACGGCTTGTAATAGGCCAGGTGCAAAATAGGTCAGAGAAAAAGAAGGTGTACTTTCCCTACCTCATTCCCTCCCCCTGTCCCCATCAAGACACGGAAGTTACCAAAAGAGTCCGGGAGTCCTGGGTTTGCTCACAGCTCTGCTAAACTGCTGCCTACCTGTTGTGGGCTGAATAATAGCCCCCCAAAGATGTCCACATCCTAATTCTGGAATAGGTGAATATGTACCCTACATGACAAAAGGGACTTTGTAGATATGGTTAAATAAAGGATCTTGGGATGGATAGAGTATCCTGGATTATTCAGGTGGACCCAATGTAATCAGAGGGTTTTTATAAGAAAGAAGACATGTGCTGCAAGCAGAGGGAGAAAAGATCATGGGATGTGGGGGATGAGGACAGCCCCTATCCTGGAAAAGGCACGGACAGAGGCCCCGCTAGAGACCCCAGAAGGCACGCAGCCCTGCTTGCTCCTTGACTTTAGCCCAGTGACGCTGATCTAGGACTTGTGACCTCTGGAACTCTAAGAAAATACACTCATGTTGTTGTAAGCCACTGCATTTGTGCTAATTTGTGACAGCTGCAAGAGGACACCAATCCTGATGCTGCCCTGAAGCTGCCACTTAAGCTCTTGGTCTCGGTTTTCTCCTCTGTTAAAATAAGTCATCCACATGCTGCGATCCTTAGATTTCAGTGTGGGCTCTGAGCAACTCTACTGCTCCAAGAGCCAAAAGATGAAAAGTTACTTTTCAATGATGATAAAGTTTTAAACAGTCTCTTTTAGACAATAGGGGTCAACTGAGATTTTGTGTAACAAAGAATCCTATTTAAAAACAAACAAGGCTTGAGAAATCACTGACCTAGATAGATAGATAACCTTTCAGATCAGTTGAGATTGTAAAGTGTGGTGATTCTTCAGACCATCTTCCATCAGGGAGGAGCTAGGCTTCGTCTTTGAGACAAAACTCAGCCGCAGAATCAAGCAGCCAGGGCCTGGTGGGGGAGTGCAGAAAAGAGGGTCAGAATAACACCACATCTCAGCACCTGGAAGCTGGCTAACGAAGCTGAGGGGCTGGGCTGGGCTGGGCTCACTTTCCGAGGAAAGGAAAAGAGAAAGTTGGATGTTGACGGGTAGATATTTTCTGGAATGGGGCTGAGGGCTTCTGAGATCTTCTGGACATCCTTGGGACGGGTTGGAGATTTCTGCTGCAGGTCTGAGTTCAGCCAGCTTTCCTACACAATCTCTCTTCCTGCTTGCGGCACCAGACAGACTGCTTTGCATCTCAGGGAAATGGCTGGTTTGGGAAGGAGCATTCTTAAGGACTCGGGGGCGGAAAACTTGGTCAGCCACAGCGCTCAAAAACTATTTGCTGGGTGAATAAAGATGTCGTTTGTGCAGAGTGCAAGACTGGTTTTCAGAGCCTGAGATCTTGGCCAGGACTTATGGTGGTGGGGGTCTTTATAGGAGGTGGTGTTCTGGAGCGCGTTGTTGTATCAGAATTGACAAATCCCTATGCACAGAGCCCGCTGAACCAGAGTGCTTCCGTGTCTGCCACAAGCTTTCAGCTCTGTAAATGGACACTGTGTTACAATGTGTCCATTTAGACCGGCAGCTATTTATTTGCCATTGTTAACATTCTCCTTTAAAGCTCTCTCTACAGCCAGTCCCCAGGCACAAGTGTGCAAACCTAAATTACTTCTAAATGCCGATGATCGGTTCTCAGGTACTGTGTCTGCCAGGAAGCCACCTAGCCAGACAAATAAGTTCCCAGTGAATAAGGTGTGGTTTACACAGCGCGTGGTCCAGCAGCAGTTCTGAAATTTTATAGCTAATTAGCATTTTATTATGGAAGTTGCCCTTCTTTTTCTGCTCTTAGAGGCAACACTATTTCTTGGGCTCAGGAATGGGGTATTTGTTCTGAGATCCCTCTAAAGCCCATAATTTAACCTGAAACACTCATATCTACCCCCCTACACACACACAATAAACAGAGGCTGTCTCAAGACAGGAGCAGTAGCCTCAAACAGAGACATCATTCCTCACAGGACGTAGTAAGTTCTCATAGAGCCCTGACCATGTGCTAGACACAGTTCTTACTGATTTCTACCTGTTTTCTCCTTTGATCCTCATGACAACCTTATGATTCTTACCCACTTTACAGACAATAAAACTGAGGCACAGAGAAGTGAAATGATTTACCCAGGGTCACGTGTTAGTAAGTGGCAAAACTGGGATTTGAGCCCAGAGAGTTTAAATCTTGAACCTGTAACCACTATGCAATGCTGCCTAAACTTAGAAAAGCATTTAATGAAAATCAAAAACTGTGGACGATTTCTCACCTCCAAACAGGTTTTATTTCCTCTTCATGGGGTTTCAAAAATTGGTAAATTTTGCTTGAAAAATCTGGACTTTCAGCTTCTCTGGAAAAGTCAGATGTGTTAACACTGGGTGCTCAGTCCTACGCAACAACAGACTGGAGCTGAGTTACAGCTTCCCTCTTATATAGAACGTCTGCTCTCTGGTTTCCAGCAGACCTGCTTAACTAGTCCGACAAACTCCTAGAGAACCCCACTGTTGTGTCGAGCCATCTTAAAGGAAGAGTTACCGACCCACTTCTTTCCCTGGAAAGACCCCCGCTCTCCAGTACAATACAGTAGTTGGAGTTTCTTCTTTGTGCTTTGCTAGTTGGTGATGTTGGGCATGCCACTGCTTCTCCTTGAGCCTCATTTCCTTTTCAATAAAATGAAGAGGGTTAACCCTTAACTAAGCCATAAATTTTCACGTGCAAGTTAAATGAGATGACAAATGGAAAGGACTTAAGATAGAACTTGGCACAAAGTAGAAGTTCAATAAATATTAATATTCTGTACCCTATCCTCGCACATCCGTCCACCTTCACTGACGCAGAGAGAGATTTTCTCGCAGTTGGGCTATTGGCGTGCAGGATTGGAAGGGAGGGAAGGTTTGGGGGTTTGGTTTGGTGGTCTTGGGGATTCATGTTGAAGATAAACCCTTCAATAAAGGAGTCTAAGCTCATGTGCTGTGAGTTGACAAATGACAACTGGACTCAGCCTGAGTGCTGTGCATGGAGTGACAGGAAGTGGTGGGAACTGTGGCTAACTGGAGAACGTGTGTTCTAGCCGGTTCCAGCAGTTGCCTATAAGCCCAGTGTTGACAATTTTTTTTTTCATTTTCCCAAAAGAAGCAAGAAATTTAGATTTCTGTGTGAAATCATCTAATCTTGAGATATTGGCATCTAATAAAAATCTTTTTAAACACCAGTGTCCACACCGTGCAGGCTAAATCAGACCATCTCTGGGTCAGATTCAACCCAGGGCATCTGACTTAGGCGATGCCTCCCACTCCCTGGGGAGAGCCTGCTGCAGGAGCAGAAGTAAATGGAACGTTCTGGTAGTGTGTCCGGAAGCCATGCATCAATAATCTGATCTTTGCTGATGCACTGGCAGGTTGTAGTGCTGAAATTCCTTAAACCAATTAAAATCCACCTGTCTCCAAAGACCCTGAAAGAGTGACTCTAATGGTGGCAATCAGGATGGCTGAAGAGGGACAAATCTGGGAACAGATATTCTTGAAACCTAATCATGTGGATCATTGCTAATTGTGCTAAGCAGAGCGCTGACCCTGGACTTGAACTTCCCTTTTGACCACATTCCTTAGTGTTTTGAGGCCAAATACTCTCCCAGGAATTGGGTTGGCTGCATCAGGTATAGCCCTGGCCCGTTCCTGAAGTAGATGACTTTGCCGTACGTCTTTCAAAGTCACACCCCAGCAGTCATCTTCACTGAAGCGTCCCAGAGCCTCCAAACCCTGAGGGACAGACACATTCTTTAGCTTGACTCACTGTTGTTTATTTAGAAAGACTGTTTACTCAAGACACGCAGATCTGTCTATGCGCCTCCACCGTCACCAGCCTCATCTGGACCCTGTCATTGATTGCCTGTTCTCTGAGAACCAGCCAGAGGCAGAGCTCACAAATCCTATAGTCTTCTTTCCTCTATCCCTGGTCCACCCTAGAATTTCTCTCCGTTTGGCTTTTAAAGTAATAATTGTAAAGTAATAATTGCATTGTTTCATCATAGCCCTGTGCAATGTTTCCAAAATGTGGTTTGAAGACCACCTGCTTCCAAATTTCCTGGACCCTATTAAGATTCAGATTCTTGAACTCTGTTAATGACTGACTGAATCATAATTTCTGGTCGAGGCCCAGGAATCTGCATTTTTAATCCACTACTCAGCTGATGCTGTAAGGCTTGAGAGCCGCTGGCATGCTGGATGAGGACTCGGCATTGCAGCGGGAGGAATCTGGATGTGAGGCCCAGCACTCCCCACTGATCCTTGAGCAAGTTGATAATTTCTCCAAGCTTGGTTTTCTTCATGGAAACTAAAGTTGTAAAGTAGTTAGCGCTGACACATAGTGAGCACTTCAAGTGTTATCGTTATCTCATTTAATTGTTATAACAACCCGATGGGGTTAGTGGGATTGTCCCTCTTTTAAAGATGAAATTTAGACTCAGCAAGGTTAGGTGGTTTGCCAGATCACACAGCAGAGCCAAAATTTGAACCTACATTAATCTGACTCAAACTGTTAAGTGTTTCTTAAAACAATAGTGAGACATCAATCCAGAATTAAAATGAGAGTTACGAGCCCTGGAGGATAAAAAGGGGGAAGCCCACGCCAGGCGTGCTGGGCCAGTGTCTGTTGTCTGTGTTGGACTGTCCCTGTGTGCCTTTGGGGATGAGAGAGGCGGTAGTTGGGGCTCATATGGACTCCTTTTGTGTCCAGTGTCCTCGCTTTTGTTGCTCTTAATTTGTCAACCCCTTGGAATGTTGTCAGTGGAGGAGGTCCCCTGTCCTGACAATGGATTGCAGGACGTGGGAGGGCCTCCTCTGGAGCAGAGCCAGAGAACAAAGGCTCCCTTTCAGTTACTTTGAGGCTTTTGTCTCCCTAAACAGTGGAGGGTGGAGGACTGCTGGTTTTCTTTGGACCTCTTTTGGGTTTCTCCCTGTGAGTGCCTGACGAGCTGTGGATGAGTCTGGCGCAGCCTTGTTTCTGCTCACTATGCTGCCCCATGAAATGTGACCCCGGCTGGGCGTGAGCGGGTTGCCATCTGCCTGAGGCTGGTTTAATCCACACATCTTGCAGGAGAAGGAAAAAGGCATCTAAAAGAGGGTGCCAAAACTCACAGAGCTTCCTCAAGCCTGGTTACTCTACATGACTATTTTTCATCTATGGCTGGGATGGGTGGGAAGGTAAAGCTGACTGCTGTTTCTGTCAGGAACAAGAAAACCGTTTGAGATAAGGATTTAAAGTATTAAAGAATCTAGCCAAGACATCATTAAGATTTTTCAAAAGTCTAATTGCCAAACCATATGTTCCCATTTAATTAAAAAAAATAAAATGAAAGATACATTTAAAAGTGTGAATTTGGTTTTATAAGTGCATATATTTGCATGGAAAGTAAAGTCTGAAGGACGCAAACCAAGATGTTAACAATGGTTGACTGTAAGTGGTAGGAATTTAGATGATTTTATTTTTTTAGACGATTTTATTTTTTTAATCAACTTTATTGAGGTATAATCTACTTAGAATAAAATGCACCCATTTTAACTCTATAGTTCAATGCATTTTGACAAGTATGTAGCCACGTGACCGCCACCCACAATGTGCTTCTTACCTCTATCCATTCAGTCCCCTCGCCCAGTCTTGACCCTGGCAACCCCAATCTGCTTTCTGTTGCCCGAGTTTTGCTTATAGAACTAGTTTGTATAAACAGAATCATACAGTATGTTGTCTTGTGTATCCAGCATCTTTCATTCAGCATAATATTTTGGAATTTGTCTTATTTTGTATTGTCTATCCGTAATTTGTTCTTTTTTATTGCTGAATAGTACTCCACTGTATGAATATACTACATTTATCCATTCCTCCATTGATAGGCATTTGGGTTGTTTCCAAGTTTTGGTTAGTATGAATAAAGCTGCTATGAACATTCACTTATATGAGTCTCGTGGGCATATTTTTCATTCCTCTTGAGTAAATACCTGAGTGATTTTATTATTATTTTTTACTTTATCTGTTTTCCAATATTTTTACAATGACCATACATTACCTAACAACGACAACAAATACCAGAGTAGGGAAAACCTGTCCTATATTCTGCCCGTTGTTCTAGAAAGCTGACATAAGTTGGGAGAGAAAGCCTTAATCAATATATTTTGGCCATGGCTGTCTTGATTCCAGGGCAGTGCATCCAGCTTCTCCCCAGGAAAGTTAAATGTGATTAGAGAGATTTCTTGGGTGCTTGGTACGAATTCACAGGACACTGAATTGGCAAAGGTGTGGGCAGTATTTTACACTGATGCTGGGAGTGTCGTTTGGTATGATGCTCTTCACAGGCCATCTGGCAACAGCTATCAAAACTGAAATTGCACATACCCCTCAATCCATCCATTTAAGCTTTATGAATTTATTTAAAGGTAAACTCATACAAATCCCCAAAAGATGTATAGGTAAGCATTGTTTATAGAGAAAATGCCTTGGGAGCCGCTTAAAAGCCCATCAATAGGAGACTAGTTAAATGAATCATGTTGCGTCATTCACTGATGGTTATAGAGTAGTCAAGAGCAATGAGACTGACCTTTATACGGGTTTCCCCACTCTCCAAAAGTAGAGCGTTCCTGTGAAACCTTTCCTAAGACGAAATGGCGTAAAGTGGAGAAGCGATTACCTTAGGACACATCTTGCTAATGGGCGCACAAGATGAATCGAGATGAAGCACAGATGCTCGCAGACGCTGCTCAAAGCTATGGCGGCTTGACGCTGGGTGTAGTTCCGGGGGAAGAAGCTGGGAGGCGCCATTCTTGCGCCTGGGGATGCACGCTGCCTCTGTAAGGGCTCACTGAAGAACGGACTGTGAACGCTATTTTTACTTTTTGCCTTTTTTTTGTAAAAGTGAAAATCCTCTTCAGATTTCTTTCAGTTAGTGAAAATAGATAGTCTCGTAAAAGCGAAGTGGCGTAAAGTAACTTTCAAAAAGCGGGGGATGCTGTATGTGATACAGATCAGTATCCAGAGCTGACAAATGAGAAAATGAGGCGCCGGGTGGTCGGTACAGTTTATAACCATTTGTGCTTTTAAAACAGTGTGCTTATATTGGCTCTCAGATGCTTTTATATATGTGAAGTATCAGTGGACAAATTTATAGAAAACTCTAATAAGAGTTGCTGGGGAGGCGGAGTGCAGAACTGGAGGCACAGGGCAGAAGGGGCGGTGCTTTTCACCCTAGACTCTCGAGCTCTCTGAACTGTCCTTCATCATGTGTGCATACTTACCTAATAAAAATCTTTTTGTGAGTTAAAGAAATCCATCAGCCCAAAGGATGGGAGTGCCCCCGTTTCACTTGATTCTCTAGCATGAGATACCAGAGTGTGCTTTTCTGAGCAAGAACTCACAAGGCTCTGAGCCAACCATGCCCTGTGCAGCCTGCCCTGTCACGGTTGAGCCTCTGTAACTGGAAACTGTGATCATTACTATTTGCATAAGTACAACCACATTGACCCCCCGGTCCTGGCTCCCTGTTTTGAATGAGGGGAATTATTTGTATTCCACGGGCATCTTTGATTGTGGCCTTGACCAGCCCTGAGATATCTTTCAACAACGAATCACCAGCAGCCAACCCCATGACCTTTGGAAAATGAATTTGCCTGCTGTTGGGCCGGCCCCTAAAATGTCAATTAGATCACTGGCTGAATATTGCTTTTGTCTATTTGAGCATATTCAGCTCGCAAACCCACAAATGTTTGCTTGCTTCTTTCTAAAAAGAAGATGCCATACCCAAGTTCAAAATGTGCCCCTGGTTCTGTGTGGTCACTGAAAGAAGCCAGCACATTGATTCATTGGGAAGATACAAGCATGGAGTTGTTATTCAGTTGTCAAGCAAATCAAAATTGTGGTGTTGTGAACAGGCTGCATTTAATTTGGGCTTGGGAACACTTGCGGTCTCATAGTACGAGTGTCTCATGCGTAGCATTTTTGTCCTTCTTTGCTCCCAGCACGCCAGACAATGAAGAAGATAAAACTTGGCTTTCTCTTTGATGATCTTTCAGTTATGAACAAGAGAGGAATGCATGGGGAGGAGGGCATGGCAGTGATTCACCCTAGAACAACAGAGTAAGGAGGACACCCAGGCAGGAAAACCTCAATTGACTATAATCAGTTTCTGGGGTTTTCTGCACTCAAACTTTAAGACATTTCACAGGGGTCAAAACAAAAGGGATTTTCCAAAAGTTTCCTTAAGCAGAATGCTCCTGCCCCCATTCCCTTTAATCTGCCTGTTACTGCTCATGCCTTATTTTATATATCCCAAAGGATGCCTTTGACCCAGTGTCAGCCCTGGGCACGTTTTCCAGTGATGGGGAAAATACATAGACCACAAAGCCAAGGTTCTCAACTTTAACCTGACTTTCGAAATGGTCCTGTTTTGTTCTCTTTCTAAAGAGAAGGCCGATCTCTCCTGGTTACATCTCCCACAGTACCATCAAGTGATGCTCTTGCTGCCGCTCACCAGCTGCTAATGTTAAAAAGGGTTCATCTTTGCCCCGTACACAAAAATCCCAAGGCCCCCAAGCTAGGCGTTCCTGCTTTGAATTTTGAGAGGCTTCGTTATTGTGTGTCTCAGATTTTGAACAGTCACACCTTCCTGGGTCCTCTTTACTTGTCTCAGGCCATTTTAAAGTGAGGGCTGGCACTCAGCTTCCTTTTAGGTCCATTGTGAAACTGCTTGACAGCATCTGCACCTTTCTAGTGATTAAGATGGCCCATATGCAGTTTGGGGATCCTGCTGTCACCAGTATAATTGAGTTGTGGATGTGCAAGTTTTCTCTGCTGGATTGTTCATCACAGAAAACCAGCCTTCTCAGTAGACTATCAATCCAAGACCGTTTTCTGGAATCAGCTCCTTAATGCAATTAGATTTCCTAAAATGAATTCCTTTCTTTGCCCATTTTATGACCGAGACGAGTATGAGCTGTGCTTTTCTAATAAGTGGTTTGGCTAGCATGCGGTTCTTCTGCTGCAGCCGTCCTCTCTGCCTGTTGAATTGAGGACTCAGAATTCAGGCCACTCTGCTTAGAGTCATTGACTTACCAAGCTAGAAAAGACTTGAAGAAAATACAGTCCATACCTCTCCTTTTAAAAATGTGGCAATTAAACTTGTCCAGAATCATTCAGACAGTGGGCAGGAATTACGGCCAAAACCTGGGTCCCCTTGACCTGTGCCCAGGTCTTAATTTATAAGGGTGACTGAGGGATGACACAGGGAGGTCAGTGCCATTGAAAGAAAAGTTCGTTGTTAGCTAGAGCTCCCCTAGAAATGAGAGGCATGCCATCCCATGCGAGGCCACGTAGGGAAGCACCAGAGGCAGGAGGCAGAAGCAGGAGAGAGGAGAAGGCCTAGGCCACAGCCTTTGTTGAGCTTTCCTTGGGAGAGTCAAGGCAGCGCATAGTAAACAGCTTGGGATTGGCTAGTTTGAATAATTTCAGTGGGCCTTGGGGCCGAGGGACTGTGTCTAGTGGTCTGATACCTGGCCCTGGGGTGATGAAGGGCAGGGAAAATACTGACTTGGTGTGAGTTAGATAAAGAAGGTGGTTGGGGATATGGACTCAGGATTGGTTGGTTTTTCTATGAAAAACAGGCTTAACGAACAAATTTTTACTAGCTTTAGGAATTAACTAGCTGTGGGAGGGGCAATCTCTTCCCAGTCAGCAAGGCCCCCCAAGATATCAAACCGTCATCAAACACAGAAAATAAAACATGGTTAATACACCCCTAAATACCTCCTCAAGTCCTACTCATTAGCCCCCCTACCTCCTCACCATACTTGAAGCCCAAAATGGATTGAAAGAATCAATCATCCATGAATTCTAGTGGCATTTCAGATTTGAGGATACAATTTAACCATCACTTACTGTCTTGTGTCTTTCACTGGTGTATCATATGTCACTCTTCCCTCCCCAAATAGCGTGACTTATGGGGTTAGTGATCGAGTCCTGACTACTCTGCCAAATGCTATTTTAGGATTTTAAGTCATTCTTCCTCTCTCTGATCCTCACTTTCCTCTTCTGTTAAAAATGGTGGACTTGGACCTGATGATCTCTAAGATTGCTTCCAACACTGACGTTCTATGACTCTACGGATGTAATCGTCCCAAGAGCTGGACTCCCCTTCAGCAGGGCTGAAGGCCATTGTAGGTGATATTGCCAATGACCTAAGAGCAAACGGTGATGCCCTGAAGTTAGGTGAGTGGATGTTTCCCTAGAAGTCTCAGTGTTAGTCTGCAAGCAGGGCTCAGAAAATAAGTTCAAGGAAGATAGCTCATCAGGACTGGAAGACTTGGATATCCCGTCCTTTTCCTCCCCCACCTCGTCCTGCTCCCACTGCCAAATGAAACAAAAAGGTCATCTTCTCCTACACACACACACACACACACACACACACGCACCTAGATTCTTTCCTGAAATGTGTGGGATGCATAAAATAGCAAATGCCGTCAGATCTCAAGTTGGGCAAATACAGAGACAGCATTTTCAGTCTCATTGAAAAGTAGTTGTCAGAAATATGCCATTCATTCAGAGTCTCTAAGTGCTCTGTCAAGCTTTAACTTGATTAAAATTGAAAACCACATTGCTTGAAAACCAAACGTGAAATCGAAATCTCTTTACTCAGTGCTCTTACATTCTGAAACCTGGGCTTATGGATTATCCTCTGTTAATTTATGCCATCTTTGTGCCATACATTAATTTTGAATATATTTGTTGAAAATTTCCTGTAGCTTGCATTTATGGTTGTCAAAGGGGCTTTTATCTTGAAAAAAATGGTGCTGGTTTTAATTACAATTCTAAATAGCTTCATAACCATCGTGAACCCTGGATTTACATCATCTTTATGACAGCCGCGCAATTCCCACTTTATTGATTTTGTCATTTGCTTCATTACAGTTAATGCAAACCTTTTGTACAGACACAATTCTGGTCCTGCGCTCTTCTTGAGGAGTTCGTATAGAACATCACGACCGAAATGGACCCCATCCCTCCACAACCCCCCCCCCCCCGCCCCTGCCAAGCTTCCACTGCAATGCTGACCAAAGGAAAAATCTGAACAGGAAATAGTTCCAAAGTGGCTATCCATCACAGACAAAGGAAATGTTAGCTCTGACTAGTCAACCCTTTCCTCTGATGGGATGGGTTCCGACTTTTCAGTCTTCAAGTCCTGTGAGATCGCGTCACTCATTGTGGCTGGGGACTGTTGGGTCCACCCCACCCCGAGCTTCATTCGCCCTCTGTTTAGAGAGCACTAGGGGCAGCGACAACCCCCTTCCACATTTCACATGCGAATCTTTAACCCCCTGCACCAAGTCTGGCCAGGGCCAAGGTACCAAAGTGCATTGGGATGTAGATGTGTTGCCCTCTGCTGAGGTCAGTCCCAGGATGTGAGTGCCCAACAAAGGATGTGAGGAACCTGGGATGGGCAATTGAAACTTTGGGTGGCGAATTTGAAAAGGAATTTTTTAAGGGAAAAACAAATAGAGTTAGTGTGAGGAAGTATAAGAAGACCCAGGCTCATCCATTTGTACCCTCGGGCACAGACTTCAGAAAGCCAGCAAGAGCTGAGGGAGCTGAGAAAGCTGATAAGGGGTAAGTGAGGGAGGCTGCTTCCGAGGACTTTGTGGACAAAGGCCAGGACGCTGTGTAGGTGGAACTTGGACTGTTGAGGAAACCACACTTCTGACCTGGAAATGAGCATTTTTCCCCCCTGAGGTCCAACTTGAAAGGGCCTTGCTGTTCCTAAACCAAAAATTGTGAAGGAATTAGCCTTTAGCTGGGGTGTAAAAATAGGGTGAACTTGCTAGAAAGAGCAGTGTGAGTCCAGTGATCATTTCTAGAGGAAGAAAGGGGTCACATTTCTAATGTACTTTAGTGATGAATCTTGGAAAGTCCTACAAGGCTTTCTCTGTGCCCTTGCACCTCCCAGGAGCTTCTCAGTGAATCACTCAGTGTGAAGGTATCATCCAGGACGGTTTCCTCCTCTTCCGTCTTCGGAAGCTGTATTTCCCTCTTCTACGCTCTCATTTTGCCAGTGCCCTGTTTGATGGGGGAGTCTAGCCTTAGCATTCTGAGGCCACTGTAAAAATGACTGAATGCTTTTCAAAAGTCATCTCTGTGACTAATGGGAGGGAGAAAGATGCTGTTTCTGAGACATGCTTTTTCTAACTGGAAAGAGGAGACATTTCAAGGAGACAAGGTAGAAGGAGCCACAGCAGCTTGACCCCTTATTTCTAACTCCATAAGCATCCAGAAGCTTGAGAGAGCCGGACTTGTCCTACCTAAGAAACACTACATGAAGCTCATCCCGATAGGCACTGTTGAGGGCCTCTGAGCTTGGTGTGGTTCCGTGGACCAGTTTGGCAGAAGTTAATACGACATTTCCTTCATACGTGTATTTTTTTTCCCACCTACTGTTCAGACCTCCAATGCATTGGAGGGTCTCCATCTTGACTGTTCCAGACAAGAGGAAACTCATATTTGCATTCTCAACATACTGCATTAAAAATGAAATCTGACTCCTCAGGTAGTATTTGTAACAACAAAATGAGAAGACCCTCATGTGAGGGCTCAGGGGCTGGACTAAGATTCTGCAGCCCTGAATGTCAGTTCCAAAGAGGGTATAGAAATCATCTACTTCATACCTGTGTTTTCTTCTAGGGAGATTTTAACCCAGAGAATTTAGGCCAAACGTCAAGATCCAGCAAGGTCAAAGATCCTTGTCATCTCATCTCATTTGCAAACAAACTTTTTATTTTTTCCTCCAGACCATGCCATTTTAGATAAAACTCTACTGCTGGCAGATGAGAAAAAGAGAATCACTCTTTTTCTTTCTTCCCCCAGTGCAGTGCTTCTTATCCGCAGTTCTGAAGTGTGAGCCATGTCCTTATTTCCCTTTTCTGGAATCAGGGAAGGAGTTAGAAGCTGTCTTTGGGCTTGAAATGGCCAGCTAAAGAGCAGTAGCCACAATAGAAAGGCAGAGATGTGGAAATCTGTTGCTAGAACTGGCCCTCACCTTGTACCCAAGTGGGAATCGTCTCAGTGGGGCCCCTCCGACTTCCAGCCCTTTCTCTCCTTTGTCCTTCTGGCCTCTTCCTCTGGTCCCACTTTTATGGATTTATTCAGCTCCATGAGACCAATGTGACTGCTCTAAAGTCCTGGGAGAATTTGGAGACAAGCAGTAGGGAAAATGACTCACCATTTTCACCCGGCCCTCACCCCCATCCCTTCCTCATGAGCCGTGCCCGTGGAGTTTGTATAGCCCACCCAGACCAGGGGCCGATGATGGAAGAATCTTTGGTCAGAGATTCTCCTCTCACTGCCCCGAGAGTGACAGCTGGGCCCTGTTTCTAGCCTTCTCAGAGAGGGAAGCCAAAGAACCAATCTGAGGAAAGGCAGAAAGAAAATGAGGAACTCAGCTTGTGAAATGCAAATACAATCTACTGAGTTATCTGTGCTGGGTACCGATGGAGAGGAGGAGCAGTGGTGTGGAAAACACAAAATAGTGGCTAATCCCACGACATTTTATATTTGACTTGGGAGTCTAGCAGGTGATTTTTCCCCCTTCCATCAACTTTGCCGTCCTTATTTTCCATGCTTAAACCAATTTTATTTTTTTCCTGAGTGTGGAGTGACTGGTAGTGTCCCCAAAGCAAGCTAGGAGAAAGAGTTTTAAAATTTGCTATAAATAATCCCCAAAAGTAGGTGGATTAATTCCCCCCATGTTTCTCTCCTTCATTCTCATTGCTCTTCAAATACCATGATATTTCTCTTCATATCAGACAGAATTGGGTTTGCTGCCTGATTGTACGCAGCATAAGATCTGGCCCTGGGCCTCCCTGCCTTTCTCTGTGATGTTGTCACAGGGAAATTACCTCATGATGTGATGCTCTCATAAAGCCCTTCCCTGTCATAGAAAGAGCCATCTCTTTTATTTTCTTTTTTAGGTAAAATTTACATAAGATAGAATTAACCATTTTCAAGCGTACAATTCAGTGGCATTTAGTACAATCGCAATGTTGGGCGGCCATCATTTTTGTCTAGTTCCCAAACATTTTCATTTCATGCACCAAAAGGAAACCTCATCCCCATTAAGCAGTCACTCCCCATGCCCCCCGTGTCCCCACTCCCTGGCAACTGCTAATCTGTTTTCTGTTGCTATAGATTACCTGTCTGGATATTTCACATAAATGGAATCTTATATGTGTCCCCTTGTGTCTGGCTTTTTTCACTTAGTATAATGTTTTCAAAGTTCATTCATGTTGTAGCATGTATCAGTATTTCATTCTTTTAATGACTGAATAATATTCCATTGTATGTATAGCCCACAATTTGTCTATCCATTCATGCATTGATGGACATTTGGGTTGTTTCTGCCTTTTGGCCATTGTGAAGAGCATTTGCGTACAGGTTTTGGTTTGAACACCTGTTTCAATTCTTTGGGGCACATCCCTAGGAGTGGAATTGCTGGGTCATCAGGTAATTCTGTGTTTGACTTTTTGAACAACCACCAAACTATTTTCCAGAGCGGCTGCACCATTTTACATTCCCACCCGCAGTGCCCCAGTTTCTCCATCCTTGCCAGCACTTGCTTTCCATCTTTTTGGTTATGGCCATCCTGGTGGGTTTAAAGTGGCATCTCATTGTGACCCACTAGGGTTTTGTACAGAGCACCTTCTATGCACCAGGCACTCGGGGGCAGGTGCAGCCATGGGCTCGATAGATCCTGCCCTGTTCTCGTGTTGCCTGTGAGTCCAGACATTCATTATTCATTAAAAGAAATAGTAAAGGAAATGAAGCTGGCCTTTTCCTAGAGTATTTCAGTGCTGTGCTTTCGCTGGATTAAATGTAGTTATCAGCACTGCCCATGTTGCTGAGTTTTGATGCCCCTTTTTTCAGTAGTTAATTACAGGGACCTTGATATCCCCTTACAGTGAGCTTACAAGACACATTTTAATTGGCTTCTGCTGCCACAGAGATGCCTTTGAGTGATGCCTCGCTAATGGACGCTGACCCCACACATCCTAGTACACGACCTGGTTAGCGCTGCCCAGTTGTTTCAGGACCCGCAGCTTGTATACCTTTGGAAGACAAGCCTGTGTCACCACTGGGGAAGGCAGTGCCCAGGAGAGACTGATTAAAATCTGTGCAATTTGCCACTTGCCTGGAGCAAAGAGAGCCGTTTCCCTGGATGTGCCTCCCCCGGCTCAAGAAAGCACTAAGCTGTCCTGGCCTCGTCAGGAGGCTGCTCATCGGGTCCCAGCAGATGACCTGGAATTGCAGCATCTCCTGAGGTTGCAGGTGCCTGCCCATGATCCCCAGCAACTGGAGCTAAATCAGTCTGTTTCCCCAAGTGGTCCCAAAAGTCAAATGAACTGGGACTCCCAGAGAATCTAATTGAGAGACACACAGGGGACAGTGAGGAAACACTATAGATATAGAGTGTACAGACTTTACCTACCACTTTCTGAGTCAGAAGACTTGCAGGCCAGTGAAAGCTGCTGGATCCCAGTGACATATGCCAAGACCAAACCCTGACTTTTCTCACCAAACTCTTCCTAATATAAGGTAACTGAGTTAAACCACACAGTCATAGTACAGCTTCCCTATCTTTGCATTTTGAAAATTAGAGAGAGGTGGGATAGCATGGTGGGTAAGCCCCGAGGCTCCAGGATCAGGAATACAGGTTTGAACCTGACTTTCCAATATATTAGCTGAATTCCCTTAAAGATGCTAGATAACCTCTCTGAACTTTGGTTCCTTCGTATGTTTACAACTAGTCCTACTGCAGAGAAGTAAGTGCTTTAATGGAAGGATGACCAAAGGGTCAGGAAGGTTTGGAGAGAGCAGTTCATTTTCTTGAGTTTGTCCAGGAAGGTTTCATAGAGGATGTGGCCTCTGAGGGTAGCCTTGATGGATGAGAAGGGATTTCCCAAATGGAGGAGGGGAAACGACCAGCATAAATGAGGCACAGAAATGTGCAAGTACTTGGTACGTATTGTGTAGAGAAGAGGGGAGCGATGCCATGCTGAGGAATCTGGGCTGTTTACAGAGAAGCAGCATCAACGTAGTCCAGATGCTCATGGACAGACTCGGGTTCAAGGCTGAGCTTAGAGATAGAATTCTCAGTGCCTCACTTTCCTTTTCTGTGATGTAGGGATCGTGGTGTTGTGAGCCCCAACTGAGATTAGACATCTGAGATGCTCAGCTCAATGCTTGATGACTAATAAACGGTGAATAGATACTGTGTGCAGTTATTATTATGGTTGTGTTTTTGTTGTTGTTGTTACAGTGCATGAAGTAGTCATTGAAGGCTTGTGCGCAGGTTAAAAAATGTTAAGGTTAAGAAATGGTAGACCATAGATGATGATGTGGCGTTTGACTATTTTAGGAGCTCAGTACATTAGTTGATTGGTTATTAATTGAAAATGGCCACCAAGTAATGGGGTTAAATTTTGGAATTACTCTCCTTGATGGTTCTTGCCCGTGGGAATTGTGAATATGGGCCTATATTGACATCATTCTCCCAGTAAGCGAAAATTTTTATTTTCTTTGCCGTAGGTTTTTTATGGCTTCTTGTATTTTAATCTCATATCAGCTGGAGAAGTACAAAAAGCATGTGAGTCTGAACTGCTGCCCTCAGTCGAGAAAGAATATATTGAATATCTCAAATAATAGATTCTTTGGTCTGGGACGGAAGGACAAGGGATAAAGGGATAGACTCAAATCACAGAAGGATCTGAGTAAGATGAACAGGAACTTCTTCTTAAGAATCTCATAAGAAATTGACCTCAGGTCACATAACTTCAGAGCTAAAAGAGAATTTAGAGATTATGTAAGATGAATTCCTGTATTTAATATTATTTATTTCAAAGCAAAGAAAATTAAGCAATGCCACAAATATTTTTTCAGAGTGCATGCATCCCATTACTTTCATACTCACAACTTCCTTTTGGGCTAATTGTTATTGTCTCCATTTTACAGATGAAGAAATTGAGACATGGGGGCATGGGTGGTCTCTGAGTCAGTTCGGGCTGCTATAACAAAATGCAATAAACTAGGTAGCTTAAAAACAGCAGAAATTTGTTTCTCAGAGTTTTGGAGGCTGGGAATTCCAAGATCAAGGAACGAGCAGATTCTGTGTCTGCTGAGGGTCTGCTTCCTAAACAGCTGTTTTTTTCACTGTAAGTTCATATGATGGAAGGGGCAAGGGAGCTCCGTGGGGTTTCTTTTATAAGGACACTAATCCCATTCATGAGGGCTCCACCCTCAGGACTCAGTCACCTTCCAAAGGCCCCACCTCCTAGTACAATCACTTTGGGGGATAGGTTTCAGCATATGAATTATATAGACATTCAGTCTATAGCATTCTGCTCCTGGCCCCCCAAAATTCATGTCTTTCTCACATGCAGAATGTGTTCTTTCCATCCCAATAGACATATGCTCCTTCTGGCATCAACTTTAAAGTCCAAAGCCTCATCTGAATATCATCTAAATCACATATGGGTGAGACTCAAGCTATGAAAAATTGCTCTCCAGCTGTGAACCTATGAAACAAACATATTGTGTGCTTCCAAAATGCAATATTGGGACAGGCATAGGACAGACACTTCCATTCCAAAAGGGAGAAATAGGAAAGAAGAAAGGAGTGACAGGTCCTGAGTAAGTCCAGAGCCTCAAGACTCGAGAATAATCTTCTCTGACTCAATGCTCTTTCCTCCAGGACCAGTGGGGAGACGTCCCGCCGTCTGGGCACTCTGGGGCAGATGTGAATCACTTCATTCACACCCTAGAAACATTTACAGGAAACCTTGGCTTCATTTTATAAAAAATGAGTAGCAAATGTTGAGACTTAGTATGGGTTGGAAGTGGGAATAAATTCAAGAAAGTCTTAAATTTCTACATGAGAGATCAATGTAATTCTTAAGTGGAAACAAAGATCTTTGGAAATCTTAAGATGCCATCCCTGTCCGCCTGTGGTGCAGCCTCAGTGCTCTGTCAGGGAGAGATCCATGACTTCAAGTCCTGCTTATGATCCTACATTTGAATGAAAACCAGCCGTCCACCTGGGCTCCTATGCCATTTGGGTCAAGGAGGAAATACTCTGCTCTGGTTGCTGCTCGTTGGTCATATTCACGCAGGTGGAATAGTTTATCTCTGGAGTCCAACAAAAAAATTTCTGAAACCCCCATGGGGATGAAAAAATTAAAAACTCACTACAGTTTTTGCTGGTCAATTTTTTAAAAAGGGATGAAGAACAGAGATGTGGGAGATAACTTTTCAGGCCCTGTAGCAAAAGCACATTTCATCTTTCCAGTTTCTCACTCCCTCTCGTCTTTGCCAGGGAGGAACCCCAGATGGTTATCACTCAAGAGTGTAACTAGGGAAACCACCAACCTGCCCCAATCACTATGGAGACAGCCTTTTATTTGTTCGGCCTCTGAGTATTCATGACACGGATATGTCGTACAAAGAGATCTTGATTCCCAATGAGGAAGGTTGAGAATGCACATTAAACATTTCAGCTCCTTTCAGGGCTCCCACCAGCCCAGTTGTAGGTGTGTTTGTAACTGGAGAGCCTGTTTTGCAGTAGATTCAGTGAGGAGCCTTTTAGAGCTGACATAACTGAAAGCTGAGTTTGTGAATCAACGGATATTTTTAGGTTTAGGGACGCTGGTGAAGGAATGATGTGCTGAGAATAAATCTATTTCCGATGGAGTCAGCACCAGGGGTGAACAACCCTTATGGTTCGCCTGGGACTGCTGGGCTTCCCAGGACGGGTCACAGTCCTTTCAGCACTAAAACAGGGAGGGTTGCAGGCAGCCCTTGGTAAGGCGGACGTCCTAGCTATCCCTTTGGTCTTAGTATCAGGCGGACACAAGAAAGGGTGGATTTGAAGCATGCCTCAAAACATGACAGCACATTTTGCAAACAATAACCAAACTTCTTTGGTCCCTTGATCTAAAAGTTCCTGGGAAACAAATGAAACTCTCTCATCATGAACAGGAGGTGTTTTGGTTTGATTTGTTTTTTGTTTGTTTTTTGCTGTTGTTTTATTTATCTAGAAATGCCAGAAATTTGTTTCAAATGGAAACTTGTCCAAATTAAATGGGAACTCAGCTTCTTTCCAACAACTATCCTTCGTGCTAAATTGCTTTGCAGGGATTTTCCCCCTGCATTTTTCAGCACAAATTCATTTGCCAAATCCCCAACAAACCGGAAACTATGTAAACACAGAAGTGGAGTTATTGATATTTCCCAGCGATGTGTAAAACACCCTTTTATTCTCCAAGGTCTGGCGTGCCTCTCTGGTGCTAATCCATCATCTGTGTTTGCATGATTGCAGAGCTTGCTTTCAGGAGCATCCACTGGTGTGGATGCAGTTATTCTGTGGAGAAGTTGCATATGTTGAACAGCAATATGATATACACGAAATAAAAGGTATTACTAGCCGTGCAGCAAAGTCTGTGTAACAATGCTTGTTAAAATAGATTCATGCTTCAATTTTTAACTAAGTTCTAGGCAGGATCTTCTGATCAGAGAGCTTAATTAACCTAGGGCTCTGTCCTTTACAAAGTAGGCTTGGTTGGTTGAAGTCTTCGGAATGCTAACAATCACTTAATTATCTAAATATCTCTGTAAATATGACTGGATACAAGCATGATAAATTTCGTAAGTCAACAATCACTTACTTTACCGATTTCATAATATACATTTGCATTTACATGCATACAATCAGGAGAGATTACATGTAGTTGTTATGTAGGAAAAATAAGCATGAATTTGTCAGTTCTGTAGACAGGGATCTTTGTGGATACATAAATAATTCATGGATCAGTAAACATATCTATATGCGTGTATTCTTGGGTCTGGTGGACAAGTGTACAAAATGTGCAAAATAATAGATTCACCTCTTTTTGCTCGTTTGAGATGTCATTTTAATGTGGAATTACAGTAGCTCCTTAATGATGAGAAGTAGTGACAATTCATTAGCACACTGTGGCTCAGATCAAGTGTTTGATTTGCCTACAAAGTGTGACCAGTCCTCAATTATAGGAAGCGTACATGTTTCTTTTGAACATAATTTTTTTTTTCCTTTTGCCAGTTAAAATAACCTTGAGCTTTCTTTTTTTTTTCTTTTGAAGACCCCAGCCAGCAGCAGACAAATGCTTCTATAATTTGTTCTTCAATAATGATTTTTTTTAGAATGTTAAACTGTCATGATAAAACAACCTTCAGAAGCACTACTACATTTCTTGTTTTCTGCTTAAAGGACAATTGAATAATGGAGAGAAAAGAAATAGCATGTCAAGGCTACTTCAGGTTTTGTCTTCTGGCTTGTTTTAAGAAATCAGGGCTTCCCCGGGGTTTCTTTTTTTTTTTTTTTTTTTTAAAGTAGTTGCAACATTCTATTTCTCCTTAGTGTAGAGAGGGAAGTGCACTTCGAAATGTATGTGGTATGAACATATATATTTCATCAAAAATAATTTCAAATTAGTTTCCTTTTTAGAATTCTTATACCTTTTAAAATAGTTGAAATGTGAAAACCTCAAGTAGTAACCTTCTTCCCCATATTTTCCATGGCTGTCTTACTCTTCATTCTGTATCCTGGGTACCTAATACAGTGTGAACATCTCACAAGATTCAGTTGCTGTTATGGGTTAATTAATCGTTGGCTTCCGAGACCATAGACTTGTGTTGATTTTCTAGTAAGGCTTCCCTTGTGAATTTCATGCAGAAGTCTTTCCACTTATTTTGCACATTTTGTGTAGATGGTTTTGCTCAGGAATTAGCAAACTGTCTAACTCCAAAGGGTGCTGAACCTCAGCAGCTTCTCCCGTTTAGCAGGAGGTTGACTGCAGCTACTCCAGCTATAGTCCTACAGTGAAACGCTGCAGCTAGATTTGGGGCCCCGGAGCGACAGCGCCCTAAGGCTAAGTTAAACCATCCTTGGGCTGAGATGCCTGGGGCCCCCCAGAACATCTGGACGAGAAGCCAACATCTGGATGGATGTACCCTGGTATGTAGACCTTGCATCTAGATAACTTCTTGGGAATTCTACTTTTCTTCCTGTGCCAAATTCTACTTTTCTTCCTGTTTCTAGAGATTTCTATTTTCAAGGTATTCCTCCTGGGGACTAAAATACATCATTGAAATCATGAAATTTTCTTTCTTCTTCTCTTGTTGTGGTCATGGTGGTAGATTGCTTTTAATATTGTAATCAGTTTTTTAAAAACCCTTTTTAATGATTTAGATATACTTCTTTAAATTTCTGAACCACAAAAATATTTGTGTCCTGCTTCAATTATGAAATTTGAAGTTGCTTTTGAAAGAGATGAATTGTGATAATATTACCCTTACAAATGGGAATTCTTACGAAAGCGCTGTCTCTGTGTCTGCTGTTGGTGGAGATTATTTTAAGTCCTCACTCACGCTGGCTTTCCTTTCTGACTTGTTTATATTCTCAGAGTTTAAAAATACGGTAGCCAGAAAGCTCCTCTCGGGGAGTCTGCGTTTAGTTCTTGTCTGAGGATTCCTTTCTAAATGGACTCTGGTATCATTTTAACACTCACGTTGTTTGCTGAAATCCAGGCTGCCCAGGGAAATTAGAGCAGTTAATTTAATATCATGAATGTTTGGGGGCTTCTTGGCTTATTCACAGGCCGGAGAGTGCAAATCAAATTGGTATTCTGTATAAAGTAGAGGACAAGAAAAGTTGCCTTCAAAAAATAGCCAACCCCCCTCCATCCACTGCCTTCCTGCTCCTCCTCTTTGCCCTGGGCCCATGGAAATCTTGCTTTATTCCATGAGTCCTCCCCAGATGCTCCCTCGGAGAGGTGTGTGTGGCAGATAGATAGCCCCCCATGTGGTCATAGAAGGAATGCTCAGTCATTATTCATTATTAGTGGTAGGACCATAGGGCCACAGGCTGGACAGTGTGGCTCATGGCTTAGAGCTTTCTTCCATGTCGTTTGAGACCCGCCCTGCCACAATGTCAGTAGAAGGAGTCATTCTGCAGCCATACGTGGCCAGCTGTGAAGTCACTCGCACTGTGCTAGGCGGTAGGGTAGGTTGCTTTGTGTGGGAAGAAGAAAGGATTCAGTAGCAGTGCGAATATACACTTCTTATTGCCAAGGAAAAATAGAAGAGAGCTATGAGGCATCCTAAGACTGCTGAGCTCTTTCTGCTCCCGTTTCCAGAGTTCCCTTTGCACATGTTCTTGAGCGACGCCGTTTTGTGCAGAATGGGCCATGGGCTTTTTTGAGTTGTTTCTGAGAGGATCTTTGAATGAGCCCTTTCAAAGGCATGATATGGACCTTTGACCTGAGAGCTTAGAACACACGGCGGCCTCTATTGGCCCCCAGAAGCAAACTGCTAAGTCAAATGCTTTGGCCTTAGCTCAAGAAGATTCTCTGTGTGTTTAGTTCTCGCCACACTCCCAACACTCTCAGAGAAATGCTGGACTCATCATTATCTCGCCTCCCATCTCCTCGGCTTCAGGACTAACTTTTGTGCCTCTGAGCTGTAATTTTGAAAAAGAAACCTTGTCTGAACAAGTGTGTATTTACTTTGTTTTAGGGACCTAGCTTATATATATCAGGATTGATTGCAGACAATGAGCTTTTTACAAACTTCCTGATGCTCACTGCCTTGAAGATATAATAGCTGGGAAGTAAAGCAACTTAGGTTTTCGTCTGCTTGAGGGGCCCCTCATAGGCCTTGTACCCCTGTGGACTCGCATAACACACGATAAATCTTGGGCATGGCTCTTTGATTATCAAGGCTGGGATACTGTTTATCTGTGGTTAGAACGAGTGGAGACAATCTTGGTTACAATAAACGTTTTCTACAAAAGCATACTTCAAGATAAATATTTTAAATTTTTCATATGTTCATATGTTTGAAAGTTTCATATGTTCTAAAATAGTCTATAAAATACACCCACCGAGATGCTTATATTAAAGCTCAGTTTTCCCCATTACTAATAAACAACTAGGGGTCGACTTGTGCCACCCACGGAAACTATTTAAATATCACATAATTGATAATGTATTAGACATTGCTACTTTTAGCCTTAAAATGGTCAGGGCCCTCTCTCAGACTCTCTGTCCTTACCACTTCAGTCTCCTGGGTTGCAGGACCCTGATGGGACATTGAGAAGAGGATTTTCTTTTAATCTTTTGCACATCTCCTTTGCGCCACCATTTTTAACTTCTTTTTGCCACTTCACTTTTTCTCTTCTCTGATTGTACAGATTCTCCCCTACAGATTGTATTCGTGCCCTGTAAAATTGTGTACATTTAGAATATCCTGTTTGGTTTCTGGTGCTCTCGTAAAGAAAAGGAATAGAAAATACTTCACAAATCTAGCAAATAAGTAATATTCTAATCGCAAAGACCTCTCTGAAATGTCCATTCAAAAGCAGATGCTCCACAAACTGCCGTCTCTACCCATTACCCCGGACTGCCCAATTTGATGATTTAGATACGTTTCTACTTAGGTGGATGGTGCTGTTTTTGCCGAATTCAGCATGTTCATTGAACAATTTCTGGGAGCCAAAAGCCAGCTCCACTGCATTTCTGCTTGGTAAGGTTTGGTGGCCTTGGCGTGGGGCGATGGTTGTTGATTCATCGGCCCTTAAACTAATGATAAATCTAGAAGCTGGGCCGCAGTACTAGGCTGCCTTAATAGAACCTTTGCAGGGAATTGGCAGCCCCAACACTTAGGGAAAATCTATGAAAAGGATACTCAGCAAATTCACGTTAAGAAAGACTCCGGAAGACTTCAGGGTGGCAAGAACTCTGCGATTCCGTGCGAGTGGCCATCAGCAAGAACTTTGAACATAGGTATAGAACTGTCAACCTGCAGGGGGTTCTGCTTCTTGAGATACCCGTTCTTGTCTATGTTTAAATTAAAAATATCCGATATCTTCTATCGTGAGTGTCTATTGAGATGACTCGGTTCCCCGTGATGCTGTGGCAGAGCCCGTCTGTCGTGATGGCCCACATCACTCTAATTGTACATATTTCATTCCTGTGCATTTACACAATCCTACATCCATATATTTTTTCAGTGAGGATAATATTTTCATTTGAATCCCACCTTGCTTCAGCGGAATATAAAATGCCCCATGAGGGTCGCCAAATGTAGCTTTGACACATCTTTTGTGGACGGTTGTCTCAGGATACATTAGCGCAAGTTACAGATGAAAACTCCAGCCACGGGAAATCTCTCCACCTGAGAGGGGCTGATTTTTTCTGAGACAAAAGAAAGAAAAAAGAGTCTACAGGGATAAGGGAGTTTTGCAGTTCAGCCATACTTCTTTCTGCCCCCTCCCCGCAAAGACCTTCGTGTGTTCTGCACGCAAAACACTATGGACAGTCTGGAGCTAATAACCATTTTCTGTATAACATCTGGTTTTTTTTAGAAATCAAATGAGTTATTTATAATATAGAATATTTAAGTTGGGGTGTGGTCATGGTAAATATCCTTACACATCAGATATATTTTGATTTAGAGAGAACGGCATCTATTTGTTATCCCTCAACTAAAATACCTCAGCCCCAACTAGAATGTATATTAGTCAAGGCATCTTTTTAAAAGACATTATTTTCATGCTCATAAGATGGAAAGGGAAATAAAAAAAGGAGTCCTATAATAGGTGCATTTAATTCTCCCCAATTTAAATTTAAGTGGTACATCTTTAAGGCAATAACGATATTCCTTTCTTCCCCCATCAGGAACGTTTCCATCAATGGATTTCTTTAATGTTGATGATGGTTGGTGCAGTTTGAGGGAATCTGTATTTAGTCAGAAAATGCTTCAATAGAATGACCCACCAGATGGGCCCCATAACAAAGCACAGAGGCATCAACCACCACAGACATTTGGTGCTTAGAATAATAAAAAGACTATAAAATTAGATTAGTTGAGTCTAATTTGGAATTGGTATATTCCCCATGCACCCTCGCCGCTCTTGGGCAGATAAAGCCTTGAGATTTAGCACTGTGTCAGAGCAGGAGACTGCAACTTCCAGTAAAAGGGAGTCGACGGAGAGGGAGAGAGGAAAAAAGCATTCTGGGAGGTCGCGGAGGGCAGAGCAGTGACCTCCAATGATTTACAGGCCTTTAGCTTAATGAAATTGTTTCAGTGACATGACGGTAAGAGCTCGTAATGGATTGGATGCCCTAATGTAATGAAATTACTCCCTTCTGCCTAAAAAAAAAAAAAAAAAAAAATGCGCAATTAATATTTACTGAGACCTGACAGCCTTTGGTGCGCTCGTCTGTGTAGTTCTCTCAGACAGTCAGAGAGGAGAGACGGAGCAGCGTGGCAGACAGGCTGGCTCTGCGCGAGCTCCTGGCGGGGAGGAGCAGAGCCTGCAAGGGGTGGAGGGACAGGCGCTCCCGTGGCTAGGGACGCCCGGCCCGGGCCACTCGGCTCCTCAGCGCTGCCCCCACTCAGCCTTCATGCTCTCCCCTTGCTTTTCCACAGGCAACTGGACAACAACCACATCAGCTGCATTGAAGATGGAGCCTTCCGGGCGCTGCGCGATTTGGAGATTCTGTGAGTTGATTTTGCGATCGCTGCCTGTGTGCGTCCGTGTGAGGAGAGAGGGCGAGTGTGTGCGCAGGGGGGTCCGTGTGGATGCATTTCTGTATCTTCTGCTGCAGTGCTATTAAAATTGGGAACCGGGAGATCCCTCCGGCTCACCTTGGCCAAAGTGTTTGCAGGCAGCAAAGTGTGATTTCTCACCTCCCACAAACTGGGGTTCCTGCTAATTAAGTCTCAATTGAGCCCTTTCTCCTCCTATGCTCCGCGGTATTTGTTGCTGGGTGAGACAGATGGGCTGGAGTAGCCCCCCAGCGCCTGGCAGAGCATTCAGGGAGAGTCTGTTTGAGTGTGGGCATGTGAGGAGACAGGTTACAGGTCTGGGAGATGAGAGGGGGCGGCACAGGGGGTCGGCTGGAATCACCCAGAATCAGAAGGGGACCTTGGCACCGGAGTGGGGGGAGTGCGAAACAGCCTGCTAAAGTCCAGTCATTGCCATTGCTCCTGGGATCTCATCTCAGATTTAAATCCAAACTTTAGGCAGTAACCTTAAAGTGACAGTGGGGGAAAAGATGAGGGGAGGCGGACCCTCCCCAAAATCCCACTCTATATACCTTGTCTAGAAAAAAATGTGTAGCTGCCTCTCTGTGTTCTGGATTTTCAAAGGGGTCTAGCAAAGGAAACCTGATTTCCAGGGGGGAAAGTCAGCTAGGAATCATCTTGGGGTCATTCAAAGTAAAGTTGAATTGTGTAAGAAAACATTTTGATTGTTCTCACCCAAAGCTACACTTCTAGCTGTCCCTGGTTTGGGGAAGCCTGATTTGGGGAAGCCTAGTAAAACTTGTGTCAGGAGACGTGTGGTTTTGTCCCGACCCAGCCCCTAATTAGCTGTGACCTTGGGCAAGTTCCTTCTGCCCTCGGAGCCTCAGTTTTCTTGTTTGGAAAATGAAGGGTTGGTTGCTGTATGTTGAGGGTGACTTCCCCTTTCCAAGTTCTGGAATTGCTTGGTTCTAAAAATAATTCTGGTGGTACATTTCTATCCAGTGAATGATAAGGGTAGGATCTGTTGAGCATCCCCCGAAAATAAAAAATTAGATAGTCACCAGGTTACATATCTCTGACTTCCAGAAGAATGAATAAATGTCGAACACACAAATGAATGAATATATTAAAATGTCCCTTGGCACATAAAGGAAGGAGTAAAAGGTCCTCCTTCCACCTTCCTTTTCACCTGGCCCCGCAGACAGTAGTGACGGGTTGGAGCAAGCCTCCCCACGTTGTGTGAGAGGAAGGTGATTCCAAGAGGAATCACGGGAAATAAAAGGGGATGCTGATGCTGCAAGCTGCTGGAAATCTGATGAAAGCCGAGAATTCCCGGTACAGAAAAGGCAAGACCCACAGCCAGGGAGGTCAGGTTGTCATTCCTAAGATGGATGGTCTCTCCTCACCCAAACTCTGACCCCAGAACCGGCAACAAATGCGTGTCTGCTAGGGAGAGGATGCCAGCCCTAGTTTAGTAACCTAGGGCTTCTCTTATCAAGAGGCAGGAGCTGAGAAGGGTAGGCATGATTTTCCCTGCCTGCAAAAAAGCCTTTGTAAAAAAGGGCTGCTAGGAGCATATCACCCTATTCTTGAGGAGGATTAGAAAATTCCTTGGGAAGAGACCAGGAAATGGAAGTCACCAGCTGCCACGAAACAGCTGTGACGACCTGACAGCCCACATGTTAGTTCTCTCTACTAGCAGTGGTGTCATCTCACCTCACCAGCAAGGCTGTTGGTGGGAGAAGGAAGGGCATTACAGTCAGACACACCTGGGGGTGAATCCCAGATGCAGTGGGACTTTGGCGAAGCTACTCAACCTCTCTGAGTCTGTTTCCTTGACTTTAAGAAGAGACACTTTCTATACTACATCGGAGGGGCTCTCTAACTTCCCTTCCACTTCCGTAACTTTCTGCCGTGCCCTCAACCCCATCAAACACCTGTCTGGGACAGAAGTGGACTGTCCCTCTCTATTCAGATGTTTGTTATTAGAAAAAAAAAAAGTTGGTATCGAAGTACACCAGGTCTCTCAAAGTTGAAGCTTAAAAACCTATGATGAAACAACAAAAAAGTCCTCATTCCCCATCATTGCAAAGACGCCCACAGGATCTGATTAGTTTATCTTTTCAATTCCAAACAAAGCCAGGTCAATAGCTTTGTCTTAAAGACGCTCTCATTTGTCTTCACATGGCTAAGTACTTAAAATTAATCATAATCAGTTATTCCATGGGTTTTTAATTTCCAGCCGAGGCACACGGCTTTGGAACTATCCATCTTAATGGTGAGCCGTTCTGAAATTGGCTGGAGCTGACATCTCCATTTAAAGACTCTCCCCTCCCAACCCCCAGACCTTCCAAATCTCATCTACACATTGACATTTTATAATACTTCTTTGTAATCACAACTTAGACACCATCAAGAATCTTGACAATGAAATAAATAGTAACTAAGTGAGGGCGTCATACATCAACTTAATAAATTCTTCAGAGAGAGACAGAGAGGAGTTCAAAACACCCCAGAAGGGTCATCTTTAAGTATCTAAAGCTTTAAAAGTCTGCAAATTATGAAGACAAAATAGAGTATTTCAGGTGTGTTTTCTCTCTGACATGAAGTACAAAACAAGGAAAGACTCATGGTTATCTCATAGAAAGCTCTCTCAAAATTAACTTCAGGAGAGTTTGTGGATGTCAACTGCTAGTGGAAATATTTCGCACAGGATTACCATGTTATTCCACGCTTTCTGTGGATGGAAATGCCATAAAACTTCTTTCCATCAGGACCGAGGTTAGTGTCTCCAGTTACACTGCATGAGAATTTGGGAGGTGAGTCTGGGTGAGAACCGATGGCAGTGAGGAGTGAGGAACTGATGCAAGGTTGGAAAAGACCATGAAATCCACCCACCTCACCCTCGTAATTGGCTCACGCACAATGGGGGATGTCCAGCGCAGAGTACAGTGGACAAAGGAAAAGAGCCACCACCCTCCCCTTTTCAGGTAGCCGGAAAAGGGAGTAAGAAGAAAAGCATAGTGCAGGTGAAACCTGTCAGGGCTTCTGTGGGGGAGGACTCACAATGCAAATGCTCATAGCTAGCATTTCTTGTGCACTTACTCATCCCCAACACCATTACTAGTGCTTTCACATGCATTATCTCTTTGCGTCCTCACCGCCCCTCCATGAAGCTGCTGTTATTGTCTTCTTCCTTTTATAGAGGAATAACCCATTTCAGAGAAGACAAGTAACTGCTTAACTAGTAAGCAGCAGAGCCTGTGGGATTAACCATTCTACCAAGCTGCCTTTCTGGTCTGTGTTGCCAAGGCTGTCATGGTGTTGGCTCCCCTGAAGCATGGTCTACGTGTGCTGCAGAGGGATATGAACTGGCCCCCCAGAGCTGGGCTAGCTGAGCCATCAATGACTCACAATCCTGCCGGGGAGAATGTCGGAGCTTCCCACAAGCTTGTGACTTTGTCCTTCCCTTTACCCAGTTTACAGGTCCCCACAAAGTTGAAGGTAAATCAAACTCGCAGGGGGAAGAAATAATGCTGCTTTTTCACTGACTTACATTCGGATCCCAGAGATGGTGTATTCTCACTTCGGGACATCAACACTTGACTTTGGCACTCAATGATTTAGGGGGTGCTCTCCGGACCTCCCGAAAATTCAGCCCCAACTCTCTGTATGGCACTTAAGCTTCTTCACTGAGGGCCCCCTTTCGGTGAGGCGGATGCCCTTCTGCTACCTGAATCATTGCCCTTTCATTTCCACCTGTTCTATACATTTGGTGGTTCACATCCAAGGTTTTCTCTAAGCAAGGTATGCTGATACTGCCGTCCAGTGTGCCAAGACCACATTTCCAGCCCTGTCTGGTCAGGAACCATTTGTGGGGTGCTCTGAGCTGTGGGTTTCTAACCTCTGCCAGCAAGGTTAGGACAGCCAGGCATCTCACCAATTATACCAGGCTCCTCCCTGCCCAACATGCCATCCTGCATCAGAAAAATGTTTAATGAAAAACATATTAAGAATACGGACAAATGAAACAAAATTCAGGAAACCTAGTTAATAAAATATTTATCTAATTCTTTTTCAATAGTAGTGCAGGAGGAAAGAAAAAGATTTTCAGACATTGTCTCCTGACTACATGTAGCAAATCAGAAGTTCAGTGGACATGCTGCCAAAAATGCCAGACCAAAGATGTCAGGAACACATCCTGAAAATGCTCTCATCTCCCAGTGAGTGGTCTGCCCTTGATAAATCACTGGTACCAGCTAAATTGCATGCAGATCCACAGGTCTGCAGATAACCAGTGTGTGCTGTCTTGAAGGTCTTGCTCCCATCTATGTCACTTGCCAATTTTGGAAATTCAGTGACATTATTATACACTGGTCCTGGAAGGACCTTAAATGTCTCCAGGACGACCTCTTATTAGTGAGATAAGACACACAGGGGCTGTGAGCAGGGCCAGGACTAAAGTGAGGCCCGTGCCTCCTAACATTTTGCACCTTGGACAACCCCACTTCCCTCACCCTAGTCCCGGCCCCGGCTAGGAGTCTTGCCAAGACAACATCAAGTTGGCGGTAGCCAAGGGACTAGAACCTGAGTCTCCGGACCCCTGATCCCATGTTCTTTGCCCTTACTGGGCAGTTCCATGCGATAGGCTATTCAGAAGAAGACCCCGATAAGATTGGGGATCCTAAGTGCAGTTCTCTTTGCTAAACTCATCATTAAGTGTTTTATATTATTTAGGAGGTTGGAGGGCAAACTTTAGTCCATGACAGAATCAAAGGATGATCTTGCTTTCAGCTCTCTTGAAACCAGAGGTTGCAAACTGGACTACAGAGTACATTGAGTCCACAAATGAGGGTTTTTTGTCCTCTACTACCCTGTAGTGTTTTTTAAAATTGAAATTAACATTTAATATTTAAAATTTATGATATTTTTCATAAAAGTCCAGATTTCCAGCTTTGGACTTTTGGCAAACCCAGGGCTGCATTTCTGCATTGCGACAGTTGCAGCTGCATACCCTCCTTAGATGGGCGTGTAGACTCCACTTTCCCACCAACCTCCACTCATGTCAGTTACCTGCCAGCCCAGGCAGCCCCCACTGTAATCCATCTGAGAAGCAAGGACACACCGTGTGCCAGCATAGTGCTGGATCCGGGGACAGTAAAGCTTAAAGAAGTGAGCAGGTGCTCTGGTGGATCAAGCTCTGTGGGCCAGAGCTTACCAGACTTGTTAAATGGACATGTACAGACAGAGAGTGCTGAGTGGTGTGGAGTCCAAGACTCCCAAAGTGAGCAAGGACACCACAGAAGCCATCAGGAATGTCTCAAGTCTCGTCTTCTGGGAAGTTCTTCTCAAGAGTTGAACTAGCCTCCAAATTCCCTTTGATTTTACAAGAGTTGTAGTTAGGTTTGTGCATATGAAGAGAAGTAACAGGTGAACACCCCCTGCCCTGTTTCTTGCTCCCCAGGCCCCTGTGTCAACCTGTGTACTAAGCTCCCTCTCAGCCCACATTTAGAGAAGAGAGATTGAAGAGTTAAAGCAGTGATAGGAATTAACCAGCCTTTTAGGGTAGTTCTAATTCAACCACATCCAGGTGGGTACAACATGGCCTGACCCTGAGCCTCACTTGTAGACACAGAGAATGGAAAATAAAGTCCTTTCTTGGTATAAGAAGGAGGCAGTGAAAAGAAATTGACAATGGTCCCGATGCCCAGGTCAGGGTGTGCTCACTCTTCCAGCGTGGGCTTCTTGACCTGGCAGAGAGTGCTGGGCACTGCGTCTTGGGACGTTCGTAGACACTGTCAGTCCAGTTCAGAAAACCCAGAAGTTTAATGCAAGTGGAGATCTATCCTCTGGGTATGGAACTAGATGCTCTGATTAACAAATAATAATGTAATATCATATAATACAATGATATCATAAAAATTGTTGATATGGTTATTATAAAAATTATAATTGCTGTTACAGCCTCCATTTTTTAGCATCTGCTCTCTTCCAGGCACAATGATAAGACATTAGATTGCAGCATCTTAGGGTAACCGTCACCACAACCTTACGAGATGGATGCTGCTAATCTCTTCATTTTACCAATGAGGAAACTGAGGCTTAGAGAAGTCAAATAACTTGGCCGGAGTGCCACTGACAAGTACAAGGGGACTACTCTTCCACTATCAAATCCACCTTGCCTGATGTCTGAGCCCCTGCACTTAACTGCTCTGCTACAATAAATAAAAATTTTAAAATACGTACCAGAGGGGCTGGCCCGGTGGCGCAGCGGTTAAGTGCGCACGTTCTGCTTCTCGGCAGCCCGGGGTTCACCGGTTTGGATCCCGGGTGCAGACATGGCACCGCTTGGCATGCCATGCTGTGGTAGGCGTCCCACATATAAAGTAGAGGAAGATGGGCACAGATGTTAGCTCAGGGCCAGTCTTCCTCAGCAAAAAGAGGAGGATTGGCAGTAGTTAGCTCAGGGCTAGTCTTCCTCCAGAAAAAAAAAAAAAACGCACCAGAGAAACAATTATGTGCGTTAATGAGATTACTAGCTGTCGTAAATGCCCAGAATAATTCACGAACCATAGTTTTTCTTTTTGAAAAGTTGACCCATGGGCCATTCAGCTAAACCTATGACCTCAGCATCACATTCAATTCCACAAAACTGCCTGACGTGCAGGTACCAGGCCAAGGTTGAGCTTGGGGGGATTAGCGTCCTCCCATAGGACTGGCACCAATTCAGCTTCACCAAACTGGGTGGTTTGGGGTTCATGTCCTTATTGAAAAACAGAAGCAGTAATACCAACCCCTTAGGCTAGCTTTAAAGGAGATACCACAGGCGTGTGTCCAGCAAATAGCGGATGCCCATCAGGATGCTCATGAAATTGAAGTTGAAGGATACACCTGTCCTCTTCCACTGCCTCATCTCCAGAACCTCACACAAGCCTGGCACGTAGTGGGTAGTCAGTTAAATGTGGACCCAAATCGAGTTGAAATTAATTAACTGAATTGAAGCTTACCCCGCCCCAGCCTCTAGATTCTCCAGGATGTCTCGGCTCTAACAGAACTAATGTAGTTCTTGTCCTAGCATTGTTTTCAGTGTTGAACAATGTAGTATTTACTGAAACAGCACATTTCTCACATTACCTTTGTTTTTTTTATTCCTTGAGCTAAATGGTAATTTTTTTCCTTTTCCTTTTTTCTTTTTAATAATGAACAAAATTAGAGGTACACTGAAAATTGGTGTTTTCTAACAGAGACAAGACTCATTTTCATTTATTTACAAATGTTTCACCTGGGTTTCTCTGGGAGCTGCAAACATTTTTGTTTCAACAGCCTTCAGAATCAGGGTGTTTAGTCATGACATCGTTTTGAATATAGAACTGTCATTGCTTAATGAAAGTCTTAAAATATCTCCAGAATATGATTTTTTTGGTACTGTGCTGCAAATTATGATTTCTTCAGGCAATCAGGATTAAAATTGCACTTTGTGGAAAGCATCGGTAACTTCCATTCAGCCCCCAGAATCCTAGGAAAGGAACTGGGTTTTCTATAAATGGTCGCTTGTGCCACACAACACACCCTCCTTCCTAGTCACCCAGACTGGAAGTTTGATCATGGTCATGCTCTTAAAATGACAAGCTTGCTTTTGAGAACATCAGGTTAAGGAAAAAGTGAAAATTTCTTTGAAATGTAGGATTTTTTTTTCCACTTAAATAAGTGCACTTTAACAGTACTATTAACTAGAATCTGGGGATTTCTAATGGTTTCCATTTTATTTCCTTTTCCTGTTAACTAAAGGCTAGTTTAGTCTCTGAATTGAAAATATATTGGTGTACATTCCTGGGTTAAGAGGAGATGGCAAAGATCGTTGAATTGTTCTTCACCAACAAAGGATCGTGAATCAGCAAGACTCCCGTTACCCAGCTCTCCTATGAGCGGGTACTTAGGTGGAATCAGGTAATGGAAGTCTCACTGTCCCCAAGGGCCACGGACTCCACCCACCAGGTCTCTATGATGAAATTCTGGCTTGACAAATTAGGTTTGGGAGCCGCCTTTTGGTTTGCTTTGTCCCACCTAAAACAAAATGGAAAAATAACTCTGCATCTTTGAAAAAAGATTCCAGAGGGTTTTCTCTCAGGGGCAAGATGAGGAGGCCAGTGGGGAGATGCTCCAGAGCTGCTAAACTCGTATGGGGGTCAGTTCACTCCCAAAACGCAGCTTCTGCCCTGATTTGCAAATGTGCTCCTGCACCAATGGTCAGCCTCTGCCCTTTTTCCATCCCCCTGCTGCCAGCAGTGGCTTTGGTGACCAGTATTTGAACATATTCAGTGTGTATCTTGCCCCTTGATCAACTCTCATCTTATCACTGTCGTGGGTCTTCAGGCCAGGGGGCCATGTTCCCTTGAAGAGCTGAACCTGCTAATTGCTGCTGCTGCCACTTCCTGGAATACTGGATGGCTCGGCTCACCAGTCTATTAGTCTGCAGAACTGGGTCCTGAAAGCCAAGATCCTAGGAACTCAAGCAGGAAATTGAGCCCCTCCTGCCAGTTGGCTTTATGGAGGGGAGGATGGCATGGGGAAGATACGGAGCAGAGCTGGGGGGGATCAGAGCATCGTTCCTATCATTTCCTGAGCTTCCATCTCCTATCCGCAAAGGCTCTCAGGTGACGATGACGGGTGAAGGGGATGTGATTCCATTTCTCCAAGGTCATATTTGGACTCTGAACTCATCATGGAGAAGCTCTAGAGAAACCAGTCTCTTTTGACTTATAACTGAATCAGAGGACCCCAACTATCGGCCCATAGGTTGAATGGAAACTGCAGACATGAGGTTTGATTTTGTAATTGTTTTGGTCTTTCCAGTGTTTAAAAAAGTTAGAATTAGTTGCCAATGTTTAAAACTCAGATAATTTTATTTAAAAGTATATAATTTCAACTTTCCTTAAATGTCTAGACACTGGCAACCCTGGGCCCACATGTGGTTATGATGGTCTGGGGCAGTGCTGTCTGGTAGGACTTTCTGTGATGAAGGAAATGTTTCAAATCTGTGTTGTCCAATATGATAGCCACTAGACACATGTGACTCTTGAGCGCTTGAAATGTGCCTAGTGCCACTGAGAAACTGATTTTTAAATTTTAGTTCATTTTAATTGATTTCAATTTAAATCAGCACATTTAGCTCATGGCTACCTTATTATTGCACAGCTCAGGTTTAGAGCTGAGTGGCGAGTACCCCATTTGCACAGGAGATGCCCTCTGCAGAGCTCCATAGCTCCTAGCAGGCCTGCTTTTCTGCTTGCCCTGCTCCAAACCTCTGGAGCCACTTCATATTTATTAGGAAGCACAATGTTTAAACAGTGTGTTTTCTGAAGTTAAATACTTTGAAATATCTGCCACTCCCCTCAACCTCCACTCTGCCCTTTCTCTATCTTAATTTAGACATCTGGATCTTATACCCGCAAAAAACCCATTTTCATTGGAACCCAGGAGTATGATTATTAAAACCATCTCCCACTAAGGCAAAACTCTTTCTGTGTGAATTAGTTTCCTGATCCCAATTATTCACTTCTCCCAGCCCTGCAAATGCCTTCCACAAAGTCAACTGGGTGGGAAAATTGCTCCCGTGTCTGGACCCATCCCTTCTCCATACATAAGCTATAGATGCAGCAGCTCCTTAGGAAAGGAAGCCCATTAACCCCATAGCAGCAGAGCCAGATATCTGCATAAAGAGAGAAAGAAAAACAGCCAAAACCATGCCACTTTTCCCCAGCAATATTTCAAATGCTGCACAGTGGGGGCTGGTTGTGACTTTCAGAGTTTGGCCAAGTGTCCTGTCTTTATGCAGATCTGGGTGTCCATAATCTCTTTCACCACTGTCTGGAAAACTATTCCCATTCCAAAAATGCCATTCTTGAGCCAGCACCAGCCCAGATGGAATCGGGGAGTGGAATTGCAGACTGGAAAGACCCTGCAGGTCAACTGGTCCCACCATTTCATTTTAAGAAAAAGAAAGTCCCCTAGAAAGATTAAATGACTTGCCTTCAGCTGTAGGAAAATTTCACCAAAGAACCAGGTCAGAAAACAGGTCTATTGAGTCTTTATCCAATGCTGTATAGTGCCATTCTACCTTCCCCTTGTATTAGCAGACAGGACCAAAAATTGGTGAAGCCAGTCTCTATGCCCTGTCCATCTCGTCATCCCTTAATCTCTAGCATTTTGCCAGAGGGAACATTTTACAGTCAGCATGGAGACCACACCCTCCCTTTCTAGAGCCCCCTAGTCCTGTGGCCATTGCTTGGTGCATGACCACCCCCAGCAACAGGTTGCTGTCCAGTCAGAGGGCAATCTGAAAAGAGATCAAACTGTACATCATTGATCCCAGCTACTAGTGGTACCCAAGGCTCAGTGAATAAGCACAGAGGGCCCCTGCCCATCATTGAGCCTAAGTTGGCCAAGATGTAAATTGTACCCAGCTCCCTGAGAGAGTCCCTCCTTTGCAAATATCAGTGAGTAAAAGCTGATTGTCTCTGACATCTCAGCCCAGGAACAGAGTCATGTGCCCTGTGCAGTTTTTTTCTGCCAACAGTGCTGAAGCCACACAGTTCTGAACTATACACGAGAAACAGCTTACGTTTAGCCACAGAACTGATGAGTAGCATGCGGAAACCAGACCAGCACTCCTGCCTGGCAGAGCACAGTTTCACCCTAGAAACAGAAACTCTTTCAGAGCACTTTGTCTCCAAGTGATGATAGTGGGGAAAAAAAGCATTGGATCATTTTCAACCGTGTAAAGATAGTGCATTTGAATGGTAGGTTCCGGGAGCATCTCTCAGCTGGTACCTGCCCTTCAGGAGATGCAGTGTGGAAGGAAGGCTTTAGCCACAGAATATTTTGATTTTATATATGCGTGACATATGTTAAATATATATGATAGATGTCACACATATGTTAAATATATATATATATGATTCAAATTGTTAAATTAATCTATTTGGTTCAAAGACCAAAAACGCATCTGCAGCCAAATTCAGCCCCTGGGTATGTTTCATTTGTGACTTTTCTTCCTTAAGGTGATTAATCACCAATACAAAAATACCAGGAGACTTCGTATAAAACTTCTAGATGTCTGGCTTTCTCTTGAGGGAACAGTGGCAGCACTGCACCCACACTCCAGCACAGCAACAGTCCTTTGAATGAGAAGTGATGATCTCGTGTAGCGGAGCTGGCTTTACTACGGTCCCCACACGACACGGCACGCTTGCTTACTCAGATGTCAAGCCTCGCTCCCATAGGCAATTGAGTTTGTGCTCCCAGATCAGCCCAGAAGGCTATTTAGGGTGGAAATTTATTTTTGTCAAACAATGCCAAAAGCATTACCTTTCACATTTGGAAACTCATCCGTCCATTCAGTAAATATTGGGTAGTCCTGTGTGCCAAACACGGGCTAGGTCCTGCCTATACAACAGGGCACAGAATAGACATGTCCTCTGTCCTCTCTTAGTGTTCACATCAGTGGTATTTATGAACTTTCCCCATCTTCCTCTCAACTGGCTAAAATGCAGCTGAGGTGGAAGTGGTCCATTTCTCCCCCCTCTCAAGTGCAAACTCACCTGTCCCATTATGTAAGTTGGAGGTCATTCTTTCATCCATCCTCAGCCCACTGCAGACTTCTTGGCAGCTGCCTGATTTCTAAATAATGTAGTAGACAAGATTGATTGTCCAGGCTCCCAGTTTATAGATGATGAAATAGAATTAGGAGACTGAGGCTGTCTCATTCATGTTGTGGCTTAAGGGACATTTTACAATTAAGTTGGTCACTGGGAGGCAGTTGAATCATTCTGAATCACCACTAGGCAACATCTGTGGTGATCTCAATAGATGAGTAAGGAGTTCTTCAAAACCAGGGACCAAAGACACCGGAGCATCGTGAATACTCCCACTATCCGCATCTGATTGAGCAGTGGCGGGATTTGAAGATTCCTCTTTCTCTTTTGATCTTCTACTTTTTACATTTATTTTGGAAGCATCTTTTTTTTTAACGCCGAAGCGGTGCTGGGTGGAAGGAGATGAGTTTCTGCCTGTCATAATATGAATACATAATGAAAGAAGAACCAAAGACAAGCCCTTTTGTTAAGGAATCCGTATCATCAAAGGCCCAAATTGGCAGCTGATTGTTTTTATTTATTTCTCTAGGTTTTACATGACACCTGGAGACCATTTAAAATGTTACTAGGCGGTGAGAGCTCTGTGTTTAAAAATAACGCTCACCCGGTGCCAAATCACTTTAGAGTCGGGTACAAATATTGAGACAAAAACCCCAGCTGTTATTGCTTTGGCTGCTAATTTGAGGTGTCAAATGAGAGCTTGACTGCTATACGTCAGTGAATAAGTCCCCTTGTGAGATCATTATGTTTTCTAACAGTTGAGAGTAATGGCCTAATCAGTGCAGCATCAGTTGTTTTCATTATATGCCCACACAATGGTTATGAGCTTTAATTTAAACGGTCCGCAGGGAGACCAAAGAACTCAGTACTCTGCAGCACCCAGGATAGTCCGGTAGCGTAAGAGAGTTGGCTTCTGCCGTCCCTTCTCCTCTCTCTCCCTCCGTGTCTCTCATTCCTCCTGCCCCATCCGCCCACAGAAACTCATCGCCTGCTCCAAACAGGCCAAAGATGGGCTTTGCTTAAGGAGCAGAGCTGTGCTCTTGGTTCCTCAGGGTAGTCTTAAAAATTCCGATCAACCAATCTAATAGTAAGGACGGCTTTTGGCAGCACTTAGACTTGTTAGCCAAACCGTGACCACAAGGCTTGGAGACACCATTGCCCTCTCTTCTCTGTAGACTCTACTACAGCCTGTGGTCTCAGTGCTGAGCCCTCTCTGTTGCTCAGACAAGAGGCAAGTCGGGTAATGCTGTTGCTTTGAGTATCCTTAGCAGCGGGGCAAATACCACACTCCCTGCCACATGGAAGTCAGGGCTGAGTCTACCACTAACCGAGATGATTCGCTTCCCCCTTGGGAAGACATGGAAATTGGGCAGCCAACGCCTGTCGAAGACCATCCTGTAAGAGGCAGTTTCGTGAATGCTTAAAAATATAGGTCCTGATGTCACACTTTCCTGGATCTGAATTTCAGCTCCACAACTCTATAGCTGTGTGATCAGGGCAGAGTTCATTGATCTTTCTAGAATCCAAAACGGAAATGACAATAGTATCTCAGAATTTGGGGGAGGATTAAATGAGATAATGTATGAAAAATGCTCAGCCCAGTGCCAGCACATAGCAAAAACTTAATAAACCGTATAAGTATTATTATTGTTATTGTTATGGGCATCTTTGTTGGAAGATCTTGGCAAGCTCACCTCAAAGCAATATCCTTTTCTAGTCTAGCTCATTAGAGGAAAGTAGAGAGTTCATGGTAGAACCTATAACATTCAGTTTAGGTTTTCTCAAAGGATGCATTATTGTACATTGTTTTTCCTGATTTCTGGAGTTTCCTAGAGCTTCCAGCCAAATCAGAATAGTGCATAGCTGAGTGAGAAAAGCAAGTTCAGCCTTGATAGGAGGGAAATAAGGGGGCTTCATCCAAAAATGACTGGGTCAGTGCAGTTGGGGAGAGACTGGGCTGAGGGAAAGGCTTGAGGATTCCTCTCCCAACCTCAGTGGACCTAGTGGGCATTCTGTGTGTATTCTCCTAGGGTCAAGTCCACAACAAGACGCCATAAACACACATTCTAACGGGCCAAGCCAGCCAACAGCATTCACATTCCCTGGATCTAGGAGCATATGGAAGGGCCTGATCATCAGCAATAGTCCTTGATCCCGGTGCCACGATGGCTGTCAGTTAGTAGCCACCAAGTAAGACCAAGACAAGCCAGTCCTGCTTTGACATGTGAGCCAGAGAGAGCAGGCACCCGAAGGATCTGAAATGCCCTCAGTTTCATTCCTCTCCCTCCCTGAGCCAGCAAGGAGAGGCAGAAATGAATCTCCAGCCCCTCCCCTTGCAGTCTCCATGCTACCAGAATCCCTCTGTGCTTTTCATCCTTCATACCAGCAGTTTAGATATTTCCCCCAGGGTCCAGCCACAGTATTTACACTCAGCTGCTCCCCAGGAAATGATTTTGCCTACTTTGGTTATGTCTGCCCCTGTGAATTGAATTCAATATAAGCCCTGTTGGAGGTAGTTATATCTTTTGGGCTTAGAGTGCTGGTCATTCGACACCTACAATTGTAAGCACAAGTCAGGGCATCTCTAGGGTCACTTTAAAAAGACATCCTGTTGCCATGGCTGCTGAGGACTCACCAAGAGTCCTTCCTAGGGACCGTTAAGGAGGGAGCCACCTTATTTATCCCTACTTAAAGAGAAGTCACCCCACCTTGAGACAGGGGATGAATGGGCCAGTCTGCCAAGGGGGTCTATCTGACCCAAGGAGTCTGATTCCCCACCTGTGTGGAGGGGAAAAAGAGGGGTTCCAAGAGCGTCCCCAGCTCCAAGGTTGGCACGCTGGGAGACTGCAGTGGCACTTACTGTGGATGCCTGGTTTTGCAATTATGTGATACATGCTCACAGATAATATTGCTCCATTAGAGCCAATTACATAGTGTTATGGACACACAACACGCAGATTACACCCAGAGCCAGGAAAGCACAGTGATAAAGCGATGGCCTAATCGGAGGAGACAGAGGGAAATGTCAGCCTTATTAAGGTTTCCAGGGTGGCATGGCTACAGCTGGACTTAGCTCCTCCAGATCAAAGATGGCTGTCTTGAGTGATGCAAGGAGAGCCACACTTTAGCACTCAGCAGAGAAGAGTGGGGAGCTAAGTTGGAGCTCTCCACCGGTGCTTGCAGCCACCTCCATTGAGGGCTATGTACTGTTTCAGAACTTGGGCCTCTTCCTAAGTACACAAGAGGCCTTCAGTCCCTGGGGCAGCAAGGGACAGCCTATATTCTGCCCTCTATACCTAAGTAAAGCCTCTGTTCTTAGCCTTTTGCTTTGTTCAGTGGTTTTCCAACTTGAGCTTGCATGAGAATTCTCTGGAGAGTTCATTAAAACACACAAAGCTGGGCCTACCCAGAGGTTCTGAATCTGGAGGTGTGGGTGGGGCCTGAGAAGATGCATCTCTAACAAGTTCCCAGGTGATGCTGCAGCTCTGGGGACCACACTTTGAGATCCACTGCCCAAGTCGTTCCATGCCCAACCCGAGATGGTTTCACCTGCCATTTCTTGAACAGGGCCTTCTTCTAGGCTCTGATTCCATCACAGCATTGCAGGTTCCAGGAGCAGTGGGACCCTCCTTCCAGGGGAGTATAAGGTGGGGGCGAGAAGTGTGGCTTCTAGAGTTAGACTGCCTGCTTTTGAATCTCAGCTCTACCGCTTGCTGCTTGGGCTTTCCCGCCAATGTTTTTTGGTTTTATTTTTAAGTTTTGAAAGCCTGTGACCTAATCTACTTTTCTTACAGAGCAGTTAATAGGACTTGCCCGTCATATTGCACTTAATCACTGGCAAAGACAGGACTAGAACCGCCCAGTTCTAGAGCAGCCAGGGGTCAGCAAACATTGTCTATAAAAAGCCAGTTAGTAAATATTTTAGCCTTTGCATGCCATATGGTCTCTGTCGCAACTACTCAGCCGTTGTAACATGAAAGCAGCCGTAGACAATACATAAACGAATGGGTAAAACTTTATTTACAAAAATACTCTGTGTTAGATGGGATTTGGCCTGTGAGCAGTAGTCTGCCAGCCCATGGGACAGACCAGTATGTGACCGTTTCCTCATGCATTCATCATTACTGGGGAGCCCTTGTCTTGCAATGGTACCCCAGTATTTAGCTAAGGAGGACAGGGGATCACAAACTTGGTTTGATTTGTGCATTATAGGACCAGTAGTAAGTTCACTAAACCCCTAGTGCCCTGGAAAAAAATTTAATGCCCCCTTTCTAGTGCTCACAATCGAGAGAGAATGGATGCATTGACAGAGGTAGCATTGTCCAAATAGATCATTTTAATATGGAAAATGATCCCTTTTCATTAGGCTTTTATGCTCCAATTATGACAAAACAGAAAAAAAGACTGAACAGTATACAGGTCAAACTTAGTCTCAGTGTAAATACAGTATTTATAATGGGGTAAGGGCTGGGGCCGGCCCAGTGGTGCAGCGGTTAAGTTTGCACGTTCCGCTTCGGCAGCCGGGGGTTTGCTGGTTTGGATCACGGGTGCGGACATGGCACCGCTTGGCACGCCATGCTGTGGTAGGCGTCCCACATATAAAGTAGAGGAAGATGGGCACAGATGTTAGCTCAGGGCCAGTCTTCCTCAGCAAAAAGAGGAGGATTGGCAGCAGATGTTAGCTCAGGGTTAATCTTCCTCAAAAAGAAAAAAAAAACAGCATAAGGGCTTTATAAGAGAGAAATGGGAGGTAGATGGACTGTCTTTTAAATCTTCTGGGGGGAAATTGCCTTATTTCTAATTCATACTGAAATGCCCATTCAGTAGCTTGTGATGGTGCAAAAACAGGAGGCCAGAACAGTCCTAAAGTTTTATTGAATTAATTTGACCTGAACTTGAGCTTGAAACCTGATGGAAAATGCTGAATTGAGAGCATTTATTTGGAGAAAAACCTCCAACCTGGGTGACTTGCAATAAAGCATATTTTCTCAAAATATCTCCAAGGAGCAGAGCAGGATTGAATCTAGACTCTGGAACTAGCAAAACTCTTCCAGGAGATGGAGGTAAATAAGATGAGGTTGATGAGGTCACCACAGCTTAGTCTGGGCTGGTCATCCAATGGCAGCATGGGGGGGTCTTTGTTGGACCAAACCATTTATTTTTCTGCTGGAGAATCTTCAAGGAAGTTTATAGAACAAGAGGCAGCAGGAGGCTTGTGCACTTATTTCTAGCTTTGGGTGCCAGAGTGGAGATAACAGAGAATATCCATGCCAGGGTAACAATTTGCCCTGAAAACAGGAGGCAGTGTGTAAGTTGGGAGAAATTGTGATGTAAAGAAAGAATACTAAGTCTTGAATCCTCCAGGAGCTCGTGTGCCACCCTGGGTGAGTCCTTACCTCTCGTAGCCTCAAATTGCACATTCTATAAAATGGGGAGAATAATTCCAACCTCAGGGTATCAAATGAGATGAATGGGAAAGTGTCTTGTAAACTATAAAGAACTAAAACAAACACAAGCTACAATAATAGTAGCAATAATTATTGGCCATTGCCTATGCGCCAGGCAGTGTGCTAAAATGAGTGCTGTCCATGCCTTGTTTCAAGGGGATGGTGGTTGGCTGGAAATGTCATCACAAGGGTCCTCATAAGAGGGAGGCAGGAGATCATCATGAACAGTAGGACATGTGACAACAGAAGCAAGAGTTTGGAGTGATGCAAGGAAGGGGCCACGAGCCAAGGGATGTGGGTGGCCTCTACAAGCTGCAAAAGGCAAGGAAATGAATTTTCCCGATGCCTCTAGAAGAAACGCCATCCTGTGAATCCATTTTAGACTTCCGATCTGCAGGCTATAAGAGAATAAATTTGTATTGCTTTAAGACACAAAATTTGTGGTAGTCTGTTACAGCAGTAATAGACAACTCATACAGGCATCCTTCCTGGAGTCAGCTTCTTTGGGTTCAAGTCCTGGTACCACCACTTGCTCCATCCATGAAATGGAGATGATTAAAAAAAAAAGTACTTGCCTCAGAGGGTGATTGGAGGAATTAAATGAGATGGTACAAGTTGAGCCCTTAGCCCAGTGCCTGCCTGGCATATAATAAGCTCTCAGTTAACCTTGGCGATTATTATTATCATCTCATTTAATCACCAATAAAGCTCTATGAAACTGGTGCTGTTATTATCCCTGTGTTACAAAGGAGGAAACCTAATAAGATTAAGAAAACTTACTCCTGGTTGCACAGGCTGGCAGTGGCAGAGCCACAACCTAAACCAGGTCTTTGCCTCTGGGAGCTGTGCTCACCGACTCTGCTCCACTGTGCTGGGGTTATGACAACGACACTTCCATTGAATGCCAGCTATTTAGGCTGGGGCACGAGAACCAGATAGAGCACAGTGCTCCCATCACAGGCAAAAGCCGCCAAGACTGGAAATCAAATAATCCGTGTTTATTAGGGAAACAAAAACTGTAGCTGCCATGGAGACCAGTGTCCAAGAGGTTACCAACCCTCTGACATCCCTTGGCTGGCCAGCCCCACACAGCAAATCATGAAAGTCTGAATAGCGTGTTTAGTCATTTTGGTTCTGGAATAATTGCTATTATCGTAAATGTTTTATGGCCCTCATTACGGCTCGCATTTAAATATCAGTGTAGTAATACGTTAATAAGTCATCGCTACCGGACTGCTGCCGGATGCGGTTCCAGCCCAAGCCCTGCATGTAACTGCACTGTATATTTAGCTGAATTAGGGCTGGCTGCGAACTCAACCTGACGTTGAGTGGCTGGGCATGGTCAGAAGCAAGGCTCTTTGCTGCAAAGACTTCTTGTTCTTTGCCTTTGAGACATGAGGATGCTCGGATTTTTGTCTAGTTGTCAGTCAACGACCCTAACTAGGTATCCCCCAAGTGTGGAGCCTAGAATTCTAGGATGGACAGCAGAGGAAATGAAGGTATTGTTTCTGCCCCAGAGGCATTCCTAATCTGATGGCGAAGGGGTGGCGGCGACATAGTTCTCACTCCCAGGGAGCTCCTTGGCAAGTCAGGAGACCCTGGTCTGAAGTGAGTGACAGATTCTTCAGCCCTCTCTGATGAGATATTCCGAACACTTCCTGGGCGGATGGAGATAGGATGGATTAACACACACACACACTCTTAGAAAAGATAAGCCACGTGAAACAAAACTGCTACAGAGGTTCAACTTCATAAAGGCCAAGTGTCTGCACTGGTGCATTGGTAAAGTTAGGGAGTTAGCAGAAGCAGGCAATGTAAATTTGGTCTGTTCATTCCTCTTTAGTGTACTATATGCCTGAGATAGTGCCAGACACCTGGTGGGTGCACAGTAAATATGGGAAGGAGGGAGGAAAAAGTATTAGGTTCTGTGCCTTTGGGTAAACAGATTTCCTCCTGGCCTTGTTAGCCAAACAAATGCCAGGAGGCCGGAGGGGATTGAGGAAGAGCCTGGGGTGAGGGAGATTGGGCACTGGAATCCTGCTGTGGGCTAGAGTCATGAGAGGCTGGAGAAGGAATCTGTGCAGGACCCCTTGGGTGGGGTGGGGTGGGTATGGGGGCCACTGTGTGCTAGAGAAATCTCTGTTTCTATTTCATGGATGTTGAGGTAGGGGGAACAGGAATGACCAGGACAGGACTAGAGTTGCTCCACCAATGTCAATAAAATGGTAGTCTCCTTTTACTGAGCACACGCTAGATACTACGCCTTTGACCAGCCTATGAAGTAGGTACCGTTACCTGCCTCCTTCCACCAATGAAGAACCTGTGGATAAAAGATGTTGATAACTTGCTCAAGACCACACAAGTGGGGAAAATAAGACTCAATCTGAACCATGTATGGACCAGGCCATGGGGCTAGAGTAATGCACAAGACAAAAAATGTTCCTGGCCTTGTGGGTCTTACAATTCAGAGGGCATTTTAAGAGAAGATAATGTGTTCACCAAGAGCCAAGGGCAAAAGAAATCTGCTTAACCAATGAAGGTTTCCAAAGAAAGGTTCCTTCCTGGGCCAATGGGGGCCTGTAGGAAAGTAAGAGGAGTTAGACTGATGAGAAGGGGATATCTGGGTGGAGCACAGGAGAAGAGAGAGCACAGGAGCAAGGGGCCACCAAGAAGGATTATACTAAGGGCTATATCCCCCTCTTGCTCTTTGGGACGCAGGGTGAGGCAGGTATGGGATCAGAGAGCGAGAACTAGGCCTGGCCTTCATGCATATGGTGACCTCTCCATCTGGGTAGTTGCTGAACTAACTGACCGGAAAAGGCTTTCTCCTACTTAACATTTCCGCTTCTGCGGATGGCTTCTTTGTCTATCATGCTTTCCCTGCGCTTCTGTAATGGGTCCCTCTGGAAGGGTAAGCCCAGGGCTGTACTTGCCTACAGCCTGATTTCATTCAGCAGCCTTATTTTATTCTGGTTCACTTATGGAGCTCACATCTTTCTCTTTCCTTTTCGCTTTACGAAGATACCAGTCAGTGCTAATGTTGCACTGTAGGAGTTCCCATCCATAGTAATGGAGATGCACAAGAAAGAGGACTCAATCCCTGTCCTCAGAGAGCTCACACCCTCCCTTAAGATGTGCTTGAAGAGTCAGAAGATGGCTGGAAGATCCTTACCGAATGACCTCTGCACATAGCCTCCAGCCTCACACCACCGTGGGGCAGTAGCTACAATGTGCAGAGCGAGGAGTTTGGAGCAAGATAGTGCTGAGTTCAAATCCCATCTCCTGAGCTTAGCAGCTAAGAGTCCTTGGAAAAGCTATTTTACTTCTCTGTGGCTCAGCCTCCTCGTCTGTAATATGGAGATAAGACCTACCCTATAGAGTTGTGTGTTACCAAACAATGACCTCTATCTGTTTCATTTTCTCTACAACGAGGACAATGATACATGACTGGCACTGTAGTTGTGAGAATTAGAAATATTGTTGTGAAGCACTCAGCCCATAGAAGGGTTTCAGGAAGTGATACTGTTACTCCAGGTGGGTCAGTAAGTACTGAGAGGGCAGCAGAGGGGAGGAGGGACCCATCTGAGAAAAGGAGCCAGGGATTCTCTTACCATCTGGAGATCCATCCACTTGTCTCCAGCTGCTCCACCGACTGACCCGTGACTGTTGATTTATGGTCCCTCTTGCAGTCACATCCATCCCTCCCCCCACTTTCCATAAGCATCTTTGGTGCCCCCTCAATGCTGCTTCCTTGTTAACCATTTGCCTTTTTCCTCTGTCTCCACAGCACACTCAACAACAACAACATTAGCCGCATCCTGGTCACTAGCTTCAACCACATGCCGAAGATTCGAACTCTGTGAGTAAAGGTCCCTGCTTCATCCCCTGCCTACCACCCTCTTACACAGCCTAAAGTGCGGCACGCTAAGCTACTTATAAAACCTACCGTGCTGTGACCTCTCAGGTGGTTCTTATGTCCAAGTGTCTCCTCCTTCTGTTAACTAAGGGGGGTGTTGGTGAGCGAGGGCAGAGGGGGGAAGGGTCACAGTGCTAGCTGTGGTTCTGAACCACCAGACTGCCATAGACAGATTCATTTCCCTTCGCCTTGGGAACTTTTCTGGACTGTGGAAATCTTTGTGTTTTCCATCCTAATGGAAAAGTTTATTAGTGTTAACATTGTCATGGAACATGTAGAACTGGGACATAATGATTCACCATTTCCTTAGCGAATGTCATGTACCTTTGGCAGTTCTATCATATTGCCCGTGGTTACAATTGTTTTCCCTTCTGGGAACAGTGGAGGAAAGGGAGTCTTAGTCCGTCCTTCTCCTCGTCCTCCCAGCCCCCACCTACCACACTCCCCTGCTCACCGGCTCCCTGGATGATATTCTGATATTAGAATGCAGTACCTTGGTTCTTTATCCTTAATGTGTTGGGTGGACTCAGGCCTTCCAGGCTGTGTACTCAGGAAGCAAATCTCCCCATAACACCCCATACTGAGGGCGGTTCCATGGCCTTTGTTACCTGGGGAGTTCCCCTCCACTCTCAGCCAGAAACGCTTTTGTAAGCTTCTCTGCAAATGAACTCTGTTGGCCTTTCCAAAGGAGTTCATGCTGGATGCTTTTCTTGTGTTGGTGGAGCCTCAGTGGTGTGTACATCACAGGAGTAGGGGAGAGTCAGCCCCCAAGAGTAAAGTGCCTGGCATGTAGTAGACAATAAATGATGTTAATTGTTATATGATGATGATGATGATGATACTACTTACCTAGAAATCTGGACTGAAAAAAACCAGCAACCAGCTTATCTATGGCCCCTGAACAACATGGAATCCACAGAAATTTGAAAATCCCTAGAGTGATTGTTCCCAGAGTTTGGTCCCTAGACTAGCAGTGTCAGCACCACCTGGAACTTGTTAGGAAAGCAACATTTCAGGCCCCACCCTAAACCGATAGAATCAGAATCTCAGGGGCTGGGGCCAACCACCTATTTTTAACAAGCCCTCTGGGTGATTTTGATACCCATAACGTTTGAGAACCCCTGCATTAGCGAGAAAGCGACCTTATCTCTGGTGAGAATGAAGCAAAGACCAATGAGGCAATTTATAAGGAAATGGTACAGAGCACCCTAAGAAGGACATGGAGTTGGGAGTCAGGCAGACCTGAGTTTAAATGCAAGCTCTGCCACTTACTCTGGGCAAGTGTCTTCATCTCTCTGTATTTCAAGGACAGTGAATTAATAAATGCTTGACTCCAAGTTGTGATAACGAAATGTGATAACATGTAAAGTGCCTGGTCATGGTGTGCACTCAACAAATACTACTTCTTCTAAAGGAGAAGAATCTGAGCCCAGTTTCCATCAGTTTCCCAGTTCTTCCTCGATCCCTCATGTAATAACATAATTCAGCCAAGAAAATCCATCTTTTTCGCTCCTTTTAAAAATGGGGTGGTGCAGTAATGGAATTTTAAGAAGAAACCATTGAGTCTTCAAAGATTTCTTCAAAGTCCCCAGCAAACCACGAATGGACTGCAGAAGAGTGTGGCCCAGGGCTCCTGGCCAAGAAGCTGTGAGCAAGCCTCAGGTGTTGGGCCTGCATCTGCCCAGGCAAGTGGGTGGAAGGGAAGAAATACAGTTCTCACCTGCAGAAGTCAGCAGTCCAGCGCCCGTGAGCTGTTCCTCTGCGATTTCTACTCCCCCTCTTGTTATTTTCAGCTTAGGAGCAGCAGTAACGGGAGCTGGGCTGGGTCTACGGGAGCAGGGGAGAGATGGCTAGGTCTGGGTCTTGGGTGCTTTGTTTGGGTGTACGTGGTAGGGGAAGGGGATGAGAGAGACTTTTCTCCTTGATTCTGTTGTCATTCTTCCCCGTGGTCCTGAACACTCATCTGATGACTTCAGATCAATCAATCAATCTCGTCTGTTCTCTTTGCTCCCTGCCTGCTGCCATTTTCTCTTTAGTTTAATTTCAGAGATGGCTCTGTATAGAACTCCCTGGAGACTTCAGCTGACTAATCCCCCTTCACTGTAATTAAAGGTGGGGGGGCAGAGACTGGTGGTGGAGAAGCGGGGAAGAGGAGAGAGGAAGGAAGTCATAAATGGGATTTCTAAAGGAAAGCTTTTATATTGAATTCAGAAAGCCACATTTTATAGAAAATGAACACTGACCCTCTCTAAAAGGATTTGTTGGAAATTCAATTTAGCGTCTGTGGCTAAAAGGCGCCTTTTACAAATTGGCATTTGTATTCATTCACCTTATCTTCTATAAAGGTGGTTTTGCCAACATGGAATATAGTGTTTTCGTCAGCAAAAGATTGCAGGACAACATGCAGGAACCACCTAGTCACCTTGATGCTGTGATGTCTAAATAAGAAATGATAGCCTTGTACGGGCAGGGCCGTAGGTTGGGAAGAGACTGAAGTCTGGAGCTAGTCTCCCCACAATAATAATAAGAGCAAACATTTCTTCAGTGGCTTACCAGGTACCAGGCCTTGTGCTAAGCACTTCTCATGAATCATTTCAATCCTCACAAAAGCCCTCACAAAAGGGCACCAGTAATATCCCCATTTTACAGATGGTAAGACTGAAGCCCAGAGTTAAATCACTACCTAAAGTCCGAGTCGGAAAGCACAGAGCCAGTGTCAGATTCAAGCAGTTTGACATGAGAACCTCGTACCATTCAGCAGAAACAAGAGGAGAAGAACATGTTCCAGGTGAGCTGGGAAAGGAAAGACCAGAGCTGCTGCAGGGCCACTAGAGGCCACCTTCTCCATGTTATTGCCACCCCAACTCACCAAAAATATTGAGAGTAATTAAAATAATTTCCCTTGCCACTCAAGAAGGTTAGACGTCCTGGCAGTGTCCAGGCTCAAGTTTCATGGTCATCGTGATTGCTTTTCTTTCAATCTTAGTATTTGGGATGATACTGCTCAATTTGATCCCCCAAATATGATAGGAAAGGCTGCTTGAAAGCCTCTGCCCAGCTCAACTCTCCCAGCATTTCTGGTGGGTAAAATTCAAAGAGGGAGATCTGAGCCCCTCCACTGCACTGGGCTTTTTTGACAAGAGGCTTCCAAGGAAGTTTGATCACCTCTTTTTTTTTTTTTTTTTTTTGGTGAGGAAGATTGGCCTTGAGCTAATATCTGTTGCCAATCTTCCTCTTTTTGCTTGAGGAAGATTGTCGCTGAGCTAACATCTGTGCCAATCTTCCTCTCTTCTATGTGGGATGCTGCAACAGTCTGGCTCGGCAAGCGGTGCTAGGTCTGCACCTGGCATCCGAACCTGTGAACCCCGGGCTGCCGAAGCACAGTGTGCGAACTTAACCCCTATGCCACCAGGCCAGCTCCTGGTCACCTCTATTCCATTGTCGCACTTGGGAGGGGAGAAATTCTTACAAAAGGACAAAGGGACAGGGGCCACCCATATGTAGCAAGGTTAAGAAGAGAGGTCACTCGGGGCTGGCCGGCGAGGGTGCGGAAGAACCAGCCTAATATAATCTTCCAAAAGGGAAACCTCTGACATTTTGATTATCCCTGAAATTAATCAGCTCAGTAAGGATCTGGCTTACCTAAACCTCGTTTTTGTTGTTCCATTGATCTCTTACCCCTGATTGGAACTGCCGGGAACCTGTTCACATTGATCCGCCTCCTGGGCCCACGCTCCTTGCTTCATAGTGAGCCCTGTGTCCTCAGCTTCCATGCCCTACTGCCAAAGAGGAAGACCGCCTTCCCTGCTAAAACCTAGACTCTCATTCACAGGCTGCGATCTCCTGGCACACGCAAGAATTCCAGCACCACTGCAGCCTGTGCATGCCACCGCAGCCCGGCTCCGCTCCTCCCTTCACCAACACCTGACCCACCGTTGCCATTTTCCTAGGCACCCTGTGTACCCAGTGCTGTGTTCCTGGCCATGGAATATCCCCGCCCTGTCCCCGGCCCCCTCTCTCTCTCAGGACAGCTCACTGATGGGTCAGGAGACAGATCGTTCTCACTCACGCTGCAATTTCCCAAGAAGGCCCAGCGTGGAGGAGGAGTTCCCTCCTCTGCTTGTGCTTTTTAGGAAAGAGCTAACAGCTACCCTCCACCACCTTGTCCCTCACAAGGTGTCCTTTGTGTCCTTGGCACAAAGTGGTCATCTTTCTTGAATCCACGGAGGTCTTGCTTGCCTCTTAGAGCTGAGGTCCTTCTGCTCAGCTGAGGACTTTGTCTCCCCACCCCGGCACACCTCTTTCTGGAGCGCCAGGCGCAGAGGAAGCCATGCTCACTTCAGCAGCACAAGGGTCTGAGTTTTGAAACTCAAAGAGGAGAATTGCTTGGGGGCTCGTTACAGGCACAGTATCTTGGGCCTAGGAACCTATAAAAATGTGTTTGGCCTTAATATGTAGACTCTGGAGTACAAAAAGAACATTACAACATCAAAATTAATCATTTTTAAACAAAATCATAGAAACCTTTTTAAATTTTTTTTCAGCAGAAAGAAAGTGGCATTCTCTGTGTGATATGACCTCATTTAGTGAGTCTGATATGGTAGGATCTGGGGCCCCCTTAGGTTGCCAAGAATCCACAGTGGCCCTGGCCTGCCAGAGGTTTGCATCCATGCAGGGGCCGGGAGGCTGGCCGGCATGCAGCGCAAGTTAGCTGCCCTCAGCCGGTGTTTAGCAACATTGACCTTACACCAAGTGAAGTGTGGTCAAGAGCCCTTCAGCTCTCTCCATTTCAGGCACGGAGGTAGCCTGAGCCACTGCTCCCGGCTGCCACTCAGTATTAGCTGGCTTGACACAGAGTACTTGAAAGTCCCAAGATCGTGCTGGCTGATTAGCATGTCCGGGATCCCGCATTTGAAATTTGCATCAGAAAGCCAAGTGTATGATAAGCTGATGTGACTAAGACTCTCCTACCTCCACTTCTGATGACCTAGAGTTGTAGTGAAGGTGGAAGTTGGCAACCCCAATAGAGAAACCTTGGGGAAGAACCTTTAGAAGCCCCTGTATATCCTTAGTTTGCCCCCCAGTTAGTGGAAAGGAAATTCAAGTGATTTAACCAGACAGGATTCCCCGAAGAAGTGGAACCTGCAGATCCCTCGAGGGAATCTTACTCACTCAAGGGCAAGAAAGTGATCTGGAATCACAGCTGCTAGAGGGAGAAGCCAAAGAGTTCTGAAACTGGTTAGGAAGTCTTTTCAGAGGCACCTGACCCAGTCAGAATAGAAAATACACCAGGTGGATTTGAACTTGGGAAGGAGACGAAGGGCACCATGGAGAGATGCCTGAGGATTGCAGGAGTCTGTAAGGGACAAGACCTTATTTAAACAGGAGGATGGAGAGAAAGTGCATTCCTCACAAAGCATCCTTCTCTCCATGCTTTGCTAACCCTGGCAAGTGCACACGGTGGTATTGGTTTCAGGCTCACCAGCATTATACGCAGGGGGTTCACTAAAGGAACACTTAGGAAGAGGGCAAAAGGGTCAGAGCAACGGCATATCTCAGCCACCCCACCACCATAGACGGGCCGGGGCTGGGGGGGAGGGGCGTTGAGACTGAGAAGCTGTTTTGAGCCATCTGTAACTCAAGCTAGCTAAAGTACTGAAATTTGCATAAGTCACCCCTTTGGAAGTTTGGAAGTCTGACTCGAATCAGGACTGTCGCTATAACAGTGTCACTCTCCCTCTCCTATGGGCTGAGCTTTCTTAAGTGGGAAACCAAAGGGTGGAATTACTATTAAGAAATGGGGAATTGCTTACACCCTGGAGGCATCCACTGGATGTGGCCTGCATGTGAAGGTAACTGTCATTTGTGGCTTGGCAATAACGGAGTGAGGCCCCTGGGGTAATTCAGTAGTGCAGAGGGAGATGCTCCCTGGGCTCCTGAGAATCCTCACACTGGGCAAAGGGGCACAGAGGTTTGGCCTACTCTCTTCAGCCAGTGGCAGCCTCTCCACTTCACGCTGTTACAGTGTCTTTCTTCTGTCCCTTCCTCTCCCAGGCGTCTCCACTCCAACAACCTGTACTGTGACTGCCACCTGGCCTGGCTCTCGGATTGGCTGCGACAGCGGCGGACGATTGGCCAGTTCACACTCTGCATGGCTCCTGTGCACCTGCGGGGCTTCAACGTGGCGGACGTGCAGAAGAAGGAGTACGTGTGCCCAGGTGAGCTAGGCACCGCCCCCCTTCTGTGTGGTGACTCACCCACCCGTGAGGTCTCCCTGACATCACACTGGCCTTGAATACACACCCCAGCTCAGAGCTTGTTGTGGAACCCCCTAGGTTACCTCAGCACTCCACAGTCACTTAAAGAACTCTGGAGTGCCACAAGGGGTTCCAAAAAAGAAGCTCTTGTCATCTGGTCAAGGAAAACGCTAAAGGAACTCATGGGTCACTTTCTGTTAAGCCTCATAGTCCAGTGACGCTAAGAAACCTAACATTTGTTAGGCACTTTAGCATTTGCTAAACACATTCCTGTTGTCCAATTGCTCATGGAAATTGGGAGAAAGGATAATGGAGGCTGTGGGGTCAGCCTGCTTGGCTGGACATCCTAGCTCTTCCCACTACTGGAGTGTGACTTTGGCAAGTTACCGTATGTCTGCAAAATGGAAATAATAGTGGTACATAACTCAGGGATGGGTGGGAGGTTGAAATGAAATAATGCATATAAAGCACTTAGCATAATACACAGCACTTCCTAAGAACCAATAAGTGGAGCTTAATTATCGTAGTTTAGCGGGCCCACAAAATGTGCTGAGCACACAGAAGCGCTTGATCGGCAGGTAGCTGAAGTGTAATAGAAGCACAGAGTGCCCACGTAGTACAGAAAGCAGAACTGTGCGCGGACATAACGGAGGACAGCTCACATCTCCAGGGATGGGAGGAGGCTGAGTGACCGAGAAAAATCTTCCCAGAGGATGTCGCTTTTGCCCCAGGACCTAACTTTTGTTTGCTTGTTTATCTTTAACTTGTCATTGACATCCTGCGCTCCTACCAACTCTTCCCTTCTCTGGTGACAAAGAAGTAGAGATAATTTCTTGATTTTCTCAAAAAGAGAAAGTATTTGGTTGAGGAGTTTCCCAAAGAGGCCTTCCTGACATCCAGGAACCCTGTCTTGGAACTGGGGCCCCGTGGCCTCTACACGCTGATTTTGGGGCGTCGGCATGCAAGAGGAAAGGACAACAGGGAGCTTAGCCCCCGTGGCAGACCACTTCTCACCTTTCTTAAGTGTTGCCCATTTCGGTATTGAAGTTTATTGAGCCGTCATGTGCTACGGGGCCCCGATGTGGCCAGGAGTGCAGAGTGGCCCGCTTCTGCTCTCAGGCTGCATTTACAATGTATAAGAATTTTCCATGAATTCAACTTCGTCTTGCTGTCTGCTGCTTTCTCCTGTCATGTTGCTACTTCATCAGGTTACTTATTATCCAAAAACATTTTAACACGTCTCAGAGCAGTACCTCAATAATTTCCTATAGACGCCCACTTAGAAATCACTTCCCATCAAACGCATAAAATAAAACCATTTATCACACAGGCACCAAACTCAAATATAGTGACTGTAATTACAGTAATTATTAGGCAAAGGATACAATATCGGCGTAAGTGCCAGTGAAAGAAATAATTATAGAGTGCAGGAGTCATCCAAGAGCTAGTGAGAAAAACTAATTAGAGAGAATGTTAAAACACATCATTATAGGTGGGTGCCAAGTTTAATGCTCCACGAGAACACGAATACCACTTCGTCATGAAAGCACTTTCCCATCAAAGGAGGGGTGAGATATTGCTTACCCAACAGCAGTCAGGATCCAAAACCCAGGGGAGCAAGGCTGACCCTCCCAGGTCCTGGAAATGCTAGTGCCCCAGAGCTCCCTCGTTTGAAGCAGCTGATCTCACAGGGGGATTAATAGTTACATAGGAGCATCACTGTCACCTCCCCTTTTTATAGCGATTAAGCCCATTGCTTGTGATGGTCCCCGTAGCTTCTTAATACAAAGCCAGGTACCTTTTGAGGACATGAGAATTTAGTTCACAGACTCCAGACATGACTATGCTATTAACCTCCACCCTTTCACCAGTAGTGTGAATTTAGGGGAGCAGCATATGGGGACCCCTGTGCATGAGGAATTCTTTAAATGCTTCCCCTCAGGCTCTCCTGGGTTAATAAATAGAATGCTGTGAGGGGTTACTTTCTGGAAAGATCTAAGTCAGATATAATGGTCTGGGGAACTGATGAATTGAACATCTATGATGAATGAGCCACCACTGTCATTAGCGGGGTACAAGAGGAGCACCCCGTCCAGAAAGTACTACCTCTTTAATCATTGTTAAAGATAGTCTGTGAGACTGTGGTAAAAGGATGCCAGAAGAAGCAGCGTGGAGCAAGACTCAGTCTGTGCACACGCAGGAGGTCAAAGAAAAGGGCTGTTTTCGTGTCCTGACCCTCCCACACACGTGCCCACCGCTGAGGGTACAGGCGCCCACCCCCTCCCAGCAGAGCCCAGCAAGGCATCTGAAGGAGGTTGTTTTGTATGAACCTGACTGCAGTCGTTTTAACCTGCAAAGCCTCTGTTGCCCCTTGTTCAAGCTGTTCCCCCAATAATTCACAGGAGGAGGACTTCAGTCAAGAAAGGAGGGGCAAGAACATCTCTTAAAAACTGGAGATTGTCTGCTTAGGAGACAGAAAGGCGTGGGGCACCAATTAAGCCATCACTGCGTGTAACTTCATCACCAGGGGCGCCTGTCAAGGCAGCATCAGAAACCTCCCTGGGCCCTTAAACGGTGTCAAAAAATTCACCAGACACATGACTCCAGAGACAGGACAGAGCTTTATCTCAGCCAGCCTATGAGGGCCCTGCCTGCCCATGGCCCTGCTATCTGCCTTTGAACTAAATCCAGCTGTCTGGAGCTCAGCCTCTTCTCCCCAGAAGCCCTGGCTACGGGCTCCTTATCACTCCAGCTAACCCAGAAATTGGCTAGCGGTGCATTTTGGCAAAATTCTTCTCCTCTGTCAACTGTACCCTTCCAATCGAAGGCATTTATTTTCTTCCTCTGGGGAGACACTGGGAATTTTTCTCAAGGCTGGGGGACTATATCTTTATTTATTATTCATGTTTTTCTATGATATACAACAGGACTGCTTGGTTTCCTTCAGCTCCCGCTGAAAGGATTTCTCTGTTAACTTTTCTTGTTTCAAGAGGATGGTCAGGGCCCTAGGACCAGTAGAGTCTGCGATCCTTGCTTCTTGTTGCCTGAACCAGACCTGGAGTTCACCAGAGTTCATGTAACAGACCAGAGAGAAAGTTCTGCTTTGGCCATTACTCAGCTCATATCATATGAATTGCAAGTTGTTGGGTTTTTTTCCATCTTTGTATAAAGGGTTTATTTTGAGGTTTAAACTCTAGGATTTATCTTCCATGTGTCAATTTTCTGGTACCTTAATCTGAGATAGCTTCTACTAGTCACAATTTATAATTCAAAGGTGTTAGTTAAATATTTGACCCCCTGAATCAGTTATCTCTTTCCTTTGAACATCTTTGAATTCATTGGTTTGTCTACCCATTTCACACTCATCTGCCCCTAGCTTTTGAATGTGAGATATATTTTTATGAAGATTAATCTTCTAGTAATAAGGTGCTATGTCATTTTTTTCAGGTGCCCCAATGCCTAGAACAGTGCTTGATCCTAAAAGCCTCTCAACAAACACTTACTCATTTATCATTAAAAATAAAATAGGCATATCTCCCTGGAAACAAGAAACTTTCCCCTTCTTTAATTTTTTTTTTTAATTTCAGACTAGTTACTAAGTATAAAGATAATTAAAGTAAGCCATGACTAGCCACCCATCTCCTTAGGAGGTTTTAATTAAAACACCATAATTGGACATTGCAGGAATGAGATTATTAGGTTTATTTAGCCATTCCTAAAATTATCATGCCTCTGGTATTTAAATCACGATCATTTATATTCTCATCATAATTGCTTGAGTCCCATTGTCATTGCAGTCTGTTGTTGGCTTTTGAAAGTCCAGAGGCCAACAGGGATGCTTAATTTGAATACTGGAATTAATTTATTGCCACATGCTCACAAGGCTGTTGGATTCTTCAACTCTACTGGGTGAAGTTCTCTTTAAAGACAGGGAGAAATAAACACAGCTCTGACACAAGAGTGCCCCGCCTTCTCCAGCATAGCTTACACAATCCGGGTCTCGGCCCCTGAGCCTTCTCTCCCTACCTCCTAAGATGCCGAGGCTCTGATGGTTTTCAATTTCATGGCAATAAAGAGAGTTCTTTTGAGTGTCTTTGTGGCAGAGGAGATGGTAAGAAGAGCCCTGGGCCAAATGTAGAACTTCGTTCTTCACTAGCTCCATGATCTTGGGCAGTTGGCCGAACCTCCTTATTCTTTCATTTCCTCATCGATAGATTGGGAATAATAATAATAGAACCTGCATCATGGATTTTATGAAGATCGAGTGAGGTAATATATACAAAGCACTCAATGCAGTGTCTGGCACAGAGGAAATGTTCTGTAAAGTTCGCTGTTATTATGAGAATGATGGTCATTCTTAGTTTGGCCCCTCCTGTGTCCTTGGGCAAACACCCTCCCTCCTCTCTCAAGGCTCCTGTTTCCTCACCATCTCCATGGCTCTTTCTACATCTGAAGTTGGGTGACCTTTGCCCCACTCATCTGGTCAGACAAGTTAGGACCTTTCCCTGTGAGCATGAAGATCGTCCCCATTTGCCAATTAGGAGAAGAACAAAGGTGACCAGGTGGCACGTGGGCAGGACCGGTCTCCCTGGTCATCACTCCATCTCTCTTCTCTCTCAGAACTAGAGGAGGAGTTGGCAATCAGCGGAGATAGGGTAATTAGTGCACCGTCCATACTAGTGATCACAGGCGCGTTCCCTGTGGGAGGTCTAGCTGGGAACACCGTCCTGTCCTCTCACTCACTGAGTGCCCCTGCACCACACCTGGGAAGCAGCACCCTTGATGATAATGAAGAGCAGGGATGGCCAGCACCTCTGTTCCCCTGAGCTCTGCCCTTCCTTCACTCAAGACACCAGGCTGCGGTCTGGGGAGTCTTGGGAGACATCAGAAGGCTGGGTATTTGCGCTGGCCCAGTGATGTACTGGTTAAGTTCATATGTTCCGCTGTGGCAGCCCAGGGTTCACCACTTCGGATCCTGGGCATGGACAAGCCATGCTGTGGTGGCGTCCTACATAGCAGAACTAGAAGGACTTACAGCTAGGATATACAACTATGTACTGGGGGGCTTTGGGGAGAAAAAAATAGAAAAGAAGCCTGGACATCTGTTTCCTCCTTGTTTGGCACAGAGGCAGCTTTGGCTGCAGATTGAAATTCGAGAGCGGAAGTGGTGATGAAGGAAAGGTGAGATGGGCCCCCAGAGGGGAGGCAGGTACTTGGCCCATTGCCCCAGCTCCCTGTTCTGGCTGAGAAGAGCCTTCCGCCTCCGTGTAGCAGCAAGTTCACAGGCACTCCTGAGTTTATAATAGAGCATCTTAGAAAGTAGATGACAGAGGTTCTGTGCGTTAGCTCTGATTTAAGGCGGCTTTCTTTGCCAGGGAGAGGAGGAGGCAGTACCAGGAGACAGGCTCACTTGAGGACCGTGAGGATTCATGGGCCCCGTGAGAGCGTGTTGTACAACAGGAACACACATGTGCATGCAGGCAGGCACGTACCCACACAGTCTGCTCGCCTCCAAGACATGTAGAGACTCTTTCTATCCTGATATAAAAACTCCATTCCTGTTCCTCTCTGCTTCCCAGCTCGTAGTGGTAGAATTTGCTGGGTAGAAAGATAGGTGTTTCCTCACTTTGTCCCCCTTGGAAGTCCATTGATCCCTGTGGCCACCCCCTCACAGGTGTGTACAGGAAAGCCTGGCAGGGACAGATTTGCTGAAAGAGCTCAGCAGAGTACCTGTGCAGGTGAGCTAGGCTCAGAGGGAGCCCCAGGGCACTGGGCAGACGGCCCTTGCTGAGTGCTGTGGTAGAAAGCCATGAACTTCAGGCGTGAGAGTCCCAGCTAACTGTAGCCACTCCATCTCCCCGCTCTATGCCTGATCCTGTGACCAGGGCCTCGGGCACTCAGAACTCAGGGGCCTCCCCTCAGGGCCCTTCCAGAAGGATCCATCACCTCCATAGGTTGGTGACATTCAGCCCCCACATCTGCCAGGCTTCTGGGCCAATTTCATTCATGTATTCATCCTCTCACTCCCCCAAGGTATGTTTATCTAGTCCATGTTTGTGTCGGGCCCTGTTTTAGGCACTCCGGAGATAACTGAATAAGACAGAAAAGATCGCTGGCATTGTAGAATTTACATTCTGGTCCCAGTCTGTGCAGAGACAGCAAGCAAAGGGGTGAGACTTCTGCCTTCACAGCCCTCAGAGGCCCAGAGGGAAATGGGCTCGGTCCATCAGGCATTGATCAGAGGGAACTGTTTCCAGGAAGAACAAACCCATCTTTCAACTCTGTCTTAAACCTGAAGTGTGGTGTTTTAACGAGAGGGTAGCGTCCTCACCACATGTGAATGCCTGGTTGGGGAACTGCCAGCTGGGATGCTGACAGAGGCTGTAATTACCGTGTTTCTCTCTGCGTAATTAAAGGTGTGGTTAGTGACCTGGTTAAGGAATCTTTTTCAGAGGCTTTTTGCCGAGACAACATCCCTTGAACACCCCCCTGAAATGTAGTGGAATCAGAGTCACCCTCTGAAAGACCCAGCTTATTCCCCGAGGGACTCAAGGCTGCAGACTGGGTCTGCTTTAAACAGAATTAACTTCAGCAAAGAAGTCAGAAGGGGAACCTTTGAAAAAACTCCATTTCAGAACTTTCTGTTGCCCATATGAGCGCTTGAATATAATGTGTTTTTTCCCTCCTTTGCCAACACATGCCATCCATTTCAGTTCCCAAAAGTGAAATATTTTGGCAGATCAAAAGAGGGATGGCCATCCGACACCCTCTGCCACAATGGGTGGAAGTGCAGGAGCTCAGACTCAGCCCTCTGTGGAGCCCCTGGCATTTCCCAGGGTGTGGCGATGCTCCCTGGCTCTGTGAGGCACACTTGCCCCTTGATGTGGAGGGCCAGGCGTGGCAGTTTTCTTGGGGGAGCACCATCTGCACTTCAAAAGCCCTGACATCTGAAGCCATACTGCTCCAAGCTCCCTCAAATGTAGGTGAGGGGATGGGAGCCCTTCGCACTGGAGATCCTCTTTGCCACCTGCAAAGATCGCTGGAGCAGAGGAGGAAAAGGTGCTGTTAGGTGTCTTACTCCTGCTTCCGTTCTTCTGAAGAACAGGAGGAGTCTAATCCTGAGACACAGAAAGAACTTCAAAAGTCATGCACCCCAAACTCCTTATTCCCTGAGTTGGAAGCAAAAAAACTCAGGGAGGTACTCTGACTTGCTCAAGGTCTTACAGACAATTAGTGGCAGAGCCAGACCCATTAATAATAACAGCAGCTAACATTACTACTGACTCTGTGCCATGTGTTCTTCTAAACACTTTACATGCATTGACTTCTTTGCCTTCACAACAAAACCATGCTATGAAGTAAGTGTTGTTATTTCCCCCCGTTTTACAGATGGGGACAACTGAGCCACAGGGATGTAAGGACGAAATAATAGAACCAGGGTTCAAACTGAAGCAGTGGGACTCCAGAGCCCACACTCTCAGCTACAACACTCTCTCATTCCTGATCTGAGGCTTTTACAGCCTGGGTCTCTGGGGTTTCCATTTTCTCAGAAATGTAAAGACTTTCCCAGTGTGGAATAAAGCCAATATTACCTCTTTTTCTAAGAAAATGTTCTACTTAAGGATGTTATCATTTCTCTGGCATTTTTCCATCATCTTCACTAGATCCACTAACGTGACACTGGAGAGTTTGAAGTCCTTGTACCCTAGACAAGAATATTTTCTCAAAGGTCCCAGCTAAGAGGATGCTTTTAAATTTTGTGTGCATCTATGTAAAGGTGAGGCCAAGGGAAGTAAGAATTTTTGATCACTAGGTTGGTGCTTTCTGGCAAGGTAAATGTTCCAAATGAAGCCATAGGCATCAATTTGAATCCTTACGGAAGGACCAACCCCAGGCATGGGGACTATTGAATGTGGAGAGGGGACCCCCTACTTTAAGTCTCATTCAGTGTCCAGACAAGGACCTGCCTCAGGCCTGGCAGGTCCTCTGATTCAGCCACTGCACCTGGAACTCCCTCTGGCTTTCCAGACAGCTTCTCCAAGAACAGGGGCCAAATCAAATCATTTTTTCTCTGTGACATTTTCCATGTTTCAAATTTAATCTCTATCCAAGAGCTCCCAGCCTGAAGTGCCATGTCTGAGCTGTGAGGAGGTCTGCAAAGTTAGTCTGAGTTTGGTCTCCGATTGTGGCCCTTTGCTCTGGGATGGACGATCTGGAAACACGTTGAAATACCCCTGCTGGCTGGATCCAGCAGGTGTGGGAGCAGGTTTGAGAAGACCATTGGGTTGAGTTGACCTTTTGGAGCACAATGTCCACATTTGAAAAACTAACCCCTAGTTTGAGATTCTCACCTCACTTTGAAGAATTAGTCATAGCATGAGAACTCTCACAGTGTCTTTAAACATTTGAGTTTGCTTCTTGCATGAGAGATTTGATGTGACCACTAGAGAAATTGATTCAGATTTTTGAGGCTCTGAATCTTGAGTTAGTTTGCTAATATTTCTGTTTATCTACATATGGCTTTCTAAATAAACTCCCTGGATGCCATTTTCTTGGGTTTTTACCACTTTGTTTTAAATTTACACTGGTTCTCACCTCAAAATTAAGAGCTGACTCCAAAATATGTAATACCTTAATTGCTTTTTTTATAATGAGATCAGTTTTGTTTGCATGTTCCCTGGATATGCAAGCTGTTTAGGAATGCCTTAGGTGTCACTGCTGATGACTGTATTGCCACTTTGACAACATCAGTGCCCTAAATGGCTAATTCTTCCACCTTTTTTCCTCCTACCTGGTTTTGATATCTGCAGTGACTTCTAGCCACTAGGGAAAGGAGTGAGTGTGTGTCTACGCTCAGCATCCCATTCCTAGACAAAAGCCAAAAACCCAGGGTGTCATTCAGACGTTGGGTACCCTGAGAAAGTGGTCCCAGTGTATGCGCTTTGCATTCCAGTGGCATATTTTCACACGTGATTGACTTTGAGAACAACTCTTTCTGTGAAAGACCAGGATGATGGAATGAGCAAGTGGAACAGTCCAGAAATAGTCAGGTCAAGGTCAGAATCTCTCCCCTTGGCTGAATATTTACCCACTGGCAGCTGTGCCTCCCAGTGAGGGGGTATGTCAGCTGGTGACCATTTTTCAGGTAGCGTATCAGGTAGTGTTGCCTCTTGGGAAGCCAATTAAGGGGCACAGAAACCCAGGCGGCTCCTGACACTGACATGAGCTGACCATTGTGTTCTGGCCCCACAGGCCCCCACTCGGAGCCTCCGTCCTGCAATGCCAACTCCATCTCCTGCCCTTCGTCCTGCACGTGCAGTAATAACATCGTGGACTGTCGAGGAAAGGGCTTGACCGAGATCCCTGCCAACCTGCCAGAGGGTATCGTCGAAATGTAAGTGCCCCGTCTGCCACCTCTGTCCCTGGCGAGTTCACCTTTCTGTCTCAGCTTGTCCCCCAGTAGGCTGGCAGTGTATTGGGCTGGTAGAGCTGACTGTTAAAAACACTCAGGAATCTCTTTGCTATCCTTGCAGGCTTTCCTAGGTATGATAGCTCAGTGATCAAGAGCATAGACTCTAGAGCGCAGTCAGCAAACTACGGCCCTCAGGCCTCATACTCCCATGGCCCATTTTTGTAAATAAAGTTTTATTGGAACACAGCCACACCCATTTGTCTGTGTGTTGTCTGTGACTGTTTTGTCCTGTACTGTAAGGAAGAACTGAGTAGTTGTGATAAAGGAACTTATAGCCCACGAAGCCTAACATGTGTTCTGCCCAGCCCTTTACAGTATATATATGCCAGTCCCTGCCCTGCAGTCACCCTGCAGTCCTATCCTGGCTCTACCATTTGCTAGCTGTGTGACCTTGGGCAAAGTAATTGCTGTCTTTCCTCTCTGGTTTTCTCATCTATAATAATGTGATAATTATAGTCCTCTCAACGGGTCACTGTGAAAACTAAATGAAATACGACATGGAAGCACTTCATACAGCCCTTGACCCATGAGCAAGTGTTGCATAAAGCCGTGCTGGTGCTGGTGGGGGAAGTATGCGAGTGAGGAATGGGTTTTACAGCTGCCGTTATCTGCGAAGGAGACTGAGTTCTTCATCATTTCAAATCAGATTATTGTCTTCTAGATTGGGTCTTTAGGTAAAGAGACAAGATTGCATGTGTTGATATGTGTGCACACATGTCCAAAGTTCCAGTACAGTTTGTCCACGTAGCTCAGTCTTGTCCACTCAGCTCAGTCTTGTCCACTCTTCCCTCAATCATAGAAAGATGCCCAGTGTCTCATTCTGGATTGCATAGAGGGTCAGTCAACAATGACCTCAAGGTCACTCTTTAAACGACAACAGTCGTTTTCATTTTCTACCTTCACCTTTAGTGGCATTATTGAAAACCTGATTAGATGGAACCCTCCTACTGAAAACATCATTAGATAAAATCCCTCCAAATAAAAGACACGTGCTTCCCTCGCCACTCGGCTTCCTCTCCTCCTCTTCTATCTCCTCCTATGCTTGTCCTTCTGTTCTCAACACATTCCAATAGATGGCCCATTGACTCTTCCATCATACGTTCATTCAACAAATATCTATGGGGAGCACACTGTGTTCCAGTCATCATTCTGTACTTGGGGAGCATCAATGAACAAACAGACAAAATTTCTGCTTTTATGGTGCTTGCTTTCTAGTGGGAGGAAGAGTGTGATAAAGCGAAATAAATGAGATAATATGTTAGAAGTGGTAGGTTATGTGAAGAAAAATGAAGCAAGGAAAGGACTTGAAGTAAGGGAGAGAAAAAACAAGTGGATATCTAGAGGAAGAGTGTTGCAGGTAGAGGGGAAAGCATGTGCAAAGGCCCTGAGGTAGGAGTGTGTCTGATGTACCAGAAGGCCTGTGTGGCTGGAGTGGAGTAAACACAAGGGAAAGTATTAGGGGATGAGGTCAGAGGTCAGAGGGGTAATGAGGCATCTGATCATGGGGACAATTTAAGGACTTTGGTTTTACCCTGATTGAGATGAGAAGAAATGTATGACTTACAACAGCGGAGACTTAGTTTTTCTTTCTTCATCTAGTTTGCCAACTTTTCTCAGATTCCCTTTAACACTTTCTTCCCCAGCCCCAGCAGACACAATCCATGCCTCCCCACTCTTCTTGCAGGCAGGAGCTAGTCAGTAAAGCATCCTTTTGGCTTGACATCTATACCTTCTGTGGCCTTCATCCACCTTCACTCAGCCCTCAGTCTTCCTTTCAGCAAGAGCCAGCAATTAATCCTCTTCCCATTCTACTGCAACTGTCGTTTGCTCCTCGTGGTCCATTGCTCTAGCCTTGGAGAGCTCTTCTTTCCATGGAATTCCCTTAGACCCCGCCTCCTCTCCTGCGCATCTCCTTGCTTCCCTTCTGCCATCATTTCTCCTTATTCCTGTCCTTACTTTCTTCCTTCATCATTTTCTCCCTGCCTTGATTCATTTTCCCCCTTCTCTCCACCCATGGTCTTTCCACTGCACTTCCCAGCCCCATCTGTTTCTCCAACCAGTTAACCCTCTGCTTCTTATTATAAGAGCCCTCCCCTCCCTCTCCATCCATGCCAGGGCAGGACTCCGGCCCTCCAGAAGTGGATGTTCAACACGGAATTCTTGCCAACATTCATCTCATTTCAGATTCCCATAGATGGTTCCTTTCTTTCTCTGCCCCACCTCATTCCTTTCTCCCAACACCTGCCAGCTCTTCTCTTTAGTAGCCACATGCCTTCCCTTGACCAGGGTTCAAACCACAGCCTGATGAAAGAGGCCAGTCTGGGTGGCCAAGGTGTAGCCAATGACTCCCGCCCCACCCCTGATTCAGGAGCTCTGGGCCTGCCCACCCTTGGCTGCTGCTCCTCAGCTCTAGACCTCCAGCTTGGGCCTCACAGGTACACAGTTCAGGTGTCTGGAGAGAGAAATTGCAGAGATCCACGTTGGAGGTGGGGCCCATGCAGACCAGACTGTTCCTGGCCTGTTGGGCTCACACCTGGACATCAAATTTTAAAAGGGTCATTGACAGGCTAGAATAGTGATTTTGGAAAGGCTGTCTGATTATTACTGAGATTTTCCTGATAGGAGATAAAGCGAGAGAAACAAGAACAATGTGATGTTTTTAAAGGAGTCTCCTTTATTGTAAGTTCCTGCACTTCTTTATTCTGTTACTGTTGTTATTTAAAATGCCCTTTATTTTAGAAAATAATGGCCACCAAAGGCAGAATACATAGGCACACACACACACACCCGTGTTTTTGTAGGTGTGACATATTTAATTATATGTGTAAATATTATATAATTATGAATGTATGTCTTTTCTATAAATGTGTCTTATGTATAACACACACATACACACAGAGATTGCCTTACTTGGCAAAATAAAAGGTCTGTAACCACCTAGCCTGTGAAATCTAAAAGTCTGGGGCTGACCAACCTAGCTAGAGTATTTCCAAAAACAAGCAACCCAAGAAAAACAACCAGGTGGTTAACAGTATAGACCGGGGATCAGGCAGGCCCACATTCTCGCTCCAGCACTGCCTTTTAGCCATTGGCAAATAACCTTTCTGAGTCTTGGTTCCTTCAAGTGAACCATGCAGAGGCTAACAGTAGCTTCTTAATGATTCTTGTGAAAGTTAAGTGAACATGTGCTGTTGGATGCTTAGCATTGCGTCTGGTACACAGGATACTCTGTGTTAGCAACGATTGTTGTGACTTTGCTCCTAGGACCCCCACTTTCACATGGCGTGGTGAGAAGGGTTAGAAACCACATCAGAGGAAGTGGAACAACCTACAGAAGAGATCCCTCCCTAGTGCTTGGTCTGTTCTTTGACGATTATGGTTGAGTGGATAGGTTCTAGAACTAGGCGAGCCGCTTGCATTAGGAATTGAGCCTGGCATTAGCGCAGGTCCATGCAGATGTGTGTGGTCATGGAAATAAGGCCGCCCTGTCACTGGGCACCCACGGCCCAGCAGACAGACTGCCCAGCACCTCTCCTGATACGCTTGCCTCCTTCTCCTCTGTCATGAGCAGAAACAGAGACTTTAGAGCAGATGAGGCAAGACTCTGTGGTTAGGAGGGTTCTGGAAGAGGTGATGTGTAAGGAAGAACTTTGAGGGGGAAACTTGCTTGTTCCTAAGGCAACAAAGCCTGTGCCTGGGACCTGTGTATTGGTCTAGAAGTCTTTAAAGCAGCTAAAACGCATCCTCTTAGCAGTGAGAGAAGACCAGCAGGTGGGGGAGGTTGAAAGATGAAGAAAAATGGGGCAGAAAGTTGAAAGTGCAGGATGCACCCTGATGAATAGGAAGTGTCTGACGTATCATCCCAAAGTCGTCCGAAGGTGGCTTTTTCTTTTTATCACCAAGAATTCCACCCTGTGTCCATGGCACCTGTATAATCCAGATTTCTCCTTAGGGATGCTTGGCCCCGTAGCAAGCTCTCTACTCCCTCTTCTCAATCTTCGGCTAGTAGCGATGCTCTAAACCTTGGGAGAGGCTCTGCACTTCCTAACATTTGGGGGGAGGAAAGGCTCTCTCTCCTGCAAAGCAATCTGGCAGACTCTTTTAGATTTTTTCCAAAGCCAAAGCAGTTCAGAGGCGTGTGCGCTGGTCTCCCCGCATAGCAGAGCCAATTCCTCTAAAAATAGCTTTCTTCCAGAGAACCCACAGTGTGACGGTTCACTGCAGATTTTCCTCGAAACTGAGCTCCCACCAACAGCACTATTCTTGCTGCTCCCCGTCATCTCTCTGAACCAGCTCCAGCCTCCAGCAGGCAGAGATTCTGGCAAGAGCCAGAGGCCCACACGTGCCTCTGCTGTCATCTTCAGTCCACCCTCCTGGGTCCTCAAGGCTGCAGATGGACCATCTGGACCTCCAGCCCCATCTTAGTCCCTGTCCCGCCTTCTTCCATTTTTGCTCCTTACCCCCACGTAGTGTCATGCAGTGTCTCATGCCCTCTGCTATAGCAGGCAAATTTAGTTGATGGAGAAGGGCTGTGGATGGGCTTAAATGTCAAGTCATAAGTGAAAACATCTAGGGGGAAAAGATGCCCCACTTTCCACCTAGCCTCACCTTAACCCCGTTGTTTATCGAGGATGGGGAGAGAGCTGGTAAACAAATGTAGTGTTCCCCCATTACACTGGTCACCAGGGGATGTAAAAACGAGAGAAAGAACTAAAATAACAGCCAACAGAACAAAAGGACTAGAGCGCCATGGAAATCATCAGCATCAGTGATTCTGACAACAAACATTCTGAGAGCGCCAGGTTTCCGAGGCGCTGCCACGTGGAAGGAGCGGAGATGGGATGGCTGGGGGCAGGTGGTATAAAAGGGAAGCTGATCAGGCAATAAAATAATTAAGAACAGAGCCTTGGGATAAATAGTCCTGGGTTTGAATCCTGGTTCCGCCTCCTACTTTGCACACGTTTCCTAATATCTCATGCCTCAGTCAGTTCCCCTGTCTGCAAAATGGGGCTTGTCATGCCTACCAGAGATTTTCCATGAAGATTAAATCACGTAACATGTAGAAAATCAGCACGATGTTTGGCAGCTACTGAATGGAATCTAAAAAGAAAAAACTTATGCACGTGTATATATACGTGGCATGATAGAGTGAGTTAGTCTCAAGTTTCCATACTATTCTTCACTTTTTCTAAGCTGAAAAAAAACGTTTCCTCTGTTGGAGGCATCTGGGGATAGTCATGTAATAAGAAGAGCGTGTCTGGCTCTGAATCTGCACCTCTGTTTTCTTCAGGCAATGCTAGGTATTCTCAGAGCAGGTTAGGAAGGGCTCGTGTCACATATGCCCACATTCCTCAGCTTTGCTATTGACCAAACATATAAACTCAGGGGCGGAGTCTAGGACTCACTGCCTTTCTGAGGAACCCCCAGGAGCAAAGGTAAACAAAAGGGAGAGGCCCGAAAGTGGCTGCCCCAGAAGTGGGCCCGGAATACAACCTTGAAGGAAACCTTCCCGTCAGCCCTTCCAGGCCCAGAGAAGCATCAGGAACTGAACCTCTGGGCTCTGAGTTGCATGGTCTCCAACCAGATGGCCCAGGATGACTTTGAGGAAGGATAAACATAAATGTCCTTCCTTCAACAGGATCTGGACATCCTAACAAGAGTTGCCAAGTCGAGGGAAGACTAACAGAGCTGGAAAGACTTAAGAATCATTGTAAACTCTCATGAACATGGCTTCTCGGGGGAGGCAGTATAACCTAGAGCTTAAGAACAGAGGCGTTTGAATCAGACCAACCTGGGTTCAAATCCAGGCTGTGCCATTTACTAGCTACCTGACCTTAGGCAAATTGGTTTCTCTGAACCATGAGTTCTTCATCCCTAAAATGGGTATATTAATAATACTACTTGGTTTGTAGTATTGTCGAAGGAATACAATGATCCAGTGTGTGAAGAGCACAATATCTGACATACAAAAATTCCTCAATAAATGGTAGATGTTTGTCATTATCACTGCCTCAACCACACCACCATCCATATTCCAGCCTGGCTCCAGAGCCTCTTGACCAGGTGACTGGCAGCTGTGCCCCTAAACTAGCCGCGCCCCTACCAGCCTCTCTGGCATCGTGTTGACTTATGTATTGCTAGAAATATATTATGTTCAGTTGCATGTTTGCAAATGACAGATCATTAAGGAAGCACTGAAGAACTAGGGCAAATCAATATGGAGCACAAATGGCTGAAATCCCCATCAGATGTTCCCATTGTTTTTACTGGTGCCGGAAGATGCTCAGATGTTTGATCTGTATGTTTGTTTTTATGCTCGTTCTATTAAATCAGTTTGCAGCCTGAAGAATGCTTGCCAGACAAAGAAAGACACATCTGCCAGTTAAGAGAGACCTAAAACAGCTGTTGGCTTCAGACACATCCCTAAATGTGAAAGTTATTGCTGATGCTAATGCTTCTTTTTGTCCTTCACACTAAATTTTTGTCACTGAGAGTGTGGATCTTTGCATGCTTCTTCCAGGACTGGGCCATGTGTAAAACCTACCAGGGGCTACCTGCTGCATGGAGACTTTGCGTGTGCATGCACACGCATGTGTGCACACGCACTCTAGCCTTACTCCCTTGTTGGAGAAGCCATTTCCCTGAAGAAGCAGGCAATGACTGAAAGGATAGAGATGTCTCAGCTCCAAACAGTATCCCACAAAGCTCCATGCTTGAGAGTTTGGGCTTTTGAGTAAGATGAACTTGAGTTTGAGTCCCAGCTGTAGCTCTTCCTGGCTTTGTGAATTTGGACAAATGACTTAACATCTCTGAGCCCCAATTTCCTCATATTCAAAGTGGGGATGGTAATAATAAATAGAGTCTGCCTCCTAGAAGTGTAAATATTAATTTAGACAAACCATGTAAGACTCTTAGCCTGATGCCTGATTTATAAGCGCCTGATACATATTACTTCCTATTATTGTTATTATCCCCATCCTTGCCTTTGCATTTGAAGCACGCTGAGTAGTCACAACTACCCCTCCACCCCCAGACAAACTGATGCCCCCTGGGGCAAGGTTAACCCGTGTCACGTCATGGCCTTGGCACTCCATAAGGAGTCGAATGTCTGGCTGGTACCCATGACAGCATAAGAAACAGAGAAGCTACAGAAACAAAGACCATCCCCAGAGTGTGCAAGTCTGCAGAGCACAGGATGCACAGTGACATCCCTGCCAGGGTTAACAGGCTAAGACTGGAATTCTCTGTTCTCTGTTCAAACCACACCTTTACACTCTATTTGCATATTTTATATCTATTTGCATCTATATTCCACCCTCCCTCACCTCCTATAGCCTTTTTAATGAGTATCTACTTCTGCAGCGGCTGCACGGTGTCTCAGAATGAACACTGGGGTCTTAACCCCTTAAACTTTTCTGTGACTTTGAGAAAGCCACTTTAGTCTCTGGTCCTTCATTTCTCCCTTTTCAAAAAGATAGAGAGGCCGTGTGTCCAGTGGATAGAAACGGAGAGATGTCAGTTCTCCCACTCACCAGCTCTGCCACTTAAGACAGGCTCTTTGATCCCTCTGGGTTTTACTTTCCTCATCCACAAAATGGGGCCAAGATAGTTTGCGTCATAAGGTAAGGATTAAGAGAGAAAATAGACATAAGTCAACTTGGCTCTATAAAGGATAGCTCTTCTTGTTTGTCCTGTTAGCAATAAAATTTGGTTCTGTGATGGACAGTCTTGGGCTGGTCTCTATCACCAGATTATTTAACACCTTGGGGACAGGTATCACGTTATGCTCATTGATTCCTCCCTCCTTTCCTTCTTGCCCCTCACTGAAGCGAAGGTTAATTACTCGGTTATGGACTGCACGGACAGCCGGCTGACCTCACACCCAATGCTAACTTGACTTGCATGGGCTCTTGGCCTGCAGCTGGCAGCAGTGGATCCTCTTGCAAAAGCTGAGGGGGTTGACATCATTACAGACAGTGGCTCTCTCCAGAGACATCATCCGGCCGCAATCCCTTGCCAGAGTGGCAGGTGAATCACAGGATTCCTGGAGAACATTTGCCACCTGACTGGCAGCCCCAGAGACCCATGGCGCTGCTGCCTTAGCTGAGAAATCCCTGCTCAACTCTGCTCAGCTGGGAAACGAGGATGTCCTTGGAACTTCTCAGTCAAGGCAGCCTGCGCCAGGTCTGCTGCCTCTGCAGGTGGCTGTGTCCAGTTTCGCACAGTCTCTGAGACCTTGTGGCATGCTTCTCTGGCTCACCGTGCGAGAGCCAGGACCCTGTCCGGCCAGCCTGTGCCCATGTGCCCAGCAGAGCACACTCCCCTCCCCCTCCAGCCGGCCACAAAGGCTTTCTTAATAGACCGTGGCAGTCTCATTTGTAGACTCTATTCATCCGGCAGCCAAGAATGATCGGTCCTGATGCTCCCTCTCTGCTCTCACCCACCCTTCCTCTTTCTCCCCCTCTCTGCCTTTCTTTGGCCTGGAGAGTGATTTGTCTGTGTTATGGGTAGGCCTGACAAACCATTCCACATTAGCAGCTGAGATGTTGTTTGAAATGGGAAAATTGCTGGCAAACTGCTCCATTAGCGGTTCCAGTAACAAATACTCTGTTCCCCCAATGAAGATGAGATTGCAGAGGCACAAATTAATACGACTGTCTCCCCTACTCTGCAGCGGGGATTACTCTTCAAGATGAATGGGTTCATCCCAGCCAGAAATGTGCATCCACTGGATGTAGGCTCCGAGGGAGCCGGATGCTCCTGTCTCTTCCTTCTGCTCCCCCGTCCCTCCCCACACACACCTTTTCTTGTGTCTTCCCGGCTGAGGATGGGGGAGCATCCATGCCAAATAAGGGGGTGATGAAAAGATCCGCACCTTGGAGAGAAGGGAGATGGATGAGTAGGAGATGCTGAGTCCTCAGCCTGGGCCAGGGCATCATTCATCACCTCTAATAGAGGGCCCCACCTCCCGCTTATGGCTGTTTCCCACCACACCTGTTCTTGGTGATGGGAAGTCATTTGAGAGATGAAAGAATAAAGAATGGAGATACTCACTCACTCACTCCCCACAGCCCCTTCTTTTCCAAGGAAGTTCTGGACCCTGGGCCTGCAGTATCTCTGTTCTTTCCAGAGTAATAGGAGAGGAAGCATTTCAGGAACGTCCATAAGATGGTAAAGCCACAGGTTCCAGCAGCAGCACTCTGGGGGAGCAGTCCAGTCAGGGCCCCTGGGGCCCTCAGGATGTCAGGGAGCCAGTTCTTTACGCTCTGGAGCCTAAAGAATTGAAGCCTATTTCCCCACTATATTAGAATAGCCCATTGAAAACCCCAGAAACAAATATCAAATCATTATGTTATAACCTGAAACTCTTATAATGTTATATGTCAATTATACCTCAATTAAAAAAAAAAAGACAGAAAAACCCAGAAATGAAGTCCGCCATGGCCGTTTCTGCCTGTGCGTTACCCCAGGAGCCATGTGCGTGAGTTTTAACTGAACAGTGATGTGCTTCCATCACAGACAGGCATTGCTGTTGCCCACAGCCCATCTCTTTTTGCTCTTCCTTCTCGTTATCCCTTTGACTTTTCCAGCACTCTGTTTGATTACTTCCTACAGCTTTTTCTGAAGAAGACAGCTGCCTCCAAAGACAGCTTCTAAACAGCCAGAACCAAAAATCACCAAGGAGAAGTCGCTTTTCTAGCTTTCTCCAAGGGGAGGTAGACCCTGGGGTGGGTGCTCCCTACACCAGAACATGAGTCTCTGGTTTTTGCGCAGTGTTGCCTGGTCTCTCTCAACCGAGACTGTGTGCTGCCTGATGGGAGAAACCATCCTGTCCTCAAGGCCCTCAGCACCCACTTCTTGACAGGTGGATGGTTAATTGGCTCTTCTCTGCTCTATTTCCCAGACGCCTGGAGCAGAACTCCATCAAATCCATCCCTGCTGGAGCCTTCACCCAGTACAAGAAACTGAAGCGAATGTGAGTATCCTTAGGGACAATGAGCCCTAATGTTTTCAGCTTGGGGGATGATCTCTCATGTGCGGTGGCAGCCTGCCTGGATGGAAGGTTGCATCACGTTCATCCTGGAGAGTTCAGTGTCAGACCTGGAGTGCTCTCTGAGGATTGGGAGGTGAGGTTCAGAAGTGCTTCATTCAGATGCCGGGGTGTATGGGTCTAGACGCCTCAGAGCTAAGGGCCTCTCCAACTACAGCGAGATAAAATTCTGAGGTGATAAAAGGTAGGAGGTGGCGTTGAGTTGACCCAAAACACCCTTATCACCTTTTTTATTTGCCCCTGACTTTTGTGATATGGATGTTAAAATAGGAGTTTCAGGGGAGATGTGACAGTGGCCTTGTATCATTCTACAGCACTGTCACCAGCATCCCCACAACCATGCACACATTCATTTGACAAATACTTAGTGAATGCACGCTGTGTGCAAGGAACCGTGCTAGGATCTGTGGATAGAGCAGTGAACTAAAACAAAGTCTGCTCTCATGGAGCTTACATAGTTGAGAGGGGAAACACAGCAAATTAACTCCATGAGTAATAGAAATTGGTAAGTACGAGAAAGTAAACCAAAGGGAGGGAAGGGGATAGAGAGTGATGGTGGTGTGATCTTTTAGGAGGGTTGCCCGTGAAGGCCTCTATGTGTAGGTGACTCGAATGAAGGAAGGAGTGAGTCATGAGGAGCTCTCAGGAAAGAGCAAGTGAAAGTCCCTGGGGCGCATGCATGGATGTTGGCAGAACAGTGAGGAAGAATGGAGGTGACTGAGGGATAACGTGATGGGGATTGTGTTGGAGAGGTAGGTAAGGCCCTTTAGACCATGGTAAGAAGTGTCTATTCTTTCAAAGTGAGATAAGAAGCCTTGGAGGGTTCTTATCCTCCAAAAACATATTGGATTATCGTATTGCCCAAGATTATCGCCAGCATCCCCATTACCACTGTAAGCAGTATCACTGCCACCACTACACCCTATGAACACCTGGTGGCGCCAGCACTGCTGTGCCTTCCCTACCACAGCAGCCAGTGACAGCATCATTGCCCTCATCCCCACCATTGTGGCAACATCATCATCGCCATCCTCCCCTGTTACGTGACTGCCCTGAGCACTGCTCTGTGAGTCACTGAGAGATGGGAGCTCTGAAGAGGAGGCTAGTAGGTTTCAGAAACGTCCCAACCATTGCCGTGAGAGATATTAAGAATCTGGAGGGAGACTCCTTTCCCTTTTCCAGGCTAAGAAATCATTTCTTATAGCCCAATAATCAAGATGCTGTTTTCATTGCACTTGCTTGCTCTCTCTGGCCCCCCCACAGAAGAAAGAGAGAGGGCAGGTAGAGATATGCATGGACTTGATCTGCTTCTTTTTCACTCGAGGCTGATTCATCAGTGTCCCTTGAGGAGGAGGGCCTACATTAAAGAGGTTAAGTGTCTGCTGACTCCTTTTATGTTAAAAATAAACATCCCTGCAAAACAGTGGCATTGGTAGGCTTTACCCTCAGATCTCGGGAAGCCAACTTCCCATCTCCCTGGAAATCCAAACCAAACAAGATTTTCTCCTGGTACAATTCCAGAAGTGGAAACCAACATAATGAGGCAGCCCCAAGCATGCACTTCTTCCCTCTTGGCAGCATTCCTGCTGGAGGAGCTGTATAAATATAGGCCTTAATATTTAAAACCTTGGGCCATTAATCTCCTGGTCTCCTGCTTCCCCAGCTCACTCTCCATACCCCTCCCCAATTCATTTTTAAAGCCCAGCTTGATTATGCAGCCAGATAGTAATTTCAGTGAAAAATGACAAGTTCAGTCATTGCCCCAACCTATATCTCTTGCATGATTTAAGTTACTGCTCTAATTTTTTGTGAAGTCCAGGTAATTTAGAGCTTGGCTATGTTTTACTGTCCTTTCTCCATCCTATTGGAGTTGCCATGATCTGTGCATTCAAAATTCATAAGACCTTCTAAGTCACAACCTGGAAAGTGAATTTAATTTTTGATCACTTCTGAGGCTATTGATATTTATTATGATGCCTTTTTTTTCCCAAGGGGACGGTGGTAGGGAAGAGAGACCACTTAAAAATTTTTCAACTAACGGAATTTCAGAAACCCAGACTGAAGTGTGACAGCTTGGGAGAAGTAGGATCCCTCGTGAGAATGGATTTTAAAACCCTAAGTGTGAATTCCTCCTAGGTATACGTGACCAGTTTATCTCTAATATCTAATGGACAGAAGTTTCCCCTCAACTATAAGTGAACCGTATCCTCCTCTTTAATAATAATAAAAAAAGGGATTCTCCCTGAATGAATGGCTTTGCCCCTACCTATTTCTAGTGGTCAGCTTAGTATAAAAAACACTTCCAGGGCTGCCCCAGTGGCACAGTGGTTAAGTTCATGTGCTCTGCTTTGGCAGCCTGGGGTTCGCAGGTTTGGATCCTAGGCATGGGCCTATACACTGCTCATCAAACCATGCTGTGGCAGCATCCCACATACAAAATAGAGGAAGATTGCCACAGATGTTAGCTCAGGGCCAATCTTCCTCAACAAAAAAGAAAAAAATACTTCGGATAAAAACTAGTATTGAGGTAGAGAAGCCATTTATAGGGAGAGTAGAAGGCCCTGGAGAGGACCTCTCGGTCTTATAAGTTTGGTCAACTAGTAGACTGACACTGACACGTGGGGGCCAAACCTGTGTTGTTTGGCTTGAATGGTGTGTTGAGTTCTTTCATTTCCATGCTCTGAGGTAGGGCAATATTCCACAGGCCCCAGGACATCCTAGCATCTCACACTTATCATCCCTGCTTGATCCTATGGGCTCTGGAATTTGCCACCTCTGTTCTACATAGTGTAAAAGCCACTCCCTCTACATTGTGCAGTTTATACGTCCTAGGGGGCTGGGGTGGGTCTGAGACCGACCAGATTCTAAAACACTGGCCTAAAGTGTGACCCAGGGACCTCCTGCATGCGAATCACCTGGAGATGTGTTAATATACAGATTTCTAACCCCAGTTCCCTAGCTGGCCAAATCAGACTCTCTAGGGGTGCATTTTAAAGATTTTATTATTTTTTTCCATTTTCTCCCCAAAACTTCCTGGTACATAGTTGTGTATTCTTCGTTGTGGGTCCTTCTAGTTGTGGCATGTGGGATGCTACCTCAGCGTGGTTTGATGAGCAGTGCCATGTCTGTGCCCAGGATTAGAACCAGCGAAACACTGGGCCGCCTGCAGCGGAGCATGCGAACTTAAACACTCGGCCACTGGGCCAGCCCCTAAGGGGTGCATTTTAATAAACACCCAGCGAGATTTGAGAACTACTGGTCAAGAGTGACTCAGAAGCCTGGAGTCAACTTGGGGCCACCTGATGTGGATTGGGAGTGGTTAAGTATGGAGACTGGTGGTCGGTTAAAGCTTTCCCCAGTCTGCCTTCCTGTCTAGGGCCACTGCATCCTGCATCCATCATGGTGAAGTGGAAGGGAGACTTGACATGCCAGCTCTGTACTTAAATAGCTGTGTCAAGTCGCTGGTGGCCCCAAGTTGCTCACCTCTCAGGGCTGCTGTTTCCTTCCTGAAGAAATAAGGATTAAGGCCAAAGGGATCACCACAGTGAATTCCCAGCTGAACTGTAATTTCTCTAATTTCCACTCCCCAACATCTCCAAAGCCATGACACATCTCACCACATGCTATAGAGGGTGGGTCTGAAAGTCTACTTGTGGCCTGAAAACCAGTTTGTCCTCACACAGCTAAGGCAGAGGGCTTCCTCGCTGGTCCCAGAACTTCCTCTTGCAAGCTGGAGATCTGAGTGCCTTGAAGGGACATCCCATGGTCAGGAAAACAAAAAAAACAGGCCCCCTCACTCCTCTGATGTGAACACAGACCTTGCAGTGTTTGCCTGAAATGCCTGGCCAGGCAGCCAAGCTAAGGGCAAGGAAGATTAGAATAATCCAGGGCATTTGCTTGTTAAGACCCTTATACAAAAATGGAGCGCTGAAGAAAAGCCCGGTGTAAGCTGACGAGTTTGTGAGCACAATCTGTGGATTTGTTGGAGGCAATCCCGCCAGCTAAAGGGATAAGCTTCGTAGCTATGCCTAAGAAGCCTTAACCTGTGAAGTATCTTTCAACTTAGAGGCTTTGGAAATGGGGAGGGAAGGGAGCAGAGGCCTAGGCACAGGTTGTCGAGAAGCCCTTTTGAAGACTATTAGAAGGAGGAGAGAAACAGGCCCGAAGGGTGTGCTGAAGAGGCTGAGGACTGAGGTATCTGGCCTTGTTGGAGGCAATTGCTTAAGAATCTGCTTAGATGTGCTTTCTTCTCGATATTCCCTTGTCTCCTCCTTGTTGACCCTCCAGGACCCCAGCTCCCCATCTTCTGCACAGAAGCAAAGACCCATTGATTTATTTTGTTCAGGAAAAAGAACCGGAGAGGTGCGCTGTCACTGGAAATTGGAGCATCTCCCCTTCCAGTGACAGGAGCCCAGAGGCCATCCCTGAGCTGATGACTCTGAGAGAGTGTCTTCCCCCTCAGTGAAGTGCTCTTAGCAAGAACTGGAGGCCGGGTGCTCAGAAGTGTCATTGGGATGCTGGAAGGTGGACAGCCTCCGGGTCTGAGGAGGAGCCAGGTCTGGGAGATTCCTCTGCACCAGCGAGGCCAGGTTAGCTGCCTCGTGGCCCAGTGTTTCAGAATCCTGATGCACAGCATCCCTCTCGCTCACATTATCCCGAGGTGCTGAACATCACCACCCTGGGCTGGCTCCGGTCTGAGGAGCACTGCCAGTGACAAATCCATGTCTCAAAGCCGTCCCGTGAGAATCTCATGATATGCTTACGTCACACGGCCGGGAGGATGCACCGAACCAGACGGAGACTTAAGTCACTGCTCAAAACCGCCTTTCAGGGCAGGGAGGAAAAGTCACTGAGGAGGTGAAATGACTCAGGACTTTTGGGGAGAAAAATAAGCATTTGCTGAAGCATGAGGCAAGAAGACGATGCTCACAGGAACCTTGGCCCATGTTTGGGTCAGGCTGGTTTCTGTTTCATTTATGTTATGATTGCTTGGTAAAGAGACCTAAGACGAGGCCCTAATTCGCCTGGGTGCAGTTTCCCACCTGCAGAGCGAGGGCTCACCTGTGCAAAGCCATATGTCAAAGTCAAGATGCCGTGGGTGAGTGTTCTTTGAAAGCGAAAAAGAATGATACAAATGTACTATATTTTATCATGAGGCAGTTGAACTGAATGGTCTTTACGCCCCTCTCCTGCACTATGAATAAATTGATTGAGTGATTAATTAATTCTCACCATTTTGAATCCTGAAATGCTTGATTCACACTTAGGATTGACCATCTCACGCCTTTGAGCTGAATTCTCAGACTCTCTTGTTAATGTTTTTAGAGACATCAGCAAGAATCAGATATCGGACATTGCTCCAGATGCCTTCCAGGGTCTGAGATCACTCACATCACTGTAAGTGGGGAGCAGAGTCACCGGGGCGGGGGGGGGGGGGGGGGGGGGATGGGAGAGGGATGTGTCCATATTTTTCAGGAGGTGTTTATCAAGGCTTTATGTTCCCTTACACTCTTGTGGCAACCTGCTAAAAGAAACAAATATTTCTTCAGGGGAAATTGATCTTGGGGAATATTTCTACAACCCAAATGCATTATTTTTATTGATTAAGTGCCCAGCAGCCTTCCCAGTTATTGGCTTCTAATTCGAATGCATCTTCTACTCTGACCAGGCTCCCCCTCCCACCCTGCACGCCTCCACAGTGCTCTCTAGGGACCTGGAGGGAGAGAATTGTAATGTGTGTTTATTGTGGATGTGCCCATTTTGTGGCCTTTTCAAGGGAGGGGCTAATTTTCTTCCCCTGATTTTCAGGCTTTTTATCCAAACTAACCTCACAGCCATTGTTCTGGGAAAGTATCAACCCCGTCCTATAAGCCCTTCTCTTCTTTGATTTTGAAACCTTAGGGCAGCCTACTGAGTAGAACCAAAGGTTAACCCCCCAGGGGTTCAAGGACCCCCAGGGGCAGGAAGGCATGAGCTTTGTCCTGATTCTCTCAGTGACTCACCCCGGTTGGCACAGGGAATGTCACTTGAGTCTTCTGTGCGTGTTTCCTCACAGGCAAAGTGGGGACAGTGACACTTTCCCTGATTAACACACATTCAGTGGTGACCATGATCACGGTGATAACAATAACTGGCAGTACTTATTGAGCACTTACTGTGTGCCAGGTGCTGTTCCAGGCGTCTTGCAAGTCTAATCCTCATAACTACCTAAAATACAGACTCTGTCCTCACCTCTCTTTTACAGTTGAAGAAATTGGGTCATCTCAGTTCCACACAGGCGGGGGTTTTTCTCTGTTTTGATCCTGGCTGAATCTCTGGCACCTCAAACAGTACGTGGCACATAGTTGTTGTGCAAGATTAAAACTTGTTGAATAAATAAATGTAACTTATCTGAGGTCCACAAGTGGCGGAAGCAGGATTTGGACCAAGCAGTCTGACTCCAGAACCCACTTTCTTGATCCAATGCTATGCTACCTCTTGAGATAATGCACAAAGGATAACATAAGATACAAAAAGGTGTCATCGGTTGATATTATTTCTCTCCTTGGTGACCTGCCCACCCAGGCAAGAGCGAGGATGCTCAGAGGCAAGCTGTCCATGCTTTACCTCTCCATGCAACCTGTTTGCTTAATGAATGAGTGGGCAGGTAACAAGATACACATTTTCCCCCACCTGGGTCCATCCCACTGGGAAGGGGCTGAGGACAGGGATTCAGCTGTTGCCTGCTGCTAGCAGAGTAAATTAGTTTCATTTATCGGATAGAACATCTGGCTGGGATATCAAAGACAGGATTGTGTGTAAGATTAGTGTCTGCTTATTGTGCTGAAGATCACAGAGGGGAAGGGAGAGCGGCTGTCTGCCGCCAGGATCCCAGCCCTGCCCCCATCCTCCCGTTCCCCGCTTCTGTTTCCCTCTGCTGGCGTTTGGGAACAGTCTAAAGACAGTGAGATGCTTCTAGTCTTGCAGGAAAAGAAATTCAAAATCTAGTTGTCAAACATGAAATTGGCATGCCACTAGCCAATTCTGAAATGTATTGGGGTGTTGTCTAAGTGAAATGCCTCTCACCCCCAGTTTATCCATTCATCTATTCAGTAGACATCTACTGTGTGCGGAGTAGTATCATAGGCACTGAGAATGTAGCAGTAAACTGGACAGACAAAACCCTTGGCCTCGTGGAGCTTTGAACACAAACACACCCAGTCCAAACTCAGAAGTGGCCGAGGTAAGGGGCAGGAAAGCATTTACCCCACACCTGTTCGTTCATTCTTTCAGCAAATATTGATTGTGTTAGACTCTGCTGGCTTCTCAGCTCTAGGGACCCAGCCATGAACAGGCCACATAATGTCACCACATGCACTGAGCCTACATTCAAGGGTGCTGGGAGACGGAGGCAAAGAAAAATTTTAAAATAAATAAATATATAAGTAATATAACATGATATAGTGAAAACAGTTGAAGAAATAAAAGGGGTGGCAGGTGGTGGAAAACATTAACTAAAGTATTCAGGAGAAGCTTCCTGAGGAAGAGATGCTTGAGTTCAGACCTGAAGGGTGTGAAGGAGACAGTCAAGGAAAGACGCAGGGGGAAAGCCAGATGGGTCCACACCCAGATGCCCCAGGTGGACCCACAGCCCACTTCAGCCTGCTGGAGAGTGGTTTGGACCACTCGGCTTAGAGATGTCCCCTATGGACGTATGACGAGTGGTGCGAGGACCTCCTACCCCAGGACCCAGGGCCCTACCAGCTTCTGCCACACTAGAAGTTCTGACATCAGCTGAGACAAGCAGACAGTGACATTACTACATTTGGCACAGTGAGCAGTGGGAAATTAATATGAATTACAAATGTGAGCCTGAGCCATCATGCTGACTTTTATTTAGTCATTAATTTGTTGAAACATTAATGAAACACACTCGCAGGCTGAGCGAGACGCTCACTCTTCAATCCTGGTGGCATCTGGAATATGGGGGTTTGGTTTAGCACTCCCGTTTACCATTTCCTCATCCTAATCTTTTGCCTCCTCAAAGGCAAACAGCCTGGATTTGCAATCCAAGGAGGGACTGAATAGAGCATTCATTCAGTGCACTTCAGGGCCCAGGAGAGAAGGGAAAAACAGCAACAACCACAAAACCCTCCTTAGCTAAGTTCCCTCCATCTCAGAGGAGGCTGGATCCAAGTGACAGTGAAGTCTGTGCCATAGATGAGAGCACAGAAGGCCAGCAGTGTCTTCAGCACCTGTGCTGAGGACCAGTAGATCCCACTGGGCACTGGACTGGAGAGGCAGACAGCAGGCTTCTTCCCCAAGCCCCACAAGTCATCAAAGACCGGCCCATGAATAGGAGACCCAGCGTGAGGGACCTTGTAGGCCTACAAGAGAGAGGGGTAAAGAATTGAGAGTTCCTTAGTTCCTGGAACTCAAAGAATAGGAAAAACGGCTGGAGTGTCGAGGCTGCCATCACTCTGAGATAACATTTCCTTGCTCCCCAGGTTTTCCTGAGAGCCAGTCCTTGACTCAGCAGTCCCTGAGTCTTCTGGTTAGGACCCCAGATACCCAAAGCCCTGTCTAAGTGGATGATTAAAGGACTCAGCTCAGGAATTCCTAGGATGCAGTGGGATATTAAAGGAAACGTACTATAGGCTAGACTCAGCCTGATCAATACCCACTAAGGACAAGAAGACACAGGTCCAGCCAGCTTCCCACACGTATTATTTATTGCCGGGGTGTGAGTCATATTAGCAGCTCAGGGAGACACCACAAAGGGACTGCTGCTTCCTATTGTGGTTTATTTATCAAGCTGGGTTGCCCAGGAGTGAAACAGGATAGAGCCCATTTCTCCTCACCTCCCAGACAGCCTGCCCCTCCAGCCCCCAATGGCACTCGCCTGCTGTCTCACTGGTGAGGAGAAGGGATGAGGCAGGCTGGGGAAGGAGATGCTCTGAGATGCCCCCCAGAGTCGGCCAACATGATGGCTTCCTACGTGAGTTCCAGTGGCCTCTCATCCGCGGTGACTGCTGTCTTCTCCACTCTTTTCCAGGGTGCTCTATGGGAACAAGATCACTGAGATTGCCAAGGGACTGTTTGATGGGCTGGTGTCCCTACAGCTGCTGTGAGTAGGAACTTTGTCACTGTTTGTGTCTCTGGGACTATTTGCAGGCTCTTTCCTGCAAACTTTGAGCCATGATCTGTAGAGCTCTTCTTTTGATTTTATGCATGACAAAAGGAAAAAAAAATTCTGAGCGGTCTACCCCTCACCTCCATCGCCTCTTATTGGTGGAAGGAGAGCCAGGGAGTTGGCAGAGGGAGGCCAAGGTCAATGTGAACAAACCAAAATGGTATAGCTCGGGAGCTGGCCCAGGCATGAGTCACTAACCATAGGTTTAGGGGCCAGAAATTAAGCCAGAGCTGAATCCTGCAAGGGGAAGCATCTTGCAGGGATGTGCTTGGAATTTAGGAACTAGAACATTCACACACCTTGTTCCAATACTAAAGGTGAAACAGAGCTGCTGATAGACAGGTGACCTTGAAGAAGGGTGGGGGTGGGGCTGAAAGAATTAGAGAAGAGCATAATCAGTCACTGATGTGACTCTATCTAGGTAAGATATGGCTGGTGGGTGGGAGTGTTTATTTAATTTAAAGGAAGATTTGTTGCCCCAAATTTTAAGCTCTGGGATTATATATTTGCATTTATTTTATTCTGGTCATTTGAGCCTAAATGTTTGAAGAAGATAATTGAACTCTGACGTGGAGAGGCAAGGAAAGGAATTTAGCTCATCTTGTTTGTTAAGATTTTATGATCGGGGAGAATTATCTCTGGTTCGGGATTAGGCAGCCATAGCATCTACACGCATGTACTGTGGGTGTGGAAGTGTATGTGTGTGCATATATATGTCCATGTCTGCTCGGTGACCATCACAATTCCTGTTGATATTACGAATTGACCTTGAGTATCCCGTAGCAATGGAGAATACAAGGTCTCAGAGAGGTAAATGACTTGCCCTCAGTTATACAGCAAAACAGGTATGGAAACTGGAGTAGAGTTTACGTGAACCTATGGCTCGGAGGGTTCCCAGCCCTCTAAATAGCACAAGATCTGTGTCTGTAGAGGTGTGCATGAGTACAGGGGTGTGTGTGTGTCTTTTTAAAATTGCCTCTAAGTCCCAGGCAATGAGAAACGGCCTGGGGCCTCCCTGCTTCCCAGCCAAGTGAAGCTACAATATGAATTTGCAGACCACGTAGTTAGGCTGGGTCTCCAGATAGGAGGGAGGCCAGGAGCAAGGAAGGAGAGATGAAGATAGGTAGCACATCTCACATGGCAACACCCAAAGACTCTTCAAGACAGAGGAAGTGAAACTTTTCTTCAGCCTTCCCTTTCTCATGTGTTTACTCCCTACCCTTCCCGTGTCCTTTAAGACTCAGCCCTAGACAGATTCTCCTAGGATGGTACAATAATGTGAACCATGTCCTGATGAGATGCCCAGCTCCTTTGCAGGCAGTGCATCCCTCACAGCAGTGGTCAGGCTTGATTCAATGAAGCAGAAAGCAAGAGAAAGAAAATTCTGTATCTTTTTCTCTGCATCTCCCCCACCTCTGTCTCCGTGTCTGTCTCCCTCTGTGGGAGTATTCATGTTCAAAGGTCCCAGGACCGAGTGGGCCTTTGAAGCTATTTGTTAGAATGACCCGCCAGGGCTCTGCAGGGAGCTTGGTGTTTCACAGATGGTGTTCTTTGCTTGTAGCAAAGAAACTGTAAGTTATAACTGCCACCATAAGGCTAGTTAACTGTAGCTATCAATCCCTTGAAAGAAGAATAACACTAACATCGGCCTTGAGATAGATTTGGGAGTGTTGTGTTCCAGTGGGCTGCAGCAAATATCCTTCTACAATCTGTGCGTTTGGCAAGGAAAGGAAAATGCCCTTGCATGCATTAAGGAGAAACACGGTGTGCATCAGTGTGCCTAGCAGAGTGCAGGGCTTGTAGCAGATTCGATAAGTGCATGTTTTTCTAAAAGGAAATATATCTCAGTTCCAAGCTGACAGCAGTCATGAGTGAATAGAACTAGCCAAATTTCTCATGGGCCAGGAAGGCAGCTCTAGTTTACGATCACCATTTTGAGCAGATGGAATTGAGTAGCTGGGAGTGAAGAGCAAGAGTTGACACAACTCAGTCAGGCTCACTTTCCAGAAAGAACTAGCAACTGGAGCCGTCATTGGGCTTTGACCTGCTGTTGAGCAGTTGGAAAGCAGGTCCTGATTACATCTAATTTAGCATTCGGCCCACTGTAGATTGGATTTCTCCTTGTTAGACTGGAGACACTCTGATAAGAAGGCTTTGATTAGAATACCCTGATAGTCTGGGTAATTTCCTCTCCTTTGGCTTGAAGGCTTTTTGCGAGAGATTTGTGTTTTTTTCTTCTCTCTCTGTCTCTCAAATCATTGGTGCACAGCAAAGCCACCTCTGCCACACGAAGTGATCTTGGATATTTCCTTTCTGGCGCTTGTTGTGCTGCTGTCAGTAATAAAGTGGGTACGTTGTAGTTGGTTGTCCTGCCCGACCCCCATTCTCTGTTTCTCCAAACTTTTCAGCCATCCTACCAAGCTCGCCCAGCCTGGTATGTACCCAGCCCTCCAGGATCATTTTCTTGACATGTTCTTTTGGGCGGATGGCGAGCACTAATGGTACAATGTCTCAGGCTGCAGTTTCTCAGAGTCTGCAGCAAATGGGTCCATGTGGATGAGCCTCAGCAGTCCTGGGAATGACCCCCTAACCCTGATAGCCTGTCCCCTGGGTGTCAGCCTCGCAGGAGTCACCTCCTTTAGTTTAAGTTCCAAAAGCTTAGAGTTCAAAGAAACTTGAGGGCTCCGAGCACAACCTTCCACCCGGCTGGTGCAGAAACGCCTCCCCTGCGCCCTCTGACAAGTCTTCTGTCGCTCGTTTGCTGATGGCTCCTGTGATAAGTCATCACTGTGTAGTTAGGAGAGTAGGAAGCTTTTTGTTATATTCAGCCTCAGAATGGCTTCTGGGAAACTCAGGAAAGGCTACTCTCGTAGTCTTCAAATGTTTGAAAATAACTAGTATGTCTCCCTGTACTTAATCCTAGACCGGTCCAGTTCCTGCAGACATTCATTGTATCGACACATAGGCCTTGGTTATTAGTAACAGCCTTTATACGTATAGGATCTGGGGAACGCCAGGTAATCTGTCAGCTTAAAACAGGCTGCTGGGGAGCTAGTCAGGTACCCATTTGGACAAGAAGAAGGGACAAGAAATTCCTTCCTAAACTGCTGAGAACTGAAATATCTCACACGGAGGGATCTCAGAATCCAAGTTAGGACAGGACATGCCACTGGGCACGTGCTCCCAACACCAGGGACAGGAGCAACTGGATTACCAGAGCAGTGACCTGTCCTCTTCTCCCAGGCTCCATCCATCTCACCGGAAACTTAGGGTGAACGTTCTTGTTCCTCTCCTTTCCCCTGCCCACCCAGGCCCCTGGGCTCCTGGGATGTCTGTGGAGATAGTGACCCTGCGTACGCAGCCCCCCAGATCCTTCACCTTGTAGCTCAGAGGTCAGTCCTCCCCAAAGCAAGGAAAGCGGTCAGTGGGTCTCCAGAGCCGTCACTTCCTCCTCTGATGGGCAGCTGCTAGCTGCACTGTTATAGCTCCCCCAGAGAATAAAGAGCATTCACTCAGTGCTCATTGATTGCACCGCATGCGTAGGAAAGTCACTCAAGGCGGGCAGGCAGTCATTTGAGGTGGAAGCCTTCATGTAAATGTGGGCCGCGGTCGATGTTAAGCCTGCTCCAGGAGGTCTTAAACCAAACCAGGCTGTCTTGGGGCTGGAATAAGTTAAGACAACCTGGGCACCTGTTGTTCGATTTTCTTGGAAGGCAGACAAGACCATTTGAGGATCTTGGAGTTTGCCAATTACAGGGCAGTGAGCAAAACCTCACTCCCTATGGCTCACTTTCCCTCACCAGCTGTTTCACAAGTATTACTACTGCTGCTAATAATAGCAGCTCACATTTATCAAATACTTAATACATTCCAGAACCTGTGCTAAGCAATTTCATATGCATCATCTCATCTCATCTTTGCAACAACGCTAAGAGGAAGGTATTGTCGAAAGGCCCATTTTACAGATGGAGAAACTGAAGAACTGAAGGGTTAAGTAACTTGGCCATTGTCTCTCAGCGTGTAAGTGATGGAGCATTGGAACCCAGGCCGTCTGATTCTGGAGTCTGTGCCAGAGGCTTCTGCTTCAGCCCCAGTCACAGGCAGCTGTGCAGAGCTGGTTTTATGACACGTGGAACCAGAATTCCTCACTGGCTCAGGCCGAGGAGGGGGTGCTGCTGGACTGACTGTTAATCAGCTCCTCTTGTCATGCTTCAGTCTAAGTCACAGGCTGCTGTCTCCCGTCGAACTTCCTCTGGTTCGTTGTCATCACTGACGTTCGCCCTGAGCCCTGTGACAGGTTGAGGTGAAAGGATGAAAATTCTCCCCAGAAGAAGAGGCAGACTTACTTTGAGGTGCATTCTTGAAGGGGGAGCTCTTCCCTCTCATGTACCTGGTGCTTCCTAGGGAAAGTTCTTGAGGAGACTTAAATTCTGGAATTATTCCATGCCTTGGTCATTGAGTAAATGGTTTACCCCTCTTAAAGGACTGACTAGTAACCAGGTAACAATCAGGTAGGCAAGTGACCACCCTACTAGCTGTTGGGAGAGGGAAGGGGCAAGCCAAGTCACACTGGGTGAGGCCACTTGATCTCCTGATAGCAGGTGACGGCTCCCCTGTCTGGTCTCTCAGACTCTCAGCCTCCCCCGGTCGCCATAGGAAAGCGCAGTTGCCTGCACCCTGTTCCTAGGGCCCTCCTGTGTCTTTGGAGTTAAAGGGGGGGTCTTGTTTTTCAGACATGCCACCCCATGGCATTGCTGCATTTGCAGTTTGAATCACCATGACAACCCACAGCCCCTGCCAGCAGTGCAGTCATCATCGGGAGAGAAGGGAGGAGTCATCTTTGCCCCTCGTTGGGACTTGGAGGGCTCCTCCCATTTCCTCTTGAGAGTGTTTAGCATGACGTGGCCCAGAGTAACCCCCCATTCACAAGCACAGAGAAGATTCCGGGCAGGGTCAGAGTTCCTTGACCTCGTGGCACCAGCTTCCTCCCCATGTCCAGCCTCAGTAGGTTGCTGAAGGTCAAAATAAATGCCCCATATTTCATAGGGGAGGGATGAGCGCATGCTTGTTCTGAGGCAAGACAGTGGTCCTTATTACAATTAGTAGGTAAAGAAATTCAGGATGGCACAGGGTTAATACTAGAGAAATAGAAAAGAGGAAGACACATGAATGAAGGCAGTTTGACTGCATATCCCACAGCTGACTCAGGGCTCCAGAAGAGCTCCCCTAATTGGTATCCTCACTCATAGTTTATGCCAATGTGTAATAGTGGTAAATACTTCCAGGGACACACAGAACTTTTCTTTTTTTTTAAATAACAAAGAGCCTTTATAACCCATTCTTTAAGAATCATTCTCCTCCTGGTAGAGCCAGAGAAAGGGCGGTGCTCTATGGTTGTTGGTACCTTCTTTCCTCCCCTATGTGTCTGCATCTGAGTGCGTATGAAAGACAGACTGACCACCCAGCCTCGCTTTGGGGAAAGGAGGCTCCGTGAAGCAGCCCCTGGCAGGAGCCTGCACCCATCTTTCTATCCCCTGGTCTTTGCTGGAAGGGCTTCCTTTACTCTCCAGGAAGCAGCCGCTACACTCTTTCTTGGCACCAGTTTCCTGAGAAGAGCTCGTGCTCCGGAGTTTGCAATATGCTTTTGACATTTCCAGACAAACACCACATAAGTAGGAGGAATAACGTAAACGCTGTCTTCCGCAGACCCCTGGGCAGGTGTGGAAAATATAAATACCGCTGAGAATGATAGCTCGAGGCCACGGAATCAACATGTGAACCGCTGGGGTTGCCAAGGTGATTTTAATGCAATTTATCATTAAACCTGACTCCAGATGTTTGTGTTTTCCAAGCCTTGCAGCCCAGGCATGTGAGCCCTCAGAGAATCTTCACTGAGCAGGAGATGTGGGCAAGGGCAGTAACTGAAAGTGGGGCCTCAGAGGTCTTCTCCTCCATTGCCCTCTGTAGGGAGACCGGGTGTGGGGGTCCTTTTCACAGATCAGGGTGGACCTCATTCCCCTCCTGGGGCCCATCTCCCCGTGTTATCTGGACTCTGAATGAATGGAACTGCAAGCTGCTGTGAGTGTTGACAGCACCTGGGACTTTTCTGGCAGGCAGGCCCGGTCCCCTAGCAGGAGGACTCAAGTCACAAGAGCCCTCCTTAGCCCAGATTCAGGGTATTTCACTCCCCCTTCAAGCTCCAGCTCTGTGGCTCTCCATGGCTTCTGTTTCCTGCCTTGCTTTTCCTGAAGGCGACGGCTCCTGGAAAAGATTATCGCTCAGCAGCATCGTTATGTTGGTTAATCAACGAGCTGAGTGCTAATACCTCTTGACATGGAACATATGTGGAAGCCGAAAATGCTCTGAGAAGAGGGGGTGGCGGAGGGCCTCGTGGAGCTAACAATTGGAAATACATTTAGAAGGTGATGTACGGGTACTCCTGCTCTCGGATGTGCCACTCTCCTTAATTTCCTCTGACTGGAGCACGGCTCTCTTTGTTCTGTTTTACTGTAGAATCCTCACTTTGTTAATGAGAGTGTCTACAAAGCACGTGCTTCAGCCCCCTCCCATAAACAGTAGGTGATTCCTACAGTCCCTTGGTGGGCATCGGGGTGACAGAATGGGTGGGGGCACAGTCTTGGAACTAAGATAGCATGGATCCAAATCTCAAGCTACCACTTGCTAGCTGTCCAACTTTGGTCAAAGGGACTTAAGCTTTCCAAGCCCCAGAGGTGTCCTCTGTCCGATGGAGATAACACTTACCTCACAGGGCGGTGGGGAGATTCAGAGTTAATATGTATAAGGTGCTTGGCGAGTGCCTGGCCATGTGTAATCCTTATTACCTGTTAGGTCGTGTGGCCCCTGCTGTTCACCTGGCCTGGTCATCTCAGAGCCTTCACTCTTTTTGTTTCTATGACCTCTGAAGTTCCTTTGGGAAGTGAGTCTTGGAGCAGGTGACCCCAAAAGATGGTTGGATCTGCTTCTGGGGAAATATTCAATAAGTCCCCAGCCCCCTGACTCACTGGATCCAACAGCAGATCAAGCTGAGATCTAGTTGGGGCATCAAGTTTAAAGTTTGAGAGTCAGGCAGCCTCTTGAATGTGGCAAGCTGGAGAATACTGTCTGCTTCACCACTGTCCCTGGTCTTCCCAGAGTGGAGTGAGAATTCAGGGTGAGGGGAGCGCAGAGCCAGGCATACCAGCTCCCAAATCAGCATTTAGTCAGTGATCCTCAAGGTTGAAACCCTGCTTTGCACCTGTGCAAGGCATTCAGTGAAGAACCCGCCACTTTGTGCCAATGGCAGTTTGGGGAGCATCCCATCTCTGCCAGCTTGGTGCCAGGTCCTTCCTAAGAATCAGCAGGACTCCGGATGCCTCTACAAAACCAAAAGGCAAGCAGTCTTCCAGACCCAATCAGACCTCCGTCCACCTAAAGCGTGCCCAGGTGCATTCCAAAGCTAGCAAAAATAGCCCAGAGACAGGGGACACTGTCCATCAGGCATAGATACGAGAATATGGATTTTGCATGATGGATAAGAGATGAACTTTGGAGTCAGACAGGCTGGAGTTTCACTTATCACTGGGTGACCTAGGTCAAATCCGTCACCACTCTGACCCTCAGTTTCCTCATCGGCAAAATGAGGACAATGATTGTGCTGCTCTGAGGGTGAAAGTAAAGACTGCATGGAAAGTGCTTTGGACAACACTTGGCAGAGGGCTGCACATAGAGCTGTGGGCTCTGGAGATGCCACTCCATTATTATTATCGTTTCACACAGCAGTGACACCGCGACTCCTCAAAGGCGGGTGAACCAGGACAGATCAAGCAGCCTTGATGGAGAAAGAGAGAGAAGACCTGTGTTCAGAACTGCTGAATCCCGCTTCAAATCCTTGTTTCCTCTCAATTTGCTCCACCAAAGGGTGTTTGTTTAATTCCCCTCCAGCTCTTGTCCTTGAACCAGATAGCTTGGAGATCTTTTCATGGAAGCCAGACGGGGCTGAGTGGCTGCCAACCATCCTCCCAAAGGAGAGAGGACAGGACAGGCTGTGAGATCTTGCTGGGGCTAGGGATCAGTGAGGCTGTCCCCCGCATCTAAATCTGGATAAGCAGCTTAATTTTATCTCTCCCTGCCCAACACGTCTTGCCTTAGGGAGCCAAGCCTCCTGGGAGAAAATAAGTGACGGGGGGACTCTGCCCTTTTGTGTTGCCATTTGCTCCTGCTTCATACACTCTGCTCCTTGTGCTGTCTTTGTCTAGGAATTCTGCCAGCCTGGGTTGTTTTGATGCCTTCTATCATTGTGATAACATCCCATGCTGAGAGATCTAGGTGCAATAGAGAATAAGATAGCATCTGGATCAGAAAAAGAAGCCTCGATAGTTCTGATGGGTGAGGAGGGTTATCAGAGCAGCTTGCAGTTTGGATACCTTTTCAAGGCAGGTCCAAATTGCCCCTCCCCTCTCCCCAGGGCCATCGTCCTTATCCAGTGTCTAGCACTCCCCAGTACCAAGCACTGCAATTGAGCTTGTGAATCTGCACTAGGGTCTCAAATCTAAACGCTCACTCAGGCAAGGTAGGCAGAATGAACTGGTGAAGGGCATACAATAGGGAGTAGTGAGGACTGTGGTGAACAGAGAGGGTATGTCCTATCCAGAGGGGGCAGCCACTCCGTAGCTGCCTCCAATGGACCCAGTGTTGCTAGAGCTTCTGAAATTTTTTTCAAGAGGAAATAGAAATCTGGTGTGTGTGTGAAATTTCCCAATTTTCAAAACACTAGGAGGGCTGAATGAACAGATTTGCATGTGAGATGTTGCAGTATGTTGCAAGGAGGATTCTATCCTCAGGCATGAAGTTGGCACCTTTGACCCAGTCTGTTTACTGCATAGTGCAATCTTTCCTAGCCAGATGATGCCCTCAGAGGACCCTGAATGTCTGTTTGGAACAAAGCATTTACCACATACTTTGTTTTTCCTTCTAAACAAACAGACCAAAACAATGTGTGTGTGAAGGGTCCATTCCTGACCCTGAGGTGCATGGCCCTGTTGGATGCTCTCACTTTTCTCCTTGTTTCTCTGCTCCATGGCCTCCTTCTTGGAATGCCCCCAAAATGGAGTGACCTTGGCTAAAATGTAGTACATAAAGCCCAGGAAATTCTCAGGAAAATGCTGCAGAGGGGCTCGACAGACAAGCGGGGTAGGTAAAACCTTCACAGAGAAGACACCAAACCCTCTAGAGACCTGAATTATCCTATCTACTTCCAGCATGCTCCCTGGAAACACTTGTGACCTTGAGCAAGCCCACCCAACTCTTGGCCTCAGTTTCCTCACCTATAACTTGTGAGGCTGGTGCCCGTCTGCCCAGGTTACTGTGAGAATAATAGGATATTGGGAAAGCACTTTGGAAAACATGAAACGTATTCTAGCAACGTGAGCTTTTTTCCATTGCGAGGCGAGAGGACATCCGTGTGGACCCCTGGGACCCTGCCCATTATTAGCCAGATTACACAGGCAGCTCTTCCACTGTCACGGCCACAGCCGCCTATCTGTACACGGATGCGGAGGCGGCACGCCGGCAGCAAGGGAGAGGCGCACGGATGGTTTAGCTCCCCTGGGCAGCCCCGTTCCCAACTAAAGTCCCCCTGGCTGGCATCAAGAGCCTCCGGAGGGAGCCAGCCCACTACGAGTCTCATGGGTCATTCCGCACAAGGGAAGCTCTGAGCCAGCTTTGAAAGAAGACATTTTTAAAATTCAACATTTTTGCTGGTTGGTTTAGTTCCCCCCTCTCCCACTTTCATTCAGGAAGGAGCGAGAAATGATTTTGCACTGGTTTCGAGGGCACAGCTAGTCAGTCTAGTGTCATAGAGGAAATTCTTAGGACCCAGTTTCGCTTGACTTGCCAGCCCCATTCTGGGAAACTCTCCTATAACCCTCATGGCATCATCTGTGCTGGATCAGAATTTCACCGAAAAGGCAGCTTCTTTTGACACTTTTCTTTTCGATAGGGAGAGGGTCTGAAGAGCTCAAACCACAGCAGAAGGGGTCCCTGGTGGACGGGAAGGCTGACCCGGGGGATCAGTGCCACCTTAGAGGAAGGTGACCCCTGGAGTTGCATGTGGAGTTGGGTGTATTTCTGGCACAAATGCCTGTGCCAAGCCCTGAGAATAAAGGGAGGAATGTGGAAATGGATGTCGTTAGTGCCATCATAGAACTTACCGTCTTGGATGGGAGGCAAATGATAAACAAGAAAACCAATACCCTATAGTCACACATGGAGGGAAGTGCTGCAAAGAAATAAACAGGGCTCTGAGAGACGATAACGGGGGGTTGGAGGTCCTGTACATGAGGTGGTCAGGGCAGGCCTCTCTGAGGAGGTAGCGTTTGAGCTGAGATGCAAAGGAGGAGAAAGAACCACCTTATGAAAGGGAGGAAGAGTGTGTTCAAAGGACCTGGGCCCAAACACACATGGTGTACCTGAGGGACCAGAGGGTAGTGAATTGGGGGTGGGATGGATGAGAGGGGAAAGGTGCAGAGGTCAGATCACATGGGACCCCATCTGTGGGGGTGGGGGGTTGAACATGTGTGCATGTGCGAGAAGGAGAGAAAAGGAGAAGAATGTATATGTACCTGCACGCATGCCTACCCATGGATGTATTTTTTCTGGGAGGATGACATATGGCTTTCATCAGATTTTCAATGGGATCAGTGACCCAAAACAACTCTAAGGAATTTTCTGAATCAAAATTGCCCTTAGTCAATCAACTAAAGCTTTAAAACATTTGTGCCAGATGATTTTTGTTTTCTGATTCCTGGAAGCTCTGCATTCTAAAGCAGACAGTGAAGCACATGGGGTACCACTTCTGGTCTTCCTGCACAGGCATGGGTGCGAGGATGGCTCCAGGGGTTGGCAGTGTGCAGCACAGCATCTGTGGTGATGACATGCAAGTGCCCGGATGAGTTTCAGTGGCCACAAGAATGCAAGTAGCAGGAGCCCAAGGCTGTAGGAGAGCTGGGGGGCCCTGAGCCCAGCCCCTGCAGGCGCAGCCCTTGCCCCACAGGTGATGACCAGGGTTCGTGGGTCACCGGCCTCTCTTCTGCTTGCAGCCTCCTCAATGCCAACAAGATCAACTGCCTGCGGGTGAACACCTTCCAGGACCTGCAGAACCTCAACCTGCTCTCCCTGTATGACAACAAGCTGCAGACCATCAGCAAAGGGCTTTTTGCCCCTCTGCAGGCCATCCAGACACTGTGAGTATGCCGCCTCCACTGCCAGCACGTGCCCAGGCAGCAGGTGACCCCAAACACCCAGTCACAGAGAACACCCAAAATGAAGGCAAAGTGAGCACATCCAGGAAGATCTTTAGAGCCTGCAGTGAGAATGGAATCGTAACTCTAGTACTAGCTTACCTGTACTGAGTACTGACAAAGAGCTCAACACCGCACTGAGTACTTTCCCTGTGTTCAAACCTTTAAGCCTCACAGCAACCCTGTGAGTAAGGTGCTGTTACGATCCTGAATTTCTGTGTGAGGAAACCAAGGCACAGAAAGGTTAAGTAACTTAGTCAAGGTTGCACAGCTAGTAAGAAGCAGGATTTGAATCCAGGCAGAGTTGCTATTCACCTGCTCTCTTTACCATTATGGCCACTGTATGCTGAGCAGGCTCCAGCTCTGCTGATAACTCATTCTTGCCCACCAACACCCCCGCCACCCTGAAAACCAAACCTCTCATCCGGGTGCTCTGAGAATATCGCAGCTCCCTCTTTAGGGAACAGTTCCTCACTCCCAAGCACTGCAGGTGTTCATAGAGTGGTGGACGCTGATGACACCTGAGCACAGATCTCAGCTGTGTTTGGGGGCTCCAGCCCCAAGCTTAGACCCTAGCTCAGCGCCAGGCCTGACCATGAAGTGGAGGCTTCTGGAGACCCTCTGAGTCATCTGGCACTTACTGCCCCTGTAGCCAGAGACAGGAGCCAATAAAGAGTAAGAACAGCTGCCGCACACTGAATGCCGACCATGTGCTGAGCACTGTGTATGGCACTTGGGAGAGTGTTCTCACTGAGCCTGGGGAAGCGAGACCCACGGTGCTGCCCTCGTGATGAGGAGGATAATGACGACAATACCCACTACTCTGTATGGAATACTCCCATGTGCCCATCGCCATGCCAGCTGCTTTGTGTGTCTGGTGTTACTGAGCTGGGAGAAATAAAATAAAGGCTGCTCTCAGCGTCAGCCCTGGCCTGCAACTTGCTTTGCCCATCAGAAGTGGCATGGGTGAGAGTTGAGGCAGCATTGGTGGGTCCTGCCCCATGTGGGGAGATCGGCAAGACTAAGTCCCCAGACTGGATGCCAGCTGCACCTGTGACTGTCTTTTGCAGACAGCAGGCCTCAGGCCCCCTCTCTGGGTCCTGTCTAAAAGGCTCCATGTCCTCCAAGGCCTCCTGGGGTGAAGAGGGAGGGAGCCTGGCTCTGGGATGCCAGGACCCAGCACCAGGCAGGGGTGGTGGAGGAGCGCAGCACCTCGGGTCGCTCCTGATGAACTCCCATCCCTCTCGCAGCCACTTAGCCCAAAACCCATTTGTGTGCGACTGCCACTTGAGGTGGCTGGCCGACTACCTCCAGGACAACCCCATCGAGACCAGCGGGGCCCGCTGCAGCAGCCCGCGCCGGCTGGCCAACAAGCGCCTCAGCCAGATCAAGAGCAAGAAGTTCCGCTGCTCAGGTAATCAGGTTAGGGAGCTGGGCCCCACTTTCCGACTCAGAGTACAGCAGCCCTGGAGAGGCCAATAATCCAATCTGGAGGACAGCGAGCGCTGTAATGGCTCCTGGGGAGCATCTTTGCAAATTAAATTGGGGAAATTCAGTTAGCCCTGCAGAAAACCAATTATCTTATGGATTTAAAATAAAACACACACACACAATAAAAGCATGGAGGGAGGGTGGGGAGAATGCGCGGTTTCAGGAGAGACAGAACCAGGCAGCCGCATATCTCCAGGGGGCCTGTACACACGTGCCCTTTAGATGCTACGATTTTTGCTTGTTTGTTTGTTTCTCAAGCATGCTCCCCAAGTGGCAGATGGAGAAATAAATATATCCCAGGCCAGGCTGCAGGCAGCATCTAATCTTAGGGGCCTCTCATCTGCTCTAAGACTGCCTTGGGTGCGGCCCTTACACTATAGTGTGTTATAGGTTTCACAGACATTCTCACCAGCTATGGTACGTTCTGATTATGGAGAGAACAGCAAAGAGTTGTGCTCGAGAAGAAAGCAAAACCTTACTCTCTAGTTCCCAAGCTCTCTCTAGAAACCTTCCTCCCCACTGCACTCAGGAAGGACACTGACCGGGGCTGAATGGCAGGAGAATTCTCAGCTCATCTTAAAAGAGAAGCAGCTCTCCTTGACCCAATAGCTAGGTGAACAGGCAGTTAGAAAGGACTATCATTTGTATAGTTTGCTATTGGAAAAAATCACCCAGCTGCATTGTGCTCCCAATGGTGAGAGATTGATAGTATGATGTACTGAGACGGGTTGGAGCCAACTCTCACAATCTGGGTTTCAGCAAGAACCGCTCTTCTCCCCGTGCCTGAGAGTGTCTTACGTAAGTGAGTTTTCCCGGGGAGAGCGCCAGCGTGGGCACTGGTCTCTGGGAGAAGACCAGCAGGCAGACTTCTCCTTCTTGCAAGTTGTTCTTGTCCTCCAAGTCAGATTCTTTAGTCCGTGTCTCCAGAATGATAAATTTTAGCTGTTTTTTTCTACAGAAGCAAATACCTTGAGAGGGCTTGGAGGTACCACGGGGACTTTGTGACAGTATGAGACGTTGGTCCCAATTTGTCTTCCCCAGAATAATGATGTCAGTTTCAAGAGTAGTTTCTTGCCTGTGATGAGCAGGGTGCTGAGTGCTCCTAGTGTGATTTGGTTCTTCCAGTAGTCTCGTGAGATCAGCAGGAGAAATCTGCATTCTGCAGCAGAGGGAGCTGAGGGCTCAGAGGTGAAGGGCACCCCAAGGTCACAGCTAGCAAACGGTGGAGGCAGGACCGGATGCAGGCCTGGCTCCCTCCTCAACACTGTGCAGCATGTAGGCTAGAAGGAGCATTTGGGAAGGAGGTCCAGCTGCTTCAGTGACTTCCTTTCTCAGTCTCATGGCCCTGCCCCCACCCGCCACCCCCACCCCCGAACTCTTTCCTTAAGTTCCTTCTTGGGGCTGGCAGCATGTCTGGAAGGAAGACCTCCCCCAGCCCAGAGCTGTCACCTGAGGGACAGCCATCCTTTCCAGGCGATCTTTCCTCATGGCCTATGCCTCTTATTCCCCCCATCCCCTCTGCTTCTACCTGTGTCTGGCCAGGCCTGAGTTAATTAGCTCTCGCAAACAGTTGTGCCCAAGAAGAGGGGCGGTAAGAGATAGAGGAGGGCAGGGTGCCATCTGTCAACCCCCACCCCTGGGTCTCACGGGGGTCCCATCAAGATCTCGTGCTCCAGATGGATGCCCCAGCCCTGGGGGGCAGGGCAGGGATGGAGTCCGCCCAGGGTCCAAGGACTGGTGTCTCCCAGGGACACAACCTGGACAATTGCCTAAGAATGCCTGCAGGCTGGGATTGGGGTGGCGGGGCAGGAGGTGGGGGTACAGAAAGAACTAAGTAGGAGAAAGAGAAAATTGCAAATAGACCTAGGAAACAGCAGAGCTTAGTTCTAACTCTAGCTTTGCCACTGTCTGCCTACCTGTGCATTGGAGGGGTCCTGGCTTCTTTTCCTATGTGGGACAGGGGTGCTTGGAAATAAAAAAAAAAAAGAACCAAACGGGGAGAAGGAGCAGCTCCTTAGATTGACTCTGGATAAAATATCTTTTTCTAAAATCAATACTAAGCAGAAAGATTATTCCCATAAAGACAGTGAAAGTTACAGCTGTGATGAGCCTGCCATACAGCATTCTATACGCTTTTATTTTATGTAGCTGCAGAGAAGAGAGGTAGACGGAGCTGCTGGTGAGCTCCAAAGGCCTTGACTTTGAGAGACACGAGGGCCCAGACCTGCCTTGGCCTTGGGAGATGCAGAAACCGTAGGTCTAAAGCTCTGTGTTTCCAGGAAGCTCCAGAAGAAGGGAAGTAGGGCAGGTGACATGAACTGGATTTGACAGATAATAACTCTGCGTTTACTTTCCCCTAAAAGCACCCCCATTGCAAAGACAGCTGATGTAATTAGGAGCCAATTTGAGGGCTGCTCCTGCCACGCATCAAGCCCCTCCTTAGGCTGGGCGTCTGGTTTCCCAGCTGCCCTGTGTCTGCCTCTGTCAGCGCATCCGCCGCCCTGGGCAGCAAGATCGGGTTAGAGGTGGATGCTGCCGGCTGGAGTGATCTGACCATCAGATTAAGTCCTCCTGAAAAGGCACTGCCTGACTGCCTGGGACCCCAAGCCCATCCCCAGGAGAGCACTTGGCAGCTGGAAGATGCTTTCTCTCTACCATCAACCCTACCCACTTTGTGTGTGGCGGTCCAGGCAGCAAGAAGAAGAAACTCTCATGCTGGAGAGTAGGGAGGGTGGTGACAATGTGTCCAAAGATGGCAGACAGCAAGACACCTCTCAGGGAATTACAGAATTTTAGAGCCCTCAGAGGTCACCCAGTCCATGCCAGAGAGGAAGACATTGAGGCCCACGCAGCAGAAAAGCTGGTCTAAGTTTATAGAGCACTATTTTCAGGATTTCTGACATACTGTGAAGATTCTTGACAGCTTTCTCCCTGGTTCCTCAATTTCATTTTGTTGAGAGAAACCAAAGAGAAGGAGAATGCATTTTAAGGCCTGGGGGCAGGGATGTGAGAGGGATGGATTTTCCCTGCTACTGAAGCCCTGGGTACCTGAATGTGAAATCCCCAAACCAGAGTGTTTACAGAGCCCTGCATGTCTGGGGGCAAAGTGGAGTTGAGTCTAGATTACAGTGGCCAGCTCTAGTTGGTCAGATGAGAGGGCTTAGAGAGAGGAGGGGCCAGATCCAGAGCTGTGGAATGACCTTGACTAACTGGTCAACCTTTGCAGACAACCTGTGCACTGTCAAGATGCTGCCACCATCTTGTCCCAGAAAAACTTTGTGGAGGAACAGTGACCCCATCCCACCTGTTAGAGGGCAGGGCAGGGAGAGTCTCAGTCACCTGGCCCTGGCTCTGCCTCTTCAGGGTGCACACATCTCCCAATGGTTTGGGAGGAAGTCCATCAAAACTGCCCCTGATCTATTGCAGATAATGATAGAAAGACTGGGCACCCTCACCTGGGCCACTGGCATCCGCAACAGTTGGTTGTTGGTCCCCGCAACCCACTACCATGATTCACAGCCATGGAGGAATTCAGGAAATCAAGAAGGACCCTAGAATCAGGTGTCTTCCCTCTTTCCTTCCTTCTCTTTGTCTGAAAGAGCCCCCTCCTCATGAGGGCCACTGGTCACCTCTGTGAAAGTCCTTATTCTCAGATCATTATGATTATAGTTTTCTCAGTCCCAAACCCGGGGCCCCACTGGATTCCCCATCTTTCTCTCTGACCAGGAACATGTATTTTCTCCCAGTACCACACCCTTCCTCTACCATACCTCAAGCAATCTGGGAGGATCAGCTGTCAGCCATAGGGTTTGGGGGAAACTGAAAGCTACTGAAGAGACTCCTTAGATGTGGAACATCAAAGGGACTTTTTCCTAAAGAAGTGCGTTGCAGCTTTGCTAAGCCACTGGGAACTGTGGCTTTCTCTTTGAGGGGCTTGGGGAATAGACCGTTAGGGAACCACTCTGCTGTGGGGATGGGCGCTAGCTTGCAGAGCGTGCAGCAGATGCTTCTGCTGAATTTGATGTCTTGTCAGATCAAATGGTGTGATGAATTGAGTTTAGAGGCTCAGTTCAGGCCTGTGATATGACCACTGACACCTGACTTCTTTAATTCTCTTGAGAAGGATCCCTTTTGCCCTGATACTCCTGAGTAGGGGTGTCCAGTAGTCTCCCGCTTGTCTTCTCCCTTCTTCTGTGTCTCCTCTGGGACGGGGAACAAGGCGGGCGGGGCTCCTGTCTTTGGAAGTGTTCCCGTGGAACCCTGCTCCTGGTACTAATCACACTCAGTGGGGGCCTGCTCCGGCTTCCGCTGCTCCACGCTGCTTCCTCTGAGCGCTCCTGTCCTCTCTCTGACGCTGCTTCCTGACCTTGACTCTGACCGGTCGCCGTGGGGCTTTCCTTTGTGCTTGATCTAACCATGTGGTGGCACGATGGAAACGGAACATGGTTCTGTCAAGCACCGCGGAAAGCACCGCGCTCTCCTGCAGCATGGCCCGCCACCGCCGCCACCACCACCGCTGGACACCTCTTCTCTGCTCTGGAGCACCGCAGCCCACCACCTGCCAGACCCACCTCTCCCAGTCTAGCCTCACAAAGGGCCAGGGGTGGTGGGAGTCTTGAAGGATTCACAGAGCTTCTCCACCTCCAGGTAGCAGATACGGGCTGATATGGGTATGGAGAAGCACACTGGGGACAAGCTAAGATCTGTATCCACATCTCCTACCCCAAATGGATTTGCCATCCCCCAAATCTAGTCTGGATGCCAGCCAAGGGGAAAGTAGCTAGGTTTGAGCTAAGAAACCACTATTGTATCTTCCATTCGAAGGGAACAAGGGAACGGGTGTGCCTAAGGCACATGCCCCATTGTTTCATGGAAGAGTCCCAGCCCAGGGCCGTTTTCCCAAGTGGTAGCTAACGCAAAGGTCACTCTACTTGTGACCTGCCCCCTACTGCCTCTTTATTGGAGGCACTGGGAATGAATGTGAACGTGAGAATGGGTGAACCAGGCACGAGTCTGAGACTCTGGATTTAACCTGAGGCTCCTTCTGAACCTGACCCTCACCCCTCAGGAGTACTTTGGCTCTGGTCCCCATGCAGCCTGAAGTCCAGTCTGTTCCCTTGACTTTCCAAGCACAGTTAACTTGGAGGTCAACAGGCTGGGCTCCTCACGTGGTACTAGTTCAGTGCAGGCCACGTAGGGGCCGTGCAGAAACAGGCTGTCTCTTACAATAAAGAGAGAGCCCCTGGCACCTTCCATTCTGCTTGTTTCTTGATAAATCCTAGACCAAGTGTAACCAAAGATTGTGTTGTTGGTTCTTGCCATGGAGTCTATGTCCTATCCCTTAAGAGAGAGCCGTGGTGGGAACCAAACCCAGGAGGCAGGCTCTGGATTCCCATGGTGATGTATGGCTCTCATTGTCTCCTCTTTCAGGCTACCCCTCAGATCCAGGGGCCCAACCATTGCTGGGTGATGGACAGTCCTATTTCCCTCTCTCACTTTTTTTACCGTATATTGAGTGCTTCCTGTAGGCCAGGCACAGAACTGTTTTAGATCATCTTGTTTAATTTTCACAATGACCCTATAAGTCCCATTTCACGTATTTGAGGCTCAGAGAGGTTAACTAACTTGCCCAGGGTCAGCATGGCTGCTCTTTATGGCTATAATACTCAGCTTTTCCTGCTGTGGATAATCCCATTGCCTTGAATTATAAAATCAAAAAGACCTTGACGTGAATTGGTAGAGAGTTGAAATTTTTTTAACGCTCCCTTTCAACCTTGCTTCTGGTAATAGAAAATAACTTGAATAAGAGAGAGAGCCAGCAGCACTGTTTAAATGAATTTACCAAGATCCATTTGGTACAGAGCAAATCCTCAAGACTGGAGAAATTCCCTTTCCCTCTGAACAGAGGGGGCATTCTGAGTTCCTCGGTGCTGCCAGCACCATGCGGGGGGCCAGGACTTTGGGAGCGGGTCCACAATGGCGCCCTTCCATCGGCGCCTCCTTGGTCCCATAGCAGCCGACTTGTGACCAGGTACTGCCCAGCCACAGGCCGTGGGCATTTCCCTCTGCTCTCAGGCAGATAGCTGTATTCATAATAGACTCTGATGGAAAGAGCTTACCAGGACAGCTGTCTACCCAACTGATCACCAAACCCCTGGCAAAACAGTTGGTGTTTTCCAGCCACTGGCGTCTGGTCCTCACGAGTGGGTAACTATGTGCCCGGCAATGTTCTCTTGACTCCATTCATTACTTGAGACCCTTTGCTCGTCCGCATAACTCTCTTTTCAAGCTGAGGAACCCTGACAGACCTCCTACTCCCCCTAGTTCCTCTTTCTGCTCCTTTCCTTCTTTCTTTCATCTTGCCCAGCTTAGGGATATTGGAGGTAAAAGGGGAAAGCTCTGGACACGTGCGTTAACGGGTCCACGGTCATCAGATAACAGCGAATCTGTGACTTCCACTCAACAAACTGGTTGCCCAAAGAATGATGGAAAATGCAGACGGCTAATGGCAGCAGTCATCCCGAGCCCACTGCTGGCCTCTGCAAAGTCCATCCAAAGAATGGGAGCCCTGGCTCCCTACTTGCCCCAAACCCATGACCATGCAAATGGTACATACGTTCTCTCCTGGGAAGTGGCCATAGGGCAGGGATTCGTAATAAAATCACGTTGCTGTGGATTTCCACCCCCTGATCTATTAAAGCTTCTCTGTGATCATGTCGCAAGTGTCATTGTTCTGAGCCGCCTGCAAAAGGGGAGGAGGGAGCAGGGCAGGGGCAGGCGAAATGCCGTGTGACTTCAGTTCTCCCGGGACCCACTTCAGCCGCGGTTTTGTTTTATGGCCCTTCTTCAAATCCCCCGAGATCGCTCCCGCCTGAACTCGCCCCAAAGAGAGGAAGCAAGCGGCAGCCTATTTCAGTTACTTCTCTCCTACTAAGTATTTCTGGCAGTGACAAATACGCGTTGAGATTGAAATTGACTTTTAAAGCTCCGGAAAAGTTAAAAATACTTTTGGGTAGTTATGAGCATTAGGCATAACAAATGGCTTGAAGAAACCCTGGGTAGTTTCGGTAATGAAATATGAAGTGATGGAGGTGGCATTTCAGGCTGGCTCTGACTGGGGAACGAACTCTTTCGGTTATGTACATACGCCGTTATTAACATTTCTGGCTCCCACTCATATGAAATATCACACTCCGACCCCCTCGTTATTACAAACCAGGGCAATAACAAAAACAGCAGGGGGAAAAGTGCTGGAAAGAACACATTAGTCCATCGAATCTAATTGCAAAATCATTTCATTAAAATGGGTCAGCAGCTCCATTGCAGAGGTCCGCCAGTTATAATCTAACTATACTACAGAGAGCGATTCCTGCTAACTACAGACGCTCTCACCTTGATTAAAACGAAAATGCATTTACTCGGCGGCTGTCCCTGGCCACGGCCCAGCCGGTGCATGTCTTCAAGCTCATCGTGTTGAAGAGCAAACTGTGCTCCCTCCTCTCTCTCTGCCTTTGATCGGCACTCAGGCTTCCTCCGCTTTGCCAGGATCCCATTGTAGACCCTTCTGAGGGAAGAATACTTGCATATGTACGAGATGTTCCTTTATGCCTTCACCGTGTGAACCACCAGCAGGGAGCAAGAGAGGGGTGTCATTTAGCAGGGATTGCAAAATGAAATTTGCCCAGGATTCGGCATGTTGATGTGTCTGGGGGAAGATTGCCCAGGTCAGAGTTATACAGTGGGATGGACGCTGGCAAACCAAGGATAAGAGATTTGCATAATGCATTGGACCAGGAATCCGCTCAAATAACTGTGGGGATACGTGCACGGATTTTGCTCACACAAGGCTGGGGGTGGAGGATGGGATGAAGGAGGGGGTTTGGGAGGGAACAGAGAGGGAAAGGAGACAGGTCCAGGCCTCTGACACCCTGTTTTAGGTAGATGGTCTCACTTCAGAATCAGAGATCCACCAAGTTCATTCCCTATCAGGAATTACCACAGGCTGATAATGTGAGGGGTGAGAAACAAGGGGGCAGACATCTGTTTCCCGCCTCGCCATAGCCACTACTGGAAAATGCCATTTGGCCCACCCCGACCAAGCTGGACTTTATGATCATTCCTAGAAGGACTGAGATAAACACGAATTTGCAGTGAAGCAGAGGATTAGTCACGTGGGCCCTGGCAGCAGCCTGTCTGGGTCCATCGCTCTGCCATATACTGAGTGACCTGCGGGCTTCAGTTTCTTCATCTGTAAAATGGAGTCATCGTAACCTCAGAGTGTTGCAAGGATTAAATGGCCCCACTCATTTGAAGTTCAAAGAATAGTGCCTGCCTCATGGTCCACGCTCAGTAAATGTCACCTGTTATCATGAGCCACACTGATGCGTTAGTGGCCTCTGATGTGCCAAATGTCCCACTAGGTTCTAGAAGAAAACAGTAGTAGAATCACAAACATCTGTACAACTCTTGACCCTTTCCCGGAGACTCTGCACCACTTTGCTCTTTGTGCGTCTTCACAACAACCCCTGTGAGATGGGGGCAATCATTTGATTCCCGTTTTACATGTGGAGAGACTGAGGCTAGTAAGGGGCAAAGCCTGGACAAACCCACACCCTCTGCTGCTAAACCTCTGTCCTGCTCGTGCCCCAGGCTGCCCTGATGCAGATAAGATGGCCAAGGTGTGCCTCCGCTAGTTAAATAAATGATACTCACGTTCTCCAAAACACTTCAGAAACATGTGCAACTGATGTGCTAATGACACCCCATGTATGCATTGGGTAAATGTGGCCAAGGTCGTGTTTCGTGCCTAACATTGTGCTAGTGAACTGATGAGGGTGAAAGAGTGAGGAAGACCCACCCCTGTCATCTAGCTGGTGTCGGATAAGACAACTGGAGTTTCCCTGGCACCTCGGGCACAGTTCATGGTCTCACAGAAGTTGGCCCAGCTGCCCGGGGATCATTTCTGATCATTAAGGCAGCTCCCTGGGGCATCTCCCAAGACATCACATTGTTGATCCTGTTACCATCACTGTGTGACCTCGAGAGAAATTAAATTTCAAAAAAATAAACCTTAGCTCCAACTACTTTTAGCACTTCTGAACTGGCCTCTTACTCTAGTTAAACAGAGCTTACTCCCAAAGGCAGAGGGCAAATCTGGCCCTCACAAGGTGTGTGCTTGTCTTCACAGTGTTTTAAATTGGAGTTCATTGCCAGGATTGTTTTTAAGAAAGGATTGTCAGGCAACCCTGAGCCAAATTCACAAGCTTTAGGGCAGTGGACTTCAATTCCCCAGGTCCTCACCCCTCACTACTGTCTTCTCAAGGTTGAGACCAGGTGTCCATGGTCACTGATCACCATATGCTGGGCCTCCTTTATCGTTCCGTTACCTGCTTGGGCCCTGAAGACAAGTGACTTTGTGACCGTCTTTCTTTACCTCATTCCCACCCCTGGCATAGCCCCCATCAAAATCTCTTCACTTGGATTTTCATGAACACTTAGAGGCTCCGCGGTCAATAGACATCATGGAGTGGGTAGCCCCCTAAACTGGAGGCCGAATTGTGTACGCATGTCCCTAGGAGCATGTCTCTGAGGAAAACATCCATAACTTTCATCAGCTTCTCAAAAAGGTCCTGACCCACAAAAGCTTAAGCGCCCCCAGAGCTTGAGCCTGGTTTCTGTGAGAACTGAAAATGATGAATGACAAAAACCAAATGGAGAGTCATGGATGGACCTGGGAGGCTAGGGGACAGGAAGGGCACCAGCAGGCTGGCCAAAAAATAAAGGCAACGCTGTGTCTGTCACTGGACCCCACCCCCCGTGTGTCTCCCCACCCCTACTGCCCACAGCCTCCCCAGTGCTGGGAACCCCAGTGACGCTGACGCCCCCTCTTTGGCCCCGCCCAGGCTCAGAGGATTACCGCAGCAGGTTCAGCAGCGAGTGCTTCATGGACCTCGTGTGCCCCGAGAAGTGCCGTTGTGAGGGCACCATTGTGGACTGCTCCAACCAGAAGCTGGCCCGCATCCCAAGCCACCTCCCTGAATACGCCACCGATCTGTAAGTGCTACCTGGTTGTGAACTCCCTCCATTTTCCCACACACCCAGTCACCCTGGGCAGGGTCTCCTGGAGGCGACCCCTGCTGGCTCAATCACGTGGGTGGTCCTTGACTGTCCTTTACCTCCTGGGCCGAGGGCAGACACCCAGGCATCCCCTGGGACAGCTTGATGCAATTAGAGACAGTTTATTTATTCTAAAAATATTTTCTGAACACCCCCTGTAAGCCAGGCCCCCTGGTTTCCCCAGTGAACAAAGCAGTCAGTCTCTCCTGGCCCTTAGGAAGCTTATGGTGTTACCAGAAAGACGGGTATTAAATAACTGTCATAAAGAGAGAAAATAGCTAGAACAGTTAGATATATCTGAGCCTCCAATTATCCATGCTATTAAAGGGGTATCCTGGTTTTATCCAGAAGTGGAAGAGCTAAAAAGTTACAGCCTGGCAGGGGGGTGAGGGCACAGCATGTGGGGGCTGACGCACCTGGTTCTGACTCCTGTCTTCTCCAGTCTTCCTGAGGTTGGGCAAGTTGCTGCTCAGATCTGAGTCTCAGATTCTAAGCTATAAAATGAAGGCGATGATACCCACCTCCTATGGTGGTTACGGAGCTTAAGGAAGAGAATGCAAGCACAGAATACACCTTGAATCCTGGCAAAGAGAAAGCCCTGCACAAATGATGATGGCCTTTATTAGTAGTAGTGTTTTCTTTGACTTCACAAATCACAGTAGGACACGGCCAGGCACAGTCTTTTTGGCCCTCCTGCTCTCCCTGAGTGTGTATGAATATTGGTCATGGAGTCCCTGAGCTGCCACCAGCAGAGGGAAGTGGTTGGGAAGGAACTGAGTGGCTTGGAGCATTGGGAGAACCTGAGGAAGCCTTCCTGGGGGTTTAAGTCATTATTGGTACCCATGCAAAATGAAGACAGATCATTGGCAGTTGATTGGGTGCTGAAAAAAAAAGGCATGCCCATGCTCAGTATTCAAAAATGTCCACTACACCCTAGTCAAAGGGGCTTCCTGTAGAAGGAGGAGCCTGGTCTTCCCTCTTTCCTGTCCTTCCACGTTCTCCTCCTCTCACTGCTGGGCCCCTCATGCTGATGGGGCGGGTGCTGAACATTTCCGTGGCTTTCTTGACCTCGGCTGCGTGTGAAGTCCAGGCAGCAACTCAACTGAAGCCATGTGGGGGCTGTAGGAGGGACTCAATCCACAGCTCACCCACCACCTTATCTGCTTGCTTCCCATCTAGGCGACTGAACGACAATGAGATATCTGTTCTAGAGGCCACTGGTGTCTTCAAGAAGTTACCCAACCTGCGGAAAATGTAAGTCAGCCTGGGGAACTTGGCAGCATCCTCCGCTCCCTGGACAAGGTCTGTGTTCCAGACCAGAGCAGAATGCCAGGGCAGGGGCGGCTCCCTCAACCCCCTCTCTAGCCCCTCACGTCCTCCTCCTGCCCCCTGCTGTGGGCATGCACTGGAAGCAGGACACTAAGGCATGACCGTGTAGCCAGAGACCAAAATGAAACGTCACTGTTTTTAAATTGTCAAGTATCTTCAAGAACACGCGCTCTGCACCATCCCTAACCCTCACCCCATGTCCCTCTGCTCATCCTGATCCCCCCCCACACCCAACATCTACCCTAAGGGGGAGTGAGAGGAACTCAGGTAAGGACCAGCAATGGGAGGTTAAGGTCTAGGGTGCGTGTTACTTAGTGACTTTTATGGAACAAAGGAACCAAGAGGTGATGGTTTAAGGTCTGTTTTTAGATGGGCTCTGAAGGCCTCTGCATTAGTGAGGCGCGTCGGAGCAGAAATGCTGGGGCCTTGCACACTGGGCTTCAGTCTAGGCGTCCCTGGGTCTAACCAGAGCCTGAGCTTAGGCAAAGGGCCCATGTGCTTCTGTTGGCTTTCCCACAGCCAGGGCTGCCTATTCTCATAACCCTCTCCCTGCCCAGGAGGTCAGGCTGTGTCATAAAGATAACAGGAATAATACTGCTGACCTATTAAAGCACTTATCCTGGGCAAGGTGCCACGATCCCTGCCTCACACACTTCATCTCATTTAGTCCTTGCACACCTGCCTGGTGCTGGCTTCACATTCCCCTTTGTGCAAATGAGGAAGCAGGTGGAGCTCAGAGAGGTTTCATGACTTCTCTAAGGCCACACAGCCAGTAAATGTCAGAGCTGGCATTTAGCCTCAGGCTCATCCATAATCAGACTAATGTGTGGTTGGGCTTCCTTCCCCGGTGGCCCAGCAGAGACCTGTGCACTCTGCCCTGAGCACAGAGAGGGGACTTTTGACCATCTTCTCATCTCCTCCACCCTTCCCCCGACCCCCACCCCATCCTCCACATCTCCCGACTCCAGAGTTGGTGTCTGCTTTGGAACAAAGGAAATACAGTCAATCCTCATTATTCATCAATCCTGTATTTGCTAATTCACCTACTCACTAAAATTTATTTGTAACCCCAAAATCAATACTCACCAAGCTTTCATGGTCATTCGTAGACGTGGACAGAGCAGCAAAAAACTTGAGTCGTCTTGCATGCATGTTCCCAGCTGACATCAAACAAGACAACAATCTGGTGTCTTGTTTCAGCTCTCATACTGTAAACAAGGTCCTTTTCGTGGTATATTTAGTGTGGCTTCGTTTGCATGTTTGTGCATTTTATTGGAGACTTCACTATTTAAAATGGCCCCACAGTATGGGGCTGAAGTGCTATCTAGTGATCCTAAGACTGTGATGTGCCTTACAGGGAAAATAAGTGAGTTACATGAGCTTTGCTCAGACATGAGTTATAGTGACGTTGGCTGTGAGTGCAATGTAAATAGATCAGCAATATATATTAAATAAGGTATCTTTAAACAGAAACACACATCAAACAAGGTTACATACTGATCAGTTGATGAAAATGTTGTGACCAGAGGCCCACAGGAGCCTAACCCTGTATTTCCCCTAGGAGAATGGGTCAAGATTTGCTAAATCGTTTTTCCCAGCGACTTTGAAGAACATACCTATGATGGATAATGAGAATTGACTGTAACTCTTATTTGTATCTTGTTCTCTGCTCTCCCTCCCATCAGTCCCCTGCAGGTAAGAAGGAGAGAGACCTTCCCTGCCCTGTGCAGCATCTGGGTCACATGAGTGCTATTCAGGCTTCCTCCCCCCTCCTTGCCTGCAGCCACCACTTGTCCATGGCCTCAGTGACAGCTCTGTAACTGAGAACAGTGGAGAGCTCTCTGAAGGGATAGCTGAGAGGGGGACACACATGGGTCCTGGTGAGGAGAGTGGCTGTCCATGTGGTCCAGCACCCCTCTAGCTTCAGGGACCCAGCACCAACATCACCCATCACCTGCCAGGAGACGTCCTTTTAAATTTAAACCAGAGAAGCAGAACTTTTTTTTAACCTCAAAACAGAAACTTCTATGCATATGGAGGTGAGGCAGGCATTAAAATGAGTAAAGCTGGCCAAGTGCATATTTGCATAGTAAGCAGGATCAAGTAGTTTTTGCTTCCATAAATATACACTCTTCCATTTAGGTGAAACTCAAGCACTTTGAGTCTATCTTTTATCTTCCACATTGACAGAAGCGTGAGTATAGAGAACTATTTCTGTCCACTGAGGAAAACAACAGCGCAAACACAGCGATGAGTGTCAGCCAGCTCCCAGCCTCAGCATCCAAGCAACGAAAAGGAGTGGTGGGAACGGTGGCAAAATGTAGGCCCAGTTCTCATCCAAAGAGGCAGATGTCACTCAGCTCTTCCCAGTATTTGCCGTGCTGGAATGACGGTCAGGGGTGCCAAATATTCCTGCTTCTAAAGAGCAGCCGGAAAAATCCAGGTGTGAGAAAAGGGCAGGCCTGCATTCCTTCTAAGTTCAGCCCTGCCCCTCTCCTGTGCGCAACCCTGGCAATATCCATGGGCCTTCTGAGCCTTAGTTTCATCATTTGCATAAAAGAAGTAAATCCACCTTCCTTGTAAGTTATGATGAGGATCAAAAGTAAGTATGAAGAGATAGGATGAAAGCCATGGCCTCTGGCCATAGGACTGGAGCAAGAGGGTGCAGGAAGACAGAAGAGGACATCTGGGGGAGTGACCCAGGGTAGCTGGTTAGATATATATAATAGGAATTGCAAATTCAAATACTTTCAAGAACCTGAGTAGTAGCATAAACCTGGAAAGGGGCTCGGTGCAAGGTCATAACAGTAACAATAATAAAATAGCCACTAATACTTATTTTAAGCACTTTGCTCTGTGCCAGATGGTACTGATATTAATTCATTTAACCCTCACCAAGAAAAACAAAAAAGCTTTGAGATTGCTTCATTTTACAAATGAGGAAAAAAAACACAGAAAGTGCAGTAACTTGTCCAAGGTCAAAAATCAAGCAGCAGAGCCAGGAGGGGTGACAGTGCAGGTTAGCTGGGGAGCGCTGGCACCATCTGAAGGCAGTCAACGCGTGCACATGTGTGCACGTAAATCCATAAATATAGTGCTAGCCAACCAAGCAAATGACCCACTGGGGGAAATCTGGTCCCAAAGGTCAGCTGGAGCCACTTGTTAAAATGACTTGATGGTAACTCTTTTTGTTAAGTAAAGGATTCTCGTGCACTGGGACCCATCACCACCCTGCATCCCCATGAAGGTGGTGGGTCAACTGGATTTCTGCCCATCAGAGTCCCTAAAGCTAGCTGTGCCTGTGGCCTGAGTCTGCTAAGCTTCCTCAAGGAATGTGGAACTGGGGCCCAGAGGTTATGCTCTCAACTCTACCCTGATAGGGCAGGTGGGCAAAGCAGAGTGAACCCAGAGCTAGCGGTCTGACTCTGCTGTGCCTTTCCAAACCATTCTGAACCTCTGTGCCCTTTCCTGTCAAGCTGGAATAATGAGCTATCCATGAGCATCATGTGTGCTGAGGGAGCTGTTACCCAAAAGGATTGTTACTGTGTTACTGTGGTAACTCAAGGCAGCTTTTCAAATGACGTCACATCCAGAGCACGATCGTGGCCTCCCTCAGGTGGACATCCAGCTCAGTTCTCACACTGAAGGAGAATCTCAACTAGAGGCTGAAACCTGGCCGCCCACTAGCCAAAGTCAGGTGCGCATGGGTGGGTTTATTGGCAGTGGTTGTGTTTGTAATAAGAATTAGTTGCCCACTTTTAAAAATCAAGAGAGAAACAGAACAACAGAAGAAAATATATAGGTTTCTGGCATCTTTTGGAAAATCAGAAGATCTGTCAAAATTGGGCCCACTTTTCCAAATGGCTCCGGTTGAGTTGAGCTGAGGAATGGCTGCCTCTTGAAAGAAGCACAAGCTTTCCTGATCACACCGTCCGCACTGAGCTTGCTTCTGGCATTATGTCACCTGCCTGGACCCTGGGGACATTTGAGCTTGTAACTCCAGCTTGAAATAGAATGTCCACCTCAGGGGAGGAGAGGTCCATGAGGAAGTGGACAGGCCCCCCCACCCCCGACCTGGCAGTGTGCCAGAGTGCTGGCTCCATCACTACCCTCAGTTTCCAGAAAAATCTGTTTAACTCTGTCCCCACTGCATTTCCATCCGGGACTGAGCTTGAAAGTGGATCACAGATGCTTCTCAGGTGCCAGAGTTTATGGGCCATCCTATGAACCTGAAGCGATGCAGGCCTGGAAGCAGGCAAGGCTTGCCTCCGCAGACTCAGGCTTTCCAGAGGTAGCCAGACAAATCCCCAGCCTGCAGGGGCCTCGGGGCTTCTTGGGAAGAATGAGAACAGGGTCTGTAAGGTACACCCAGCAGCTTGCAGAGGCAGTGAGGCCGAGCGCTGGGCTGCCTTTGTCCTGCCACTGACCCCTCTGAACCGACCCTGAGCCGGGTGAGAGTTTCTGAGGCTGGGTCCCTTCAGGTTTAAGAACCCCCATCCTCACTGGAGTCAAAGCCGTGATGAAGCAGTATTCCTTCAGGTGGGTCTGCAGAGACAAAAGTGGAGAGAAGCTGCCTAGGTGGTCCCAGTTTCACATTTGTGGGTTTCCTGGGATCCCGGGCATTTCAGGAAGACGCTGCTCTGAGAATAAGGTAGAGTTCTTAGAAAATCCTGATGCACTGGCTTTGTGTCTGGAGTGCTTCCCCCAGGCTGCTCTCTCTGTGCTCCAGCCCAGGCTGCCTGAAGTTCTGAGCAGTGCTTTGATGGATGGGGAGGGAGCAGCAGCCTGGTCTTCTGGAATATTCTGTCCCCCTTTTTTTACTCCCCTTATGTTTTCCATTCTTCCAGCCCAAGGAAATCCAATTCATAAACCTTACAGTAATGTGATGTTAATTTTGCTCATTTAAAGAAACAGATGTCAGGAAATGGGAACCCTCCCACTTCATGGCTGCCTTAACTCATCTTCACTGCCTTCCATGTACTTTAATTCCCCAAGAACCCTAACTCTCTGGAGCGAAATCCTTCTCCTCCAGCACTCGGATGAGTTATAGCTGCTGGGAGAGCCTTCATCTCTCCTCTCATGTCTAATTTGGGGGTAATTTGCCGTCTCCCCTGTGCATTACCTTCATTGTCGGGTTATCCTGGACCAGGACTACCAGGATTTATAAGAAAGCCAGGTGAGTCTAAGGAGAGCCAGGCAGGGAGCAGAAAGCCAGTTTGAGTGTCTCCCGACTCTGTGACATCTTGAGGGAGGGATTCTGAGGAGTATTTGCTCCTGTTTTCTTGGCAAGATGGAAGTGGGGAGGAGAGCAAGGCCACGCCTGGGAGCACAGAGGGTGTGGTCGATGAGAGAGTGGGAGCCGAGGCCCCGTCTGTTTCCTCCGCACTTGCCCACAGGCGTGGGCATTGCCGCCTTGTGGGCCCAGTCCCTACCTGGGAAGAGGGCAGGCAGCCTGCGTTGAGCCTGTGGGTGTCCAGTTCTATCACTTGCTCCGAGCCATCCCTAGGGAGGCTTCTCCCCTTGGGTTGCTGTGGGACAGCTCAGAGCTCTGCGAGGAGGGCACTTGAGAGAAGTGAAAAGTACCAAGGACTATATGGTGCTATATCCCCTCCCAATGCTCTGTGACCTGGAGCAGCCGCCTCCCCTCTCTGGGCCTCGGTATGGCCAGCAGTACAGTGGGCAGCTGGTCCTTCTCTAGTGAGCCCTCCATTCTACAGCCTTGGCGCTCAGCAAGGTAGCGGGCTCGGTCTCCACCTGTGGATCTCCCCATTTGCAGAACACTGTTCCCCGTGCAAGGCGTTCAGGCTCTTTGCTCAGGAGACTGGATTCTTCCCTCAGCTTGTATAAACACCATCACTTTCTGCTCCAGCCAGCTAGCCTGGGATGCCTTTCAGGCCTGAACATTTGGGCAGTCCATCGAGACCCCCTGCCCCAAGCCTGCCAGGGAGAGCTGGGAACTCACAGCACCCACAGCTCTGCAGGATCTGCCTGCTCTTCAGGTCTCTTGTGAGGCTGCCATGTGGTGATTAAGCATCAGGGAGAAGAGTCTGCTCTCAGAGCTCAAGGGCAGAATCGGAAATGACAGCTTGATAGCATGGAGCCCACTTTAGGAAAACACAATATCCCGAACACTGAATTCTGCAAAGCAGTAATAGAACGGAGTGAGTATCCACATCACCAAAGGAACATTCACTTAGGGAAGAGGCGGTTCACTGAAGGACTTATGCGCCCGAAAGCCTGGCCCCAAATCCAGTTGTATCAGCTGTGTGATGTGAACAAGTTACTTAACATCTCTGAACCTCAGTCACCTCATCCATAAAATGAGACAATGATAAAAATAATGCCCATCTGATAGGCATTGTGTTGAGGATTTGATGTGATTCTCTTGGCCAAACCCTTCACATGTTGCTCAAAAAGTAGTAACTAGAAACCGTCCATTTATTTTTTTAATTTTTTTCTAGTTTATTGAGAAATAATTGACATACATCACTGTATAAGTTTAAGATGTACAGCATGATGGTTTCATGTACGTATATCGTGAGATGATTACCACAGTAAGTTCAGCTAACATCTATCTTCTCCTAGAAATACAATAAGAATAAAGAAGATAAAAGGGAAAAAAATTTTTCTCCTTGTGATAAGAATTCTTAGGATTTACTCTCTTAACAACTTTCCTGTATATCATACACTAGGGCTAGCTGTGGTCATCATGTTGTACATTACATGCCTAGTCCTTATTTATCTTATAACTAGCATTTTGTGCCTTTGACCTCCTTCCTCCAATTCTCCTTCCCCCTACTTCCTGCTCTGGTAAGAACAAATCTGCTCTCTTTTACTATGAGTTTGTCTTTGTTTTAGATTCCACATATAAGTGAGATACAATATTTGTGGCTCTCTCTCTGCCTTATTTCACTTATCATAACGCCTTCAGGGTCCATCCATGTTGTCACAAATTACAGAATTTCCTTGTTTTCTATGGCTGAATAATATCCTATTGTATATATATACCACAACTTCTTTATCTATTGATCCATTGATGGACACTTAGGTTGTTTCCATGTCTTGGCTATTATAAATAATGCTGCTATGAACATTGAGATACAGATATCTTTTTGAGTTAGCATTTTCATTACCTTTGGATATATTCCCAGAAGTGGAATTGCTGGATCATTTGGTAGTTCTATTTAATTTTTTGAGGATCCTCCATACTGTGTTCCATGGTAGCTGTACCAATTTACAATCCCACCAACAGTGCATATGGCTTGCCTTTTCTCCACATCCTCGCCAGCATTTATCTCTTGTCTTTTTGATAGCAATATTCTAACAGGTGTGAGGTGATATCTCATTGTGGTTTTTATTTGCATTTCCCTAATGACTAATGATGTTGAGCATCTTTTCATGTACCGGTTAGTCTTTCATATATTGTCTTTGGAAAAATGTCTATTCAGGTCCTTTGCCCATTTTTTAATTGGGTGGTTGGTTTTTTTGCTATTGAGTTGTATGAGTTCTTTACATGTTTTGTATATTAACCCCTTATCAGATAATATGACTTGCAAATATTTTTTCCCACTCTGTAGGTTGTCTTTTCACTTTGTTGATGGTTTTTCTGTGCAGAAGCTTTTTAGATTATTTCTGATTTTGTTGCTTATTCTTTGTGTCATTTCCAAAAAATCATTAACCAAGACCCATGTCAAGGAGCTTTGTTCCTATGTTTTCTTTTAGGAATTTCATGGTTTCGGGTCTTACATTTAAGTCTTTAATCCATTTCAAGTTAATTTTTGTGAGTAGTGTAAGACATGGGCCAGTTTCATTCTTTTACCTGTGAATATCCAGTTATCCCAGCAATGCTTATTGAAGAGACTGTCTTTACTCCATTAGGTATTCCTGGCTTGTCAAATATTAGTTGACTGTATATGCTTGGGTTTATTTCTAGGCTCTCAATTCTGTTCCATTGGTCTATTTTTCTGTTTTTATGGCAATATCATACTGTTTTGATGACTATAGCTTTATAGTACAGCTTGAAATCAGCAAGTGTGATGCCTCCTGGTTTGTTCTTTCTCAGGATTGCTTTGGCTATTCAGGGTCTTTTCTAGTTTCTTATAAAGTTTAGGCATGTTTTTTCTACTTCTATAAAAAATGCCATTGGAATCTTGTTAGGAATCACATTGAATCGAAAGATGGCTTTCAGTAGCATTGAAGTTTTAACAATATTAATTCTTGCAATCCATCAACAAAGGATACCTTTCCATTTATTTGTGTCTTCTTCAATTTCTGTCATGAGTGTCTTGTAGTTTTCAGCATGGAGATCGTTAACCTCCTTAGTTATATTTATTCCAAGGTGTTTTATTGTTTTTGATACTATTGTAAGTGGGATCGATTTCTTTATTTCATTTCTAGAAATTTTGTTGTTAGTGTATAGAAATGCTACTGACTTTTGTATGTTAATTTGGGATCCTGCAACTTTACTGAATTCATTGGTTAGATCTAATAGTTTTTGGTTGAATCTTTAGGGTTTTCTGTATATAAAATCATGTCATCTGCAAACAGAGACAATTTTCCTTCTTCTTTTCCAATTCTGATATCTTTTATTTCTTTTTCTTGCCTGATTGCTCTGGCTAAGACTTCCAGTACTGTGTTAATAGAAGTGGTGGGAGTGGGCCCCCTCATCTTGTTCCTGATCCTACAGGAAAAGCTTTCAACCTTTCACCATTGAGTATGATGTTAGCTGTGGGCTTGTCATATATGGCCTTTATTATGTTGAGATATGTTCCTTCTAGGCCTAATTTGTTAAGAATTTTTTATCATGAGTGGATGTTGAATTTTGCCAAGTGTTTTTTCTGCATCTATTGAGATGCTCATTTGATTCTTTTCTTTCATTCTTTTAATGTGATGTATCACATTGATGCACGTTGAACCATCCTTGAATCTCAGAGATAAACCCCACCTGATCATGGTGAGTGATCCTTTTAATGTGCTGCTGAATTCGGTTTGCTCATATTTTATTAAGAATTTTTACATCTGTATTCATCAGGGACGTTGGCCTGTAGTTTTCTTTTGTAGTAGTGTCCTTTTCTGGTTTTGGTATCAGGATAATGCTGGCATTGTAACGTGAGTTTGGGAGTGTTCCCTCCTCTTTGAATTTTTGGAAGCGTTTAAGAATGATTGGTGCTAATTCTTCTTTAAATGTTTGGTAATTTATCAGTGAAGCTATCTGGTCCTGGGCTTTTCTTCACTGGGAAATTTTTGTTACTGATTCAATCTCCTTACTAGTAATTGGTCTGTTCAGATTTCTATTTCTTCCTGATTCTGTCTTGATAGGTTGTATATTGCCAAGAACTTTTCCATTTCTTCTAAGTTGTCCAGTTTGTTGGCATCTAGTTATTCATAGGGCCTGTTATGATCCTTTGAATTTCTGTAATGTCTTCTTATTCATTTAAAATTTTGTTGATTTGGATCCTTTTTCTTTTTTCCTCAGTTAGTCAAGCTAAGGGTTTATCAGTTTTGTTTATCTTTTCAAAGAACCAACTCTTAGTTTGATTAATCTTTTCTCTTGTTTTTCCGTTCTCTATTTCATTCATTTCTGCTCTAATCTTTATTATTTCCTTCCTTCTGCTAACTTTGGGCTCAGTTTGTTCTTTTTTTTCCCTAGTTCCAGTTAAGTTCTAGTTCTAGTTAAGGCCTAGAGTTAGGTTGTTTATTTGGGATCTTTCTTGCTTCTTAATGTGGACATTTATTGCTGTGAACTTCCCTCTTAGAACTACTTTTGCTGCATCCCATAAGTTTTGGTATGTTGTGTTTCCATTTTCATTTGTCTCAGGAAAACTTATTTCCCCTTAAATTTCTTCTTTGATCCATTGGTTGTTTGGGAGAGTGTCATTTAATTTCCATGCGTTTGTGAATTTTCCAGTTTTCTTCTTGTTATTGTTTTTAGTTTCATGCCATTATGGTCAGAGAACATACTTGGTATGATTTCTTCTTGAATTTTCTAAGACTTGTTTTGTAGCCTAACATATGGTCTATGCTAGAAAATGTTTGATGTGTGCTTGAGAAGAATGTATGTCCTTCTGTTGTTGGATAGAATGTTCTATATATGTCTGTTAGGTCCGTGTGGTCTATAGTGTTGTTCAAATCTACATTTTCTTATTGATTCTCTGTCTGGATGATCTATTCATTGTGGAGAATGGAGTATTAAAGTCCCAAACTATTAATCTATTACTGTTTATTTCTCCTTTTTAACTCTGTTAGTTTTTGCTTTGTATAGTTAAGTGCTGTGATGTCGGGTGCATAAATATTTATAATTGTTATATCTTCTTGATGGATCAACCCCTTTATCATTATATAATGACCTTCATCGTCCCTTTTTACCATTTTTAGTTTCAAGTCTATTTTGCCTGATATAAGTATAGCTACCCCTGCTTTTTTTGGTCACCATTTGCTTGAAATATCTTTTTCCTTCTCTTCACTCTCAATCTGTGTGTGCCTTTATAGGCTAAGTGAGTCTCTTGTAGGGAGCATATTGTTGGGTCTTGTTTTTTCATCCTTTCAGCCATTCTATCTTTTGATTGGAGAATTTAATCTGTTTTCATTTAAAGTAATTATTGATAGGTAAGGATTTACTATTGCCATTTTGTTAATTATTTTCTGGTTGTTTTGTAGATCCATTGTTTCTTGTTTCTTGCTGTCTTTTTTTAGTGTTTTGATCTCTTTTGGTGTGACTATGCTTTGCCTTCTTTATCATGTTCTTTTGTGTAATTACTACAAGATTTTCCCTTGTGGTTATCATGAGGCTTACATAAAATATCTTAAACTTATAAGGCCCTATTTTATTTTATTTTATTTATTTTTTTTTTTTAAAGATTTTATTTTTTCCTTTTTCTCCCCAAAGCCCCCCGGTACATAGTTGTGTATTCTTCGTTGTGGGTTCCTCTAGTTGTGGCATGTGGGACGCTGCCTCAGCGTGGTCTGACAAGCAGTGCCATGTCCGCGCCCAGGATTCGAACCGACGAAACACTGGGCCGCCTGCAGCGGAGTGCGCGAACTTAACCACTCGGCCACGGGGCCAGCCCTATAAGGCCCTATTTTAAACTGATAACAACTTAACTTCAATGGAATTCATATACTTTACACTTTAGTTTTCCCTCGAATTTTAGCTTATTGCTATTATAATTTACATGGATTTTTAATATTATGTAACTAGTAACAGATTATTGTATTTATAGTTATTTTTGCTATGTTCTTTTTTAACTTTTAAACTAGAGTTATAAGTGAGTTATATACCGCTATTACCAATTGCAGAATCTAACTACAACTATATATTTACCATTATCAGTGAGATTTATGCTACATTTTTGTTTTTTTATGATGTTATTTAGCTTTTACTTCCACTCAAAGAACTCCTTTAGCATTTCTTGTAAAGCAGATCTTGTGGTAACAAACTTCCTCAGCTTTTGTTTGTTCGGGAAAGTCTTTATCCCTCCTTTGTTTCTGAAGGACAGCTTTGCCAGGTATAGAATTCTTGGTTGCAAGTTATTTTCTTTCAATATTTCTTTCAATATTTTTCAGGCCATTCTCTCCTGGCCTGAAAAGTTTCTGTAGAGAAATTTGCCAATAGTCCTTGGATGTAACGCTTCTCTTTTCTCTTGCTGCTCTTAAAACTCTTTCTTTGTCTCTGAGCTTTGACAATTTAATGATAATGTGCTTTAGTGTAGCCCTATTTGGATTCAACCTATAAGAGGTCCTTCAGGCCTCATGGATCTGGTTGTCCATTTCTCTCCCCAGGTTCAGGAAGTTTTCAGCCGTTATTGCTTTAAAAATATTTCCTGTCTCTTTCTCTTCCTTTTCTCCTTCTAGAATTCCCATAATGCAAATACTGTTTCTTTTCATTGTGTTCTATAATTCCTGTAGGCTGTCTTCACTCTTTTTCATTCTTCTTTCTTTTTTTTCTTTCTGAATTCTTTGACAGTTCATATATCTCCATTTCTTTAGGGTCAGTTATTGGAGCTTTATTAGTTCCCTTTGGTGTTGTCCTGTTTACCTGATTTTTGTGACCCTTGATTCCTTACATTGGTATCTGCACATTTGAGTGAGTGGTCTGCTCTTCCAGACTTTATGGGTTTGCTTTGGCAGAGACAGTTCCTCACCAGTCTTCTCAGTTTGGGTTTCTGGATGTGTCTGCTGGTAAGGTCTTTGGACATTTAATGGGGCAATAGCAGGTGGGCCTGTTATTATGATCTATCTTGGGTGGAGGCAACCATTTGAGCTCTGAGGATGGGGATGGGAGGGTGTGCCCCTGGCTGAGAGCAGTTGGATAGGACTGCTGGCCCCGTTCCCTGCCTATGTGAGGCTGCAGGATGGGCTCCGCGGTTGCCTACAGTCTCTGGTCAGGCTTACTAGATAGTCAGATCTGGGTACTGTATTCAGTAGTAGAAGGGGTTATGAGTTAGCCTCCCTGCCTTGGCAGTGTAGTGCAGCAGGCCAGGACCCACTGCCTGTACAGCTCGTTGTTTGGGGGCTCAAATCAGGCCTGAGTGTGCACTGAATTCCCTAGTCAGGTGAGACCATTGGTTTTGCTCTGCAGATGGGGAAAGCTACAGGCTGTGCTCTCTGTTCAGCTGCCACTGTACGTAGGGCTGTTGAACGGGCTCTGGAGCTTCCTGTGTGCTCTGCTTAGGTTCCCTGGTCAGATAGGCTGAAGGCTGTATTCAGTGATGAGCGGCTAAGGATTAGATTCTGTGCCTGGGTGCAGCAGGAGAAGCAGCTCTAGAGCCAGTAAAGTTTTTTGTTGTCTTAACTCGAGCCTATCTACACCCAATTTCCCTGGCCAAGCAGGACCACTGGCTTTGCTCTGCAAACTTTCAGCTTGGCGTGCCCTTCTCTCAGCTCAAGTGCCACTGGGCCACACAGCTTCCAGGAGTTGTCACCAAGCCTTCTGGTCAGATGGAAACGGAAGACTCTCTCCGCAGCAGGTGGGGCTATGTCTCAGCCCTCTTGCCCGCTCCAGGCTACTCTGTTTCCCAAATAGGCTCTCTGGTTGGAAGGGGCCAGGAGCTACCCTCAGCCTTGGCTGTGAATTAATCCCTGGCCTGTGGGTAGCACGGGAAGCCTCCATACTGGGTACTGGCTTTGCTCTGGGGGCAGTCAGCTCTGCCTGTCTGCTTCTCAGCTCGAGCCCCACTGGGCACATGGCTTCCAGGAGTTGTCACCAGCCCTTCTGGTCAGATGGGGCTGGAAGGCACTCTCCAAAGTGGGCAGGGCCGTGACTTAGCTCCCTGCCTGGTTGTGGGAAAACCAGGCTCTAGGGCTGGCAAAACTCCTTGTGTGAGGATCCAAGTGAGGCAGCTATGCACCCCGCGAGTTCCCTGGTCAGAGTGCATCCTCAGCAGGGTTCTGCAGATGAGCAGAGCCGCTGGTTGGGACTACTCCTTGGGCACTGCAGGTGTGAACTCTGTCTGCCAAGATCGTGTGCTGGTTGTTGCAAGACCCTCCCCCTTCTCCCTCACAGTCCAGTTCCCAGTGGTTGAGCCCCGTAGATTCCCCAGCAGTCCCCATGGTACCAGATCCGAGTAGGGGCTTCCACAAAGTGACCCACAATGCTGGAGGGGGTTGGTTGCCCCCTGGGTTCTCTCTTCCCACTGGAGGCACTGGAGGCACTGGAGGCTCTGGGGAGACCTCTCCTCATGGTGCTGTGCTGGCCTGGGGGAGGGCCGTGCCCTCGAGGCACAGCTGCTTCTCTTACCCTCTGATGCGTCTGTCTTGGTCTCTGAGTGTGCGAGGTACTTCAGCCTCACCCCTCTGTTCTAGGAGTGTCTCAGTGGTGCCTTGTTCTTGAATAGATGTTAGCTGTTCTTCTTGTGAGGGAAAGCAAAGTCAGGAATGACCTGTGTCACCGTCTTGATGATGTCACTCTGAAAGTGTCCATTTATATCAGGGATCTCAACTGATGAAAGAGCTAGAAGTTCTACAAGTGCCCCACCCCCTGGGAGCAGACATATTTTATATTTTTCTCCTGCCCTCCTCTTGAGCATTATTGCTTAGGGAGAGTATCTGTTGAAGAGAGAAAATAAGTTTGAGATCACTATTTTAAATCTCCCAGTCCCCAGGGCATTGAAAAGATGGTTACACTGAAAAGGCTTCAAACTCCAGTCTGTTCCACAAAGGTAGCCCCATTGATGTGAGACTGGGGTCCCTGCTCCTCTGGCCACAGACACTGAAGACCACACATCAAGGAGCCCGAGACTGAGCTCCCACCATCCGGTCCTCAGTCCAGGGAGCACCTGAGAGTCCCCACCTGGCTGCAGGGCAAGTGATTCCTACCCTGCGTCCTGACCTACTCTGTCCCCTCCTTCTAGAAACCTGAGTAACAACAAGATTAAGGAGGTGAGGGAAGGCGCCTTTGATGGAGCAGCCAGCGTGCAGGAGCTGATGCTGACAGGCAACCAGCTGGAGACAATGCACGGGCGCATGTTCCGTGGCCTCAGCGGCCTCAAGACCTTGTGAGTGCCCATGGCCTGGGCCAAGGCCAGGAGGGAGATGGGGTGGGGGGCAGGGGCATCAGAGAGGAACTGTGAAGGCTGGCGGGCGGGGGACTGGGCCCAGGCTCGTCCTGGCCTAATGAATCCATTCCTTCTTAGAGCCAGAGAGGCATCAGACATTTGCCAGCCCTTAATGGGAATGAACTTAGCATGCTAAACACCCACAGCACACACACACACACACGCACAGACACTCACCCTAATATACACACATATATAGATTCATACCAGAAACATGCTGATAGAAGCACACAGACATCTACCCACAAACATAGACATAGACACGCGTACATAAAAATGACATATACACACATACAACATGCACATAAACACAGACACAATCGCATACATACAAGCACACACACACATACACACAAGTTGATGTCCATGTCATGTCTTGATTCTCCCTTCTCCTCCCAGAAATATACATGCATACCCTAACCACCACACAACATGCATGTGGACACATATACATGCATGACACCAGCTTCTACTATAAATAAAGCATGCACAGATGAGAATGTACATACACAGTTACAGGTAGCCCCACTGGGGATCCAGGCCCTGCTATCACAGGACAAACCTGAGCAACATGACTGGTCAGGGCTTGAAGTTGGCAGAAGCATCCCACCTGTGCACACACACACACACGCGCGCACACACTCTGTGGCACTGTTGTGGGAAGGAAAGGATATGCCTGTGCTTTCTCACCCCCACACCTCTTCCTGCAGGATGCTGAGGAGTAACCTGATCAGCTGTGTGAGCAATGACACCTTTGCTGGCCTGAGTTCAGTGAGGCTGCTGTCCCTCTATGACAATCGGATCACCACCATCACCCCCGGAGCCTTCACCACGCTTGTCTCCCTGTCCACCATGTAAGTCCCCCTGGATCCACTGCACCCTCACTCTGGGCTTCTCCCTTGCAGACCTCTCCGCTCCCAGGGCCCTGCTATCTTTGTCCAAGGTCATCTACCCATCTGTCTGCCTGATAAACATTTGTTGGGCTCCCTGCAAGAGTCAGGCACCATCTAGGTACTGAGGATACACAGACGTGGTCCCTCCTTCCTGGAGCTCACAGCAGCATGAATTGTCACAGGAGGGAGGCCCAAGGTGATATGAAAACCCAACATAGTCTTTGCTGAGGGACACTGGAGCTGTATTCTGGAAGGTAAGTGGGAGGTAGCTTGTTCAGGAGAGTGGAAAGTGCATTTCCTTCAGTGGGAAGAGCATGTGCGAAGCCCTGTGGTAGGTTGGAGCAGAGTAAATATGCAGGACTGAGCACAGCCCAGCGTGGTCATAGCACAGAGTGAAAGAGGGCATGATGTAAGGAGAGGCTGGAGAGGAAGACAGGGCCAGGCTGCAGGACTTCATCCAAAGCACATCAGGAAGCCACTGAAGGTTTTAACCAGGCCAGTGATGTGATCTGACAGGGGTTTTAGAATGATATCACAGCTTAAAAGTGTCTCAGAACCAAAGTTCGAATCTATCTTTCTGGACACCGGAATGAGTGCTCCTGCCCAGTTAATTCACTGTATTGGTAAAGGAGGCTGTTCAGAATAATGGCTAAAACTTTGGGAGCTAGAGCTAAATTTCCTGGGTTCAATCCTGCCTTTACCTTTCATTAGCTGTGTGACCTTGGAAAAGTTACTTCCTTTCTCTGTGCTTCAATTGTCCTTTCTGCAAAATCTACCTCATAGGATTATTGCGAGGATTGAGTCTGTTAATATTTGTAAAATGCACAGGAGGGGCCTGAGATATAGATGTCAGCTTTTATGGTTGCTCACAGTATTTCCATGTGGCTCTGTTAACCTTTGTTGCTGTTCATTCTCCCCTCTCTTCCCTTCCTCGAAGACCCTTTGGAAGACAGAAGAGCAAGGCTCTTGCTGCATCTTCTGTTGTGCCCGTTTTCAACTCCCATACACCCATCTCACTGGGAATAAAAGCAGACTTATGGAAGGGCCTGAAGGCCCCACACGTCTAGTCCCTCCTGACCTTTCAATTCCCTTCCTCCCTCCATTCTGGCCCCACGAGCCTCTTCACTGTCCCTCCCACACCCCAGGCCCACTCCCACCTTAGAACTTACCCTGGCTGTTCCCACGACCTGGAACACCCTTTCCCCTGGCCTCCCTCCCCTCATCCATTCTTTGCCCAAGTGTCCGTTGCCTCACCCCCATTCCACCTCTCTGCCGTCACCCCAGTTCCTCCAACCCTGCTTTCCCAATTTTTTCCATAGCACTGACCATTTGCTAATATACCATACAGTTTACTTACTTGTTGTTAATTATGCACTGTCTGCCTCCCATCAGCTGGACTATAGGTTCCAGAAGGACAGGGATGTGTGACTGTTTTGTTCACTGCTACATCCTCAATGCCTAGATCTGTGCCTCGCACTCAGTAGGTGGCCATTACTCCATTGTTGAATAAATGGATCAATTGAATGAGTGAGTGACATCAAGATGAGGGACAATGGTGAGGAACCAGCACCAGTGGGTTGGTTCATTTTAGCCCACTCCTTACCCCTCCTCAGGGCCTCCACAAGATCGGATTCTGAGAATCCAAAATCACAAAAGATGCCGAGAGGGGTAGAGTCACAAAGTATTAAGGGAACCAGCTCTGACAGGAGAAGCAACTTGCCCAACTTCACACAGCGACTGAGGGTCAGAGCCAGGATTCAAACCCGGGAATGTCTGCCTCCCAAGCTCTTAATTGTGGTGTTGTACCACAGCCTCTCCAGGGCTGTTTGGCCCTCTTATGTAACTTCCTGAAGCTTTACTTTCCTCATTTGTGAAGTGAAAATAACGTTACCTCCTTCCTGGGGTTGTTGTGACGGGTCTGAGGGAGAGGATGGATTTACAAGGTGCCTAGCCTGGTTCCAGTCCTCTAGGAAACCCTCAGAAAGTGCCAGCTGCTCTCATCCCTTCCTCCCTCCATCAATGCAGTTACTGCATCCGACAGATGTACACAGTGATGCTGTCTGCTAGTACCTGGAGACACAGAGGCGCACAGACCCGTCCCTCCGCACAGGGAACTGAGAGTCCAAGAGGGAGGATGCGGGTGCTGGGGAGGAGGTGAAGGCGAATGAGGGAGAAGCGTGGGACAGAGCGGAACTGTCATTCCCTTAAATGAGGGGCTCTGGGAAGGCTTCTTGGGCGAGAGGTCATTTAAGCTGAGGACTAAAGGATGAGGAAGGGACCAGCCAGGCAGACAGTAGAGAGATTCATCCCAGGCCGGAGGGAGAGTGTGTGTGAAGGCTCTAAGTGCAAGAGCATGAACGTCTGCCGAGGAATTGAAGGCAGTTCATGCGGCTAGAGCTCAGCAGACCGGGGAGGGCGTGGCAGGAGGCCACAGTCACGTCCATCAGTGGAGGTCTGGCGTGAGCCCTTTGCAAAGACTGCCTCTGGATTTTAGAAGACAGTCTGCATTCCCTTTCCCTCCTTCCCCTGAACCCGGAGCAGACCTGCCTGGAGAGCTGGGCCCCAGGGTTGCAGACCTGGATCTGGGGGCCAGCTCCCATGTAGGAGGGTAGAGGCTGACCACTCAGAGAGGGCCCTTCTCTCCTCCCAGAAACCTGCTGTCCAACCCTTTCAACTGCAACTGTCACCTGGCCTGGCTCGGCAAGTGGTTGAGGAAGAGGCGGATCGTGAGTGGGAACCCCCGGTGCCAGAAGCCGTTCTTCCTCAAGGAGATTCCCATCCAGGACGTGGCCATCCAGGACTTCACCTGTGAAGGTGAGAAGGCTGGGGGTGGGCGCAGGACCTGGGAAGGCAAGGAAGATAGAGGACAGGTGAGTCAGGTAGCGGCAGGTCAGGACGCCCTGAGATCTGCTTCCACTCTGCCCTCAGGCACGCAGCTGGAGTTCTGACCGGCTCTGTAGGTTGCTGCTAGCCTACCTGGCTCCTTTATGCAAATTAAGAAAAGGTGCCTGTTTCTGAAGACATTCTACTTCTACCAGTCAGAAATTTGTCATAATATACTGATTTTGTTAAAATGAGACAGTTTATGGCCATCTATGAGAACACAGTTGTACCAAATATCCTAATCTACCACGTTCACAGTGAGATTGGTGTCCATCAGATGATATGGCACTTTGTGCTGTATGCAACCTGCACAACTGTATGTGAGAGCCCTGGACCTCAGTTTTCCTACCTGCATCATGATGAGGCTCAGAGTATGTGCTCATGAGACACAGGCTTCAAGATGAGCTCCTGGAAAATTCCTGTCACTAGCTGGGGGATATGAACACTTGGAGATCTAAGGCTTTGAGTGTCAGGATTCCAGAGGGCATATCTGTTTGTGTAAATTCAAGCCAGCACAATTTTTCACTTGATCAACTTTAGGTTATCTAGAGAGATTAACCGGTTTGTAAACTAACAGAGCTTAAGGTGTAATGGGGGCTGGGGACACATTCACCACCCCAGAGGGATTGTGTGGCAGAAGGAGTGGAGAAAGAGGAAGAGAATCGAGAGGGCTCTACCCCTGACCACCCCTTAGTCAGTT